>NC_090446.1:1349002056-1350479631 GCF_031143425.1 Pleurodeles waltl | reverse complement strand
TTTTGTAATGCTCTTTGCCATGCTTTGTTTCATTTGCCTAATAATCGCAGCTCACACTTCTTATACAATAATTTGATCGCTGCAATAAATGATTGAAAAAACATTTTCGTATATTTCTTGTGTTTCATCTTGAGTGCGAGAAGAGACAACGGCAGAGTAGGACTGTTTCCATGATTTCCTTGGCAATCTGAGTTGTCATATTCGAGGTTGCAAATACCACTTGGACCATGGTAAGTTTAGAGGTTCAGATGGGGCACTATGGTTTAGCCAGGAATCATGTTAACATTTCCTGATGGTATAGATGGACTGAGTCCCTATATCCTAACATTTACGTTGACCTGATACACAGTCCTATTTAATTCGTAGGAACCATGTAATAAAGTGAGGTACCATTTTTATCAGAAGACTTAGGGGAATGCTCGGTTGAAGGACGTGTGTGGCTCCCTGTAGATTCCAGAACTTTTCAACACAGAAATGTGCAGAAAATGTGTTTTTTAGTCAAAGTTTGAAGTTTGCAAGGGATTCTGGGTAAAACAACCTGGGACAGCCACACGTCACCCCATCCTGGATTTCCCTATTTTTAAAAAATATACAGGTTTTCTAGGTTTCCCTGGCGCTGGCTGAGCTACAGCCAAAAATCCAGAGCCACCATTTTGCAAAAAAGGGTCAGTTTTGAGGGGAAAAATGTGAATTATCCAGGTTGAATTTTAGGTAATTTCCTGCAGCGGGTACTAAGTCTACCCACACAAGTAAGTTACAGTTTTTATCAGAAGACATACAGGATCATAGAATATTAGGATATTTATTACTACCAATTGGATTTTGCTGCATTTGTACCTTCCAAATGTAAATGAGTGTGTAAGAAGGAAGACATTTTTAAAAATACCCGCTAAATCATAGAATCGTACGGGTACCCACGAATTCATAAATATAGAAATAACCACTGCTCCTAAAATCCATATCTTGTGCCCATTTCAGAAGTACATAGGTTACCTTGATACCTATTTATCACTCTACATATTTCACCATATGAATTGGTCTATATTCAGTACACAATGAAAAACCATTGTACAGTGCAGCTCAGTTGTTGGCTCTGGGTACCTTGGGTTCTTAGAGAACCTACAAATATTTTATATCCCCACAACCGAAAGGGTATGGTGAGTGTAATGGAACATTGCGTTTGTAAATTGGCCATTATGACAAAAAGTTATAGATGGAAACATTGTCACAAATGGCTGTTTTTACTACTAATTTTCAATAATTCTTTATTTCCACACTTAGGGCCTGATTATGATGGTCCGACCATCGGACCACCACTATGATGGTTGAGAGGCGGCCGCCAAGCCAGCAGCCTCTTGACCGCCATATTACAATGTTACGCAAGGCTGTACGGCGCAGACAATGCAGCGTCATTGGCTGAGGCTCTAGGGGAGACCCGAGGCCAATGACACTGCACTGTCTGTGCAGCCAACACTGTTGCAATTGGAGCTAGTGTGCATACGGAGTGTACTGACAGAGGGGCCCCTGCACTGCCCATGAAATGGTTATGGGCAGTGTAGGGGCCCTCCGATTGACCCATCTCTGCCTTTCCACCAGCCTTTTAATGGTGTTGACCCTGCCATGAAAAGGCTGGCAGAAAGGCAAGTCATGATCAGCAAGGCAGTGTCGACATCAGAACCGCCCTGCTTGACCACAACTTGCACTGCCGACAATCCGTTGAGATACATGATCCTGGTGGTGGTAGTGGTCTTCTGGCAGTAGGTCATCTGTCAGTCAGACCACCAAGATTGCGGCGGTCGGACCACCACCGTGAGTACGGCATTTTTGGAACAGCCATACTTATAATGAGGCCCTTAGTTTCTTCAGAGAAACCTTGAGGTGCCTAAACATATGACCCCTTGCTGAATTTGGAATCCTATCTACTTTTGAGAAATATATATCTTTTCTGGATCACCATCGGTTTCACACTGGTTTGCACCACAAACTGGAAGAAGGTTGAAAGCATAAAAAATAAGAAAAAATGGGCTACCTCTGTGAAAACAAGCCAAACTGTGGTAAAAAATGAGTTTTTTTGATTCAGCTCTGTATGTTCCTGAAAGCTGGGAAGATGGTGACTTTAGCACATCAAACTGTTCATTGATGCCATTTTTATGAATAAAACAAACACGTTTATTGAGAGCACTTTATCCTACTTTTTCCAAACAAAACTCCAAGTTTAGCTATTTTCTGGATCCTCAACCTCTGGGCACCTTTAGAATCTTCAGGATGTTGGAAAAAAGGACGTAAATGTGGTGTGGATTGCTTATGTGGACAATAAGGTATGTAGACCTAAGCACAAACTATCCCAACTAACCAAAAAAGGCTTAGCACTGGAACTGGAAAGGCCTAGCAACGAAAAGGTTAAGTTGAAAACACTTAGTACAAATATTTTTTATATTAAATATTACTGAAAATCAAGTTTATATATATATTTTAGATGTTGGAAGAAAACAAAATGTTACAGCACAATTTACTTAATTTTGAACTAAACCTTTAATTAGGTTAATTATATGAAATTAAATTACAACAAGTTTACAGAAGTTTGAATTAAAAAGTAAGTTCCGTTTAGGTAAAAATAATTATTTTTTATTCTGCATTAATAATCATTAAAAATGATCTGCAGTATTAATTTAAAGTATTTTAATTATATTTCTAAATGTAATCTTACATTGTTTATAGATTCAAAAGTTAAAATAGTTTATAATTAAATAATACATTTTTGTGATTTTTTTAACACTGTATTTATTTATACTCTTAATAATTTCAAATAAATTATTTTAAATTAATGTTATTTTCTATGGGGTTTTATTCTAAGCCCATAATGCCACTATTTTCTGTTGGAGGATGGCTCTTTTTTAGTCGGCTGGAACATGTAAATCTGTAATCGTCAGCCAAGTATAAAGTCAATGAGTAATAAGAGAGGAAGCTGAGTTGTCGACAGTTAATGCATTGTAATGTAGTTTTCTATAAAGAGGTGGGTTCCAACTCTTTCCTAAACTGGAGGAGAGTTGGGGGCTCCTAAGGAATACCAGAGCGTTGTTTCAGATCCTAGATGCATAGATGGAAAAGGCCTGCTCTCTTGTTTTTCCTTTTTTACACTTCTTAGTCTGCAGTCTGATGGTATCCTGGATCTGGGCATGCTGAGAAGCGGCTGAGAAGGTGAGCTTGTCTGCAAAAAAACAGAGGTGCTACTTGTGATGCCATTGTAAATGATGCAGCTGAGTTTGAAGATAGTGCAGGTTTGCAGGGGGAGTCAATGGAGTACCATCATGATGGGTGTAAAATTATCGTATTTCTTTAAGACCTGGATGAAACATGCTGGAGTGGGTAGGATGCCCTTAAGAGGTACCAGTGTGCAGTCTAGGAGGCCATGGAGTAGGGCATTACCACATCCAAATGTGAGAGAAAGAGAACTTGAACAGCAGTTCTGAATCACTTTCTGAAATAAACTGTTTGGCTTTCTTTAAAGGAGCTAATGCAAGGATGTCTTTGATTTTTTGGCAATGTGGTCCTTGAGGGTGAGTTTGATGTCTTGGATGAATCCAAGTGGTCTGGTATTTGGTTAAAATTGAGGGTTGAACCTGTCAAGATCCATGCCATTCACCCAGATTGGTACTGTTTCTTGTTAGTTGTTCTTGGCAAATAACAGGAATTCTGGATGGGTTTGAGCTTCAGGCAGGCACTGTACACCCAGGTCTGGATGATGTCCAAGCAGTGTATGATGTGTTGGATATCTGAATCAGAGGGGACTTTCAAGTGGAGTTGTGTATCATCAGCATATTTGTAAATCTTGATGCTGTTACCTGAAAGCACAGTACCAAGCAGCTCCATGTAAAGTTTGAAGACAACAGGCGACTGTATAGAACCCTGGGGGACTCAACAGACAATAGGGATCTTCTGTAACCTTGGGGTGTCCAAACTGGTGTCAGCTGAAAAGGTAAGAGGAAGGCCAGCACATTATATTGCCAGTAAATCCCATTCGAGACTCCAGGGTGCGTATGATAGTAGCATGGTCAACTATGTTGAAGGCAGTTGAAATGTCCTCCAGTATCAGGAAGCATGGGTCATCTTCATATGTGATAAAGCGAGCATTACCTACAATGTGTAATGTAGAACGATCTGAAGCCAGAGTTGTAGTTGTATAGTACTAGGTTCTCATTGTTGTGATCTTGGAGTTGAAAAGAAACTGCTTTTTCAATGATTTTGTCAATGAATGGTAGGTGACTGATGGGCTGATAGTTGACGAGGTCATCATGGCCTAGTGCAAGTTTGTTTAAATGTGGGAGTAACTTAGCTATCCAATGAACCTGAAAAGAGCATCTGTGTGTCATCCAGTTAAACTGTTTCAAACCTGAATGAGTGTATAAGACAGTACTTTGGCTGGATATATGGTAAAGAACATAAGGGACAGAGCTGAGCCCTGTGGAACTGTGTGTGGCCATGAGCTATCACTTGAGCGATAGGGAGAAGGAGACACGGCCTGGGCTGTTGTCATGATCAGTCCCTGAGTGATGTTTCACTGTAATGTCCGTTCCCTGTAGGGAAATGAATCACCTCAGATTCTCATCCCTCATCTGCATTAGCCACCTGAGGAGTCTGTGATCTGTCTGAACTCAGAAATGAGTCTGAAACAAGTATGGTCTCAGTGTCTTCAGTGCCCAGACTGCTTCAAATGCTTTCCTTTCTATTGTACTCCATCACCATTCCCAGGGAAGTAGCGTTCTGTTGCTAAAGGCTAAAGGTTTGCCCATGCCCTCGTCATTTAGCTATGAGAGAACAGTCCCAATGCCATGCTCTGATGCATCTGTCTGCACAAGGAATTCTTTGGAGACGTCAGGTGCCTTGAGCAATAGGGCTGTGCACATGGCCTCCTTCAAGGTAATGAATGCTTTCTGGCACACCTCAGTCCAGTTCACCTTTTTGGGCTGCTTCTTAGAAGTCAGCTCTGTTAAGGGGCCACAATGGTGCCATACCACTTAACAAACCTCCTATAATATCTAGTGAGGCCTAAGCAAGGCTCTCACCTCATTCTAGGTCTTAGGGATTCCCAAGTCAGGATAGTCCGTGTCTTTGACCCCACTGACTTGATGACCCAAGTACATAACTGAACTCTGCCCCATCTGGTACTTACTGGCCTTGATATTAAGGCCAGTCTTTTGCAGGGCCTAACCCCCTGGCTGGAGGTGATGCAGGTGGTCATCCCAGCTATTGCTGAAGACAGCAATGTCATCTAGGTAGGCCATACTGAAGTCCCCCAACCCTGCCAAGACCATTTTGACTAACCTCTGGACAGAGGGGCAGTCTTTAACCCAAAGTTCATCACCCTAAATTAGACCGACCCGAGCACCTCCCTCTGGGGCACGCTCGTCTACAGACAGCCCGTGCACCAGGCCCCAGTTCAGCAAAGCCATCGCCGACCTCACCGCCCTCCCATGTGCTCGCCTCCACCGACTACATCCTACTCAGCGATCTCAACTTCCACCTCGATAACCATGACGACCCAACCACCACAACCCTCTTGGACAACCTTGCAACCCTCGGTCTCAAGCAACTTCTCAACCTCCTCACTCACTCAGCAGGTCACACCCTCAACCCCGTCTTCTCAGCAGGGAACAACATCACCATCTCTCACACCTCCTAACACCATTGGACCGACCACTCATGTGTCTATTTCGCTTTCACAAAGACAACCACATGCCACCACGCCGCCATCCCCCAGCAGAAGCTGGGACAAAGTCACTGAAGCACAGCTCACCAACGCACTAAGCCACTCCCCCACACTGGACACCGCTAACACAAATGATTCAGCACTCAACCTGAACCGCTGGATCACAGAATGCACTGACAGCATAGCCCCCTTTAGAAAACCTGCCAGAAACCACCACCGTAAGAAACCAAGCTGGTTATTGACAGAACTCCAAGAATCAAAACGCACCTGCAGACGACTGAAAAGAAAATGGAGAAACAACAAAACAACTGAAGACCACACAACCTACAAAAATCAGTCACCATGCACCATCAGCTCATCAGAGCCAACGAGAAAGCTGCCATTCAAGAACGCATCAGCACCAACGCACACAACGGCAAGGAGCTCTCCACCATAGTCAAGGAATTCACGAACCCCGGAACAGACACCTCAGACATCCCCCGCCCCTCAAGACCTCTGCAACAACCTTGCCACCTTTTTTTACCAGAAAAGCTAGGAGATATAAGAAGGATCCAAAGAACCAAGGCCCACACCCACTGCCCACCAGCACCACCACGGACCACACACTGCACCAGACCCTGAACCATTGGGCCCTATCTCCACAGAAGACACCCAGAAGACACCCAGAAATTCATGAACTTCATCCATTGAGGGGCACCCTCAGACCTGTGCCCACATCACATTTTCAACCTGGCCAGCGCCACCATCGCATCAGAGCTCTGCTGGACTATCAACCATTCCATTGAGACCGCCACCTTCCCATCCGACTGGAAGCACACAGAGATCAACCTGCACCTAAAGAAACCCTTTGCCGACCCAAGGGAGTTGAAGAATTACAGACCGATCTCTCTGCTCTCTTTCCCAGGCAAAGTAACTGAAAAGGCCATCAACATGCAACTGACAGAGTTTCTTGAAGCAAACCATATCCTAGACCCCTCCAAGCCCAGATTCAGGAGCAACCACAGCACCAAAACGGCCCGCCTCACAGCCATCTATGACATCCGCACCATACTGGATTATGGAGACACAGCTGCCCTCATTCTCCTCGACACAGTCTCTCACTCTACCCTCTGCACCAAACTCCATGGCGCCGGCATCCACTGTAAAGCACTGGAATGGATTCAATCCTTCCTCACCGGAAGAACCCACAGTGTCAGACTCCCGCCGTTCACCTTAACACCCATAGAAACATGCTGCACAGTACCATAGGGATACTCATTAAGCGCGAGCCTCTTCAACATCTACATGGCCCGCTCGCTAAAATTGTTAGACAGCACGGTCTAAACATTGTCTCCTACGCCGATGATACCCATCTGATCCACTCCTTAACTGACGACCCATCAACAGCCAAGAGAAATTTCCACACAGCATGAAAGCAGTCACTGCCTGGATGGAAGCCAGCTGCCTCAAACTCAACTCAGACAAAACAGAGACCTCGTACTCAGCTCCATCCCCTCCACCTGGGATGACTCCTGGGGGCCAACCGCCCTAGGAAACGCCCCCACCGACCACGCACGCAACCTGGGCATCATCCTGGAGTCCACGCTTTCCAAGACCCGTCAAGTCAATGCTGTCTCATTGTCATGCTTCCACACCCTGCCCCTTCTTCAGAAGATAGTCAAGTGGATCCCCCTGAGACAAGAAGGATGGTCACCCACGCGCTTGTCAGCAACAAACTGGCCTACGGCAATGCACCCTATGCCGGCATCAAAAAGAAGCTTCAAACAAGATTACAGAGAATCCAGAATGCAGCAGCCAAACTCATCCTGGACATGCCTAGCCACAGCCACATTTCTGCCTACCTCAGAGACCTGCACTGGCTCCCGATTGACAAACGCATCACTTACCAGTTACTGTCAAACACCTACAAGGCATTGCACAACATCGGACCAGCCTACATCAACCACTGCCTGACCTTCTACACCCTCTCCACACAGCACCAATCCCCACAACTCACCCTTGCCGCCATCCCCACAATCAGTAAGAGCACAGCTGGAGGTAGAGCCTTCTCTTACCTCGCAGCCTGGACATGGAACACGCTCACATTCAACTTCAGATAGGCTGCCTCGCTGAAGCAGTTCAGGAAATATCTCAAGATCTGGCTCTTTGATTGAGCAGCACGCCCACAACAGCACCTTGAGACCCCATCAGTGATAAGCTGCGCTTTACAAGTGCCTGATTGATTGATTGATTGATTCCAACTCACTACATGAGCCAGCAAGATTGTCTTCTCCTCCAGAGCTAGTTACTTTTCCTCCAAGGCCCTTTCAGCCAATTTCTAGACATTTTACTGTGGGACAAACACCAACACACTCTGGATGCCAGTGTTTTCACTGCAGTGACTACTGTTTTTTTTTATTTTTACAGGGAGTCCACCATGGCCTTGCTGCCCTCCCGCTGTGCCCAAATACATTTCACCACTTACAACTGCAGCACTGTTTAATTAAGAACTGCACTGCAGGTGGCAAAACGTCCGTAAGTATCACTAATGTGGGCAAATTTCCACATACCCTTTCCACCGTGGCCAGCCTTGCCTTCTCTACAGCTACTTTGCTTTCTCTTTCAGCCAATTTCAGCTGGTACAGCTGCAGTTTGAGCTCTTTTTCATCTCTCCTGTGTGACAATTCCTCAACTGTGAGAAGGTACACTGCTCCTGGCAAAGGACATGATTCCTGTGGTCAGATTTTCCACTTCACCTTGCTGCAGCTCTGGGCTGCGGGCCAAACAATCTCCTTCCTCTTCCTTATCCTTCTCATCCACCTCTCCATCCTCAGGGTTACTGCCCTCAGGCTTCCTTATTGCAACTTGCATCCTGCGTACCTCCTCAGAGGCTTTGAGGGCTATTTGAAAGTCACTTTTGTTGGGTCCTTTCCCAATGTTAGCCTTTTCTCCCTGCTGAGCTTCCTTAATTCTGCCTACTTGAGGCTATCAGTGTTGCAGAGCTCCAACTCCATTTTTTCATGCAAGTATCTAGATGCACAAATGTGAGGCAGGAATGGAATTTAGAAAAAGGAAAATGCGGCCAATCAAGAAGAATTTTTAAAAATTGACTCATGTCAGATTATTATAAAGGATTTTAGTTTTACACAGATTGCTGAGAGACACTGCATAAATACACCACTGAACAATAATGTAAGAACTTGGGTTATTAGTTGAGGGGCATGAGAGGCCCACTCAAATAATGAGCACAGTTCTTGTCACTGTGGACCACAAAAGTCACTAGATAAACCTGTGCTTAGCCCTCGCGTAGCTTGGCACAAAAATAGTCACTGTTAACTTAGAGGCAATGTGCAATATATTTATGCAGTACTCAAACAGAAACAGATTGAAAACACAACACAAATAAAACCCCAAACTGATTTAAAATAGAGCAACTTTTAATAAACATAATGACACCAAAATGACAAAAATCCATTCAGAATAACGAGAGTTATGAATTCTTAAAGTTCTAGATGAAAATGACACTAAAAAGTACAAAGTGACACAAAATAAAAGTGATAAAAAAGTGGCACTTGCAGTTTCATGGTCGAGCTGGACCGGGTCAAAGTCACAAGTTCAGAGTGACTGCAATGGAGCATAAGTCGGATTCTGGGATCAGGTTCGTCCCTCTAAAGAGTATTATCTTCTCAAATCCAAAAACACACAAGGAGCTGAAGTTGGAGTTTCACGCTGGCAGAGGGGAGGGGGCACGAGGAGATCCTTATCGGTATGAGTAAAAGGTCAGGTGTCGCAAGCAGTTGCCGTTTTGGTGCAAAGAGCTGGAGGTCTTTGGAGCTTCATGCTGGTGGTTGACACAAACTGTCGCTGATGACCCAGAATTCCATGACTGACACAAAGAGCAGTTGACACTCAAGGTTCATATCAGCAGGCATCATATATGGTCATTGTTTGCTACGAGGAGTCCTTTCACGGTGACAAGGAGCCCAAAACTAGATTTTCACCTGCAGTTCAGTTTACTCAGTTTTGACGTAGAAGTGCACTCTGATGCCAGCCAAGGGTTCAAGTTCTACCGGGGCATCTCTTGGGGATCAGGACTCACATCAGCAAAGGCCAGTAGCATGACTCATGCAGGTCAAGTTTGTGCTGGTCAATTAGTTAGTTTCGGGGAGGCCTCTGGAAACTTGTTGTGTCCCTGAAGCTCATACAGAATGTCAGCCAACTGACCCTTGGAGTCACTTCTTGGGATCCTGGGTTAAAGGCAAGTAGGTCCAGGCTTCCTTCTTCAGGCTTCACTGTAGTCCGTTTGAATCTACGACAGGTCCAGAAGTATTTGGATGAGAGATTCTGAGGGTACCACATTCATCCCTGGTGCCACCCTTTGTGTGAGGGAAATATCTCGCCTATTTCCAAACTGGTTCTGGTCAGTTCTTCCCCTTACTCAGAGTTTGTCTCCAAACTGTCTAGGAAGACAAAGGCAGGGACAGGCCTAGTTCCTTTGTGTTTGCTTCAGGCAGAGTCCTTTGGAATGTAATCAAGGCGGGACATGGATCCTCCCCAGCCATATTGTAAGGAAGACCCACTCCCCTTATACTAGGCCCCCTTTTTCCCCACGTGTGGAAGGAATGCACAATCCCACAGTAGGAGAGCCAATCACAGGTATGTGACCCTGGACACTGGCAGAAATGTACATTTGGCTTAGGTAGCAAATTGCTAACTATGTAAAAGTGGCAATTCAAGAATAGTAATTTAAACTCAAACTGTACCGTTAGCAATAAAAATGAGAAGTAGTGTAGGAAGCTGGCTCTGTATATACTATTTAAAAGTAAGAAATAGTGTGCACAGAGTCCAAGGGTTCCCCTTAGAGGTAAGATAGTGGCAAAAAGAGATAATTCTAATGCTCTATTTTGTGGTAGTGTGGTCGAGCAGTAGGCTTATCAGAGGGTAGTGTTAAGCATTTGTTGTACACACACAGGCAATAAACGAGGAACACACACTCAAAGACTTACTCCAGGCCAATAGGTTTTTATATAGAAAAATATATTTTCTTAGTTTATTATAAGAACCACAGGTTCAAGGTTTACAAGTAATACTTCAAATGAAAGGTATTTCACTTAGGAACTCTAGGAACTTTGAATAATTACTATAGCATGTAGAGTTTTGGCAAAAATGGCAATAAGCTATTTTAAAAGTAAACACAGTGCAAAAATCAATGGTTCCTGGGGGAGGTAAGTAGAGGTTAAGTTCACAGGTAAGTAAAACACTTACAGGGTTCAAAGTTGGGTCCAAGGTATCCCACCTTTGGGGGTTCAAGGCAACCTTAAAGTTACCACACCAGCAGCTCAGGGCCGGTCAGGTGCAGAGGTCAAAGAGGTGCCCAAAACGCATACGCTTCAATGGAGAGCAGGGGTGCCCCTGTTCCAGTCTGCCAGCAGGTAAGTACCCGTGTCCTCGGGGGGCAGACCAGGGGGGTTTTGTACGGCACTGGGGGGACACAAGCAGGCACAGAAAGTACACCCTCAGCGGCGCTGGGGCGGCAGGGTGCAGTGTGCAAACAGGCGTCGGGTTTCAGATAGGAAGTAATGGGGAGACCCGGGGGGTCTCTTCAACGATGCAGGCAGGCACAGGGGGGGCTCCTCGGGGTAGCCAGCACCTGGGCTAGGCAGAGGGTTGCTTGGTGGTCGCTCCTGCACTGGAGTTCGGTTCCTTCAGGTCCTGGGGGCTGCGGGTGTAGTGTTGGTTCCAGGTGTCGGGTCCCTTGTTACAGGCAGTCGCGGTCAGGGGGAGCCTCTGGATTTCCTCTGCAGGCGTCGCTGTGGGGGCTCAGGAGGGTCATCTCTGGCTACTCATGGGCTCACAGTCGCCGGGAGTCCTCCCTATAGTGTTGGTTTTCCGCAGGTCGAGCTTGGGGCATTGGGTGCAGAGTGGAAAGTCTCACACTTCCGGCGGGAAATGTGAAGTCCTTAAAGTTGTTTCTTTGTTGCAACAAAGTTGCAGATTGTTGAACAGGGCCAATGTTCACAGGAGTTTCTTGGTCCTTGGTTGCAGGGCAGTCCTCTGAGGCTTCAGAAGTCGCTAGTCCCTGTTGGCTGCGTCACTGTTACAGTTTTCTTCGAAGTTGGGAGAAAGGCCAGTAGGGCTGGGGCCCTAGCAGTTGTCGTCTTCGTCTTCACTGCAGGGCTTCAGGTCAGCAGTCCTTCTTCTTGTTAAGGTTGCAGGAATCTAGTTTCCTAGGTTCAGGGGTGCCCCTAAATACTGAATTTAGGGATGTGTTTAGGTCTGGGAGGGCAGTAGCCAATGGCTACTGTCCTTGAGGGTGGCTACACCCTCTTTGTGCCTCCTCCCTGTGGGGAGGGGGGTACATCCCTAATCCTATTGGGGGAATCCTCCATCCACAAGATGGAAGATTTCTAAAAGTAAGAGTCACCTGAGCTCAGGACACCTTAGGGGCTGTCCTGACTGGTGGGTGACTGCTCCTTGTTTTCCTAATTATCTCCTCCAGCCTTGCCGCCAAAAGTGGGGGCAGTGGCCGGAGGGGCGGGCATCCCCACTAGCTGGGATGCCCTGTGGTGCTGTAACAAAGCGGGTGAGCCCTTGAGGCTCACCGCCAGGTGTTACAGTTCCTGCAGGGGGAGGTGAGAAGCACCTCTACCCAGTACAGGCTTTGTTCCTGGCCACAGAGGGACAAAGGCACTCTCCCCATGTGGCCAGCAACATGTCTGGTGTGTGGCAGGCTGGCAGAAACAGCCTACACTGGAATTTGGGCATGTTTTCAGGGGGCATCTCTAAGATGCCCTCTGGGCGTATGTTACAATAAATTGCACACTGGTATCAGTGTGCATTTATTGTGCTGAGATGTTTGATACCAAACTTCCTAGTGTAGCCATTATGGTGCTGTGGAGTTCGTGTTTGACAGACTCCCAGACCATATAATCTTATGGCTACCCTGCACTTACAATGTCTAAGGTTTTGCTTAGACACTGTAGGGGCACAGTGCTCATGCACCTATGCCCTCACCTGTGGTATAGTACACCCTGCCTTAGGGCTGTAAGGCCTGCTAGAGGGGTGACTTACCTATGCCACAGGCAGTGAGAGGTTGGCATGGCACTCTGAGGGGAGTGCCATGTCGACTTAGTCATTTTCTCCCCACCAGCACACACAAGCTGTGAAGCAGTGTGCATGTGCTGAGTGAGCGGTCCCTAGGGTGGCATAAGACATGCTGCAGCCCTTAGAAACCTTCCCTGGCATCAGGGCCCTTGGTACCAGGGGTACCAGTTACAAAGGACTTACCTGAGTGCCAGGGTTGTGCCAATTGTGGAGACAAAGGTACAGTTTAGGGAAAGAACACTGGCACTGGGGCCTGGTTAGCAGGGTCCCAGCACACTTTCAAATCATGAATTAGCATCAGCAAAGGCAAAAAGCCAGGGGACGCATTTTCTTACAAGTAGTTATTGATTATTAAGTGTAATAAGGTAATGCAGTTTTACTCTATGGGAGAGATAGCCTTTCCACATTGAAAACAGACTTTAAGAGCTTTTGACATGTAAAAATCAAGTACACAGGTCCAACTTTTTAAATACAATGCAGCATGCTCTATGAACCTTTATGGCCTACATTAGGGTAACTTATAAGTATTAAAAAGGAAGGTTTAGGCCTGGCAAATGGTTTATTTTGCCAGGTTGAACTGGCAGTTTAAACTTGCACAATAGGCTGCAGTGGCAGGAGACATGTTTAACATTGCTACATTAGTGAGTGGCACGAGGAGTACTGCAACCCACTTGCCTCATTTAATTTACATGCCTGGGTACATGTAGTATCATTTACTAAGCACTTGTAAGTAAATTAAATGTGTCATTTGAATGCATGCCCATTTTACCACTGGATAGCCGGGGTTAAGTGCACAGAGTCCTAGTGCTAAGAAAAATAGGCTCATCAAAAACGTAGGAGTGAAGGCAAAACCTCTGGGGGAATACCATGCCAAGGATATCAGGTGTACCATTTGCCCATAGGTACCATGGTGCAGCAAGCCTATATCTGATGTGAGGGGATCATCCGCTCTTCAAGGGGACAGGAACTTGTTGGCAATGGACAGAACACTGACTACTCACCAGTAGGCCTGGGCGAAAGTTCTGCAGACATACAAAAAAGCTCAGCAAGATATTACAGACCTCCATGAATGGGCGGAAGAATGCTCACATGGCTGTTTACTCTGGTTTTTCAGGCCAGTTGCGCATTCTGCACTGAAAAACCAGCCTGAACTGCACCAAATGGTGTGAAAGGGTGCGACCATTTTGTTTTGCTTGCTTCTGTTCCTCTTTCCTTGCTGACTTCCTTTTTCCTCAGTCAAACCCAGTCCAACCCCACCTGATCTGCCATATTCCCAATCCCAACTTTCAGTACCTAATTTATTATCTAATTTTCTCTGTGTTTATTTTTGTGTTTATTCACCATTTTGGTGACTTTTTTGTACTTTGTTGTTTGTATTCCTTTCCTGACGTGTCCTCTGTCTGTCCTTCTGTTTCTCTACCTTCCCTCCTGACTCCAGTCCCATTCTTTCTTCCTCCTAATAGCAGAAGAAGGCAGCAAGGGTCCCACCTGCACCCCATGCGGACATCACAGAAGGGTAGGGGTGCAGCCCACCCAATCTTTAAGGAGGCGGAGGTGGCCGTATTCAGTTTTTTGGGTGTAGCAGCACTACCTACATGCTGGCAGCAAGACGCATTCCCGGCAAAGGCTATGCCCTGATATGCCCTGTGGGAGTGTCGCGTAGGTTCTCATTATCCTAATTAGACTACTGGATTTGGGCGGCAGAATCACCTGTCCCTCGGGGGACTGAGTCTGATCCCGCACCATGTGACACCTGTCGGCCTAATCCAGGTTAGTTTCTGCTAACTAGCAGTGCCTCATCTCCACCCAAGAGGAGGGATTACTGGGGCAACCGGGCGCATGACATACATGACTCCTCAGGGGAATCGTGGTCACTCAGATCTCATCCATTTCTCTCAGATACGTTAGTCTCACATATGCAAGGACAATCAGAGGCAGAGTAAAGTTCAATAAGGTTTTATTGAAGTGACTGCATCTTAGATAATAAAGCATGTATTGCATTAACTAGGACGATGAAGCACAATAAGATTAAAATTGTGACAAGGAGAGTAAAACACAAGAATATCGCTATCATACTATCACTAAGTTCATTAGGGATAATTCCTACCTAAGCTATGTTAGAGCACAGCATGTTAAGCTCTAATTCTGCCTTTCAGGTTCCCCTGGGAAGACATCATCCCTCATACCTGAGCAAGAGGTCTGTAGTCTACATAAGCAGCTGTAGCAAGGCGATCAGCAATCAGCACTCAGTCGTGGTCATCTGGTTGGAATCTCCCTCTACTGTACATGGGTCAAAGTAGTGTTTTATAGTAAAACATCTGATGTTCCAAGAAAAGATCCCCACGTAAGAGTATGTATGTTTCTGTGAGCATTGAGGACAAAGCATACCACTTTTGCCGGCAAACTATCTTACTGCAGCCTTGAGAAAAGAACAGAATGAAAGAGTCGTGTTTAAGAATGCAGAAAATAAAACAAGACAAATGTGGCTAATGTTAACATTATATAAGGAAGCTAAATAAAATATATCTAGGTTAAAGTGCACAGCGGCAGGCCTAGTTTGCTAAAATAATGTGTATAAAAATATAGCTAAAATGGCTACACAACAGGAGCATCTGGTGCTCTGGGGGCGAGTGCTGCAGTGTATGCACCACTGCAGTGGGATCGCTCACACCCTGCAGCAGCTGTACACCAATGGACATCATTGACCGGGATTAAGACCTGCTTGACCTACTGAGAGTTGAGGTTGCAGGGTTCGTTGAGGAAATATTAGTTTTGTTTTCTAAAAAATGTTAATTTCTTTTTCAAGTAGCATGATCACGTCAGTTTACATGAGGGTTTTGATGTGTGTGTGTGTATATATATATATATATATATATATATATATATATATATATATATTGCAACAGAAAGCCGAAGCACCAAACCACAGTAAAATCAAGCGTTTTATTTCCACTTCAGTGCAGCAGAAATTGTGAGTTCTCAATCCTGACGCGTTTCGGCTAATGCCTTGATCACAGGTAATATGAAACAGATGTACTTTCTCACAGTGTTTTTCAATCATCAGCACGTGGTTCCTTAATCTGAAATACAAATTCCATAATACACCTTAATGTTAGTTATTGCGCTGGACAGTACTTAATCTTTATATTGCTCAAATAGCGTAAAAGGTATCACAGTTCCAAGCATGTTATACAGTATGCAGACCATATCCACGGGCTGTGCCAGGCACCTGCTGCTCCCAAAAATAAAAGTTCACGTTGAAAGTCTGTGGAAAGCTAGGACAGAGATAGAATACCTCTGTCCTATCCCCTTCTCACCTTCATGACACCAAATCTTGGATAAATGCCGTAATGTGCACAAAGTAGGGGGGGTCGGGCCCCTCACTAAACAATCCTAATCCAATATTGCTCCGTACAGGGCCACAGACCCTCCAGGGCGGCCGCGGTAACGGGCGAAGCATCCCAGTATTAATTGCAACAGAAAGCCGAAGCACCAAACCACAGTAAAATCAAGCGTTTTATTTCCACTTCAGTGCAGCAGAAATTGTGAGTTCTCAATCCTGACGCGTTTCGGCTAATGCCTTGATCACAGGTAATATGAAACAGATGTACTTTCTTACAGTGTTTTTCAATCATCAGTACGTGGTTCCTTAATCTGAAATACAAATCCCATAATACACCTTAATGTTAGTTATTGCGCTGGACAGTACTTAATCTTTATATTGCTCAAATAGCGTAAAAGGTATCACAGTTCCAAGCATGTTATACAGTATGCAGTCCATATCCACGGGCTGTGCCAGGCACCTGCTGCTCCCAAAAATAAAAGTTCACGTCGAAAGTCTGTGGAAAGCTCTGGAAGTAGGATAAAGTAGAAGTCAAGTGAATGATTTTTTTTTCCAAATCTTTTTATTGGTTTTTGATATGCAATAGAGAATACGAAATACAAAACATTTCCTCTCAGGGAGGGCATTTGGAGTCATTGATGATCTAATCGTTAGATGTTCTAGTCATCATCTGGAGTGACAATCGCAACTAACATGAAATCGTAAACCGTACATGAATTTTCAGTTAAGGTAAGGCCAGTGACGAGTAATAGTATAGTATATGAAGCCTTACGCCTGCTGCTATAGTGTATTCCACTCCCCAAGGGAATCAAACCTCCCCCCGCCCCCTATTATTCCCAATTGCTGCTTGAGTGCCTGGTTAGTGCTGAGTATCAGTAAATATCTAGGAGACTGTAGCTTCTTGTGGGGTGACAGGTTATATGTTCCGTTCATGTATATGGTCAGTATATCCCTGTCTGAGTGTATTATTGCTTTCCTACGAAGTGTGTAGTTTCGGGGGGGCTGCGCTGCCAGGCCAGCAGTCCTTCAAAGCAGTCAGGTGTCCAGTGCTTCCTCTCCTTGCTGTACCCAGTCATTCACCAGAGTGCTCCAAGCCCTGGCCCTCTCTATGGGGCCTTGGCCCCTCTGCGCCTCCCGGAGCCTAATCGTCTCTTCAGCTTTAGCCCACTTAAGGACTTCCCTTCTCTACATTTGTACACGTGGTCTTGTTGCTGATTTCCACGTCATTGCAATCTCTCTTTTGACCAAAACTAGGGCCAAATCTTGGAACTGATTTGTGTATTTATGTTTGGGTTGATGTTGATATCCTCCAAGCAAGCAGTACCTGGGGTTATCTGGCACTTCTTGGTCAATAATGTCGGAGAGGAGTTGTGTTATCTCGCGCCAGTACTCCCGGAAAGTTGGGCAGACCCAAAGCTTTTGAATAAATTCAGCGCCCTCCTCGTGGCATCTGGGGCAGCTAGTCCCCAGGGCCCCGAAGTGCCTCTTGATTCTGCCCAGGGTCAGATATGCTCTATATGTATTGATCAATTTACAATGAGCATTCCTAGAGGCCTTCAGGATCCAAGTCAGTATTTCCTCCCAGTCTCTGTCCTCTATGGTGGTCCCCAGATCCGTTTCCCATTTTTGTTTGAGGACTGTCAGTGGGAGTGTCAGTGTGGTTCTTATTTTTCTGTAAAGGTAGGTCACTGCTCTGTTTGTCCCTGTTGCGCTAATGAGGTATTGGGTTATCTCTGTCAACACCAGAGCAATACGCGCTCTATTGGCGACAAAAATGCAAAAACCCAGCACTCTCAAAACAAAGTAATTTATGCATTGTGCTGATATGTTGTGGTTCAACCTTTTGCATTGCAGAGTTCAATCCTGAAAAAGTATTTTTAATATGCTTACAAATACTGTTCCTTTGCAATGTAATGCTGCAGGCTTTCAGAGTGTGTTAGGGTGTGGCCCCTTTCCAGGGCCTTCCAGAGACTTTCCCTGCAACATGCCTGGGCGTGGTTCTGGGCTGGGCCAAGACTCTATAAAAGAGAGCCAGCCCAACTCCCAGTGCTCACTATTCAGAGGTCCCGGTGCAGAGCAGCAGCTTCTTCCTGAGCTCCTGTCCCGGCGGCCTATTTGGATCTTCCAGTCTTCTGCCCTAATCCTTCATTGGTGATCATTGTTCCAGGTGGTAAGACGGTGGTTGGACTGTCCCGACACCGTTATTTAGAATTTTCATATTCTTGGTTTAAATTCTTAAATGAGTAACAGATTACTTGCGCGCTACCATTTTTTGACATTTATATGGTAGTTTACAAATAGGCAAGACGCGCAATTTATTTCGTAAAGGTTTGACTTTGTTATTCATTGCGCGCTACCATTTCTTGACATTTACATGGTGGCTTAAGAATCGGCAAGACGCGCAATTCGTTTTATGGTGTTTAAACATTGTTGTCCATTGCGCGCTACTATTTCTTGACATTTACATGATGTTTTACGAATTGGCAAGACGCACAACTCGTTTCATGAGCATTTAACTTTGTTGTTCATTGCGCGCTACCATTTCTTGACATTTTACATGGTGGCTTAAGAATCGGCAAAAGAAGCGCGATTTGTTTCATTGTACTTTGATCTTGTTATGTATTGTGAGCTGTTATTCCTTGACATTTACATCGTGTTTTACGAATTGGCAAGACGCACAATTCTCTCCTCGAGTTTAATTCATGTTGTTTATTGTATGCTACTATTCTAAGATATTTATTATGTAATATTCGAGTTGACAAGTTATGTGATTTGTTTCCTGAATCCATATTGTGTTATTCATGGTGCACAATCCTTTTATGGTGTTTAATATATATATATATATATATATATATCTGCAATATGCGCAATTTGTGTTGAAACATTTTAAGAGTACACAGAAGGCCAGAGTTTCTAGATGCAATATTGTATGGTCCTAGTATACATTCTCAAAACAGGATTTATATGACTAGTTTAAAATTTAGTCAGAATGTTTTTTCTGATTCTCATGTAAAGGAAAGTACTTGAATAAGAAAGTTTTCATTTAATTCATCTTGATTCCCCTACAGGTATCCGCCCATCTTGAAACTTAGTCATTTTAAACTTAACTCTTAGATTGTTCATGTTTTCAGAGTGACTAGGCTTAGAATCATAGTCTAGTATTGATTTCAGGAGATATAATTTTCATATTGTGTGTTCTAACCTTTTTCTTACTACAGGTCTCCTTCCCAGCTGTTCCCTTCCTAATCCCCTCTTCAGCTCTTGGACTCTCTCAGTCTCTGTGATTTATTTATCAGAGTCTTGGAGCTGTTCAGTGGTGGACGTGTTGGGGACGTGCACAGACCCCGAGGATCTGGTGACTCTGACAATCTCCGAGATAGGTGGGTCTATATTTCCGGTGTGCCAGTGTCTACCCATTGTGTTGTACCCAGGGTGGTGGCCCCTGCCCTTTCCCAATTCTTTATTCTACCCCAGTTACCCTTATGTGGAAGCGTTACTAGGCACTGCATTGGCATCTCGGGGGAATAGGGTATGGGACACTTTGTCTTACATAGGTGTCGTCTACAACATATATGGATTACTTCCAGTGCCTGGGATCTAGGAGGCACAGGCGAGTCAAGGCCTAAAATGACTCTAGCCAGTGAGGGCAGTTCGGGGATAAAGGGTAATATTTTGTGTCCGGGCGTCATACAGTCTGCCATCCATCTGGTCAGCCACTGCAGTTGGCAAGCCTCAAAATCCGGGACAGCCAATTCTCCCTCTTCAGTAGCCCGCCTCATCACTGTAAGTGCTAGTCTCCTCCTGCCCGTCCCCAGATAGATCCCGTAATCAGAGAGTTCAGGTCTTTAAAGAAACTCTCTGGGATCCATACCCCCAGGGTCGTGAAAAAATATAATAGTCTGGGGAGGGTTATCATCTTCAGAAGTGCCACTCTGCCCTCGACCGAAATGGGCAGTATAGCTTGAGCCCTTAACGCCCCTCAGTGCCTGCTGAATATTACCGCTGAACGGGTTCTGGCAATCATGATATACGTGGACCCCTAAATATTTTAGACATTTGGGTTCCCATTGTAATTCTCCTATATTCGGGGGAGGGTTCCTCCCCTCCTTAGTTGGAAAGGGAATGGATTTCTGCCAATTCACTCTCAGCCCAGACAAATCACCAAAGTCTTTCAGCAGCACCGAGCGCTCTGTAGATCTCTCTCCGTATCCTTCAGGAAGAGCAGGAGGTCATCTGCGTATAATGCTATATGATGGGTCTGATCCGTCAGAGTGATACCCCTGTATGTTCCGCCCTCCCGAGCCTTGCAAGCCAATGGCTCAATTGTCAATGCAAATAGCAGTGGGGAAAGGGGGCAGCCATGTCTAGTTCCCCTCGCCACTCCATAGCTATCAGAGATGGTGGTGACTTTTCGGACTCTAACCGTCGACCTAGAATACAGTAGTTTTGTCTAGGCTCTAAAACGGTTTCCCACCCCAAACTTGTGGAGGACCTCATATAAGTATCGCCGCTCCAGGCTGTCAACCGTTTTTTCGAAATCAATGACGAAGACTGCCGCCCTACTTTTATCATATCCATCACCATTTATTAAAGCTGGGAGGCGCCGTATATTCTGTGCTGTTTGGCGTCCTGGAATAAATCCAGCCTGATCTGTGTGAATTAAAAGCGGCATGTGTCGCATTAGTCGAAGCTCTAATATTTTACTCAGAATCTTATAGTCTGTTGCGAGCATCAACAACGGGCGGTAAGAAGCTACGTCCGTTGGCGCCTTCCCCGGTTTTAAGAGCGGTATAATCAGGGCTCAGGGCTTCTCGAGCAGACATAGGTAATGTCCGGCTCTTAGCTGCCGCCTCAAAAACCCCCACCAGCCTAGGTCCCAGTTTGGATAAATAGGTCGAGTAACATTCTATTGGGATACCGTCAGGTGTTTTATTATGTGCCATAGAGGTTATAGTTTCTTTCACTTCTGTCACTGTGATCGGCACGCCCAGCTCGGTCGTGTCCAAGGCCGACACTGTAGGGAGTGGTAAATGTTGTAAGAAGGCCTGTATTTCCTCAGGGGGGGATGTGTCTTGCTAGTGCACAGATCCGCGTAATATTTCCAAAATTCATCATTAATAGCCAATTGGGAGTTAATACAAATACCTCCAGGTTGTGTGAGTTCGACTATTACCGAGCCCCTCTTTGCCGGATTCGCCAGCCATGCCAGTAGTGAACTCGCTCAGTCACCCTCTGCGTGTGTTCGTGTCAGAAAGGCTCTATAGTCGTAATAACACAGCCTGTCAGTTGCTATTATAGTGTTTTCACACGCTGATGCGAGCGATGCTCGCAAATCTGAAGTCTTGGGGCATTGTCGCTCCAACTCTCTCTGGCTTTCAGCCTCCTCTATGTCACGCAGCAGCGCACGTCTCTCCCCGGCTACCGCAGAAAGACATTTCCCTCTGATGATCGCCTTGAACGCGTCCCAGTCTACCAATGTGGAAGTAGTCGATCCCTCGTTAGTTTCTAAGTAAGTGCCTATTGCCAGACCACTGGTGTGTTTAAACGCCTCATCCTCTAACATAGAAGGTTGAAGCCGCCAAGTAGGTATTGGTGTCTTTGCCTGGGTCCGATTCAGGGTGAGAAGAAGAGGATTATGGTCTGATAGTATGCGAGTAAGGTATTCACTCGTATGTGCTAGTCCATATATCTCTGGCGAGGAGAGGAAGGAATCTAATCTGACGTGTAAATCGTGCATGGGAGAGTAATATGAATAGTCTTGGTCCGTTGTGTGTTGTACACACCAAGTGTCTACCAATCCCCAGTTTTATTACCATATCCGAATGAGTGAACCGTTCGAATGGATGGGGAAGAGGGTAAGGGGGGTTGATCTATCCAGTGTTACATCTGCTATGCACTTGAAGTCTCCGCCCAAGACTATCGGCCCCGTTAGGTGTCCTGCCAGCTTTGTTGACAAGGAGGTCAGGTAGGCTCCTTGATCTAGGTTGGGGCCATATATACTTCCCAGCGTTATCTCCCTACCACCTAGTTTTCCTGAGATTACAGTGTATCGACCCAGTGGATCAGTGATGGCTGACATATGTTGGTAAGGTACCCCCGCCCTAATCCAAATCAGCGTCCCCCTAGCAAAGGCCGAGTAGGTGGTGCAGAAGACTCGGCCACTCCAGTGCTTTTGGAGAGCCTGACTCTCTTTAACATCTAAGTGTGTCTCCTGGAGCATCGCTATGTGGACTCCCCGTCGAGCAATAAAGGAGAATACCTTGTGACGTTTGGCCATAGAGCGCATATCCCTAACATTCCACGTAAGAAATTTCAAGTTCAATGCACCACTCATCAGACATGTAGTAGTCTCCCCTTGACCTAAAAATATGCATCTTGCCCAGGCTGCACGGCGTATTTTGTAATATAACTGAACAACTGATTCCCCAACTCCCCTTCCCCAGGACAAAGGACATAGGGCCAGATGTAGGAAGAAAAATATTTGTGAGTCAGAAATAGCGACTCCTTGCGAATCGTTATTTCCGATCCGCAAAACGAGATGCCTGAAAAAAATCGCTATACCAAATTGAGATTCGGTGTGGAGTCGCACCGCAATTTGCGATCTTGCAATTTGCAAAATCGCTATTTGCAGGTTCGCGATTTGCAAGGTCGCAAATTGCACAAGGGTGTGGTCCGGAGTCGCAATTTGCGACTGAGTTGCAAACTGCACGCAGGTGCAAATAAAATAGTGAAAAACACACTTCCTGGTTCTGAGTGATGATATCAGAACCAGGAAGTACCCCATGGAACAGGGAGGAGCCTACCCAGCACAAACAACAGAGTCACACTCAGCTGAGAGGAGCTACTACAACAATGGCATCTCAGGACAAGGAGACACCCAGTGCTGGCAAGAAAAGAAAACTGAAGTTTTCTGAGAAGGAGCTGGAGGTCCTAACAGAGGAGTGCTGCCTGCACCATGATGTCTTGTTTGGAAAGGCAACAATGAATGTCCCTGACACCCAAAAGAAGAAAATCTGGCAGGACACCCTCACCAAGATTAATGCCATTGGAGTCAGCCACCGCACAATAGATGAGGTCCGCAAAAGGTGGTACAATCTCCGGTCCAGGACCAAGGAAATGGTGGCTGAGCGTATGAGGGAGATGCATGGCACTGGAGGAGGACCATCTACAGTATCCCCCCCCCTACAGCCATAGAGACCACGGTGGAGACCACTCTGGAGTCAGAAGCAGTAATCGGAATTGGAGACCTTGACAGTTCAGCTCCAGGAACATCCAAAAGTAAGTACCAAAATTAACTTATTTACACCACTCTATGCACCATGCACACAACCACAGTACACATAAGCATGCATCCTCCAGATTTGCTCCATGCCTATGTTGCAGCCTATAGAGCTGTGCATTATGAGCAATGTAGTACAGTAGTCCAAATATTGAGAAATATTTATTCTAAGACATCAAACACAGGTGAGGCACTGACAGTGTATCCCCTGTGTCCCACAGGTCTCCCACAAGGACCCACCAACAGCCCTTCTGTGCAGGGAGATGAACCAGTCACACACACACAGCAGATGAGGAAGCCACAGAAACTGCTGGGGAGTGCATGACTACACCACCCGTCCAACATGCACCAGAGAACATGGATGAGCCTGATCTGGGTCTTGAGGCAGCCAACATGACACCAGGGCCAATGATGAGGGAGAGTCGGCCACATAGGTCAGCTGGCTCTGTGCGGAGACGGCACCGCCCAATGTAGTCAGCGAGTGAGGAGGATGTTACCGACAAACAATTGTTAGGACTGAAGGCATCCTTACTGCAAAATCACCAGCTGCAAAACAGACACATGCGGGTGATGAATAGGAACCTGAACAGACTGCAGCAGACACTCTACCAGAGTTTTGCCAATGTGGACAACCAGTTTACTGCTATGAACACAAACATGGCAAACCTTACAAGCTCCATAAACAACTTGGTCAGGGAAATGGTGGCAGATACGGCACATACAAGGCGCTGGGAGCGCAACACTGCTGCCCGTTTGGACAGACTTAGGGCCTCATTATGACCCTGGCGGGCGGCGGAGGCCGCCCGCCAGGATGCCGCCCTCCATAATACCGCTCCGCGGTCAGAAGACCGCGGAGGGTATTATGAGTTTGTCCCTGGGCTGGCGGGCGGTCTCCAAAAGACCGCCCGCCAGCCCAGGGAAAAACTCCCTTCCCACGAGGATGCCGGCTCGTAATCGAGCCGGCGGAGTGGGAAGGTGCGATGGGTGCTACTGCACCCGTCGCGTATTTCACTGTCTGCTACGCAGACAGTGAAATACTAGCGGGGCCCTCTTACGGGGGCCCCTGCAGTGCCCATGCCATTGGCATGGGCACTGCAGGGGCTCCCAGGGGCCCCACGACAATCCTTACCGCCATCCTGTTCCTGGCGGGCGAGCCGCCAGGAACAGGATGGCGGTAAGGATTGTCAGAATCCCCTCGGCGGCGCAGCAAGCTGCGCCGCCTTGGAGGATTCTTAGGGGCAGTGGAAAACCGGCGGGAGACCGCCGGTTTTCCCTTTCTGACCGCGGCCAAAGCGCCGCGGTCAGAATGCCCAAGGGAGCACCGCCGGCCTGTCGGCGGTGCTCCCGCCCCCGTTGGCCCTGGCGGTTCTCTACCGCCAGGGTCATAATGAGGCCCATAGTGTATCAATTGGGCGCCTTGCAACCACAACAACCTGCCTGTCAAGGCGCACAGTGAAGCTGCAGGTGGAACTTGGCCATTTTGCGGTGATGTGGCAAGAGGACTTGGGTGCATCAGCCATGCAGTGGACCTGATAGAGACCAGCCAGGCAGCAAGGGGCATTGGCGATACCCCTCAGGATAGCGAAGAGATCTCCAGTGTCAACAGTGTATCTGCCTCTGATGCACAAATACTGCAGAGTAGTGTTAACGCGTTCCCTTACTAGATAATTTACTCAGACTGGGACTCATTTTAAGCCAATGAATCTTTTGACCCTGATTGAAGACACCTTAGGACGAGGCAATTAATCAACATACCAATCATTAGATCAATAACATCATCAATATTTACCATAACAAATTGATTTAGTCTAAATAATGACATTAATGAGAATCGGAACACACCATGACCTTTCAGTCATGAATGACCACACCAAATTTATAAGGATTTTGATATATATTCCTTATTGATTACAATCTACTAGCAAGTTTATTAGTCTCAAAACCATAAAACACATCAACACTGTTATAATGTGACAACTCGAATAAGACTTCAGCAATGCAAAAATCATAAACATTAGAACAAAGCACGATGCCAACATGGACTAATCTTAGCAGAGTATCATTAGCGCATTATTCAACAAAGCATAGATTCAGTCATTTGTCTATTTGCGTCCGTTCAGTGAACTCCTTAACTAGCCTCGAATTAGCATCTGCATGTTGGGCTTCATGCAAAACAATTTAGCAACACAAATTTAGAAAACATCTAGCTATGGTCTCTATCAAAAGAAGCAGTTGGTACCTAGAAAGGAAAAGCAAACAGACAATTACAATTTCATCATTATATAGTTACCCTCCGTAATGGGTCAGCATACAGAGTCAGACTTCGTCCTCAGGACATCAGTTGATTCGCCATCAGCCAGGAAACACAGCAAAGTTCAGCAAGATCGGGCAATAAGGAATACCTCCCTCATAAGGAGGAATAGTATAGAATGGGTAAGGCAAGGGTGAGAATGGTTTGAAGAGTCAAACAGCAAAATCTTCAAGCAGAGTAACAAAGTGACTGGATAATAGTAAAAGGCACATATTGGCATAAAGGCATCATGGAATCGCAAGGATGACGGCAAAGAATGGCTGATTTCTCTTTGTATTCAATAATTATATCGATCCTGTTGTACAGTCCCCTAATTTCCAATTGGGCAAGTTTTGGTACACCACTACCTCCGTCCAATGGTTTACTGGTCGCCCCATCAAAATTGTCACCTTAGAACAGTTCTCACGTAGTTTATTGGCTCTTGTAATTTGACGTCTTCAACGGGTAGAATGTTAGGTACGAGTTATACTCTCCCAGGCTCAGTCAGTAGTTCCATTGTCTTTACCAGTTCAGGCGACCTTGTACCTGTTGCAAGTTTACACTGTTGCATTCGGCAAGAATGTCTCCTTGAGCAAGTCGAGTCTCATGAGAAAGAATTTACTACGGCTACACACAACTTCCAGCTTCTGGAAAAGTACGGCTACATGTCCTTCAGCAAGTCAGCACATTGCACGTTAGAAAACACGTTTAATAAGAAACCGGGCAGCTAGGCCCCGACTCATGCTAACTAAGGCCTAGTGATTAATTAGCGAAACCTTAACAAATAACTCTTAATGCTAATACAAAATTCATACATTAGTACATTAATAATTCAATATTAGTCAACCTCATTTATCATCGTATACATTGGTGGCCACTCCCCGTGGGCACATTTCACACACGTGTTTAGTAAAAGCATATTAATACATTTTCTATGCGGCATCATTATACATTAGTTTGCAACCCATTTCATTGCTAATTTTAATTATAAAAGCTACACTCCAACAGTAGCAGTGCCCGGCAAGGATCAGGGGACCAACCTGGATTGGGCCATGGTGGCCGTAGTCAAAGGAGGCTGTGAGCTACCAATCTGTGTTTTGACTGAGGCACATGAACTAAATGTGTCAGACTTTACTTTTTGCTTTCTTCGTGCAGTTTAGTTGACAATATTTTCTGCAGTATATTCCTGAATTAAAGGGATAATATGTAGTACTACACAATTGGGCTATGTGTGTCTTACATTAGTGAGTGTTGTCATAGTTGCCATGTACCTGCCAAAGTAGTGGGTTGCAATGTGGTTCCGTGTCTGTCTGCCCTCCATTGCGATGCTTCCATCCCCAGGCTGTCGGTGTTGTATCTCTTGCTCCTCATCCTCCAAATCTGTGTCGTCAGGGGTGAGATATAGCCCAAGTCTGGTGGCAATGTTGTTGAAGATGGCACAAGTTGCAACGATCTTGCATGCAGTTTCTGGTGCATTACTGGAGTGTCCCTCCACTCTTGTGCAGGCATCAGAAACGTGACTTCAACAAGCCGAACATCCTCTCTATGACAGCTCTGGTCCGCTGATGTCCTATGTTGTATCGCCTCTCATTCTGATTGCCAGTTGTTAGGTATGGGATGAGTATCCATGGTCTTAGGGCATATGCACTGTCACCTGTGTGACGACAAAAGAGGCAAACTAAGCAGGCCATCACAGGGTTACACAGTGACATGTATTTAAGGCATCAGAGTGTACTCGACAGTACCTAATAAATCTCCTTTGCCAAATTCCCCACGTTCTAGGCGTTGGTGTATCCCACTGTGCCTGAATATGTATGCATCATGTGTACTCCATGGATATTTAGCCACAATGTCAGTAATGTCATTATGGACATCATATACCACCTGGATGTTTAGTGAGTGGGTACATTTCCTATTGCGGAACACATATTCCAGATTTGCTGGTGGGCAAATTGGTATATGTGTCCCGTCCACACACCATATTACATGGGAGAAGTTGGCAATTCTGTAGAAGTCCAACTTGGTGCTGTTAATTTTGGCCTCATTCCTGGGAAGGTATATATATCTGGAGATGTGTGCGAGTATGGCATCTAGGAAACGTCTGAAGAATCTTGCAATCACCCCCTGATAGCTACCCGAGGCCAAGAGGTGCAGTGAGCAGAGCACTTGCACATGTGTGGGGATAGAGCAGCCGCGCATTGTCTGGCGTTCAAGCTGAGGTTTCAGCAGTTCAATGATCTCTAGGATAACTGCGCTGCTCAGTCTGTATTTATCATATATCTCATTCTCAGTTTGTTGAAATAGTGTCTGCCTGGTTCGGTATATCCTCTCCTGTCTCTGCCTCCTCCTCCTCTGCTGGGCAGCCTGGACTCTCGTCCTCCATGCAATCACGTATAGTGCAGCCATTGTGAGAAAGCCAGATGCCTTCTGGGTC
Source organism: Pleurodeles waltl (assembly GCF_031143425.1). Taxonomy (NCBI): domain Eukaryota; kingdom Metazoa; phylum Chordata; class Amphibia; order Caudata; family Salamandridae; genus Pleurodeles; species Pleurodeles waltl. Next base: position 1,350,451,495 of record NC_090446.1, on the reverse strand, counting down.
TCCTTTTATACTTTGGTTCTGGTTACCACCTGTTCGGAATCAGTGCTAATATGGGTGTGCAAAACGTTTTTTTTGCAACTAGTCCCAATTTGCTACTGGCTTGTGCATTCTGTTTGCGACTCGCAATTTGCGACTTCGTAATTGCGAGTCGCAAAATCAGGTCGCAATTTTTGCGAGTCGGTAATGGGGCGCATCGCAATTTGGAACTCCGAAATGGCATTGGTACATACCATTTCGCTTTTTGCGAGGCCACAAAGAGCGCTGCGACCCAATTGCTACTCGCAAAAGTTTCCTACATCTGGCCCATAATGTCTTCACCCAAACTTATAAACAACAGTGTTTCAATCATGATCATAGTCTCCACTGTGTGGCCCACAGTGGTTAGAAGTCAAGTGAATGATACTGCCAGAATTCTGTTCCAATGTGAGCTAGGTATGTGGTCACTTGGGCTGATTTAAAACATGATTGTCAAGTCATCATGTCACTCACTCTTACAATTATAGTAGTATAACAATAGTGTTGCATTACTTGTGTCCTTCTATGTGGCTTTATGTAGTTCATAGTCCCAGTCTCCCGGATGTGCAGTATGCAAAGGGGGACTGACTTGACTCATCAAAGGGGCAGGAGGGAAAAAAGGTCATTCTTTGGAATGTATTATGCATGAATAGTTACAGATTTTATTGTTTGTGGGGTAGGATTGTAAAACAAAGAATGTTCTGTCTTATTTAAAAAGTACAACGATATGCCTGTCAAAATATTTTTGTTGGTACTGAGTACCACTAATCATTGTTTTTTATCTTCTTTATTAAACACCCAAGGGCAAGAGGGCATCTGTCTGGCTGCCACCAGCACTGCGGTGGGTGTGACTGATTCCACCGCCACCAGCGTCATGGCCAATGGTTCATCTGCCTCCAGTAAGTCATTTTTATTTCCCACATTCCCCACTACTAGAATTATGCCCTTGTGTATAATGATTTTTTCATGTTGGATGTTGTTTGTTATCCCTGCATTTCCCTTTGTTTTTCTATATTTCTTTTTCTGCAGCTCACTTTCTCCTGTCTGTACCTTTGCTCTGCTCCCTTATTTTGTAAACTTCTCCTTCCACTTCTAACATGTCTTGTTGTGTAGTACTAAAAGGAGGAAACAATTTTTGGTAATATACAGAGGATCGTGCAGCCATGCACAAGTAGTACTCTAGTCAGCAAATATTTTGGTGATTTTCTTGACCAAACAGGCAAAAATTACAGAGACAGAGTGGTCATCATGGGCATGGGCCCCCAATGTTGTCTTCTACTAGCAGTTTCCATGATAGTGTAGCAAGGCAGGAATGAGATACCACAACTAATACCATATATATTTTGCATCCCCTTCTACCCCTTATCCATTCGTAGCCTTACCTTATGCCCTTCCCTTATTCCTGAGTCCTAATCCCAATTCCTTCCTATCTCACCATTAGGAGAAAAAGTTCTTGGTTGACGTTTTGGCTACATGTTTTTTTAAATGTTATCTATCAATAACACAAGCCTCCCAAAGTGATTACTTTTGATAGAAGAAGATGCTGATACTGTAGGGAAGTGTTGTTGTTGTAAATAGTGCAAAATAAATACTTAGATGGCTATCTGGTACTGATAGATAGCTAAACTAACTGTAGTGAGGTATTGTTGTTGAACATAGTGCTAAGTAAATACTTAGGTGGCTATCTGGTATCTAAAATGGGTACATTATATTTTTCACCAGGTACACAGACCATCAGTAGTGTTGTCCCAGTAGGGGCATCAGTGGAGGTGCAGGCAGTCCAAGGAGAGGAAGAAATCCCAGTCGTAGCAGGAACAAGTAGCAAGTCATATTGCTTTCTTAATGCCAATACTCTATTGATTGAGCGAAGCAGATATCCCACTCATCACTTAAAGTCCAATCTGCCATGCACAATCCACAAAGTAAAGAGAAGGTGTGTTTCCCAGTGCCCATTCTCTCACCTACTAGTGCTTCACTTCATCATTGTCTTTCTGCCCCAGCCTACCTATAAAAGTAAATTCTATCTCAACATGTGATGTCTGTGCCACATTTGCCTGCTCAAGTGAAGTTATATTTCATGTTTTCTTTTACTGATTGATGGCTCCAATATTTTTCCTCCCATTAATCAATTTGAGTAAGAAGCAAAAGAGTAGTACATGATCAGTGTGACACCCAACCCTTCCACAGCTAAATCTCTACCTAGCCTACACCCTATAATTTACCTCCCTGTGGACAGATGTTCTCCACTGCCAAGTATAAGTATTATTTCTTGAGAATAACCTGTGTTAAAGGCCTGTGTGTAATGTGGGACTAAGGGCCTTATTTACAGTTTCACCGACGGAATACTCTGTGACAAATAAAATATCCTGTTCACTGCACAACAGTCCATCAGCAGTAGTTACGCCAGTTCTGAAGAAGGCGACCCTTGACCCCCTTAAACCTGAAAGCTACCGCCCTATCTCCCTTCTTCCTTGGGCCACGAAAATAGCAGAGGCCCATGTGAATGCCACTCTTACAGACCACCTTGGTAGGTTTAACATTCTTGATCCTACCCAGAACGGGTTCCGCGCGGGTCATAGTACGGAGACGGCCCTCCTCTCGATGGTCGAGCATCTGCGCTCCGTGATGGATTCCGGTCGGACGGCGGCACTGTTGTTATTAGATCTTAGTGCCGCCTTCGACACAGTCTCGCATGGAATTCTGGTTCGGCGTCTTGAGGAGGTGGGCGTTTCTGGCTCCGCCTTGCACTGGTTACGTTCCTTCCTTACGGATAGGTCATTCCAGGTGGCGATCCCGCCCGGTAAGTCGTCATTCTACCCGTTAGACCAGGGAGTCCCACAGGGGTCTTCACTGAGTCCCACCCTTTTCAATCTGTATGTGAGACCGTTGGCTGCGGTCGTCAAGCAGTGGGGCCTAACTATGGTGTCCTACGCAGATGATACGCAGCTGGCGGTCACACTGAGTGGGGACTCAGACCTGGAGGCTCCCTGGTTTTGTGAGGGTCTGCGGGAAGTGGCTAACTGGATGAAATCCAACTGTCTCCAGTTAAACACCAAAAAAACGGAGATTATGGTGGTTGGTAAACAGGTGGTTTTGTGGGATGATAAATGGTGGCCTTCGGAGTTGGGTGTGACTCCCCTCCCAGCGGTAGAGATAAAAAACTTGGGGGTATGGTTTGATTCTTCTCTGAGTTTCATCTGTCATACCAAGAAGGTGGCGGCTTCCTGCTATGGCATCATCAGAGGACTTCGACCTATCCTCAAATTCTTTGATGCACCTACAAGACAGCTGGTGGTTCAAGCATCAGTGCTGTCTAGGTTGGACTATGCCAACTCCCTATTGGTGGGGATAAACCAGTCAGAATTTCGGCGGCTCCAGCTCCGGGGTTCAAAACGCTGCGGCCCGACTGGTGACTGGTCTCCCCAGGCGATGTTCGGTGTCCAATACTCTGCGCTCTCTCCACTGGCTCCCTGTGCAACAGAGGATTAGATTTAAGGTTCTCTGTTTTGCATTTAAAATCTTAAAGGGTACTTCCCCGCAAATCATGGAGAAATTGCTGATTCCTTTTGTTCCCTCTCGCACTCTTAGATCGTTAGGCCAGAACTTAGCAGTGGTTCCGCGCTTTAAGCTGAGCAGAATTGGGGGTCGCTCCTTTCGAGTCCTGGCAGCGTGTTGGTGGAATTCTCTTCCTCCACAAATCCGGGCCATTGATGAGCTTCTTCAGTTTAGGCGGGCTATTAAGACCTTTTTATTTGTCTAAGCTTATTTGTTGTGTTTTGTCTTCTTTTGCCCGCTTTTAGTGTTGTGTTGTGTTTTCCTTCTCAAAGCGCCGGGACGCCCCTTTGCTGGGGCAGCTGTGCGCGGTACAAATAAAAATAACATAACATAACATAACATCATATTCTTCTGTGCATACTGTAATATGACAGAAGGGATATCTGTTTTCTGCCAGGTGTGTCCAATTTGCCAGACTCTATAAACCTACGCCTATAACCTAAGTTTGGGCGTAGGGTATTAGAATGGAGGAGGGAGTTGGAGAAGAGAAGAGAAATTGGAATTATAAGCACATAACGTCCTACCTGCGGGCTGCCCCAAAAACATGCTGGAGAGTAAGCAGACCGGCCTGAATGGCACTGTAAATTTTGCATAGTCAAGTATTTATTGTACAGCATATCAGATAGATACTTATCTCTATGTATGTCTTGCTCATTAATGACATGTAATTCATTTTTAACATAAAGTGTCTGTTCAGGCTCACTGTGAAATACTTTCAACCAAAATCACATTTTGAATTGATTATGTTGGTGTTCTAATTTAATTATTCCTTTTAGTCAATGCTATGATTGATTACCTAGCTACGATGTGATACATGGGGGGGCTCAGGCCGTGTGACTACTATATCATCAATCAGCACACCCTAATTAAATTTGAATGGTTGTAGAGGGACAGCTGTGTTCTTCTACTGTACTGTACCAGTACAGATAGTATAAACAAGGTTTGAGTTGAGCATCACAATTCATGTTTTTCTATTTTCTTATTATTATTTCTTGATATCGCTACTCCTACTGCTAGAACTAGCAATACCCAGCAATTGGCTCCGGTCTCAACAGGGAAAGAGATAGCCGCCTTGCTGTGGAAGCAGAAATTGGAGGCAAAATATCACTGTCTGGTGGCCCTGTGGAAAAAGAAGAAGAGGTGGCACAGACCTCATGTTTTGTGGACCACCAGCCATGCCCACCTCCAACTTGGCCACACCACTGGCAACTGCAACTGGGGTCCACTGCTGCCCATATCACGACCTCCTTGGACTCATCAAAACTATACCTCCTCCACCACTTCCTACGAGAGCTGGTACACCTCAGATGTGAGACAGGCCAGGTCTGTGTGAGACAGCACTGCTCTGGCATGGGCAGCAGAACTAGGCCCATGAAATTGATGCCCTTTGTTAATTGATTTTCTGATTTAGTGAGTGGGCCTGTTGTTGGTGGAGAGGGTGGGAAAGACAAAATGTTGGGCAAATGGTGGACATTTGACTTTGAACCTTTCAGGACTTTTTTGGGTTGGGGTGTGGGTCGGCTTGTTGTGGATGGAGAGGGTGGGTCTTAAAATAAATGGACGTAACCTTTTTTTCTTTGTCATCATCATAATAACAGTGGTGGTATTATTAGTGTTCTTGTGCTAACAGGAAAGGCAAGGTGAGGTCCTACTCTCACCTGTTTCTGAGGTGAATTCCAACTGTCTGATAATTCAGAAAGATTCATCAGAGTCAACTAAGCTCTATGAAAACACAGAGTTATTGGGTTATTAAGGACGGAGCCCAGACCACCATGACAAAAACCTCTTATTACAAAAACTAGCAGTAGTAACTTCTAAGCACTCTGGGGTCTAATTTTTTTTTTTTTTAAACAAATAATTTTTTTTTTACAAAATCCTTGAGTCAGGACTCAGGAGGAGATGGTTTGGTTACTCCATGTTGAATGGGTTTCATAACTAACACAGGGAGGGCAAGATTCACAAAGGTAAAGTCAGACTTATGGTGACTCTTCCAGTGTAAATTTAGTGACGAGTACATTTTCCATCAGTAACTTTACAAGTATTAATATTGTGAGTACTAAAAAGATCCCACAGTGATATGGTGCTGCCTCACCACATCGGCCCCACCAAGTGCATGATCCATTTATGGTGTGCATTTGTAAGTCACACCTCAATATATCACACAGCCTGGGGGAAGAGAGGTAGGGGTTTGATAAATGGATGGGAATGGGGAGTGGAAGAAAATATGTAACAAAGACAAACACTGTACAACAACAATATCCATCAGGTTTATAAGCAGCACATCATCATCATTAAATCTGTTGTGGTTGGAAATGAAGTAGAATGACGCAGTTCAGTTAATGCATTGCAAATGGTCCTTCAGCCTCAGAGACCCAAGTTATTATCTAATTGTTCTGTCATCTAGGTTTAAAAAATACAAATTAGGCAAGAGTGAATGCACACAGCTCTAAAAAGTATGATTGCAAAAAGAAAACTTATGATGTAGATAAATACCAAATTGGGTGGTGCATCTGCATTCTTCTTGGAATGTCAGTCTTAGGTGCATGGCTGAACCAGTTCAGTATGATAAGCAGGAGTGTTAGAGCTATCGTACAGAAGAAGGGAAGGCCTGTAGGTGGTAAACCAGTAAATGTGGATATTGTGGCATCAAGGAGAAGGTAAGTTAAGCTTCATGAGTAGTGGACCAAGAGGCAGAGCAAGACAAAGGCTGCTGCAGTGCAGTCCATCTCATAATGACTCATGTGCAATTAACTGAAAAATTAGCACAACTTTACAACCAATCCCAGACAAGTAGCTGCGTTCACCTGGCTGATCAATCTCACAACAGTCATAACATTTAGCAGAGTGTGTCCATCATGTGACATGTCTGTCTCCAGTTACAGCCCCCCAGCCACAACCACTTCATTGGAAGAGTTTGTCAATTGAGCCAACACACTACTCAGTGTTTCCCACATGAACAAACCTCTCTCTTGTGAGGTCCACAGGGCTAATAGGCCTCTTTGAGTCATGTTGGTTTTTCTTTGAACTTGAAGTAGATAACTTACTTCTGCTGACTGTTGAGGTTGTCTCACCCAGAGTCCTAAGTCTGACTCTAAATCCCGACTCCATCTGACTCTTGTGTCCTCGTGATCCAAATGAAATTGAGATAGATAGACCTGTTGTGCACTGCTGTAGATGAACCAGAAGAGCAAAAGAATTTGAGCATTTTGTGTAGCTTGTATTTGTTAACTAAACTGACTGATCTCTGAAGAACCAAATTAAAAATACAGCAAGGGGTGGACCATGCAAGTAAATCTAGCTAAGTCTGAAAGGGCCAATCACCTGCAGGCAGAATCACCCATCAGCCCCCAAACATTGCAAATTGTTGAAATCATGTTTACAAATATCAATAAAACAACACCCTCCCTGTCGGCCACCATATCAATTATCACCACTCACACTCACTCAATAATATGTCACTTATTGGTGTAATAATTACCTGTTGCAATCCAAGCATGGTGGTGCACATTATCTATTGTATTTCTTCTTTTCCCATGGAACCAAGCAACACAATGTCAGCCTTGTAAATTTATGATCTTTACTGGGGCAGCCCAGCTAGGGAATGAAAAAAGAAGGATAAGGATGGACACAGGCGGGGCATTGTGTTCATGTCCTTTAAGTGAAAGAGGAGTCTTCGTCTGTGCACACTGGTCCAACTGCAATCTGGCTATACATGTGAAAAATGGTGGGGCTGCACAAGTCAGACATCAAATATATAAATGTTTCTCTAACTCAGTGGCCCCACAACTTTTTCGATCGGCGGCTCTCTTGACCAATTGGCCTTTGGCTGTGGTTCCCCATTACATTACTTTTTAGGCACAGGTCTGGCGGGGGTCAAATTTGCACTCTATAAGACTTCAAAAAAGAGAGGTTGCATGGATAGATTGGTTTCTGCTTTGAGACCATATTATCCAAAAGGTGCCTTTAAATCTGGATATGATTGTGCACTGGATACCTGTCTGGATAAGGAGAAACTGCATAGTTCAATTTGTACGTTTTTGGTTGGACATGACTCACACCTTTTGGTTTTAACAAATAAAAAATATATAATATACATATTTTCAGGGTCTTTCTGTCAGCATGCTCATCCATTAAACTACTGTGGTGTCATTCAAATTTAGCTCCTGACCATCACAACATATGGCATAGGGCACAGAGTAGTGTAGTAGGCCCACTTCAACCATTAACCTACCTGACTGTAACAGCATTTTGCTCTTGCACAGTGTGTACTACAGAATACTAAGTAGCCCCCTGCACTGTCAGGGCAATGTCGCCTGGCTCACATCCGACCTAAGCCCAGCTATTCTCAGTGTGTTGCACAACACTGCAGCCTCCAGGAGTTTCTCGCCTCAGTCGCTGTGGACAAGCATTATTTTAGTTCCTGCTTGCTCAAACATGGTTCACAATTTTGTGTTACGCTGTTGCAAGGATGTCCGGCAGTTCAGGGAGGCTGGATGAAAACATGCTGAATAATGTAGTTTTTCCTTTATATCTAGATGTTTTTGGTGCTCCCAAGTCTTCAGTTATGCACTCATACTGCCATCTAGTGGCTATTATAACAACTGCTGAACAATTAGGTGTGCAGCATTAATAGCTTTGTGGAACACACTGACGTGATGATTCAATTAGATTATAGACTCAGCTCTGCAACTGTGATCATGGTGCACCTGGCTGGATTTGGAGGCACACAGGGATGCTGCTGCACACAGATTGAGATTTACTGCTCTAACTAGACACATTTGTTTTTTATTGTTTTTTTTGCCTAACAGTCTGACGATAATGTGAAAGTTCTGTTGTGACCTACTCAGGCAGGGAAGTAGAGTTTGTCTTCAGAATCAAGGGGTTCACCCAGAAGTTTGTCAGCTAATACACTTGAGTCTGACCAATCACCCTCATCCTCCTCCTGTGCTGTTTCAGGGACAGTGTAATCTTGTGGCATGAAGTGTTGGTTTATTTTAATCATGGTCAATCTCTCCACATTTTTGAGGTGAGAGATTGATCCTTCTGACGGTGACAACTGCACCAGCTGCTCTGAACAAAAACTCAGCAGAACACTGGCTACCGGACATGCTAGATATATGGTTGCCAGCCTGCTGAGCTCATGTTATTAGCTCATCTTCCCATACCAACTGACCAATGGGTTTTGATCCATGTAGACCTCTTTTGGGCCATCCATATAGTCTTGGACCATCCTCTGAATGTTCACTGGTGCTGCCACTTGCTCTTTTGCCTTCACCTATGCTCTTGACTTAAGTCCTGCCACTTGAAATCATGGCAGAGGTTGGGACCGATTCTTGTGTTGCTGGTGTTGTTGTTGTTGCCGGTGTTGTTGTTGTTGGTGTTGCTTGTGTTGGTTGCTATGAGACAACAGCACTGCCCTCTGGAGGTTGAAGGCTGCATGCCAGAATGTTTGCCCGGCCCTCTAACTCTCAGCCATTCTTTTTCCAGGTTTCTCACTTGCTCAATAATCGACATCTTGAATAATGAAACATCCCCTTCTGAAAAAGGAATGAAATTAGCCAGTATTCTTCTACCAAGGCCTTGGATTATCAGCCAAGCAAAGGATTAAGCTATCAACCAACTTTACTTTTCTTCTTTCATACCAGTGAGTCTTAGCAACACATTTTTTTAACTGGGCCTGTAGCAGATGCAATAGCTGGATATATTGGTTCACCATACCATCCTCCTTGCCAACTTCCTGTGTGAAAACCTCAAAAGTAAGTAGCATCTGTGCCAGGAATTTGACTAGGTCCCATTTGTCCATCTCCATGGTCATATCTTTCCCAGTTGCATCCCCTCCTCTTTGAAGGCCATTGTCAGTGATTGGTTTGTGTTCAAACAGAAGTTGCAGCATGTAGTCGGTCAAGTTCCAAAGTGTTGGCATCTCCTGTATGAGGGCTTTAACCGGTACTCTATTAGCACGCTCAATGATCCTCAGCTGCTTCCAGGCTTTAAAAAAATGACTGAAATGAGTGCAGAATCTCCTGCAGGTGGCCAGTATGTTGCTATGTCTTCTTTTTTGAGAAAGCATGCATAATTAGTTTGATGCAATGCGCCAGATACAGGACCCTGAAATATCCACCATCTGCCGTGGCCTCGATTACATTACTGCCATTGCCTGTGGCAACAAATCCAATTCTGATACCTCTGGGTTGCACCTATTCTAATGCCTTGCTGTTAAAGTCTTCCAAGATCGTTGCAGCTGAATGGGATTTCTCAATGGCCAACATCGCTACTGTTGCATGCCGCCAAACACCCTAAACAGTCTTGTCAGCTCTGAGACCTGCAGATAGCTGTTCCCTAACCCCCACACATAAAGATCCAGTGTGCAGTGATACAAATGTAATCAGTTGCTTGACAACTGGTCCACACGTCTTTCGCCAGGTGGATAGTGTGAACAGCACTCTGCTGCAAAGCTTGTCCAAACAACTGCAGCACATCATGATGGATTGTATAACACCAACTTTGGCAAACTAGGTCCAGCTGGGAACCTTACATTTTGGGCAAATGACTGCCACAAATTCTGAAAATTCCATGCCTTCCAAAAAAGAAAAAGGGAGGACGTCCAGTGCTAACGTTTTAGCCAGCTTGCTGTTGTACAAATGTGTGATTGGGTGGTTGCTTTCATAGAGCCCCTCCTGCTTAAACATGCCCATAGTAGTAGCTTGGATTTTGTTCTTTTGTGGTATCACTGACACAGGCGACTTCCAGAGAGAACCAAGAGGTAGTAAGACTCAATGTGTGTCTTGGGGAAATCACGGAGTGAGGTGGTTTTTCTATCTGATTCTTTTGCCATTTGGATGTTGCTGATGTGGATGATTCAAGGGTGATGTAAGGAGGATGTTTTTCCCTCTCAATAGGAGCGAACTTCCCTGCTCCCTCTAATAAAAAAACATAACTTCAATGCCTTGGATCCTAGCAGCTACAGGCCAATATCTAGACTACCATTGCCTGCTAAAATAATAGAAAAATTATGAATAAACAACTAACTAATTACATTGAAAATAATCAGGTTTTAGATCCTACGGAATTCAGATTTAGAGCAGGACACAACACTGGGACAGAGATTATTAAAGCCATTGAGGAAGTAATAATTTCACTTGACCAAGGGGGAGAGCAGCGCTCATTCTACTTGACCTATTGGCAGCGTTTGATACGGTCAATCACAGGTATCTGCGGCTTCGCCTTTACTTCACCTTTTTTTCCCTTCCATGCACGGTACCCCAAGGATCTTTGCAGATCCCAGCACTGTTCAATATTTATGTGACTTCCCAGGTCAATTTAAGAAGGCCTTTTGGCTTTTCTCTTACACCCTATGCGGATGATACTCAAATTGTAGTCTCACTGGCCAATAATGGCACAAAAACAGGACCCAGATTCCATGACAGCATGTTAGCAGTCAGAGACTGGATAAATAATAATTGTTTGAAGCTGAACTCAGGGAAGACGGAGGTTCTCCTATTTGGCGACCAAACTTCCTTCTAGTCTGCAGCCTGGTGGCCATGAGATTCGAGCCCACTCCCAGCCCCAGTTATTAAAAAAACTGGAACTTGGAGGTTTTAACTAATAAACTAGCATATACACATCATACAAACTCAGTGGTTTCTTCCACCTTTTTTGTTCTAAGAACAATAAAAAGAAATTATTTGCTTCATTCAAACTGACCTGCAGTAAACAGTTGTCACTTCCCTTGTTCTTGCAGAACTCGACTACTGCAATGGTCTATATCTTAACATGCAACAATTAGTGAACAGATTACAAATGGTGCAAAATGCTGCGGCAAGACTGCTCCAAAAAATTAGCAAATTCCAGTCAGGATCTAAGAAGCTTAGGAACCTGCATTGGCTTCCAGTCAAACTAAGAATCATTTTTAATGTCCTATGTATCACATATAAAGCATTGAATGACACGGGTCCTGCTTATCTGAAGAACTGTCTTAACTGGCATATTCCAGCAAGGACCTTTATGATCAGCCTCATCAAAAAAACTTGTTATCCCCAGATTTAAGAAAGCCTCCTGGGGAGGAGGACGTTTTACATTGGCACCAAAGCCTGGAACTCCTTACCTCTCAATATAAAACCCTTGTCAAATCTCCTCACCTTTCGTAAGGCCATAAAAACCGGGCTGTTTGAAGTATAGAAGTGGGCCTCAATTTAATGGGACAGTAGAGTTAGCAACAAGACACCCACAGGTATTTGAGTGCTTTATAAGTATCTATAACATAAATTAACATAGTGGTGCTCTGCTGGTGACAGGGCTGCTTCGTGTAAAGCTGTCACCCTCTTCTTCCCCATCACCTCCTATCACCATGATCAGAGCTGACTCCCCTCTCTCATCGCAACCACAACCAGTAGTTATTTTTTAAAGTGCTCCCCCTACTGAATCGCGTGATTGTTGGAAATGGCCCTTTCTGCCGGGTCACTCCAAAAAAATGTCTGACCAGGGCTAAAGTGCATGTCTTTCTCCCCTAAACATGGCACCATGGGTGTATCCACAATTGGCATGTTTAATTTGTAAGTGCCTTGTAAAGTGGTATACCATATACTCAGGGCCTGTAAATTAAATGCTACTAGTGGGCCTGCAGTACTGATTGTGCCACCCATACAAGTAGCATTGAAAACCTGTCTCAGGCCTGCCATTGTAGGGCCTGTGTGTGCAGTTTCACTGACACTTTGATTTGGCATTTAAAAGCTACTTCCAAGCCTTAAACTCCCATTTTATTACATATGTCACACCAAAGGCAGGCCATAGGTAGCCCATATGCCAGGGTGGTATGTAAGTAAACGGCAGGATATGTACTTTTAATTTTTACATGTCCTGATAGTGAAAAACACCTAAATTGATTCTTCACTACTGTAAGGCCTATTACTCTCATAGGCTAACATTGGGAATTTCTCAATATATTTTTAAGCTGTGATTCCTCATCAGAAAAGAGTAGATACATCATGTTTCATATCATTGAAATGGTAATGATAAATCAATTTTACTGGTAAAGTTGGATATAACATTAATATCTTAGAAATGTCACTTTTAGAAAGTAGGCTTTTCAGTGCCTTTGCTGCTGTGAGTACCCGACAGCCTGTCTCCAATATATGTCTGGGATGGGCTGGGTGACAGCTATATTTGTGTATTCCCTCCAGACAGCCACAACACAGGAGACTCAACTGCTTCTTCATTCATCTGCATACTGATGGGTCTTTCTGGGCAGAAAGGATGGTAGGAGTTCACACTTACACTTCAAAGGGTAGTAGCCTGACCCCACACAAAGGGCTAATTACCCCCAACTGATAGTCTGGAACCAGGGCTGGGATGAAAGGGGGGCCTGTGCACTTCAAGGAGCTGCTTTGAAGTCACCACCACTTCTAAGGCACACTTGGATGTAAGTACAGGGGCTCTGATCCTTGCAGCTCAGTACACTACTGGACTTGAGAAAAACTCTCCTGGGGTAAAGACCGCGGTGCTGTAAGGATTGCCACTTTGCCTGAACTGACTGTTCCAAAGAGCTGCTTTGTTGAGCTGCCCTGCTGATCTCTGCCCTGCTGAGGACAAGGACTAGACACATCCTGCTGAACCCAGAGTGACTACAAGGTCTTGCTGGCTTGCCCTCATTCTTCTGCAGTCTCGGGGACATCAAAGACTACCTGCAACTCTCCTGGTGCTGCTGCACTCTGCCATCTGTGAGCCCTGCCCTTTCCTGAATTTCACCCTCCAGTCCTGGGCCTCATAAGTGGGTTCTGCAGCTGATTTCTGCAAAAACAGATGAATCGCCTTGAGTGCGGGAGAAACTCCGCCAAATCACTTAGAGGCCAACTCAGAGGGATCACTGTCCCTTTCTATAATTCTAAGACTTTCACAAATGTTCTTCTTCCCTTGTCTCTCATGACAAGTCCATGTTCAGATCATCACAAGGGGGCTTGGAGAAGATGGTGGATCAGGAAGCAAATGCTACATCTTGCTCAACAGGAGGCTCAACCTCCTCTTCTGCTCCTACTTCAGAAAGAACTATTGTTGGCTATGGCTCCTGTTGTCCACTTTGCTCAGTTTCCTGTGATGTCTGGGTACTTTGTGGCTGAGACAATTCCAACTCAGACTCACTGCTCGCGTTATGATTGCAGTTGCTGCCATGCTGAGAGACACAGACTTGGGCTTAGGCTGGAGTGGTGTTGTTTATGCCGCAGTGCTGCCCGGAGGATGGTGTGGAAAAGGTGAAGGGAACCACCCTGAAAAGGTGGAGGAAAGCACACCAGTGGTGGCAATCTGCTTCTTCTCCTTCTCACTGGCCACTTTCTTCGCAGGAACACCTTTTTCTGGGGCCATTTTCAAGTTGTCTCAGTTGGCAGTTAGCTGCACAAGCGAAGGGAGGCAGAAGAGGACCAAGGTCGTGTGGTGTCAGTTTATGACTTCGGTCTAGCACTACTGTGGGTGATGCCTCTTGTGCACCTAAACGCAAACAAATGAGAAAAACATTCAGTGAAATGTGGCTTTTTTGCAGTTTTATTTATTCATACAGATAACATAATTTTGTGAGGTTATCTCAAATGCTTAACAATAGTGTATCCACTGACCATTCTAATCCAAACCATACATACTATTTAAATTAGGATAACAACAAAATAGAGATTCAAAAGTTTACTTTGTATGCCTTTACTGAGACACCTTTGCCGGGCAGGCAAGTGCAGGGATAAATGTAATAATACTTTAAAAAATGAATGCTGGTGTACACCTATGGCTTAAGAGAACTATGGCAGACTGAGGAGGAAGCAGGCCAGGGAAAAAATGAATAATCTTTAAAAAATGAATGCTGGTGTGCTCCTATGGCAGGCAGGAGGTGCAGGCCAGGGAAAATGGAATAATCCTTAAAAAAGTGAATGCTGGTGAGCACTTTGGCCTAAGAGACCTATGACCGGCAGGGGGTTCAGGCCAGGGAAAAATTTAATCATGCTTTAAAAAGTGAATGTTTGTGTGTGCCTATGCCCTGAGACTTATGGCAGACTGGGTATGCATGGAAAAATGGGGTAATATAAAAAAATAATTGATAGAGTCTCACTAGGAATTATGAGAAATCCTTTGGGAGGCAAGGAGGTGCAGGGGAAAATGGAAACAATGCATATAATATTATGTAAACACTGTGCATATATACTACAATGATCCTCAAGCACATTAAACTATCAGGGGAAAAATGTAAAAATAAAAATGAGGAAAAAAAGCAAAAAAACATAGCCCGCTTCAAATAACTTTGAAAACTGAAAAAAAAACTATTTAACGTACCAGCCACTTGTTCAAACACCAACAGGTAAGGAGGCATGGACAACAAAGAACACATGCAGGCCTATGGAAAAAAGGACGTGGGCTGACTAAACAAAACGTCCGACAGCCACATGGTCGTACAACAAGCAAGGAGGCCTGGACAGCAAAGAACCCATGCAGGCCTGTGACTACACAAAATGGCTGCCGGCCACATGGCATGGTGAACAAAGACAAAATGGTGGACAGGGGCAAAGACACACACAGTCACACACAAAGGAGGCATGGTAAACACCATTCATTTAGCAATGCCAGAAATGAAAATTGTCAGCTATAAAATAAAACAACACACATCCTCACAAGGCATCAATTCAAAATCTATTACCCCCACTAAAATAAAATGCACATTTTGCAGGAAGAAAGGTTAAATGCAAAAAACATATTTTGCATGATTTATTCCAATGCCATCACTGGCCTAAATCATAGATGTTCTAAAACAACATATCCCACATAAACAGTTGTTCCCCTTTATTGAATCATTCATAGATTCACATGCTTGAATCTTCCCTGTCGTCATGGTGGGAGCCTCGCGGTATCTAAAAACAAGCAGTACTATGACAGAACATCACAAGACATAGAGAAAGCAACTTACATTGATAACCAATGCACATCATTTTAATAGACCCAAACTACAGCCAATCAGAGACCAGACCCTGAACCAATCTTCCATACAGGGCCACCATACCTCATATTTCAAACCCTACGTAGTGTGTGAGGGAGTATCCCTGAGCTCTGCTCAGTTGTTTCAGAATTATCAACTTTTGGCCTTTCCTTTTTCTCACAGAGAAAAACATTGGATTGCTACTGCTCTGTGGTACTGTAATTTCTCAGTATATTCTCAACATGTTAGAGGGATCAAAGCAAACACTAATCAGAACATGCAAGTCTTGTGGAAAGCCTAGACTTTTCTCAGACGATCATCATAAAGTGTGTCTGTATTGTTTTCATCCACAGTATAAGCTTAAAGAATGTAAATACTGCAAAACCTTTTCTGCCAAAACACTCAAAGTCCGGGAAGCCAGACTGCTTTTACAGCTCTAAAAGAAAAAGTCCAGATCGGAATCTGGCTCTGAGGAGGCAGAGGATCCAAGTCGCTCTCCACCTGAGAGCAAACACAATAATGATGACTCAGATGTAAAAGGACTCAAAAAGGCCAAAGACTACTGACAAAGCCTCTAGGTCTGGTACATCGATCACTAAGGACTTCTACTCAGTTTCAGCTTACAAGAGGTCCTCTACCCCTTCTTCTGTTCCTGCCACTCCAAAGAAAGAATCATTGTTGACATAAATCAGATCGCTGATGGACCCATGTCGTTGACGGTAAGTTCACAGTCACTTCCAGTGACTACAGTGAGGACGCTGACTCCAGCTACATTGAAGGCTACAATTGCATTGTTAGTGGCACCGGTGACAACAACCACGTTGATGACATGGTTGACGACCATCCCGTCAATGGCAACTTTTAAATCTCCCTCGTTGAGACTGTCATCCGTGGCTGTTTCCACTGAGAAGGTTACCTCTTCGCCGGCGGAACTATTGTTGATCAGCCCATCGATGAGACAGAAAGAAGCGTTGCTCTCTGTAGAGGGACCTTCTGTCCATCTAAAACCAGACTTGACCACACTAATACATGACAAGGCCCTTCGCTGTCACTCCTTCCTGACAGGCAGAACGCAGAGAGTCAGGCTCCTGCTACACCTGTCAGAACCTACAGAAATCAGCTGTGGAGTACCCAAGGATCCTCGTTGAGCCCCACGCTGCCCAACTTCTACATGACCCTGCTTGCCTCAATCGTCAGGAACTACAGTTTGAACATCGTCTCCTTCGCTGATGACACCGAGCTGATATCACCCTGACTGAAAACCCCTCAACGACCAAGAAGAACTTCAGAGACGGGATGGAACAGTGGCCGCCTGGATGAAGGAGAGCTGCCTTAAACTGAACTCCGACAAGACCGAGATCCTCATCCTGGGACCATCCTCCTCAGCCTGAGACAACTCCTGGTGGCCCTCAACACTTGGCAGCCTCCCCACCCCCACAGACTAGGCATGAAACCTCGGCGGCGTCCTCGACTCAGCGCTCACAATGACAAGACAGGTCAATTCTGTCACCTCCACCTGCTTCCACACCCTCCGACTCCTACGGAAGATCTTCAGAATGATTCCAAAAGACTGCCACAAAACCGTGATGCACGCCCAGTTCACAAGCAGACTTGACTACGTCAATGTCCTCTATGCCAGAACCACCAAGAAGAACCTGAGCAAGCTGCAACAAATCCAGAATGCCTCCACCAGACTCATCCTGAACATCCCCTGCCGAGACCTCTCCACTCCTTCCAGCAGTCGCTTGCCACCGTACCCCACATAAAGAAGTACTCGGTTGGAGAAAGATTGTTCATCTACTTTGCTGCAAAATGTTGGAACACCTTACATCTCCACCTCAGACAGTTGCCATTGCTACCTCAATTCAGGAAGGACCTGAAGACCTGGTTCTTTGACTGAACCCTGACGACATCCGCTACAGTGCCTTTAGACCCTATAGGTGAGTAGCATGCTCTAAAACTGACTGATTGATTGATTGATAAGTAAGATTTCTCCGCTACCTCCCGCACAACTTCTGGAAATAGAGGAATCAAGAGAGGAACGACTCTTTGGTCCAGCATACAGTCCTTCCCAACTAAAGGTAAAGTGCCAGGACACTGTTGAAGAAGAAGAAGATGACCCTAACAGGGATACTTCTACCTACCTCGAGGGAGAATATTCTTTCTCCTCACTTCAACATGCTGTGTCTCAATGTTATGACTCCCGTCAAGAGCAATACCTGGATGAAGAGTCCTAAAAAGAGCAAGAGGGATCAGGACAGGATACCATCTCAATGCCTATCCCTTTAGTCACTGACTTGAGACACATGCTTAACGACTATTACAAACACTTCCCGGAAGCGAATGAGCCAGCTCCTACCACTGCAGCTCACTCAGATGCTCCTGTCGTGACATCCTTTCCTAAGACTACAGTGCTTGTTCACACAGAGAAAGGCAGAAAGGTGTTACTAACATTGAGAGGGATCCAGATGACCAACCGGAGGAAGAAGAGCTACTTGGGGACCCTTCATCAGGGTCAGGAGTGGGATGATTATGTTGCCCCTTCATCACTGTCATCCTCACCTTTGCCAGCAAGTTCTCCTCCTGATGACATAGGAGGCTTCCACAAGTTGCTGGAGCGTGCTTTTACGAAGTTTAATCTGCCTCTCCCAGCAAAACAAACAGAATGCTCTCTGTATGATTTTAAGGACTCAGCAAGGAAGTCTATCAGATCTATCCCAATTATTAACTATATTTGGGAAGAAGACTTTAAACCCATTAAAAACCTGGCATCTGTTACCACTATTGTTTCCCAGGTGAACAAAAAATATAAGACACCAGACTCTTCACCAGCCTGCTGGATAGGACATCTTCGTCCAGATTCAGTGGTGATGCAAGCAGCACAGCGACACTCCAGGAATCCTTTGACACCTTGCTCTGTGCCACCAGATAAGGAAAGCAAGAGGCTTGATAATATCGGGAAGTGTTTCTCGGCAATGGCTGATACTTCCATCAGAACTTCAAATGCACTGGCCATTCTAGGTCACTATTACCGTCAAATGTGGTCTGACCTAGCGATGTTCTTAGATTTCCTTCCTGAAGAAAAGAAGAAGGAGGTGAGAGAGATCTTGCAAGAAGGTGCTAAAGCATGCCCTGTGAAACTTTAGATACGGCCATGGACATTTCTTCCAATGCACTTAGACAGATGGCAGGAGCTGCAGTTTTGCGCCGACAGGGCTGGCTAAAAGCCACCTCCTTCTGCCCTGAGGTTCAGGTGAAAATTCTCGACATGTCCTTTGATGGTGAGAAATAGTTTGGCAACCACATGGATGAAGCTCTTCAGGCCATCAAGGCTGATACAGAAACAGCATTTTCGCTTGGAACCTTGTAGCAGAAGCACTTTCAATCTTTCAAGGAGGTGGGGGAAAGGGGCATTTCTCTCAAAGGCCCTTTTTTCGGACCTAGAGAATTCAGCCATATTGTCAACAAAGGTATCATTCACAGTACACTGGCCACCAGTTGTACAGAAATACCAAAACAAAGCAATCAGCATGAAGACATCTCCGGCAGTGGATAAAACCCAAGAAGCTGCAGGAAGACAGTGATGTTTCTCTCAAACTAGTCACCTCACAATACCTCCATTAACCATTGAACCACTATCTCTCTGCCTTTTACGATCAGTGGGAGAGCATTTCTTCTGACAAATGGGTGTTAGACATGATCCATCATGGTCACACCCTGGAATTTGTTTAGAAGCCCCCCAACCATCCTCCTCCCAGGAGAAGGCATCAACATCTTCCTCTCTTAAGGAAGGAGATATGTTGGCTTTTCACAAAAGGGGCTATAGATGAAGTTCCTTGTCAACAGCTTCTTCCTCATACAGAAAAAGTCCAGGAAATGGAGGCAGGTCATTGATCTCAGGCAGCCGAGCAAGTATATCACAAATCAGTGTGAAAAAGTGCCTCTTTTTACATGGTTACCTCCCCCCCACTTTTTGCCTGGTATCTGATTTTATTTCAACTGAAAGTGGACTGGGTTCCTGCTAACCAGGTCCCCAGTGCCAGATCTCTTTCTCAAAATGGCACAGTTGTTTCCCCAATTTGCAAAACCTTTAGCACCCTCTGTAAGTCCCTAGTAAATGGTACCCCTGGTACCTAGGGCCTGGGGTATTAAAGAGAGTCCCTAAGGGCTGCAGCACAAATGGTGCCACCCTAAGGGACCCCTCACCTAGCACATGACAGACTGCCATTGCAGGCTGCGTGTCTTGGTGCAGACAAAAGTGAAAACACAACATGGCACACAGTCTGTGTGCCATGTCCTGTAACACTGCAAGCAATATATGTGCCACCCCTCTAGCAGGCCTTACAGCCCTAAGGCAGGGTGTATTACATTACAAGTGAGAACATAGCTGCATGAGTAGATATGCCCCTGCTATGTCTTTGTCAATTCTCCGACATAGTAAGTGACCAGGGAATCCATTTTAAATGCATGTACTGGACACTGGTCAATATGAGTTTCGCAGTTCCTACAGGATGGCTTCACTGAAGATAGGGATGTTTGGTATCAAACAAGTTGTAATGGGTAACCCACACTGATGCCAGTGTTGGATTTACCAATAAATGCACCCAGAGGGTACCTTAGAGGTGCCCATGAAACTCTACCAGCATCTGGTGTGCTCGCTGACCAGTTTCTCCCAGCCTGCCACCCATAACACCATTTTGTACCCTTAGAGTGAGAGCCATCTGCTCTCAGGAGGTCCAGAGCAAAAGCCTGTCGGGGAAGAGAGTGTAACACCCCCTCCCACAGGATGACCTGCTGATTAGCCTTCCTAAGGTGGCACACCTCAAAGGGCTGCCACCTTTGAAATGCAAATCTGGCTCCCCTCATAGGAGAGGAAGCTGAACCCCCTCCTCCAGGGCCCATTTGGCACATGGACAGACAGGAAAAATAGCTAGTCAGGTAGGCATGCCACCCCCATGCTAGTACCACCCCTAAGGTGGGCTACTGCGAGGTGGACATGATTTTTTAGAAGTAGCCATCTTGGAAATGGCACAACTAGGAATTCTAGGACAGGGTTATGTCCACTTCCTATAGGAAGTGGCATAAAGGGGACGTAGTGACCCCAAGGGTCAAGAGCCCATTGGCTACTACCCTACACACCCATAAATTCAGTATTTAAGGGACCTCTGGCACAAAAAAAGCAGATTCTGATGACCTAAGAAGATGAAGCACACCGAAGAGCAGCGCCAGCAGAAGAGGAGGAAATAAGTAACTGACCTAGTACTAACTGCGCTGGCCTGTCAGCACCCCTTGCCGAAATCTGCACCAAAGTCTAATTGCCCTGCAGCTGTGACTCCAGGAACCCGGGAGGACTGCCTGCCTTCAATAAAGACTCAAGGCCTCCCGGGAACAGCAGACCTGTTCTCCACAAACCTCCAAGTAAAGGTCTCTAAAGCCTCCCGAACCACCAAAAGCCGACACCTGAAGTCACCACTTCACCCGCTGTCTCTGACCCGAGGTGAAGTGGACCACCAGTACCAACAAGGTTCCCCAGCTCCTCAGAGTCTGAGTCCATCGAGGTTTTATACCTCCTGGACTCCCCAAAGTCGCCTGCAGCCTCTTCACTCAGGCTCTCCCTGCTACAGCTTTTATGGTGAGAGAAACCCAACGCCTAAAACAATCACTGCACCTGTCGACTCTGCCCCAAGATGAAGTGGGCCCCTGCTGTCAACAAAGTCTCTCATCTTTCCTGAACTTGAGTCCACTGCGGCTTCACCCCTCCTGGACTCCCTGATGATGCCTGCAGCCTCAGACCTCAGGGCCCCTCAACCTTGAGTGCTCCCGAACCCAGAACCCCGACTCCAAAGGACATCTCTGTGTCCATCACCCCTGACACGTGGAGAGGAAGACCAAAGGTGCGCCTAGGTACCCAAGCACCCCGCATTGGTAACCTATCTGCTGGCTATCCTCGACTGGCCTTCTAGCCAGAGTCTGCAGCCTTTTCCCACAGAGACTGATCTCGATTGAAATACATTGGACACTCAACACCGTACTACACCTCTGCACCTTGCCACCCCAGTGCCGCCTGGAGTGACCTGTGGATTGGGGAAGGGTCCTGACCCTTCCCCAATACTCACTTTAAGTTTTGGAGATTAGCCCACTAAGATGTCATACAGTACTTGATTGCAGAACTTGTTTATCCTCCCATTGGATAACATTGCAGAACCAGGAAACTGCACTGTCCACTTTTTAAAGTGAAAAGAATTCTTATTTAAAAACATGCTTACCCAAATGATTTTTCTCTGATGCCTAAACATATATAAAGATACTTGCAGTTTTTATAAATTGGTGTGGATCTCCTTCTTGAGTTGTGTGTCTCATTTATTGACTATTGTGTGTATTTGTAAAATTCTTGCACTCCTCTGTGTTAAGCATAGGGCTGCTCAACCACACTACCCCTAAATAGAGCACTTTGGGATTACATAGCAAGTCCCGTCTACTCACTGGGGAATCTCCAGCTTCCTACAAACAGCCTTTCCGGATGCTGTCCCTGCAAGAAATTCTATTGCTGCTCAACAGAGGAGATTTCATCACATTTCTCGATCTGTTGGATGCATATTTTCACATTCCCATTCATGTGAAACATCAGCGGTTCCTGAGGTTTGAGGAGGCAGGGTGCCACTATCAGTTCAAAGTCCTTCTCTTCGGTCCCTGCCTTCAGCTCCTAGGGTCTTCACAAACTTCATGGCACCGATGGCCGCTTTCTTAAGAAGAAAGAGTCACCAGGTTTTTCCCTACTTTAATGACTGGTTGATCAAAGGACCAGCATTCCTCTCTGCACAAGGATTAATCGTGGCCTGTTTGCAGTTGTTCAAGTCTTTGGGACTGAAGTTGAACACAGAAAAATCATCCCTTATTCCATTCAAGTTACTAGTATTTCTAGGGGCTTGTCTGGACACAACAGCTGCAAAAGTGTACCCCATGACAGAGAGGGTTCTGAAGATAATGGAGACCGCTGCTTCTCTTTCAAAAAGAAAGTCCACTTCAGTAAGAAAGTTCAAGTCCATGTTGGGGATGTTATCTTTGTGCATTCCATTGATTCAAACTGCCTTCTCCACATGAGACCACATGAGATCACTGCAGGAGCAATGGAATGCACAGTTGAAGCAGATTCACTGTTCATTTGAGGACATGATAGACATCACTCCTACAATGAAACAAATCCTGTCATTCCTGGTCTCAGGTTTGAGACAGCACAACCATGTTTCATAATGATAACAGACGCTTCCTTGGCAGGTTGGAGAGTGCATCTTCTGAGGCTAGAAATTCATGGAAAATGGTCTCTCCAGGAAGTGCAAATGCACATCAATCTGCTACTACTGAAAGCTGTGTTCTTGGGCCTACAAGCATTCCTGCCCAGAATTCGCAATTCCTCTGTTCTGGGGAGAATGGACAATACCACCATCATGTTCTATCCTGCTAAACAGGGAGGAACCAGATCAAAAAGTCTTTCCTTACAAGCCCAGCGAATTTGGAAGTGGTTACTAATTCACGGCATTTCTCTGTATGTCGAGCATCTCCAGGGCATAGAGAATGAATGGGCAGACTCTCTAGGTAGGACAACAACTTTATCCCACGAATGGATAATGGATCAGAATCAACTGTCTCAGATCTTCCACAAATGGGGTACCCCAAATCTAGATCTCTTTGCAACTTGACTCAACAAGAAATGCAGAACATTCACAAGCAAGTTCCCTCAAAAGGGGTCGTGGGGAAATGCTTTTCCCATACAGTGGACAGGAATGTTCACCTATGCGTTCCCTCCTTTTCCTCTAATTTCCAGAGTGATACACAAGATTAAGTCAGAACTATGCTGTCTCATTCTCATAGCACCTGCATAGCCGAGACAGTATAGGAGTATGGAAATCCTCCTCCTCCTGGTGCGTCCTCCCATCCAGTTTCAGTCGATAGAGAACCTGATTTCTATGAGCAATGGCCAAGTGCTGCACCCTGAAGTGAGCGGTCTCAATTTGTCAGTATAGCACCTTAGACAATGAACTTGGTTCTCTGAATATGCCACTGGAATGCAAAGCTATCCTAGAACAATCACATGCTGTTTCCACAAATAAGTGTTATGTAGCAAAGTGGAAAAGATTTTGGTTCAGGAGTATTAGAAATGAACTGCATCCTTTTCGCTGTTCTCCAGAAAAACTACTGCCATACCTTCTTCACCTGGCTAAGTCAGGATTTGGCTCATTCTTCAATGAAAGTGCATTTAGCAGCAATTGCCAGATTCAGAGGACAACCAGGGGAAATTTTGCTGTGGTCCACTGGACTCATGAAAGAACTTAGGAAGGGTTTGTTTACAGCCTTCCCACAAGTAAAGCCTATAGTGATATCCTGGCAGCTTAACACAATTCTTTCCCAACTTATGAGGGCACCATTAGACCCAATCCATAAAGCGGATATAAAGTTTGTATCCTGGAATACAACAATTTTATTGGCCCTGACAACAGCTAGAAGGGTCAACGGCCTTTACAGTCACAGAGCCTTTTCTGCAATTCAGAGAGGATAAAGTATTATTAAGAAGGAACCTTAAGTTCATACTGAAGGTTCCAACCTTTTTTCACTTGAACCAACCTGTTGTTCTGTCAAAAAATGTAAAACCTTTCATCTGATGGAGATGGAAAACTTGCTCGAAGATCTATATTCTCAGAACAAAAGCTTCCAGAAATCAGTTCAGCCTTTCATCTCTTTCACACCTTCCCAAAAGCATTACGCACTTTCAAGGAGCAGTATAGCCCGTAGGGTGTTGACGGAAAAAGCATTTTACCACAGCAAGGCAAGAAGACCACTGTCCACAAAAATCACTGCACATTCAACCAGAAATATGGCTACATCCACTGCTTTGTTTGCCAGAGTATCACTTCCAGACATTTACAGAACAGCCACATGGTCAAATGAGCATACGTTCAACAAGCATTATTCTTTGGATTCAACATGGAAAGCTGATGCTGCTGTTGGACAGGCAGTCTCACGTCACCTCTTTAATTTAGGTACAAATTGCTTTTTTCCTCATTTCTTTCTTTACTGTATATTTACAAAGATGTTTGGTTATTGCTTCTGTCATCACTGTGTCATCTATTGAGTAAATTTTTTCCAATGGTTCATGTCTTACTTAATTTGTATTTCTTTGGAGAGTGCTTTCGCCTAACCCTCCACCTTTTGTATTCTTTATTAATGGCTAGCTATTCTGATTCAAGCATGTGAATCTATGAAAGATTCAATACTGGAGATAAAACAAGTTACTTACCTGTACACTGTGGTTCTCCAGTATTGATATCATTCATATATTCACATGCATCCCACCCACCTCCCGTTTAGGCTCTCCATTCATATATCTCATTCTTTTATATATTTATACATGTGTGCACAAAATCTGAGGTATGCTAGCTATGTAGGGAAGAGTGGTCCAGGGTTTGGTCTCTGATTGGCTGATTTTTGAGTCTATTAAAACAATGTGAACTGTTTAACAATGTCAATTGCTTTCTCTGTCTTGTAATGTACTTGTAATGTACTGGTATGGTATCAATACCATGAGGGTCCCACCATGAGGACGGGGGAGATATTCAAACATGTGAATATATGAAAGATATCAATACTGGACATTTACAGTATACAAGTAAATAGCTTTTTTTTTTTTCGTATACCCAATGGCTAGTACTGGCTAGATGGCCCGTAGGCAGACTAGGCCACATGGTAAAATAAATGAAATAGTGTAAATCTAACAAACATGGAGAAAATGCACTTAACTGGGCAACCTTTTTTACTTATGAAAGCTAAAAAATTAAATGCAAAAAATACTAGGCCCCTACTGTATCTCCAGGCCACCCACCACAACCAAAATCAAATTAAAAGAAAAAAAATAAATGAAAGTACAAATATATACTAGTGCATGCCCTCCCCTCTATCTAATAACACCCTTCTTTAAAAGTTTTTTTTAATTACTTGTGATGCCACAAAAACAAAGGCCTTAATAAAATCCAATAGCATAAATGCAACAGGAATTGCGAAGAATACTTCCTTCCTATTGAATACTAAAATAATAATAATACAAATGCTTTTCGCACTAAAAAGCAATTTGAACCTTCAGTTCGAGTAGAGTATTAACTCGCAAACATATTTTTGAGGTGACTTAGCTGCTTCTTGAGTAGAAACTTTACTTGAGAAGCAGCCACAGCTGCTCGCGTATGCTGGCATCACAAAATGGTGCCGGAAGGCTCTGTGGCGATTGAAAATCGCACTACCGGCTAGCAAATCGCGCTCATGCTTGCCAGCACGTGATACAGGACCCTTGTGTTGTTTACGTGAACACTGCGAGGCGCAGACAGGAAAATTACTCCTCCATGCGACAGTTGACTGAATTTGGCAGGACCACTGCATTACACACATAACACGCAGTTACCAAATTCCACAAACTCCGCCAGCTAAATTAGATTTTCCACCCGGGCCTACTCACCACCCATGGTGGAGTTGGATGTTATTGGCAGGAAGGCCATTGTGGATGTAGGCATTTGGGGCAAGAAAGGAATGGCTTGCCTCCTCAGGAATGTCATTTGAAAAGGTGGGCTGGATCCATGACCTGAAGTCGACATGGCATGGGTGAAGTCAGCTGTGCTGACCAGAGCAAAATCTACATGTCAATCTTCTAGTAAGGCAACGATGAAAGGTGAGAGCAAACTCTGTGAAGGCACTGGTCCAGGTGCCCATGAGCCCTGTTCCAGATGAAAGGTGAATGAGGAACCTTAGATTGACCCAGTGTTGAAATCTGGGGCCCAGATTTATGAAGCCCTTGCTTTGTCAATGTGTCACTCAAGGTGGTGCAAGGCAACACAAGAGCTACAGTGAGATTTACTAACCCATGCAAAGCCACCTTGTGTGGCTCTGCTGGCCTAGTAAATCTCAAGTAATGTAAGGCAGCACAAGTCCCTGCCTAGTGTTACTGTGTCATGGGAAGGCATCCCATGGGTGGAGCATGGGTGTTCCCACACATCCACCCATGATCTTGGGGCACATTCCCAGATTTACTAACACTAGAGTAAACTTGGGAATGCATCAAATTGCTACAACTTCCAAGCTGAGTCACAATGAGGAGAAGTATGTTTATTTCTCCTCATTTGTTCTTCCTTTTAAGAGAGAGGAAAATGCCTCAGAGGATTATTTTTGTGCAGAAAAGTGCCCCTTCCTGCCTGGAAAGTAGGCACCCGTGCACCATGGCACAAGGGTGCCTGCATTTGCACTAGGCTGTACTCAGGGTGCCAGTGCAGGGACAGAGCAGAAATACGTTATATCTTAGTAGGCATGATGCATTCCTGCTTTTTCCCCGTTAAGCAACACAGCACAGCAAGTTGTCTTGCTGCATTGCATAACTTGTTAGTAAATCTGCCCCTGTGTGTCTACCAAAGCTACAGGAGTTGTTAGCTGCTTGGGGACCAACCCAGATAGAATCCCCTGCCCTGGTTGGCCTCAGAAATGTGATCCAAGGCCAGGTCTCCTCTGGATTGATGAGTAAGTTCAGCGTGGCTTGGAAAGATTGATTCCTTTGTTGCGAGCCTGGCTACCCAGAGCCAGGAACAAGTAAGTGCCTGTCAGTCTTGCAAGCTCACAGGACTTTGCTGTTGCAGCTGGCTGATAAAATATTACTAGCCGGGCAACTAAGCATCAAGAAATGGAACATAGAGAGGTTCTGTTAGACCTGCCTAGCTTGTCAAGTTAGCAGCATGTTTGGAGGTCGGACCAAGTCACCTGTGATACCTCTAAGTGGACGGTGTACCATTCTAGTGGGTAGGAGTCAACATTGCCAACCTCTTTGATCCCTAGTATATCCTGAAGCAGTGCCCTTGATGGGCACTACTGCCAAAATGGTAACTAATTTATTTTCCTGAGTCCTTTTTCTCCAGATGGTGATTTCTGTCAGATGAACTAGCTTTATTAACTCTTCTTAAAAGTGGGCTATTGGAATAAAATGGGAGTGGCCTACCCCGTTCCCACAGTTTACCACTCTCATGCCAATATCAGTAAGACCTTAAGTGACCTAGTCAAAAGGGGTCAACAAGAAAGAATACTTGCAAATTGAGACAATAGAAAATGTTAACTAACTTATATCTTTAAAGGTGAATAGCCTCAATTAACAGATATTAATGCAAGAGATGGAAGAAGCAAGATCTGGATACATGTGGTTTTGACACCAACAAATGTATACATACTTTTTGTAACTAAGCAGGGTAAAGGATAATGCAGAAATCGCTATAGCCATCTGAAATGAAGACATATGGCAGCTTCTTTAGAAGAGAAGGTTCTTCTTTATTCTCTTAAGTTTAAGTTACTAATAATGACAATAAACACCTCAGCCTACAGATGCATCTCTCCCCAGTCTCCTTCTTCCTCTCTCTCTGCTCCAACTGCTCTTGTCACCTTGGAGACCCTCACATTCCAAAGAATGCATACTGAACTTAGAATGCCACACATCTTCCCCTTATTAACAAAATCAAAATACATTTGTAATGCACATTCCGTTGAAGAAACAAACAGATAATACAAATTATAATTGCGGTTACAAAAATGAATAAAATACTTATAAATGTTGTTACCTAAAGTCTTAAAACATTTTAGTATCTACCTCTTTTCTTAACAAGAGAAATTATATAAACATTTACCTTGACACATGTGAAATGTAAGCCTCACCCCTATTTATGTTTAAACAAAGTCTTCTAAGAATCTAGGAGGTCTAATGGACCTGAAACTTCTCCTCAGTATTACACCACCATCCTTCTGTTCACCCTTTTTTTTACAATTTCCCACCGATTCGCCTTTCCTATCTCCAGTGATTTTTACCATTCTCCCAATGTTCCATATTTTGTGATCTTCAGTTTTCACAGCATTCCTCATAACTTTTATCACTTTGAGTGGAGAAGAAAATTTAGAAAAACTCCTGGACAGACCAAAACGGGGATTTCTCACTTTAACAAGATCACCCACACAAATTGAAATTTCTTTTACTGCTTTCCTCCTGTCAAAGTTGGCTTTTCTTTCAAAAGCCTTTCTAATTTCTCTGTCCATCTTACACTCCACCTTACTCTCAACATCCGGTTCTAAACCTATTTTATCATTTACCCATGAAGGACACACTCGCGTTTTGGGTTTCCTGCGTCTAAACAACTCAAACGGCGTAAGACCCGTGCTCGAGTGAGGAGTTAATCTGTAGCTCTTAATTTTATTCAACATTTCCTCTTTCCAGCATTTATTATTAACTAAAGCTAGTTGAATAGTTTCTTTTAAAACCCTGATTAACCTCTCCACCATACCATTTGTCTCAGGATGATAGAGAGAGGCTTTCTTGTGTATAATCCCCCTATCACTAAGAAACCTTTCCATGTCTTGAGACACAAGTTGTACCCCATTGTCAGTAAGAATAGAAGATGGAAACCCTTCCCTATCAAAAATCTGATTGAGAAAGTCTATGACTACTCGCGTTTCTACGGATGATGTAATTTCAATTTCCGGCCACCTTGAATACATATCCATCAAAACTATCACATACTTGTCGGTGTTGGAATATCTGATAGGCCCCAAAATATCTAATGAAACTTCCTGCCAAGGTTCACTTGGTAGTTCCCTCACTTCCATGGTTTGAGTTCTACACATCAACATCTTATCAGCTCTGGAACACTCTACACACTCTCTAACACTCCGCTCAATTTGAACGTCCATTCCCGGCCACCAATATGTGAGCCTTAATCTCTCCTTCGTCTTAGAAATTCCGGGATGACTCTCGTGAGCTATTAAAATAAGTTCCTTCCTCAGCTTCTCTGGAGGAATCAATTTAGTCCCTCTCAATAATAAACCTCCCTGAGAGGACAATTAATTCCTGACCCTCCAAAAACCACACAAGTGTTGATCTTGTTTCTCATGACCAGCCCATCCATCTTTGATTTTCTTAAGAACCTCCTGCATAACCACATCACTCTTAAGTTCATTCATCCAATCACACTCTCTAATTATGCCTTCCCTGATTATACAAACATCAAAGTCATCAAAACTCCCAATAGATTGATCCTCAGACTCCGAAACTTCATTCACAAGCCTAGACAGGCAATCTGCAATAAGATTTTGAGCCCCAGGTACATATTGAACTTCAAAACAAAATTCTTGTAGAGTCACTACCCATTTCCTAATCCTTCCTGAAATAGCATCTAGGCCTTTTTTTTCAAAAATTTCTTTCAAGGGTTTGTGGTCAGTTCTCACAACAAATTTACTACCCCAAACAAATTTCCTCAGCTTATTCACTGCCCAAAACACAGCTAGTGCCTCCTTCTCGATCACCGAATAATTTAATTCTGCACCCTTTAAACACCTTGAAATGAAGAGTATCGTTTTCTCCCCACCATTGTGAATTTGTATTAAAACAGCACCGAGACCTTTGGCGCTAGCATCAGACATAGGCCCTCATTCTGACCCTGGCGGTCGGTGATAAAGCGGCGGCCAAGCTGCCAACAGGCCGGCGGTCTAAAATATGCAATTCTGACCCTGGCGGGAACCACCAACACAGCCCGCCAACTTAACACTCCGACCGCCACAGCGGTACAAACAAACAGCGCGGCGGTTCCCGCCAACAGCCAGGCGGCAGACAATGTACCGCCCACCCTATTACGACCCACCAATCTGCCACCTTTTCCGGGGCGGGAGCACCGCCGATAAGAACACGGCGGAAACAGACTACGAACGGGAAAACGCTCACCTCTACGCACTCCACGCGAGATTCCGGCAGTATGGAACCAGAGTTGCAGGTCATCCCCGCACTCCTATTCCTGCTCATATACCAGGAGCACGCCCGGCGGCGCGGAAGACATCGGTGAGTACTGCACCTACGACACAGGGGAGGGAAAAGATTACCGGCACACACCCACCCACCCACACCCACTACAACACACACATCAATGCATTCCCACAGATCACTGTCACAACCCACAAACCACCCCCCTCCGAAATAATGCAAAGACCAAAAGAAGAGATCATAAACGGCCAGATATATTGAAATATGTACACCAGTAATCCCAATAAATAAATAAACTATGTACAAAATATATACAGCTACTAAATGTAGTCCAACCACTGTCCGTGGATCACAGGGGTCCTGTGCAAAGGGGCAAGGCCCAGTCCCACGACAAGAACTCCACGGAGAGAACACTGCAGGGGCATCAGAAAGAAAATAGGACAGGCACCTCAGGGGGAAGGGAAGGGGGGGCACCTCAGCCACTTGAGTACACGACGCCAGATCCACGAGGGGACTCCATGACCACTGGCCCATCCTGGGGAGAGCAAAGCCACAGTCCAAACAGTCCATACAGTGGGTGGCCTGCCCACTGGGCCATCCTGGGGAGAGCAAAGCCACAGTCCAAACAGTCCATACAGTGGGTGGCCTGCCCACTGTCCCATCCTGGGGAGAGCAAAGCCACAGTCCATACAGTCCATACAGTGGGTGGCCTGCCCACTGGGCCATCCTGGGGAGAGCAAAGCCACAGTCCATACAGTCCATACAGTGGGTGGCCTGCCCACTGGGCCATCCTGGGGAGAGCAAAGCCACAGTCCATACAGTCCATACAGTGGGTGGCCTGCCCACTGGGCCATCCTGGGGAGAGCAAAGCCACAGTCCAAACAGTCCATAACAGACCCCACTGCCACTGGAGGAGGCAAGTTGGCCAGAGGACATCCTGCAGCCCTGCCCGAGATAGATCCTGCCCTGCCACGTCTGCCAAAGGGCCAGCGGTTCTTGCCTTGAAGGGCCCAGTTCAGCGGTTCCTGAGACGGCGGGGCCCAGTTCAGCGGTTCTTGCCTTGAAGGGCCCAGTTCAGCGGTGCTTGAGACGGCGGGGCCCAGTTCAGCGGTTCTTGAGACGGCGGGGCCCAGTTCAGCGCTCCTTGCCTTGAAGGGCCCAGTTCAGCGGTGCTTGAGACGGCGGGGCCCAGCGGAGCGGTGCTTGAGACGGCGGGGCCCAGCGGAGTGGTGCTTGAGACGGCGGGGCCCAGTTCAGCGGTTCTTGAGACGGCGGGGCCCAGTTCAGCGGTCCTTGCCCTGAAGGGCCCAGTTCAGCGGTTCTTGAGACGGCGGGGCCCAGCGGAGCGGTGCTTGAGACGGCGGGGCCCAGTTCAGCGGTTCTTGAGACGGCGGGGCCCAGTTCAGCGGTCCTTGCCCTGAAGGGCCCAGTTCAGCGGTTCTTGAGACGGCGGGGCCCAGTTCAGCGGTTCTTGAGACGGCGGGGCCCAGTTCAGCGCTCCTTGCCTTGAAGGGCCCAGTTCAGCGGTGCTTGAGACGGCGGGGCCCAGCGGAGCGGTGCTTGAGACGGCGGGGCCCAGTTCAGCGGTTCTTGAGACGGCGTGGCCCAGCGGAGCGGTGCTTGAGACGGCGGGGCCCAGCGGAGCGGTGCTTGAGACGGCGGGGCCCAGTTCAGCGGTTCTTGAGACGGCGGGCCCAGTTCAGCGGTCCTTGCCCTGAAGGGCCCAGTTCAGCGGTTCTTGAGACGGCGGACGGTCTATGGCCAACTGCTAATTGCCTGGTGGTGCCCTCCTGGGCAGCGGGGATGGTGCTCCTTCACTGCCCACCTGGGCTGTGGGTGGTGGGGCCCTCCTGGCCAGCTGGGCTGGGTCCTCCCTGGGCAGCGGCTATGGGGGTGGTGGGCTCTCCCGGGGCAGCTGTGCCGGTTCCTCCCGGGGCAGCGGCTATGGGGGTTGTGGGCTCCTCCTGGGCAGCAGGCCTGCTGCCTGACCTCTCCGACTTGCTGCCCTTGCCCTCCTTAGTCGTGGGCCTGTGGCCCTTGCCTCCCTTTGGAGCTGTGGCTGGTGACTGTCTCTGGGTGGTGTCCGGGGGGGATGTAGAAGGCGGGCTCCTGCGGCGCCCCTTCCGCCTTCTGCTCCTCTTCCCAGGGGGTGGGCTGGCTGTCCCCTTGCTGCTGGGCGAAGATCCAGACATGCGGGCTGGCGGGCTCCAATACCCCTGCACCCTTGTCAAGGGGGCTGCAGGGCTGGTGGTGGCTGAGGTGCTCTTCTTACCCCGACGAGAAGGAGGGGGGGGCTCAGGGTCAGGAAAGAAGTTAGTAGTGGCGAGGAAGAGCTTCTTGGGACAATGGAGAGTGGTAGGTACAGTGGGAATGGGAGTGGAGGGAGAGGATGTGGTTGTAGGTGAGTCACGTTTGCTGTCTTTGGGTGCAGGTGCAGGAGGGATAGGCTGTCGTGAGGTGGATGGCTGTTGGGTGGGTGGGTGGCTGCGTTTGTGTGGTGTGGAAGAGGGGGTGACAGACACAGTGGGAGAGGACACAGGGGACGTGTAAATGGCAGTGGGGGTGGTGACTGCATGTGTGCGGACTGGAGTGGAGGGTGTGCTGGTGATGGAAACACTGGCTGATGGTGAGGTGAATGGAGGTGTGAGTGTAGACGTCACAGGGAGGGAGGAGGGAGACGAGGAGGTGGGGGTCACAGAGGTGGTAGTGACTGTTGGCATGTCTGCATCGGAATGTTGCGTGTGTGAATGTCTGCGTGATCTGTGGTGCTTATGTTTGGATGAGCTTCTCTTGGGTGTTGAGGTGTGTGCAGGCTGGTCTGATGATGTGGGTGGGACAGGCAGAGGAACAGGAGACTGGGAGGAGGGAGTTAGTAGAGGCAGGCAGGAGACAGGGACAATGGCTGCCGTCAGTGCTGAGGCCAGAGCCTGGAACGATCGCTGATGGGCAGCCTGACCCGAATGAATGCCCTCCAGGTACGCATTGCTGCGATGAACCTCCCTCTCCACCCCCTGGATGGCATTCAAAAGGGTAGTCTGCCCAACAATGAGCGTTCGGAGGAGGTCAATGACCTCCTCACTGAGGGCAGCGGGGGTAACAGGGGCAGGGCCTGAGGTGCCTGGGGCGAAGGAGATGCCCGGCTTCCTGGCAGAGCGGGCACGGGGCGAACGCTGAGGGGCTGCTGGGAGGGCGGTGATGGTGCGCTGGGTGGCGGCTGTACCTGTAATGGCGGGGGGCACGGATGGTGCCACCCCCGCAAGGGAGCCCCCTTCCGAGGACGTGTCCGTGTCGCTGCAGGGTCCAGTCGTCCCCGTCGTGGAGCTCCCCTCGCCCTCCGTCTCACTGGTCCAGTCTGACTCTGTGGCATGGCCCTCCTGGGCCATGTGAGATGCAGCTCCCTCCTGCCCCGATGCCACTTCTCCTCCGCCTGATGATGCTGATGCACACAAGCACAGAAAGACAAACAAAAAGGGGGGGGGAGAGAGAAATAAAGGGATATTGATTACATGGATCTCCGGTACAGTTAGCGGACATGACAGACACAGATGCCCCCTGCACTAAGTTGCGCACTTGGGGTCCGCTACGCATTCCGTGGAACATGCCCTACACGCCTAGAGTTGACAACTGCACCCATGGATGACACGGCCCAGGGATGGCTGTACTGACAAACTACTGAGGGTGGTGGCTGGGGACACAGGGGCTTACGGGGGTGCCCAGCCTACAGATATCGCCCTGGCCTAGGGGGACCCACAGCCCTCCTCCCCCAACCAGACACCTCCACTGCGCGACAACAGAGTAGATAATGCTTGTACTCACCCCCTTGTGTCTGCTGTGCTGCCCTCACGCGCCCATCCAAATCAGGGTAGGCCACCGCCAGGATCCGGAACATCAGGGGGCTCAGTTGACGGCAGGCACCCCGCCTACGTTGGGAGGCCATCCCCAGCAGAGACTCGGCGGTCTTCTTGGTCCCGCGGCGGATGTCCTCCCACCTCTTGCGGCAGTGGGTGCCCCGTCGATGGTGGACCCCCAGGGTCCGGACTTCCTTGGCGATGGCACGCCAAATCCCGATCTTCTCATGGGCGCGGACCTATGTGACACGTACAGGGAGGGAGAAATACCACGTTCAAGTTTGTCAGCATTTTCCTTGCCAGTGGCCCAACATGCCCCCCATCCCCGCCAGGCCCCCCGCCAGGCCCAACATGCCCCCCATCCCCGCCAGGCCCCCCGCCAGGCCCAACATGCCCCCCATCCCCGCCAGGCCCCCCGCCAGGCCCCCCGCCAGGCCCCCCGCCAGGCCCAACATGCCCCCCATCCCCGCCAGGCCCCCCGCCAGGCCCAACATGCCCCCCATCCCCGCCAGGCCCCCCACCATGCCCCCCGCCAGGCCCAACATGCCCCCCATCCCCGCCAGGCCCCCCGCCATGCCCCCCGCCAGGCCCAACATGCCCCCCATCCCCGCCAGGCCCCCCGCCAGGCCCCCCGCCAGGCCCAACATGCCCCCCATCCCCGCCAGGCCCCCCGCCAGGCCCAACATGCCCCCCATCCCCGCCAGGCCCCCCGCCATGCCCCCTGCCAGGCCCAACATGCCCCCCATCCCCGCCAGGCCCCCCGCTATGCCCCCCGCCAGGCCCAACATGCCCCCCATCCCCGCCAGGCCCCCCGCCATGCCCCCCGCCAGGCCCAACATGCCCCCCATCCCCGCCAGGCCCCCCGCCATGCCCCCCGCCAGGCCCAACATGCCCCCCATCCCCGCCAGGCCCCCCGCCAGGACCCCCGCCAGGCCCAACATGCCCCCCATCCCCGCCAGGCCCCCCGCCAGGCCCAACATGCCCCCCATCCCCGCCAGGCCCCCCACCAGGCCCAACATGCCCCCCATCCCCGCCAGGCCCCCCGCCATGCCCCCCGCCAGGCCCAACATGCCCCCCATCCCCGCCAGGCCCCCCGCCATGCCCCCCGCCAGGCCCAACATGCCCCCCATCCCCGCCAGGCCCCCCGCCATGCCCCCAAGCCAGCCAGTGGCCCCAAATCCAGATAGAATTAAACTCACTTGTTGGTCTGGAGGACCGTAGAGTAGCGCATACTGGGGGAGGACCCCATCCACAAGTTTCTCCAACTCCTCTCCAGTGAAGGCAGGGGCCCTTTCCCCAGGTGCAGCAGCCATTGTCCCTTCCAGACCGAGGTCACAGCAACACTTGCAGTATAGGTCCTCTCCTGTGAAAGTTCAAGTGGATAAGTAGATAGAAAATGGCGGTCACGTCCGCGGCGGTGCGTACCGCGGCTGTGCGTCCCGCCACCGCCGGCGCCCTTCGCCATTGGCTCCTGAAACCCATAGGCTTCAATGTTAACCAATGCGGCTTGGCGCCGCGGTCTTGGCCCGCCGCCCGCCGTGGTGTGCCACGCCAGCGCATTGACCTCACATCCCATTGTCACACTTCACAGGTCAGGCAGCCGCCATTTCCAGGGCCCACATGGCTCAATTTCAACTGCGTCACACAGGCCTAGGCCTTGCATAGCCACTCAGACACGCCATTCACTGCATAGAGAATCGTTTACTGTGCTAGCTGTGAGTACATACCTGTGGGTTGCTTGACTGTGTGCTCCATGTTGTCCTTCCTAGGCACCGTCCGCTGGGTTGGGCGAGGAGACGGATGAATCCTCCCGTGTACCGACCGCTGGTGGACCTGTCGACAATGGAAGAACGCCACATTATCCTGACCTACCGTCTTAACCGTGCCACTATCCATGAACTGTGTGCCCAGCTGGAGCCCGACCTGATGTCCCCCATCCGCCAACCCACAGGGATTCCCCCTCTGGTGCAGGTCATGTCAGTACTCCATTTCTTGGCAAGTGGGTCATTTCAGACAACCGTGGGAATTGCTTCTGGGATGTCTCAGCCCATGTTTTCGAAGGTGTTATCCAGAGTGTTGTCTGCCCTGATGAAATCCGTGAGGAGCTACATCATTTTCCCTGAGGTGGGCGAATTGGCTACAGTGAAGGGTGATTTCTACGCCCTTGGACATATTCCCAACGTAATTGGTGCCATTGATGGGACCCATGTGGCTTTGGTTCCCCCAAGAGACAGGGAGCAGGTGTACAGGAACAGAAAAAATTACCATTCAATGAACATCCAGGTGGTGTGTTTGGCTGACCAGTACATCTCGCATGTAAATGCCAAATTCCCAGGGTCAGTGCATGACGCCTACATCCTCAGGAATAGCAGCATCCCTTACGTGATGGAACAGCTACAGAGACACCGTGTATGGCTAGTGGGGGACTCTGGGTACCCCAACCTGTCGTGGCTACTGACCCCAGTAAGGAATCCCCGGACCAGGGCAGAGGAACGGTACAATGAGGCCCATGGGCGTACTAGGAGGGTGATCGAACGCACCTTTGGCCTCCTAAAGGCCAGGTTTAGGTGCCTGCATATGACAGGTGGATCCCTAATGTACTCACCTAAGAAGGTGTGTCACATCATCGTGGCCTGCTGCATGCTTCACAACCTGGCTTTGCGTCGCCAGGTGCCTTTCCTGCAGGAGGATGGTCGAGACGGTGGTGTTGTGGCAGCGGTGGAACCTGAGGAGAGTGACGAGGAGGAAGACGACGGGGCTGAAACAGACAACAGGGACAGAATCATTGAACAGTACTTCCAATAGGACACAGGTAACATTTCAAAGATAATTTAGTAAATGTTAACTACTCTCCTGCATCTCTGCTGCCTGTCTATTTGCCCCAGTGTATGATGACTGAGTTTTGGCTTTTCCCTCCCTATTTCAGATCTGGGGTCCCCAAAACGAGTCCTGTGCTTCGTTTCCCCATGGACTACAGCTTTGTGGCAGCTGTTTGTTGACTTCACCATGTACAAGGACATATTTGCACTGTCATGTCAATTACAATCTATTGAAATCACAGCCAGACTCCAGATTTTTTGGTGCAAAATAGGTGTTTATTTAAGTGCTCAAAATGGGATGGGTGGTTTCAAGTGGGTGGGGGCTATGGTGAAGGAATGTCCATGGCAGAGTCCAGAGTAACAGTCACACAGGTGCATTGTCCAGAGGCCTGTGGAGAGATGGAGCATGGGCAGTTCAAGGATGGACAGGGTGACAATGTGGGACAGTGGGATGACATCAGGTGGTATCCATTGCTGGCGGGGGTCTTGACATCCTACTCTGTCTTCTTGCGAGATCTCAGGGCCCTCTTGCGGGGTGGTTCTTCTCCTGCAGGAGGTGGGGGTCTGGTGGGCTGCTGCTGTGCGGGGGCCTCCTGTCCACTAGCGCCGGCGGAGGTGGTTGGCTGTTCTTGGTCCAGGCTAGTGGCAGGGGCCCTTGGGTGTTGTTCAGTGTCCGCCCTGGTGTTGACGAGGTCCTGCAGCAGCCCTACCATGGTAACCAGGGTGGTGTTGATGGCTCAGATGTCCTCCCTGTACCCCCGATAGTGTTCCTCCTGCAGTGCCTGGATCTCCTGGAACCGGGCCAGTACCGTCGCCATCGTCTCCTGGGAGCGGTTGTATGCTCCCATGATGGTGGTGAGGACCTCGTGGAGAGTGGGTTCCCTGGGCCTCTCCTCCCCCCCCTGTCGCACAGCTGCCCTCCGAGTTCCCCTGTTTCCCTGGGCCTCTGCCCCCTGGCCGGTGTGCCCACTACCACTGCCCCCAGGTCCCTGTTGTTGTTGGGGTGGTGGGTTATCCTGGGTGCCCTGTAGTGGTAGACACACCGCAGATTGACGCGCCCTGGAGACAGAGGCATGGGCCCGCTGGGTGGGAGCTGTGCTGGTGTTCCCAGAGGGGTTAGGGTCTGTAGTGGCCTGGGCCTGTGTGAGGGGAACCGACTGTCCAGAGGTCCCCGATGGTCCGGGCTGGTCATCGGTGTCCAGGTCGACAGAGCTGCTGTCATCGCTGACGGCCTCTTGGGTGGGGGGTGTGGAGAATTCTGGCCCCTCCGCCGCGGTGTGTTGACGGTCGGGTCCTGCAGGGGTATAGAGGTATGGTTATAGTTTCAATGTGTGGCATATGGGTGTATCTGTGGGTTCTCGTGTCCCCAAGTGCTGGCATTCGTGTGTGGGGGCTTGGGTGAGGGTGGCTTGTGGGGGGGATGTGTATATGCATTGGGCATGCTTTGGTGATGGGTGTCCATGCTTAGTGGACGCATGCAGGCCTAGGTTTTGGGATGTGTGGGTTGTGATGGTGAGACATTGGCGGGGAATAGGTGTGCTGGGGGTGGGGGTGAGGATGGTGGTGGGGGTGAGGATGGTGGTGGGGGTGAGGGTGGGGGTGAGGATGGGGGTGGGGGTGAGGGTGGGGTTCGAGGATGGGGGTGAGGGTTGGGGTCTGATTTGGCATGCAGGTGGGGGGGAAGCAGTATTGAAGCTTCAACTTACCAGTATCCATTCCTCCGCCGACTCCTGCGAGGCCGTCAGGATGCAGGATGTTCAAGACTTCCTCCTCCCATGATGTGAATTGTGGGGGTTGAGGTGGGGGTCCTCCGCCAGTCTTCTGCACGGCGATGTTGTGCCTGGATACCATGGAACGCACCTTCCCCCGTAGGTCGTTCCATCGCTTCCTGATGTCTTCCCGATTTCTGGGGTGCTGTCCCACTGCGTTCACCCTGTCGACAATCCTCTGCCATAGCTCCGTCCTCCGGGCAATGCTGGTGTATTGTATCTGTGTGGCGAACAGCTGGGGCTCTACCCGAACGATTTCCTCCACCATGACCCTGAGTTCTTCGTCTGTGAAGCGGGGTTGTCTTTGGGGTGCCATGGGGTGGTGTGTATGATGTGTGGGGTGGAGTATGTGTATTTAAGTGAGTTGAGTGTGGTGGTGTGTGTTGTTTTGTGTGTGGATAGTGTGTGGGTGATGGTGTTGAGTGGCTGTGGCTGTTATTTTTTGGATGCTGGTGTCTCGCTCTTGCCTTCTTGACGAATTTTTTAGCGTAGGGGTTTGTGGGTGATGTAGGTGTGTGTTTTATATTGTATTGTGTGTGTGGGAGTGGTGTGTGTATGTGTAACAGGTGTGTGGGATTCAAATCGTCCAATGTGGCTGAGTTTTGTTCGTTTGTGTGTATTCTGACCGCGGCGGTGTGTCCCGCCAATGGAATACCGCGTTTGAATGACCGCCGCGTGGATTCGTGGGTCGTAATGGCATGGGCGTATTTCTGTTGGCGTGACGGTGGAGGTTTTGTGACCTCCACCTTTCCGCCGACCGCTGGTCTGGCGGTCTGTTGTGGCGGTCGGATTTTCGGAGGTTTGCCTTCTGCGGGTCAGAATGACCGTGGCGGGTTTCCGCGACCGCGGCGGGATTATGGAGGATTTCTGACCGGCGGTAGGCGCCTTTTACCGCCGAGGTCAGAATGACCCCCATAATAATAGTTTGTCGGCCCGGTTCAAAACTCTGTAAACATGGAGCACACTTCAGGTTGTGTTTCACATTTATAAATTCATCATCACAAGCTTCGTCCCACCGAAATGTAACGCCTTTTCTAACTAAGCTTCTAATGGCTTTGGTTTTTTCAGCAAAGTTGTCCACAAACTTACTATAATATTCAGCCATTCCTAAAAACTTCATTACTTCTTCTTTTGAAGTTGGACACGCAAGATTATCAATTGCATCAACTAGGTTTTCTTTTGGCTCAATACCATGAGATGAGATCTTGTGACCCAAATAATCAATTTCATCAAGATTGAATCTACATTTTTTAGCTTTCAATGTTAAACCACTTTCCCTTAGTCTCTGAAGAACTTGTCGAACTCTAAAGTTATGTTCAGCTACATTTTTCCCATGCACCAAAATATAATCTTGGTATATCTTGATGCCATGTATTCCTTCCAGAACTCTCTCCATGGCACGTTGGAATACTGCAGCCGCAGAGATCAAACCAAAAGGCATTCAGACAAACTTGTAAGGACCAAAAGGTGTTGTGAAAGCTGTCAAGTCCTGAGAATTGTTGTGCAACTTAATTTGATGGTAAGCAGAGGTCAAGTCAATGGATGAAAAACATTTTGCATCACCAAGAAGAGCTAACATTTCATTTATATTAGGCAAGGGGTAATGATCTATAATGACACATTTATTCAGCTCTCTCAAGTCGACACACAATCTCGGCTCACCATTAGCTTTTACGGCCATCACAACTGGGGCCAACCACTCAGTGGCCTCTACCCTCTCAATTATTCCATCTTGTTCTAGTCTTTCTAACTCCACTCTCATTTTCTCCTTCACCATCAAAGGAACACCTCTCACCTTGCTGACCACAGGAGTAAAAAAAAAATTAATCTTAATTTCATGAACGTAGCCCTTTATACAGCCAAGCTTAGACTGAAAGAGATCAGGGAATTCTTGCTCATAAGTAGGTCTGACAGTTTCTATTGTATTGACACAGCCACTATCTTTCAGTCTAACTGACGGGGTCTCATTTGGATCAAGATAAACTCTTAAATCCTTCTGGTGAGACCAACTAATGAGAGAATCGCCTCTGATGGAGACATATATCTTGCCAGATATCTTTAGGAGAGATGTCTGGTCTAAACAATTTTACAGAGGATCTCAAATGCTTATCAAAAATACTCTTAGGAATTAATGTGATCTTCGCACCTGAATCAAACATCATAGGTACACTAACTCCATCAACGTGTACTACCTCCACTGGGCCCCTTACTCCATTTTTTATTTGTAATACAAATTCTGTTGAATAATCATCATCCTCCAACGTTA
Organism: Pleurodeles waltl; assembly: GCF_031143425.1. Classification (NCBI taxonomy): domain Eukaryota; kingdom Metazoa; phylum Chordata; class Amphibia; order Caudata; family Salamandridae; genus Pleurodeles; species Pleurodeles waltl. The sequence continues at coordinate 1,350,410,467 of NC_090446.1, read as the reverse complement.
TTTCCTGAACTCCTTTTCTCTTTTGATTTTTACAACATGAAGCAACATGCCCCTTTTTTCCACAGGTTTTGCAAAAAACTTTCCAACCTATACAACCCTTAAAATTGGCATAATGGCCAAACTCACCACACCTGTAACATCTACCCTGTACACTCTTCTTGATTCCCGAGTTGCTACAACTTTTTACAACCTTTTACAGATTTCTGAGAGTTTGACTTAACCTGTATGTAACCTCCTTGGTTGACAAGATGAATTTCATCCTCTTTTCCCTGCGAACTCGCTTTTTTGATTTCATCAAGACAAGCTGAACTATGTTCATGCGTTTTAGCAATTGATATCACCTCATAAAGTGATGGATTGTCCTTGGTCCAAAAGGATTCTTTGGCTTTATCAATATTGCAGCCTAACATAAATTGATCCCTCAACCGCTCATCTTTGCTGTTACCAAAACCACACATTGAAGCTAATTTTCTAAGTGTCGTAATATATTCCTCTACAGATTCCCCTTATCTTTGAAGTCTTTTCCCAAAATGATACCTCTCTAGAACTGTAGAAATCTTCGGTAAATAGTGCAAGTCAAGTTTTCTTATACATATTTCAAAGTCATTGAGATCACTAGCTTCTTCAACTGTTAGTTCAGGTAGATTCTCAAATACTTCTTGTCCTTCAGAACCTAAACAGTGTAATAAAAGAGACATTTTCTGTTCTGCACTTAAATAGGTTCCACACACCCTGGCATAGTGCGCAAAAACACTTTTCCATTTCTTCCAAGGAATTTGTGGTTCTCCAGGAGAAGACAAAAAAAATGGTGGACATGTAACATTCTGCATGTTGAAGATCTTGTAAAGTGTAATAATATTGGCACAAAATTAAAACACTGCAAAAAAAAAAAGATTGCTGACAAAAAAAAACTGTTGAGAGAATTTCTCACTGTAAGATGGCTGCCAAGAGAAAAAAAAAATATGTTATTTGTATTAGTTACTAAGCCCAATGTAACGTGAGATAGCCACCAGCAGCTTCTACTTTCATTGAAGTGCTTCCCAACTCAGCAAGATGGCCGCCGTGTCTTCCCGTGTGAAAACGAGGCTTGACACGCACTGTCCTGTACAGGAAGTACCGAATAGTACTGATGCAGCGGCGAGAGAGAGAAGGTTTAAGCTCCCCTTCAGAGAGAGCCGTGTGTGTTTGCAGGTAAGAAGCCGCACACTGGGAGGAGACAGGAATATAGCAGGAGGCAATGCTTGAGCAGGCGCTGTGCGGTAGGAGGCGATGCTTAAGCAGGCGCTGTGCGGCACACACGATCGACTTCAGCACGAGCAGTGCACGCGATCCACCTCCAGCGCGTGTAGTGCCTGTTTGATGTTGCGCGCTTCAAAAGTACAGTACAATCCAGCTCAGCGCGTGTAGATCCAGTTGAGCGGTGCGCGCGTGCTTCAAAAGTACAGTACGATCTAGCTCAGCGCGTGTAGATCCAGTTGAGCGTTGCGTACACCAACACAAGACAGCCGGCCCCAAAAAAAAATTAATATAAACCAGACCGAAATATTAAAGTAAACCGGCTCCCAATACAGTAGCTTGGCAAGAGAAAACAGTCACCAATATGTAACGAAGGTCACACTGTACCCGAAGTAGTTGAGGTGTTCAATGTCCAGATGATCCCACTTTCGTCGCCAGTGAAATGAAGACATATGGCAGCTTCTTTAGAAGAGAAGGTTCTTCTTTATTCTCTTAGGTTTAAGTTACTAATAATGACAATAAACACCTCAGCCTACAGATGCATCTCTCCCCGGTCTCCTTCTTCCTCTCTCTCTGCTCCAACTGCTCTTGTCACCTTGGAGACCCTCACATTCCAAAGAATGCATACTGAACTTAGAATGCCACACCATCGTTTTCAGTGTCCTTATTACACCCGTTGTTAGTAACTCTGGGTCGAATTCCTCCCTTCACCAATAAGAGTGACCTAGTGTCTCTAGGTCTGGAATTACCAGGTCTCCAAATTCTGTACCCGGTAATCCTGGGTCCACAAACTCAGAATTTGATGTTTCCAGGCCCAAAGACACCAGGGGATGCATGTTTTTCTCCTGACCTGAACAGCCAGAAGGGATAAGTGCTAGCGGATATACACAGTTGAAAAGTAAATAGTATTCACCATTCCAGGACCAAAATACTACTTGCCTGAATTTAGAGTAGGGATACCTGCCAGAATCAGAGATTTTGCACCGCCCTCCCTTGTAACTCTAGCCCAAAATCTGCTTAACTCCTAATGAAGGCAGATGTGTCTCGTTTAGACCTCTTCTATTTTTATTATTTGCCTGCTTGCGGATTCTTTTGTCTCTCTTAGTAGAAAGTGTGAAGTTTTAGACATGCAGAAATGTTAGTATCATGTCTGACTCCTATCTAGGCTGACGTATTTTTTGTTTTTGTTATGGACGCTGCCATAACATCATAGACACTTAGGGCCTGATTTATGAAAAGTTAGTGCTGCCTTTGCGTCATTTTTTGATGCAACAATGGCGTAAACTTACAAAATATAATCATATTTTGTACGTTTGCACTGCTTGTGCGTCAATAAATGACACAAAGGTGGTGCTAACTTTTCATAAATCAGGCCCTTACTGTGGAAGCTGACATGTTTTTAATGTTTTATTTATAGGAGAATATCATCTTTAAGTAAATAAAAATGACACATTTATTGCCAAATATGTTTCTTCATGTTGAGGCTTTACTGTGTGTAACTACTGGTTTATTTTACAAATAGGAGATCAAAGCAATGATCAGATGCTATAAAAACTATCTGACCATAAGCTGGAGGGGCTTTGCTCTAGGAATATCATGCCAGAGGTCATGCTGTTCTGCAGTGACAACCATCCTCAGTCGGAGGTACCTCTGGGAGAAATAGCCTTCAGCCTTACCTTGCTTTTTATTTTTGGGAAAAAGCTGTAATTGAGAAAAGCGAAACAGCTATATTTTTACTGAGAGAAGGTATGCTGTGCCATCCATATTAAGAAACTTGATTTATAGACTTTCTATTGCTTCTTCTAAAATGTAGCATAGCGCTTAGAAGTAGCTATAGTGTGTCAGGATACTAGGAACTTGCTAACTATGATAGGAATGTTCATATTGTTTTTGATGGCCATATCATACATTGCTGCATTTATGATTTTCCTTCTGTTTGGTTACCTTTTATGTTTTATCACTACATTTGGGTTTTACAAATACATGTTTTAAAGTTTAGTCCCTGTCTCTTAGTGCTATTCTGAGTATATTCTTCATTTACCCGAGAGGGTTTAGAGTACCACTGTGTACCTAAAGTCATCTAGAGGAATTGATTGTGACCTGAAAATACTTACTATGTGGTACTGCTCAGTAGTTTGTGCACAGATCACAGTCCAACTAATTTATATTTGTGCATTGAACTACGTCCTTGCATGAGGGGGTTAGAAATCTGACCCCTGCAGCTCTGGAGGAGAATGGGAGCTCAGATCGTAACACATGTATAGGGATTTGAACAATATATGTGCATGGTTTATTGAATTGTGTTTGAAGGGGTATTTTAGACTAGTTAAAGTAATTACCAGGACAATCACAGTTTATCTTTTAACAAGTAAGTTACAACAATGTTGACCAGTGCTTAGTTTGTAAATAAAAGGGTGCCGGTGGCCAAAGATCTCCTCTTAAACATGCGGCTGCCACAATTAAACGTGTGAACATGGAATACTGAGGCGGCTTAATCCTTAAACCATCTTGGGCCTCTTCAATCCATATAAAGCCACTCCCTGTCCCTTCAGCTCACTCCAGCAGCTTTCTACTTTCTCTCTTTGTGACGCTTTTTCGTTTTTCCCTTCCTCCGTCTTTCCCAAATGTGTTTTTTGCTCACAGCAAATGCTTGAGGCAGAAGGATAAGCCCCGGCCCTCAAAAATAAGTGCCGGTGCTCAGCACGGGAAACAACAAGCACAAATTAAGCACTGATGTTGACCCAGGACACCAATGATAAATGTCTCAAATTGTCACAGTCAAACCAGGTTTGACAACAACACATGATATGAGGGGAACCATGGCAAATGCTTGCTCATTTTTATGATTTGGCTTGACAGGGCCAATGTCGCCAGAACATTATGTGGGAATCACCAGAAGACGGGCTTTGGCTCTGTCCGCATGTTATGAGCCAGGAGTACATGTTGTGATTGGGCAGAAGTGGTATATTTTCACAAAAAAGTGCTTGCCTTCCACACAGCTGTGATCTTTTTATGTATCCAGCTGTCTAAGATTGAACTTGATGGGGCATATTAATACCATAGTCCTGGCCCCTTGGTATCCCTCCATAAAAACAATTGTTGTCCAGAGATTTTCATTTTTGATTTGTGTTTTGTATCATTAGAGAATTGATTTAGCTTAGGTAGACATTGCTAATCTGGGCCAATTTTTTCTGGACGACATTTTTAAAAATGGTGCTGTGTTGCAGTGATGATGTAATATTTTAGGAACCATGAGACCTATATACTTCATTTTGGTGTCAAAACATAGGTTTTATGGGCCAGGTAGTCTTATAGAGACAAAAAAAACTCATCAGAGCAACCCTTCCATCATTTTCCAAAATGGCAGCTCTATAATGATGTGTTTAAGCCATCATATAGGTAAGTTACTTTAATATTGATTTTGTTTCAGGTTGTCTGTTGATTTACAATTCGTAAACATGAGTGAAGCAGGTGGTAGCAGAGAATCTTTACCTCCTGACAGAGTGTTCCTATCTGCAAAATCTGAGTAAACGAAGAACAATGTGTAATACGCCAAACTAGTCCAAAAGAAAAGCTAACATCAACTGTGACTGGACAGAGGAAAGTCTGAGACACTGCAAAAATTTGGCAAGACAAAGTTCACAAAAGATTGAAAGTGATGGGTGAGGAAAATCAAATGTTTTATCGTTGTAACAACAAGTGTTACAAGTCTTACAAAATGGAAAAACGCCTGGAAAAAAATCATCAAAAAATAGCAGAAACCAGTGAATCACAACAAGAATCTGAGTCTTGTGAGAAAGCTACGACAACCAAACACAATGCCTATTCACTTAGAGGACTGGTGGCAACCCATCACCCACCTCCAACAACTGATCAGAAAGCAGAAGATCTTCAAAGTGTTATCTGTGGTTTAGCCAGAACAAGGGCCAAAGGGATTGAGTACAGAGTATGTGAGTGTCAAAGGGCAAACATGTTTTTATCTGCAGCTTGTCCCTTCCAAGATGAAGTTTTCAGCCCAGTAGCTGATTAAAACAGCAAGGTGACTATATTTTCAGCGGATTTGTACGCCCACCTGAACTGCATGCTTGCATACATTTGAAAATTGGAATGTACAAAGAGCTCCCAGCAGCAAGGTAACTGCCAGCCTTCAGTTAAGTTTGCACTCTTTGATAAGGCAAATTAAGTTTTAAAGCCACTCTTGAGTGCAGGCTATAGGTTCACACTCAGTGAGATCAGATAAATAATGGTCAACATTGATGATTCTGTTTTGATCCAAAACAATTAAATTAAGATTTTTCTGTTGAGAATGTACATTGACAGAATCCCTTTTTGTCAGTTTAACAAAAAGAATGAGCCATGTATGGTGTTCTCAGCTGATTTGACTCCTGAAGTTCTTGCTGCCAAAAGAAGATCACATGATGGAGTCAAATCTGCAGGATGTGTTCTAAGAAACATCCTGAAAGATTTAGATTTTTGACTTCATGACAAATTTTGTGATGTCCCGGAGCTCTGCAAATCTTGGGAGTCAAAAAGAAATGTCTGAGAGTGTTTTAACATTTTTTACATCATTGTTTAATAACAGCAAAACAAAACTGTTACAAACTAAAGTTCTTGAGTTTGGTACAGAAGCCGACAACATTGATGATGCCTTTGAAGATATAAGTGAAGAAGTGGAAGACAAACCCATTAACCAACAGACTTATGCTGTGTAAATGTACTGTTTTTTCCAAATCATGAGTTATGAATTGCATAACTAAAAAAAATAAAACTCTGCTACACATGACAACTGCCCATGCAATCTATGAAAAGTGCAAAAGTAGAGAGCTAATCACTTCAATGAATAAGATTGGTGTATCAACAAGTTGTAATGACATAGTACAGAGCAGGAACATGTTAGAAGCTCATGCTGTAAAATCTTGGGAATCCGACAGCACACCACTCCCAAGTCACTTTACCAGGAAATGATTTACAATTGCTGCTCTTGATAATTTTGATTTTAAAGAAAGTTCTTCTTTGTCTGGAACAATGATACTGCTATGGTGCTTTTTCAAGACTGTACCAATGAAGTGACTGCTAGAAAACAAGCTGTGTCAGCTGCAGGCATAAACAAATAAACCTGCAAACTTATAACCCACCTCCCTTGCCAACCTGTGCAAAAACACTACAAGCCATCAACATGTTCCTGTCTACCAGAAAGTTTCAAAATGGCTGAGGACATGGATCTTCTTCTATCTGATGCCGCGGTCCACAAAGCTGATTTCACTTTATATCATATTGTTTATTGTGTGCGGACTGAAGGATGAAGAAAAGCCAGTTCCTCCGTGGGCTGGAATTCATGCTCTGATCTCCCAGAATACTGTCCCACTGAAGAAGGTTGGCTTTTTACCAGTAATACCATCTCCAGTCACAAACTACGAAACAGTATACACAGCTCTACAAAAATTCCAAAGTGTGCTTGCTCAGCTTAAAGATCAGCTTATCCTGCCACTTTCCTGTGATGATGGTGTTCTTCATATTGTAGCTGACATTTTTATGAGCAATCTAGTAGAATTTGATGATCTTTATCCAATGATGGGTATTTTCCACATGACAAAAGTTGTGTTGCGGTGTGCAGGAAGCTATCTCAGTGGATGTGGAATAGACTATGCACTTATTGATGCTGAAATATTTGGTAGCAAAACTGTCCAGTCAGTACTGAGCCAAACTTATTATGCTTGTTCGTTACAAGGTCTGTTCATCATATCTGAGGCATTGTGTTGGCGTGCTTTCTGGAACAAGAATAACAAATTAGGTTTTGCATATCTTATCTCAGAAGTGACCAAGGCACAGGGTGCACTTCATTCAAAAGACATAATGCAAAGCCAGGCAATGTTCAATACACTCAGTTCAAAATCAAAAAACCTGAAAACAAAGTTCATAGAGTTTGTCATAGAATGTGAAGAAAAATCCAAACTTTGCAAGTACTGGAGAAATGTTTTAAACAAGATAGCTCTAGTGAAAAACTTGGGACATGCTGATCGTGAAGTTGATTGGGAGCTGCACGTGAAGTCTGTGGAGTCACTGATTACTGTGCTTCACGAATTCAATTGCATAAACTACCTGAGATATGGGTCCTGGTATTTGGAAAGAGTGAAGAAGCTAGAGGTGGAAAAACCATACCTCTAAAGAAAATTAATCCAAATACATTTTGTGGTGAAAGACAGAGAGGTAAGGTTCAATGCTGTGGCTCCAGATATGAAACTGGAATAGACGATCCAGAGATCACAGTAAAACTCCAAGGGAATTGTTGGTAAAAGTGTAAATGTAAAAGTGAATATGTTGCTTAATAGCAGCTAGTTTACCATGAAGTCCTTTCTATTTGCAATGTTTTCAGAGAAATGACAAATTCAAAATTAATGGACCATGGTTAAACTGTTCCTCACCACGAACTTGTGAGAAAGAGAGCAGAACGTTTTAATAAACATGTTGACAGCCTTCTTCATTTCATGTAGGAAAGTGCAATCTTTCTGGTATAGTTATCCCTACTTTTTGCCTGATGTCAGTGTGCTTGGACTGTAGTTCACTGGGATTGTGCTAACCAGGATCCCAGTGACAGTGTTCTCTCCCCCTAAACTTAGTTGTTGGTTACCTTTCACCCCTAAGATTGGCATGCTGGTGCACCCATGTAAGCCCCTAGTATATGATATCTAGGTACCCAGCGCATTGGTACACCAGGGGTCCCCTATGGGCTGCAGCATGTATTATGCCACACATGGGAGCCCATGCAAACTGTGACTGCAGGCCTGCTTTGCAGCCTGTGTGAAAGGGTGCATGCACCCTTTTACTGCCAAACCTAATCACTGCACTTAGAACCTGTAAGTCACCCCTCTGGTATGTCCTTCAGCCGAAGGGCAGGGTGCATGTCTCTAGGTTTGAGGGTACCCCTGCAAGAGCAGGGCACCCCTACAGACCCCAGGCCAATTCCTGGAGTCTGTAAGTATGGGGAAGCCATCTTAAGGTCTGTAGTGGACACTGGGAGATCTTCACCTCCAAGAAGCCCCAGCCCCTTGCACTCTGCAACGGAAGATCAGCTCCTGTCCTGTAACTCCTCCAACATGGGACTTCAGTTTTGCTGGGCTGGTCAGGCCTCTGTGCGACTCCCTGTGTCCGGCACCTGTGGGTCACTTCCTAAGTGCTGAGGGCCAGCTCTCACTCCCCCTCCTGGGCAGAGTTTCCTGGACCTTGCTGGTCCCACAACTCTGCAAACTTCTCTTTCCATTTGCACTTGCCAGTGCCTGTTGGTGACATGGCTGGTCACTGACCCTCCTGCAATCTGGTGACCATCGAGGGGCAGCTCATGGGTGACTCCTGGGATCTTTATCGATTCCTGGACCCCGCCGCTGGACTTCCGCTTCCACTGACTTGAAGAAACTTCATCTTCAGGAGGGTGGGCATTGCCATCAGCACCACCTAGGTACCTCCTTGGGTGCTGGACTCTGTCCCCTTCCTTTGCAGGTCTTTCATGTCCGGAATCTGTCCCTGGGTGCCACCGGCCTGGACCACAGATCGTTACAGCAGCTGAACAATCTGAGGCATCCACAGTCTTTTGGGAGAGTCCCTTCTCCCCTCTATATCTGGGTCCCTGGTGTAGGTACTTGTAGGAAGTTGGCTCTGTATGTGCTATTTCAAAGTAAGGAATAGCATGCACAGAGTCCAAGGGTTCCCCTTAGAGGTAAAATAGTGGTAAAAATAGATAATACTAATGCTCTATTTTGTGGTAGTGTGGTCGAGCAGTAGGCTTATCCAAGGAGTAGTGTTAAGCATTTGTTGTACATACACATAGACAATAAATGAGGTACACACACTCAGAGACAAATCCAGCCAATAGGTTTTTATATAGAAAAATATCTTTTCTTAGTTTATTTTAAGAACCACAGGTTCAAATTTAACATGTAATATCTTGTTCGAAAGGTATTGCAGGTAAGTACTTTAGGAACTTCAAATCATCAAAATTGCATGTATACTTTTCAAGTTATTGTCAAATAGCTGTTTCAAAAGTGGACACTTAGTGCAATTTTCACAGTTCCTGGGGGAGGTAAGTTTTTGTTAGTTTTACCAGGTAAGTAGGACACTTACAGGGTTCAGTTCTTGGTCCAAGGTAGCCCACCGTTGGGGGTTCAGAGCAACCCCAAAGTCACCACACCAGCAGCTCAGGGCCGGTCAGGTGCAGAGTTCAAAGTGGTGCCCAAAACACATAGGCTAGAATGGAGAGAAGGGGGTGCCCCGGTTCCGGTCTGCTTGCAGGTAAGTACCCGCGTCTTCGGAGGGCAGACCAGGGGGGGTTTTGTAGGGCACCGGGGGGGACACAAGCCCACAGAGGAATTTCACCCTCAGCAGCGCGGGGGCGGCCGGGTGCAGTGTAGAAACAAGCGTCGGGTTTGTAATGGAAGTCAATGGGAGATCTAGGGATCTCTTCAGCGCTGCAGGCAGGCAAGGGGGGGGTTCCTCGGGGAAACCTCCACTTGGTCAAGGGAGAGGGACTCCTGGGGGTCACTCCTCCAGTGAAAGTCCGGTCCTTCAGGTCCTGGGGGCTGCGGGTGCAGGGTCTCTCCCAGGCGTCGGGACTTTAGGTTCAAAGAGTCGCGGTCAGGGGGAGCCTCGGGATTCCCTCTGCAGGCGGCGCTGTGGGGGACAGGTTTTGGTACTCACAGTATCAGAGTAGTCCTGGGGTCCCTCCTGAGGTGTTGGATCGCCACCAGCCGAGTCGGGGTCGCCGGGTGCAGTGTTGCAAGTCTCACGCTTCTTGCGGGGAGCTTGCAGGGTTCTTTAAAGCTGCTGGAAACAAAGTTGCAGCTTTTCTTGGAGCAGGTCCGCTGTCCTCGGGAGTTTCTTGTCTTTTCGAAGCAGGGGCAGTCCTCAGAGGATGTCGAGGTCGCTGGTCCCTTTGGAAGGCGTCGCTGGAGCAGGATCTTTGGAAGGCAGGAGACAGGCCGGTGAGTTTCTGGAGCCAAGGCAGTTGTCGTCTTCTGGTCTTCCGCTGCAGGGGTTTTCAGCTGGGCAGTCCTTCTTCTTGTAGTTGCAGGAATCTAATTTTCTAGGGTTCAGGGTAGCCCTTAAATACTAAATTTAAGGGCGTGTTTAGGTCTGGGGGGTTAGTAGCCAATGGCTACTAGCCCTGAGGGTGGGTACACCCTCTTTGTGCCTCCTCCCAAGGGGAGGGGGTCACAATCCTAACCCTATTGGGGGAATCCTCCATCTGCAAGATGGAGGATTTCTAAAAGTTAGAGTCACCTCAGCTCAGGACACCTTAGGGGCTGTCCTGACTGGCCAGTGACTCCTCCTTGTTATTCTCATTATTTTCTCCGGCCTTGCCGCAAAAAGTGGGGCCTGGCCGGAGGGGGCGGGCAACTCCACTAGCTGGAGTGTCCTGCTGGGTTGGCACAAAGGAGGTGAGCCTTTGAGGCTCACCGCCAGGTGTGACAATTCCTGCCTGGGAGAGGTGTTAGCATCTCCACCCAGTGCAGGCTTTGTCACTGGCCTCAGAGTGACAAAGGCACTCTCCCCATGGGGCCAGCAACATGTCTCGGTTTGTGGCAGGCTGCTAAAACTAGTCAGCCTACACAGATAGTCGGTTAAGTTTCAGGGGGCACCTCTAAGGTGCCCTCTGTGGTGTATTTTACAATAAAATGTACACTGGCATCAGTGTGCATTTATTGTGCTGAGAAGTTTGATACCAAACTTCCCAGTTTTCAGTGTAGCCATTATGGTGCTGTGGAGTTCGTGTTTGACATACTCCCAGACCATATACTCTTATGGCTACCCTGCACTTACAATGTCTAAGGTTTTATTTAGACACTGTAGGGGTACCATGCTCATGCACTGGTACCCTCACCTATGGTATAGTGCACCCTGCCTTAGGGCTGTAAGGCCTGCTAGAGGGGTGTCTTACCTATACTGCATAGGCAGTGAGAGGCTGGCATGGCACCCTGAGGGGAGTGCCATGTCGACTTACTCGTTTTGTCCTCACTAGCACACACAAGCTGGCAAGCAGTGTGTCTGTGCAGAGTGAGAGGTCTCCAGGGTGGCATAAGACATGCTGCAGCCCTTAGAGACCTTCCTTGGCATCAGGGCCCTTGGTACTAGAAGTACCAGTTACAAGGGACTTATCTGGATGCCAGGGTCTGCCAATTGTGGATACAAAAGTACAGGTTAGGGAAAGAACACTGGTGCTGGGGCCTGGTTAGCAGGCCTCAGCACACTTTCAATTGTAAACATAGCATCAGCAAAGGCAAAAAGTCAGGGGGCAACCATGCCAAGGAGGCATTTCCTTACACAACCCCCCCCCAAACGAAAGAGGATGAGACTAACCTTTCCCAAGAGAGTCTTCATTTTCTAAGTGGAAGAACCTGGAAAGGCCATCTGCATTGGCATGGGCAGTCCCAGGTCTGTGTTCCACTATAAAGTCCATTCCCTGTAGGGAGATGGACCACCTCAACAGTTTAGGATTTTCACCTTTCATTTGCATCAGCCATTTGAGAGGTCTGTGGTCAGTTTGAACTAGGAAGTGAGTCCCAAAGAGGTATGGTCTCAGCTTCTTCAGGGACCAAACCACAGCAAAGGCCTCCCTCTCAATGGCACTCCAACGCTGCTCCCTGGGGAGTAACCTCCTGCTAATGAAAGCAACAGGTTGGTCAAGGCCATCATCATTGGTTTGGGACAAAACTGCCCCTATCCCATGTTCAGAGGCATCAGTCTGCACAATGAACTGCTTAGAATAATCTGGAGCTTTGAGAACTGGTGCTGAGCACATTGCCTGTTTCAGGGTGTCAAAGGCCTGTTGGCATTCCACAGTCCAGTTCACTTTCTTGGGCATTTTCTTGGAGGTGAGTTCAGTGAGGGCTGTCACAATGGATCCATATCCCTTCACAAACCTCCTGTAATACCCAGTCAAGCCAAGGAATGCCCTGACTTGAGTCTGGGTTTTTGGAGCTACCCAGTCCAGAATAGTCTGGATCTTGGGTTGGAGTGGCTGAACTTGGCCTCCACCTACAAGGTGTCCCAAGTAAACCACAGTTCCCTGCCCTATCTGGCATTTGGATGCCTTGATAGAGAGGCCTGCAGATTGCAGAGCCTTCAAAACCTTCCTCAGGTGGACCAGGTGATCCTGCCAGGTGGAGCTAAAGACAGCAATATCATCAAGATAAGCTGTGCTAAAGGACTCCAAGCCAGCAAGGACTTGATTCACCAACCTTTGGAAGGTGGCAGGGGCATTCTTTAAACCAAAGGGCATAACAGTAAACTGATAATGCCCATCAGGTGTGGAGAATGCTGTCTTTTCTTTTGCTCCAGGTGCCATTTTTATTTGCCAGTACCCTGCTGTCAAGTCAAAGGTACTTAGAAATTTGGCAGCACCTAATTTATCAATGAGCTCATCAGCTCTTGGAATTGGATGAGCATCTGTCTTGGTGACAGAATTGAGCCCTCTGTAGTCCACACAAAACCTCATCTCTTTCTTTCCATCTGTGGTGTGAGGTTTGGGGACTAAGACCACTGGGCTAGCCCAGGGGCTGTCAGAGCGCTCAATGACTCCCAATTCCAGCATCTTGTGGACTTCCACCTTGATGCTTTCCTTAACATGGTCAGACTGTCTAAAGATTTTGTTCTTGACAGGCATGCTGTCTCCTGTGTCCACCTCATGGGTACACAGGTGTGTCTGACCAGGGGTTAAGGAGAAGAGTTCAGGAAACTGTTGTAGGACTCTCCTACAATCAGCTTGCTGTTGGCCAGAGAGGGTGTCTGAGTAGATCACTCCATCTACTGTGCCATCTTTTGGGTCTGATGACAGAAGATCAGGGAGAGGTTCACTCTCTGCCTCCTGATCCTCATCTGTTACCATCAACAGATTGACATCAGCCCTGTCGTGGAAGAGCTTAAGGCGGTTTACATGGATCACCCTCTTGGGGCTCCTGCTTGTGCCCAGGTCCACCAAGTAGGTGACCTGACTCTTCCTCTCTAGTACTGGGTAAGGGCCACTCCATTTGTCCTGGAGTGCCCTGGGAGCCACAGGCTCCAGAACCCAGACTTTCTGCCCTGGTTGGAACTCAACCAGTGCAGCCTTTTGGTCATACCAAAACTTCTGGAGCTGTTGGCTGGCCTCAAGGTTTTTGGTTGCCTTTTCCATGTACTCTGCCATTCTAGAGCGAAGGCCAAGTACATAGTCCACTATGTCCTGTTTAGGCTCATGGAGAGGTCTCTCCCAGCCTTCTTTAACAAGGGCAAGTGGTCCCCTTACAGGATGACCAAACAGAAGTTCAAAGGGTGAGAACCCTACTCCCTTCTGTGGTACCTCCCTGTAAGCGAAAAGCAGACATGGCAGGAGGACATCCCATCTCCTTTTGAGTTTTTCTGGGAGCCCCATGATCATGCCTTTTAATGTCTTGTTGAATCTCTCAACCAAGCCATTAGTTTGTGGATGGTATGGTGTAGTGAATTTATAAGTCACTCCACACTCATTCCACATGTGCTTTAGGTATGCTGACATGAAGTTGGTACCTCTGTCAGACACCACCTCCTTAGGGAAACCCACTCTGGTAAAGATACCAATGAGGGCCTTGGCTACTGCAGGGGCAGTAGTCGACCTAAGGGGAATAGCTTCAGGATACCTGGTAGCATGATCCACTACTACCAGGATATACATATTTCCTGAGGCTGTGGGAGGTTCCAGTGGACCAACTATGTCCACACCCACTCTTTCAAAGGGCACCCCCACCACTGGAAGTGGAATGAGGGGGGCCTTTGGATGCCCACCTGTCTTACCACTGGCTTGACAGGTGGGGCAGGAGAGGCAAAACTCCTTAACCATGTTGGACATATTGGGCCAGTAGAAGTGGTTGACTAACCTCTCCCACGTCTTGGTTTGTCCCAAATGTCCAGCAAGGGGAATGTCATGGGCCAATGTTAGGATGAACTCTCTGAACAGCTGAGGCACTACCACTCTCCTAGTGGCACCAGGTTTGGGGTCTCTGGCCTCAGTGTACAGGAGCCCATCTTCCCAATAGACCCTATGTGTTCCATTTTTCTTGCCTTTGGACTCTTCAGCAGCTTGCTGCCTAAGGCCTTCAAGAGAGGGACAGGTTTCTTGTCCTTTACACAGCTCTTCCCTTGAGGGTCCCCCTGGGCCTAAGAGCTCAACCTGGTAAGGTTCAAGCTCCAAAGGCTCAGTTCCCTCAGAGGGCAGAACATCTTCCTGAGAAGAGAGGTTCCCTTTCTTTTGCTGTGTTGCAGTTGGTTTCCCAACTGACTTTCCTTTCCTCTTGGTAGGCTGGGCCATTCTTCCAGACTCCAGCTCTACTTGTTCACCCCGTGCCTTGCATTGTGCTCTTGTTTTCACACACACCAGTTCAGGGATACCCAGCATTGCTGCATGGGTTTTTAGTTCTACCTCAGCCCATGCTGAGGACTCCAGGTCATTTCCAAGCAGACAGTCCACTGGGATATTTGAGGAGACCACCACCTGTTTCAGGCCATTGACCCCTCCCCATTCTAAAGTAACCATTGCCATGGGATGTACTTTTCTCTGATTGTCAGCGTTGGTGACTGTGTAAGTTTTTCCAGTCAGGTATTGGCCAGGGGAAACCAGTTTCTCTGTCACCATGGTGACACTGGCACCTGTATCCCTCAGGCCCTCTATTCTAGTCCCATTAATTAAGAGTTGCTGTCTGTATTTTTGCATGTTAGGCGGCCAGACAGCTAGTGTGGCTAAATCCACCCCACCCTCAGAAACTAGAGTAGCTTCAGTGTGGACCCTGATTTGCTCTGGGCACACTGTTGATCCCACTTGGAGACTAGCCATACCAGTGTTACCTGGATGGGAGTTTGGAGTGGAACCTTTCTTGGGACAGGCCTTGTCTCCAGTTTGGTGTCCATGCTGTTTACAGCTATGACACCAGGCCTTTTTGGGATCAAAGTTTTTACCCTTGTACCCATTGTTTTGTGAAGAGGCTCTGGGCCCACCCTCCTGTGCAGGTTTTTGGGGGCCTGTAGAAGACTCTTTACTATTTTTAGTTTTGGTTGTCTCATCACCCTTCTGCTGGGGAGTCTTTGTGACCCCTTTCTTTTGGTCACCCCCTGTTGAAGTCTTGGACACCCTTGTCTTGACCCAATGGTCCGCCTTCTTTCCCAATTCTTGGGGAGAAATTGGTCCTAGGTCTACCAGATGCTGATGCAGTTTATCATTGAAACAATTACTTAACAGGTGTTCTTTCACAAATAAATTGTACAGCCCATCATAATTACTTACACCACTGCCTTGAATCCAACCATCTAGTGTTTTCACTGAGTAGTCAACAAAGTCAACCCAGGTCTGGCTCGAGGATTTTTGAGCCCCCCTGAACCTAATCCTGTACTCCTCAGTGGAGAATCCAAAGCCCTCAATCAGGGTACCCTTCATGAGGTCATAAGATTCTGCATCTTGTCCAGAGAGTGTGAGGAGTCTATCCCTACACTTTCCTGTGAACATTTCCCAAAGGAGAGCACCCCAGTGAGATCTGTTCACTTTTCTGGTTACACAAGCCCTCTCAAAAGCTGTGAACCATTTGGTGATGTCATCACCATCTTCATATTTAGTTACAATCCCTTTGGGGATTTTCAACATGTCAGGAGAATCTCTGACCCTATTTATGTTGCTGCCACCATTGATGGGTCCTAGGCCCATCTCTTGTCTTTCCCTCTCTATGGCTAGGATCTGTCTTTCCAAAGCCAATCTTTTGGCCATCCTGGCTAACTGGATGTCCTCTTCACTGGGGCTATCCTCAGTGATTTCAGAGGTGTTGGTCTCTCCTGTGAGGGAACCAGCATCTCTGACTATTATTTTAGGAGTCAGGGTTTGAGGGACCCTGTTCTCCCTAGATAGGACTGGTAGGGGGGAATTGTCCTCCAAGTCACTATCCTCTTCCTCTGAGTTGCCACCCTCAGAGGGGTTGGCCTTTTCAAACTCTGCCAAAAGCTCCTGGAGCTGTATTTTGGTAGGTTTGGGGCCCATTGTTATTTTCTTTAGTTTACAGAGTGACCTTAGCTCTCTCATCTGTAGATGGAGGTAAGGTGTGGTGTCGAGTTCCACCACATTCACATCTGTGCTAGACATTTTGCTTCTAAAAGTTGGGATACTTTTTAAGAATCTACAACTAGTTCTAGGTTCTAATTCAAACTTTTACAAACTTTTAAACTCTAAAAGAAATGCTAAACAGGATCTAACACAAGGCCCTAGCAGGTCTTTTAAGAATTTAGAAAACTTTTCAAATTGCAAAAATCAATTTCTAATGACAATTTTGGAATTTGTCGTGTGATCAGGTATTGGCTGAGTAGTCCAGCAAATGCAAAGTCTTGTACCCCACCGCTGATCCACCAATGTAGGAAGTTGGCTCTGTATGTGCTATTTCAAAGTAAGGAATAGCATGCACAGAGTCCAAGGGTTCCCCTTAGAGGTAAAATAGTGGTAAAAATAGATAATACTAATGCTCTATTTTGTGGTAGTGTGGTCGAGCAGTAGGCTTATCCAAGGAGTAGTGTTAAGCATTTGTTGTACATACACATAGACAATAAATGAGGTACACACACTCAGAGACAAATCCAGCCAATAGGTTTTTATATAGAAAAATATCTTTTCTTAGTTTATTTTAAGAACCACAGGTTCAAATTTAACATGTAATATCTTGTTCGAAAGGTATTGCAGGTAAGTACTTTAGGAACTTCAAATCATCAAAATTGCATGTATACTTTTCAAGTTATTGTCAAATAGCTGTTTCAAAAGTGGACACTTAGTGCAATTTTCACAGTTCCTGGGGGAGGTAAGTTTTTGTTAGTTTTACCAGGTAAGTAGGACACTTACAGGGTTCAGTTCTTGGTCCAAGGTAGCCCACCGTTGGGGGTTCAGAGCAACCCCAAAGTCACCACACCAGCAGCTCAGGGCCGGTCAGGTGCAGAGTTCAAAGTGGTGCCCAAAACACATAGGCTAGAATGGAGAGAAGGGGGTGCCCCGGTTCCGGTCTGCTTGCAGGTAAGTACCCGCGTCTTCGGAGGGCAGACCAGGGGGGGTTTTGTAGGGCACCGGGGGGGACACAAGCCCACAGAGGAATTTCACCCTCAGCAGCGCGGGGGCGGCCGGGTGCAGTGTAGAAACAAGCGTCGGGTTTGTAATGGAAGTCAATGGGAGATCTAGGGATCTCTTCAGCGCTGCAGGCAGGCAAGGGGGGGGTTCCTCGGGGAAACCTCCACTTGGTCAAGGGAGAGGGACTCCTGGGGGTCACTCCTCCAGTGAAAGTCCGGTCCTTCAGGTCCTGGGGGCTGCGGGTGCAGGGTCTCTCCCAGGCGTCGGGACTTTAGGTTCAAAGAGTCGCGGTCAGGGGGAGCCTCGGGATTCCCTCTGCAGGCGGCGCTGTGGGGGACAGGTTTTGGTACTCACAGTATCAGAGTAGTCCTGGGGTCCCTCCTGAGGTGTTGGATCGCCACCAGCCGAGTCGGGGTCGCCGGGTGCAGTGTTGCAAGTCTCACGCTTCTTGCGGGGAGCTTGCAGGGTTCTTTAAAGCTGCTGGAAACAAAGTTGCAGCTTTTCTTGGAGCAGGTCCGCTGTCCTCGGGAGTTTCTTGTCTTTTCGAAGCAGGGGCAGTCCTCAGAGGATGTCGAGGTCGCTGGTCCCTTTGGAAGGCGTCGCTGGAGCAGGATCTTTGGAAGGCAGGAGACAGGCCGGTGAGTTTCTGGAGCCAAGGCAGTTGTCGTCTTCTGGTCTTCCGCTGCAGGGGTTTTCAGCTGGGCAGTCCTTCTTCTTGTAGTTGCAGGAATCTAATTTTCTAGGGTTCAGGGTAGCCCTTAAATACTAAATTTAAGGGCGTGTTTAGGTCTGGGGGGTTAGTAGCCAATGGCTACTAGCCCTGAGGGTGGGTACACCCTCTTTGTGCCTCCTCCCAAGGGGAGGGGGTCACAATCCTAACCCTATTGGGGGAATCCTCCATCTGCAAGATGGAGGATTTCTAAAAGTTAGAGTCACCTCAGCTCAGGACACCTTAGGGGCTGTCCTGACTGGCCAGTGACTCCTCCTTGTTATTCTCATTATTTTCTCCGGCCTTGCCGCAAAAAGTGGGGCCTGGCCGGAGGGGGCGGGCAACTCCACTAGCTGGAGTGTCCTGCTGGGTTGGCACAAAGGAGGTGAGCCTTTGAGGCTCACCGCCAGGTGTGACAATTCCTGCCTGGGAGAGGTGTTAGCATCTCCACCCAGTGCAGGCTTTGTCACTGGCCTCAGAGTGACAAAGGCACTCTCCCCATGGGGCCAGCAACATGTCTCGGTTTGTGGCAGGCTGCTAAAACTAGTCAGCCTACACAGATAGTCGGTTAAGTTTCAGGGGGCACCTCTAAGGTGCCCTCTGTGGTGTATTTTACAATAAAATGTACACTGGCATCAGTGTGCATTTATTGTGCTGAGAAGTTTGATACCAAACTTCCCAGTTTTCAGTGTAGCCATTATGGTGCTGTGGAGTTCGTGTTTGACATACTCCCAGACCATATACTCTTATGGCTACCCTGCACTTACAATGTCTAAGGTTTTATTTAGACACTGTAGGGGTACCATGCTCATGCACTGGTACCCTCACCTATGGTATAGTGCACCCTGCCTTAGGGCTGTAAGGCCTGCTAGAGGGGTGTCTTACCTATACTGCATAGGCAGTGAGAGGCTGGCATGGCACCCTGAGGGGAGTGCCATGTCGACTTACTCGTTTTGTCCTCACTAGCACACACAAGCTGGCAAGCAGTGTGTCTGTGCAGAGTGAGAGGTCTCCAGGGTGGCATAAGACATGCTGCAGCCCTTAGAGACCTTCCTTGGCATCAGGGCCCTTGGTACTAGAAGTACCAGTTACAAGGGACTTATCTGGATGCCAGGGTCTGCCAATTGTGGATACAAAAGTACAGGTTAGGGAAAGAACACTGGTGCTGGGGCCTGGTTAGCAGGCCTCAGCACACTTTCAATTGTAAACATAGCATCAGCAAAGGCAAAAAGTCAGGGGGCAACCATACCAAGGAGGCATTTCCTTACAGTACTCCTGTCTTCTGGGTATCCTAGGGTAGGGGAACTCTCCATCCATCTTCTTGCCTGCTGGTTTTGTCTGGGTCCACTGGCAAGGGTCCTGAATTGCACAAACTCCAGCCACTTCTTTCTGTGTTAGCCTATGGGACAACTGGGTGGGTAGCTGACTTACTCCTGGTTGCTGGGGTTACCTACTGTACTTACCTCTTGTGTTTCTAACTGGCCCCAGACCCTAGCTAACTACCACACTTACCTTGCTTGGAGTTCCACTTCCACGTTTTAGTACATGGTTTGTCCCTCCCCTAGGTCCCTGTATATTTCTATGCTATTTTCGCTGGTTATTTTGTGTGTATATTGTATATAATATCTCCAATGGGAGATATACCAATTTCAGTTTAGTAATAGTGCTGTAATAAAGTATTCTTTATTTTTGCAACACTTACGTGGTTCTTTCTTGTGACTAGGTTATTGCCTGACTACTGTGGTATTGCAAGTGCTTTACATTCCTCCTGGATAAGCTTTAGATGCTCACCTCAGCTACCCCTAGAGAGTTTCTGCTATCTGGACACCGATTCACTATCACTAAGGGTTGCCTGGACTCAGTGTAGAGTGCCACACCGTAGGTGTACACTATAAACTGAGCCAGCCTCTTATAATGCAGCAGCAAGCAAGGAAACCCCTTTCAAATGCCTGAGCCTGTGCGTCTACACAACTTAATTACCAAACAATATGTGGATAACGATATAAAGACTTGTCTACTAGATGTCCTGGAACATGGATGGAAACTATACACAGAACTGAAGCAGAAGAGATTTGTATTGAAAGAGAAAAATCTGTTTGACATTATCACTAAAGCCAAACTTCCACGCTTTAATTGCCATTGTAAGAGTTTCGTCCAACCAGCCACTACAAAACAGGTTACAAAAAAACAACTTTCGCAAATTTCGCAATCACATCAATCAATCAATCAATCACTGCATTTGTAAAGCACGCTACATACCCGTGAGGGTCTCAAGGTGCTGGGGAGGGGGAGGGTGCTACTGGTCGAAGAGCCAGGTCTTGAAGAGTCTTCTGAAGGCCAGCAGGTCCTGGGTCTGTCGTAGGATGGTGGGGAGAGTGTGCCAGGTCTTGGCGGCGAGGTAGGAGAAGGATCTGCCGCCGACGGTGGTTTTTCGGATGCGGGGGACTGTGGCGAGAGCGAGGTTGGCTGAGCGGAGGCTTCGGGTGGGGGTGTGGAAGCTGAGTCGGTTGTTGAGGTAGGTGGGTCCGGTGTTGTGCAGTGCTTTGTGTGCGTGGATCAGGAGCTTGAAGGTGATCCTTTTGTTGACGGGGAGCCAGTGCAAGCCTATCAGGTGGAGTGTGATGTGGCTGCGGCGGGGGACATCGAGGATGAGTCAGGCCGAGGCGTTCTGGATGCGTTGGAGTCGTCTCAGGAGCTTGTTTGTAATTCCTGAGTAGAGGGCGTTCCCGTAGTCGAGTCTGTTGGTGATGAGGGCCTGGGTAACGGTTTTTCTCGTGTCGAGGGGGATCCATTTGAAGATCCTGCGGAGCATACGGAGGGTGTTGAAGCAGGACGCGGAGACGGCGTTGACTTGCCTGGTCATGGAGAGAGTGGAGTCGAGGATGACCCCCAGGTTGCGTGCGTGGTCCGTGGGTTCCGGGGCTGTGCCTAGTCACGTGGGCCACCAAGAGTCATCCCAGGCTGATGGGGTGGGTCCGAGAATGAGGACCTCCGTCTTGTCTGAGTTCAGCTTCAGTCTGCTGTCCTTCATCCAGTCGGCTACGGCCTTCATTCCTCGGTGGAGGTTAGCTTTGGCGGTGTGGGGATCTTCGGTGAGGGATATGATCAGCTGGGTGTCGTCGGCGTAGGAGATGATGTTGAGGTTGTGTTGTCGTGCGACGTGGGCGAGGGGGGCCATGTAGATATTGAACAGTGTCGGGCTGAGGGAGGATCCCTGTGGGACACCGCAGATGATCTCGGTGGTTTTGGAGCGGAAGGGTGGGAGGCGGACGCTCTGGGTTCTGCCGGAGAGGAAGGATGTGGTCCAGGACAGGGCCTTCTCTTGGATACCGGCGTCATGGAGGCGTGCTGATAGGGTGCGGTGGCAGACCGTGTCAAAGGCTGCTGATAGGTCCAGGAGGATAAGGGCGGCTGTTTCTCCTTTGTCCATCAGGGTCCGGATGTCGTCAGTGGCGGCGATGAGGGCGGTCTCGGTGTTGTGGTTGCTGCGAAAACCGGATTGGGAAGGGTCCAGGATGTTGTTGACTTCGAGGTAGCGGGTCAGCTGTTTGTTGACAATCTTCTTGGTCACTTTTGCCGGGAAAGGGAGCAGGGAGATGGGCCGGAAGTTCTTGAGGTCCTTGGGGTTCGCCTTGGGCTTCTTCAGAAGGGCGTTGATCTCGGCGTGCTTCCTGCTTTCTGGGAAGGTTGCTGTCTCGAAGGAACAGTTGATTGTTTTCCGGAGGTGGGGCACGATGGCTGCGCTGGCTTTGTTGAAGACGTGGTGAGGGCACATAGAGAGATGGATGAATTTATCAAGGACATTCTGACACATGATATTCTTCCAACAAACACTTTATTTGATGGAGATGCTACAACCATACCAGTGGAGCAAAAACTCACACATGAGCTCGAAAAAAAACTTTCACCTGAAGAATTTCAATTCAAAAAGGTGTCCTCATTGAAAACTGCTGTTGTTGTGGATTGTATGTCACAATTGAGAGTGGTCTAGTTATCATCCATGCAAAACTTCAGAGAGGTCGTTTGGACTGTTCTACAGATGTCAGAGTAAGTGTGCACCTTGCAAGAACTGCACATTGTCGATGACAGTTGTCTTGAACTATCTGTCAAAGAATGTGAGAGAATCAGACGAATGTCTACAAGTGGAACAATTGACCTTGCCTGCATACAAAAATTGGCACCTATATCTGTGCGACTTGATAAATTCCAGTCATCAACATTGAACAATATGAACTTGGAGATATTAACTAGTCAAAACATTGCTGATGCTTCAGTGAACACTGAATTTCCAATTATTACAGGTGGAATGATTGTCAATGAGGAGATGGTGCCTGCAGAGATATATTTAAAAGGTACGGCAGTGCTTAATTTGAGCCAGTGGCTGCCGGTGGGGGGCACTGGCATTTATTTTTGAGGGCGCCACTTATTTTTCTGCATGAGGCAATTACTGCAGGCAAAAGACACATATGGGAAAGATGGAGTAAACAAAGATGGAAAAGTGTTGGAAGGGGAGAAAGCAGAATGCTGCAAGAGTGAGCTAAAGGGGCAGGTATTGGCCATACATGGATTAAAGAGGCCCAAGATGGCTTTAGGATTACGCTGCCTCAATATTCTGTGCTCCTACATTTAAATGCAGCACTGTGTGTTTTAAAGGAGAGCTTTTGGGCATTGGCACGTTTTTATTTACAAATTAACCACTAAGGTACAGGCCATGTTGTTCAAGAACTTAACAGCAATTGGAGGAAGCTGACCTTTGTGTTGTGCCACATGCTAAGTGGGCTGTTCGAAATGTTTCAGAATGAGTCATTGTACTGTCAAATGACACAGATGTTATTATGATGCTTCTTAGGTTTGTTGCAATGTTCATAAATCAAGGATTGCAAGAGTTATGGATATGTTATGGACCAGGCAAAAAGACAATCCTGCTTCAGATTCCATACAAGAAGGCATTCTTAAGTCGGACCAATTGGTATTGCCATTGCTTGTTTGTGAATGTGTCTACTAGGTCCCCAGCTATCTTTTTGTTCTCAAACGCTAGAAACTCAGCTCTGTCTGGTCCATGCCCTTCTGAGATCACACGTTTTGTGTGCACACATACAAACGCTACTCGTATTGGTAATAGTTTTTGCACAGTAACATAAAACCTGTTGATGGTAAAATACAAAAAAACGGTGTAGTCTTTCCGAGTACCGTCGACTTATTCGATTGGGACACTCGAGGTGGCAAAATGTAACAGGGGTTTTGAGCGGTGTTTTAAGGAGCTTGAAGTTAACCTGGGAGAGGTGATGTGCCAAAGTTGCCGACTTTGGAACAGGGAATCCGGGTTCGGCTCCACAATCGCTCAACATCCTTTGATTCTGGGCAAATCACATGATGTCCCTGTGCCTTTAGAAAGAAATCTGACCTCCTGTAATATAATAATCTGGTGTTCATGTAAAACGGCCTCATGGCGGAGGCCAAAGTGTGCGCTACATTAAAAAAAACACAAAATGCACTAAAACTTCGAAGATGTAACAAATCGTCAGTGCTTCGAACTGAATTCAGATCTTTAAAAAATCTCGCCCCTCTTTCTGCAAGAGCTGTCTGGCTAACAATGTATCTGGTAAATCGCTGGCCCCATGTTTCTTGCTTCATTGGCCGTGGTCAAAGGCCCACGGGCCCAGCTGGGCACCTTTTTAACATCGTCAAAGCTGAGCGGCCAGTGCGTTGATTGCATCACTGCACAGCGTCACTGGTGGGGTTCGTCTTCCCTTTGGGGGGTGGGCACATGAGACAAAACTCGATTGACGTGAAGCTGGGTTCGGTGCTGGACATCAGAAGGGTCCCGGGTGGGCAGAGAGGTGTCAGCCATCCTGCCTTGCTGCCTAATCCCTATTAGCTGCTGGGGCCTGGTTCCTGCAGGACTCTCCAACCACAGTGCCCTCCGCGCCTGGCCCTCCAACCCTTCTAACCTACTTCTTGCTGAGCTTTCAACTTGCTGAGCTCACACACCACCAGGGCCTGGTTCGTGTCAGACTACCGTGGGAATCTCTAGTCACCAGAGCGAGCCATTCCAGAAGAATCCAGGGGCACAGGTAACCTTTTTTCACCGTCTCTGTAATTAATTTGAGGTGCTTGCCCTATCACAAAGCGCGTATATCTTTAACGAACCGCACGGAAACATTGAGGGATACATAAAGTATGCAAAATATAAAACAGTGCTTTAGGTGGCAAACGCAGTGCTTAATTTGTAAATAAAGAGGTGCCGGTGCCAAAAGCCCTTCTCTTAAACACGCGGCTGCTGCAATTAACTGTGCGAACACGGAATACTGAGGCAGCATAATCCTGAAGCCATCTCGGGCCTCTTCAATCCATATAACGTCACTACCTGCCCCTTCAGCTCACTCTTGCAGCTTTCTTCCTTTGTGACGCTTTTTCGTTTTTCCCTTCATCCGTCTTTCCCATATGTGTCTTTTGCTCGCAGCAAATCCTTGAGGCAGAAGACCAAGCCCCGGCCCTCAAAAATAAGTGCCGGTGCTCAGCACCTGAAACAACAAGCACAAATTAAGCACTGGGTGGCTTCCATTTTAGGTGTAGAGATTGGAAACAAAACAACTGTCGGAGGAGCTGTTGGAATCTCAAACAGCAGGATTCTGTCAAAAAAATTCAGACATTGAATCAGCAGTGTGTCATGAAAATGAATTATTCGGGCATCAAGAATGCTGACCTCAGTACCACCAACCATTTGAGGTTCCACGCAGATGCGGTCTCTTTAAACAGTCATAAAACTTTTATTATGTGCAAATATGTAAATGTACACACGGGGCATCTTATAAGCGCTTAGTGAAACCGGGGCGAATTGTAGGGTTATACGCAAAACCTTTGCTAACACATGGGTCTTCTATGGTCCTATGTTCTGTTACTTGTTTCCTCTCTGAGAGCAGGCGACTGGCTATGTTTATGTCCTCGCAGGCCTGACAGTTCTACTAAATCACTTATTCACTTGTTAAAATGTAAAACTATACACGGCCAGTTTTATCATTTCTTGGTACAAAAAAAAGAAAAAACATTGTTTTCGGGGCCAGGGACGTGTGCCTGTGCCGCCAGCAGTAAGGTACCAGTAGACGAGGAAAGACGGGGAGCCTGTGATGAAAGGAGGAGCGGGGTAGAGAGTAGACGGAGGGACCCGCTCCTCTTGATGAAAGGACAGGTTGGTCGGTGAGAGGGAAGGCTGGAGTTGTGATGAAAGGGAAGGATGGGAGAGACAGGGTGATGAAAGGAGGAGCAGGGTAGAGAGTAGACGAAGGAAGACACCACCTCCCCCGCCTTCATCCCCCCCCACCCACCCCTCCCCGATGAAAGGACAGGTCTGTGGGTGAGAGGGAAGGCTGGAGTCATGTGATGAAAGGGGGGATGGGAGAGACAGGGGGAGGCGATGAAAGGAGGAGCTGGGTAGAGAGTTGACGTGAGACCCCCTTGATGAAAGGACAGGTTGGTGGGTGAGAGGGAAGGCTGCAGTCATGTGATGAAAGGCGAGGATGGGAGAGACAGGGAGCAGACGATGAAAGGAGGAGCAGGGTAGAGAGTAGACGGAGGGACCCCACCCACCTTTGATGAAAGGACAGGTCTGTTCGTGAGAGGAAAGGCTGGAGTCGTGATGAAAGGGAAGGATGGGAGAGACAGGATGATGAAAGGAGGAGCAGGGTAGATAGTAGACTAAGGAAGACCCCCGATGAAAGGACAGGTTGGTGGGTGAGAGGGAAGGCTGGAGTCATGTGACGAAAGGGGGGATGGGAGAGACAGGGAGCCGGTGATGAAAGGAGGAGCCGGGTAGAGAGTAGACGAATGAAGACCCCGGATGAAAGGACAGGTCGGTGGGTGAGAGGGAAGGCTGGAGTCATGTGATGAAAGGGGGGATGGGAGAGATAGGGAGCCGGTGATGAAAGGAAGAGCGGGCTAGGGAGTTGATGGGGGACCCCCTTGATGAAAGGGCGTGTCGGTGGGTGAGAGGGAAGGTTGGAGTCATGTGCTGAAAGGGGGATAGGAGAGACAGGGAGCCGGTGATGAACGACGGAGAGATACAAGGAGTTTGTAATGAAAGACGACTTAGGAGAGGAGGCGAGAGGCGCCCTGTGATGGGAATAAAAGCACCGAGAGAAAAGGAGAGACATGGATGTGGTGATGAAAAGAGGAGCGGACAGAGGACAGACGAGGGAGGGGGCTAGGGAGCCTGTGATGAAAGGAGTGGCAGAAGGCGATAGAGAAAGGAGGCTAGTGCTGAGAAGTGAGCGACGGGGGGGGGGGCTGCTATAAAAAGGATGGGGGTGAAGAAAAGGAGAAGAGGTGAGAGCCAGGGAGAATGTGATGAAAGTGGGGAGGGAAGGGAGAGGAGGACAAGAAACCAATGATGAAAGGAGGGACGCGATGAAAAGCAGAACGGAGACAGTGAGCCTGTGATGGTAGAAGCAATGGAATGAAAAAGGACAAGGGAGGCGGGGACCCTGTGGCTAACTTAGATGCTTGGGTGTTGGTGGGTGTGACGTACGTGTGACAGCCAGGCCATGGCAAACCAAATTAAAGGGTGCACTCAGACACTTAAACAAGTAATCAATAATTTCTTTTTACATGATTATCATTCCCAGAATACATGTCCAAAAAATATAAATTCATTAAAATACGGGCATATTTGAGCAGTCGTTTTGTTTATAAGAGGCTTTGTTCAGTGCGTAAGTTTGTTCGGGGAGATAACAATGGAAACGATTACATTTCAGGGACCTCTGCATCGCGCCAGTATTTGGGAAAGTGTTCGCCGCTCTCGCGATATGACGTCATGTTTTATCGTATGCTATATGGGATGTGGTGCTTTCTTATGAAGCTTTACGACATTTTATATTCTACTGCGTCACTTCAGTTTGCATGATATGATACTTTGTGCTGCGCTTTCCCCGTAGTTTGTGCTGTTTCGTTGTTTTGTATGAGCTATGAATTGTGTTTTTTACTATTGTGCTGTGGTGTATTTTCTGTTGGGCTACACTGTGTGGCATGCACTGTTCCGTTGTGTCATGCTTTGTGCCATGTTGTTTGCTATAATGTGTTACAGTGGGTAGTGCTATCAGCAATTCGTTGCTTTACACATGGTTATGCCTTGTTTTTGAGTGTTGTGTATTGGGGATTACTGCATCCAAAGGCAGTCTAAATAAACATTCCACAAACATAAAACCTCCTACACGCTTGAGTCGACCGGGGGACACAGAATGGCTTAATTAACAGAACTGTCTAAGGAAGAAAACGCACACAACGTGGAGCTAACGGGAATTAAAGGCAACTATTACAGACAATCTTCTGTGTTCATTGAAATATATTGTGTTTGTGACTGTTGACTAATTCGGCGCTGGAACAAATAATAGCTTGCCTCCAGCTGTGTTCAGTCAACCCTGTCCAAAACAATGGCCTTTTCACTGAGGACAGGGGAGTGCCCTATTGGCGAAGTGTCATTTAGCTTGGAGATCTGAATATCCTTGCACCGGAGTTACCGGACAGACGATGCGAACGCAAATAAATAAATCAGCGGGGAGGAGGAGGTCCGCGCCCCTCAGAATTATTCCGTCTAGAGAGAGACTGTCCTTATTTTCCAGAATTTGATCACAGAAAAACGTAAGTACCAGTCACCAGTTTTTTCTGTCTTCGTCTTAGACTGTACTTATTGAGAATCCACAGAATGTCAGAGTGTTACAAAAGTGGAATTCCGTGACATTCTTAGTTTTCCAGGTGTACGGCCTTAGGGCCAGATGTAGGAAGCGGTTGCAAACGCCCGATTCACCGAATTGGGCTGTTTACGACTGCAAAAATGCTGTTTGGGATGTACAAAACCCAAATTGCAATTTGGTAACTTGTTACAAACTGTTTTACAAAAATGACATCCTTTTTTGCCAGCCACTCATTTTGATCGGCGACATCACGTATTTGGATAAAAACAAAGTCTACGTAATTTGCATAATCGGTGCCACTGATGTGGACCTCTAGTTTCACTCATTTGAGCCATTGGTATCATTTATATTAACAACGCTCATTTGGACCAACGGTGTCACCCACTGGATCCACTGACCTAATTCACTGAATACCCACGTGGATCATGTAGGTCGCTTCTCTGGACAGATATCACTCATTGGAAACAGTAAGCCACTTTTTTGGCCCATAGCTGCTGTTCTGTACAGTGGTGTAATACCACTCTTTGGGATCAGTGATGTAACTCATCTAGACAAGGACGTTGCAGATTTCGCCATACATACCTAAGAGGGATAATGCACCTGCTGCATACATCAGTTTGTGGCTCCGTGTCCCTGATTTCCGGAAGGATCACTACAATGATTTCTATTGCTTTAGGAAACAATTACTGCGCTATGAGACACAAAAAGGTTGCAGCGAGCGCTTTATAATAGACAAGGACGCTCTATTGAGAGACTACTACTCTCTGGCCAGACTTAAGAAACTATGGTGCAACGTAAAGTAGCACTCCGTGGAGACTTAGAGGAAGCAGAGGTCACGCATGGCGTGGCGTCCACGGTGAGAAGGGGGTGCGGTGTCAAACACCCAAACCTCAGACCACTTCTGCTAATGATTTGCAGAGGTGACGTTTCTCGCCTCCGTTTCACTCTTGTACGCAGGGCTGAACTGGGCTGGAGACGTCACTTCCGCGCCGAGACGAGCGCACGCAGCCGGGGAGCCCGTGGAGCTGAACACGCTTTTCATTGGTAATTATTTAATTGGCCACGTATCTCTGCTTCTCAGTTCTCCTTGTTTTGTGCGTGGCTGACTAAGGCTCATTTTACCGCCCGAAGCCATACACTAGTGGCACCGTTTCTACGCCAGTGGACGTCTACAATATGTGGCAGACGAGGGCCTAGTGACGGGTGTGCGCTCAATGCCATAGCCACAAGTATGAGCCTTGGGGGGCATGGCCCAACCCACATAATGACCAGTGGTGGGTCGGAGTGGAAATTAATAGTTTTTATCTACATAATCTGTTTGATAAAAAGTCTGTAATTTAGATGATATTTGGAAGACAGGCACTTTACTTAATTTTGTTCATTTGCATTTCGTATATTTGGCTAGTGTAATGCCCGACAGTGTTTGGAGGAATCGGGTGACACATTGTACATTTTAAAACATGCTAGTCAAAACTGAAGATAAGGTAAAGAGACTTTAACAGTGGGCTGGGGATATTGCGAAAGATTGCTGAAAACATTTGCGCCCAGTCTTATTTACAACTTAAACACATTAGCTAACAACCTCTCACAAAACCGAATACGATTTAAAGCCTGCTTTACAGGAGAATAGAGAGTCCTTCACAAGGCAGCTTTGCATGTCAGCGATCTATTCAACACAAATAGTGCTTGTGTCATATGCTGAACATAGACTGCCAGCCATTCACACATGCAGTTTGTTTCTTCTCACTCTGAGGGTCTGGTGCTGAAGCAGTTCTACACACATTTAGACAACTGGAGTAAAATCACGTTACTTTTCTAATACAAAATGGCTAAGTGTACATTATTGCACCATGTTGTGTAATTAAGATTTTATTGATGTAAACGTGTTTGTAGGAGCACTGGAACAATGTGAAAAAACAGAACATAAGTGGGTGTGGTACCCTCACATTTAAAATGAATTTAAGGGCACATTTCATGCTAAAAATAGCTCAACTTTCTGGATCAGCATGTTGCATAGTTTTGTTTAATTTCAGCAAAGAAAATTATGCAAATTTCACTCCAGTCTACTGAAAGATTGAGTAGCCCCTCTGGGATATTACCATACAGCTAGACTCTAATAGGCTCTAATAGTGGACACTGAACTACCACACTAGGACCCACTCCAAGACAATAACTTTTTCATATATAGGGCCTAATACTACAGTTTGTAGTTTAGACGGATTGTGAAAACGAGGTGTTACTATCACCTAATTTAATAATACTCAATTTATCAACCCCCAAAAGCTGAAAGGTTGAAATGACCCAACAGGGATTCAACACCAGGACCTGAAGATCACAGAACACTTGAGGTGCTCAAGAAATACTGCTTTACCAACAGGCCAATAAAGTTAATAGGAAAATCTTGCACCAGACTCTCCATCCTTTTCCCCTTCACTTGCCTCCCCTTTCTGTTGCTCTCAGTCAATCCATTAGCTTCTTTCTTTCCTTATGTTCACATTCTTCCTACAACTTCTCAAGTTCTTTGCCAACTTTTTTCCTTTTTCACATCGCTTACCATAGTTCACAGTCCCTCCCACTAGTTTTTAAATGTGCAACTCGAATCCGTGGTAG
The DNA here is from genome assembly GCF_031143425.1 of Pleurodeles waltl. Lineage (NCBI taxonomy): Eukaryota > Metazoa > Chordata > Amphibia > Caudata > Salamandridae > Pleurodeles > Pleurodeles waltl. Next base: position 1,350,380,142 of record NC_090446.1, on the reverse strand, counting down.
CAGGTGATATTGGACCTTTCTTACCCGGCCAAGATTTCCTGATTTACTGAGTAAGAGTCCCTGCTCTGTAGAGGAAAGGAAGCAGGAACCATTGAAATGAGCTAAAGGCAAAGAGGGATCCCAAAGTAAACGAAAAGGAGGAGGGGAAAACCAAGCTAGAAGTAAGACTGGAGAAGGCTGAAAGAGAACAAAAAGCAGAGGACACACCTAAATCTGAGCTGGCGACGGAGGGTGGGATTAAATCAGACTTAAAGCACGGGGAACATTTAAACAGACCTACCAACTTCAGAAACGTACCCAGATTCTAATTCTTTATAGATTTGCAGGGATTTCAGGACAGCCTAGTGTTTGAGCTCTAACTCAATAAGTGGGACTAAATGGTGCATTGTCCAACAATGTATTTGAGATGCATTGTTTAAAGATAAGCTGTTTTTAATGGAAGTTTTAAAATATTCGGATTACTCCTTCAGTCCACACTGCAGTCAGCTGTAGGTGGCTGCACCATTCACCTCAGAGCCATTTCAATTATTGTTTTGTGCCCCAGGCTAGCAACATTTTGGGGCTCCCTCTGGGAAAAAATAATTTGTTACCCATTTCAACTAACTTAAAGTCTGATGATACCAAAGCATACTGAATGATATGTTAATTTTCAGAAAAGGAGGTATGCAAACACAGCCAAAATCTGAAGGTGCCAGGAGCCCATCATCTAAACATTACAAAAGAAAAGCATTGATAAAAGCATTTCTTTTTGTGCTTGGGTTTTAGATTTTTTGTCTTTTTGCGTGAAATTCACATGATCAACCTCTTCCCTCATTGTAGGGAACACCTGAAATGTTGATGTGGAGGATATTTAGGGGACTAGAGAACACTGTTAAAATAAGACATGCACAAGACATGCTAGCTTTACATAATCACAATTAAATCCACCTCCTCAATTGGCATTCTTGCTGCAACAGATGGTATCACAGCACTGCTCTGAGTATTTTCCCTATTCCATTGAATAAAATCTGATACATTTCTCCTTAAACCCCATCCCTTCCCGTTCTCTTTATCTGCATTACCTTTTTTTTAACTAGACAGTGACCGCCGAATCTGGTGAGTAGAACTGAAAGGGGGCTGGGCGAGAGGAAAAAGATGGAGTTAGAAGAATAGTGTAGCAAGAGGGGCAAAGTAGAGGGAGAAGGAGACATGACATACAGACGTAGGTGAGGTAGAGAGAAATATAAGGTAAAAGAGAAAGGCTGAGTAGCCAGAAAGATGCATACAGGTAAAACAGGATGTACAGATTGAGAGGTAAAGCGATGGGCGTGGTTTTACAGGGAGGTAGAGAAGTAGCTGGAGATAGAGACAGGGACAGGGAAAATTGGAGAGAGGCATAGGGGTGGCTTGCATCAATGGGTGACAGAAAGTGACTGAATGAAAAAATAAAGATGACTTTCACATAAATGCTGAAAGAGAGATAAAGGCAGACTATAGATGAGGTAGTGAGGTAGTGAGAGATGTATAAAGAGATGCGAGGTAAAGGGAGCAGTGAGCAAAAGAGAGGAGCGAAGTGTTAAGAGATATTTGGAAAGACAAGCCAGGTAAAGAGAGCAGTTAGAGAGAGCGAGAGAGAAAGAGAGAGAGAGAGAGAGAACAGAAGAAAGGAAAGGTGTGAAGGGTAGAATGTGAGATGAGGTGTTGAGATAAAAAGAGGTAAAGTAGGAAGACATAGGTGAGGAACAAAAGTGGGGTGAGGGTTATACTGTGAGAGAAAGAGAGGGTGGGAAGAAAGAGTCACAGATGTGTGTTATAGAAATGTACAAAGCACGGTAGAAGGAGTGAAGTGAGGTAGGGAGGGTGAACTGAAAAAGAGAGAAGGTGCATAGAGAGATGAGGCAGAGAGGAGATACTGACAGAGAAAAAAGATGAGAGTGACCAAGTAAATGGAGGAGAGACATAGGATATGAGATGGAAACAGAACAGTACCTAAGGAGAAATGGTGGAGAGACCCAGTTGAGTAAGATAGAGGTGTAAGGAGGTAAAGTTGTAGGGCTAGGGCTAGAGATTGATAGAGAGATAAAGGAGAGGTCATGAAAGGGAGGTAGATAGACCGAGGTGTATTGGTAGTGAGGTTGGGTAAGACCTGTGAAATGTACATAAAGTCGAAGAGATTGGGAGAGAGGTAAAGAGAACTTGATGAGATAGAAGAGGTGAGGTGATGATGGAAAGAGACAGAACGTTTATTCTTTAATTTAATTGTCATAAAATGCCTGAGAGCGTGAGGGTTAAGGTTGGTCAGGTAGGAATGTGCTCTTAAGATTCTGCAAAGTGTGCATGCCAAACAATAAAAAAAAGAAATCTGATTTCTATGCACAATGATTTTATGACAGTCCTTTTGGCTATCTTGATAGGTTTGGCAGTGGGGCAGTTGGATGTTGGGTGTCTTGGGCAATTTCCCACTATGCCCATGCTTTAAAACGGTTCTGCAACAAGTACTAGAATTCCAATAAAGATCAGAACTGCTCAGTTACTCACACACTGACATGGAACATGAGTGCACCCAAGAGCGCGGTTGATAGGAATCAAGGCGCAAAAGTTATGTGCATCAGGGGAGCAGAGGATGCCGTGCAACACAAGGTTCAAAGATGATATGCAGGCAGTGCTTAATTTGTGCTTGTTGATTCTGGTGCTCCACAACGGCACTTATTTTTGAGTGGTCCACACTTATTTTTCTGCCTCAAGCGTTTCCTGTGACCAAAAGACACACACAGGAAAGAAGGGGGAAGAGAAAAACGAAAAAGAGTCACAATTGGAGAAAGCAGAAAGCTGCAAGAGTGAGCTGAAGGGGCAGGGAGTGGCTGTAAATGGATTGAAGAGGCCCAAGATAGCTTCAGGATTATGCTGCCTCAGTAGTCTGTGTTCGCACATTTAATTGCAGCAGCCCTGAGGAGGGCTTTGAGCACCAGCAAATTTTTATTTACAAATTAAGCACTGTATGCAGCAATGGTTTGGGTGATGTTCGGCATGACAGCACTGTAAGATAATGAGCTTCAGTTTAGGAAAGTACAGGCCGATGTACATCAGGAGCATTGAATGTTGTGCATGTGGTAGGACAGGGTGATATACAGCAAGGGGTACAGAGTGGTACACAGTGGGATACTTGAACTTGTGCATTAGTGGGCATAGTGTGATATGCAGCAGTGAGCATAAGCTCATTTGCACTTTCTTGATGTTCATTAGTAGATGAGCACACAGTGATATCAAGGCCCTCTGTAGCACAACAGTATTTATGAGTGTTGATCTATGCACATAGGAGCCTGTGTGTCTGATCTTCTGTATGCATGAGTGTGTGTTTTTTCATTAACAGAAAGCATAATAACCACCTCGCACTGACAGCAAAGACTGCACCTCTCATTCATGACATCTGTTACTTTAACAGAGAAGATAATTTAGCTCTAGGTGTTTGTGAGATGTAAATCCATAGATGGGTAGAGGGACCTCTTACTGTAAACCAACACGCCCCTCTAGTAGAAGGTAGTTCTTTCAAAGCAACAACTAATAAAGGTTTAAAAATACCACTTCCAGCTCCAGAAAGTATGGACTTTGTATAGGGATTACTAACAGAGGCACACAACATGCAGCCACACAGACACACATTGATCATACTGTTAGCAGGTATGCATGGGTGCATGTATATATTAGTCTGTCTGCATGGATGGTATTGGTGACTACAGGCACTGCATGTTTGGTTTTATGTTTGTGGTTCTGTTGAATGGGTGTCTGTATGTCTGTGTGCATGATTGCCCACATTTCTGTTTTTCTGTGTGTGTGTTTGCCTATATTAACTTGTGTTTCTAGAGATGTCATTGTATGCAGTTTTGTGGGCTGTATATGTGTATTGGTTTCCATATGCTGTGTTCTAATGTGTACATATGTTATACAAGTCAGGCCTGTTGACTTGTCACGCTTGTTATGTCACGTGTAGAGAAACAGGTGGAACTGATGTATTCTTCTTGGCTTTCCTTTCTTACACATTTAAAAAACAAAAGTGCAAAAGCATTGTTAGTGGTACGTTCACTTCTCATGATTTCATCTGGGTCTGAATTCGCCTTGGCAAAGGGGGCTGCAGTCTGGAGAAGTATGCTCTTGATCAAGCTTTAGAAAAGGCAACATGGAAAGACAATCAGGATATGTTGGGACAGAGAGATTACAGTTACTACAGAATTTAGCATTACAGTATTACGAAAGAAGGCCGGCTCACAGACTGATATCTTCTTCCTCCATATCTCTCTTTAAATGAACAGCAATGGACAGTCTCCGCATGGAATGTTTACTGAGGTTCTGTGCGACATAAGAATGCACAATTAAGAGCGGTCATGCACAGCGCTTGGTCAAGCTGGTTAAGCATGTTGAGCTGAGGCCTGGCCCCTGTCCACCAGCCTCACTTGGACCCCCGCTGCACCATTTTATGGTAGGACAGTCAGAATTATACCAACAGAAGCATAGTGCGCATGTCCAGCCCAACTTGTAACCCATACCACTCTCTATCTAGCAGCTATGCAAGGCTCGGGCTGTTACTAGCAGTGTCAGTATTTTGTTTCATTGGTCTTCGTTAGACCTTACAGCCTTAGGGTAGTCACCCCTAACTTTTTGCCTGCCTCCCTCCACTTTTTGGATACTGTTTTTGCTGGTTTTTAGACTCTGCGCACTTTACCACTGCTAACCAGTGCTAAAGTGCATATGCTCTCTCCCTTTAAACATGGTAACTTTGGATCATACCTGATTGAACTATTTAATCTACTTATAAGACCCTAGTAATGTGCACTACAGGTGCCTAGGGCCTGTAGATTAAATGCTACTAGTGGATCTGCAGCACTGGTTGTGCCACCCACTCAAGTAGCCCCCTTACCCTTTTCTCAGGCTTGCCATTGCAAGACCTGTATGTGCAGTTTCACTGCCACCCCGACTTGGCATTTAAAAGTACTTGCCAAGCCTAGAACTCCCCTTTTTCTACAGATAAGTCGCCCCTAATGTGTGCCCTAGGTAACCCCTAGAGCAGGGTGCTGTGTAGGTAAAAGGCAGGACATGTACCTATGTAGTTATATGTCCTGGTAGTGTAAAACTCCTAAATTCGTTTTTACACTACTGTGAGGCCTGCTCCCTTCATAGGCTAACATTGGGGCTGCCCTCATACACTGTTGAAGTGGCAGCTGCTGATCTGAAAGGAGCAGGAAGGTCATATTTAGTATGGCCAGAATGGTAATACAAAATCCTGCTGACTGGTGAAGTCGGATTTAATATTACTATTCTAGAAATGCCACTTTTAGAAAGTGAGCATTTCTTTGCACTTAAATCTTTCTGTGCCTTAAAATCCACGTCTGGCTGGGCTTGGTTGACAGCTCCTTGTGCATTCACTCAGACACACCCCAAACACAGGGTACTCAGCTTCACTTGCATACATCTGCATTTTGAATGGGTCTTCCTGGGCTGGGAGGGTGGAGGGCCTGCTCTCACACAAAGGACTGCCACACCCCCTACTGGGACCCTGGCAGACAGGATTGAACTGAAAGGGGACCTGGTGCACTTCTTAGCCACTCTTTAAAGTCTCCCCCACTTCAAAGGCACATTTGGGTATAAAACAGGGCCTCTGCCCTACCTCATCAGACACTTGCTGGAGAAGGAACCTGAACCAGAAACTACATCCTGCCAAGAAGAACTGCCTGGCTGCTCAAAGGACTCACCTGTCTGCTTTCTACAAAGGACTGCTGCCTTGCTGTTGCCCTGCTGCCTTGCTGAACTCTTGTCTGGCTGTGAAAGTGCTCTCCAAGGGCTTGGATAGAGCTTGCCTCCTGTTCCCTGAAGTCTCAGGACCAAAAAGACTTCCCTTTTTCACTTGGACGCTCCGTGCACCAAAAATTTCGACGCACAGCTTGTTCCGCAGCGAGAAAAACGGCGCACACCGACGCTGATCGACGCGACGCTCTTGGGACGACCGAAAATCCGACGCACGGCTTCACAAGGACAACGCCGCCCGACCTCTAGAGGAGAAATCGACGCGACGCCTGCCGTGAGATCGTAATTTCGACGCGCAGCCCCGCAGACCGACGTCTAGAGGAGAAATCGACACGACGCCTGCCGTGAGATCGTAATTTCGACGCGCAGCCCCGCAGACCGACACGCAGCCGGAGAACAAGCAGGAAAATCCACGCACAGACCCGGGACATCTGGTGATCCCCGCGATCCACAGAAAGAGACTGTCCGCGCGCCGGAAAACGACACACAACTTCCCCGCGTGGAAAATAACGACGCGAGTCCGTGTGTGCTGGGGAGAAATCGACGCACACACCCTTTTTCCACGCACCTCTTCCTTTGTGGCCCTCTGAGGAGATTTTTCCACTCCCAAACCAGGTACTTGTGCTTGAAAGAGACTTTGTTTATATTCTAAAGACTTAAGACACTTTATATCACTTTTCAGTGATATCTCTACAATTTCCCATTGCAACTTTATTCTTTTTGACCTACAATTATCCTGATAAATATTATATATATTTTTCTAAACACTGTGTGGTGTATTTTTGTGGTGCTATATGGTGGTATTGTATGATTTATTGCACAAATACTTTACACATTGCCTTCTAAGTTAAGCCTGACTGCTCGTGCCAAGCTACCAGAGGGTGGGCACAGGATAATCTTGGATTGTGTGTGACTTACCCTGACTAGAGTGAGGGCTTTTGCTTGGACAGGGGGTAACCTGACTGCCAACCAAAAACCCCATTTCTAACATTGGTGATCAGCGGTGAGGATAGGACTTGTATTTGTGCAGTGACATACAGTAGCTAAGTATTTCATTACCTACCCACAGTTGAAGGTCAACTTGGTTTTTATCTCTTTTTGCAAATCCGTTTTTTTTCCTGACAGTTTTCAAAAACTAAATCCTCACTCAACATGTCTCTGACTGGGTCTCAGACAGGGGACTTTGACCTAGTCCAGTTGGATACATATACGTTCAAACAACTAAGAGGATTCTGCAGGGCATTGAGGGTACCCACCCAAGGGGCCTCCAGAAAGGAGGACTTTCAAGTGGCGCTGAGGGCCTGGGCAGAAGCCCATTTAGAGGATGATGAGGAAGAGGAGCCAGAAAATGGCCCCTCGGAGGGATTTTCACTATCTGTGGATGGTGTGACCACTGCAATTGTGCCCCCTTCCAGACCAGGGAGCAGTGTCTCTGTGCAAAGCCTGACCGCAGAGGAAAGGAGAGAAGAAAGGGAGTTCCAATTGCAAATGGCAAAACTGAAAATTGAGGCTCAACAGGAGGAGAGAAGGGCAGAAAGAGAAGCCAAGCAAGCTGAGGCTGAAAGAGCAGCCAAACAAATTGAAGCTGAAAGAGAAGCCAAACAAGCTGAAGCTGAAAGAGCAACCAAACAGGTGGAGGCTGAGAGAGATTTGGCCGAAAATAAACTATTGTTGGCTCATGAACTGAGTCTCAAGGAGCTGGAGATCAAGGCGAGACAGTCTGAATCCAGCAATAATGGTGGCAGCATACTGACAGGACCTGCTGGAGAAAAGAAGGTTCGTATACCCAAAAATGTGGTGCCCAGTTTTGTGGTGGGAGATGACATAGATAAATGGTTAGCTGCTTATGAAGTTGCACTAAGGGCTCATGAGGTTCCTGAAGGGCAATGGGGGGTAGCTATGTGGGGTTATGTACCGCCATTGGGGAGGGATACACTCCTCACATTAGATCCACCTGATCAAAACACATACCCACTTCAGAAAGCCACTTTACTTGCCAAGTTTGGGCTGACCCCTGAGGGATACCGTCAGAGGTTCAGGGACAGCACCAAACAAACCACACAAACATGGGTAGATTTCTTTGATTTCTCCAGTAAGGCACTGAATGGATGGGTGCGGGGCAACAAAGTAGCTGATTATAAAGGTTTATATGACTTGATTCTGAGAGAGCATATGCTTAATACTACTTATACAGAGTTGCGCCAGCACTTAGTGGATAGTAAGCTGACTGATCCCAGGAAGCTTGCTGAGGAGGCGGACCTCTGGGTTAGCACCAGAGTGTCCAAGAAGGTACCTGGGGGGGACTCCCACAAAGGTGGTCAGGGTTCCCAACAGAAGAAAGAGGGGGGAGATAAACTTGCAGATAAGGAACTCTCCAAAGGCCCCCAAAAGAATTCCCAGGGAGGGGGTGGCAACCCTTCCTTTTCCAGATTTGGGAAAAAGCCAGGGACATATGACAAGTCAGGGAAATCTAACCCCAAATGCATGGAGTGTTACCAGTATGGTCACTATAAAGGCGATCCCCAGTGCCCCAAGAGGGCACCGTCCACTACCGGACAGGCACCTGGGTTGACTAGTGTAGCGCTCAGGGGGAGATGGACCCAGATAGCTTTGAGGAACAGGTAGAGATTTCCCTAGTGTCCCTGGGAGAAGGAGAAATGGTGCCCAAGGCCCACATGCCCAAAAATACTTCCAAGTACCGGCAGTGGGTCACCATTGATGGGCAGAATGTGGAGGCTCTGCGTGACACAGGAGCCAGTATGACTACTATCAAGAGTCAGCTGGTGTCAACAGAGCAGATAGTCCCTAATACATTCCACCAGGTCATAGTCGCTGACACTCGCGAGAGTCACCTACCGGTGGCTCTGGTTCCCTTTGAGTGGGGGGGGGTCTCTGGTACTCTGAAAGTAGCTGTGAGCCCTGCCATGCCTGTAGATTGTCTGGTAGTCAATGATCTTGAGCATACTGCTTGGAAAGAAGTGGAGCTCAAGTCTCACCTGGAGATGTTAGGGTTACCTGAGTGGGTCTGCATGACCACACGGTCCATGGCTGACCGAGAGGGAAGTCAAGGGCATCTGGAGCCTGGAACAATGGCCCAGAGAGCTGCCAAGAGGAGGGACAAGGGGTGTGGGAAACCGGCCCCAGAAGTTCCCGCAGTGGCTGACGGGGCTCCTGAGGAGGAGGCTCCCGAGCCAACTGGGGAAGACATTGCCACCCTAGGTGACTTACCTGAGCTTGCTGGCTGGCAAGTTGAGGGTGGACCCACCAGGGAGGAATTCTGCAAGGCGCAGAAAGAATGTCCCACTCTGGAAGGTTTGAGGAAACAAGCCTCTAACCAGGCAGCAGGTGACACCTCTGGCGATCACCACCTATATTGGGAGAATGATCTCCTCTACAGTGAGCTTAAGGTTCCGGCCTTTGGGGCAGCACGTACGCTGGTGGTCCCCCAATGTTACCGAACCTTCCTACTGGGTCTGGCTCACGACATTCCCCTGGCAGGACATTTGGGGCAAGGCAAGACCTTTAACAGGCTTGTCACCCACTTTTATTGGCCCTAAATGAGGACACACTCAGATAAGTTCTGCAGATCTTGTCCTACCTGCCAGGCCAGTGGTAAAGCAGGAAAAAGGGTTAAAACCCCCCTGATTCCACTTCCTGTCGTTGGCACCCCCTTTGAAAGGGTGGGCATCGACATTGTTGGTCCCTTGGACCCCAAAACTGCCTTAGGCAACAGGTTCATCCTGGTTTTGGTGGACCATGCCACCCGTTACCCAGAGGCAATCCCTCTGAGGACCGTAACTGCACCTGTGGTGACCAGAACTCTGATGGGGATATTTACCCGTGTTGGATTCCCCAAGGAGATAGTGTCTGACAGAGGCACTAACTTCATGTCTGCATACATGAAGTCTCTGTGGGATGCGTGTGGTGTAACCTACAAGTTCACCACACCCTATCACCCCCAGTCTAATGGTCTTGTGGAGAGATTCAACAAGACCCTGAAAGGCATGATTGGTGGCCTCCCTGAGGCCATGAGGCGTAAGTGGGACGTCCTCTTACCATGCCTTCTCTTTGCTTACAGAGAGGTCCCCCAGAGGGGGGTAGGGTTCAGTCCCTTTGAGCTTCTCTATGGGTACCCTGTCAGGGGACCCTTAAGCATTGTCAAGGAGGGATTGGAAAAAGCTCCAAAGACACCCCCTCAGGACGTGGTCAGCTACATGTTGGCCCTCTGCAACCAGATGACCCGCTTCTGGAAAGAGGCCCAAAATAACCTTGAGGCCAGTCAAGAGGTAATGAAACACTGGTATGACCAGAAGGCCACCCTGGTAGATTTTCAACCTGGAGACAAAGTGTGGGTAATGGAGCCAGTAGAGCCCAGAGCTCTCCAGGACCGCTGGTCTGGCCCATTTGAAATAAAGGAGCGGAAAGGGGAGGCCACTTACCTAGTGGACCTCCAAACCCCTAGGAATCCCCTAAGGGTGCTCCATGTGAACCGACTAAAAGCTCATTTTGAGAGGTCGGAGATCAACATGCTTCTGGTCACAGATGAAGGAATGGAAGAGGAGAGTGAACCTCTCCCCGACCTCCTCTCTGCCCAAGAAGGTGATGGGTCAGTAAGCGGGGTCATTCTGTCTGACTCCCTGACTCTAAACCAGAAAGGAGACTGCTATGAGCTGTTGGAGCAGTTCTCCCCCCTGTTCTCCCTTACTCCTGGACTGACCCACCTCTGTGTTCATGATATTGACACCGGTGACAGTCTCCCTGTGAAGAACAAAATTTACAGGTTGTCAGATAAGGTGAAGGCCAGCATCAAGGAGGAGGTCTCCAAGATGTTGACTCTAGGGGTTATCGAGAAATCCAGTAGTCCCTGGGCCAGCCCAGTGGTGTTGGTCCCTAAGGCTACTGCCCCAGGTGCAAAGCCAGAACTCCTGTTCTGTGTGGACTACCGGGGTCTCAACTCAGTCACACGGACTGATGCTCACCCCATCCCCCGAGCTGATGAGCTCGTTGACAGGCTTGGCGCTGCCAAGTTCCTGAGTACGTTTGATCTTACTTCAGGGTACTGGCAGATCGCCCTGACTGAGGGGGCTAAGGAAAGATCCGCATTTTCAACCCCTGATGGCCATTTCCAGTTCCGGGTGATGCCGTTTGGATTGAAAAATGCCCCCGCTACCTTCCAACGGTTGGTTAACGGGGTCCTAGCTGGCAAGGATGCCTTCTGTGCAGCCTACCTGGATGACATAGATGTCTACAGTTCCAGCTGGGAGGAACACCTGCTCCACCTCAAGGAGGTGCTTCAGGCCCTGCAACAGGCAGGCCTGACCATCAAGGCTAGTAAGTGCCAGATTGGGCAGGGTTCCGTGGTGTACTTGGGACACCTAGTGGGTGGTGGCAAGGTGCAGCCACTCCAGGCCAAGATTGAAACTATCAAGGCCTGGCAACCACCTCGAATGCAGACTGAGGTGAGAGCCTTTTTAGGCCTCACAGGATATTACCGCAGGTTTGTCAAGGGCTATGGTACCATTGTGTCACCCTTGACAGAACTCACGTCCAAGAAACAACCTAGGTTGGTGAATTGGACAGAGGCTTGTCAGAAAGCCTTTGACACCCTGAAGGAAGCCATGTGCACGGCCCCCGTGCTCAAGGCCCCTGACTACTCCCAGGAATTTATCGTGCAGACGGACGCTTCAGAGCATGGCATAGGGGCAGTTCTAGCACAGCTAAATGAGGAGGGCCTAGACCAACCGGTAGTCTTTATTAGCAGAAGGCTATTACCACGGGAACAGAGGTGGAGTGCTATTGAGAGAGAAGCTTTTGCTGTGGTCTGGGCACTGAAGAAGCTAAGACCCTACCTGTTTGGGACTCACTTCCGGGTTCAGACAGACCACAGGCCCCTCAGATGGCTCATGCAGATGAGGGGTGAGAATCCAAAACTCTTGAGGTGGTCCATTTCCCTACAGGGGATGGACTTTACGGTGGAACTTCGCCCAGGGGTTGACCACGCCAATGCTGATGGTCTCTCCAGGTACTTCCGCCTTAGCGATGAGAGCTCCCAGGAGGTCGGGTAGCTCTCCCCACTTTCAGCTGGGGGGGACACATGTTAGACCTGACAGCCTTAGGGTAGTCACCCCTAACTTTTTGCCTGCCTCCCTCCACTTTTTGGATACTGTTTTTGCTGGTTTTTAGACTCTGCGCACTTTACCACTGCTAACCAGTGCTAAAGTGCATATGCTCTCTCCCTTTAAACATGGTAACTTTGGATCATACCTGATTGAACTATTTAATCTACTTATAAGACCCTAGTAATGTGCACTACAGGTGCCTAGGGCCTGTAGATTAAATGCTACTAGTGGATCTGCAGCACTGGTTGTGCCACCCACTCAAGTAGCTCCCTCACCCTTGTCTCAGGCTTGCCATTGCAAGACCTGTGTGTGCAGTTTCACTGCCACCCCGACTTGGCATTTAAAAGTACTTGCCAAGCCTAGAACTCCCCTTTTTCTACATATAAGTCACCCCTAATGTGTGCCCTAGGTAACCCCTAGAGCAGGGTGCTGTGTAGGTAAAAGGCAGGACATGTACCTATGTAGTTATATGTCCTGGTAGTGTAAAACTCCTAAATTCGTTTTTACACTACTGTGAGGCCTGCTCCCTTCATAGGCTAACATTGGGGCTGCCCTCATACACTGTTGATGTGGCAGCTGCTGATCTGAAAGGAGCAGGAAGGTCATATTTAGTATGGCCAGAATGGTAATACAAAATCCTGCTGACTGGTGAAGTCGGATTTAATATTACTATTCTAGAAATGCCACTTTTAGAAAGTGAGCATTTCTTTGCACTTAAATCTTTATGTGCCTTACAATCCACGTCTGGCTGGGCTTGGTTGACAGCCCCTTGTGCATTCACTCAGACACACCCCAAACACAGGGTACTCAGCCTCACTTGCATACATCTGCATTTTGAATGGGTCTTCCTGGGCTGGGAGGGTGGAGGGCCTGCTCTCACACAAAGGACTGCCACACCCCCTACTGGGACCTTGGCAGACAGGATTGAACTGAAAGGGAACCTGGTGCACTTCTTAGCCACTCTTTGAAGTCTCCCCCACTTCAAAGGCACATTTGGGTATAAAACAGGGCCTCTGCCCTACCTCATCAGACACTTGCTGGAGAAGGAACCTGAACCAGAAACTACATCCTGCCAAGAAGAACTGCCTGGCTGCTCAAAGGACTCACCTGTCTGCTTTCTACAAAGGACTGCTGCCTTGCTGTTGCCCTGCTGCCTTGCTGCACTCTTGTCTGGCTGTGAAAGTGCTCTCCAAGGGCTTGGATAGAGCTTGCCTCCTGTTCCCTGAAGTCTCAGGACCAAAAAGACTTCCCTTTTTCACTTGGACGCTCCGCGCGCCGAAAATTTCGACGCACAGCTTGTTCCGCAGCGAGAAAAACGCCGCACACCGACGCTGATCGACGCGACGCTCTTGGGACGACCGAAAATCCGACGCACGGCTTCACAAGGACAACGCCGCCCGACCTCTAGAGGAGAAATCAACGCGACGCCTGCCGTGAGATCGTAATTTCGACGCGCAGCCCCGCAGACCGACGTCTAGAGGAGAAATCGACACGACGCATGCTGTGAGATCGTAATTTCGACGCGCAGCCCCGCAGACCGACGCGCAGCCGGAGAACAAGCAGGAAAATCCACGCACAGACCCGGGACATCTGGTGATCCCCGCGATCCACAGAAAGAGACTGTCCGCGCGCCGGAAAACGACGCACGACTTCCCCGCGTGGAAAATAACGACGCGAGTCCGTGTGTGCTGGGGAGAAATCGACGCACACACCCTTTTTCCACGCACCTCTTCCTTTGTGGCCCTCTGAGGAGATTTTTCCACTCCCAAACCAGGTACTTGTGCTTGAAAGAGACTTTGTTTATATTCTAAAGACTTAAGACACTTTATATCACTTTTCAGTGATATCTCTACAATTTCCCATTGCAACTTTATTCTTTTTGACCTACAATTATCCTGATAAATATTATATATATTTTTCTAAACACTGTGTGGTGTATTTTTGTGGTGCTATATGGTGGTATTGTATAATTTATTGCACAAATACTTTACACATTGCCTTCTAAGTTAAGCCTGACTGCTCGTGCCAAGCTACCAGAGGGTGGGCACAGGATAATCTTGGATTGTGTGTGACTTACCTTGACTAGAGTTTGACTTTTGCTTGGACAGGGGGTAACCTGACTGCCAACCAAAAACCCCATTTCTAACAGTCTTGTTCAAAGAACTCATTTTTTTAAAGCACAACTGTTAAATAAAAAACTGGTGGACTCTCGATCAGATATCAGGTGACCCCAGGAAGGCGTGGGCTCTGGACATTTGTCAATTTTGACCATGTCTGATTTACCTACCATCGTGCCCCCGCAGTTAATACTCCTATCCTTTGCAAGTAAGCTTGAGGAGAGCCCTAGACCAGTGGTTCCCAACCTTTTGACTTCCGTGGACCCCCACTTTATCATTACTGGAACCCAGGGACCCCCACTGAACCATTATTAGAATCAGAGGACTCCCTCCACTGACTGCTGGGACCTAATCTGTTAATATTATTTAATTTTCAAACCTGTCGCGGACCCCCTGAGGAGGCTTCATGGACCCCCAGGGGTCCCTGGACCACAGGTTGGAAACCACTGGCCTAGACAGTATGCTCACCCTTCAAGCCAGCGTGCTGCAGTGCCCTCCTCAATGATAGTGAGGCTCCAACTTGCAGCTATCCGTTCTGAGCCCAGGCACTCTTGAGTCATATTAGTATCATTCAGTGTCCCCGGCCCTTCAGCCCTGCCCCCTTGCCTCGACCTCTCCCCCTCCCTGGAGACAATCAAAGTTTTTTTCGGTTTCACAATTGGTAATGCAGGCAGAGAGGGTGCAGCAGATCACATGCACTCTTTTGGATGTGCAACTTAAATGTTTTTAACTACCAGACACTCCAAGGTCCAGCCCTTTCAGTTGGGGGGCCAGAGCACATTATGGTCTGGCCCGCTTGCCCCCCCCCGTAGCTACGGCCCTGGGTGTGCTTATGGCACCAGTGCTCTGCTTCCTAACTCTAAGGCCCATATTTATAAATTTTCTGTGCCGCATTTGCGTCATTTTTTACGCAAATGCGGAGCAAACAAAATATAAATATGGGCCTAGGTTCGCACTCGCAGTGTGTGACATTTTAAGCGGCATCGCTTCCTTTTCTGCCAACTTTAGAGCGTTTAGAAACGGGCTGCTTTTATTAGCAAGCACTGACATTGCTATACGTCTGGCTTTAAAGAAATCATGTATGCTAATTTGAAGCAATACAAGCAGCATGGGGATGGGGCTGTATTTGTGTGGAAGTAAAGAACTGTAGACTAATATTGGTGTAGGTTAAAAGGTCAGGTGGCCATTGCACTGTCAAGTCACACCTAAAAATCCCTGTAGGTAACTGACTGCCCGACTCCCATCTGTGCCGCTGCCTGAAGAAAACAGCATAAATTATCTAGTTATTTAAAACCTGTTAGTAGTATTACATTGTCATGTTCAACCTCAGCCAACTGGATAAAGAAACAAAATGGTCAAAGTTTTGTGGAGGGCAAGCACTTTTTTGTGGAAACATTCAAATTCTGTCCAATCAAAATATGTACTACTGACAACTAACACGTGGGCAGAGCCAAAGCCCTTTGCCTGGTGATTCTCACATAACTTTCTGGCAACAGCTCTGCTGTCAAGCCAGACCTTATTATATACTAAACAAGCTTTTGCAATGCGGTGGGTCTACATCTGCTCGACCTAGAGCTATTAACGTTGTAAAGTGCTAACCAGACTTTTATTGAGAAAGAATGAACAAAAGATAGAAAATTAGATAAATGAAAAAAACGAGAAATTAAAAGTTTAAAATTATGAGAGAAATAAATTGAACCAGTAGGAAGTTAATACAAATACAAGAAGAATAAAACGCACAAAGATGAAAATAATTAAGAGTTAGATATGTGGATTGACAAAGTCAATTCAGACTGCGATGGAGGAAAAACGATAAAAGCATGGAAACGGGGGGGAAGACGAGGCTAGTCCACCAAAATAGCCCAATGTTTCAAGCGCCTGCTGCAGAGATGGAAGTGAAATTTGCAGAAGAGAAGGGTTGACACTGCTTCTCATCCTTTGATTGCCAATAAAAGTACTTTGAATCAAACTGCGAGTGTAAGGAAATGCCTCCTTGGCGTGGTTACCCCCTGACGTTTTGCCGTTGCTGATGTCAAGTTATGATTTGAAAGTGTGCTAGGACCTGCTAACCAGGCCCCAGCACCAGTGTTCTTTCCCTAAACTGTACCTTTGTCTCCACAATTGGCACAACCCTGGCACCCAGGTAAGTCCCTTGTAACTGGTACCCCTGGTACCAAGGGCCCTGATGCCAGGGAAGGTCTCTAAGGGCTGCAGCATGTCTTATGCCACCCTGGGGACCCCTCACGCAGCACATAGACACTGCTTGCCAGCTTGTGTGTGCTAGTGGGGAGAAAATGACTAAGTCGACATGGCACTCCCCTCAGAGTGCCATGCCAACCTCACACTGCCTGTGGCATAGGTAAGTCACCCCTCTAGCAGGCCTTACAGCCCTAAGGCAGGGTGCACTATACCGCAGGTGAGGGCATAGGTGCATAAGCATTATGCCCCTACAGTGCCTAAGCAAAACCTTAGACATTGTAAGTGCAGGGTAGCCAGAAGAGTATACGGTCTGGGAGTCTGTCATACACGAACTCCACAGCACCATAATGGCTACACTGAAAACTGTGAAGTTTGGTATCAAACTTCTCAGCACAATAAATGCCCACTGATGCCATTGTGCACTTTATTGTAAAAATACACCCAGAGGGCATCTTAGAGATGCCCCCTGAAAACATACCCGACTTCCAGTGTGGGCTGACTAGTTTTTACCAGCCTGCCACACACCAGACATGTTGCTGGCCACATGGGGAGAGTGCCTTTGTCACTCTGTGGCCAGGAACAAAGCCTGTACTGGGTGGAGGTGCTTCTCACCTCCCCCTGCAGGCTCACCCCCTTTGTTACAGCGCCACAGGGCATCCCAGCTAGTGGAGACGCCCGCCCCTCCGGCCACTGCCCCCACGTTTGGCGGCAAGGCTGGAGGAGATAATGAGGAAAACAAGGAGGAGTCATCCCCCAGTCAGGACAGTCCCTAAGGTGTCCTGAGCTGAGGTGAATCTTACTTTTAGAAACCCTCCATCTTGTAGAAGGAGGATTCCCCCAATAGGATTAGGGATGTGCCCCCGCCACCACAGGGAGGAGGCACAAAGAGGGTGTAGCCACCCTCAAGGACAGTAGCCATTGGCTACTGCCCTCCCAGACCTAAACACACCCCTAAATTGAGTATTTAGGGGCCCCCAGAACCGAGGAAGACAGATTCCTGCTACCTAAAGAAGAAGAAGGACTGCTGACCTGAAGCCCTGAGGTGAAGACGGAGACCACAACTGATTTGGCCCCAGCCCCACCGGCCTGTCTCCCTACTTCGAAGAAACCTGCAACAGCGACGCATCCAACAGGGTCCAGCGACCGCTGAAGCCTCAGAGGACTACCCTACATCTAAAGGACCAAGAAACTCTCGAGAACAGCTGCCCTGTTCAAGAAACTGCAATACTTTGCAACAAGGAAGCAACTTTTAAAGACCACACGTTTCCCGCCGGAAGCGTGAGACGTTCCACTCTGCACCCGACGCCCCCGGCTCAACCTGTGGAAAACCAACACTACAGGGAGGACTCCCCGGCGACTGTGAGCCCGTGAGTAGCCAGAGTTGACCCCCTGAATGCCCACAGCGACGCCTGCAGAGGAAATCCAGAGGCTCCCCCTGACCGCGACTGCCTGCTTCAAGGAACCTGACGCCTGGAACCAGCACTGCACCCACAGCCCCCAGGACCTGAAGAACCGAACTCCAGTGCAGAAGTGACCGCTAGGCAACCCTCTGCCTAGCCCAGGTGGTGGATACCCCGAGGAGTCCACCCTGTGCCTGCCTTCATCGTTGAAGAGACCCCCGGGTCTCCCCATTGATTCCTATTAGAAACTCAACGCCTGTTTGCACTCTGCACTCGGCCACTCCTGTGCCGCTGAGGGTGTACTTTCTGTACCTGCTTGTGTGCCCCCCCCCCCCGGTGCCCTACAAAACCCCCCTGGTCTGCCCTCCGAAGACGCGGGTACTTACCTGCTGGCAGACTGGAACCGGGGCACCCCTATTTCCATTGAACCCTATGTGTTTTGGGAACCACTTTGACCTCTGCACCTGACCGGCCCTGAGCTGCTGGTGTGGTAGCTGTGGGGTTGCCTTGAACCCCCAACGGTGGGCTACCTTCGACCCAACTTTGAACCCTGTAAGTGTTTTACTTACCTGTGAACTTAACATTTACTTACCTCCCCCAGGAACTGTTGATTTTTGCACAGTGGCCACTTTTAAAATAGCTTATTGACATTTTTGTCAAAACTGTACATGCTATTGTGATTATTCAAAGTTCCTAGAATACCTGAGTGAAAAACCTTTCAAGTATTGGTTGTAAATCTTGAACCTGTGGTTCTTAAAATAAACTAAGAAAATATATTTTTCTATATAAAAACCTATTGGCCTGCAATTTGTGTTTCAGTGTGTGTTCCTCATTTATTGCCTGTGTGTGTACAACAAATGCTTAACACTACCCTCTGATAAGCCTACTGCTCGACCACACTACCACAAAATAGAGCATTAGAATTATCTCTTTTTGCCACTATCTTACCTCTAAGGGGAACCCTTGAACTCTGCACACTATTTCTCACTTTGAAATAGTATATACAGAGCCAACTTCCTACAGCGAGGAAACAGTTTAAATGAATGTGTGAAAAGGACAACATTGATATTGGTTCAACGTTGTAAAGCGTTGGAGCTCGGCTAGACCATTGGAAGCTGCACATTCTTCTAGTC
Source organism: Pleurodeles waltl (assembly GCF_031143425.1). Classification (NCBI taxonomy): domain Eukaryota; kingdom Metazoa; phylum Chordata; class Amphibia; order Caudata; family Salamandridae; genus Pleurodeles; species Pleurodeles waltl. The sequence goes on along the minus strand of NC_090446.1, from coordinate 1,350,361,399 downwards.
CAGTAGTCAGGTTCAGTGGTGGAAGGGAAGATGGTGACCCGACCCAGGGCGGCTTTAGTGGCGCTCTGGGCGACAATCATTTTTGCACCCCCATGACATTCTCCTCGGTTTCCCTCACTACCAACTGGCAAAAGTGCCCCTCATCTCTTCATAGCCCCTCTCTCAGGCACATTTCATTTGTTTTAAAGTGCTGGTAAAGGGTGGCTTTGCCGCCAAGAATGTATAGCTGTCCAAACTAACTCTTTCAATATTGGGAATGGAGAATTTAAGACTGCGAGATGTTATGTTTGGCACTGGATCATACTAGTAGTTCGGGGGTGTGACAAAAACCACTATGAATAGAATAGCGGTAACCCTGTGAGGTAAGAGCCAGATGGTAGAGTCCTGACGTCAGGACTCATAGGAAATAAAGTTGCAGGTTGGCTTGGCGCCAACAGGCATTAAGTGCATCAGAGAAGTGTGGATGCGTGTCATTTCTTTGCTGATCTATTTGGGCCTGTAACTCTCCACGATTCGAATGTGCACGTTTTTCGGTGCACAACAGGAGAAACACACAATACCCTAACCTGTGTAACGCAGCCTGCATGCAGCGCTTTGATAATAGTTCATAACAGCCACTGCTCTATATTGTGAGTTGTATCTTGTGATCTGTGGCAACAAAAACAGCTGTGACAACAGCAGTGATCCACTCAGTTGTCCGCATAAGATAAAGGTCTGTGGTCTACAGTAGTACGGGTTCTTTGCAGCCGGCACGGTAACCCTCTGCGCTATAATGTGAAATCCGTGCTTGCCGCAGGGAACGTAAAATTTATATTTGCCGTGACAAGTGGGCTCGCATTTTCCCACGAAAAACATTGTTGAAACAATCATTACGAAAGACGTGCAGCATTTGCATATAGGAACAATGCCAATATTTACACGAAGAATTCACTTCCACTGAACCATAAGTTGCCCCAGAACCCAGATAAGGCTCAGTAAACATTTACATAAACTCAGCCTCTCGCGGGCCGCAGTAAATAATTAGATGTGGCCCCCGAGTCACCGGATGGCTCTATCGATGCCTTGTTGCCTCGTCCCATTAATTAAAAGCTGACTAATTGGCTCTTTCGACCACTGCCTGTGATTCTACAGCGCCTGTGCTCAGCTTCTGGGAGCAGCATACAGTGTTAAGGGAGGGGCTCCGGTTCCACTCTAGCTTAACCCCATTGGATTTTCAATAAACAAAGGAGAAGCGTGACGTCACGTTTAATGGCTTCATTTATTCCAACCCAGCTTTCAACCAACAGCGCTTTGCATTCTGGGAACTGTAGTTTCCAAATTCGTATTGTCAATACAGACCTAAACGGCTCGGCTTGTAAAGTGCTGTTGGGTAGAAGCTGAATGAGTAACAAGTTACACGTGGAAGAAACGAAAAAAACATGTCTTTCTTGAATGGAGCGCATGTCAAATAAGCTTCACTATCAATATTTTTCATTTATGAGGAATCACACTGAAAGTCACATTAATGAAAGACACTCATGCTATTTATTTAATCACTGCACCACAAGGACATAAAAACATTCTTACGTCATTAAAAGGCCACCATTTCATAGCTGGCTAAAAAACACTGGGTCCGGCTAGACTGTGGCAGGAAAACATTCTTATCCGGTGTTTGCGCTCGTTTCTTCTCCAGCTTCGATGAGGAGCGAAGTGCAAATCCCGCTCACTGAGACTTTATTTCTTTTTTTCCTTTTACCACCAGCTACATGTTGGCGGGAAAGCGAGTGCAAAACACAGAAAATACGGAATCTTGAAGCACGAAAAGGCACATGTACTGTTTGTGCGAGCTATTAACGCTTTTCATGGTCACATTTGTGACATCACGTCCTGTATTTTTAATAATACAAACACAGTCTGTACTCCTTTGTATCATTTGGATTTCTTAATTACAGAATTACTTTGTTCCTTTGTGTAACGAGTAATTGCTTTGGCAACCTGTTTCCTTCATGCAATAATTCGTTGGCATTCATGATTTTAATGCAGGCTCAAGCGAATAGTTCATCATATCTTAAGAGGGATTTAATAGCCCATATATTGTGGCCAGCAAGCTGCTGCGACTGAAGAATTGTGGTGAAAGGCTGTAGAAAGAAAGAAGCATTGGCAAAGCAAATGGCCTTTGGGACCTATGGCTCTGACACCGGCTGTCAGCGATGCTATAGAGACTGTCTGTAAAATAATTAAAAATGGAAAAAAACAGCGCGATCACGCTGCTACAGTTAGCTCGTACGGACAGTTGAAGACGGCATGCAGTTAGAAAAGAAAAAAAAATTCAAAAAAAGAGCGCTCGCGCTTCTACAGTTCACTCGTAGTGAAACCTATCGGCAAAAGTGCAATTATGTACATAACCGGCAAAAGTGCAATTAAGTATGTAACAGGGTCGATGTCATGCAAAGCACTGGAGTTCTGCCAAGCGAGATCGCGCTGCGAAAAAAAGATAAAAAGTAGTCCACAAACCTGACGGGAAACAGCAAGCCTCACGTAACATGGATGGGGCGCCAAGCCCTTTTCTATCTACTAAAGCATCTCACAAGCGAAACGCATTCGCAAGCGCATGAGACGCAGGCTCGACCCTAAAAAGGGAGACTTGACAGGGCAAATGAAATCCAAGTACTGTATCCTTAATATATTCCATAATAACACTAGTGATTTCTTGTTTTCAGTGAGTAAAGCACTCATTCAACAAATCATCTCATGGTGCTGTTTGGAAGTGTGTGTGTTTGAGAAAATCTATGTCATAGTATTTTCCAGTGAATTGGTTGGTCATGGTCGACAACGGGCTTATATGCACCTCGGTGGATCCGAAGTCAAAAACTCTGGGCTCCAAAGCGTCTGCCTCCTTGTGTGCTGCAGTATATTGTGGGAGACCCAGAGCTGATTTTAACTGGTCAGGAGTAGTGGTTTATTTTATTATTGAGTTATTTCGGAGCCTTCTGTATTCCTTTGGTGCATGTGTGTACTACAGGTTAACATAAGGGACCCACAGACATTTTAACCATACTGGGGCTCATCAGTGTGGTGCATCTTCAGTCCGTTGGCACACTTATTGCACTCATGGCGTCTCTGTGGGGGAAATAAACAAGCACTGCTAAAGCCAATAGGTCTGGTGTTGGTTGGCACTTTTTTTGCTTTGTTAATGCTTGTTTTGTCATGGTTTTTGTAAGGTTTCATTTTTTAGTAGCACCCAGGCCTTCACCAATATAAAAATTAAACATAGGTTAAAAGCAAAAATACATTTTGGCCTCACAAAACTGATTTTACCACACCAGTCCCTGGTACTCAATACTTTTTATGGATGTGCTGTTTGATAAAGCGAAGAAGGTAGTACTCACAGAGACATTAGCCAACAGCAGACCAATGTATGAAGAGGGCTGGGTGAAAGCCCATATGAGTATGTTATATGTTCAAATGTAGAAGAAGATCTCCTGAGTCCAATTTAAACCAGTTGTTTAAGGGCATCCAAGATCTTGGTGGAATTTCCTTAGAAAGAGTGGATAAGGGTGATTTTCTTTACAATATTTCTTGGAGGATGTCTGGCTAGCTAAAGTAGCTATTTTTGCTTTGTGTTCTCCAGTGGCTGTATAGCGAGAGAAGGAAGACATTAAATAATCAACATATATTTTCCCAGGACACTCAAATATACATATTTTCATTTATTTCAAGATAGAGGCCTCTCAAAACACAGCTCATTCATTGCTAGTATCCTTGAGGCAATTACAATTTTTTTTCCAACCAAAAGTGTTACCTAGCCCAAAAACGCCATGACGTGTATATGTATATTGTGTAGAATTCTCAATAGCTTTTCGCCACGTAAGATATGCACATGGCAGCAAAGTAAATGTGTGTAATATATAAGTTGATGAGTGTACATTATACATACATTGGTTTTAAATGGTTGTGAAAAGTTAGGTGCTGCCAGGGGTTTGACACAAAAAGTAATATGAATGCGAACAACAGGGATTTCAAGAGGGCTAGACAAACTTAGTGCAGTTAGTTTCTACCCATAAATCAGTAACTTTTTTTCGGTATTCTCAAACAGAACGATGCAAACTTTCTACAGTTATCTGGGTACCCAGCTTACAGTTATTCAAATGCAGATAGCCGTGCAAAATACTTTCTGTCGCAAGAAAGTTGGTATGCAATTTGAGAAAAATTTTTGCAAATAGAATAATCGTGCATGAGGTGCCTAGTATAAATCATGCAATTTTCATGAATTCCAGACAGATATGCACATACCTAGCAATGTGCGCATTATGCACACAATTAATTTCTGAATACTTAAAAAGTCATAAATTAACACAGCTGTTAACATGACCATGGAACAATATATACATAAAAGGTTGTGTCTTTTTGAAGACGGCCCCAGTTTCATTACTATTTGGGTAGGTTTGTGACATGCTTTCTGAGGGAGCTTGCACTGTCAGGAGCTGGGGGATGTTTGTGGTTTTTACCTCTGATATCCTTCGGCCTGGGTACTTTTGCACCCAAGTTGCCTTTCCAGACTACTTTTGTACACGTGGATATTCAAACATAACTATGTCAAGCTGGTAAGGCTTTCTCCAGGAGGTGTTAGTAGTTTTGGATAGCAATACAGTATGACGCCATAATTACCTACTATAACCTTAATATCCAGTCAGGGCTATATCTTTTAAAAAGAAAACACCCCTTAGTGACACATTAAACACAACGCAGTTACAAGAATGATCCACGAAGCAAAACAAGAAGGCCCCGCCCCATATGGGACAGACATATGACTTCAAACAAATTTGAATTGCTTAAGATACAGGCTAACAGGCCTCCCTGACCCGACCGCCAACAAGTGTAAGGGTGGGAAATACTCTGTAGTCTCACAGTAATGGCGGCACACAAAAATGACCAGTCCCAGAATCCATGACTCATGATAAAGTAGCATAGGGGATTATTGTTCCGACTATAAAGCACAACGTGTAACATGCAGGCTCCAGATTTCTATTTTATGTAGCCAGTTCAGTGGTTACTACTTTTGCCAGAGAGATCCTTTCGTTACCTGGAGTTCATTAGTTACAGTGTTTCTAATATAGCACATTGAGCCATGAACTGGGATGCAAATTGCAAGGCATAGGTTTAGAAACATATTTTTCCTCCTTTCTTTCCTTATTCTGAGATTGCTAACAAGGTTCCTTTGGTAGAATATTTAATTTTCTTAGTATGGCCCTGCCAAACATTGTTTCAGGTTTCACACCATGATTTTATGGGACAGATTTAGTAACTCTTTGCGCTTGGTTTTCATTACAAAAGTGATGCACAACTGGTACAAAATTGTGTTTTGGGTGATACTTTCTAGCGCAAATCCTGAATGGCATTGGAACGTAGCCCTAAAGCAACACAAATTAGCACTATGTACTTTGCTTCAAGGAGGTGTGTTGTAGGTGGTACATGTACATTCCCATACACCCTTGATTGATTTTGATGCTAATCCCTAATTACTAATTTTGGTGAAAAGGGATTTGTATAAAAAATACACCTTCTTGAGGCAGGCATAAAGTCAGAAAATATGTATTTTCTCCCAACCTTTCCAACTTTGAATGTGTGCTCCACTGTACAGCACACTTACAAATTGGTGACTTGCTAAACTTTGTCGAAGCATAAAATGGTGTGCTGGAAGGATACACTTCCAGTATAAAACACATGCTTGACATCACGCGCACACCCTTGCACTAGAGGGGAGAGCAACAGCACCATGTCTTAGTAGATATGGTGCCATTGTGCGTTCTCCTTTTCATACAACGCAGCGCGGCAGCTTTGGTTGCTGCACTGTGTGAAAACTTAGTAAATCACCCTTTTGTTTCTACAGACCAAGCAGTCTCAACATATCACTCATACCTGTGTGGTTCCTACTCCTTGTAGTCCTTCTTGTCTCAAATAATATTTTGTATGTATTGACTTGCACACTTGTATGACTCATTGTCTTTGGGTAATATGTTGATTATGTAAAACACTCCAACATGCTAAATCAGGGGCGGCTCCTTCGCAATTGCAAGGGAGCGCCCCACTGGCTGAGCCAGCAGTTGAAAAATAAAACAATATATTTTACTATTGATTTATTTTTCAGCTGCTGTCTCAGCCAGCATGTGGAGGGAGTGACGGGGCTAGGAGGGGGGAGGAGTGGAGTGCACTAAGTGTGCATGTCAGTTTCACAGCCATCTAGGCCAGCTACACTGATATGCGCACTTGGGCTTCTCCAACCCAGCTGTGTTGCACAGCTTAGTTGGAGAAATTGCACAGACCCCAGTGCACTGTCTGAGCAGCAGTCAAAGCCACTCAGACCAATCCTGATGCTGCTCTCATGCTAGACATAGCATGAAAGCAGCGCCATGATTGCATGGAGAGCCTGTGCTGGTGTCCCAGAGACTACAGGGACACCAGTGGAGCAGAGGAACTAGGCAGCAGGTAGCTGCGGCATCGTCAGAACATTAAGGTTTTTTTTTATTATTATTTTATTCCACCCTCATCTCCCTCTTCCCTAGAGATTTGCGGCAGACACACACTACAGAGGTTAAAGGCTTTAGAGCAGGCTTCTCTTGAGCTACTGGTAGCTCTCCAGCTACCTGCAAGTAGCTCTCCTATGTGCAGCCCAGCGTATCAAATCAGAACCTTTTGCTTGGATGAAATAATATATATATATACCAACACTCTGTATTCAAGGCAGAAATGTGTGGATTTGCAGAACTGATGCTCATTTTTGAAGAAAAATTGCGAAATTCCAAAATATATTTAAAGCTGATTTATGAGTGGTAGTTCATGTGGGTAGTCTTGTTAATAATATTATTGCTTTCACTCCAGGGGCACTGGAGCTGTGGCTGGAATGTGTTAGCTACATAGAGGCATTCCAAACTGACAAAACCTTTTTTATATTACTGCCAGCAACCCCACCTGATCCACTGAGGTGATCACTGCTGGTAATGTAATCTTGTCTGATGTGGTCACTATTACAACACTAGTAAAAAGAGTATCTACCAATGATGTTTATTGAACATAAGTAGCTCTTATACATAAAAGTCTGGAGACCCCTCTTTAGAGACTAGGGGAATGTGTTCACAGTAAGAGATATCACAAGGGAACAGAGAGATGGGCACACAGTGACAGTAGCAGAGGGAAATAAATGGATGGGCATGTGGTAACAATACTTGCTCTGTCATGCAACTGCTGTATGCCATCCAGTCTGTGGGTCCACCCTCTGGCAATAAGATCAGAGTTGGCTCACAAATGTAAGTTGGATTAGTCATCAAAGGTCACATAATGCAACTACCTGTAATGTCATCAGGTCAAAATGTAAGTAATGTCACTTTCTGCAACATTCCAGCTCAAAGGTGAGATGATGAAAATTTACCAGGTGAGAGATCACATGATCTCACTTCCTGTGATGTCCCATAGGGGTTAAAGGGGATGTGAATGCACTTCCATAACCACTGGCATTTTGGTAAAGCACCATCCATGACAATAATGTATTAGTCCTTTATCCATTCATTTTTGTTGCCCATTTGATCAAAAATATACACTGTATTTCTTGGTTCAAATCTCCATGTTTGAACAGCAATAATTCAAAGAAATGTCATTGAGTGCACTTAATAAAATCCAGAAGTTCACCTCAGAGCTTAAATGCATTATGCAATGTGCCTTTCTCTATAAAAGAAAACAGAGAAAAAAATAAACTCATGAGAGACACCTATATCTATTAATAGATTTACACTACGATATTACCAGAAGGAAAAGGGCTATAAAATCAGGGGCTAAGGTGGAGGAGCATCGCCCCTCTGGATTTTCCGAAAAGGAACAATAAAATGATAAAAACGTACACTACGTTATTATCATTTTATTTTTCCTCGTAGTAAGGGGCGGGGCTGGGCTGGAGGGAGGGGGCCAGAGGAGGGCTACACACCCCAATATATGCTGTAAGACCAACCCAATAGTTACAGAATATCTTTTGAACCACACCTTTGACCCCGCCCCCTGCTCACTCACCCCGCCCCATTGCACTCAGGATCACAGAGCCAATGCTGTATTTAATGCACTTCAACCAGTGGTCAAACCAGTACTGCTTTTTATAGCTTCGTTGGTTACGGCTCCTTCGAGCGAGAGCTATATATTTATCCAGCGAGGTTCAATCTGTAACGTTGATAAGATAACATAGGCAATTAATGCACTTACTGGAGAGGTCTCTGTGCAATCTCCAATCACAGATTTAACTCATGACATAGCTCGCATGGTTAAAATGGCAGCTGAACGGCACATATAGAACGCATAGATCACAGAGTTCTATTTTATGCAAGATAGGTCAGTGAGATAAGTATGTTGTTAAAAGAGCTTTATTTTACCTGGAGGGCGCACATTACTATCCTGTTAAAATAAATCATTGATTTAGGCACCCACATTAAACGGATGCCTGTCACCTATAAGTCATATATTTGAAAACTTGCGAGTTTTAACTCAACCTTTCTTTATTCTAAGCTTGGGAAGTACCAGGCCGAGCGCCTCTGAACCTTTATGGGCGTCTGTCTGAGCCCGCGGCGCGGCAGTGGGATCCCAGTATCCAGCTGTATCTGTGCGACCTCAAGCTTCACGCGCACAGGACAAGGCTCAGATAAAAACAGTTACTGGTCGCCCATAAGTAGGCCATTTCTGCGGAGTCGCCCTGGGCACCCTGACCCTGCCGCTTTGCGTGCATTCTGGCATCTGCACACTGTACCGGGACGCCATGGAGGCCAGTCCCTAGGACAGCACGGAAACTAGTTCCTGCCCAAGAACAGCTGCTGTCAGAACCAGACTTTTACTGTTTCTCATTGAATTGTAGCCCTGACTACTCATACTAGTTAACCCTCCCTTAACCAAGCTTTTCAGGGAGAATCTGGTAGACGAGACGCCCTCCCCATGTTTTAAGGAAATAATCAGCGTCATTTTCGTAATCTCAGGAGTAGAAGTAATTCTTAGTCGTCCGAGGATGACTGTTGATTGTTTCAAGGGTCACATGATCCTTTCTTCTGGGAGTCCTCCTCGCTCAGATGTGGGGCAGGTCACCTCGAAGCTTACAAGGAAGCCGAGGATATGCTTCTGCATCTCTCCTTATGTGTATTGTTCCATGTAGATCTCACGCCTGAACAGCAGAAACACCACAGGATGGCGCTCTAGCACCACGGATGAAGTTACGGGTTTTTCTCACTTGATGGTGAATGTGAGTACGGTGGGCGCTCTTCACGAATAAAATCCAACTCATATCCCAATCGAGGGGCCTCTGATCCAGTTGTTCTTGAAGCTGAAACTCAGAACTTGCACACCTCACCTCTGGTAGCTCATGTTGATTTGACCTCACCTCGGCGCACTCCACCTTTACCCTCCACACCAGTGGTTCTTGACCCTTTGACTTCCATTCTTGGAATCCGGGAACCCCAACTGAGTCATTACTGGAAGCCGAGGACCCTGACCTTTGCAATTTCGATGTTGTGAACCACAAAACAATGCACAAATATACAGGGGCATTCACACAACAAACACATAAATGATGACACATGTTATGTAATTCACAAATATAAAAATTAAAATTGTAAATTTAACAGAATGTTGAAGATTTTCTAAGTTTCATTGAGGCTACCCACCCTCTAAACCATATTCTGTTTGGTGCATGTATTTGCACTGCTCCTGCGAATAAATCTGAGGAGAACTTACTTTTTAACCCCCAATTTAACATTCCTTTACATGTACAGAACGTTTTAAAATTCTCATATTTTCATATAACTTTGATCTGGTATTATTATCTGATTTTCTAAGCTGCCTCGGCCCCCCTCAGTAGGCATCGCGGACCCAGGGGGGTCCCTGGACCACAGGTTAAGAATCAGCGCTCTACGCCCCCGACCCTCGGGCTCCAAAACCCTTCGAAGCAGCCCCTTCGATCCCGCACTCAAACTCAGAATCATCCTCGCCAATCTGCATCTGCAATGCTGCATTCTGCACACTGCACCAGCTGCGTGGCAAGTGTCATGAGCAGTGCTTAATTTGTAAATAAAAAGGTTCACAGCCCTTCTCAAACACGCAGCTGCTGCAATTAAATGTGTGATCAGGAATACTCAGGAAGCGTAATCCTGAAGCCATCTCGGGCCTCTTCAATCCATAAAAAGCCACTCCCTGCCCCTTCAGCTCACTATTGCAGCTTTCTACTTTCTCCCTTTGTGACGCTTTTCCCTTCATCCGTCTTTCCCATATGTGTCTTTTGCTCGCAGCAAATGCTTGAGGCAGAAGAATAAGCCCCGGCCCTAAAAAAAAAGTGCCGGTGCTCAGCACCGGAAACAACAAGCACAAATTAAGCACTGGTCATGAGCCCAAATGCGGGCAATGAAAGTGGGCCACCTACGCCCAGTTAGCGTGTAAAATACACACATATTAAGGGTGCAGAGAGGGCCCTCCACCCTTGTGCCTTGGAGGCACAGCACCCGCTACGTTCTTGATAATTAGGCCTGTGCACTCCACCTGAGTCCTTGTCCCCAAGGTTTCTGTCTCTTTGGACACGTTCCAGATCCTCCCACCCTCAGCAGCACTGGATGATACTGTGGCGTCTCTAGAGGGGGGCCAGATGGGACCCCTGCAGAGCTCTGCTTGCCCTGACCTCCCTTGTGACCTACCACTACAGCTACTTAATTGCCAGGAGGAGACACAGAAAAAACAGACGGTACACCTTATCACATACATTAATTTGTCCAGATACCATTCGTTACAATACAGTGTTGTTTGTTTTTGGCTGACAAATATATATATATATATATATATATATATATATATATATATATATATATATATATATATAAGACATATTTAAATATCTTACATAGTGGTGGTCACCACTGTGTGTAGTTATAGTTAGGTCAGAGCACTTCTCATTTCACTGATTATTTGGGTGCTGTTTGACGAATCTTCACAAAACTTTAAAAAAAGAACTTAATATACCCCTGCTTCTTCGTGGAGAGTTTTGAGCTGCTCGGTCAAGCAGGGGCCAAAAAAAAAGGAAAGGTGTGCCAAAAGTGTGACTTCACATAATAATTGAAACACACAAAAGATGAGGGGAGGATACTTGCAATCAGTGTAACCACTGGCAATTGTTCAGGGTACCATCGTTCTTTTGCCTACCATGCCACCTCAGTTTGGATTGAACCAGATGCAAACCAGTCTCAAACCTGCTCCAATCGGAACAGTCCATCCCAAACTGCCAGGCAGGGCAGGTCCTCCCTGAAGTGGAACACCAGCAACCCAGGATTGGTTTCGCCCTGATTGGGGCTTTTCATCTGGGTGTAGCTTGGTTCCAGTGGCGCTGTAAGCTCAGGACCCACGCCTTGGCATCCCATCTCCACTCATGGTGTGAAGCCAAACATACAAAAGGTGATGGGAGGATGCTCGCAATAAGTCTCATCAGTTGCAATAATTCAGGGAAGCATTCAAACGCATTGTCCTTTTGCCCATCATGCACTCTCGGTTTGGACCTAACCATTTGCAAATCTGTCATGACCCTGCTCCAGCTGAAACAGTCCAGCCTAAAATGTCAGGCCAGGTCCTCTCTAAACCAGGACACAAGCAACCCAAAACCAGTTTTGCCCTGTTTGGGGTTCTTCAACCAGGTGTAGCTTGGCTCACGTGGCACAGTGATACCAAAAACTGTAATTGCACTCTTCCTAGAACTTGTCACGAAACAACCTTAGAGATGCCTAATTTCTCACGCTTCTAGTCACCGGTCAGAGTCCACAGAGTCAGTAGATTTACGCCAGTTCCCCAGACTCTGACAATAAAGCACTTTTGGTTTTCTTAAATTGTGCACCGTGCACACTACACACTTGAGGAAAGTGACCCTGTTCCCTCTTTTACAAAGCAGAGGACCGTCAGCAAGACATTAAGGGCCTCATTATGACCCTGGCGGGCGGCGGAGGCCGCCCGCCAGGATCCCGCCCTCCAAATTACCGCACCGCGGTCAAAAGACCGCGGCGGGTATTACGAGTTTTCCCCTGGGCTGGCGGGCGGTTCCAGTTAAACCGCCCGCCAGCCCAGGGGAAAACGACCTTCCCACGAGGATGCCGGCTCGTAAACGAGCCGGCGGAGTGGGAAGGTGCGACGGGTGCTACTGCACCCGTCGCGTATTTCACTGTCTGCAAGGCAGACAGTGAAATACATTTTGGGGCCCTCTTACGGGGGCCCCTGCCGTGCCCATGCCATTGGCATGGGCACGGCAGGGGCCCCCAGGGGCCCCGCGACCCCCCCTACCGCCATCCTGTTCATGGCGGCTTTCCCGCCATGAACTGGATGGCGGTAGGGGGGGTCAGAATCCTCATGGCTGCGGAGCGCGCTCCGCAGCCATGGAGGATTCCAATGAGCAGCGGAAAGTCAGCGGGAGACCGCTGACTTTCCGCTTCTGACCGCGGCTGAACCGCCGCGGTCAGAATGCTCATTGGAGCACCGCCAGCCTGTCGGCGGTGCTCCCGTGGTCGGTGGCCCTGGCGGCCACCGGCCGCCAGGGTCAGAATGACCCTCTAAGTTGCTTTAATAAATTAATCTTTGCAACCACAACGATAACAAAGCAAATATCTCACATCTCCCACCTTTGGTTCAGCACATTAGACAGACAGTCAAGTGAAGACGTACACACCTAGCTCAAAAGTATGCTAAGGTGTATGCTCAGTTCCTTTGCACACATGGCTGTGTGCACTGCTCCCTGGCCCATACCAGCCACTTATCAAATGAAGACTCTTTTTCATGCAACAATCGTTTTTTTAGGTCAATTTTTCTTTACTTGTCCCTTTGAAGGCTGCAGGAGATGAACACTACACATTAATCAACATCCTCCCCACATAACATTGCACAGGAACATTTCTGTGATGCTCCAATATTTTCTGGGTGAAAATGTTCTTCTCGTGTTAAAGCACTCACTCGTACTCCCTGGTTGATTGAAATATTTGCATACATGTTTGGCCTCAGGCCCCAAACAGGGTCATGATATAGGCAACTCCCCTTCCACATCACTGCCAAGCAGTGCTTAATTTGTGCTTGTTGTTTCCCGTGCGGAGCACCGGCACTTATTTTTTAGGGTCGGCACTTATTCTTCTGCCTCAAGCATTTACTGCGAGCAAAAGACCATATGGAAAAGACGGGGGGAGAGAAAAACGAAAAAGCGTCGCAACGGGGGAAAGCAGAAATCTGCAAGAGGGAGCTGAAGGGGAAGGAAGAGGCTCTAAATGGATTGAAGAGAACCGAGACAGCTTCAGGATTAAGCTGTCTCAGCTTTCTGTGTTCGCACATTTAATTGCAGCAGCCACGAGTTTCAAAGGAGAGCTTTGGGCACCGGCACATTTTTATTGACAAATTAAGCACTGCTGCCAAGCCAGCCTGAACTCTTTCTCGCAAGTGTCATAATTCCAACGGTGACTCCCCTGTGCACTTTATGGAATATAGGTTTAAGTTTACATTATGTATGGTTGGCTCCAAGTACACTGTGACCTGTTTGTGCCTGCCTGGCCCCCTGGGGTACAAACTGCAAGTACTGACAGGGCAGAATGATCACTGATAAGGTTGAGGAAGTGGGAAGGGTGTTTAAAATGTAGGCACTGCATCGCCCCAGTGTGAACCTCAGCAAATATAGAAGCGCGTAAATATAATCACCCAAACAGAGTGGAACCACCCCTGTGATGCACAAGGTGTGAACAGGAAACAGAACACACGTGGTTCTCTTGCACCGTGCACACCGCCCTTGTTCTAAGCATCCAACTCTCCAAAGTTGTAAGAGTTCCCCGCAGATCCATGGTTTCCCCCGTCTTTCATGTCTTACCTCCAGTGCCCACGAGGCTGCCGGCTTCAAGCATCTCTCTGTAGCCTTCCTCGATATTTCAAAATGGCGTCTGCTCCGTTGAGGTTCAATTGGATACCAAGATCAGCCAAGGAATTGGGTGAGTTTGAATTGTTGGGAAAAGAAGCCCTAATTTCAATAAAAACAAAGCATCCACAACTTCAGGCCCCATGGCAGACCCGGTGTCACCCAAACCAATAGCATCGATACACCTGCCAAGTCTAGGACAACAAAAGAAACAGTGTCAGGTCCAGCTGGTACTTAATACCTGTGCGAGAGGGAGACATCATAAATGGATCATGTAGTGATGGGTGCACTGAGAGCTGTAAATGGGCCGGTGCTATCAGGTACTGGGTACCAGCACTTCTGGAATTAGAAAGGGGGGAATATCTGCACTTCTCAGCAGGGGTGCAAAACGTTTAATAGGTTAGCCTCGGTACTTCCCAGGGCAGACTGATACTCTGGAACAGTTTACACTTCCGTGTTTCCATTTCGAGCACCTGTCTCGTGGAAGGACAGACTGCACATGGGCAATGAACGTACAGCCAACTGGCTTGTTGGATGGATAAACAGTTGGATGAGCAGATATAAAAAGCACGGATGGACATAAGAATGAATGATAAGTCGATTGATAGCCGGCCGGAGGTGGGTAGGGGGGCAGATTTTTTTGCTAACTGGAGGTGACTGACCACTGGAAAGGTAGCCAGGTTCACGGATAATCAGATGATGCACAGACGGAGGAAAGGACGGACAGACGGATGCAAGGTTGGCTAGAGGGGTTGTCGAAGTACAAGCAGAGGTTAATGCAAAGTGCAGCTCAGTTTGTACAAACTGATAACGTATGCTCTTTGATCTGTCTATGAATATCACCGTAGGATATGGGATACGAGATACCAGTTCATGGATATGAGAGGACTGACTTCTGTGCAAACAGGCCGGGCCCATGCTCGCTGGTGTAGTGAGTGACGTATCTCTTTCACGGCAGCCGCCTACCTGACAGACTATACCAGGCCAGCTGTGCGTGTGAAAACTGCAAAGTTAGAAAAAGGGCACACGGAAGAAGGAAAAAATGGCCAGTCACTGCCCATATCCGCTTTCGACTCTTGCCCGAAGGGATACAAGACAAAATAGAGTCATGCAGATACGACAAGGGTATATTTCCCGGCTACCGAAACAAGGGGAAATCAAATGCACCTCTATGAGTGTTTAAAAATAGGAATCCCGATAACCAGGCCCGAGATAAGGCCACCGTAGCGCTGCACTTTGGACAACACCACTGAGGGCGTCAGGGGAGGCGCAGGTCTCATAAAGCTGGGTGCAGTCCAGAGCCCTCTCTGTAGCTCGGTGCCTGTGAGTCCGTGCCGCCGAGGGACCCGGAGACCGCTCCCGGGGCTCACAGCTGAAACCGGGCCGAACCCTACCAGGATACCCCGGGGCTCGCGCACTAAGGAGCAGCCGCAGCAACGCGAGGGGGCGCTACATCAGGCACGTAAGTGGTATACGGGGGCAAGCTGAATACCGTAAACCGAGCTAATATTTCAGGAGCTAAACTGCTTTTGGGGACTTGTGCTACACTATATAAGGCAGATATATGGTGCACGAACAGTAAACTGCTACCTGGAAAATGTACGTGGTATACAAGACACACGTTGTGTGTGGCACTTTAAGGTACTATATGCAATTCAGAAGTATTATTCGAGTAAGAATTGGGGCACAGGTCACACAAACTATTAATGTGATACGAAATGAGCGGGGCATTTAAGTGTTTTATGAAATATGTGCATATTGTATAGAAATCTACTTTACACATACATTGTTGAGTAGTAAATGTGTCACATAACAGGGAGCACAGGACATGGGGCATGTAATAAGTATATGAGGCATATAATTGATGAACAGAATAGGTAGGTGCCCTATTTAAAATAAAGGTTGTAAACAGGGCATGTAAGTTAATATTGGTGATGTAACTGGTAGGGTCGTATACGTATGTATATATATATATATATAGAGAGAGAGAGAGAGAGAAGGAAAGAGAGAGAGAGCACATAATACAACGTATCTCAACATAACATGACGTAACAACGTTATTCGGAAACTAAACTTGATTTGATCCCAGTGAAGTTCTCTGCAGTGTGTTATGTGTACAGACAGGTGTGCCGAAAATACTGCAAGACTTATACATATCTAGGACGTGATGTGCACGTGAGAGCGTGGCATGACTATGCAATTTTTTTTATTTTAGCAGGTATCTAGAGCTTTATTGTGAGTAAGGCCCTGGGCAGTTCTGTTGTCCTTGGGTTGTCGTTTGAGAGAGGACAAGTCCTGAATAGTTCAGGTTTCACAATTATTAGTGGCCAGCTCATACATTGGACACATGAACACTATAAAACACTGAATGCTTTAGAAATAACAGTACCTACTTGGTAATGTAGCCAATGAGAGTGTTTCATAGGTTCCAAGGCAACGTCAAGAACCCAAAGGAATGCACGTAAAGGTGAGTTTGCCCACAGGGCAAAGTTAAACCTACTGGCGACTGGCTTATCCTGGGCACTGGGGTGTGCCACCGCAGGTTCCCAGAGTGCAGAGGGACGTCTGATAAATGCCATGCAGGGTCTTTAATGCCATCTGTCTACTGGGCCACAACTGTAACTGGGCTGTGATCGCATGGTCGCCAGAACACTATATCCACAGCAGAACTGCGCATGCGTGGGGGCTCATCACCCCCTCCCAAGCCCAGCGAATGGGAGAAGTGCTTGCAAGAGTGAAAGGAATGTTTGTGAGAGTTAGCTGAGTGCTTGTGAGATTGAGAAGAGAGTTCTGTGAGAGGAGTACGAGTGAGGACTGGGGAGTGAGGGGCAGGAGCGAGATCAAGGAATATGATGGGAGTCATCATGAGGTGGGGCAAGCAAGGAATCTGAGGCGAATGAGTGCGGGTTTTGTGAGGGAGAAGGGAGGGAGTGTGAGGAATGAGAGTATTGGTGAGAGGAGTATAGACGAGAGTGCAAGGGTAACAAGAGTGAGTGTCTGCCTGAATGGCAGGTCCCCACCTGAGCGCGTGAGGTGTCTGCTGTCTGTGTAAGTGTTTGTCCAGAGGGAAAAGGTGTTCGATGGAGAGTGGGGAGGGTGAGGGCCACAGGGCCAATCAACAACATGCTGTGGACTTTTTGTGACAACATCCGGCATTGTGTAACACAATAGTACCCCATCCTGTACATAATGTGGTCATTCTTTGTGACATTCTAGAAACCCTCTGCCGAATAGAAGCCGACCCATGACATAATGGGGGCTTCTTCGGCAAACTTTGAGCTATCCATGCCACATCACTTGCTCGTCCTGGCGTATTCTGTGAAGTACTGACAACATTCCTGCTCCCGGCCACCATGGTGGCCCACTCTTGAGATAATGTGGACATTGGTGTCTTTATTCTGACCGTCACTGGCATGGTGGTTGTGAACATTCCTGCCATAGGATGTGCACGCCTGGCATTTTAATATGATAAATGAGTGTGAAAGGCAGAATGTATCAATGTAGTAGTACACGTGAGTGCTTGCTGAAAATAACATACTACAGTGTGCGGTATTTGCAAAAAAAAGTAGTAAGATTTTTTTTTTTTTAACAAAAATATTTTTTCATGAAAATGGCGAGCTTTTGGGCGGATCAATTGAGCATAATTATGCAAAATTAGCATATTATATTTCACGAGGAAATGGCTTTATTTTCAAAAGTGTGAATATCATACCTCAGGCAAAATGGTTGCAATTATAAAATACATTTAAAGTTGGTATTTTCGGAAAAAAATCAGGATTAGTTTGAAGTATAATTGCTAGTTTTGGTTGCTTGGAGCCAGTAGGTATTAGCTGCAATGGCTGTTATTTCATGAGTTTTTTATTTTTATTGGCGAACTTTTTCTGAACTTACCTTTGCTGTTGTCTGGGACCTGAGCATGTACAATTTGTAGCCATGCTGTATGCCTGTTGTACGTTCTACCTCTGACCTCTTTTACCTATGATGGTGAGATTTGTATTACTTTTTAGTTGCCCTTCCAAGTAGAAACTCAGTCATAATATTGGACTGACATTGTGACCTGAAGAGGTACGATGGAAAAGTGAAGAAATATACTACATATATAATGAAACATGTTGGGCCATCTGATAAATAGCTGTCTAGCCAATTTTAATGGTAGTTATGATGAAATATTCACTATTTTGACACAATGTTTTCAAAAAATGCTCTTGGGGAGAATCATCAAACCACCCTTGAAAGAATCAGTCTTGCTGGCATCACTCACTGAGCCCCTCTAGTTCCAAAGTTGAAACTGATTGGACCACAGATCACCAGCGCCAAAAGCCACCTGCTGCCCCACCACACCACTCCTGCCAGGTGCGAACAAGGTTCACCCATGGGCAATTGACTAGAAAGCATAAGGGACTATTCTGTTACAGAGTAAAAATTATAGATAATTATCACCCTACAGTAGGATGTAATGCATAAAATGTTTACTTGTCAGAAGTGGCCGGCCTGTTTATTTATTTAGATTTTTAAAGAGTGCTGTGTGTGTCTTTCTGGGTACTTCAGAGCGCTAGGTGAATACAGAAAAAGGCGAAGTTAGTGTGCTTTCACTGAGGGGAAAACCCAGCCCAGTATTCTTTTTTCACTGGGCCCCTGAGATGTGGGATTTAGGGGCAGATTTACAAGCCCCTTGTGCCGCCTTAATGCTGCCTTAGCGTCATTTTTATGATGCTAAGTCAGCATTAAGGTGGCCATTCCCCCACGCCATATTTACAAAGTGGTGCAATGCCAGCATTGCCCCACTTTGCAAAGCCTTGCGCCACATAATGCCTGCACCAGGAATAATGTATGTAAAGAGGCGTTCCTATGCAGGGAGGCCCGAAAAAATGGCAAAGTCAAATTTACAAGATTTCACTGCGCCGTTTCCGTCATTTTTAATGCCTTCTCAGAACAGAGTTAAAGTGACGCACCCATAATAGTCTATGGGCCTCCCTGTGCTTTGCTGCACCAGTGTCAAACTGGAGCTAGTGCAGCAAAACGCCCCAACAGCTTAACATTTTTTGACACTGTAGCGGTAACGACCGCCATGGTGCACCGTAATGTAAAATGGCTCAACCATGGTGTCATTAGGAGGGCAAGTGGGACACAAGAAAAGTGGCGCATCTGGACTGATGCGCCGCTTTCTCGTAAGTATGCCCCTTAGTTTAAAGCACATTGAAACAGTTCAGCCTGTATCACTTTCTTAAAAAAGTTATAGGGCCATATGTATACTAAAGCATTTTCCCATAGACACAGAATGGGTAAAACTCTTTGATACATCTGGCCCATAGTTTGGTGCCACCATGAGGTTTTGGTTCAGGGAGCTGCACAATTTGTGTCCCTGGACTTTGAATATTCTGGGCCTGATTTTGGGTTTGGTGAACAGATTGCACAAACGTGACAGATATCCCGTCCACCGTATTATGATTTCCACAGGTTACAGTGGAAATGTGATATGTCGGATAGGATATCCGTCATGTTTGTGACGAAGTAACCCCATCCGCCAAACTCTAAATCAGGCCCTCTGTCATCAGATTAATTACTGCTGAGGGCCTTCCAGATCTAACGTTTGCAAATCATAATTGCAGATTTCTCTTGGGCACAATGGAGGTTATTACAACTTTGGAGGAGGTGTTAATCCGTCCCAAATGTGACGGATATACCACCAGCCGTATTACGAGTTCCATAGGATATAATGGACTCGTAATACAGCTGGTGGTATATCCGTCACTTTACCGTCACTTTTGGGACGGATTAACACCTCCTCCAAAGTTGTAATAACCCCCATAATGACATATCTTGCCTAGTAAGCCATACACATAGTACAAATATCTTTAAGCTGTATTTTAGGATCTGTTGCATCTAGTGGGATGCTTTCTAGGCAGCCTTTATATTCTTGAGTCACCACAGATTCTGGTAACTTGGTTCTGTAGCCTTTGAAGCCTGTCAGTGAGCTTTTTTGGGAGCCTGTTGTAATCAATGTTACAACTTTCCAGATCGGCCACCACAAGGGCTCATCCATCCCGTAATTGATTCAGACAAGCGAAGGGTTCTCTGCAGTCAGTAGACCTGCAGACACATGCCTTTGACCACTGCAATGACACTGAGAAGAAAGGAGATTTCAGAGCGAAATATGACTTCTCAACATGGCGGTCAGTGTTCTCCTTGATTGGCGGGCCTTTGAATTGCAGAGAAGTGGATCCTAGTCCTCTGATAATCCATATTTCTGTCTTGGCTCCGTTCAGGAAAAGGAAACTCTCTTATATTCAGAAAAATACATTGTCCAGACAGGTGGCGATGTGGCCTACTTTGCTAGTCTGTTTTTCACCTGAACAACTATCAGCTACATTTGGAGATTCATCTAATACTGTTGTAGGAGTTGTACAGATGGACCATGTAGATGTTAAAGAACAGATATGAAAGGGATGGCCCGTGAGGAACTCCACGTGCAACCTGGCAAGGGAGCAGTCCTGTTGACCCAATACAGATATGTTGGCTGGTGCAGTAGGGGAAAAACGTAATCCATTCCAAGACAGAGCCGTGACGCCAGGCCAAATATTGAGTCTGCTCAGCAGGATGTCCAGGCCACGTAAGCACAGAGAGGTTGAAAAGTATGAGACCTGTGTCTTGTGTTCAATCCAGAACATCAACAGCTCTTCTCTGATGTTAGCCAGGGCAGTGTCAGTGCCAGTAGCTTGTCGCAACCTAGACTTCTGGTCCCAAAGGATGAGATTTACCAGTGGGCAGCAGCCCTGTGTCAAGTAAACTAATTGTGTCTTCCGAGCGGGTGCCTATATTACCACCAGAGCTGGCCCTTGCTCGGAGTATGACCTGGGTGGAAATAAATTTGCTGCACTAGCTGCTGTTGGTGTAAAATGAGGCAGCAGGGGCTGCTTTTCATATGTCAGTTCCTGGCTGGCTGAACTCAAACATCTTGCACCTCCCCCAGCTCACCTGAGTCACCCACAGGTGCCAAGTTGTTTGTTGGGGTGGGGAGAGGTTGTTGGTGTGTGGCGGCAGGGGCTGAATGGTAGATGGGAGAGCTGATAGGGTGTTAACTACAGTGATTGTGACATGTTAAAAATGATTAGAACAACTAAACTAAATCACTGGAGCCAAGGTGCACTGGGAAGGTTGATGTACGCAGGGCCTTAATGCAGAGAAAGAGTTGAGTGATTCTCTCCGAAAATAGGCGCCCTGGGCCTAGGCCCAGCTCACCCATGCCAAAAGCTAGCCCTGATTACTACAGCCTTTAGGATCACACGCTATGGAGACAGATGGCTAGTAAAGTTAGGAAGCATGTGCAGTGAGACCACAAGTGCCCTAGTGCTATCTCCTTTTCCATGGCTCAGAAACTACTAAAATATCTCGTTTCAGTAGCTACCTTGATCACCCACAAATCATTGATATCTGCCAATCTCATAAATAATTCCACTATGGCTGGCAAAATTAGTGCAACAACTCTCTTCCCTGTCATCGCCTATCCTCTGCAGTTTATGAGTTTAAACCCGGAAATGCTAGCTCAGACTTTCACCCTTCCAAGTGCAATTGTCAATTGCACTCGTCAGTGGCGTCAATTAGAAATGGGCGTGCATCACAGAGCACCACGTAAAACAGGCAGTTGCTATTAATATCATTAAGAAAGTGTAAATATGAAACTAAGCATAAGAAAGCAGGATGGAACGTGCCTAAAAGATATGACATGATATTAAAATGTCACCTCTCCATGGAGAACCTTCAGTGCTACCTCTGTTTTTCTTTTAGTTACACTTTATGGTTTATGCACTTTGTGTAAACCATACATAACTTTACAGTCTTGAATAAATGAGAAACTCATTAGTCTGCAGTGATGTTCATGTATTTGGAGATCTGCCCCTGCTTCTGTTACTCCCGGAAGTGGCAGATGGCCCAGCCTGAGTCTCGTCAATGTTTTCCCTCGCAGTGGACATTTCCACTTCCTGTATGGGGGGGCTGCAGCATAATAGCCACAGGCATTTGCATGCCCCTTTCAGTGGACAGTGTCGGCTTTAGTGCTGGTGGCGCCTAGTGCGAAGGTATTTTTCGGCCCAACCCTCCTCCCCCTCCACACGACCTCCTTCTCCATGAATTCCCTCACTACCATTCCCCAGCACTACCCCACGTCTCTCCTTAGCCCCTCCCTAACATACAGTTAATTTTTTAATACCCTTGCTCATAGTTCACTCAGTTCTGCGATCTGCATTGTACACGTTCGTTGCAGCAGGCACTTTAACCCTCTGCGCTACAGTGAAGAGTCAAAACTGCTACAAGACATTCCAATTTCTTACCAGCAGGCGTAATAATCACCAGAGTTACCTTGACATTTTTATTGTTGCCTGCAAACTGCGGAACGCACAAGGAAGTGCACTGGCTTTTAAACCCCATAGTTATTTTTAAACACCGCGCCACCCACCAAAGTCAGCGTCAGGTGCGGCTGCATCGGTAGCACCTCCCTAAAGCCGGCGCTGTCCGTGGATCACCAAACTGTGTTCCGTTCCATTTATTGAAGCGGCGGGCACAGATGGCTGCATAAGCGCTCGATACACCTGTACTTCGGTCTCTGTGAATAAAGAAGGCAGCGAAGCCGTGTGCATGATCCCTTAATGGCAGATATGTAGAGAAGGATGGGGCGGGCTGGCCACCAGCAGCATCCGAGGGTTAGCCAGGACCAGCCCTAGAGGGCGATCAGCAGAGAAATAGAGACCCATGGAAGCAGGCTTTCTGGTACGCACTGCCCCCTTGACCTGGGCAAAGACACTCACCTATTACAGGCTGCTGCCCTGCAGAGGTTAGCTGGGCTGGGGTAAGGTCAGACAGATGTAGCAGACTGGTTGATGCCTCTGAAAGGCCGGTGGAGTTGGGGTACTAGTCAGTGCCTATGCGAGGCCAAATTGGCTTTGAAAGAGTTATCTCATTTCAGCTGTATGAGTGTGTGTAAATGTGTATGCATGTAAGTAAGCATGTATGTATGTTCCTATGTAATTATGGATAGTGTCAATCACATGGGCCGATGCATTTTGAAGCCGGTGAACCTGCGTTAGAGTCAGTGTCTTTGAAAGACATGTCCGGCTGGGGCACACTAACAAAGGTCGCTGCCTCTGAAAGGCCAGTGAGATGCAAGAGCCCGTCAAATGCAACTCTCGGGGGCCTCGGAAATGCCGGTGCTGCTGGGATTGAATAATTCACGTGTCACAGGCCAGCGTCTCTGAAAGTCTGTCGGGGCTGGGTTAAAGTCAGTAACGTGTAGAAACCGAACCCTCAAAGGCAGTGGGGCTGGGCGAGAGCGAATCACACTAAACGCCCGGTTGGGCTGGGTTAGAGTCAGTCACATGCAGCAGGCTGTGCCTCTGAAAGGTCGGTGGGGCTGTGGGTGGTCTGTCCCTATAACAGTCTGCCTTCCTGAAAGCACAGCTCGGCTGGAGTTAGATTCGACTGACTTGAAACTTTGAAACACCAGTAAGGCTGTGATAGAATATGTCACCTGTAGCGATAGCACTATTCATGTCTGGTGGAGTCAGTCACACGTAACAAGCAGGTGCCCCTGAAAGGCTTGCAGGTCTGTGGAGTGCATCTGGGAGTGGTAGGGCTTGGTCAGAGTCAGTCACACGTAACACAGGTATCTCTGAAAAGCTCTTAGGGGCTGGGGGGTCCTTCTCAAAGTCTGGTAGAGCTAGGTTAGAGTCAGTCACACGTAACAGGCAAGTGCCAAAGAAAGGCTTGAGAAGCGCTTCTCAGAGACTGGTGGGGCTCGGTTGGAGTCAGTCGCTCATACCATCCATGTAGCTTTGAAAGGTTGGCAGGCCTGAGCAGTGTCAGTCACAGGATACAGGTAAGTTACTTTTTAAATCTGGTAAGGCTTGAGTGGAGTCAGTCACCTTTAACAAGCCGGTGCCTCTGATAGGCCAGTGGCGCAGGACTCGCCACGTCGCTGTCTTTCAGAGATAATGCCCTGTTGAGAAATCTCCATATTATACCAAAGGTCAGTCCCTTTAAATAAAGCACTGTTAAAGATTAAGGCCAGATTTACTAAACTTTCACACAGCGCAATGTATGCTGCTCTGCGTCAAAGAGAGAGAGAGGACAAAAGCGCCACATTTACTAAGATATTGCACAGTTCTGCTCCCTCCTTGCATTGTGCACTAGTGGTAGCCTAGTGCCAATGCAGGTACCCCTGTGGCATGACACTAATCTGCCTTTGTTGTGGTAAGAATAGTTTTTGTGCAGGAAGAATACCTTCCTCCACAAAACAACTCTTAGAGACTCAGTCCTCTTTCTATGTGTGCTGCAGAATGCAGGAAAAGGCAGTGATCAGGAGGAATACAGATATCACTCCTTGTTACCCCTTCCTTGGGCTGGCACACCATTTTGGTGCAAATCCAGGTTTACAGACTTTAGTAAATCTGGGTTTACATCAAAATATGAGTGGATGCACAGGAATGCCCACGCTCTACCCATGTAACGCCTCTCCGACTCAGGGTAATGAAGATGTGCAGCTCATTGTCTTCGACACTGAGACCCTCATTATGACAATGGTGGTCTTTTACCAAGACCGCTGTGCTTAATGCTGCAATCATACCGCCAGTGCTGGCAGTACAGTGACCGCCGTATTATGTGTCACCCATGGATTTCCACTCATTCACAGACGGAACTCCAACACCGTTGGCCTGACCAACGGCGGGTGAGAGGCTGTTGCACCGCCACACAGCAAGAACTCCGCCCACCGTATTTTGATACGTAATACAGCACGGTGGGCCCTGCACGGCGATGCAGTGCTGGCGATGGAAGACGCCAGGACCCATCCCTCCCGGACGACCACCTATCCAAAACAGATTAATGGACCATCCGAAAGGGGGGTGTTGGGTGCATGTATGTGTAGCAGAATGGGTGTGCATGAGTGCGTGTGTGTATGCATGTGTACTTGGAGGGTGTGTGTGTCTGAATGGAAGCGAAGGGGAGAGGATGTCGGGGTGCGAGTGCGTGTGTGTTTGTATGCAGAGGGGTGGGGCATCTCTCTGGGTGCATGTATGTGTGCGAATGGAGGCGCCTGAGGGCGTGTTTGTGAGCGAGAGAGTGGGGGTGTCTGGATGTATGCGTGCTGTTGGGTGTGTGTGTCTGCATGTATGCATATGAGGGGGGATGTGTGCATGTATGCGGAGGGCGGAGTGTGTGAATGTATGCGTGCGTATGAGGGGATGAGTGTGTGCAAATCTGCGAGTGAGTGGGGATGTCTGTGTGTATGCGTGTGGTCAGGTGGGGGTGTTAGTATGGATTGTGGTGTTTGGAAGTGTGTGGACGGGTGGTGGGGGTGTCCGCATGTGTGTGGACATGTGAGAGTGCTTGTTCCAGCAGCAGGAATGGGGATTCCTGTCGCCGGGATGCGTTACCACCAGGGCTTTCGTGGCGGGGCGACCGCTGTGAAAAGCCTGGTGGTATGTTGCCTCATAATGCGGCCTTAGGAGCTCACCACCGGCCGCATCGTGTGACCGCACTAGCGGGGCAGGCGGCATTGTGGCGGTGTGGCTTTGGCGAACTCAGGTCCATATCCCAATTGCTGGGGAAACCAAAAAAGCACTGTAAGACCAAAATCCGCCAGGTCCATCATCAAAGGCATCGAGATTTTGTCACAGGTCAGTGATAGTAAAACCATTTAATAACAAAAGTACCCAAAAGGGATAAAAAGGGGCGCCATTATGCCCTATGGTGCAAAAGTCTCCACTGGTTACAAGTGAGGGTGGGGGGCACTTACGCCTGGGTCAATGAAATCCAGTCTGCAATTAACATTAATTTCTCTGAATCTGATAAGGTCACTGACTTCATCATACTACGACAGGGAACAGTAATCTGCCAGAATTTTAAAGATGTGAGATCTCATTGTCTCCTTCCTACAAATTGAAGCTGGTTGCGTGAATGCTATTAGGAAAGCCTAGGGGCCTGATTTAGAGTTTGACAGAGAGGGTACTCCATTGCAATTGGAGAAAGTAGAGAGTGTAGAAGTGGATTAAAGATGCATGAGATGGGTTCAAGACAATGCAACATTGGTATTTGATGTGCTGACGTATAATAGCACCAGCCATAAACTTCGGAGCAGAGCTTTGGGCACCGGCACTCATTTTTTTTTTTTTACAAATTAAGCACGGTTGCAACTGGTACTATCACATCTAGTGCTGCTGCTACTCCTAATACTATTAATACAATTAACAAATACTATGATTCTTGGTACTACTGCCACTGCTGTTACAACAGTCCTACTACTGCTGATCTCTAGTGCAGAAGTAACATCCAAAGTGGAATGTGTGGAAAACAAAAAATAGATTTGTTAATCTGAGATGGTTAGGCATGCCGACGGTTCCAAAAGAAGTAGATTTAAATGGACACATCTAACATGTTCCCTCGACTCACTGACAGAGAGTCATAATGAGAGCGGGTCACAGTTTTGATGAGAAAGGCTCTCCATCAGGCTACAGTCCGTAGCAGGGGTACTTGACCGCTTTTGAGACCCAGACACAAGGGAGAGAATTTGCTCATGGACCCACTTGGGTGCATTGGATCATATAGTAATAGTCATATAGTGTTTACTACCTCTATGTTGGGCTCTGAAGCGCTTGCTACACAATGTAGGGTGTGTTGTTGTCCTTGTTTTGATCCTATGTGGGAAGAGTTTCCATTCTTCGTCTCATACCCATAGAGTTGCAGTTATCGTGTTATGGGACGCAGCGCATCGCAGTGTGATGGATGAAGATGTGTAAGTGATAGTGGTGTGTGTCAACGCACGTATTACTGGAAGGCTGCCAGAGTGCAGTCGCTGGGGACGGGTACGCGCACAACTGATACTCTCAACACTGGGAGTCTGCACGCTATCTACTGATGGACACTGATGGACACTGAACTGTATGTGTGCACGTCACAGCCGTTTTGGAGGCTGAATGTGTCTGTGCAGATGAGGTGCACGCTACAGGAAGGACATCATCAGGATCTGACGTACGTCTGGGTGCAGGCAGAAGTTTCTAGACGGCTTTTGCACATCATTATGTACTACTTAGCAATTTAGCTGTCTCACAAGCGTATCAGTGAATATATATAGGGTGTGAGAGGCGTTACTTTATGCCTGGTCGAGGAATGCTTGCTACCAAGTGACAAGTCACACTGAGCACATTTTATAGGACTGTGCTTCATTTGTGGTGTGCTTCATTGAGTGTCTGTGAGGAGGCTTCTCCTATGGTCTTGTACCATTCGAAATAAGACTTTTATCTCTGTTCTAGGGAGCAACAGAATATTTGAAGAGGGAAAACAGGCGACCTAATTATCCTATTTTGGTCTTCACAAAGAGTGTCGGTGTTCCTCTGAGGAAGGTAAGCATGTGAGACAAGACTGAGGTTTGGATGAGAAAGCTATGAACATGTTGGAAATACATTTGGGTGCATGGGCAAACATAATGTTGAAAATATGTTTTTACTTACCTAATGAACTGGTGAAAGTGTAGATAGTTACGTGGCTTAATTGAAGATGTCTGTGCTGACCTCCTGAGTATAGGAAATACCTGTAAGAATACCAGCTGTAGAAATATTGTGCTACTATAACATTGCAGCAAACATAATCACAAAACAATATGTTGTGGAGGTAAACATATGTTGGCATGTATATATTGACTGTTGTAAACTCCACATATACGCACCTAGAGATCCGTATGCTCAAACTACAGAGATGTGGAGTTAATGTAAACTGACCTAGTCATACTCACGTACCTTTTGAATAATGTAGTCATTGATGTGTTTGATTCAGTACTCTGGCACTTGTTATGAGAAAAGAATGAAAGACAAAACAGTGACTCTTGATGTGAAACGAGGGAGAGAGAGAGAGCCATCTGGTGGCTGAAGTTCAAAATGTGGAACCAGATAAACTGGAATAAATACCGCGTCCTTGCTTGTTCAAGTGTTATCCTAGACAAATATTGTATTTCACAGAGCCTACATTTTCTTTATCACATATGAGAGCACTTTTATGTTCTTGAGGTCAGGGTGTGCGCTGTACAACACCTCATATTTGATTTAATAGAGTGTAACGTTTCTCCATTTGTAAAAATAATCTAGGCTACCTATAGGGTTTATGTGACTACTGACATGGCTGTTAGTTTACTTACTGGCATTGTTGTTGGGGAGCTAGCCATGAATATTTCTAAAAACTATCACTTTTAATAAATGTCTGTCTATGCAGTTATATAATCTTATACTAAGATGAAACACTTAGGGCTGATAAAGAAATACACCTTTTGAATTTTGAAATGTTTCTATCATTTTTTTCATTATGTTTGTTGCACAGTATAGACATGCCAAACATTTTTATGGCTAGGCTCTTACAGGGACTCAGAGCCAAGCCACACCTAAGCCTGGCTTTGGCTCGCCTCTCTCTATTAATTTGTCTGAGTACCCTTTTCTATTTGCGACTCAGGCTTAGTACATAGGATATCAGTCGCTTGCTAAAATGGCGAGGACTAGCAACATTGAGCCATGCCCACATGCACTGATTTCACAACTCTACCAGCAAATCATCTTGGAGCAGAGATAAATAAGGGTGCGTGCAGCGAAAATACATTTAAAATAAGTCATTGTAGGGAAGGGAATCCAGGCCATTGTGTTGTATGTGCCTAAAGGAATGAGTTTCTTGGGAGATCTACCAGGCCTAGGAGGGACAGGGAGGGTCATAGCTTCAGTGGGGGGGTTGGGGTGTTACACCCCTCAATTGTATTCTTTGTTTGGAAGTTGGGTCTGGGGGCCATGAGTCGGGTCTGTAAAGTCTAGGTCATTTTTTGTTGTTGTTCTCATTTCACTAAGAGGTTTTAGCTTGTTCATTTTTTGGATTGGGTTCTTAAATATAAAGTCTTTGGTTTACTAAAAAAGTAGTGCACCTGCGCTCATAGAAGTACTCCTTGAATGGGTGCAAATATACTACTTTTTGGAATTCACAAATACTGGCAGTATAAGTCTTGGAAAGCTGTGCTAGTCTCAGGTTTCTAGGCATACTAATGGCAATCAGACACCCAATAGGTGATGGGGGTGAATGCTTACAAACAGTCTAACCACTGACAATCACTCCGATTAGCATTCCAACCCATCGTTTTTCACCCACTGTGCCACTCTAGACAGAGGCCTACCTAATGGATATTAGTACAGACCCTGTTCCTCATGGAAGCAGTCCATCCAGAACCTTGGTTATCTCACCCCTCCACCCTGTCCACTGCTTTACTACTTGTAAATTTGAGATTCAAACCTTTCACCCGACTTGCAGTGACTAAGCTATGCCCAGACGATCCCAGCAGAAAAGATGCCATGGCTGGCAAAGAACGCCATGTTAACAGAAGCCTAATCCCTCCTGAGGTTGATAAGAATATTGAGTTGGCCAATAATATAATGAGTCTGTTAACCATATAATTTGATATTGCAGAGCTTATATTAGCATAAATCTACATGAAAAGAAATATTTTTCAGTTAGTTTTCATTTAACATGTCTGCTGTTTTGAACTTTTGCAATAAAAGTGTTCCACCCTGTTCCTTTTTGATACTCTGGCTTAAAGGGGTCTCAGCATAACATGGAGTGGTTTTTGCCTGGAGTGCTTGAATCTGTTGGTGGTGAAGTGCACAATCATACGTGCTGATAGTCCAGATTCAGGGGGGAGTCTCCCGATTTTTTCAGACAAAAGATTTATCTTGACTGTCTTCTGTCTGAAATTGCCTCTGCTTCAATGAGAGGAATACATTCTCCCAATTATGTTTTTAAAATCTCCCACTTTAC
Organism: Pleurodeles waltl; assembly: GCF_031143425.1. Taxonomy (NCBI): domain Eukaryota; kingdom Metazoa; phylum Chordata; class Amphibia; order Caudata; family Salamandridae; genus Pleurodeles; species Pleurodeles waltl. Next base: position 1,350,331,662 of record NC_090446.1, on the reverse strand, counting down.
ACTTCTAAAATGTTGGCAGGTGTGCACAGTGCTTGACTATAGCAGTATTTGTTGTGGCTGGCAGTGTTTCCTGACGTTAGGTTTTTCACAATGTTAAGTTACAAACTGCGACCTAGTGAAATAACCAGTCCCTGTCAAGGAACAAGAAACTAAGAAATGAAATAAACATTTGCAATGCAGTGGGTCTCACATTTGCTCGAGTTAGAGCTATTGGCATTGTAAATTCCTAGCTGGACTTTTCTTGCCACATAAATTGGTCAACCCTGCCTCATAATTTTGTCTTTTCCTTCCATATAATTCCAGTGGCCCTGCATATATCCAAATCACTTCCATTTACCTCTATCTGCAGCAAAAAAAAGAAAATGTTGCCCATTAGCTATGGTTCGGCACAGTAATAGGCTGCCTCTCGTTACTCCAGCAGCAATTTGGATTTAGCAATCTTACACAGACAAGATCACGTGCATTTACAAATTTACTAAGAAAAAATAACACTGTTAAAGCTAGACTACTGGAAATGTTCACCTACTTAATTTCAACAATTATTTTTCTTCACGACAAAAATAGATTGTTAAGGCAGGCCTATAGTATTATTTTTTGTCTCCTTTGACAACTCACACTCTAGCTACCATCCTAACTATAACCGCTGTCCCGAACTGGACAATCCATCCTATTACAATGCCTAAAAATACTAAGTTCAGCAGGTGTGATGGAGTTTCACCATTGTTAAGTGCAAGGTATTAGAGGAGGGAGATTTTGCAATGGAGGAATTGTTGGAATAATGAACACTCTGACAAAAACCCACCTTTTGTGCAGTTTCACCAAAAAATGTTTAACTTTTTAATACAAATCAGTCAGTGCAGAGGTTTTTCAACTGATTGGACCGTAAAGGAAAGAATTAAAAAGCTAACCATTAGATGCTACCCACTTAATTGCTTCCTATCGCCAACATTTTGGTAGGAAAAGAGCAACTGGGGCACAGGAGCGTGAATTAATCCACTTTACGTCACACGGTCCCGGCAAGTCCTGTTGCAGCCTGCCAAAGTGTCAACTCCGAGAGCATTCCTCCCTGCCCTGTTGCTGGCCAACTCACAGTGAGGAAGGAAAGAGAGAAACTAGTGATAATAACCCTGTTTGGAAGAGAGAGAAAGAGCTGGGAGGAGACTGCAGGGCAAAGATCCTCTCAGGTTCTATTAATGAAACTCCAGGAAAATGAGTCAGTGTCTACCAACACATCCCTTCTATACAACTGGGAGACACGTTACTGACCACCCACTCAAAACAGTAGTGCTCTGGGACTGCTGTGGGGCCATGGCTACAGATACCCGCAAGTGTAAAGGCGGAGACTAGGGGTGCACATAGAGGCGGAGGAAGGAGTAGGACTGTACAGATCGAGATCATCCGAAAAATGTAGCCTGGCATCATCTGTCATTCCTTGTCTGTCCACGTTTTAAGACAATCGCAAACCTCATTTTGGGACTTGCGGACCTAGACTCAAACATCTCAGCATGCAACCTACTGGAGACTAAAATGTCAGACATTTCATTAAGTGTCTATGACATGAGGCCACTTAAAGGGCATGCGCCAGTAAAAGGTGAGGCACGTGCTGAAAGTGTCATTTAGCTTGAGGGTGATGTTTTCACGTAGACCTCATGCTAAAGGAAGCAACAAAAGAACACAAGCATTTGCAGTGCAATGGGTCTTGCATTTGTTCGACTTAGGGCTATTGGCATTGTAAAGTCGTAACCGGACTTTTCTTGCCACATAAATTGAAAATGAAAAGTAATAACATTTTACATAAGCTAGTCGATTCAAAGTGCCGAGCCACGAGCATGAGCGTGAAGGAGCACACAAAAGAAAACAGAAATTTTCTCGCAGTGAAACGTATGGGCAGTAATACAATTATCCATGTAACAGGGTCAGTGTCATGCAAAGCGCTCGACTACTGCCCAGCGAGATCGAGCTGCGTAGGAATTAAAAAGAAAAAGTAGTCCAGAAGCCATGTGGGAAACATGGAGCCTCGTATGTTTTCAGTAGTTTACTGGTGCTGTCGAGGAGGGCTAAACAGCGGAAAAGGCATGACGTTTCACAAATGAAATCAAGCGATTTTTAAGAGGCAAGCCCACAAACCAATAAAAGTGATGGCGGTGACATTGGCGTGGTTAAAAGCCCACAGAGAGATTACAACAGGGGCCAGAGCGCTTCTGCTCTCGACCCTAAAAAATGAAGTATACATCTCATACAGATGATGGCTTTCTGATGTCTATGCACACTTCATCATTGCTGCAATATCAGACAATATTACATCCTCTATGAAAATAGTCTACTAATAAAATGGAGGAAGGCACCACAGCCATCATTAAATGGTCTTTGTATGTGACACAACTATCGAAAGATGCCATTTAAAATACTGACATGTTACTACTAAATGTGAAATTAATGGAAAACCAAAAGCACCTTTTGTATTAATTAATCAACCTCCCCATCATATGTGTAATTTCTGTAAGCAGTTCAATGAGACTCTGTGTCCATTGAATATCAGACAATAAAAATTGAGTGCACTGGGCGACTTTAACTTCTGGGCCAATGACACTATAGATATTGAGTTTATGGAATTAATGAATTTATTGGAACTACAGCATCACATAAGTGAACCTACTCACCGAAAAGGGCACTGTAGGAAAGTACCATCTTGCCTGGCATGTTACCCCCATTTTTACGTTTGTGTCAGTTTGTTTTTGCCTGAATCACTGGGATCCTGCTAGCCAGGACCCCAGTGCTCCTAATTGTGGCCTGTTTGTGCTCCCGGTGTGGTGCCTAACTGTATCACTGAAGCTCTGCTAACCAGAACCTCAGTGTTTATGCTCTCTCTGCTTTTAAAATTGTCACTGCAGGTTAGTGACAATTTTTACCAATTCTGATTGGCATACTGGAACACCCTTATAATTCCCTAGTATATGGTATCTAGGTACCCAGGGTATTGGGGTCCCAGGAGATCCGTATGGGCTACAGCATTTCTTTTGCCACACATAGGGAGCTCAGACAATTCTTACACAGGACTGCCATTGTAGCCTGAGTGAAATAACGTCCACATTATTTCACAGCCATTTTACACTGCACTCAAGTAACTTATAAGTCACCTATATGTCTAACCCTCACTTAGTGAAGGTTAGGTGCAAAGTTACTAAGTGTGAGGGCACCCTGGCACTAGCCAAGGTGCCCCCACATTGTTCAGGGCAATTTCCCTGAACTTTGTGAGTGCTGGGACACCATTACACACGTGCACTACATATAGGACCCCGGGTACTCTAGCTCTCTGGGATTTTCTCTGCAGCTACCGCTGCTGTCAACCCTCAGACAGGTTTCTGCCCTCCTGGGGTATGGGCAGCCCAGTCCCAGGAAGGCAGAACAAAGGATTTCCTCTGAGAGAGGGTGTTACACCCTCTTCCTTTGGAAATAGGTGTTAAGGGCTGGGGAGGAGTAGCCTCCCCCAGCCTCTGGAAATGCTTTGAAGGGCACAGATGGAGCCCTCCTTGCATAAGCCAGTCTACACTGGTTCAGGGATCCCCCAGCCCCTGCTCTGGCGTGAAACTGGACAAAGGAAGGGGGAGTGACCACTCCACTGTCCATCACCATCCCAGGGGTGGTGCCCAGAGCTCCTCCAGTGTGTCCCAGACCCCTGCCATCTTGAATGCAGTGCAGAGGTGTGAGGGCACAATGGCGACCTCTGAGTGGCCAGTGCCAGCAGGTGACGTCAGAGACCCCTCCTGATAGGCTCTTACCTGGTTAGGTAGCCAATCCTCCTCTGAGGGCTATTTAGGGTCTCTCCTGTGGGTTCCTCTTTAGATAACGAATGCAAGAGCTCACCAGAGTTCCTCTTCGACTTCTGCCAAGGATCGACCGCTGACTGCTCCAGGACGCCTGCAAAACCACAACAAAGTAGCAAGAAGACTACCAGCAACATTGTAGCGACTAATCCTGCCAGCTTTCTCGACTGTTTCCTGGTGGTGCATGCTCTGAGGGCTGTCTGCCTTCACCCTGCACTGGAAGCCAAGAAGAAATCTCCTGTGGGTCGACGGAATCTTTCCCCTGCTAACGAAGGCACCAAACTTTTGCATCACCGGTCATCTGGGTCCCCCCTCATCTTGACGAGCATGGTCCCTGGAATACAGGAGCTGGATCCAAGTGACCCCGACAGTCCAGTGGTCCTTCTGTCCAAATTTGGTGGAGGTAAGTCCTTGCCTCCCCACACCAGACAGTAATCCTGTGTACTGTGTGATCTTCAGCTGCTAGGGCTTCTGTGCACTTTTGCAAGGATTCCTTCGTGCACAGCACAGCCCAGGCCCCCAGCACTCTGTCCTGCATTGCTCAACTCGCTGAGTTGACCTCTGGCTTCGTGGGACCCTCTTTTGTGTTGCTAAGATGACCGCCGTGCTCAGATTTCTTGAATGCCTGTTCAAGTGCTTCTGCAGGTGCTGCCTGCTTCTGCGTGGGCTCTCTGTGTTGTTGAGCCCCCACTTGGTCTCCTAATCCAAGTGGAGACTTCCTGGTCCTTCCTGGGCCCGGGCAGCACCCTTTATCTTCAACCACGACTCTTGCAGCTAGCAAGGCTTGTTTGTGGTCTCTCTGCGTGGAAACAACTCTGCATCCTCCAGCACGTCGAGGGGCATCTTCTGACCAAAGGAGAAGTTCCTGGCACCTTCCATTGTTGCAGAATCTTCAGCTTCTTCCACCCAGAGGCAGCCCTTTTGCACCTTCATCTGGGGTTTAGTGGGCTCCTGCCCCCCCTGGACACTTGTGTGACTTTTGGACTTGGTCGCCTTCCTTTATGGGTCCTCAGGTCCAGGAATCTGTCTTCAGTGCTTTGCAGTCGGTTGTTGCCTTTGCAGAATCTCCTATATCGACTTTACTGTCTTTCTGTGATAGTAGGGTAACTTTTCACCTACTTTTCAGGGTCTTGGGGTGGGGTATCTTGGACACCCTTAGTGTTTTCTTACACTTCCAGCGACCCTCTACACACTACACAAGGCCTGGGGTCCATTCGTGGTTCGCATTCCACTTTTGGAGTATATGGTTTGTGTTGCCCCTAGGCCTATTGCATCCTATTATATTCTACAGTGTTTGCACTACTTTTCTGTTTACTTACCTGATTTTGGTTTGTGTGTATATTTTCTGTATTTTACTTACCTCCTAAGGGAGTATATCCTCTGAGATACTTTTGGCATATTGTCACTAAAATAAAGTACCTTTATTTATAGTAACTCTGAGTATTGTGTTTCTTATGATATAGTGCTAAGTGATATAAGTGGTATAGTAGGAGCTTTGCATGTCTCCTAGTTCAGCCTAATCTGCTCTGCTATAGCTACCTCTATCAGCCCAAGCTGCTAGAACACTACTAATCTACTAATAAGGGATACCTGGACGTGGCACAAGGTGTAAGTACCATCAGGTACCCACTATAAGCCAGGCCAGCCTCCTACAGGCACATGCTGGATCTAGTCCGGACCCTTAACTGTGATGTCACTAACATTAAAATGCTACCATGTGTCTGGTCAAACAATTATCTAGTTAGCTTTGATTTGGTTATGTTGATCGAGTTTATACAAAATGTTCTGAAATCAAAACCTCTAGAAGATGGAATAAAACCAACAACAGAAATTTTATTCAAATTCTGTGTGAATCTACCTGATTAGGAACCACTAGTCACATAGAACATACCCTATCATAATGGATTGAGGGTGCAGCAAACATCCATGCCACAGTAACAAGCCGAAAAATGTCTTCTCCTTAGTTCGTATGTGAACTAATGGATGCTAATCTACAACTAGGAAGGCTCAAGCGCCAGTGGCGTAGATTTTATGATTAGCCGAGTAAACTTAAGGTCAAACAAGGCATGAATGTGTACCGTAAACATCTGTCACAAACTAAGAGTACCTATTACTCACATAAAAACTCTAAAGCCTAAAACCTGCAATGGGAAATGCTTTAAATCATGCACGATCTCTCGGCCATTGATAAGGTTACCCAAGGTCTGAATCTGTATCGCATAAGAAGTGGTACCTATTGTCTGGGACCTTTTGTCTGGGATTATCTACATAGAGTAGTATAAATTCAAGTGGTTGTATGTGCAGGGATGAAGAAGCAGCTGCAGGAAGCAAGTGTCTACAGTCAGGAGGGGAGGAGGGATTGGAGACGGTGGTATGATGCCGTTTAGGAGCTGCGGGTGTTACTCAGTATCAGTGAGGGACTTAAAGCCTCCCAGAAAAGCATCTCAGATCATGGCCGTAGGTCGCTTACGGAGAGCGCAGTATTCTTCCCTTCATAATCCATAGCTTTCCATGGAGATCCATCATTTAACCCCGTCTCTTCATCTGGAGAACAACGGCACACTGCAGGACTTTCAGCGTTTGGTAATCTATCATTTGGTCAGCAGGAGTGACAAGTCAGCAAACCTAGCTGTGACTTTAAGACTCAGGGTAAGGACCCAGGAGGCAGGGTTCAATATTGTCCAAGTAGCAACTACTATTTGCTTGGAGAGCGCATTGCAGACACCTTCCCAGTAAAATGCTAATACTAAGCAAAACCACAACATATGTAAAAGGTCTGCGGTGTCCGTATGACGCCTAGGGTATGGTGGAGGGGCATCAGGAAAAATTCTGTGTAGTTTCAGTGGTGTGAAGCATGCTCTGTGTAGGATTGTGAATTGTGTAAATTTAAACCACAAGAATCTTACGTGGGTCTTCCAGGATGAAGCGCCAATCTTTATCATGTAAGGCAGTCGAGGCACTGAAGATGATCATGTTTGATCTAGTTGGTACTCGGTTGGATTATTCCACATCTATTTATCGCAACCTTTCTAAGGGCGATCTAGCAAAACTACAGCCGATGAAGAATGCTGCATCCAGGATAATATTTAAACGATCCAGGAAAACCCACACTATCCCCCTTCAAAGAAACCTCCACAAGCTACCAACAAAATACACTATCCAGTTCAAAATGGTTCTCTTGTTTTTCAAGAGATGCATGGTTTAGCTCCCCAATTCCTACCTAAAAGAATCTTAAATTATACTCCCTCAAGGACTCTGCGCTCCTCCATTGAAAACTTGTAGAAAACACACAGACTTAAAAAAGTGAGATATGGAAAGCACAGGTGTTTTTTTAGCCTAGCCTTGATTGAATGGAACTTTCTTCTGCATGACCTTCACTCCAAACTTGATCTGGCATCTTTTAGAGCAGCACTGAAAATCTGGCTGTTTAAACAAGCCTTCATCTGAAGAAACCCAGGAAATGCCTTACCCTGGATAGGACAAGATGGGTATTCACTAGGGCCCCGGGAATCTCTGACACCGCATAACTGGCCCCATGAAACCTTAGGGTGTACGAGCTCATTAGAAATACAATTAACATTAGCATGTCACATGTTTCACAACATATATTTTACAAAATATAACATTACGACAAACAGGAACCACACATTAAACATAAAAACAAATTACCAAGAAGTAAACACAGAACTTTGCTTGCCAAACACACCTGCAATTCATAAGTTGCATGCTTTGACACTTTACGAGTGTGCAGAACAGCATAGCTATGGTTTAAAAATTCATATTGTTGAGAACTAACTGAGAATCTAAGCATGACATTTCAAAATAGATAGTAGACTATTTTAACACAATGGAACAGACTTTACGAATGCAAGTTAATATTTAAAAGCCAAAACAAATTAAAAAATTAAAATGAACGTACCCTACAAAACAAAGGCTGATTCGAAGACTCATAAGGAGCTGCAACCCAACAATATTTTCACATGCAAATATACAAGTAGAAAGAAATGCTAATATAACATTGAGAACAAAGTAAACAGCGGTATTGGTTTATATGTTAGGTATTGGGGTTACAACAGTGGTCAGTCATATCTGTTATGTAAAATAGCACTGACCAAGTTCATGTTGCAGGTAGAAGATCAGAGCATGTGGACCATCCTTGATCTAATTTCAATACATTACTTGATTGGAACCTTTTTTCAGCAATTGCAGGGAAGGGCTCTATGCAGGCTGACTGACACAAGGCCTACTTGTCACATAAGCAGAGAGACTAGTGGTCTGGCCAAGAACTCTACCCACTATCTCTGTTGTTACACTCTAGTCTGTCAGAGTCATTCGGGTATGTGGTGCTGGTGAGGTCTTTTGTGTACTTCACTGCTTGTGCTGTGAGTGACAGGTATTCATAGTCAGGAAGCAGAAAGTTGTAATCGCACCACCTGGGCGCAACCCGCAAAAGGACAATGCAGACACAGAGGAACCCCACCATGCCAATCTTTACTGCACAGTGAGGGCCAGATTTATTGAGCACTTGCACTGCTATTGTGTCTCGCAAGGCGACTCAAAGCAATGGAAGGGCTTAACTCAGATTTACCTAGCTACGCAATGCCCCTTGCATGGCTTTGCTTGGCTTGGTAAATCCAGAGTAACAAAGGCAAAGCCTTTTGAGTTACTCTGTGCAGGGAAACATGGGTGGAGAGTGGGTTTTCTCACGCATCTACCCATGCTTTTTGGCGCATTCCCGGATTTCCTAAGAGTAGAAAACCTGGGAATGCGTCACAGTTGTAGCCTACCCAATAGAGGAGAAATATCTTTATTTATTCTCATTTGTTCCTCTTTCTAAGGGTGCTGCAGTCTGCAGAACACATAGAAAGAAAAAACCTCTAAGTATTGTTTTGTGTGTGGGAAAGTGTCCCTTCCTGCAAAAAAAAACAATTCTGCCTGCATGGCACAGGATGCCTGTATTGGTGCTAGGCAGATCTCAGTGTGACAGGGCAGTGAGAGAGCAGGAGTGTGCAATATATTAGTAAATGTGGCACATTCCTCCCCTCTCTCTTTCACACAGTGCAACAAGTTATCTTGCTGCATTGCGTGAAGAGTTTGTAAATCTGCCACTAAGAGCCCAGCTTTTGAATATAGACAAAGACCAGTGCAGCAAGGTTGTGTCTAAGCACTTTGAAAGATTAGCACGCTGCAGAATCACACCACAATAAAATAGAAATGTTATTTAAGTCTATTCTTCTCTCGGGCAGGGGCCGGACTGGCCAGACATCCTGGACTGGCTAAAAAAAAAGAAGAAATTAAGTAAATGAACAGATTATTTTTTAACTCTAGACAGTGTCGATGCTGTCCTGAAACTTTAATGAAGCTGCCGTACTGCAAACTTTTTTTTATTTTCAAAAACGAAATCCCAAAGAGTTTTCATAGCGTAGGATCATTTTGCAGTTTTCACTTCCCCTTAGATGACAGAAAGTGGAAAGTTGCCATTTGTTTGCTCACTCTAAGGGACATATTTAAGAGCCCCTTGCGCCGCCTTCGCACTGCATCATATTCTTGACGCTAACAGGGCCTTTCCCCGTGCCATATTTACAAAGTGGTGCAATGCATGCATTGCGCCTCTTTGTAACCCCTTGCGCCACATTATGCCTGCGCCAGGCATAATGTATGCAAGGGGGGCGTTTCTCTGCTAAGAGGCCCACAAAAATGACGCAGTGAAATTTAGCAGATTTCAGTGCCCCATTTTTGGCGTCATTTTTAACGCCTGCTCAAAGCCCTCCTTGCACTTTGCTACACTAGCATCACAATTTTCGACGCTAGTGTAGCAAAGCGCCACCATAGCATCAAAAATGTTGACGGTATTGTGCCAGTGACCGCCATGGTGTGCTGTATTATGAATACGGCGTGAACATGGTGTCATTAGGTGCTGGTAGGGGGGGCGCAAGAAAAGTGGCACATCATCTATGATGCGCCACTTTATTGTAAATATGCCGCTAAATATTTTAGTGGGACAAATGGCAAAACCACTGATGGCAGTTACTCTGTATGTCTGTCAGAGTGGTATGTCGGTGGTGGGAAATGCAGTAGACTTCACCATCAACATTCTCAGGGTCCGCTCAACTTTAAATGAGGAGGGGGATTGACATTCAGTTTGTCAGAGATGATACTAAATTGCCTTTGCAAAAGAGCTCCATCTATGCTAAACTCTAAATCAGGCCCTTAAACTACCTTCCCAAGCTGAGAACAAAATCTTCAAAAAGTTGAACAAGTTATGAATTTGCTTGCATTTCATTGAAAATGCTGTAAAATGTCAGTAGTCAAAATATTTAGCATGGGAAGGGCAGAGGCCCCCCTGTGACTCCCTGCACCTGTTCTCCACCAGCCTTTTCATGGTGGTGAGACCGCCATGAAAAGGCTGGCGGAGAACCAGGTTGTAATCGACAGGGCAGAGCTGAGTTCAGCGCCACCCTGGCTGATTCCAACCTGGACCACCGTCAGCCCGTCAGGAACATTGTTCCTGGTGGAGACAGCGGTAGTTTGGCGGTCTGACCGTCAAACACTAAGGCCCATATTTATACTTTTTGACGCAAAACTGCGCCAACGCAGTTTTGTGTCAAAAAAATTAGTGCCGGCTGACGCCATTCTGAAGCGCCATGCGGGCGCCGTATTTATTGATTCACGTTAGCCGGTGTTAGCCGCCGGCGCCGTCTGGTGTGCGTTAAAAAAAACGACGTACACCAGGCAGCGCCGGCGTAGGGGGATATGGGGCTTGGGCGTCAAGAAATGGGGCAAGTCAGGTTGAGGCAATTTTTTCGCCTCAACCCGATTTGCGCCATTTTTTTTCACTCCCAACCCCATAGAAATGACTCCTGTCTTAGCAAAGACAGGAGTCATGCCCCCTTGCCCAATGGCCATGCCCAGGGGACTTCTGTCCCCTGGGCATGGCCATTGGGCATAGTGGCATGTAGGGGGGCACAAATCATGCCACAAAAAAATAAAAAATAAAACACTTACCTGAACTTACCTAAATGTCCCAGGGATGGGTCCCTCCAGCCTTGGGTGTCCTCCTGGGGTGGGCAAGGGTGACAGGGGGTGTCCCTGGGGGCATGGGAGGGCACCTCTGGGCTTCTTCAGAGCCCACAGGTCCCTTAACGCCTGCCTTTTGCAGGCGCTAAAAAACGGCGCAAAAGCGGCCGTACGTCATTTTTTTTGACCCGCCCACTTCCGGGCGTGATTTTTGCCCGGGAGTATAAATCCGACGCACATGCCTCGGAGTCGATTTTTTAGACGGGAACGCCTACCTTGCATATAATTAACGCAAAGTAGGTGTCCACGCTAAAAAATGACGCTAACTCCATGGACTTTGGCGCTAGACGCGTCTAACGCCAAAGTATAAATATGGAGTTAGTTTTGCGTCAAAATTGCGTAAAAAAAAACGACGCAATTCCGGTGCAAACGGAGTATAAATATGCCCCTTAATTTGGAGGTCGGACCGCCAAACTGACGGCGGTCAGGACCGCCACAGCGAGTCTGATGGTCTGTTGACCGCCAGGCTCATAATCAGACTCTAGGAGTCTAAAAGAATGATGATGAGTAATCTAAGCATTACCTCCACATCCAGTGTTCCTCATCAAAGTCAGAAATACTTAAAGATCTGCCAGGCACAAGCAGTCTGCTGACAACCCGGCGCAAACAAACCAGACCTAGCCAGAGTACTGCAAAACACACATTTATTAAGTGTTCAGGGAAGCCTGTATGGCCACCTGATAATCCTAAAAAAAAGGACCACCGTTCGGACCCTCCTCGCAGCGACTAAGGATGACAAAAGGAACCACCTGATCAAACAATTCATAAGAAATGATAATGGCAGATTTGACACATCAACTATTCGTGGTACTTGCAGGTTTACAAGCATTTCCCCAAAACAAACATAACCAACATGGACTGCCAGTAGCAAAAAAATATGTACAGTTTAGACAAATTAACACTGCACTTTGGATATTCAGTGAATATAAAAATAACTTCCTCAGGAGAAGAGGGGTTTCCAGAGCTAAGGGGAACCAGGAGCTAATCTAAGGCTGAAAGCCTGGCCAAAGACACTAAAGAATCTTATCAGGCAGGATCTTGGAGTAATGGGTATTAACCACCAAGGCCTCTCGACTCCTCCCAGTGCCATGCCCATGTGATGGCCAAAAAAGAACATAACTGAAGTCAGAAAGAGATAGAGCAACTGAATATAAAGGCTCTGAAAATCCTTGAGGGCTAATGGCAAACCCCAAGATGACAACTGGGTAATGTGCAACCAAAGGCCTAAAGACAAAGCTAAGGAGTAGCCAATAATCGAGTTTCTTCACAGAGACCAAAGAACACATTGGTACACAGCAAGCAGCCCTTTGCAACAGATAAATGTTCAAGACACTCCTCCCATAGGAGACTGAGCACTGAGAATGTGTCTCAGGAGGCCACTTGAAGATCCTTTGAAAGAAACCTGTTGGAAAAATACAGCCAAGGATAAGCCTAGGAAGCCTGGTGTGACTCTCCTGAATGCAAATCTGTCTGAACAACCTGGATGCTGATGAGATACCCACTTAACTTCCATTTCATCAGGGGAAGGTGAATTAGAGATGGACGGGGAAGGTCAGTCAAAAAGATTTGATTTGGAAACTCCGGAAGCTGCACTGGAGGAACTTGATACAAACAACCCAGCAGTGGAAACCAGAGCAACCAGAGCAACTGATGCCAAGATGGAGCAATCGGGAGAACCCAAACCTTCTTTCTCCTAATCTTTTTTATCACTTTTGAGAGCGGAGGAATGGAGTGCATACAGGAGACTAAATGGCCACTGGCTTAATAGAGCATAACCTTCCCAAGCCTCCACATTCAACCCCTGGAGCAGAAGCATGGACTACAGGTATCCACCCTGGAACCGAAGAGTTCTAACCACAGAAGATCTAGGTGGGAAAACAAGAGACGCAAAGTGCTTGAATTCAGATGAAAATCGAGGAAAGAGGGTAACAGCCAGCTCAAATGGTCCACTGTCACATTTTTGTAATCAATCAGATACATTGCTGTCAAGTACACCATGTTGGGATTTGAACACAACTCCAAATAATGGGCTGCAATCTCGAGACTGTGAGACCTCATTCACGTCACTTCTTCCCACCCCTCCACCCATTGATGTAAGTCTTCACAATCTCTTCTGTTGTCCGTACTGACCAGAGACGCATGCCCCAGAAGGAGGGGGTGAAGGGCATCTAGGCTAGGAACACAGCAGACAGTGCTGGTTTAAGTAATGAGCAACCTCTGCCAGGAACCATTTGCTATGGACCATCTCGGTGTCCAGTTTGGCCATGCCATAGCCACCAGGCACTGGCATCCTTGATGACCACTGGAGAAAGCAGAGGTGCCAGAGAGACCTCTGGCTGGGAATCCACCAGCCACCACTCCAGATTCAGCCTGGCACAGAATTACACATAGCACAGTACTGTCTGTTAGATATTGGGTCTCTAGTTGGCAGAGGTATACACCCTGTTCAAGTAGGACCACAATCCTAGTCAGGGCAAGACAATTACACAACCTAAATTAATCTGTGCTCACCCTCTGGTTTACCTCGGAAGATGATGTGTAAAGTATTTGTGCAACACATGTGTAATCACAGCGACACATCACAAAAGGACTCCACACAGTTGTATTAAAAATAGAAGTTATCTGGGTAGTTCCAGACCAGAAATGGCAACAAGAATCAAATGAATATTCACTTTAAAGATATCATCTTAAGTACACTGTGTATGAGGCTTATTCTAGAGTCTTTATGGTATTGTAACAGAATATGAGTATCTCTCTGCGAGGAGCACAGAGTGGGTTTATTGGGGACACCCAGGAGCAGCCTGGATGACAAGTAGTAGGTGTTATGTCCTCGGTATGCAGAGAGTGCAGTGGAAGCTCGAAGGCTGTTCAGGCCTATGAGCCTGGGAAGATACTGCCTCTGGTGGAGACTAAGTGATCTGAGTTGAGTCAGCATGAAGGCAAGAAGTAGGGTTGCGCTCTAGCGTGACTAAACGGTTGAGGAAGGCCACCACGTAGTGTGGGTCTCCATCACTTGGCAACATGGGTGGCGGCCCGCACTGAAGCTGCTCCGAAGTCCTAGTGCAATGAGCGTTGGGTTGCCGTGAGGCCACTCGGGTGTCCGAGTGGGGCAAGCGGCAGGCCGCAATGAGGCCACACTGAAACCTTGTTTGGGGAGGCAGCGGGCCACAATGGGGCTGTGCTGAATTTCTAGAGTAAAAGGGAAAGGTGGGGTGCAGCAAAGTTGCACTGAAATCTTGGTTAGATAAGCAGCAAGCTGCGTTGAAACCGTGCTGATATCTTGGTTAGATGAGCGGTGAGCTTCGATGAAGCCACGCTGGAGGTCTTTGATGTCCTGCAGACCTCGCGTAGAACCAGGAGCAAGTCGGCAAGCCCTTTGAGTAACTCTGGGGATGATGATTGAGTCTTGAGTTGCAGGGCAGAGATCAGCAGGCAGCAGGGCAGCTCAGCAAGGCATGGCAGCAGTTCAGTGGAACTCTCAGATACAGCAAAGTTGTGATCCTTCAACACAGCTGTCTCTACTCCAGCAGAGATTCCTTGAGTCCAGATGTGCACTGATTTTAGGGGGATGAGGGACCCAGTCCTTATCCTAGAAAGTGCCTTTGATGGGGTGGGGGGTGACTACTAAGAGTTCTTGTGAAGGGCACAGGTCCCCCTTCCAGGTCAGCCTCAGCTCCAGACTACCAGTCTATCAGTGGGAGGTAATCAGCCCTTTTGTGTGGATTCTAGACACTACCCTTTGAGGTGTAAGTGTAAGCCCTTCCCAACCTCCTCCCCAGAAAGACCCATCAGTATGCAGATTCATGCAGATGCAGCTGAGTATCCAGTTTTGTGGGTGTCTGAAGGGAAAGCACAAGTGTAGCTGTCCCCTAGCCCAAGCGAGAAGTGTATTGGAGATAGGCTGTAGGCACACAGGGCACTGCAAACAGAGAAATGCCTACATTCTAGAAGTGGCATTTCTAAAATAGTAATAATAAATCCAACTTTACCAGTAAAGAGGATTAGGTGTTACCATTCCAATGGTACTAAACATGATGTAGCTACTCCTCTCAGATCAGGAATTGTATCTTAAGGGTATTATAAGGAATTCACAATGCTGGCCTATGAGAAGGACAGGCCTCACAGTAATGACAAGCATTTGCAATGCAATGGGTCTCACATTTGGTCAAGTTAGAGCTATTAGCGTTGTAAACTCCTAACCAGAATTTTCTTGCCACATAAACTGAAAATGGAAAGAAAAACAGTTTCAAATATGCAAGCCGACGGCCGCCATGAGGGTGAAGGAGCACACAAAAGGAAACAGAAGTTTGCTCGCAGTCAAACGTATCAGCAGTTATGCAATTATCCATGTAAGAGGGTCGATATCACGCATAGTACTTGACTACTGCCCAGCGAGATTGAGCTGCATAGGAAATACAAATAAAAAGTAGTCCAGGAGCCTAGCGGAAAACATGGAGCATCGTATGTTTTCAATAGTTGGCTGGTGCGCTTGAGGAGGGCTAAACACCGGAAAAGGCATGATATATGCATGCCTTTCACTAATGAAATCAAGCGAATGTTAAAAGGCAAGCCCACAAACCAACCAAACTGATGGGCATGACATGGGCGTGGTTAAAAGCCCACAGAGAGATTACAACAGGGGCCAGAGCACTTGGCCGCTCAACCCTAAAAAACGACTTTGGGGAGTTTTTCATTACCAGGACATGAAACCTTAAAAGTATATGTCCTGCCTTTTGCTTACATGCCACCCTGCCCTATGTGCTCCCTATGACCTACTTGAGGGTGACTTGTATGTAAGAAAAGGGGAGTTTAAGGCTTGGCAATAGGTTTTGAATGCTAAGTCAGGGTGGCAGTGAGGCTGCACAAACAGGCTCTGCAGTGGCAGGCCTGACCATGTTTACAGGACTACTTAAGTGGGTGGCGCAGACAGTACTGCAGGCCCACTGGTAGCCTTCAATTTACAGGCCCTGGGTAATGGCATACCACTTTACATTGAACATCTATTTAAATGAAATATGCCAATTGTGGATACACCAATATTACAATGTTATAGGGGAGAAGCACATGCACGTTAGCACTGGTTAGCAGGGATAAAGTGCTCAGAGTCTTAACCCCTTCGCTGCCAGGCCTTTTCCCCCTCCTGTGCCGAGCCTTTTTTTGGCTATTTGGAGCAGTTCGCGCTTAGGCCCTCATAACTTTTTGTTCACATAAGCTACCCACGCCAAATTTGCGTCCTTTTTTTCCAACATCCTAGGGATTCTAGAGGTACCCAGACTTTGTGGGTTCCCCAGAAGGAGGCCAAGAAATTAGCCAAAAAACAGTGAAAATTTAGTTTTTTTCAAAAAAATTTGAAAAATGGGCTGCAGAAGAAGGCTTGTGGTTTTTTCCCTGAAAAGGGCAACAACAAAGGGTTTGCGGTGATAAAATCACCAGCTTCCCAGCTTTCAGGAACAGGCAGACTTGAATCAGAAAACCCAATTTTTCAACACAATTTTGGCATTTCACGGGGACATACCCCATTTTTACGATTTTTTGTGCTTTCAGCCTCCTTCCAGTCAGTGACAGAAATGGGCATGAAACCAACGCTGGATCCCAGAAACCGCAACATTTTTGGAAAGTAGACAAAAATCTGAATTCAGCAAGGGGTAATTTGTGTAGATCCTACAAGTGTTTCCTACAGAAAATATCAACTGAAAAAGAAAAATATTGAAATTGAGGTGAAAAAAACATCAATTTTTTTCTACGTTTTACTCTGTAACTTTTTCCAGCAATGTCAGATTTTCGAAAGCAATATACCGTTACGTCTGCTGCACTTCTGGTTGCGGGGATATATATGGCTTATAGGTTCATCAAGAACTCTAGGTACCCAGAGCCAATAAATGACCTGCCCCCTGCAGTGGGTTTTCAATCTATGCCGGGTATACAGCAATTCATTTGCTGAAATATAAAGAGTAAAAAATAGCTATCAAGAAAACCTTTGTATTTCCAAAATGGGCACAAGATAAGGTGTTGAGAAGCAGTGGTTATTTGCACATCTCTGAATTCCGGGGTGCCCATACTAGCTTGTGAATTACAGGGCATTTCTCAAATAGATGTCTTTTTTACACACTGTCTTACATTTGGAAGGAAAAAATGTAGAGAAAGACAAGGGGCAATAACACTTGTTTTGCTATTCTATGTTCCCCCAAGTCTCCCGATAAAAATGATACCTCACTTGTGTGGGTAGGCCTAGCGCCCGCGACAGGATATGCCCCAAAAAACAACGTGGACACATCACAGAAAACAGAGCTGTTTATAGCAAAGTGCCTACCTGTAGATTTTGGCCTCTAGCTCAGCCGCCACCTAGGGAAACCTACCAAACCTGTGCATTTCTGAAAACTAGAGACCTAGGGGAATCCAAGATGGGGTGACTTGTGTGGCTCGGACCAGGTTCTGTTACCCAGAATCATTTGCAAACCTCAAAATTTGGCTAAAAAAACACATGTTCCTCACATTTCTGTGGCAGAAAGTTCTGGAATCTGAGAGGAGCCACGAATTTGCTTCCACCCAGCGTTCCCCCACATCTCCCGATAAAAATGATACCTCACTTGTGTGGGTAGGCCTAGCGCCCGTGACAGGAAATGCCCCAAAGCGCAACGTGGACACAGCCAAATTGGTGAAGGAAAACAGAGGTGTTTTTTGCAAAGTGCCTACCTGTAGATTTTGGCCTGTAGCTCAGCCGCCACCTAGGGAAACCTACCAAACCTGTGCATTTCTGAAAACTAGAGACCTAGGGGAATCCAAGATGGGGTGACTTGTGTGGCTCGGACCAGGTTCTGTTACCCAGAATCCTTTGCAAACCTCAACATTTGGCTAAAAAAACACATGTTCCTCACATTTCTGTGGCAGAAAGTTCTGGAATCTGAGAGGAGCCACGAATTTCCTTCCACCCAGCGTTCCCCCACGTCTCCCGATAAAAATGATACCTCACTTGTGTGGGTAGGCCTAGCGCCCGTGACAGGAAACGCCACAAAGCGCAACGTGGACACATCCAAATTTGTGAAGGAAAACAGAGGTGTTTTTTGCAAAGTGCCTACCTGTAGATTTTGGCCTCTAGCTCAGCCGCCACCTAGGGAAACCTACCAAACCTGTGCATTTCTGAAAACTAGAGACCTAGGGGAATCTAAGATGGGGTGACTTGTGTGGCTCGGACCAGGTTCTGTTACCCAGAATCCTTTGCAAACCTCAAAATTTGGCTAAAAAAACACATGTTCCTCACATTTCTGTGGCAGAAAGTTCTGGAATCTGAGAGGAGCCACGAATTTCCTTCCACCCAGCGTTCCCCCACGTCTCCTGATAAAAATGATACCTCACTTGTGTGGGTAGGCCTAGCGCCCGCGACAGGAAACGCCCCAAAGCGCAACGTGGACACATCCAAATTTGTGAAGGAAAATAGAGGTGTTTTTTGCAAAGTGCCTACCTGTAGATTTTGGCCTCTAGCTCAGCCGCCACCTAGGGAAACCTACCAAACCTGTGCATTTCTGAAAACTAGAGACCTAGGGGAATCCAAGATGGGGTGACTTGTGTGGCTCGGATCAGGTTCTGTTACCCAGAATCCTTTGCAAACCTCAAAATTTGGCTAAAAAAAACACATGTTCCTCACATTTCTGTGGCAGAAAGTTCTGGAATCTGAGAGGAGCCACGAATTTCCTTCCACCCAGCGTTCCCCCACGTCTCCCGATAAAAATGATACCTCACTTGTGTGGGTAGGCCTAGCGCCCGCGACAGAAAATGCCCCAAAGCGCAACGTGGACACATCCAAATTTGTGAAGGAAAACAGAGGTGTTTTTTGCAAAGTGCCTACCTGTAGATTTTGGCTTGTAGCTCAGCCGCCACCTAGGGAAACCTACCAAACCTGTGCATTTCTGAAAACTAGAGACCTAGGGGAATCCAAGGTGGGGTGACTTGTGTGGCTCGGACCAGGTTCTGTTACCCAGAATCCTTTGCAAACCTCAAAATTTGGCTAAAAAAACACATGTTCCTCACATTTCTGTGGCAGAAAGTTCTGGAATCTGAGAGGAGCCACGAATTTCCTTCCACCCAGCGTTCCCCCACGTCTCCTGATAAAAATGATACCTCACTTGTGTGGGTAGGCCTAGCGCCCGTGAGAGGAAATGCCCCAAAGCGCAACGTGGACACAGCCAAATTGGTGAAGGAAAACAGAGGTGTTTTTTGCAAAGTGCCTACCTGTAGATTTTGGCCTGTAGCTCAGCCGCCACCTAGGGAAACCTACCAAACCTGTGCATTTCTGAAAACTAGAGACCTAGGGGAATCCAAGATGGGGTGACTTGTGTGGCTCGGACCAGGTTCTGTTACCCAGAATCCTTTGCAAACCTCAAAATTTGGCTAAAAAAACACATGTTCCTCACATTTCTGTGGCAGAAAGTTCTGGAATCTGAGAGGAGCCACAAATTTCCTTCCACCCAGCGTTCCCCCACGTCTCCCGATAAAAATGATACCTCACTTGTGTGGGTGGGCCAGGTGCCTGCAACAGAATAAGGCCCAAAACTTGTAGAGATAGAGGGGATAGCACAGCAAGTTTATAAGGACATATTCTTTTATACATCTTTAGACTGACTCTGCTTTGGGGACCCACATAAGTGAGGTGTCATTTTACTTGGGAGGCTGAGGGGAACACTGGGGAGTAGGAATTTTGTGCTGGAGTGGTGATCCTACGAAGAAAAGTAAGGAAAATATCCTTTTTTAAGCACATTTTGAGGTTTACAGAGGAGTCTGGGTAAGAAAATGTTGGGGGATCCACGCAAGCCACACCTCCCTGGACTCCTTGGGGTGTCTAGTTTTATAAAATGTCTGGGTTTGGTAGGTTTCCCTAGATGAAGGCCGCACACAGGACCAAAAACATAGGTGCCCTCTCCCCCCCAAACACAGGTAGTTTTGTAATATATCGTTTTGATGTGCCCACATACGTCCGTGATGTGCCAAACACTAAAATTTTGAAAAGAAACACAGTTAGTTTATGTGAAAAAGACCCCTCACCCACCAACCAAGTTGGTGGCATGCTTCATCATCGGGGTCCCACCTGAGGCACCTAGCGTGTCACAGGTGTGCTGCGACGCCTGATTACAGCGGAGCAGGTTTTGTCATTTTTACCACACATACTGGTTGGATTTGGCACGAGGGTGAGTGATGGTTCAGTGGATCAAATTTTACTAACAAGAGCTTTCACAAAAATGAAATGCACTGTTAGTAACTGAAAGGCAAAAAGCTGAACCAATGACTCACAGCTCGTGAGCTGTAAAGCCGCGACAAGGCACCAACCGCTTTACAGTCCATTCACACAACTTTCATACATGACACACACAAGGCCATTCACACCGCCAGCCACGGGCCCAGCACATTACAACACTCACATCAACAGACAGCGCCACTCAAGGGCCCATCACTTACATATGCCCACATGCCTGATACAACAATCACACCAGCTGATGGGAGTGTGTGGACTGGTGTTTGGCTGGCAGTGTGTTGCAGTAGCCAACAGCAAGTCAATATGTACACTCTCAGCCAAGCCCCACTCCACCCACAATGGCATCATTTTTTTTTTTTTTTTTAACAGAGGAACCCCTAACTAAGTAGAAAGAATTACAAAACTACAAACACAAAAGCTCTAACTAAGAACATGACAGAAATGCTAACCATGAAACTAAACACATGAAAATACAAAACAGACATGAGTTTACACTCATGGTTGTTCCCAGAAATTCTTCTGGGTGTGGTAATTCTTAAAACAAGCACCGACACACAGCCCAGGCTTTGAAGGACAATCTGGGCAGTACATTCGAGTCTCCCTCCGGATACCTCTTCGAAAACACACTCTACATTTCTTAGCTGGAAAGTCTTTTTTGGGTGTGGGAGGAATGTGCTCAGCAAAGTGGCGATCTTTCAATCTAGCCACATCCTCCACCACTGCTCCTCTAGGAACTCTGGCCTGTTCCACCACAAGAAGGCTCTCTATCACTGACTCCTGAAATTTCACAAATGTCATCTTTGACTCTGGAGACCTATCCCTAAACACAATAAAAGCATTGAAGGTTGCTAAGTGGAAGAGGTGAAGTGCTAACTTCTTATACCAAACGTAAGACTTACGAATAGCAGTATAAGGTTCCAACCTCTGGTCAACTCTATCTACACCTCCCATGTGCTTATTATAATCTAAAATGCACACAGGTTTGCGCACTTCAGCAACCTGGCCCCAAACAGTCACAGGGGAAGTACTCTCATCATGGATGGTACTTAGCATGTAGACATCCCTCTTGTCTGAAAATGTCAAAGCTAGCAGCTCCTCGTTCCGCAAGGCACAGCACTGTCCTCTCTCAAGTTTTTTACAGACAAGCTCCCTTGGATAGCCTTTCCGGTTAGAACGGATTGTGCCACAAGCAACTGTGTCCACTCTAAACAATTCCTTGAACAATTGCACACCAGTGTAGAAGTTATCTACATACAAATGGTGACCTTTGTTGAACAGTCGTCTACCAAGATCCCACACAATTTTCTCAGTAACTCCAAAAGTGGGAGGACAACCAGGGGGATCAATATTGGAATCCCTACCAGTGTACACACGGAAACTATACACATATCCTGTCCTACTTTCAGACAGCATATACAATTTAATTCCATATCGTGCCCTTTTGCTAGGAATGTACTGCCTAAAAACCAAACGACCCTTGAAGAGGACCAAAGACTCGTCCACACTTAACTCTTTGCCTGGAACATAGACCTCCGAAAACCGATCTACAAAATGATCAAGGACAGGCCTAATCTTAAAAAGACGGTCAGAATCTGGGTGATCTCGTGGCAAGGCTAATGCATTGTCAACAAAATGCAGCATCCTAAGAAGAAGCAAATACCGATTACGACTCATGGTCGCTGGAAATATAGCTGTTGCCATCAAGGGACTAGTAGACCAATAAGAAGCCAGTGACGGCTTCCTTATCAACCCCATCAAAAAAGTCAAACCCCAAAACTTTTTTAACTCCTCCAAATTTGTGGGAATCCACTGGGCAGCTCTAGAGTGTGGCCTAAGTCTAGCAGCGTTGTCCCTCAAATGCTGCTCCGCATACAAATTAGTCTGCTCAACAATCTCTTCCAAAAACACATTATCCATGAATAACTCAAAGAAATTGATAGGCATAAAGTTCTCTGTATTGGCGTAACACCCCGGGAGACCAGTAAAGGCAGGCAACTCTGGCTGCTCCATGTTTGGGGCAACCCAGACATCAGGTCTTATAACGGGAAACCTTTCAGCCCCAGGTTGCTGCACTATTGGCACATCAATGTCCTCCTCTAAAACAGGCCCTTCATCTGCACTGAGTGTGGCTTCATCATCAGAAGATTCCCCTCCAAGAGAAACATCACTGCCAGAATCTCTGACTTCCTCCTCTGCCTCAGATGCAGAGTCCGTCTCATAGTCATGATCAGACTGTGACTCAAAAAGCATACCAACCACCTGCTGAGCGGTCATCCTGCGGCTAGCCATGATCTCTCCTGCTAAAATTAACTGGACAAATTCACCACCAACAACCAGCACTGTGTAAGACAAGCAACAAAGTGTAGCTTTGTTAGTAAGAGTTATAAACTCAAAAACTATACCGCTCACTTGCCTGAAAAAGATTGATTCACCAGCTACTACACAGCAATCACCAATGATATCCCACTAAAAATAAAGAAAGAAAGGCAAATTAGAAATAAGACAAAACAAATATCATTGTGCACAAACCTAAGGACAATTTCACACACAATCCTGCATTTAGTACACCCCCTACAAACATGTCATTCATGCATGGCAACAATACTCCTTTGGAGAAAATTGTTTTTACTTACCTAAAACATGCAACTGTGCAAACTGCAGGTCAACCACCGCCAAAACTGCAAGGAGCCACAGCAAATAAAGCAAAAGCTTTGAACTAGAACAAAAAGGAGGAAAACATTTTTTATCACAAATGCAAAGACTTCTTCAGTTGACAAACACCCCACCATCAAACATTTAGAAATTGGTGCCTAAGTGGATTCTGCCATAGGGGCAGATGGGCCTACTAATAAAATAGGCCTGTCTACCCCAAGGAAGCCAGAAAATACCTTTAATAGTGTGTCCCCATGGAGAGCGACCCTTGCCAAAGGGGACAGCCCTCAAAAAAACAAAAAAAGACACACACAACACTATCCCTGGTGCCTAAGTGGCTTCTACCCCCCTTGGGGGCAGGTGGGCCTAACAAAATAGGCCCATCTGCCCCCAGGGGGTGTAGAAATGGGCAACAGGTCAATGCCCCCCTTGGGGGGGACGCCCCGTGACCAAGGGGACGCCCCCCCACAAAAATAAACAAATAAAAAAAATCCCTGGCGTTCTAGTGGTTTCTGCCCCCCTTGGGGGCAGACCAGCCTAAAAATAATAGCCTGATCTGTCTCCAAGGGGTGCAGAAATGGCCTGGGTACATGTGCCCCCAAAGTGGGGGGCGACCCTTGCCCAATGCCCCCCCCATCCACTAACACACACACACACACACTATCCCTGGTGTCTAAGTGGCTTCTGCCCCCCTTGGGGGCAGGTGGGCCTAACAAAATAGGCCCATCTGCCCCCAGGGGGTGTAGAAATGGCCAACAGGTCAATGCCTCCCTTGGGGGGGCGCCCCGTGACCAAGGGTACGCCCCCCACAAAAATAAACAAATAAAAAAAAATCCCTGGCGTTCTAGTAGTTTCTGCCCCCCTTGGGGGCAGACCAGCCTAAAAATAATAGGCTGATCTGTCTCCAAGGGGTGCAGAAATGGCCTGGGTACATGTGCCCCCAAAGTGGGGGGCGACCCTTGCCCAAGGCCCCCCCCATCCACTAACACACACACACACTATCCCTGGTGTCTAAGTGGCTTCTGCCCCCCTTGGGGGCAGGTGGGCCTAACAAAATAGGCCCATCTGCCCCCAGGGGGTGTAGAAATGGCCAAAAGGTCAATGCCTCCCTTGGGGGGGCGCCCCGTGACCAAGGGGACGCCCCCCCCACTAAAATAAACAAATAAAAAAAAATCCCTGGCGTTCTAGTAGTTTCTGCCCCCTTGGGGGCAGACCAGCCTAAAAATAATAGGCTGATCTGTCTCCAAGGGGTGCAGAAATGGCCTGGGTACATGTGCCCCCAAAGTGGGGGGCGACCCTTGCCCAAGGCCCCCCCCATCCACTAACACACACACACACACTATCCCTGGTGTCTAAGTGGCTTCTGCCCCCCTTGGGGGCAGGTGGGCCTAAGAAAATAGGCCCATCTGCCCCCAGGGGGTGTAGAAATGGGCAACAGGTCAATGCCTCCGTTGGGGGGGCGCCCCGTGACCAAGGGTACGCCCCCCCACAAAAATAAACAAATAAAAAAAAATCCCTGGCATTCTAGTAGTTTCTGCCCCCCTTGGGGGCAGACCAGCCTAAAAATAATAGGCTGATCTGTCTCCAAGGGGTGCAGAAATGGCCTGGGTACATGTGCCCCCAAAGTGGGGGGCGACCCTTGCCCAAGGCCCCCCCCCATCCACTAACTCACACACACACACACTATCCCTGGTGTCTAAGTGGCTTCTGCCCCCCTTGGGGGCAGGTGGGCCTAAGAAAATAGGCCCATCTGCCCCCAGGGGGTGTAGAAATGGGCAACAGGTCAATGCCCCCCTTGGGGGGGCGCCCCGTGACCAAGGGGACGCCCCCCAAAAAAAATAAACAAATAAAAAAAAATCCCTGGCGTTCTAGTAGTTTCTGCCCCCCTTGGGGGCAGACCAGCCTAAAAATAATAGGCTGATCTGTCTCCAAGGGGTGCAGAAATGGCCTGGGTACATGTGCCCCCAAAGTGGGGGGCGACCCTTGCCCAAGGCCCCCCCCATCCACTAACACACACACACACACACACTATCCCTGGTGTCTAAGTGGCTTCTGCCCCCCTTGGGGGCAGGTGGGCCTAACAAAATAGGCCCATCTGCCCCCAGGGGGTGTAGAAATGGCCAACAGGTCAATGCCTCCCTTGGGGGGGCGCCCCGTGACCAAGGGGACGCCCCCCCCCACAAAAATAAACAAATAAAAAAAAATCCCTGGCGTTCTAGTAGTTTCTGCCGCCTTGGGGGCAGACCAGCCTAAAAATAATAGGCTGATCTGTCTCCAAGGTG
This sequence comes from Pleurodeles waltl, assembly GCF_031143425.1. NCBI lineage: Eukaryota > Metazoa > Chordata > Amphibia > Caudata > Salamandridae > Pleurodeles > Pleurodeles waltl. The sequence continues at coordinate 1,350,306,583 of NC_090446.1, read as the reverse complement.
TGCAGAAATGGCCTGGGTACATGTGCCCCCAAAGTGGGGGGCGACCCTTGCCCAAGGCCCCCCCCATCCACTAACACACACACACACTATCCCTGGTGTCTAAGTGGCTTCTGCCCCTCTTGGGGGCAGGTGGGCCTAAGAAAATAGGCCCATCTGCCCCCAGGGGGTGTAAAAATGGGCAACAGGTCAATGCCCCCCTTGGGGGGGCGCCCCGTGACCAAGGGTACGCCCCCCCACAAAAATAAACAAATAAAAAAAAATCCCTGGCGTTCTAGTAGTTTCTGCCCCCCTTGGGGGCAGACCAGCCTAAAAATAATAGGCTGATCTGTCTCCAAGGGGTGCAGAAATGGCCTGGGTACATGTGCCCCCAAAGTGGGGGGCGACCCTTGCCCAAGGCCCCCCCATCCACTAACACACACACACACACACACACACACTATCCCTGGTGTCTAAGTGGCTTCTGCCCCCCTTGGGGGCAGGTGGGCCTAAGAAAATAGGCCTATCTGCCCCCAGGGGGTGTAGAAATGGGCAACAGGTCAATGCCCCCCTTGGGGGGGGGCGCCCCGTGACCAAGGGGACGCCTCCCACAAAAATAAACAAATAAAAAAAATCCCTGGCGTTCTAGTGGTTTCTGCCCCCCTTGGGGGCAGACCAGCCTAAAAATAATAGGCTGATCTGTCTCCAAGGGGTGCAGAAATGGCCTGGGTACATGTGCCCCCAAAGTGGGGGGCGACCCTTGCCCAAGGCCCCCCCCATCCACTAACACACACACACACACTATCCCTGGTGTCTAAGTGGCTTCTGCCCCCCTTGGGGGCAGGTGGGCCTAAGAAAATAGGCCCATCTGCCCCCAGGGGGTGTAGAAATGGGCAACAGGTCAATGCCCCCCTTGGGGGGGCGCCCCGTGACCAAGGGGACGCCCCCCAAAAAAAATAAACAAATAAAAAAAAATCCCTGGCGTTCTAGTAGTTTCTGCCCCCCTTGGTGGCAGACCAGCCTAAAAATAATAGGCTGATCTGTCTCCAAGGGGTGCAGAAATGGCCTGGGTACATGTGCCCCCAAAGTGGGGGGCGACCCTTGCCCAAGGCCCCCCCCATCCACTAACACACACACACACATACACACTATCCCTGGTGTCTAAGTGGCTTCTGCCCCCCTTGGGGGCAGGTGGGCCTAAGAAAATAGGCCCATCTGCCCCCAGGGGGTGTAGAAATGGGCAACAGGTCAATGCCCCCCTTGGGGGGGCGCCCCGTGACCAAGGGGATGCCCCCCCACAAAAAAAACAAATAAAAAAAAAAAACTGGCGTTCTAGTGGTTTCTGCCCTCCTTGGGGGCAGACCAGCCTAAAAATAATAGGCTGATCTGTGTCCAAGGGGTGCAGAAATGGCCTGGGTACATGTGCCCCCAAAGTGGGGGGCGACCCTTGCCCAAGGCCCCCCCCCATCCACTAACACACACACACACACACACACACTATCCCTGGTGTCTAAGTGGCTTCTGCCCCCCTTGGGGGCAGGTGGGCCTAAGAAAATAGGCCCATCTGCCCCCAGGGGGTGTAGAAATGGGCAACAGGTCAATGCCCCCCTTGGGGGGGCGCCCCGTGACCAAGGGGACGCCCCCCCACAAAAATAAACAAATAAAAAAAAATCCCTGGCGTTCTAGTAGTTTCTGCCCCCCTTGGGGGCAGACCAGCCTAAAAATAATAGGCTGATCTGTCTCCAAGGGGTGCAGAAATGGCCTGGGTACATGTGCCCCCAAAGTGGGGGGCGACCCTTGCCCAAGGCCCCCCCCATCCACTAACACACACACACACACACACTATCCCTGGTGTCTAAGTGGCTTCTGCCCCCCTTGGGGGCAGGTGGGCCTAAGAAAATAGGCCCATCTGCCCCCAGGGGGTGTAGAAATGGGCAACAGGTCAATGCCCCCCTTGGGGGGGCGCCCCGTGACCAAGGGTACGCCCCCCCACAAAAATAAACAAATAAAAAAAAATCCCTGGCGTTCTAGTAGTTTCTGCCCCCCTTGGGGGCAGACCAGCCTAAAAATAATAGGATGATCTGTCTCCAAGGGGTGCAGAAATGGCCTGGGTACATGTGCCCCCAAAGTGGGGGGCGACCCTTGCCCAAGGCCCCCCCCATCCACTAACACACACACACACACACACTATCCCTGGTGTCTAAGTGGCTTCTGCCCCCCTTGGGGGCAGGTGGGCCTAAGAAAATAGGCCCATCTGCCCCCAGGGGGTGTAGAAATGGGCAACAGGTCAATGCCCCCCTTGGGGGGGCGCCCCGTGACCAAGGGGATGCCCCCCCACAAAAAAAACAAATAAAAAAAAAAAACTGGCGTTCTAGTGGTTTCTGCCCTCCTTGGGGGCAGACCAGCCTAAAAATAATAGGCTGATCTGTGTCCAAGGGGTGCAGAAATGGCCTGGGTACATGTGCCCCCAAAGTGGGGGGCGACCCTTGCCCAAGGCCCCCCCCCATCCACTAACACACACACACACACACACACACTATCCCTGGTGTCTAAGTGGCTTCTGCCCCCCTTGGGGGCAGGTGGGCCTAAGAAAATAGGCCCATCTGCCCCCAGGGGGTGTAGAAATGGGCAACAGGTCAATGCCCCCCTTGGGGGGGCGCCCCGTGACCAAGGGGACGCCCCCCCACAAAAATAAACAAATAAAAAAAAATCCCTGGCGTTCTAGTAGTTTCTGCCCCCCTTGGGGGCAGACCAGCCTAAAAATAATAGGCTGATCTGTCTCCAAGGGGTGCAGAAATGGCCTGGGTACATGTGCCCCCAAAGTGGGGGGCGACCCTTGCCCAAGGCCCCCCCCATCCACTAACACACACACACACACACACTATCCCTGGTGTCTAAGTGGCTTCTGCCCCCCTTGGGGGCAGGTGGGCCTAACAAAATAGGCCCATCTGCCCCCAGGGGGTGTAGAAATGGCCAACAGGTCAATGCCTCCCTTGGGGGGGCGCCCCGTGACCAAGGGGACGCCCCCCCCCACAAAAATAAACAAATAAAAAAAATCCCTGGCGTTCTAGTAGTTTCTGCCCCCTTGGGGGCAGACCAGCCTAAAAATAATAGGCTGATCTGTCTCCAAGGGGTGCAGAAATGGCCTGGTTACATGTGCCCCCAAAGTGGGGGGCGACCCTTGCCCAAGGCCCCCCCCATCCACTAACACACACACACTATCCCTGGTGTCTAAGTGGCTTCTGCCCCCCTTGGGGGCAGGTGGGCCTAAGAAAATAGGCCCATCTGCCCCCAGGGGGTGTAGAAATGGGCAACAGGTCAATGCCCCCCTTGGGGGGGCGCCCCGTGACCAAGGGTACGCCCCCCCACAAAAATAAACAAATAAAAAAAAATCCCTGGCGTTCTAGTAGTTTCTGCCCCCCTTGGGGGCAGACCAGCCTAAAAATAATAGGCTGATCTGTCTCCAAGGGGTGCAGAAATGGCCTGGGTACATGTGCCCCCAAAGTGGGGGGCGACCCTTGCCCAAGGCCCCCCCCATCCACTAACACACACACACACACACACTATCCCTGGTGTCTAAGTGGCTTCTGCCCCCCTTGGGGGCAGGTGGGCCTAAGAAAATAGGCCCATCTGCCCCCAGGGGGTGTAGAAATGGGCAACAGGTCAATGCCCCCCTTGGGGGGGGGCGCCCCGTGACCAAGGGGACGCCTCCCACAAAAATAAACAAATAAAAAAAATCCCTGGCGTTCTAGTGGTTTCTGCCCCCCTTGGGGGCAGACCAGCCTAAAAATAATAGGCTGATCTGTCTCCAAGGGGTGCAGAAATGGCCTGGGTACATGAGCCCCCAAAGTGGGGGGCGACCCTTGCCCAAGGCCCCCCCCATCCACTAACACACACACACACACTATCCCTGGTGTCTAAGTGGCTTCTGCCCCCCTTGGGGGCAGGTGGGCCTAAGAAAATAGGCCCATCTGCCCCCAGGGGGTGTAGAAATGGGCAACAGGTCAATGCCCCCCTTGGGGGGGCGCCCCGTGACCAAGGGGACGCCCCCCCAAAAAAATAAAAAAATTAAAAAAAATCCCTGGCGTTCTAGTAGTTTCTGCCCCCCTTGGTGGCAGACCAGCCTAAAAATAATAGGCTGATCTGTCTCCAAGGGGTGCAGAAATGGCCTGGGTACATGTGCCCCCAAAGTGGGGGGCGACCCTTGCCCAAGGCCCCCACCATCCACTAACACACACACACACATACACACTATCCCTGGTGTCTAAGTGGCTTCTGCCCCCCTTGGGGGCAGGTGGGCCTAAGAAAATAGGCCCATCTGCCCCCAGGGGGTGTAGAAATGGGCAACAGGTCAATGCCCCCCTTGGGGGGGCGCCCCGTGACCAAGGGGACGCCCCCCCACAAAAAAAACAAATAAAAAAAAAAAACTGCCGTTCTAGTGGTTTCTGCCCTCCTTGGGGGCAGACCAGCCTAAAAATAATAGGCTGATCTGTGTCCAAGGGGTGCAGAAATGGCCTGGGTACATGTGCCCCCAAAGTGGGGGGCGACCCTTGCCCAAGGCCCCCCCCCATCCACTAACACACACACACACACACACACACTATCCCTGGTGTCTAAGTGGCTTCTGCCCCCCTTGGGGGCAGGTGGGCCTAAGAAAATAGGCCCATCTGCCCCCAGGGGGTGTAGAAATGGGCAACAGGTCAATGCCCCCCTTGGGGGGGCGCCCCGTGACCAAGGGGACGCCCCCCCACAAAAATAAACAAATAAAAAAAAATCCCTGGCGTTCTAGTAGTTTCTGCCCCCCTTGGGGGCAGACCAGCCTAAAAATAATAGGCTGATCTGTCTCCAAGGGGTGCAGAAATGGCCTGGGTACATTTGCCCCCAAAGTGGGGGGCGACCCTTGCCCAAGGCCCCCCCCATCCACTAACACACACACACACACTATCCCTGGTGTCTAAGTGGCTTCTGCCCCCCTTGGGGGCAGGTGGGCCTAAGAAAATAGGCCCCTCTGCCCCCAGGGGGTGTAGAAATGGGCAACAGGTCAATGCCCCCCTTGGGGGGGGCGCCCCGTGACCAAGGGGACGCCCCCCAAAAAAAATAAACAAATAAAAAAAAATCCCTGGCGTTCTAGTAGTTTCTGCCCCCCTTGGGGGCAGACCAGCCTAAAAATAATAGGCTGATCTGTCTCCAAGGGGTGCAGAAATGGCCTGGGTACATGTGCCCCCAAAGTGGGGGGCGACCCTTGCCCAAGGCTCCCCCCATCCACTAACACACACACACACACACACTATCCCTGGTGTCTAAGTGGCTTCTGCCCCATGTGGGGGCAGGTGGGCCTACGAAAATAGGCCCATCTGCCCCCAGGGGGTGTAGAAATGGGCAACAGGTCAATGCCCCCCTTGGGGGGGCGCCCCGTGACCAAGGGGACGCCTCCCACAAAAATAAACAAATAAAAAAAATCACTGGCGTTCTAGTGGTTTCTGCCCCCCTTGGGGGCAGACCAGCCTAAAAATAATAGGCTGATCTGTCTCCAAGGGGTGCAGAAATGGCCTGGGTACATGAGCCCCCAAAGTGGGGGGCGACCCTTGCCCAAGGCCCCCCCCATCCACTAACACACACATACACACTATCCCTGGTGTCTAAGTGGCTTCTGCCCCCCTTGGGGGCAGGTGGGCCTAAGAAAATAGGCCCATCTGCCCCCAGGGGGTGTAGAAATGGGCAACAGGTCAATGCCCCCCTTGGGGGGGCGCCCCGTGACCAAGGGGATGCCCCCCCACAAAAAAAACAAATAAAAAAAAAAAACTGGCGTTCTAGTGGTTTCTGCCCTCCTTGGGGGCAGACCAGCCTAAAAATAATAGGCTGATCTGTGTCCAAGGGGTGCAGAAATGGCCTGGGTACATGTGCCCCCAAAGTGGGGGGCGACCCTTGCCCAAGGCCCCCCCCCATCCACTAACACACACACACACACACACACACTATCCCTGGTGTCTAAGTGGCTTCTGCCCCCCTTGGGGGCAGGTGGGCCTAAGAAAATAGGCCCATCTGCCCCCAGGGGGTGTAGAAATGGGCAACAGGTCAATGCCCCCCTTGGGGGGGCGCCCCGTGACCAAGGGGACGCCCCCCCACAAAAATAAACAAATAAAAAAAAATCCCTGGCGTTCTAGTAGTTTCTGCCCCCCTTGGGGGCAGACCAGCCTAAAAATAATAGGCTGATCTGTCTCCAAGGGGTGCAGAAATGGCCTGGGTACATGTGCCCCCAAAGTGGGGGGCGACCCTTGCCCAAGGCCCCCCCCATCCACTAACACACACACACACACACACTATCCCTGGTGTCTAAGTGGCTTCTGCCCCCCTTGGGGGCAGGTGGGCCTAAGAAAATAGGCCCATCTGCCCCCAGGGGGTGTAGAAATGGGCAACAGGTCAATGCCCCCCTTGGGGGGGCGCCCCGTGACCAAGGGTACGCCCCCCCACAAAAATAAACAAATAAAAAAAAATCCCTGGCGTTCTAGTAGTTTCTGCCCCCCTTGGGGGCAGACCAGCCTAAAAATAATAGGATGATCTGTCTCCAAGGGGTGCAGAAATGGCCTGGGTACATGTGCCCCCAAAGTGGGGGGCGACCCTTGCCCAAGGCCCCCCCCATCCACTAACACACACACACACACACACTATCCCTGGTGTCTAAGTGGCTTCTGCCCCCCTTGGGGGCAGGTGGGCCTAAGAAAATAGGCCCATCTGCCCCCAGGGGGTGTAGAAATGGGCAACAGGTCAATGCCCCCCTTGGGGGGGCGCCCCGTGACCAAGGGGATGCCCCCCCACAAAAAAAACAAATAAAAAAAAAAAACTGGCGTTCTAGTGGTTTCTGCCCTCCTTGGGGGCAGACCAGCCTAAAAATAATAGGCTGATCTGTGTCCAAGGGGTGCAGAAATGGCCTGGGTACATGTGCCCCCAAAGTGGGGGGCGACCCTTGCCCAAGGCCCCCCCCCCATCCACTAACACACACACACACACACACACACTATCCCTGGTGTCTAAGTGGCTTCTGCCCCCCTTGGGGGCAGGTGGGCCTAAGAAAATAGGCCCATCTGCCCCCAGGGGGTGTAGAAATGGGCAACAGGTCAATGCCCCCCTTGGGGGGGCGCCCCGTGACCAAGGGGACGCCCCCCCACAAAAATAAACAAATAAAAAAAAATCCCTGGCGTTCTAGTAGTTTCTGCCCCCCTTGGGGGCAGACCAGCCTAAAAATAATAGGCTGATCTGTCTCCAAGGGGTGCAGAAATGGCCTGGGTACATGTGCCCCCAAAGTGGGGGGCGACCCTTGCCCAAGGCCCCCCCCATCCACTAACACACACACACACACACACTATCCCTGGTGTCTAAGTGGCTTCTGCCCCCCTTGGGGGCAGGTGGGCCTAACAAAATAGGCCCATCTGCCCCCAGGGGGTGTAGAAATGGCCAACAGGTCAATGCCTCCCTTGGGGGGGCGCCCCGTGACCAAGGGGACGCCCCCCCCCACAAAAATAAACAAATAAAAAAAATCCCTGGCGTTCTAGTAGTTTCTGCCCCCTTGGGGGCAGACCAGCCTAAAAATAATAGGCTGATCTGTCTCCAAGGGGTGCAGAAATGGCCTGGTTACATGTGCCCCCAAAGTGGGGGGCGACCCTTGCCCAAGGCCCCCCCCATCCACTAACACACACACACACTATCCCTGGTGTCTAAGTGGCTTCTGCCCCCCTTGGGGGCAGGTGGGCCTAAGAAAATAGGCCCATCTGCCCCCAGGGGGTGTAGAAATGGGCAACAGGTCAATGCCCCCCTTGGGGGGGCGCCCCGTGACCAAGGGTACGCCCCCCCACAAAAATAAACAAATAAAAAAAAATCCCTGGCGTTCTAGTAGTTTCTGCCCCCCTTGGGGGCAGACCAGCCTAAAAATAATAGGCTGATCTGTCTCCAAGGGGTGCAGAAATGGCCTGGGTACATGTGCCCCCAAAGTGGGGGGCGACCCTTGCCCAAGGCCCCCCCCATCCACTAACACACACACACACACACACTATCCCTGGTGTCTAAGTGGCTTCTGCCCCCCTTGGGGGCAGGTGGGCCTAAGAAAATAGGCCCCTCTGCCCCCAGGGGGTGTAGAAATGGGCAACAGGTCAATGCCCCCCTTGGGGGGGGGCGCCCCGTGACCAAGGGGACGCCTCCCACAAAAATAAACAAATAAAAAAAATCCCTGGCGTTCTAGTGGTTTCTGCCCCCCTTGGGGGCAGACCAGCCTAAAAATAATAGGCTGATCTGTCTCCAAGGGGTGCAGAAATGGCCTGGGTACATGAGCCCCCAAAGTGGGGGGCGACCCTTGCCCAAGGCCCCCCCCATCCACTAACACACACACACACACTATCCCTGGTGTCTAAGTGGCTTCTGCCCCCCTTGGGGGCAGGTGGGCCTAAGAAAATAGGCCCATCTGCCCCCAGGGGGTGTAGAAATGGGCAACAGGTCAATGCCCCCCTTGGGGGGGCGCCCCGTGACCAAGGGGACGCCCCCCCAAAAAAATAAAAAAATAAAAAAAAATCCCTGGCGTTCTAGTAGTTTCTGCCCCCCTTGGTGGCAGACCAGCCTAAAAATAATAGGCTGATCTGTCTCCAAGGGGTGCAGAAATGGCCTGGGTACATGAGCCCCCAAAGTGGGGGGCGACCCTTGCCCAAGGCCCCCCCCATCCACTAACACACACATACACACTATCCCTGGTGTCTAAGTGGCTTCTGCCCCCCTTGGGGGCAGGTGGGCCTAAGAAAATAGGCCCATCTGCCCCCAGGGGGTGTAGAAATGGGCAACAGGTCAATGCCCCCCTTGGGGGGGCGCCCTGTGACCAAGGGGACGCCCCCCCACAAAAAAAACAAATAAAAAAAAAAAACTGCCGTTCTAGTGGTTTCTGCCCTCCTTGGGGGCAGACCAGCCTAAAAATAATAGGCTGATCTGTGTCCAAGGGGTGCAGAAATGGCCTGGGTACATGTGCCCCCAAAGTGGGGGGCGACCCTTGCCCAAGGCCCCCCCCCATCCACTAACACACACACACACACACACACACTATCCCTGGTGTCTAAGTGGCTTCTGCCCCCCTTGGGGGCAGGTGGGCCTAAGAAAATAGGCCCATCTGCCCCCAGGGGGTGTAGAAATGGGCAACAGGTCAATGCCCCCCTTGGGGGGGCGCCCCGTGACCAAGGGGACGCCCCCCCACAAAAATAAACAAATAAAAAAAAATCCCTGGCGTTCTAGTAGTTTCTGCCCCCCTTGGGGGCAGACCAGCCTAAAAATAATAGGCTGATCTGTCTCCAAGGGGTGCAGAAATGGCCTGGGTACATTTGCCCCCAAAGTGGGGGGCGACCCTTGCCCAAGGCCCCCCCCATCCACTAACACACACACACACACTATCCCTGGTGTCTAAGTGGCTTCTGCCCCCCTTGGGGGCAGGTGGGCCTAAGAAAATAGGCCCCTCTGCCCCCAGGGGGTGTAGAAATGGGCAACAGGTCAATGCCCCCCTTGGGGGGGGCGCCCCGTGACCAAGGGGACGCCCCCCAAAAAAAATAAACAAATAAAAAAAAATCCCTGGCGTTCTAGTAGTTTCTGCCCCCCTTGGGGGCAGACCAGCCTAAAAATAATAGGCTGATCTGTCTCCAAGGGGTGCAGAAATGGCCTGGGTACATGTGCCCCCAAAGTGGGGGGCGACCCTTGCCCAAGGCTCCCCCCATCCACTAACACACACACACACACACACTATCCCTGGTGTCTAAGTGGCTTCTGCCCCCCTTGGGGGCAGGTGGGCCTACGAAAATAGGCCCATCTGCCCCCAGGGGGTGTAGAAATGGGCAACAGGTCAATGCCCCCCTTGGGGGGGCGCCCCGTGACCAAGGGGACGGCCCCCCACAAAAATAAACAAATAAAAAAAAAAAACTGGCGTTCTAGTGGTTTCTGCCTCCCTTGGGGGCAGACCAGCCTAAAAATAATAGGCTGATCTGTGTCCAAGGGGTGCAGAAATGGCCTGGGTACATGTGCCCCCAAAGTGGGGGGCGACCCTTGCCCAAGGCCCCCCCCCCCCATCCACTAACACACACACACACACACACACACTATCCCTGGTGTCTAAGTGGCTTCTGCCCCCCTTGGGGGCAGGTGGGCCTAAGAAAATAGGCCCATCTGCCCCCAGGGGGTGTAGAAATGGGCAACAGGTCAATGCCCCCCTTGGGGGGGCGCCCCGTGACCAAGGGGACGCCCCCCCACAAAAATAAACAAATAAAAAAAAATCCCTGGCGTTCTAGTAGTTTCTGCCCCCCTTGGGGGCAGACCAGCCTAAAAATAATAGGCTGATCTGTCTCCAAGGGGTGCAGAAATGGCCTGGGTACATGTGCCCCCAAAGTGGGGGGCGACCCTTGCCCAAGGCCCCCCCCATCCACTAACACACACACACACACTATCCCTGGTGTCTAAGTGGCTTCTGCCCCCCTTGGGGGCAGGTGGGCCTAAGAAAATAGGCCCCTCTGCCCCCAGGGGGTGTAGAAATGGGCAACAGGTCAATGCCCCCCTTGGGGGGGCGCCCCGTGACCAAGGGGACGCCCCCCAAAAAAAATAAACAAATAAAAAAAAATCCCTGGCGTTCTAGTAGTTTCTGCCCCCCTTGGGGGCAGACCAGCCTAAAAATAATAGGCTGATCTGTCTCCAAGGGGTGCAGAAATGGCCTGGGTACATGTGCCCCCAAAGTGGGGGGCGACCCTTGCCCAAGGCTCCCCCCATCCACTAACACACACACACACACACACTATCCCTGGTGTCTAAGTGGCTTCTGCCCCCCTTGGGGGCAGGTGGGCCTACGAAAATAGGCCCATCTGCCCCCAGGGGGTGTAGAAATGGGCAACAGGTCAATGCCCCCCTTGGGGGGGCGCCCCGTGACCAAGGGGACGCCCCCCCACAAAAATAAACAAATAAAAAAAAAAAACTGGCGTTCTAGTGGTTTCTGCCCCCCTTGGGGGCAGACCAGCCTAAAAATAATAGGCTGATCTGTGTCCAAGGGGTGCAGAAATGGCCTGGGTACATGTGCCCCCAAAGTGGGGGGCGACCCTTGCCCAAGGCCCCCCCCCCCCCATCCACTAACACACACACACACACACACACTATCCCTGGTGTCTAAGTGGCTTCTGCCCCCCTTGGGGGCAGGTGGGCCTACAAAAATAGGCCCATCTGCCCCCAGGGGGGGCAGAAATGGCCAACAGGTCAATGCCCCCCTTGGGGGGGCACCCCGTGCCCAAGGGGACGCCCCCGCACAAAAATAAACACATTTAAAAAAATCCCTGGCGTTCTAGTGGTTTCTGCCCCCTTTGGGGCAGATCAGCCTAAAAATAATAGGCTGATCTGCCCTCAAGGGGGGCAGAAATGGCCCTAAAAGACATGCCCCCCAAAGGGGAGCGACCCTTGCCCAAGGGGGCGCCCCCCATCCACTACACACAGAATCCCTGGTGCCTAAGTGGCTTCTGCCCCCCTTGGGGGCAGATGGACCTAAAAAAAATAGGCCGATTTGCCCCCAAGGGGGGCAGGAAAGGCCAACAGTTCTCTGCCCCCTTGGGGGGGACGCCCCTTGGCCAAGGGGGCACCCCCCCCCCACATAAATACACATAAAAATAAAAAACCCTGGTGATCTAGTGCGCAGATCTGGCTAAACAGTAGCCAATCTGCCCTCAAGGGGGGCAGAAATGGCCCTAAAAGACATGCACCCCAAAGGGGAGCGACCCTTGCCCAAGGGGGCGCCCCCCATCCACTACACACACAATCCCTGGTGCCTAAGTGGCTTCTGCCCCCCTTGGGGGCAGATGGACCTAAAAAAAATAGGCCGATTTGCCCCCAAGGGGGGCAGGAAAGGCCAACAGTTCTCTGCCCCCTTGGGGGGGGCGCCCCTTGCCCAAGGGGGCACCCCCCCACATAAATACACATAAAAATAAAAAACCCTGGTGATCTAGTGCGCAGATCTGGCTAAAAAGTAGCCAATCTGCCCTCAAGGGGGGCAGAAATGGCCCCAAAAGACATGCCCCCCAAAGGGGAGCGACCCTTGCCCAAGGGGGCGCCCCCCCATCCACTACACACACAATCCCTGGTGCCTAAGTGGCTTATGCCCCCCTTGGGGGCAGATGGACCTAAAAAAAATAGGCCGATCTGCCCCCAAGGGGGGCAGAAAAGGCCAACAGTTCTCTGCCCCCTTGGGGGGGGCGCCCCTTGCCCAAGGGGGCACCCCCCCACACATAAATCCACATACCAATATAAATCCCTGGTGATCTAGTGTTTTCTGCCCCCCTTGGGGTCAGATCTGGCTAAAAAGTAGCCAGATCTGCCCCCAAGGGGGGCAGAAATGGCCTAAATAATTGCCCACTAAAGGGGAGCAACCCTTGCCCAAGGGGCCGCTCCCCGCGTGCCAGAAACAGAAAAGATAAACAAAAAAAAACAAATCCCTGGTGTCTAGTGGGCATTCCTGCTGCCCGATCGCAATGCGATCGGGCAGCAGGAATGCTCAAAGAGACACCGGGGAAAAGGAAAAGCCTTTCCTTTTCCCCGGTTCCTCTTTAGCCCCAACCCTCCACCCACCGGGAAGAGGAACTCACCTCTTGACTCGTCGCCGCACAGGAAGCAAATGGCTTCCTGTGCGGCGAGGATCCCATAATGAAGTCAGCGCGCGATCGCGCGCTGACGTCATTATGGGGGGGTGGGGGGGTCGGGGGTGGAAGGGGAAGGGCTTCCCCTTCCATCCCTGACTTTGGGGGGTGGGGTGGAAGCACACAGAGGGAGCGAGAGCGCTCCCTCTGGACTGTGTGCCGAGGACGTAGTGGTTACGTCCTCAGCACAGCAGCACTGTGCCGCGGGACGTAACCACTACGTCCGCGGCACAGAAGGGGTTAAGGCCAACAAGAAGATACAGCAACAAAACAGGAGGTAAAGGCAAAAGGTCTGGAGCAAGACCACCCTAAGGATGCCAGGTCTAACACTGTCAGATCCTAGCTTGAAGGATCCCAGTGAATATATAAATGTCACATCATCAGCTTCAGTTGCAACTGCACTGAGGGTATGACAGCCGTAGTAGTGGATTTGTATATCTGGGCCCGCAGACAGTCCCCTTCTGAGACAAAGACTGTTCACAAGTGTACTCCTAGATTAGATTGTAAAGCGACCAGACAACCTCCTTAGAAGGAACACCTTCCCCATGTCTTTGCAAAACGGGCACCAATTGTGAGGCATTCCTGAGCAGGCATCATTTGGGACTTTTTCAAATTCAGGAGGAAACCAAAGTCCTAAGCAATGCAAGGGCAACACGGTCCCTGAGTTAGATATACAAAGCAACGCAGGCCACCTTGAGTGGCCCTGCATTGCATGGTAAATCTCAAGTAACACAAGGCAGCGTTAGGCTCTGCCTTGCGTTACTTTGCCCTGGGAAGCCATTCCATGGGTGCCACATGGATGTTCCCATGCATCCATCCTTGGATTTTGGTGCATTCCCAGATTTACCAACACTGGTAAACCTGAGACTGTGTCAGAATGTTACACCTTCCCAGGGGAGGTGCAATGAGGAGATATATCTTTATTTCTCCTCGTTGTTTCATCTTTCTAAGTATGCTGCATTTCGAATCACACTTAGAAAGAAGATACAACCTCTGAGGATTGTTTTTGTGCAAGAAGGTGCCCCTTCCTGCACATAAACAACCCTACCTGTAACATAGGCACCCTTGCACCACGGTATACGGGCACCTGCATTGGTGCAAAGGTAGCACATTCTGTGCCAGTGCAAGAAAAAGACAGGGGTGCGCTATATAATGTTAAATATGGGACATTCCTGCCCTCTCCCTTTCACGCAACGCGGTGCTGCATGGTGGCCTGCTGCTTTGCATTAAAGTTTGATAAATGTGGGCCTGATTCTGCTGTTTTCATTTAGTTTGGTAAGTGCCGTCCCCTGGATATTCATGTTCCATGTACACACAGCAGTAGTGGTGGAGTGTGGAGTAGGGGGGTAGTCAACGTTTTTATGAGCTAGCAACATTTTGCGTAGTGATAATTACTTTCAACCAGAGTTGCCTACCTTCCCTTTGCCCACACCCATGCGTGTTTTTCTACATTTAGTGATGGTTGGTGCTGAAAGAGGATCTGTCTTCTGTGAAGCAGTAACTTTCTGGTAACTCAAGCGCGTTTTGTATGCGGATGAATGTTTTGCATAGCTTTTCCTCGAGTCAATACTTCCCAAGAAAAGGTATGACAAATTACACCTGCTTGTAAAAGCATTGCAAAGGTCCAGATGTACAACCCAACTCAGGTAGAACTTAGCAACCTTTGCGTAATTTTAAGGTTTTTCAAGAAATATGCATGAGGTGTGAGGGGAAAAAGCACAAATCTCTACTGCACACTACTAGTCTGAGATTATGTGTTCAGTTTCTGGCTCAGCCCTACGACGAAGTGTGTGACCTTGAGCACTTGATTTTCCTTCCTTATGCCTGCTTCATGTTAATTTTATTCAGTCAGATATGATGTGATGCAGTAGGGCTGATTCTTCGAAACGTTTTGCCTTCTATAGTCGATGGCTACCTTATTTATTGATTTGCAAAGCACAGCGCTCACCCATAGGCCCCTTGGCACTAGAAGGAGATGCTAAGAATGAAGAGCGTCCAAAGTAGCAACATGTCAGCATAAGGTAAAGATTTTTATGGATTTCCTAAACTGTGCGAAGATTGGGAGTCCCACAAGGGCAAAGGAAGGTCTTTTCAGACTTTGGAGCCTAGGTAAAAAAAAAAAGGCCCGGTCCAAACTTGAACTTTACAGACCAGTGAGATGAGTAATAGAAAACTGGAGTTGGGCCGCAGATTGTACGCGGACTGAAGGGCAGAAAAGTGCCTACGAAAGCAGGAGTGTTATACGTCATAGAAAAAAACCTCTATGCATAATGCATATTTGAACTTGACTCTTTGTCCCACGGCCAACCAGTCGAGCAGTCTTTCGGCAGATAAAACGTGATCGAATTTCCTTAGGCAACACATCTAAGTAGAAAGAGTTTGGATGCGCTGTAGTTCCTGGGCACAAGATGTTACAGCAGTCCAATCGTGGAAGCGTCCACGCTGATAGCAACTGGGGATGAAAGATCTGAGGAACAGAAGACTTTCCTGAGGGTTTTAAATGTACCAAGGCAAGCGTCCGTTGGCTTCTCAGAGGATTTTGTCATCATCCAAGCAGCTCTTGGGATTTACCATGAGATGGCACAGATGGCTGTGCACCCAGTTGTGTGGGCTTGATACAACTCTCACCTCTGAAGTATTTGAGCCCCAACCAGTATTAGTTGAGTCTTGCTTGGGTTGAGTTTCATAGAGTGGTGGTGCACCTATGTGACCAGCTGTGGGTCAGCTGGTGTATTTTATAACACATTTCCCAGTCATACAGGTGAATTAAAATATAGTTTTTATGAAGTTCTAAGGGCGAGCTCACAGAACCCTTAGAATCAATGTATGTGCACAAGCAAGCATATATTTATGTAACTAAGGGCCAGATGTATCACGCCTTTTTGCATTCACAAACGGTGCAAATTGCGACTCTCTAAATAAGAAATCGCAAATAAGGAACCCTTATTTGCGATTTCTAAACCACATGTAACAAGCAATTCCTTAATGCGAATTGGGCATTAAGGAATCGCTGTTACCGAATCGCAAATATGATACATTCCATTTTGCGAATCAGAAATAGTGATTTCTTAAAAATCGCTATTTCCGAATCGCAAATGCCTTTTTTGTTACATCTGGCCCATAGTCCTAGGTATTAGTCCGGCCATGAGACGGATACACATTGTCGTGCTACAGTACATGTGCAAAGCTCATCCCTAAGGGACTTCCTCCCACTGCCCTATAGCTGGAACAAGTGAAGTTCTGAAAAAGCCAGGCTGGTGTATGGTCTCCCACCGCCTGACCCCCGAACCCAACACGCAAGTCCCACGCAGTCCCCCTACTGCCCCGGGCGGTGCCACAGCCACCGGCCACCCCTTCCTTCTAGGGACCTCGCTCTCATTAACCAGTGCGGGGGCATTGGGGCTGCGGGCAGCCCACCGCATCCAAATTATAGCTTTATGTTAATAACCTGTCGATTCTAGGTTCGGGGGACTCATATTCCTCGCATTAGGGCCCATGCTACCAGTGCTATGTCACTGCTGCAGTCTCCTACGTGCTCCCGTCCCCTGTGACAGCGCCGTGAAGTGGCCGCCTGGCATCGTACGCGCTCTTTCAATATAGCTATGCCAGCGCTATACCAATAAATTAATGCTGCCGTAAATTTATTAACTCATAACATTTCTTCACATTGCGAGTCAGTCACACTTGTGGGGCAGCCAGAGGTTGCAGAATGCAACCTAAGGTCAGGGAAGGAGTGATGTTCCTCCATCCATCTAAATACAAGCAGGTGATTGGCTCCCGCGCGCTTCCTGCACAGATGCCCCGTCAGCCTCTTCCCCCACCAACGACGGGTGGTTTTACCTGCTTTGAATGACAGTGGGTGTTTCTGGCAAAGTTCCAGCTCAGTTCCGGAGCCCTTCTCATCCCTTTAGCAAGGGGTCTCACCCATGTTCTGAGTTCCATCCCTCGGTGAGAACCCCCGATGCCCTCGGACTGTCTGCGTTAGTTTGTTCTCTGAGGTAGTGGCGGAAAGTTCTAGTTCTTAGAAGGGAGAATATCTTGGCTATAGAAGTTCGGAATAGAACTAGAACTTGGATCAAACCTGAGGTTCTCAATAAACACACACGACGTAGCCTGGAGCGGCTGTACTTGGAGAGACAGGCCCTGGAGGAGCCTGAAGTCGTGGCATCGGTGTCCAGGCCTGCCTTTAGACGGTGAGTGGTAGTGGTTGAAGCAGGTGGGCACCCGCACTCATTTTTGGGGGGCCGAGACCTAATTTTCATCATCATTAGTCTTTGAGCCAGATCAAAGCAGGAAAATAGGGGGAAGAGGAAGGCAGAAAAAAAGTGACAAAGGAAGAAAGCTGTGATGTAAAAGAAAGTGAGTGTGATAAAGAGGCCGTAAGTTTATGGAAGAAAGAGACATACGGTGAATTCAGAATTAGCTTTCACTGTGGGCTGCTACAAAAACCTTTGGCCCCTGCACTGTTTTTTTTTTTTTTTTTTACGAAGTTATACCTACTTAACACATATCACACTCAGGGCCTGACTACAACCTTGGCGGATGGGATACTCGGTCACAAACGTGACGGATATCCCGCCTGCCGTTTTACAAGTTCCATAGGATATAATGGAACTTGTAATATGGCGGACGGGATATCCGTCACATTTGTGATGGAGTATCTGTCAAGGTCGTAATAAGGCCCTCAGTGCCAGTCGCAGCCCGCCCTTTAGGGCGGAGGGGCCACGCCCCCCACCTTTTGACCCCCATGAAGAGTGTCTGTCGGGCTAAACAAAAGCCAGCTTGACAAACACACTTCATGTTCAGGTCAGGCAGCCAGGAGCAGACATGCACAATTTGCGCAGACTTCTGGCTGCCTGAGCTGAACCTTTCTGGGGTGAGGAGGTCACAGCTCCTATTGGCATGACCTCCTCGGCCCAGCAAAGTTGATTCAAGGCCCTCCTCTGGGTGACGAGGAAAGCGTCACCCATTGACTTCGACCTGGGCGCTTCAGGTTTAAGCCCTGGAGCGCCCTGGGCGAGTGTCAATCAGTGACACTTCGTCACAGAGTGGGGTCAGCAGTCTCACTGACCCCATCCCACTCTGTGACGAGGCTGGGACTGCTGCCTTCCCTCATTGGCTGAACTAAGGTCAGCCAATGAGGGAAGGCAGCAGTCATAACCCTCCTGGGACCTCGAGGCTGAAGGTAAGTGTGTGTGGGATGTTTTAAAATAAATGTTTGGTGCGTGCATGCATGTTTGAAAGTTAAGAGTGTTGTTAATGGATGTGCGTGCATGCGTGTGTGTGTGAAAGAATGAGTGTGTGTGTGCGATCTTTTAAAATGAATGGTGCGTGCATGTTTGAATGTTATGAGTGTTGTTAATGGATGTGCGTGGGTGCGTGTGTGTGTGAAAGAATGAGTGTGTGTGTGTGATCTTTTAAAATGAATGTTTGGTGCATGCGTGCATGTTTGAATGTTATGAGTGTTGTTAATGGATGTGCGTGCGTGCGTGTGTGTGTGAAAGAATGAGTGTGATCTTTTAAAATGAATGTTTGCTGCGTGCGTGCATGTTTGAATGTTATGAGTGTTGTGCGTGTGTGTGTGAAAGAATGAGTGTGTGTGTGCTTCCCGCCCACCCCCCTCCCTCCTAAAGCTGCCGGTCGCCACTGCTCAGTGCCTAATTTGTGTGTGTGGTTGCCAGTGGTGGATATCAGCCAGTGCTTAATTTGTAAAAGTATAAGTACCAGGGCCAAAAGTTGAGGGCAGATGTCCGTGGGCAGAGCCAGTGCTTAATTTGTAAAAGAATAAGTACCGGGCTGAAAGTTGAGCGCAACTGTCCATGGCCAGTGCTGTTGGATGTTAGTGTGACGATTACCATGGCTGCATAGTCTAGATTCCACCGCATAACTCCTTAAACCACCACAAGACGCTCCCTATCCCTTTGTCTCACTCTTGTAGGTTCCCCCTTTCTCCCTATGTCTCTGTGTCTCTGTCTTTCTTTCCGTATTTTGCCCTGGGTCAAAGTCTGATGGCGCAAAATAAGCGCAGACCCCAAAAATTTGTACTGGTGGGCCTTGCCTGGAGCCACAATCTCAAATGAACCACTGGCATCGGCACTCAATTTTGGGGACTTATTTTTCATCCCCAGAATTTGTTCAAATGAAAAGAGAGAATTTCAGAAAAGAGAGAACGATGGAGGGAGAGAAAATAGGAAAACAGTAACAAAGGCAAAAAGGAGAAATGCAAAATAATCTGCAAGAGGGAGGTAAAATGCAAGAGGTGGAAAGTGGTGGAAGAAAGAGGTGTGAAATGGAATCAAAATAAGGCAACTTTGGTAAATGGCATTCTTGCCTTTTGGGAGCACCAGCGGTAGCTCCTAAGAAAAACTTTGTGCCCCTGCATGTTTTACTGCTCGAAGAGGCATGTTTTGAGGCGTTTTCTGAAGGCTAGGAGGTCCTTGGTCTTGCGTAGGTTGGTGGGGAGGGAATTCCAGGTTTTGGCGGCGAGGTGGGAGAACAATCTGCCACCGCAGGTGGTGCGTTGGATGCGGGGGACTGTTGCGAGGGCGAGGTCGGCGGAGCGGAGCTGGCGGGTCGGGATGTGGAAGTTAAGTCGTTCGTTGAGGTAGGCCGGTCCGGTGTCGTGGAGGGCTTTGTGAGCGTGGATTAGGATTTTGAAGACAATCCTTTTGTTGATGGGCAGCTAGTGTAGAGATCTGAGGTGGGCGGAGATGTGCTAGTGGCAAGGCTATATGTTTATAGTGAAAATCTTTGAGTTTTAGGGGTAAAGATCCGTACTTCTCATCCTGTGAGTCTCAAAGGAAGGTGGCATTGATTGGTAGGGAGAGTGATCCCATTGATGTCAACGGAGATGATCCTTTTGTTGTGGCGGTGTGGGTACCATCAAGCCTATCCAGGTCTGGCATTTTCAGAGGGTGACGGTGATTGCAAGGAGGGCCTAGTAATAAAGTTGGAAGGGGGACTCGTTACAGTCCAAGGACACATTTCTTTATTTCTTTAGTTTAATTTCTGTAGGTCAGTACATGCCATGAGTGCAGAAACAAAGTGTCAACAAGAAAAAAGCAGCAGGGAGCACTGATCACAAGGATATCGAAGTTGGGCTCAGAAGGCAGAGCTTCAATTCCTCTCTGAATGATGAAGTAACAGATTCCACAACTTCCATTTCTAGGAAGGAAAGGGGAATGCGATGCGTAAGTGAGCACCCACAAACATAGCACTTCAAATGATAACCACGTCTCGGAGCACCACTTCTCTCGCCCTTTGAGTTGCATATGTGGGTGCAGAGCACTGAGAATCCATGGGGGAGATATCTGCACATGAAAATACATGGGTTTACAGTTAAGAAGGTGAATGGTAAACAGGTAACTTTGGTCATGAACGTATGTTTACCCCACTTATAATGCCAGGCAACCCAAGAGCTGGATGCCACCCCAAGGTCACAGCACCTCTGACTACTGAGACAGCTTCCCTTAAACCGGGTGAAGAAGGATAAAACGATCAATCCTAGAATAAACATAAACACTAGAAAACTAAACCAAGCGAGATAATGGAGTTTCAATTAAGATTTACATCCCCCAAATCAGCACCAGAGCATTCCGGATGTTATTCACACGGACCTGTGGCCTGATGACTTGAAACAACTGAAACAACCTTCGCCTCCACATTGACTCAGACGTTGATGCAAGAGGGAGCTTGCCGGGCCCACGGGCTAAGCTTTACACCCTGGACAGCTCATCCATCCTCCTTGCAGCCCTTCCCTGAAGAGGGTCTTCCAGCACAGCACCAGTGAACCCTGATGGAGCAGTGGGTGGGGTAGAAAGTGATTATGATTTGGGGTAATCTGGATGGTGATACCCAGCTTTGCCAGGTACCATTTAGTTTGTTCGACTGCACTGTGGAATCCTAGGAAGAGGGTCACTTCCCCAAAACTGAGCAAGACAGTAAGTGTTTGCCACCCCTTCCCTGACAACCATCCAGTTTGGCCCCTCACTGAAAAGATTGGTTCTCTGACAGTCAGGGGAAATGAACATATTGAAGCCACTCCTCATCCAGGAGGCACATGAACTCAGAAGTGGGATCATCAGTCTTTGACTTCCTGTCGATTCTTAGACACTGAACTTGGCAGCCAAACACCCTGATGACCAGTTACCTTTCCCCACTTTTAAACATTCCACACATTCCAAGAGAAAGGCCCATACATCCCAAAGTAGAGAGGGTGCAGGATGAAATTAAACTTTTGATGGAGAGGGAGTCTGGGAGTTACAAGAAAAAATACAACTCATTTCTCCTATGTAGAATCTAACTTGAGATGCTGAGCCACAGTGTAAACTCTATTGCTGTGACTGGCTATAAAAGCTTACTTACGCTATCATGTACGCACGTCTTCATGTTTACAGTGTGTCATGATGCAAACCACTAGCCATAAGTGAGATGTCAGCACTGGACAAAACATTTGCAATTCATTTAAAACGTAAGAAGGTTGAAAGTAATGAAGATTCTGTCTTCTTTTAAGAATACTCAATGGCCCTGGGTTAACTATGTAATTAGAGCTTGCACAGAAAAAACAGTTTTATCCTTAGAGCCATGTTCTTTGTATAAACTCATGCTCCACCTCAGAGTCATGATGCAATATTTGATTCTGACACCTGATTTACCAATTTCTCTTCTTTTTCTTAGGGGGATTTGCAAATCGCATCAGGATGTGGGCCTGGAGCCTATTACCAATCTGTGTTGCTGTCTGGTCCATCGTGGGAATGTGGATAGTGTAAGTTCCATTGAAGCTCTTCTCTGTAACTCCACTAGTCAGATTTGGGAATCCTCTTTGCAGGTGGCAGAAGTGTGTATTAATCCTCTTCACTGCATCTTGGTGCAATCAGTGGTTACTAGACAGTACCCTGTGTGAGTAGTGTCCTTTGCCACAGTTGTCAGAGAGCCCTAGGGCCCCAGGAACTATTGCACTCCAGCTCAAGAATAGGGATGTGTGAAAGTCACATAATATGCTGTACACATAATTACACAAAATGCAACTCGCACCACAAAGGGAAAAAAGGAACAAGCATTTACAATGCATCGGGTCTCGCGTTTGCTCGTGTTAGAGCCGATCGCGTTGTAAACTCCTAACCCGACTTTTCACCTATCGGGCAAAAGTGCATTTATGCACGTAACCCGAAAAAGTGAAATCAAGTAGGTAAAGCGCTCGACTTCTGCCAAGTGAGATCGGGCTCGTAAATTAGTTAAAAAAAAGTCCACCAGCCCGATGGAAAACAGCGAGCCTCGCATGTTTTCTGTACTTGGTCGCTGCGCTCGAGGAGGGCTAGCCACCGGAAAAGACATGACCTATGCGTGCCTTCGACTAATGAAAGCAAGCCGATTTAATTAGGGAAGCCCACGAACCAATAAAAAGCACTGACGTGAAGTTGACAGGGCTCGGAGCCCTTTTCTAAATACTAAAGAGTCTCCCTGCTATACGCATGCGCGAGCGCATGCAAAGCAGGCTCGACCCTAAAAAGCAGCAATAGTGACCTGATGGGGTAGGGAGTGGTCGTAAATAGATTAATGAGGCCCGAGATTCCTTCAGGATTACGCTGCCTCAGTATTCTGTGCTCGCACATTTAATTGCAGCAGCTGCGTGTTTCAGAGGAGAGATTTAGGCACCAGCACGTTTTTATTGACAAATTAAGCACTGAATGACTGGTTAATAGATCTAGAGGGGCTCCAGTGGTTGGTGCATAGAGTGGCAGTGGACACTATAATGGACGAACACTGATTCATCTACGCTTCTAATTCTATCAAAGATGGGCTACTGGGCTGGAAATGGACCAGCTTCCACAGTAGGCCCCCTGGGGTTAAAGAAACCACATGATTAGCTAGTTATTATTGATATTGTTGATATCTTCAGATGAGAAGGATACCTACAGGACCTGAGGCAATTTCTGGATCCAGTGGTCCTCAGTAGAAGCTGGGGCACTGAGGTTTAAAGTTAACTTCTTAGGTAATCTTTAAACCAAAATACCCATGTCCATCTAAGCCTTGAAATGGCACATACAGGCCACCACAACATCAGGTAGGTCAGGTGTGATGCAGACTATCCTCACTGTAGGAAGTTCGCTCTGTATATACTATCTCAAAGTGAGAGATAGTATGAACAGAGTCCAAGGGTTCCCCTTAGAGGTTGATAGTGGCTAAATTAGATAATACTAATGCTCTATTTTGTGGTAGTGTGGTCGAGCAGTAGGCTTATCAGAGGGCAGTGTTAATCATTTGTTGTACACACACAGGCAATACATGAGAACACACACTCAAAGACTTAACTCCAGGCCAATAGGTTTTTATACTGTATAGAGAAATATTATTTTTTTAATTTATTTTAGAACCACAAGATTCAGAATCTAGGTAAGTCCATAAACTGTAAGGTACTTCACACAGGTAAGTATGGAACTTTGAATTAAAACAGTAGTATACACAGTTTTGGCAAAAATGGCAATAAGCTATTTTAAAAGTGGACAGTTCCTTGGAGAGGTAAGTAATAGTTAGTTTATCAGGTAAGTAAAGCACTTACAAGTTCAGTCTCCTGGACATAGGCAGCCCACTGTTGGGGGTTCAAGGCAACCCCAAACTCACAGCACCAGCAACACAAGGCCGGTCAGGTGCAGAGGTCAAAGGAGGACCCAAATAACCCAAAATAACATAGGCACCTATGGAGAACAGGGGTGCCCCGGTTCCGGTCTGCTAGCAGGTAAGTATTTGCGTCCTCAGGGAGCAGACCAGGGGGGTTTTGTAGAGCTCTGAGGGAGACACACACAGGCACACAAAATACACCCTCAGTTGCACAGGGGCGGCCGGGTGCAGTGTGCAAAGTAGGTGTTGGGTTTGTCGTTGAAAACAATGGAGGGACCCGGGGGTCACTCTGGCGATGCAGGCAGGGCACAGGGGGGCTTCTCGGGCCAGCCACCCACTGGGCTAGGATGAGTGTTGCCTGCTGGTCACTCCTTCACTGGTAGGTACTTCCTCTCGGTCCTGGGGGCTGCGGGTGCAGTGCTTGGTCCAGGCGTCGAGTTCCTTTGTTACCAGGCAGTCGCGGTCAGGGGGAGCCTCTGGATCCTCAGGTGTCACTGTGTGGGTGCAGGGAGGTCGACACAAGGTGTCCACGTCGTTGGAGTCTCCGGGGGGTCCTCTCTGCGGTGTTGGTTCTCCTGAACTCGAGCTGGGGTGGGGGCATCATGTGCAGAGTCTGAAGACTCACTCTTCCGGAGAGAGGCAAGAGTCTTTTTAAAGTGGTTTCTTGAACAGAGCCGCTGTTCTCGGGAGGTTCTTGGTCCTTCAGGTGCAGGGCAGTCCTCTGAGTTCTCAGAGGTTGCTGGTCCCGCTGGATGCGTCGCTGTGCAGGTTCTTTGAGTCTGGATACAGGCCGGTAGGGCTGGGGCCAAGTCAGTTGTCTTCTCCGTCGTCTTTGTGGGGCTTTCAGGTCAGCAGTCCTTCTTCTTTCTTCTGATCTGATTCTGATCTGATTTCCTGGGTTCAGGGTCCCCCCTAAATACTTGGGGTGTGTTTAGGTCTGGGGGGGCAGTAGCCAATGGCTACTGTCCTTGAGGGTGGCCACACCCTCTTTGTGGAGGGGGACACATCCCTAATCCTATTGGGGGGAATCCTCCAAAACAAGATGGAGGATTCCCTAAGGCAGGGGTCACCTCGGCTTAGGACACCTTAGGGGCTGTCCTGACTGGAGGGTGACTCCTTGTTTTTCTCATTATCTCCTCCGGACTTGCCACCAAAAGTGGGGGCTGTGTCTGGGGGGCGGGCACCTCCACTAGCTGGAGTGCACTGAGGCATTGTAACACGAAGCCTGAGTCTTTGAGGCTCACTGCTAGGTGTTACAGTTCCTGCAGGAGGTGGTGTGAAGCACCTCCACTCAGTGCAGGCTTTGTTTCTGGCCTCAGAGAGCACAAAGGCTCTCATCCCATGGGGTCAGAAACTTGTCTCAGTGGCAGACAGGCACAGACCAGTCAGTCCTGCACTGAGGGTTTGGGTAAAATACAGGGGGCATCTCTAAGGTGCCTTCTGTGTGCATTTTTTAATAAATCCAGCACTGGCATCAGTGTGGGTTTATTATTCTGAGAAGATTGATGCCAAACTTTCCAGTGTTCAGTGTAGCCATTATGGAACTGTTGAGTTTGTTTTTGACAAACTCCCAGACCATATACTTATAATGGCCACACTGCACTTACAATGTTTAAAAATGGACTTAGACACTGTAGGGGCATATTGCTCATGCAGCTATGCCCTCACCTAGTATAGTGCACCCTGCCTTAGGGCTTTAAGGCCTGCTAGAGGGGTGATTTACCTATGCCACAGGCAGTATTTTGTGTGCATGGCATCCTGAGGGGAATGTCATGTCGACTTTGCCTTTTTCTCCCCACCAACATACACAATCTGCAATGGCAGTGTGCATGTGTTAGGTGAGGGGTCCTTTAGGGTGGCACAACACATGCTGCAGCCCTTAGGGACTTTCCCTGGTCACAGGGCCCTTGGTACCACTGGTATCTTTTACAAGGGACTTATCTGCGTGCCAGGGGTGTGCCAATTGTGGAAACAATGGTACGTTTTTAGTGAAAGAACACTGGTGCTGGGGCCTGGTTAGCAGGGTCCCAGCACAATTCTCAGTTAAGTCAACATCAATATCAGGCAAAAAGTGGGGGTAACTGCAGCAGGGAGCCATTTTCCTACATGCACAATCCTGAAATGGGTCCCTCATGCCCCAGACTCTCTTGCAGAACAGATGCTTTGAGTATGGCTCTAGTATGAGGGAAAGGAAGTTATTGTGGTTCCTTGGATATTCACTTCCTTGAGACAATGTCCACACGGGGCTTCGGTCCTTTGGGTTTCATTCATTGATCTCCTAATCATGGGTCAGATCCTTTCCACACACCAGCTAGCACATCTTCCAATTCTCCCAAAGCAGGCAACAGAAGCAGTGGTTACTCCAGAGTCTTAGGAGTTTTCAGAGTCTTGGAGAAATCCAGGAGTTCTTCAGCCCTAATACTGATCACATGTGTGTTGATGCAGAAGAGCTTCTTAGGAATCCCAGACAAATGTAACCTACGTGCTTTTGTTTATCTAACATTGGGGCTACAGTAGGAAGCCAATGCCAATCAGGTAAGTGTCTCCAAACACAGTGGAAAGTATCTTTGCAGACTTTTTCTTTGGCGTTCACAAACAAGGAGAAGGGCAATTACCCTCTGGTCAAAAAAGTGAATTTCTAGGGAGGCAGCGCTGACTGCCTGACTAGCATCTCTGAAGTTACTAGACCATCCTTCATAGAGATTAGAGCTGGGCCACATGATGTGAATTGGTGCTCGTGCAAGACAGACACTATGTACAAGGGGGGTCATCAAGTATAGGCAGTTATGTAAGATGATGTGCCTAGATGGGCAAACCGGTGTATGGAGGATTTACGTGCTGAGATTGGGCTCTGGATTGAATCCATATTCCAGCCTGAAAGCAGACTGAGTTGTACATCTTAGAGGAAAATATGAGAGGCAGATTCAAGCAGAGGGAACATAAATTGATTCTTCTTACACAGGAACCATTATTTTATGATGCATGCAAAAGGTCCTCAAAGAGGACACCACTGGTACTGCACAAAGGCCCCTTGTACACCACATGTTTACTAAAACATACAGCCCACTCCATTTCATGCAGAAGGAAGTGAAGGATCTAAGATTTCGGAGGTTGAATAGTTTTTACATGCATGGGGCACAGGTAAAATACTTGTGCCCATGACTAGACACTCACTTGACATCCCCTGTCAGTCTCTCTCTAGCCTTTTTCAAAGCAGCAGAGGCTATTGGTGAGGCTACACTTTCGTTGCACCCTCTGGCCAGCGGAACCCTGTGCTCCATTAGTAGACCGCCAACTTCACGAGTACCCCTAGGCGATTGGCAGATGTACAGTAAAGAACAATGCAGGGCAGAAGAAGACAAATCAGCACACCTTTTCTTGTCACTTAAGGGCGTGACTCTAGGGCATGACTAGTCCCAGTGGCGTCACTAAGTCCCCCGCAGCCCCTGCGGTGTGGTGGGCCCCAAGCTCCAATGGCCCCCCTCAGCACAGGACACTGGGCACAGGCCCCTGACTGGATCCAGCGGGAGGGGACCCTCGCAGGTACTTTGCAGGGGCGCCCCTCAAGTTTCGTTACCCCACCGACTAGTCCCTTACCACAGGTCTAATCGCAAGCAAAGATAACTGGATACTAGTAGCTTACTAAAAATGAAGTGACTGTATTTTATGTCAGAGGCAGGCTTATATGCCAGGCTTATAGGGGAAATCAAATGGAATATACTACCAGGAAGGCGGGTACCTTTTTCCGGGCAGGTAGATTATTGCTTCAGTCCTAGTAACCTGTCTGAATTGAGCCTAGCATTTGTCTGACCCCTTCCCAGTCCTGCCAACCTTTCAGGGGTGAGTCTGACTTGTGATGGATTTAGCCCCGTGTCAGTGCAGCAAGAGGTGAATTTTGCATTCAAATGAGTCTGTCCATATTCGTCATGTAGAGGCCATGAAAAGCAGCAATTGCTACCCAGGCCTTAGAGCTGGCAAAAGCAGTGTCAAGAACAGAATGCTAACAGGGTCCTAAGGGACACTCTTTATTTTTTGCACCTGCCACTGAGCGTTTGCCTTCTCAGTTCTATAAAATAAACAAAATAAATGAAAAACGTATTTTTAAACATCATGATGCCATTTTTCATTATTGGAAATGCATGAAAAGTTATGTTTGAACAAAATCTTCTCACAATATTCAATATACGGTCTATATGAATTAATACAGGTTAGACATAATCATGGACATAACCACTATTGTTCTAAATCTCTAGTTTTTTGCATTTGCCTGTGTTTTATCAATATAGTTCTCTTCTAGGTGCACACTGGGGAACCTGTCAAACCATGACACTTCATAGTATAAATGCTTTCCATTTCTAATATTGTTCGGTGTTCATATGATGTCACTTCCTATGATGTTACTGAGGTTAAAGTGAGTGTAATGTCACTTCCGTTACACCCGACTTTCTGATCAATTACCATCCACGGCTCAGTCCAAGTTAGAAGGGAGCACCTCATATGAATGATTCTGCCCTGAGCCTTCCTTCCTTCAGAGATGTGGCCAATATATGGGCAACTCTTTCCCAGAAATATTGACTTTTCATTATTTTGCCACATGTATGGCTGGAGAAGACAAGAGCTTGGTCAATTGCACTGAACATTGTGGATATCTGGCTCAGTGCCCAAACTTGTTGTTGGAAGGTCTAGTCAATGATCATAAATGGTATTACCCTGAAGGTGGCATGATGTTTGCAAGAGATACCAAAAGATGTAAAAGTAATAAATCAATACATTCAAATTGTACTTCACTGGGAATTGAGAGCGCCTTTTGGCACAGCATCAGGCTAAAAATCCATATTACCATCCCTTCAGGTCCGCGAATGCAGATGCCAGAGCCACAGTAAGACATTTTTTTTATCACATCAGGCTTAGTTGGAGCAACTCTCATGACCTGGCACCACAAATAATTTTGTAAGAATGGATCCTAGGGTGCAAATATGACATTCCGTGCAATGTTTCCAAAGCAAAGTACAAGCACTGGCAAAGCCAATAGGTCTCGCCAATGCAAGAGCAATTGACTTTGCCAGTGTCTTAAGCCAATTTGTGGAGTAGCGTGGCTGCTGTGCAGCCTTGTTAAAAGTTAGAAACAAAAGCTCTATGATGCGGCCAGCACTTACCACGTTTTAATGTTTTTTTTTCTCATGGTGGATAACAGAGAATAGGCAACTTGAACAATAAGAAGAAGGAAGGGAAGGAACGACAACAGGACAGTAAAAAAAAGTGCTGTGGAGTGCCCAACACTAGCCGTGCCGTTACACACTTTTTTTCTTATGCGAGTTGGGGGGGCGGGCACTGCAGACAATGTGAGAGAGGGGAGGGGTGAGGCAGAAGCAACAGGGACATGAAAGAATAGGGTTTCATGGGGAAGAAGCAACATGGACAAAAAGAGCGGTGGGGATGGGATGGAAAGAAACAACAAGGACAATGGGGGTATGTGAAGCTAATAAGGAACATGGCAAGGAAGGTGTGAGAGAGGAAGAAGCAACACTGATAAGTAGGTGTGGGGGAGTGGGGCTGGGGATGGGCGGGGAGAAGCGACAAGGACAACAGGAGTGGGAGAAGAAGAAGCCACACAGACAAGGGAAGTGGGAGGTGGAAAAATCAACAAGGACAACAGGGTTTGGAGGGGGAAGAAGTACACAAGTATACAAACAACAGGAAGGCAGGAGGCAAGATACAACACAGGAAGAAGCACCAGAGGGAAAGAAGAAGGAAGCAACACGGGGGAAAGAACTAAAAAAAAGTACCTCAATCATAGTGTGAGCAGTGGAAGGACACTAATCAATATGCAGCAACCAGTACTTGGTCTATGCTCCTCATAACAGTGGTAGCTAGGAATATTTGAAAGTGGGGGGTGTAAAAGGTGGGTGTGCCTTTTATGTTTCGAGCCATGCAAGCAAGCTTAATAGACAAACATGGGGCCAGGGTGGGTTCAGCGCCCGAGAAAAAATTAAAAAAAGATTGACAAATGGTGCGATTTAAAGCAAATGAATTTAGTGGGCAAACATGGCTTGTAAAGCAATGGGGATGCATAATGTTGAAATATTAATCACATTAAAAACTGCCCCATATCTTGCTGCATTAATATGTTTGACAGTTAATGTAATGTGCAAATTGTACAGCACAACTTCAGGCCCTTGTGTGCTTGCCCTGTGTCTTTCACTGCATGCAGCATCGACCTTGGAGGAAAATGCTTTAACCATATTTTGAGAAGCACTTACAGGTGCTGGCTGCTTTCAGTCGTACAGAAATATGTGCAAACAGGTCTTTAAGTAGGATGACAATGTGGAGGCTCTCTAAAATGGAACATGTGGAATCATGTCTGATTCCCATAGTGTGCCACCAAACCAGTATTTTGGTTTCTCTCTGAGATGCAACTGCATCCAGGTATATAGCTCAACAACTGACATACACCCTAAACCTGTCAGTACAATTGGCTTTGTCAGTGGTTATTAGATGTTTAAGATAAATGAGTGACAACAGTGATTTGTTCTAAATAATTACCAACGCAAATGTTTCATTTCTGAAATTGTGAGTCTGTGCATTAAATAGGATTGAGGCCTATGGAAGGGGTTTCAGCCTTCAGTTCAGTGTGCTTTATGTCATATATGTATGCCCTTTTTCTCTGCATATCTCTAACTGCCTCTCTTTCCTCTTTAGCACCCTCTTTTCAGTCTTCCCCGAATGCACTTCCTCGCATTTCCCTGACATCACCACTTCCAAACATATACTGCATTCACTCAGATTTAAGCACTTTATTTCCTTTTGCTTTTGCCTTGAAAAACAATTGACATTGTGTACCCTCTTCATACAAATTTGAATTGCAGCTGAAATACATGACCATTGTTCTGTGTGCTCTGCTTTCGGGGATATACCACCCATCGTACATACCCATGAGCCATTCAGTGGCTGCCAGATCCTTGTCATTTCACTGTAACCCTACCCCAGTTCACAGGTTCAGTTCTCTGAACCAGCAGAACTACTGTTGCTGTGAGCGTCTAACTCACTGAGCCACCTACGGTTTAAAAAAAAACCATTTAATTATGTGATGCAAATCTGTTGCAAAGTTCAGCAAGCATACACAAATCTTCCTATACCACTGTTTAGCCAGGGTTAACTTGCTGCCCAGTAAGTTAAGATAAAAAAAGAGCTGAGGAGAAAGGCATTCTCAATGATTATGTGCACATAAGGACATTTGGTCAAAGAATGTTAATCTGAACAAGAAATGTGTTCTGCACAGGCCACCTTACTACCTGAAATCAAACTAGAACTTGGTGCAAGGGAGGGCCTAAGGTGTGGGGGCATCATACTAACAGAGAGGGGAATGCAGCTTTCAAACAATGAAATAGTAGAAGGGCAATATCAGGGTAAATTAAATGAACAGATAACAAGCATTCAGAAACTAAAGTGAGTGCCCACAGGATATTTGGATCAACTTTGAAAGGGAACAAAAACCCTGCTCATCTTTAGGGCCAATTTTGAGGGGGAGCAAATGCAGCAGCTCCACTTCTAAAGAGGCCTGCAATGTGCAGACAGGGCCTGATGTGTCAGTGACATGGGGTCTCAGAACAATATACATAACCAAAGATTAGCATTATAATACTTACCATTACTGAGGACAAGGCACCAAATCACACATGCGTGCATACACTCCTACGTGTGACGAATGGCGAAAGGGTGGGATCTATGCCTGTGAATGACAGACATCTGGAATCACACAGGGATGGAGACTCTGACCCCCAAAACCATAACACTAAAAGCGTCATTGGCCTACAGTGGTTACTACCATAGGCCACAATGGAAATGAAGGGCTTTAGAATGGTTGCCCTGCTTCATGCATCACAGTTCATAAACTTGATCTACTGCCTGGCTTCAGTCTCCTGCTTCAGATTGAGGCGGGGCATGCAGTCTGGGACAGACAGCCAAGACTTAAACACATCGATTTGTTTAGAGATACAATTCTATCTCCAAATAAATTGATCCATTTAATATTTGTGTATGAATGTGCAGGAATTTCAGTGGGCACCATCCCAGTGCCCTATTGGAGAAATCACCCCTGCGACATGAAAGAAGAAGAAGTGAAGCTGGCATGTGCTGGTCAATTAGGAGAGAGCAAATAGGAATGAGTGACAGTGAAGCTAACGAATAGAACGCAGTGGGTGGGCTCCAAGCCCCTTGTTGTATGCAGTATGTCTCACAAGCAATAACACATCTACTCTGTCTTAGGTGAGCCCTCAAAACTGACAGTGTCACTTGACAGTCCCACATTTTCGGGTGAAAGAGGTGCAGAATGTACAAAAGTTTTATTTCCACTACAGAGGACGTTCATGCCTCTCACCATCATACTGAAATTTTTGTCCCATTTTCACATGAATTGCAAATCACTGCTCAAAAAAGATTTTGCAGGAATTTTTGTGGAGATAAAGGATTTGTAACCACATCTGAAAGAGCATAGCATGGGCATGTCAACAAAATGCCAATGTAAGGAAGGTTTTTAATAACAAGCAGGATCATTTCTTTTTGATGAAAGGGATTGTAGGAAGCCTTACATGTACATGTTGTTGTTATGGGAATATGTGCGTTTAAGACTGGTGTTTATGGTCCATGGTGTCATTGTGCTGAAACCTCTCTCTCTGTAACCTCAGGTATGCCATGGCCGTGGCCAACGGATCAGTGAACATCTCCGAGGTTTTTCCCTATATTAGGTATGTGCAATTAATAAGGTGATCTGAAAATCCAAAACACACAAACAAATACATATGCGTTCACACACACATACATACACTAAAATGTAATGAAATTTGGCACTAATGGGATATAAAAATATTTGGGAGGGTATGGCATAAATGGGGTGAAAGTACCCTCTATTAACCAGGTACACTGTTAGTAACACTCATTTCAACAGAACCCCTTGATGACATCATAGGGCACATTATATTTAAGCTCTATAGAAGTACAGAGAGATGTGCAATATATGTACTATATTATCAATGTATAATGTTTCCCACAACATCTGACTGCTAAATTAATTATAATGAAAGGTAATATGAAATGTATGTTATATTTAAAATATATTGCTGTAAGGAGATTTTCTGCAGAGCTTGAAGTTTGGTTACAGTGTCCTCTATATTCAAGGATGTTGCACCGGTTGCTTGGAAATTTCGAGATTTACTAATTTAGGGTCTTATCTGTAAAAATCGTAATATTTTGTTCAGGGCAGGGAATTGGGGAAGTGAGGTGAAGGTATCCCCTACATGCCAGTGATGTTTTTATTTACCATCATGTCAACAGAATCCGGTAGTTACTTTTAGGATCATCAGGCACAGTTGCCTTCCATGTATGAGCTATATAGATAAATGAACAGAAATGTAATATAATGAAATTACTATACATGTGCATATCTAAACAGTAAAGTGTATTATATGATTCATGCCCCTGTTAAAATCAAAGCTAATATATAACCTGTTAAAATCAAGGCTAATGTATAATTTTTAGAAGATAAACTACCCTTACAGGACATTTACAGGAGATTTTCCTGACAAATTTACATTTATTATTGCAGAAGAAATTCTTTCATACTAATCAGTTACTAATAATGACATTGAGAGGATAAGTGCTTCGCAGATTGCATTTGTAATGGTCATTTTGTGGCAAACATCACTTAGAAAACATATCTTTTGTCAGTGGTGTAAAGGGATAAGAAGCATGGAAAATGAACAGTTGCACATAATTAGCAAGCTGTTGAGTAACTAAAGAGAATGAAGACACGTTTAACTTAGTATGTGTCTGCAGCAGTGCGTGTATCTGTTTTTGAGAAGTTATCGTCCTGGTTTTTTGAGAGTTTCAAAGAGACGAGTCTCAGTACTGTCCAATCATCTGCCTTTACTTTCCTTCTCCAGCACTTGCGGGTCCTACCCTCCCCAGAGCTGCATCTTCGGCCAAGTCCTCAATGTGGCAGCGATTCTTGGTATGTAGTGTTGAGTTCTGTGTGTAGTTCCTTGTCCAGGGACAGTGGCGTGGCACAAAATGATGGGTCCCCGTTTGCAGAATGTGACGAAGGCCCTGAAGTCTACCATATCCTACATTCATTGGCCGTAGGCTGAATGGGGCCGCCTTGGAGGGTTGAGGGACACATGGGGAGGAAACAGTATTATCATATAGGTTGTCCAATGTGAAGCTGAGTCTTAATGGGCTATTGATTAGGTTGATATATCATCTACAGTATGGACATATGCAGATATTTTCCAAACATAGGGGGTCATTACGACCATGGCGGAAGGCGGAGAACTGGCGGTAAGACCGCCAATAGGCTGGCGGTCTTACCTTGTGGAATTATGACCATGGCGGTTACCGCCATGGTCATCCGCCGGTTCTCCGTTCCGGCCGCCGGGCTGGAGACCTGGGTCTCCAGCCCGGCAGCCGTCACTATACCGCCGGCGGTATTTGGACCCGGCTTACCACCGTGGATTTCCAGCGGTTTGAACCGCCATGACATCCATGGCGGTAAGCACTATCAGTGCCAGGGAATTCGTTCCCTGGCACTGATAGGGGTCTACCCCACCCCCCTCCCCACCCCAACCCCCAACATCACATAACTCACACACACCCGACACGCATGCAGGCACCACCAACACACACGCACACACACCGACATACATGCCAACATCCACACACACAGTCAGACACGCACACCCACATTCAAACATACATGCACACATCCATACAGACATACCCACAGACATACACGCACTCATTCCCAAACACACATCACCCCCACAAGCATACACGCACTCACACACCCCCTCTACATACTCAGACACACACCCCCATGCATGCACCCAACACACAACACCCCCCACCCCCCTCCCCTAACGGACGATCGACTTACCTGGTCCGTCGATCCTCCGGGAGGGGACGGGAGCCATGGGGGCTGTTCCGCATGACACCACACCGCCAACAGAACACCGCTGTGCCGAATCACAGGACTTGATTCGCTGGGCGGTGTTCTGTTGGCGTGGCGGTGGAGGTGGAGCAATCTCCACTTCCCTGCCGCCCGCCAGTATGGCTGTTGCTGGCTCTCCGTCCGAAAAAGGACGGAGAGCAGCCAACAGTCATAATACGCCGAGCGGCAAACCGCCATTACTGGCGGTCTTCCGCATGGCGGTCTTTGAAAAAGACAGCCGAGGTTGTAATGACCCCCATAGTGTGTTGTGTTGCAGCATTTGCATAGCGCTTTATACACCTGTGGAAGCTGCAAAGCACTTTGTCGGAGGTTGGGTAACTAGAATAGAGGTAGGCAAGCTATCAAATTTATAGGGGAGGCATGTCAGAGCACAGCCAAAAGTCTGGTTTGGCCCTAGTTGCAAGGGCACGAGCTGAGTCACCAAAATAGTTAGCATGTAAATCATGAAACACGTCATGTAAAAATGTTATAAAGAGTCTTCCAAAACAAAAAAATATATATTTCTTTGGTATGCAGAATTGTTTCACTATAGTGCACTTGATTATATCACTGCATTGAGTGAAATATGACAGATGATAGATTCTAAACATGACCCTCCCTGTCCACCCTGGTTGAAGATACTGATAGTGACTCAAACAGCAAGTCAGTTGTCATGAGCCCTATATGTGGCACCATATCCCGCCAGCCAAAAGATACATTTCTTGCTGCGGACCCTATTGAGGTGGGCGCTTGGAAGTGTGGGAGTGGATTCCCATGTACAATATCCACAATCCAGAACAAACTCCAAAGCACTCCGGTGGGTTACCGCCAAATGGTTATTTATTCACCACAAGAAATGTGCAAACAATCAGACTCATTTTGGCTTCAAGCCTTAATCACTGTGTTTGTTTCATGCATATCTCCCCTCTTTTTGAAGTGTAATCATTTATGGTATAAAAACAAAGATTGGTTCATTAGGTCTATGAGGTAGATTCGAATGGTTCAGCCATGCCATCTTGGTCTGTGGATATATATATATATATATATATATATATATATATATATATATATATATATATATATATATATATATATGTTTATATATATATGTACATATATATATATATATATATATATATATATATATATATATATATATTTAGTTATTGTAGCTGGAGTGATATAATAATCTGTTAAACTGTATACATGAAAGGTTTTTCCATAGGGCACATCCGCATATCCTGAACTGCTGAAGTGCATTACTTCAGAGTCGCCTCAGATGTGCTACTGAAGGAAAGTGAGGACCAGTCAAATGAAATAACTGCCTAGAATCACACAATTTTGTTAAGGGGTAAAACGGGATTTAAACCAAATTTCCTTGTTACGCATTGGCCAATTTAGCGACTGGGTGGCCATCTCATGTTCTCTCCCAGGTAACTCAGAATGACCGTGCTAAAGCATTGATTCTGAGTTTGTCGGGAGTTTTTCGACCCATGTGCAAACTCCTCTTTGCATAAGTATCGGAAATCCAAGTTGGGTGGCATTTATCTCACCTGGTAATTAGTGGGTGCCTTAAATTTTGCCAGCTGATGATTGCAATTCTCCTGTTATTTCCCAAAATCTCAGAATGAGTATTATTTATCACATCTGATAAATAACCTACTCCATGATATTGTTACTTCTCAGGTGCAATTTCTCTTCCAATTCCTCCAACATACTCAGTATTAGGGCCTATGTGTTTACTTCTTTGAGGAGTGAAATAAATGCATTCTGTTAAATAAATACATATGTTGCGTCGTAAATCAAGTTCACACATGAACTCTTTCTAGAAGGACACTCTCTTTTTATATTATGAAGAAATACCAGTGCATGCTACACTGTCAGTGCATATCAGAGGCACACACACATAACTCGCTAATGCTCAAATACTCAGACACATCTTCACACACATCAATGCATCTCTGCGAGGAATAGTGAAGCACAGCATCAGTTTCCTTACAGTGGTGATTAATATATTCTTGTGATGAGGCAGGAGGAGTAGACTGTTACTCAACAACAATGGTGCACCCATATTTCTGATAGGGCGACCTGCCTCTTCCCAGGAACAAGTGGAATACAGCTTAGACTTCTCCAGCAGTATTCAGTACTTTAGAGACACTGTCCTGCTAGTAAACCTCTCAGCTGTCGCTTAGGGTAGGAAGGTTAAGACATCTTCCTAGTGTTTCCACATCATCACTCTTATATTTGCCAGTATGATCTATTGTAGTCTAAGTAATGTAATCTCTAACCACCACATAAATAGCCTACTTTGGTTCCCACAACCATGTAATACAGTCCTGTGTTATATGTCCTAGAACACACTGGTTTACAAACTTAGGGGCAGAGCACCGGCTAGCGCCATTCCAAGACGCCGGCCGGGCGCCATATTTATGGAATGGCGCTGGCCGGCACTAAGGCCCTGTTAGCGTCCTTGTAAAGGACGCTAACAGGGCCGGCCAGGCATAGGAGGAACCGGGGCTTGTGTGCCAAATTATGGCGCTACACAGTTTAGAGGCAAAAAAATTTGCCTCTAGGCAGTGTAGCGCCATTTTCTAGCGCACAAGCCCCATGGACATGGTTCCTGACTTAGTAAAGACAGGAGCCATGCCCACCACCCCAATGGCCATGCCCAGGGGAAGAATGTCAAGTCAGGGCCCCCAAGTGGTGTTTGGCAAAAAAACAAAAACTCACCCGGACTTACCTTGGATGGGCCACCCATCCTTAGGCGACCTCCTGGTGTGGGTGGGGGTGTCCCTGGGGACAGGGAAGGGCAGCCGTGGGTAATTTTCATGGTCTCTGACCTTACGCCTGCCCAGACCAGGCATTAAATAATGGCGCCAAGCAAGCTTAGCGCCATTATTTAAGGCTCCCATCCCTCCGTGCTGGATTTTAGCACGGGGGGATACATATGGCTCAAAAGCCATATCGTCATTTTCTGGACGGGAACGCCTAACTTGCATCTCATTGATGTAAGGTAGGTTTTCCTCTCCAGAAAATGACGTAAACTCCATTACTTTGGCCCTAGACGTGTCTAGCGTCAAAGTATAAATATGGAGTTAGGTTTAAACTGAATTAGTGTAAAAACAAATTACGCTAATTCAGTGCAAACCAAGTATAAATATGGGCCTTAATTTTCGAGAGCCCTGGCTTATTTGAGCATTTCTGCTGGATACAGTCATGCAGAAAATATTTGGCAATACTCTAGGGCCCCATTTTCGGTGCAAGGAAACCTGGGCTCTAGTTTTTCATTCCCCACTTAAGCACCCCACCTCCCTGTGCTACACTGTCTATCATTGCCAATCATGAGGACAGTTAGGACAATGACAATCAAGTAAACCTCAAGAACCGACACACAAAATGTATAAAATATGTATTGGCAAAGTCAGTCAATCACTCTTTGCCAGTACATATACCGGCTTTATCACTGTCTGTGTGGTGCAAACATTGGCAAACCAGCACTATAAGGTGGCCATCTTGGAATTCATTGTTTATTTTGTGATATAGCTAGACCATTTCAAGACGATTGCCATTTGTTTTGTGTAAACATAAAGTGGCACCCATCCTGGAAATGTATTTTTTTTAACCATTATTATAGTTGCACCATTCCAACATGGTTTCTACGCTGCTTGTAGCCACAACATGGTGGCCATGTTGAATGGTTAAACTGTAGTGAAGAATACAAAAAATAGAAATCCTAGATGACAGTAATGACTTCATAAAAAAAACAATTGTATTTATAAGGCCAATATCAGCAAAAAGTGTGGTTCGGAGGTGGGTGGCAGCAGCCAGTGGTCACCCATGTTTTTTTGTGTTCAGGCTCCAACAGGGAGCTTTGACACAGAGAAAAAACTGTCCTGACATCAGCTGTGGAGGGATACAACTAATGGGCTAATCAAAATATGGAGAGAAAGAAATGCTTCTCTGGGAGGGACAAGCACCAAATAGGGAGGCAAGCCGTCCAATGACAAGCTGGGAACTGAGAAAAGAAAGGCATCTAATCAGGTGCAAGGGCCAGACTCAAATTTCTATCCAACTGCATGTTAAAGTATTGGTTATTAAACTATCTGTAACAGCTCTAAAAAAATGCAAACATGGTGCAGCAGATAGTTAATGATCCTTTGCTCTTTCCTAGTGGTATGGGTGGCATTTATCCGCTACCAGCAAGTGAGGGACCTGGGGTGCCACTCACTTCTTAACACAGCCAGTACAGTGCTTGGAGTCTTAAGTGCCCTAGGGATATCCATTGTCGGAAACTTTCAGGTAAGAAAGCTATGTTATAACAATGCATGTTCAGGTGGTACTACACCACGCTGATATTCAATCATATTAGCGCGCAAGATAATGTAAAGAGGGGAGGGATGATTCTGTAACACACCCTTTCTGTAACCAAGCCTGACCTTTCACGGCACGGTACTGGTAGTGGGATTCACAAGCACACCTCATTGGTCTGTAACATCAGCTAGCAATAGATGCTGGAGAGCACTGCTTGCATTTCACCATTCTGACTCCATATCATATTTCTTCCATCTTAATAACCCCACCCAACCACTTTGAGATCCGTCAACCCCTAAAGCAGCCTGATAAGAGGTCTTCAAGTGTCCATCTAGTTATAAAGCCTCCCCTGCTTCTGTTCTTTAAGAGAAACAATAATACGTTTGTAGCCAATTATATTGTTTATAAACATTCCTAAGACAGAAAATGCAAAACCAATAAACAGTCAAATAAGACCACAAAATGGTTAGCAATGTAAAAAAAAAAGAATATACACACACACACACACACATATATATATTTATACATATACATAAATATATATATATATTTTTACACTGTCATCGGTAAAATGTATACATATAAAGTATACTCAAAGTGATTAAAAAACATCTCAAACTCACAATGTATAAAGCCGCTTCTCTTGATGGCACAGAACTTCCTGCCATAATTTATTTTTGTGAGGATAAGAAATGTATCAGAATAGCTCAGGTGGTGTATCTAAAGACAAACATTTCATTGGTGGAGGGACCACCCGCCACATTTATAAAGACCGCTGAGCAGGGGGTCATTTATAATGTCGTCATGGCGGTTCCTACCTGTACATTTCTCTGTTTGATGCAGGGCTGCATCAGCATGACGCAACCCTCCACCAAACAGCATTCTGTTTTTATTTTCAAGAAGAAAATCCCAAAACAGGATAATCTTTTTGAAAAAAAAAATGTAATACTCCCCTTGCCATGTGAGTCATCTCCCATGGCGATGGGGGCATTATTAGCATTTTACTGCCCCTCACCACCAGGGTGCATGGCGGTGCTAAACAGCAAACAATGGCATCTTCATTGGGTAGGCAGACATATAGCCATTTTCCGATGACCCTTAGTTCGTAATGGAGGTATAACTATGGCATGACGGATTAGTCGCTGCCATAGCCAAACCTATAGTCTCCCCGCATCTAACTCGAGCAGGTGGACCATTAAGTTGTGATGGAGGATCCTCACAGTCAACGTAGTCCTATAGTTAAAAACTTCATCTAGAGTACCCGTACATGCCCATTCCTAGAATGGAAAACATTCAGATTCACATGGGCAACAAAATCGGCAGCTGGGCCCACCTCATGACTTAAGAATAAAGGGTTTGCTAAAAGGTACGTCAACATGCTTTCATCCTAAAATTATTTTTGTTTAAGTTGGGAGCCAGTGGCATCACTTGGGTGAACTACTGTTCACATCATTATGTTTATTCTGGCTTTGCCCTCTTCAAGGATTATGATAGGAATCATAGCCCGCATGGCTTTCATATGATGCATGCTTCTTCGAGTCTCGAAACAAATACAAACAATGGTGTCTTTTGGAGTGATTAACAGAGACTGCTACGTTCCATAGCTTACTATGGAGGTATTCTATTTTGCATTTAAGCATACTAATCCACCACGAATTCTTGTTGGGTTCCGGAGTAGCGTGCTAATCGCCGAATAGCGCTTCGACGCCTCATCAGGGTTAATAAGCACTATATAAATACTATTACAATACAATACAATATTGTGAAAATATCAACTCCTGATCAGGCTTAAAGATAAACTGCAATTTACACGCTGCATATGACTGAATCATTATAAGTCCAGTTAAAAGCAATATTTAGAAATTAATTTAAGAACAAGAGCCTGGACACTATGCACTCCTTTTTTATTGTCTCACACCGAAACAGTTGAAGAGTGTGGTTAATTAGAACAAGCTATTATACTAGTTAGTTATAATAGTAATCCCCTTTGTCCTCTGTGATAAGCAAGACATTTCCGGCCTTCTCTATTGTTCTACAGTAACACTAGCAGATTCTTTGCCCACTCTCTCAAAATCGGCAGGAGGCCCATCCCATCAAGTGCCAAATTTACGCCAAGGTTTTCTTAGGGATGCTCCCGAGGTCCAGGGACGGTAGGTGAGATTCGCACAAGTCCTTCATGGTACAAGTCCTGTTGTCATTGCCAACTATCTCTATGCCAGTTTCTGTCCTAGCCCATTTATCATTTTTGGTTTTATTTTGTTTTGTTATAAAACTTGAAAGAAATCCGAAAATATGGGAAATACAAAGAAGGTAAAAAATACAGACTGCTTACCACCTTCTTTTATCCACATTCCTGGATTCACCTTGTAGCTTAATTGAATCACTTGAGGTTTCACAGCCTTCAGAGCTGTCAACCTCACACCTCTTTCTAGTCCAAAGGGCTCAAACTAAATTCACCAATGATTAACTGTTAGCTCCTTAAAATCTCAACCGAATGCCAGCCCTAAGGAATATATTTTGCCACCAACCTAAACACCCTGTGAGTTTCCAAAAGTTTTCCATTCAGCTTTGACAGTCCACTCTTTTGCAGCCATTCAACTTCACAATCTCTCCAAAATGCCAGTGGGGCACATTTGTTCATGAACCTTCAACCTTGATAATTAATCTAAAACTCAGTTGTTCCACCCAATAGAAACACCACAGCAATAGTATAATCCTGAAGGGTCACCATCCACTTCGCCAGGCATGCATGGGCATTCCTGGCATCCGCTGAGAGTCTATGGTGAGAGACAGTGCTTTAAATGGAGATATGAAAGTGCAGGTACTCACTATTTAGAGTACCTCTTTGCGCCTGAGAATTGCCGGTACTCTCCCATTAAATGTGTTGCGGCAGGGCTGAGAAGTGTAGGTACTCTGCGTATCAAATTACAGAAGTGCAGGTACTCAGTACTGGAGAGTACATGCCCATTTAAAGCACTGATGATAGATCACATCTTTTGAAGCACCAAGGGTTTATGATCCGTACTCACTTTATAAAAGCACCCACGCCAGTAAGTGCTATAATCAGCTGACATCCTGTATGCAGCTAGGGCCTCCCATTTACTTCCCACAAATTAAACCCGGTCCACTGCATTAGACTCCTCATCAGTTTTAAACCAGTTATTTTGCTCCTAACCCAAAATTGAACTGTTCTTTCTCACTCAGTGCACTCTACTGGAAATACAACCGTTCTTACACATCCTGAGGTATTTAAACTCCTCAATGATATCCCCCTTCCTTCCTCCCTGCTGGCTACATAGATGTAAGTCCTTGTATCTCTGTTTATGGGTTTACTGGTTCCTGCCTTAAGCCATTTTGATATCTCTCTACAGACCTGTTCGTAATCTCTCCTTCTTAAAATGTGGTTTACAGGTGTGACCACCATACAGCAGACAATACTGGAGAACTGCAGAAAATACCCTTCATCCCGCCGAGATAAAGGGTCGAATATTCTTTATATGGTCTACTGAACTTAATTTCATTGGACCAAGCCTCCAAAATTGGATGCTACATCCTAGCTGTTGTTTCCAGAAAAAATGAAAATCTGGCGCTCTATTAATGCATTTAGATACTGTTTCTTTTAATTTTCTGGGATCTTTTTATTTTGTCCTTTAACACCAAGAAGACTTCTTGGGTATCAGCTACCCTAAACCTGAATTTCAAACTCCAAACTGGGAACTGTTGCAGCATACAATACACTAGTGATCAGGAGTGCATGATAAAATGGTAAAAACAGTCTCAAGAAATTAAATTCTCTAAGTGTGGTTTCACCATGAATGAATACAGTGACACAGCTTCCTTTATTGATGGATAAACAGCAGTTCTTTCTATGCACCCACCCTCCTCTAGAACTTACAAATGCCCTGCCACACTCTTTAGAAACTTTGGGGTCACTGAGTGGGAACTCCCACAATCCCCTCCTGTGTAGTTGCCTTCAGTGCCCCCTCTCCATCTCTTGCTGCTCCTTAAAGTTTCTCTGCTTCGTACTCAAAGATAATAAATACATGGGTGTAATTAAAATGGAATACAACTGTTTGAATAGCAGTAAGAAGCAAAAACTAAGGTTGCCATCTTCTTCCAACAGCAATCCAACCAGTTGGAGACCCACCTAGTTGGGGCCATCCTGGCTTTCTTCGTGGGCGTAGCATACTTCTGGCTGCAGACCATCATGACGTATAGAGTGAAGCCAAGACATGGTGGACGATGGGTCGGCCCCCTCCGGTTCCTTCTCTGCACCGCCTGCACTGCTCTGATCATTATGAGTATCCTTTTTTTTGGTGTTTATTACAATGTGTGGTGCTGTAGCATGAAGCAGGGTTACTAGAAAGAAGAGTGATATAGACAGTGAAAACAAAGACCAAAGAAGGAAAGAAAAACACGTTAGCATTATTGGAAAGGATTAGTGTTAACACAAATGTATGTAAAACCAAACCAAGCATGCTAGTGGAGTAACAGCAAGGAATAAAAAATACAGTAGAAAAGGTAACAAGAAAAACAAAACCTTGAGGAGATAAAAATAGAGGGGAAAAATAAATTGTAAAGAAAATGAAACAAGCATTGAGAAAGACAATAAATCTCGTTGTTTGGCTGCCAATGCAGACCTATTGGCTTTTGCAGTGCTTTTTGCAGATATTATTCCGCATCAGTAAAAAAGAAATGCTGTGCAACATTGATAAAAAAATTAAAAAAGCACTACGATGAGTGCACAAAAAAGCACAATTACTTGTGGTCATGTATGCGTACGTGCAGCTGTATCTGGCATGAAACAGTTGACATTTTGTTTATTTTTTTTTTTTACTGTCCCAAGATGACAGAAGCCAATATTGGAGATGGAAATTAAAAATAATAACTTAAATGTGCACAAAAGCTCATTTTGTAAAATGAGAAGCCCAACAGCAAAGCTCAAGACAGGAGGAGTAGAAGCAACGGAGGACCAGGTGGGGGAGAAGTCAAAGCAGAAGAGAGCAGCAGACAACCATGTGGCACGGAGGGAAATTAGGAAAAATAAATACCAAGCAGAATAAGAGTCAGGAAGGATGGGATAAGCAACAGACAAGCTGGTAAGAGGAGGAAGCAAGACGGAGAGCAAGGGGGGGATGGGAAAGGGGCACACGTTAGAGAAGGGAAGGAGCAGATTAAGGTGAACACAAAGAAAATGCATGTACTCTCATGGAGTGCTGATAGAAAAAGTATAATGCCGGTTAGCGCCATTCCTAGATGCCGGCCGGGTGTCATATTTAAGGAATGACGCTATCTGGCGCAAAGGGTGGGCTAGCGTAATTTTTTTTTTAGGCTAGTGGGGTGGGGGTGGAGGTATGAGATGGGGGTTTAGCACCAAAAAATGACGCTAGGGTCGTTAGAGTAAAAAAAAAATGCTCTAACCAGATTAGCATCATTTTATGGCGCTAAACCTACCATGCCACATGGCTCCTGCCTTATAAAAGGCAGGAGTCATGCCCACCACCCCAATGGCCAGCACAGGGGACAAGGGTCCCCTGGGCATGGCCATTGCACCCTGTGCCATACATGGGGGCCCATTTCAGAGCCCTGTATGGCACTTTAAAAAATAAAATGAAATACCTAGCTGTATTTACCTGTACTTACCTGGGATGGGGTCCCACATCCTGCGCAGTCCCTCTGGTGTGGGTGGGGGTGTCCCTGGGGCATGGGGGGGGGCACCTGTGGGCTTAATCCATGGTG
The DNA here is from genome assembly GCF_031143425.1 of Pleurodeles waltl. Taxonomy (NCBI): domain Eukaryota; kingdom Metazoa; phylum Chordata; class Amphibia; order Caudata; family Salamandridae; genus Pleurodeles; species Pleurodeles waltl. Next base: position 1,350,262,279 of record NC_090446.1, on the reverse strand, counting down.
TTTCACCATGGAAATAGGCCTACAGGTCCACTAACGCCTGCTCTGACCCAGGCGTTAAAAAATTGGGCAAAGCAAGCTTGCAGCATTTTTGCACTGGAATATAAATATGGCGTTAAGGCAGTAGAATCATTTTTTGCACAGGAATGCCTACCTTGCATCTCATTAAGGCAAGGTAGGTTTCCACGTCCAAAAAATGACTTTAACTCCATAAATTTGGCGCTAGACGGGTCTGGAGTTAGTTTTGCACTGAATTAGAGTAAAACAAATGACACTAATTCAGTGCAAACAGAGTATAAATGTGCCCCTAAATGTTGCAATTGCCCACAACAGATGTTAACAACAAACAGTTAAAAGCTCGCCGGAGATGAAACATATAAAGAAAGATGGGGGTAAAACTAAGGTGTTTGGGATGAATAGCAGGATGATTAGAGGAACAGAGAAATAAAGATTACAAATGGTTAAAAAAGAAATTGAGTAGAAGAGAAAGAGATAATACATTTATGGACATTAAAAGAGAGAAGGTAGAAAGAGGGAGAAAATAGATGAGAGAACATACTTAGAAAATGACAAATGAAAAGAAAAGTCAAAAAAGTTATGGACAGACATTTAAGGAAGAAAAATAAGGACAAATAACAAAAGAAACAGAATCAAAGAAAGTACAGAGAATGAAAGACAACAAAGCAGGGAGGTGGGATAAGTTATGAGAGAAAAGAAAGAATAGAAGGAAAATGACATAAAATTAATGTTTAAATGAGAAGCATGAAGTATAAGAAAAATAATACAGAAAAGTAAGAATCGGGCTTGAACATGATTTAATGGTCAACATGGTTTGCAGCTGTGACCCTCGGCTTGCCCTTTGCGAACCCTGGCACTGTGTTTGTAACCTGGCCTCAGAGGTAGCAAAATCAGTGCCAGGAACTTAGTGGCAGCTGGTCTTTATGGACGTCGGTAGGGGCGCCACTCTCTTTTCTTTCTTTTAATTTTTTTATTGCACTAAAGTGAATAATGTTCCATTATTTTATTATTAGTGTATTAAACAATAGAGATCAATTAGCTGCAATATAAAAAAATGCTTTTAAATTTATATTGTGTGCATGCTTGTAGGTGAGTGTTTGTTAACATGAGAGTGTGTGTGTGTAAGTGTGAATGTGTGTATGTGTAAGCACCTGTTTATAGTGAAATTGAAGGTCAGAGGGCATGTATTGTAATTTTCGCTACTCCTGGCATTTTGGTTCATTGACATTTACAGAATAAGAAGGGGGAGTAAAAGAAAGAAGGCTAGTAAAGGAAAAAGAAGGATAGAAAAAACATTGAAAAGCAGAAATATGAATTGAAGTCAGCAACAGGAAAGCAGCTGTTGCACATCTGTGACATGTCCTTAACAACATCATCAGTGGCGGTTCTCCATTCACAGAACTTGAAAGGTGTAGCTGCTGCTTGTGAGTGGCTTGCTGCCATGTTCCTGTTTCTGCTGTTCGCGTCATTCGCAGTGGAATTCCGACATATCGATGGTCATTTCTTTCATGTTCAAAAAACAGTGACAAGCATACCCAACGAGATGCAAGTTTCCACCATCACCCTGGGGGTGTAATCTCTCTTTGTGCTCGCGTGGGGACCCTTGGAGTACTGACTCTCAAGAGATATGGAGACTAATCTTTATCATGAGGTTGGCCTCTATGAGATCTTCTAGTTAATCTCCATCATGGGTGCTAACCTCCATGGAGGACTCCACATTAACCTCCTTGCCAGCGTGAACCCTCCAAGGACGGCTATAGATATTTCTCCGATTTCTCCGTCCTCATAAGACCTTTAGCTGAACTTCCATAATTACTTCGACTCTCCACAAATATTTTACAATTAAAGTCCACTGAGGGTGCTGTCCTCAATGGATGTTTACAGTGTGATCTTCCTCATGGGTGGTGATCTCCAAAGATATCTTCAGTGTAACTTCCATCACTGGAGTTGGCTCTCATCATACCACAGGCTACTGCCATCATGGTTGTTGACTTTTCTGCTTTCCGTGGATTATTCATCACCATGGGTGCTGGTGTCTGTCATGGGTGTTAGCCTTCATGTGAACTCTAGATTGACCTCCATCAATGCAGTTCCCCTTCAAAGGTGGTGGTCTCTATCACAGTTGCTGACCTCCATTATGGGTGCTAACTTCCAGGTAATCTCCAGGTTAGTCTCTATCATTGATACTGGCCTCATCACGGTGCAGGACTTCATTACGGGTGCTGACTTTTGTTTACAGGTGCTGGTCTCATAGGTGCGGGCCACTCTCTTGGGTACTGGATTTCAGGCTTATTTTAGCTAGATTTCTACTACATTGCTGGTACCCAGGAAGCCCTTGGAACCCTAGAATTCTCACTGATCTTAATTTAATGCATTACATTTCCCACCTACATGGAGATGTTAGAACAATGTCCTGTGTTACTCGAATCTGGAAAGGATTAGCACATTGCTTTCTCTACCTAATGGAGCTCTCAACTCAATACATCATGCTAAATTCTACATATAGGTCTTGAGTTACTGCACTGAGCTGCTCTCTTCCATAGTAATGTAGAATCAATACATTGTGATGCTGTTTCGTAACGCTGACCTGCAAACAGATCTTGTATTTGGCCTCCTACACACTACTCATTTACAGTACACCTTGGCTTCATCACGCCCTACACAGATGATTTAGAGACATACCTTGAAGCTGATGTCCATCACAACAGTCATACAATATGATGCAGTTAAATCATCCAGACTTGTAAGAAACATTTTAATACATGTACTTGACTACACCTCTGGCAGCCAGTGTCTGACCTTACCCTAGCCCTGCCCCCTCTCAGTAGTCCCTGTAGTATAGTCTGGCTCCAGCTATTATATTAACTGAATTCACTGCAGAGACTAAAAGTCATGTGGCCAAAGGATAAGGCTGCAGTGGAACTCCAGACAGTGCCTGGGCATGTAACAAATTCACATTTAACTTCTACTCATTCTGTCGCCCCTTGACGTGTTTACCTATGTGCCTTTCAAATCCCATTCTCCTGGTAATGACTACACACGATGTGAAGCATCGTCCATACCCAGGTACACTAAAATCATGGAATCTTGTGGGAAAGGCTTCATAGTATAGAACTATCAGCAGTTGCAATGCAATATGCTAATTTTAGCACAAGACATAGGGCCTGATTCTAACTTTGGAGGACGGTGTTAAACCATCCCAAAAGTGGCGGATATACCACCTACCGTATTACGAGTCCATTATATCCTATGGAACTCGTAATACGGTAGGTGGTATATCCGCCACTTTTGGGACGGTTTAACACCGTCCTCCAAAGTTAGAATCAGGCCCTCAGTCCCTGCTCTAATAGAGGAAAAGTAACAAAATGTAATTGTTTTGGGATGCTAGCTTTCAGGACAGCATAGGTCCAGTACCCTTACATGTGGTCTTAACACCCAATTATAAGTGTTATTTAGTGACAGTATCATTCATGCCAGATTGTTTGTTATTTCGATCATTAATCTGGACTTTCATCTGACAACAACTGTATGTCCCTTTCATCATGGGTGTTGTAAATATATATTTAGAAAGTACCACCTATCAACTGTCAATGAAGTACCACATAATTGGTCATATATATTGGGAAACTATGTATCACAAAACTTTTCCACGTTTGCAGCAGAAAGTGCCACACATTTCTAGCGACCCTGCACATGTCCAGTGATACATTCCACCCTACCCCAAGGAATGATTTGACGGTTGCGAACACAGCATGGCCAACGTTGAACATTGTTGGAGCCACAACTAGGCAGATCTGCACTGGTTGACTAGATTTGTTTTTTTGTTGAAAAAAAGAACTGCTTGTCATACCTCTCTTTAGAAATCTGTTTCAGCCTGCAGCTACTGAAGGCCTGTTGGTACTACTCCCATGCCCAACTCTGGAGAGATTTGATAGGATTAGGATTGCGATCCAATCAAAGGATAGATCCTCCCTCAACTTGGACAGGACTTGGACAGCTGAAATAATCTTTTTCCAAGAACAGACATTAACATAGGATGTGGAGCGCATGGTCTGCAGCCAAACCTAAAAAGTATTTTGAGTGTGCCTTTTGCACGTTGATGGTGCCTTATAAGTAACATGCAATCACCTCTTTGTAAGTGTCCACTCTACTGATGCAGAACAGGTAGGGTTTAACAACCAAAGATGGATTATACTTGAAGAATTAATTGTGGGGAAGTTTGCTTGTAGGGCTTCCGCTAGCTGTGATCCAATTGATTCCCTTTAACGGCCAACAGTGGTACCACAAAGGCCCTGATGCTTATATACATTTGTAAATTGAGGCTCTGAAAAACGATTGAGATGACAAATGGACATATTAATAAGTGTGTGGAAAAGGGGATCCCAATTCTGGGGGTGTTGACCCCAGCACACTTCTCTGTGTTAATTTATAATAAAAATGTATTTTTCAAAAAAAGAACACTTTTTCCTCTGGATTGAATTATTATTTTGCGTTTGTGAGCAGGTTTGTATTGCCTTGTGTAGTTCCCTCAGTTGAAGTAACCTTACCTTTGATACCTATAATTGGTAAATTGTTATCACCAAATGCGATGTGTGAACCCTTCAGAAAGTTCTGTAATATGGGGCTACCTCACTTTACACACCGAGATTTCTACACTCATATATATCTAATCACGGGAAAAAGTTGTAAAAGACAAGTCATGCCTCTCTTCTACGACCACACACTAACCTAACTTATTAAAGACCATCTCGTAAACATCACAGGTTCCCCCAAAAAAACATAGCGCAAGGAGCATCAACCACAATTAAAAAAACATTAAATTATTACATTTATGGTAAATTGGGAAAGAGGACCACCTCCCAGGCTCTGCTCATAACTACAGATGACAAATTACATCACTGGTACATGATTACATCAAATGGCATCACCAATGACATCACTGATGCATCAGACAAGGGATGGTTTTCCCATTCAGTATATGTCCCAGAAATAGGGCATGGTCTTAAACCATGAGCTAAGCCAACTGCATGCAAGAGTACAGGGCGTAGTGGCCACTGGGCCTGATGGGCTCGTAAACTGTGATCCACTTTAAGCCTGATTAGTTATTTGAGGTCTTTTTTCTGAAGACAAACGTTCATAATCAACACTCTTAGAGAAAACAGTGACACAGCTCAATGTTATGGCCGGCACGCTGTCAAATGAGCAGAGAACTGTGAAGGAGACAGGCACAAGGTGATGACAATGTGGGGAAGATGACAGAGAGCAAGGCAAATAGAAAGAGTGAGCAGGGGAGAAAAAGATAAGAAAGAAAAAACATGGAGGGAGAAAATAACGAAAGATGTGTTGCTAAAAGGAAGGGAGTGAGAAAAGAGAAAGGGTGAAAAGAAGGGAGAGTAAAAGGAGTGGAGGTTGGAAGGAGGCAAAGGCGAAAGAAAGCAAGGAAAGGCAAAAGGAAGGAAGAGTGAAAGAGAGGGATGGTGACAGGAAGCGCGTGAGCAAGGGTAAGAAAAGAAAGAGAGGGAACTTGAAAAGTTAGACGAAAGGGTAAAGGATGGATGAACTTAAGGGTGAAAGAATGGGTAAATGGAACAATTGTAGGATAGGTCATTGGTTAGATGGATGAGTGGGTGAATAGGCAGAAAGTGAAAGTTTGGGTGAGTGAATGGATTTATGGATGGATGGATGGACAGTTAGACAGACAGATGGACAGATGGGGAAGTGGTGAAAGAATGGGTGGATAGATTAATGTAATGAAGGGTGAAGGGAACTCTTCTAGCGAGAGTCCGGCTTGCTTGCATTTCTTGGGCATATTTTAGCTTTCTGGGTGTTCCGTTCGACAAGCATACATGGCAAGGTGTGCAGCCAAGCCCTGTGTGAGGAGCACGTCCTGTGCTGCCTTTGGCCATGCCCAGTCTCTACAAGTACACAGGAGCATCCCTCACAGAAGTCACAGCCTGAAGTCAAGCCCCTTATGTTGCATACGTCATCCGACCAAAGCACAGAGAGCTGGAGCATGAGCATCATGGACTGTGACCACAGCTCCTGCAGTCAGTGCCCCCGCAGTCCTGATACTCTTATGTTTGCGCGGTTTGTGAAATGAAGTCAACTTTTAAAATGGCGGCTCTATTAAAGTTGAGAAGAAATTGTCGAGGTATTAATGTTATGTCCTTCCTTAATATGACGATTCCAAAAATGTTTAATTTTAAAAATGTCTTTCTTATTACATGCGTTCTTTAATTTTTCTAACTGTACGCTAATAACTCCTTAGCAGACATTCACATCCATGAAACCCTAAATACCCAACCTACCCTTAATTCTACCCTTCCCTGAAGCTTAAAAAACCCTACCACCTCTTAGTGCTACCCTGCCCGAACCATAAACTCCAGTAACTACCCCTTAATTCTTCCACTTCCTGAACCCTACTAACCCCTTACTAGTCTACGCTACACCTTCCCTGAACCCTGAAAGCTCTTGCTTACCCCTTCAGCCACATTGCTCTGAACCCTAAACACCCCTTGCCAGCCCTTTATGCACCCTTCCAATAGCCCTAAAACCCCTTGCTACCTTAAATGCTACCCTTCCACGAACCCTAAACCCCTTAACTACTCCCTAACAATGCCCTACTCTGAACCCTAAAAAAACACCTACTACCCTTTTACACAACCCATCCATGGACCCTATAAAACCTGAACCACCCTATAATGCTACCCTTCTTTGGACCCTAAAAAACCCTTACTACTCTTTAATTGCTACTAATCCCTCAACACACCAACCCCTTACCACTCCTTCATGGTAATCTTACCTGAATCCTAAAAACCTCTTACTAGTACTCCTCCCCGCCCCCCCACCTCTGTTAAGGATGCTCTCTAGTTTAGCACGAGGGTGCTCCCTTCTCCCCCTTCGGAGTGCACTCAACATTACCATATAAGCCCGGCCATTTTTTGATTTCTTGTAACCACAGATTTTTTTCATTCTATTTTTTCAGTAGGCAACATTTTTGACACAACTGTTTTTTTGGTATGCCTACTGCAAACCATTTGCATCCGTGATTCCATTAATTATGGGACTTTGAGTCCATATGCAATTTTGTGGTTGTCGTGATTGCTATATCGCTAATGACAAAGGGTCTCTATTGAAACATAATATCTATTATATTTAATGTTAGTGGATTTGTATTTTTTTACTTTAGAGATTTCAATATGATCATTGCAGAGAAACGTGATGTACCTTTACCAATTAGTTTATGCTCCGTTTCCATGGTACAGTACTGATGTATTTTACCCAGACCACACCCTGCAGGTCCTGGATGTACTGCAGGCCCATGCATGTACTTTGCAATGACTGCTTTGCCCTTCACCCAGTTTCCATGCCCACAATAGAGAGGGGATGGCCTATGGTTAAGCCCTCTTGGTAATGGGTGCAGGACATGGCCCGATAATCCTGCTTTTTGTATTTTGTATACGTCTTGCATTTGGCTCATCATAGTGTAAGTCAAACATTTGGATCTGTAGAAAAATGTGAGGCCATCATAAGACAGTAGATCAGTGGTTCCCAACCTGTGGGCCAGGGTCCCCTGGGGGTCTGCGAAGCCTCCTCAGGGGGTCAGCGACTGCTTAGAAAATGTAATAATATTAGGTTCCAACTATAAGTAATGACTCAGTGGGGGTCCCCGGATTCCAATAATGATTCAGTGGAGGTCACCAGGCTCCAGTATTGATAAAATGGGGGCCACAGAAGTCAAAAGGTTGGGAACCACTGGAATAGATAAAGTGTACATATACACTTGGACTGGACCTGACAATCTGGGCCTGAGTTTGCAGAGACAGCAACCATTTTTTAAAACGAAAGTGGGTATGTTATACCACTGTTTGGGTTCATTTGTCTCCTCCGAGCTTGGGGTGAGTTCAAAAACAGTGCACGAGAAGAATGCTGTTTCAAAAATATGGACTTGCATGAATGTTGTGTCAAAAATATTGTCAATACAAAAATATCAAGGAGTAAAACATAGAAGGTGAGAATATCGTTTTGATGTATATAGTAGGTTTTTAAAAAGTATATAATATTGTTTACTTCAATATAGTTGTATTAAATGTTATTCAATTAATATAATACATATTAGTTATTTTATTAATTTTAGGTGTTAGTATTATTGATATAATTGTTTTATGTTAAATGAATTTTATATCAATCAAATATTTATAGAGTACATGTTTATGTAAATTATTTAATTGATTTATTATTTTTATTGCTTAATTGTATTTTGAGATTTTATTTCCATGTAATGTTAAAGAAATATTTATAAGAAACTCAGATACTTCCACAAGCGTCCTGGCCCTACCATGTGGAATAAAACCGTTAGGTATTACAGATTATTACTGAGTCTGTAAGTCCACAGGATAAGCTGTTTGTGTTTTCAATAATAACATTTTAACCTGATTGAAGATACCGCATAAGTTTTGGCACAACTCGATATGTCTACCTATGGCTCTCTTTAAAACTTTGAAGCAGACTGGGAAAGGGCATCAACACCTATTAGCGCAATCACCTTTGGAGGGCTATGCATGAGTCTGTATACAGTGCATAGCTGGTAAAAGAATGAGTGCCAGTACCCAAATGTCGATCCGCCAAAGGCGTAGTCTTGAATCCCCCTCATGCTTCTTATATCCACTGCCAGCCACTTTTGCTCCTTTATCTCTCTCAGGTAGGTTCCTGCTTTCTCCCTTTGTGACATTTTTTCATCTTTCTCTGTGAACCTCTCTTGGTCAATGTCTGATGAGGAAGAATAAGTGCCGGTCCCCAAAAATGAGTGCTGTACGCCTCACCGGCAACCACCAGTTTAAATTAAACACTGTCCATATGTTAACTTTTGCAAGTCAATAAAGCTAGTGCAGATTGAAACTGTGCATGGGGTTAGATGTCCATCAAGCCTGGTTGACAATACACCAGCATCTTGATATCTTAACAGTGTTTTCTTCTTCTGATCTGTAAGCGTTTGTAACTTGAAGTGACAATGACCAGTGATGATGGAGTCAAAACACAAGCGGATTCAATAAAATAGAATTGTCAAACAAGACTAGTAGCGAAGGAACTCAAGAGTGCACTCAAAATTTGATAAAGAGAAGCCCAAGAATGTGCGGCTTATTAGGACTAATAAAGTGTAATAAGCTGCCCATAGTCCAAATTAATGCTCACCCTTATCAGTTAATGGTCACACAACGTGGCGAGGATTACTCCTGCGTTGTCAAAGTCCAGCAGCTGAAAGCCTCTCATTGCGGCTCCTGTGCGAAGTGTATTGTTGCCCAACTGTGAATAATACAGTATCTCCGATGGCCAAACCAGATATATACAGCTTCTGCTCGGGGTTGACTGCCAACGAACACAAGAAATTCACAGGCAGCTCAAACCCAATGACCTAGAGAGCGTGCTCTCTGATTGGCTAGCTCTGTTCCCAGGTATCATAAATTCCTTTTTTAGCCCAACTATCTATTGAACTCGTGCTTTTTTTTTGTTTTTATTTATCTATGTAGTTTGCGGTTTTCTATAGCAACAAAATATATAGTAGGCAATAAATATAGTGGGCAAAATAGGATAAAAAGTAGAAAAATTAGAAAATGATAACAATTACAACTTGTTACACATATATAAGTGTTTATCTAAGAATAAAAAAGTAAATAGTTGGCTCTGATGTACAAAGACAATAATAAGATTCCAATTTTTGACTTGGACTCTCTTAGAAAGAGTCTCTTTTAAGTATTTTCTGTGGAACTTCGAATTCAGAGAGCATGAGTCAAAGTTGCATTAATAAGCATAATATTTTCTGCTACTTGCCAAATAGGACATTTAATGTAGGGTTTTACACCTTTTCTATTAATATTGGTCAAGTCTGTTTTGCACCATTCCTGCTGGTTGTATAATTAGGAATGGAGGAACCAAACCTCACTCTGTCGTAGTTGGACACTCACTCCTTAGCAAGACTGCTGGTTTAGGGGTGACAACACTTCTCTTTGCAGGTGACTGAGTCACTCCTACAACAGTTCACAACTGTCGGCCCAATCCTCCCAGTTCATCAGCAGTACCTCGCCAAAACTCAGACAGCAAAGGTGATTTCTGGCAGCCTTATGCATGAACTCTCGATAAGACCTCTCAGGGAAGTCGTGGTGGAATGGAAGTTACCCTTTTTCTTGCATTAGCAATATGTCTCATACACACATAGGAAATTAAGGAGATGCGGCAGAGTTTTCAATACATTTATTGAAAAGACTGCAACCTACGATAAAATGTGCGTGCTACAACGATTAGGATAATGAACAGTAATAAAAGCAGAAGTATGTTGATGAGAGTTGCGAATATAAAAGCCCCCAGCATCTTACAATAAACGTGAGATATAAAATTCCTAACCAGGAAAGTCTAATCTCTACGTTAAAAAGAGCCAGGTATGATAAACCTAATCAGTCAGAACCATGTCCATGAGAAGTGAACCCCCAAAGTTCGTTATCCTGCAATGAGGTCTCTAGGTCAGACTCCTTGGTGACACAAAGGCTGAGTTCTGCAGCAAGGTGACGTGCAGCATAGATGGCATTTGGAAGGAACCCCTCTAATGACCTTGTCCTTGTGAGGTGTATTTATACTGCTCATGTAGGGTCCCTGATGCAGGTATGTTCCTAAACAACTGATAATGTGGCAGACTTGTGTCGGCAATTGCATAAACAATCCCTAACAAGTGAGTATGATGTGCCTGTCACACGTAAGTGAGAAAGGGACATGATGTCAATACCTACGTGTATCACTGATAGTGACACAGATATTGACACCTTTTCAGAATGGCACTGATAATGAAAATCAAAACATTTCTTATAAAGTGTGAGCAATGGCAGAAAGCTAAAAGAAATAATAAAATAAATGAAAAAAAACAGAGCATGCTAACTAGGTAAAAGGCCAGTAGGTGACGGGGGCAACATGCCTGCAAGTTAAAGGCTAAGCTAACTCCTGTGTCTCAGTAGGAAACTAAAATGTATTCACCACACCCTCCCCATTGCCGAAACAAGGCTTCTAACTAACTAGCGAGGGTGCATAAGTCCAAAACTAAAAATGCTCTGAGCTAAAAATCTAATTATAATTAAACTAACAACATACAAAGAGATACAGTGTCAACCATGACAAGCAAGGCTCAACCTCAGTCTCATAGGGCATGATCGTGAATGAACCCTCATCAGGAACATTAACAGTTCCTTGTCCACAGAAGGCACTAGCTGTATAGCAAGACACACCAATGGGATACACTCGAAGAGGCACCATGTGCAATGAAAGACTGGATGCATGGAATGGTAATGACCAATCATGCTCCAATTCTCCCAACAACGGCGCGCCAAAGCACAGCATCATATGATCACAACACAGCTGGGCTGGTGGTAGCTCCATCACTCGGCTTAGCTAAGAAAGCACAACCACTGCGTATCAGGAATAGCAGTAGTAGTGTTCCGCCAATCAGTGCCACAATTATAGGAAATCCACCAAACACACTTGAAAAGATTGAATGGATAGCTGAAGGAATTACTTAGAAGATGGTCAGGAGGGTGGAAACAAATCCAGACCTGACAGCCTTAAAATAGTGTACTATCCCTGCAGTGCTAAGGGCATTAAATATTCTGCAGACTAGTTCTCCAAAGTGCTTGGGGCAGTTGGTATTTAATATAGCCTTAGAACCCGCCGTAGCGGGCTCTACCGGCTATTAAAGGCCCGCTCCTTCGTTAAATGCCCGAGCCGAAGGCGAGGGCATTTAACAAAAGAAAGGGCCTTTAATAGCCGGTAGAGCCCGCTATGGCGGGTTCTAAGGCTATTAGAACATTCTGCCACTCAGGGCAGAATGTTCTATTTAAAAAAACAAATTGCTCACGGAGCCCGAGGGGATTAAAGTCCCCTCGGGCTCCGTGAGGCTTTGTTCACAGCTGCTGCTGTGAACAAAGCGAACATTGGAATGATGGCGCTGCGGGCGTTTACGGGCCAGTAAAAGCCTGCAGCACTCCATTGTTTTCAATGGAGCTGCCAACGTTCCAATGTTCTAATAAGGATTGTATTTTGCTGATGATCTTGCTATCTGGAGAGTGTACGTCTCCTTGGCCAATGTCAATGCCACTTGTTTTTGGAACAGTAGCACCTTTCGTCTGCTCAGCTTGTCAAAATTTACATTAGTAGAATCAATGTGAGGTCACATCTCTTGTTTGGGAGGGGAATAAAAAATGTCCACAACAAGTTACAATTTGAGAAACTGGTCTCATCCCGCAGCAACTCTGACTGATCAGAACCACATAACTTGCATTCGAAAGTATATGAAATGCTCAACGAACCAAAGGGACAGGAGTACCCTTCAGAAAGCATGCCAAGTTTGTGACCTCCACATTGCAAAATCCGTGAAGGGACACCTGCTTGCAAATCATTGAATGACTAACAGCAGTCTCACATTCACTTCCACTCAGAAGGACCCCTGTTTTGCCGTTCAAACATTTGAACTCGAAAGGCAGCTCCCACTCTTCATTAATATAGCTATCTCCTAGCCATGCGTATCTGCCCACAGCAAAACATTTCAAACATTTTGTGAAACAAAAGGTGAAAATTGCCAGATTTATAACCTCATGCATTAACTATACTGTTGATGGTGTCTCTGCTATAGTGAAAGGCAGCTTTTTGAACTTTTTGATGTTAAGCATGGTGTATTTTGCTTCCTTTTTAGTCCTAATCTGTTGTTCCCTGGACAAACTAAAAGCAGCAAACAATTCACTACTGTTGATGTATTTCCAAGGGACGCAGCCATTTTTCAGAATCTGCAATGTCCAACCCAACTGCATGATGGAACGCAGATGACTTTGTGTATGTTTTAAAAGGGACATGTCATTCTGAATGATGTCAATCGCAGATGACACAAAATTATTAAGTGAGTATATTCTGTTGGACAGAGTTTTCATGCCATTATCAACAACAGCTAACCCCTTTTCCATATTTCCCTTATCTATCTGCCTTAAACGTGCAGCTGCTTTCATTTGAGAAAGCCTCCAGATCTCGTTGTATATAGCATAGAGGAATCATTTAGAGTCGGTTTCTTGGACCTAGCAAGGGATCTTGCAAGTCTACTTTCTGTGGTAGAAGACCGAGATGTTCTTTAACTGCTGCTAAGGTGTTAGTGCATAACCATTGTTGGCACAGTTTTCCCACATTGTATAGTAACAGTACCAGAGTGTTGCCCCGAGACATAGCGAAGGTCTAGCTGGCTAATCTTGAAAGCCCCTGAGCAATTATCAAAACGTGTCTAACACACATTTGTGTCCAAAGGCCAAAATAACCACCCGCCAGGACTTGAAAGTGTGAAATTAAATCAAATCAAATCATAGATATTTATAATGCGGGTCTCAAGGCGCTAGGGGGAAGGGGTTACTGCTGCTCGAAGAGCCAGGTCTTGAGTAGTCTCCGGAAAGCGGAGTGGTCCTGGGTGGTCCTGAGGGTGGTGGGGAGGGAGTTCCATGTCTTGGCCGCCAGGTAGGAGAAGGACCTCCCACCCGCCGTGGTGCGGCGGATGCGAGGGACGGCGGCGAGAGCGAGGTTGGCGGAGCGAAGAGGACGGGTGGGAGTGTAGAAGCTGAGGCGGCGGTTGAGGAGTTCTGGTCCCTTGTTGTGGAGGGCTTTGTGTGCGTGGGTGAGGAGTCGGAAGCTGATCCTTTTGTTGACGGGAAGCCAGTGCAGGTGTCTCAGGTGGGCAGAGATGTGGCTGTTGTGGGGTATGTTGAGGATGAGGCGGGCGGAGGTGTTTTGAATTCGTTGCAGAAGTTTCTGGAGTTTAGCGGTGGTTCCTGCGTATAGTGTGTTGCCGTAGTCCAGGCGGCTCGTGACGAGGCCGTGGGTCACGGTCTTTCTGGTCTCGGCGGGGATCCAACGGAAGATCTTTCGGAGCATGCGGAGGGTGAGGAAGCAGGAAGATGATACGGCATTGACTTGTTTGGTCATGGTGAGAAGTGGGTCCAAGGTGAAACCGAGGTTGCGTGCGTGGTCTGAGGGGGTCGGTGCGGTGCCAAGGGCCGTGGGCCACCAGGAGTTGTCCCAGGCGGTCGGGGTGTTTCCGAGGATGAGGACTTCTGTTTTGTCTGAGTTCAATTTCAGACGGCTGAGTTTCATCCAATCTGCGACGTCTTTCATTCAGTCTTGCAGGTTGGTCTTGGCGCTGGTGGGGTCCTTGGTGAGGGAAAGTATCAGTTGAGTGTTGTCGGCGTAGGAGGTGATGATGATGCTGGGTTTGTGTACGATGTCGGCGAGGGGGCTCATGTAGACATTGAAGAGTGTCGGTCTGAGCGAGGAGCCTTGTGGGACGCCGCAGATGATCTCGGTGGGGCCTGAGCGAAAAGGTGGGAGGTAGACTCTTTGGGAGCGGTTGGAGAGGAAGGAGGTGATCCAGTCCAGGGCCTGTCCTTGGATCCCGGTGGCTCGGAGGCGGGATATTAGGGTTTGGTGGCAGACGGTGTCGAAGGCAGCCGAGAGGTCGAGGAGGATGAGGGCGACTGTTTCTCCGTTGCCCATCAGGGTTCTGATGTCGTCTGTGACTGAGATGAGGGCAGTTTCTGTGATGTGATTGGCTCGGAATCTGGACTGAGAGGGGTTGAGTAGGCTGTTCTCTTCAAGGAAGTTGGTAAGTTGCTAGGTACCCTTCTGGACCCAAGCATTCAATTCTTCTTCTGTGACATTTAGGAATGCTTGCCATTTGGTGAATTTCGCTGGTGTGGGGATGCTGGGCACTTTCATTTCCTTTATCTTTGCTAACCCCGAGCAGGATGTTTGTTGAACTGTGTCATTTAAAAATATCATTTGTACAGGAATCTGGCATACTGTAAATAAAGCTTCCCTACCTTGAATTTGCCAATCTTGTGTTCCCCATACACCTTTCACATCAGTAGTGCTCTTCCAGTATTCATAACCTTCAATAGCAAGCCAGAAAACAAAGGAATCTGAATAAAATAATTTGGTGTGTGTCAACAAAATGTTCCGCATTTTAGAAGGTGGTACTTTAAAATTGTTAGAAATGGGGACTTTTGGTTGGCAGTCAAGTTACCCCCTGTCCAGGCAAGGACCCTCACTTTAGTCAGGGTAAGTTACACACAGTCCAAATTATCCTGTGCCCACCCTCTGGTAGCTTGGCACTGAGCAGTCAGGCTTAACTTAGAAGGCAACGTGTAAAGTATTTGTGCAATAAACCATGCAATAACACTGTATAAACACCACAAAAATACACCACACAGGTTTGGAAAAATATATAATATTTATCTGAGTAGATTAAGGTCAAAACGATCAAGTTTTGCAATAAGCACAAGTTGAAATATGAATTTCAAGAGTTGTAAAATAGTCTTTGGATAAGAGAAAGACAGTTAGTGCTTGGTTTTTCAAAGTACTTGGTGTGCGTCAAAAAATTACACGCATGAGGATTGCAGAGAAGGAGGTTGCGTGGAAAAAGAGAGGGTGTGCGTCTGATTTTCTAGCGCCCACAGACAATGCATCGTTTCTTTTCCCGCAACATGGGACTTGCGTTGTATCTTCGGCGTGCGGTCTGGGTTCCTCACTGCGGTGTGGGGATCTTCGTTGCACCCAGGGATGATGCGACAGGCTCGCATCATTCCAGTAGCGTGATGCATCAACTTTTCTGGCACACAGCAAGCGCTGCGTCGATTGTCTGTCTGAGAAGTCGTGCGGCGTCATTCTGGCTCAGCTGTGCGTCGATCCAGTGGGCTGTGCAGCAAATTTCCGGTTGCAACACAGGCGCTGCATCGATCTTCATTCGGGAAGTCGGGCTGCGTCATTCCGGTTCAGCTGTGTGGTGATTTTCTTGTTGCGGTGCAGGCTGTGCGTCGTTTCCAGCAGGCTGTGCATCTAATTGTTGGCGCACAAGAATTTCTTTGCAGAAAGTGAAGACTTTTTGGCCCTGAGACTTCGGCAACAGGAGGCAAGGTCAATCCAAGCCCTTGGAGAGCACTTCTCAGCAGAGCCAGAGACCAGCAAGGCAGCAGGTCAACAACAAGGCAACAGTCCTTTACAGCAAAGCAGTCCAGGTGAATCCTTTGGGCAGCCAGGCAGCTTATTTTGGCAGGTTGCAGGTTCTGGTTCAGAGTTTCTTTCCCAGGAGGTGTCTTGTCAAGAAGTGTCTAAGTTGGTAGGGTCAGGGACCCAGTTTATATACCCAAATGTTCCTTTGAAGTGGAGGAGACTTCAAAGAGTGGCTTAGAAGTGCACAAGGTCCCCTTTCAGTACAATCCTGTCTGCCAGGGTCCCAGTAGTGGGTTGGGCAGTCCATTGTGTGAGAGCAGGCCATTGTCCTTTGAAATGTAAGTGTCGGGCCCTCCACCCTTCCAGCCCAGGAAGACCCACTCAGTATGCAGATGTTCACAGGTGTGACTGAGAATCCTGTGTTTGTGGTTGTCTGAGTGAAATGCACAAGGGAGCTGTCAACCAGCCCGGCCAGATATGGATTGTAAGGCACAGAAGGATTTAAGTGCAGAGCAATGCTCACTGTCTAAAAGTGGCATTTCTAAAATAGTAATATGAATTCCAACTTCACTAGTCATTAGGATTTTGTATTACTATTCTGGCCATACTCAATATGACCTGTTTAACCCTTTCCAATCAGAATCTACCACTCAAACGGTTTATGAGGGTAGCCTTAATGTTATCCTATGAAAGGAGCAGGCCTCACAGTAGTGGAAAACAAATTTATGAGTTTTACACTACCAGGACATATAAACTACCCAGGTACATGTCCTGCCTTTTAACTACGTAGCACCCTGCCCTATGGATTACCTAAGGCCTATGTTAGGGGTGATTTATATGTAGAAAAAGGGGAGTTTAAGGCTTGGCAAGTACTTTTAAATGCCAAGTCAGAGTGGCAGTGAAACTGCACACACAAACCTTGCAATGCCAGGCCTGAGACATGGTTAGGGGGCTACTTATGTGGGTGGCACAGCCAATGCTGCAGACCCACTAGTAGCATTCAATCTACCGGCCCTGGGCACATGTAGTGCACTTTACTAGGGACTTACCAGTAGATCAAATATGCCAATTGGGTATGGACCAAAGTTACCATGATTTAAGGGAGAGAGCATATGCACTTTAGCACTGGTTAGCAGTGGTAAAGTGTGCAGAGTCCTAAAACCAGAAAAAACAGTGTAAAAAAGGAGGAGGGAGACAGGCAAAAAGTCAGGGGTGACCACCCTAACGCTGTAAGGTCTAACAAAAATAGTATGACTCTGCATATGTAGTATCATGCCCAGAGAAATATGTGAATTTATTTACATATGTTTTGGGCTCCCCACAGGTGGAGTTGAACAATGTTCCCATTGTGTGTAATTGAATACTGCTCTATGTCTAGCTGCTCAGTGCAGAAAGTAATGTCCTCAATGATGATAACAGAACATTTCCCAATAATTTGCTGTGTTCATATACACATGTTCACTTTCAAATACAGTGTAATCCTGCAGTTCAGACAGCATAGGATCAGCTGCTGTAACATCGCAGTCATCTGAAACAACACCAGGTGTAATTGCATCAGTCATTGAAATCTTAAATTCATAAGGAATTTGGATAACCTCAGTAGGCCCATTTATATCAAATGGTACTTTATCCCAAACAATCCCATCAGGAATTGGTACTGCTGAAATGTTTACAAGGGACAAGTCCCTTCTGACCTTATGTGAGGAGAGACATGGTGTTGAAACTTCATCCACTGGCTCAACAGAAGAGCGCTTAGGAAGATAATGACCATTTATCAAGAGAAAGAAAACAGTCACAAAACCAATCCATAACAGAAAGGCAAGCAATGTCAGTAGTATCCACAGATAATACCATGGATAGATCAAATAGGTATTTTTAAGCCGTATGTACAGCTTACTTGTCTTTGAAACAGTTTCGGTTGCAGATGTACATGAAGTTAAAGAGAAGTCATCTTGGTCGATGAAGTAACCAGAAGCAGCCTGTGCAAACACAGGAGCTGGTGCTGAGTTAGTGGATAGATCCACTTCACGAGGAGGTTCATAGTAGACATTTTTGTCAGTTTGTGTTGCATTGGAGTAATAAACAGCCACATCTTGGACAGTTCTTGTCGGTAAAGTGGTCACAGGAATTAGCAGAAGCTCATTCTCTACCCTCCCCATGCTCAAGGAGGCATTTGTAACACTGTTGTACATAGTGGTATATTCAGAAGTGTTGTTGTTTCTTCTTTTAAGAGGTATGTCCTGTTCGGTAGTGAGAGTGGACCAGGGACTACCCAAAGGGGCCTCGGGTCTACTGTACAGGATCAGCCACATGGTGTAACTTGAAGTTGTCAATGGAGAAAACTTGTTTCCTTTGGAAACTGGCAGCGTGGTAGAATGGCAGTTCTGGTGCCTTGAATTCCCAGGACTGGAACCGGTCCTCTGTAAGATGGGCTGAATTCCATCTTCACAGCAATCTTTTCACCAACCAGATCCCCAACTTTAGGAATCCAGCCTATGTATGTTGTTGGTAATTCCCGTATTCCTAAAGTGGTAGCAGTGGCGGATGAATTGTCATCACAAAACTGTTGAAGCTACTATAAGACAGTGAGACGTTAAGTTATGTCAAATAGTGTGTCTGCCACCATCATAGCAGGGCAATCTAGTTCTGGGACATACAGAGGTATCCCAAAGAGGACCTCATAAGGAGTACGACCCCCAAGGACCGTCTTGGCAGATTATTCAGTGCTCTCTGGACCCCATATAGGTGTTGAAGCCAGGTAGGGCTTGAACCTAATACTCCTGAGGTTAAAGACTGCTTTAGGTCACAATTCTTCTTCCCTGCAATAGAATTTCCATCGGTATGATATGGGGAAGTTGATGGAGTTTAAAACCCATCATCCTAATGGACATCCTTCATGGTGTTCCTGAATGCTCTAGAGGCAAAAGCAGGGCCCTGGTATGAGTGGAATGCTGCAGCCGCATATTTACCGATAAAGACCAGCATGTTTTTTATAACAGTTCAAGCATCAGCCGAATGATGTGTCCATACCTACAGGAATCTAGAACAAAAATCAACAGCGACTAAAAAGTATCTGTATGGACCATCAGGTTGTAAGGGACTACAATGGTCCAGGTTCACAAACTGTAGTGGCCTAGTGGACACTAAGAGGGATGTCTGCGGTGGGAGTTTGATGTTGGAGCCCTTTATTTTCTGGTAAATGTCACAGCAAAGGACATATTGCTTGGTCTGTCTGTATATACCCAGCCACCAGAAGCATTTCTGTAGAAGTGATATTGATGCAACATCCTTATATGCTGCTTTGATGAGATCTAATATCTGGTCTTGGTTGGGGATCACTCAATCTTCCACCAAAGGAATTGTCACAAAGGCAACAGTCTGTGCACTAATATGGTAGGAATATTCTGCAGAGTATGCTTTTGGAAGAAACTTGCCCTCAGCCAAAGCTTTCAGGGCAGCCTGAACCTCATTATCCAATCTTATGTGACAATGAGTCACTGCAGCAACAGAAGCCGTAGCTCCTGCTTCTTTGGATGCTTCATCAGCCAAATTGTTTCCAACAACATGTACTCCTATACGTTGATGGCCCCATGTATGTACTACATGAGCATCTGGTAGCTTATCCTTTAGATCAACTACCCTCCCCCACAGAGTTCTGTGTTTTATGGTGTTCCCCTTTGAGTCTCTGAACCTGATCAACTGCTAATGATTCAGATAATCATTGTAGAATTGGACACAGTAGTATGAATCACACACAGCGAATATGTGCTGTTCCGGATCTGCATGTTCCAGTGCGAAAATAAGAGCTTTAAGCTCAGCCAACTGAGCGGTGCACTCCCCCAGGGTCTGCGTGTAGGGATGTTGAGGGTGGAATACACCATCCTTCATCACTCCACTCATAGCTGTGCAAGCGGCTAAGTATTGATGGTTTGTACATGCAGCTGGTTATGCTGAACCATCAGTGTAAATGACAGTGTGGTATCTGTCAAGTGGCAAGATTAGTAGGTGCGGCATACTCTTGTTCGTACTGGAGAAATTCTTGTGTTCGAAGTTTTGGGTAAAAAATGTAGTCAACATCAGTGGCAGTTAGGGAGTTTTCCCACTGAATCCAACGTAAATGTAATGCTTTAACATTAGGAACGCTTGATTTGGTGACAGCCTCTAAGGCCGGCACAGGGGTAATGAAAATATGCGTTTCCCTTTGGCAAGTGGCCTCTCCTTCATGACAACCATCTGTATGCACTCCGAATCTTTTCTGTGGATGCAAAAAATTGTTCTGCATTGGAGTACAAATGTGGTTTGTATGCTATGGCACTGTGCCACCCTCATTAATAGTGACATAGGTGAACCAGATGGCACCAGCAATTAGTCTGATAACCAAATTTGTTTTGTTGACACGTGTGTAAGTAAATTATTTCTAGCATGTCTTGCTGCAATCCTCTAAGAATGCGCATGTGTTCAACTGCCCAGTGTCTGCTTGAGAAATTTGTGCAAATTAAATCATAGAGTGGGTTTATGCGTTTGTGCATAATCTGGAATGTAACTTCTTCCAAAGTTAAAAATGACTGTAGTTTCTTGATGGTATTTGGTGGTTGAAGGTGAGTGAATTTTTCTAAAACATGCAGGGCCAGGCTCTTGCCTTCATCTGATAGCTCGTATCCCAGGAACAATACACTGAGAAAGGCTATTTTAGTTTTCTTAAAATTTAATTTGTAGCCAAGGTCTGCGAACCCTAAGATGATCCGATCGACCCTGGTAAGATGAATGTTGAGGTCGTCATCTGTGAGATCATCCACACTGGACAATGGCTCAGGATCAATATCATGCAATATTGATGTTACACAGGCAGAAAACAACCCTGGGCTGTTTTTATAGCCTTGGGACAATCTGGAAAAGCATTTTTGTGAGCCAAACGAAAATGCACTCAGGACCTGACTTTCATGAGCAAGTTTTGGCAGAAAAAAACATTGGAAATATCCAAGGTTGGTTTGTACTTTTTTACACACTATGGGGGTCATTCTGACCGCGGCGGACGGCGGTCGCCGCCCGCCAAGCGGTTCCCGCCGAAAGACCGCTCCGCGGTCAAAAGACCGCAGCGGTCATTCTGGCTTTCCCACTGGGCCGGCGGGCGACCGCCGAAAGTCCGCCCGCCAGCCCAGCGGGAAACACCCTTCCCACGAGGACGCCGGCTCAGAATGGAGCCGGCGGAGTGGGAAGGTGCGACGGGTGCAGTTGCACCCGTCGCAAATTTCAGTGCCTGCAAAGCAGACACTGAAATTCTTCGTGGGGCCCTCTTACGGGGGCCCCTGCAGTGCCCATGCAATTGGGCATGGGCACTGCAGGGGCCCCCAGGGGCCCCGCGGCACCCCCTACCGCCATCCTGTTCCTGGCGGGAGAACCGCCAGGAACCGGATGGCGGTAGGGGGTGTCAGAATCCCCATGGCGGCGGAGCGCGCTCCGCCGCCATGGAGGATTCTCAAGGGCAGCGGGAAGTCGGCGGTACACCGCCGACTTTCCGTTTCTGGCCGCGGCTGAACCGCCGCGGTCAGAATGCCCAGCGGTGCACCGCCAGCCTGTTGGCGGTGCTACCGCCGACCTCCGCCATGGCGGTAATTATCGCCAGGGTCAGAATGACCCCCTATGTTGTTTATCAGTGTTGTGTGCATTTTCTGTCACATATGTGCATGTGTTGTTGTTTAAGTGTCTGTAATCTAAGACTATTCTATGTGAATTGTCTGGTTTTGCAGAAGGGAATAACGGGTTATTCATTGCAGAGACACAGGACTCTATTACTCCCTGGTACTCGAGTTGAGTGAGAATCTCTCTCACTGGGGCTTTAGCCTCATGTTTAACAGGATATTGGGGGTGAGGTGTAGACCTGATAGGTATTACATGGTAGGGGAAATCCTTATCGCATCCTTCATGGTTGCAGTACAGCACAGGTGCCTGCGCCAAAGCCCAGTCAACAGCATAGGATTATTTTACCGCATCCGAAACAAGATCTGAGAAAGAAGGTAAAATGACATCTTCCCCATGTAGGAGTTTGCAGATGTGCTCGTGTGGCCAGTCTTTTTCTGCCAATAGGATTTCACAATTAAGTTTTTCCCAAAAGATTAGACTAATAGTGCGCTCTATGTCTCCCTCAATTTGGATATTTAAATCAGAAGTCCTATAGGATGGGAGAATGCACCCATTCGCTGTCTCGACTACAAAAAAGTCATTAGTTGTTGTCACATCCAGGTGATCTTTCAGAGTCTGGCGACATATAGTGACTTCTGCCACGCTGTCCAGCAAGGCCAGTGCCCATGTCTTGTTCCTCAGCAATGTTCTCAAGTTTGCTGGCATGGTTTATTGAAATAGCTGCCACCTTCTTCTTTTTTAATTATGGCTTTTGTTGTGGGGATTTGTCCTCTTTCTTCTGTTTCACATAGTCAGGGCGTTGCTCTGACCTGCCCACTCTCTCACTCCGTCTATCCGTCATGCCCTGAAAGGAATGAAAGGGACATGTATCAACATATCTGTCAGGATCCTTTAAAGTGTCTCTAGTTCTGAGATTATATCGCCTTTTGGAGTGCTCTGGATGCAGAGTGTCTCTCTGACTTCTTCTGTCTTTGTTTAGTTTTTGTTTATCACAAAGCTTTTTAGGACCCTCTTTTTCTTGTTTAGTACCTTCCTTTGGGGTGGTACTCTGAATTTCTGTCTTCTTCAGCTTGACTCACAAACTATTGTGTCCTATACTAGTATAGGTGTCAGAAATAATTTTTAGTAGTTGATGCCTCTGTTCCAACTGTAGAATCTCCAGGAGCTGCTGGTGCATAGCTAACGCTACTACTTCCCCTTTAATATTATTGAGTATTGTTGAGGAAACTGTGTCAAAGTTGTGCATCAGTTTCATCCCCAAATCTAAGGCTGGAGCGGCCCCGTGCTAATTTTGAATTTGTTTTAATACTTCTGGTAAGTTGGCAAGTGTCGGGGTATCATGTGTGGTAGTGTAAATTACAGCGAAGACTGTACCCCATGTGGTGCAATCGTCCACTGACGGAACCATTCCGAATGGCAGCACATTTTGAGAATTCCATATTAATCTTGGGGTCCTGCAAGGGTAAATACTGCTTCCAGCTGGTTAGTTTTTTGTGCTATCAAGAACAGAATTTTCTTACGTGCCGTGGGCGCCTTGCACCTGATAGAATGTACTGCTTGTGGATTAATCCCAGTAATGGTCAATTGGTGACCATCTAGTGCAGCTCATGCTTGGTTGGTATTCAATGATTGCACAGCGAATTGTTCTAGTCATCTGTAAAGTGCTTCTATCTCATCATACAGTGTGCGTACATCAGCTATTTGCATTGCCTGTATGCCAGGTTGTGTTGTTTATGTCGCAAACATGGGCCAAGTTGGTCCATCATTAACTAAGGAACCTAATCTCGTGGATTGTATTACATGTGGTAGGGCGCAAGTGAACCAATTTTGATGTTCTTGATAAGAAAGTGGTATTTTTAGATACCGGTAAGGCTGGTACCGCTGCAGAATGTTCGCTATTTAATATGTGTGAAATGTATGTGTTGTATCATCTTCTTCAGGAAAGGTGACACATGAATAGAATGCTAATGTTTGGTAAGCTTCATGAGCTTCTGCTATAAATGTGACATCCCCACCCTCATCTGTTAAGCCGTGGACTACTAGATGTTGTGTTAATGCGTCTAACATTCTCTGGAATGTTTATGGCATTAGCCATGTTGAGTTATGGGTACAGAGGAGGAACACCAAATGGGGAAAATCCTTGTAAAATGTTCATCCTTGAACAACCTACAGCCTAGTTAGGTGTTCCCTCTTCAGCTGAGGAGGATATCCCCTAAGACCACAGAGGTCTCCATATAATTGTACTTAGGGTACCTGCTCTGCTGTGTGTGAGACAGAGATACTCAGGATATCCATAAATAAGTGCCAAAACACCATCACTGGTGGTGCCTTGCCATTGTTGGACTCTCGCTCCTTAGCTAGACTGCTGGTTTAGGGGTGACAGTCACTCCTACAAGAAGTTGAAACTGTTGGCCCAACCCTCCTGGGTCACAAGCAGTAACTCACCAAAACTCAGACAGCAAAGGTGATTTCTGGCAGCCTTACGCATGAACTCAAGATAAGACCTCTCAGGGATGTCATGGTGGATTGGAAGGTACCCTTTTTCTCGTGCATGAACTCAAGATAAGACCTCTCAGGGAAGTCATGGTGGACTGGAAGTTACCCTTTTTCTCGCTTTAGCAATAAGTCTCATACACACATAGGCAATGAAGGAGATGCAGGAGAGTTTTCAATATAGTTATTGAAAAGATTGCAATCTACGATAAAATGCATATGCTGCAATGATTAGGGAGATGAACAGTAAAAAAAGCAGAATTGTGAATTTGAGAGTTGTAAATATAAACACCCCCACAATCTTACAATAAATGTGAGATATAAAATTCCTAAACAAGAAAGCCAAAGAGAGCTAGGCATGATAAACCTAATCTGTCAGTACCATGTCCATGAGAACCGCCCCCAACACTTGTTTCCTTGGAATGAGGTCTCTAAGTCAGACTCCGTGGTGACAGAAAGGCTGAGTTCTGCAGCAAGGTGATGTGCAGCATAGATGGCATCCGAAAGGAGCCACTCTAATGACCTTGTACATGTGAGGTGTATTTATGCTGATCATGTAGGATCCCTGTAGGATCCCTGACACAGGTATGTTCCTAAACAACTGATAATATGGCAGACTTGTTGTCGGCAATTGCATAAATAATCCCTAACAATGCGCATGATGTTCCTGTCACACGTAAGTGAGAAAGGGACATGATGACAACACCTACGTGTATCACTGATAGTGACGCCGATAATGACACCTTCAGAGAATTGCACTGATAATGAAAATCAAAACATTTCTTATAAAATGTAAGCAATGGCAACAAGCTAAAAGAAATATTAAAATAAAGGAAATAAAACAAAGCATGCTAACTAGGTAAAAGGTCACTAGGTGACGGGGCAACAGGCCTGAAGCCAAAGGCTAAACTAACTCCTGTGTCCCAGTAGGAAACTAAAATGGATTCACCACAGCACATTTCTATTGTGGAAGATGACATTATATATGGGGATTAGTTAGTTGGGACTAATCATTAGTAACAACTGTGTAAAATGAATTTGCTCTGCTAGCTTTGCTTTCTGCATGGGAAAACGTATTTTATGTATAGTTGAAAGCCAGTGAAAACTTTATTATAGAAATCATTGCATGCAGTTAATTCACTTAAAATTGGTCTGGTAGTAGCCAAGAGCTTTTGATTTTACTAAAATTACATGTATGATATACTTGCAGTTGCTGTCAGGCAGACCTCTAAATCCGTTTTAATGTTACTGTGTCACGTTTTCCTTCTGCTGACTCCACCATGCATCATGGGGCAATGGGTCCCTTAAAAAGGTGTCTGACTTCACTGCAAGTGACAGAACTCTCTGTCCTTTTCCAAAGAACTAGCACAAACAGAGTAGTTCTGTCGTGTGCCAGGGATTTCTATGGCAATGAGTGCTTTTTTAAACCATTTTTATTTAAAACATATTTTTGCTTTTAGACTTTTTTTTCAGATTGACGGAGGTCCGGCAATTTACCCAATAGTAACGTTTTTCAAAAAACATTTTGCAAAAAACATTCAGGAAGTCAAAAGGCTGACAGCTAATGCCAAACCTATTGGATCCCCCAGGGCCTGTTTCAGAATGGGATCATAATATGACCAGTGCCAATCTCTTCTGCATAAACTGACTTGGGAACAGTATGGCCAATGCACAAGGTGCAGAAAGCATTGCACAGCAAACACAGCAAACACAGATTGTGGTTGCCGTTCTGTGTTTTTGAGTTCTAAAGTCCAAAGTACAAGCAGTAATCCCAGCATTACTAAGTCAGTTTGTGTTTGTGATGGACCAGTTAGTGCACAGGTTCGTTCTGCACCTGTGCAGGAACCTTCCCTCGTTTGCACGGAAGCCCATTTCCTTGGCCCATGCACCCACCACACATTACCACTGTAGGTGCATGACAATGAGTAGTGCACAACAATGTGAAGTGGTGCAGTTCCCCAGGGACCCCCCAAGGTGCGCCATTTGAGGGGGCAGCAGTTTGTTAGTCACTAACTGCCTCTTTTCCAAAGGTAAGCCAGACTACTGCAGCGAAAGTAGCGGTGTGAACCTGCCTTTCTATTTTTTAGGGTCGAGCCTGCGTCGCATGCGCTTGCGCATGCGTATCGCTAGCGAGACTCTTTAGGAATTAGAAAAGGGCTCGGAGCCCCGTGGACGTCACGTCAGTGTCTTTCATTGGTTCGTTGGCTTGCCTGTTAGAATCTGCTTGCTTTGATTAGTGGAAGGCACGCATACGTCCTCGAGCGCAGCGACCAAGTACAGAAAACATGCGAGGCTCACTGTTTCCCATCAGGTTTGGGGACTACTTTTTATATTTAGTTCACAGCGCGATCTCGCTTGTTTATTATATTTAGTTCACAGCACGATCTCACTTGTTATATTTAGTTCACAGCACAATCTCACTTGTTTATTATAATTGTTGCAGCACGGCAAGCATTTGTTGCAGCACGGCTTGCCGCACTTTACTTTAATTATGGCAGCCACACCTTTCTTTCATTGTGCACAGCACGGCTGGTTTAATTATTTGTTGATCACGGGGCCGCATCCTGAACGTTAGCGCAGTACAGGCATGAATCCAAATGGGTGCGAACTTGTGACGCCGCCCGCTTGTTTCATGCAGCTTACGTTACACCACGCCCGGAAATAATGTACCTTTTAAGACGGATTTCCACAGCCCATTAGAATAAATGCATAGAGAGTCCCTATGGTTAAACATGTAACGTTTTTCATCAGTGATCCAATTAGTAAGCACATTCTAGCAATAACTGACACTTTTAAAGTTGTAAAAATATTTCATTGTTGCAGGGCGTCACCCCACGCTTTATCTTTAACTATGGCGGCTACCTCTTTCTTTCATTGTGCACGGCTGGTTTCATTATTAATTTATTAGCGGCGTTTACTTTCCAGCTTGTGTTTGAGCTCTGCTATGTCTCTGCCTGCCATCTGTTTTCGTTCATTACGGCCCACCGAAAAGTTGCACTACAGCAACCACCAATGAATAGCTTCCTGTTGTTGCAAATAGACATCATATACCCTTTGGGAAAGCTTAAATTGTTAATGAATTCAAGAATGTTGCTGCAATTTGTACTCAAACATTCACATTTGTTGTTGCAGTTGTGGTCTGCTCAGTATTTGGCACTTTATTTTCCTGACGTCTGTTTTCTTTTATTACCGGCGCAATTTTTTGTTTACTTTTTTTCCTGCTAATGTTCCAAGCTCCCTTCCATAATTCGTACTTTATCAGTCTGCTGTTCGTTTTCTTTCTTGACCGTTGCATATCTTTTCTATCTTATTTATGTTTTCTCATTGAAAATAATGTGTGTGTTGGCATACTGTTTATACAATGTGTTTGCCTTCATTTGGAATGTTTGCAAAGAGAAAATAAAATTAAGAACGAAAATACATTCCCCTAAAGAACATTACCAACAAACTCACATTGTATGCTTTCGTTCATCACCAGCCTTATTTTTGCATAATTTCTCGTGTTCCGCACTCCGCTCTGGATTTGACATTCTATCTGCTTGCTGTTATTTTTCTTTTATTACCACTGCGTTTCTTCATATAATTCATTTCCTGCTTGTGTTCCAAGATTTCCTTGGAATTGTACAGCTTTACGGAGACTTGAACCAGGCTTCCCAGTCAACTGTCACTCGATTGTATACTCCGAGTTTCTTTTTGGGTGCAGATTTAGAACTCATGTGGCACAGTACATGAAACAAACGGCACCGATTTGCTCACACAATCTCCGGGGTCATAAATTCCAAAGTACTATGTGAGTGAGTATTTGCCGATAGGTATTATTACGAGTGAACTGTAGCAGCGCGATCGCGCTGTTTTTTTCTTTTTACGTGGCAAGAAAAATCCGGTTGGGAGTTTACACCTGGTAATAGCTGTAACTCGGACAAATGCGAGACCCTATTGCATTGCAAATGCTTGTCACTACTGTGCTCACTCTTTTCCACGCGTGCGCAGTGCCTAATTTGTGCTTGTTGTTTCGGGCCGGTGCTTATTCTTCTGCCCCAAGCATTTGCTGCGAGCAAAAGACGCATTTGGGAAAGACGGAGGAAGAGAAAAACGAAAAAGCATCACCTTGGGAGAGAGCAGAAAGCTGATTGAAGAGGCCCGAGATGGCTTCAGGATTAAGCTGCCTCTGTATTCCGTGCTTGCACATTAAATGGAGAGCTCTGAGCACTGGCACGTTTTTATTTGCAATGTGCATACGTGATTTGGAGTCCATTCCTGCACTCTACAGAGCACGTTTTTTAGGTTTTGCCTGCTTGTATTGGGCTTGTGAAATCTATTGTGAAATCTATTGTATTAAATATATCTTAAAAGGGGTTTACATCCCGCCTTCCTTTCGCTGTCCCTTCTTATTGGCTTGTGTGCTTGTAATTTTTTCTTTTCCTCCTTTCTATTGGTTGTAGGCTTCTTTTCCTGTGTTCCTTGTGTGTTTTACTCTTATCAGGCTACTTTGCCCCAAGTACTCATCGACATCCGCCCCTTGTTGCTTTGATGGATGGAACTTCTTAATTTGATTCCCGCACAGCGTTTATAGTTTAGCCTTCATTATCTTTCCCTGGCTGAATGCATTTAAAGCAGGCTTTTAAACAGTATTTTCTTAGTTTCTTGCCTTACTGCACACATTTAAAGCAGGGGAGAAGCGTGGTTTGTTACTTTTTTTGGTGACTTTCTCCCTAGCCTGCACTTTCTATCTGATGTGCTTTTGCTAATTACTTGTGTTTCTTCAGAGTTAAAAATTAAGGAATGCAAACATAATTTCATTACCTGGGTTCTTGAAGGCAAGGATTGGGTTTTATGTTTTAATTCCGGGTACAATACCGTCCTCTTGTGGCCAAAACCAGTGTTTACATACGAGAACAAGCGATGTTAACACCTTTGCTGCCAGACCTTTTCCCCCTCAGGTACCAAGCCTTTTTTTGGCTGTTTGGGGCAGTTCGCGCTTAGGCCCTCTTAACGTTTTGTCCACATAAGCTACCCAGGCCAAATTTGCGCCCTTTTTTTCCAACATCCTAGGGATTCTAGAGGTACCCAGACTTTGTGGCTTCCCCTGAAGGAGACCAAGAAATTAGCCAAAATACAGCGACAAGTTTGTTTAAAAAATAAAATGGGTAAAAAGGGCTGCAGAAGAAGGCTTGTGTTTTTTTTCCTGGAAATGGCATCAACAAAGGGTTTGCATTGTTAAAATCACCAGCTTCCCAGCTTTCAGGAACAGGCAGACTTGAATCAGAAAACCCAATTTTTCAACACAATTTTGGCATTTTACTGGGACATACCCCATTTTTACTATTTTTTTTGCTTTCAGCCTCCTTCCAGTCAGTGACAGAAATGGGTGTGAAACCAATGCTGGATCCCAGAAAGCTAAGCATTTCTGAAATGTATACAAAATTATGAATTCAGCCACGGGTAATTTGTGTAGATCCTACAAGGGTTTCCTACAGAAAATAACAGCTGAAATAAAAACATATTGAAATTGAGGTAAAAAAAACAGCCATTTTCTCCAAGTTTTACTCTGTAAATTTTTCCTGCAATGTCAGGTTTTTTAAAGCAATATACTGTTACATCTGCTGGACTCTTCTGGTTGCGGAGATATATATGGCTTATAGGTTCATCAAGAACCCTAGGTACCCAGAGCCAAAACAAATAGCTGCACCTTGCAATGGGTTTTCATTCTATACCGGGTATACACCAATTCATTTGCTGAAATATAAAGAGTGAACAATAGGTATCAAGAAACCTTTGTAAAATGGACACAAGATGAGGTGTTGAGAAGCAGTGGTTTTTTGCACTTCTCTGAATTCTGGGGTGCCCATACTAGCATGTGAATTACAGGGCACTTCTCAAATAGATGTCTTTTTTACACACTGTCTTTCATTTGGAAGGAAAAAATGTAGAGAAAGACAAGGGGCAGTAACACTTGTTTTGCTATTCTGTATTCCCCCAAGTCTCCTGATAAAAATGGTACCTCACTTGCGTGGGTAAGCCTAATGCTCGCAACAGGAAATGCAACATGTACACAACACATGTTTACATTGAAATTTGACGTGTTTTTTGCAAACTGCCTAGCTGTAGATCTTGGCCTCTATCTCAGCCGACACCTAGGGAAACCTACCAAAACTGCAAATTTTTGAAAACTAGACATCTAGGGGAATCCAAGATGGGGTGACTTGTGGGGCTCTCACCAGGTTCTGTTACCCAGAATCCTTTGCAAACCTCAAAATGTGGCCAAAAAAACACTTTTTCTTCACATTTCGGTGACAGAAATTTCCGGAATCTGAGAGCAGCCACAAATTTCCTTCTACCCAACTTTGCTCAGGTCCCCCAATAAAAATGAACCTCACTTGTGTGGGTTGGCCTAGCACCTGCGACAGGAAATGCCCCAAAACACAAGGTGGACTCATCACATTTTCCCAAAGAAAACAGAGCTGTTTTTTACAAAGTGCCTAGCTGTGGATTTTGGCCTCTAGCTCAGCCGGTACCTAGGGAAACCTGCCAAACTTGCACATTTTTTAAAACTAGACACCTAGAGGAATCTAAGATGGGGTGAATTGTTGGGCTCTCACCAGGTTCTGTAACCCAGAATCCTTTGCAAACCTCAAAATATGGCCAAAAAAACACTTTTTCCTCACATTTCGGTGACAGAAAGATCTGGAATCTGAGAGGAGCCACAGATTTCCTTCCACCCAGCTTTCCCCCAAGTCTCCAGATAAAAATGGTACCTCACTTGTGTGGGTAGGCCTAGTGCCCGCGACAGGAAATGCCACAAAACACAATGTGGACACATCACATTTTCCCAAAGAAAACAGAGCTGTTTTATGCAAAGTGCCTTACTGTGGATTTTGGCCTCTAGCTCAGCCGGCTCCTAGGGAAACCTACCAAACCTGTGCATTTTTGAAAACTAGACAACTAGGGGAATCCAAGATGGGGTGCCTTGTGGGGCTCTCATCAGGTTCTGTTACCCAGAATCCTTTGCAAACCTCAAAATGTGGCCAAAAAAACACTTTTTCCTCACATTTCGGTGACAGAAAGTTCTGGAATCTGAGAGGAGACACAAATTTCCTTCCACCCAGCGTTCCCCCAGTCTCCCAGTAAAAATGGTACCTCACTTGTGTGGGTAGACCTAGCGCCTGTGACAGGAAATGCCCCAAAACACAACGTGGACACATCACATTTTCCCAAAGAAAACAGAGCTGTTTTTTGCAAAGTGCCTAGCTGTGCATTTTGGCCTCTAGCTCAGCCGGCACCTAGGGAAACCTAACAAACTTGTGCATTTTTTAAAACTAGACACCTAGGGGAATCCAGGATAGGGTGACTTGTGGGGCTCTCACCTGGTTCTGTAACCCAGAATCCTTTGCAAACATCAAAATGTGGCCAAAAAACACTTTTTTCTCACATTTCGGTGACAGAAAGTTCTGGAATCTGGGAGGAGCCACAAATTTCCTTCTACCCAACTTTGCCCAGGTCCCCCAATAAAAATGGAACCTCACTTGTGTGGGTAGGCCTGGCACCTGCAACAGGAAATGCCCCAAAACACAAGGTGGACTCATCACATTTTCCCAAAGAAAACAGAGCTGTTTTTTACAAAGTGCCTAGCTGTGGATTTTGGCCTCTAGCTCAGCCGGTACCTAGGGAAACCTGCCAAACTTGCACATTTTTTAAAACTAGACACCTAGAGGAATCTAAGATGGGGTGAATTGTGGGGCTCTCACCAGGTTCTGTAACCCAGAATCCTTTGCAAACCTCAAAATTTGGCCAAAAAAACACTTTTTCCTCACATTTCGGTGACAGAAAGATCTGGAATCTGAGAGGAGCCACAGATTTCCTTCCACCCAGCTTTCCCCCAAGTCTCCAGATAAAAATGGTACCTCACTTGTGTGGGTAGGCCTAGTGCCCGCGACAGGAAATGCCACAAAACACAATGTGGACACATCACATTTTCCCAAAGAAAACAGAGCTGTTTTATGCAAAGTGCCTAGCTGTGGATTTTGGCCTCTAGCTCAGCCGGCTCCTAGGGAAACCTACCAAACCTGTGCATTTTTGAAAACTAGACAACTAGGGGAATCCAAGATGGGGTGCCTTGTGGGGCTCTCATCAGGTTCTGTTACCCAGAATCCTTTGCAAACCTCAAAATGTGGCCAAAAAAACACTTTTTCCTCACATTTCGGTGACAGAAAGTTCTGGAATCTGAGAGGAGACACAAATTTCCTTCCACCCAGCGTTCCCCCAGTCTCCCAGTAAAAATGGTACCTCACTTGTGTGGGTAGACCTAGCGCCTGTGACAGGAAATGCCCCAAAACACAACGTGGACACATCACATTTTCCCAAAGAAAACAGAGCTGTTTTTTGCAAAGTGCCTAGCTGTGCATTTTGGCCTCTAGCTCAGCCGGCACCTAGGGAAACCTAACAAACTTGTGCATTTTTTAAAACTAGACACCTAGGGGAATCCAGGATAGGGTGACTTGTGGGGCTCTCACCTGGTTCTGTAACCCAGAATCCTTTGCAAACATCAAAATTTGGCCAAAAAACACTTTTTTCTCACATTTCGGTGACAGAAAGTTCTGGAATCTGGGAGGAGCCACAAATTTCCTTCTACCCAGCGTTCCCCCAGGTCTCCCTATAAAAATGGAACCTCACTTGTGTGCGTAGGCCTAGCGCCTGCGACAGGAAATGCCCCAAAACACAATGTGGACACATCACATTTTCCCAAAGAAAACAGAGCTGTTTTTTGCAAAGTGCCTAGCTGTGGATTTTGGCCTCTAGCTCAACCGGCACCTAGGGAAACCTACCAAACTTGCACATTTTTGAAAACTAGACACCTAGGGGAATCTAAGATGGGGTGACTTGTGGGGCTCTCACCAGGTTCTGTTACCCAGAATCCTTTGCAAACCTCAAAATGTGGCCCAAAAAAAAACTTTTTCCTCACATTTCGGTGACAGAAAGCTCTGGAATCTGAGAGGAGCCACAAATTTCTTTCCACCCAGCGTTCCCCCAGTCTCCCGATAAAAATGGTACCTCACTTGTGTGGGTAGGCCTAGAGCCCACAACAGGAAATGTCCCAAAACACAACGTGAACACATCACATTTTCCTAAAGAAAACAGAGCTGTTTTATGCAAAGGGCCTAGCTGTGGATTTTGGCCTCTAGCTCAGCCGGCTCCTAGGAAAACCGACCAAACCTGCGCATTTTTTAAAACTAGACACATAGGGGAATCCAGGATTGGGTGACTTGTGGGGCTCTCACCAGGTTCTGTTACCCAGAATCCTTTGCAAACCTCAAAATTTGGCCCAAAAACACTTTTTCCTCACATTTCGGTGACAGGAAGCTCTGGAATCTGAGAGGAGCCACACATTTCCTTCCACACAGCGTTTCCCCAAGTTTCCCGATAAAAATGGTACCTCACTTGTGTGGGTAGACAGACCTAGCACCTGTGACAGGAAATGCCCCAAAACACAAAGTGGACACATCACATTTTCCCCCAAAAAACAGAGCTGTTTTTTGCAAAGTACCTAGCTGTGGATTTTGGCCCTCTAGCTCAGCCGGCAACTAGGGAAACCTAGTAAACTTGTGCATTTTTTTAAACTAGACACCTAGGGGAATCCAGGATGGGGTGACTTGTGGAGCTCTCACCAGGTTCTGTTACCCAGAATCCTTTGCAAACCTCAAAATTTGGCCAAAAATACACTTTTTCCTCACATTTCGGTGACAGAAAGTTCTGTAATGTGAGAGGAGCCACAAATTTCCTTCCACCCAGCGTTCCCAAACACAACGTGAACACATCACATTTTCCTAAAGAAAACAGAGCTGTTTTATGCAAAGTGCCTAGCTGTGGATTTTGGCCTCTAGCTCAGCTGGCTCCTAGGGAAACCGACCAAACCTGCGCATTTTTGAAAACTAGACACATAGGGGAATCCAGGATAGTGTGACTTGTGGGGCTCTCACCAGGTTCTGTTACCCAGAATCCTTTGCAAACCTCAAAATGTGGCCAAAAAACACTTTTTCCTCGCATTTCGGTGACAGAAAGTTCTGGAATCTGGGAAGAGCCACAAATTTCCTTCTACCCAGTGTTCCCACAGGTTTCCCGATAAAAATGGAACCTCACTTGTGTGCGTAGGCCTAGCGCCTGCGACAGGAAATGCCCCAAAACACAATGTGGACACATCACATTTTCCCAAAGAAAACAGCTGTTTTTAGCAAAGTGCCTAGCTGTGGATTATGGCCTCTAGCTCAACCGGCACCTAGGGAAACCTACCAAACTTACGCATTTTTGAAAACTAGACACCTAGGTGAATCTGAGATGGGGTGACTTGTGGGGCTCTCACCAGGGTCTGTTACCCAGAATCCTTTGCAAACCTCAAAATGTGGCCAAAAAAACACTTTTTCCTCACATTTCGGTGACAGAAAGATCTGGAATCTGAGAAGAGCCACAAATTTCTTTCCACCCAGCGTTCCCCCAGTCCCCCAATAAAAATGGTACCTCACTTGTGTGGGTAGGCCTAGCGCCCGCAACAGGAAATGTCCCAAAACACAACGTGGACACATCACATTTTCCTAAAGAAAACAGAGCTGTTTTATGCAAAGTGCCTAGCTGTGGATTTTGGCCTCTAGCTCAGCCGGCTCCTAGGGAAACCTAACAAACCTGTGCATTTTTTAAAACTAGACACCTAGGGGAATCCAGGATAGGGTGACTTGTGGGGCTCTCACCAGGTTCTGTTACCCAGAATCCTTTGCAAACCTCAAAATGTGGCCAAAAAAATACCTTTTCCTCACATTTCGGTGACAGAAAGCTCTGGAATCTGAGAGGAGCCACACATTTCCTTCCACCCAGCGTTTCCCCAAGTCTCCCGATAAAAATGGTACCTCACTTGTGTGGGTAGACCTAGCGCCTGTGACAGGAAATGCCCCAAAACACAACGTGGACACATCACATTTTCCCCCAAAAAACAGAGCTGTTTTTTGCAAAGTGCCTAGCTGTGGATTTTGGCCTCTAGCTCAGCCGGCACCTAGGGAAAC
Source organism: Pleurodeles waltl (assembly GCF_031143425.1). Classification (NCBI taxonomy): domain Eukaryota; kingdom Metazoa; phylum Chordata; class Amphibia; order Caudata; family Salamandridae; genus Pleurodeles; species Pleurodeles waltl. The sequence continues at coordinate 1,350,227,072 of NC_090446.1, read as the reverse complement.
CTAATAAACTTGTGCATTTTTTCAAACTAGCCACCTAGGGGAATCCAGGATGGGGTGACTTGTGGAGCTCTCACCAGGTTCTGTTACCCAGAATCCTTTGCAAACCTCAAAATTTGGCCAAAAAAACATTTTCCTCACCTTTCAGTGACAGAAAGTTCTAGAATGTGAGAGGAGCCACTAATTTCCTTCCACCCAGTGTTCCCCCAAGTCTCCCAATAAAAATGGTACCCCACCTGTGTGGGTAGGCCTAGTGCCCGCGAAAGGAAATGCCCCAAAACACTATCTGGACACATCTAAATGATCAAATACAAAACTACCTGTTTTTGCGGTGGGCACCTGCGTTTTTGGTGCTGGGCTCAGCAGCCATCTAGGGAAACCTACCAAACCCAGACATTTCTGAAAACTAGACACCTGAGGTTGTGTCCAGGGAGGTGTGACTCGTGTGGATCCGCCAATGTTTTCTTACCCAGAATCCTGAGCAAACCTCAAATTTAGATAAAAAATCAAATTTTTCCTACATTTCTGTGTGGGATCACTGCACCGAGACAAATTTCCTACCACCCTACGTTCCCCTCAGACTCCCAATAAAAATGATACCTCACTTGTGTAGGTAGGCCAAGTGCCTGTGACAGGGAAGAGCCAAAAATATGTCGAAATTGAGGGGGAACCAAAGCGGGTCCAAAATGGCAGTTTGAAAAAAAACATTGTTAGGCTGACAAGTGCAGCAGAACTTTTATCGGTATAGATGAGACAATGCTGGGTGGTAGGAATTTTGTGGATTCCTGCAGAATCCGGAAGGCTCCATCACACAAATGTGGGTAAAATGTGTGATTCCCAGCAAAGTTGGAGGTTTGCAGGGCATTGTGGGTAAGAAAATGGTGCGGGATTCATGTGAAGCACAGCACCCTGGAATCACCCAGATGTTTAGTTTTCAGATGTGTCTAGGTCTTGTGGATTTTTCTACATGGCAGCGTCCCAAAGTCCGCCCTCACCATCCCAGTCGGATGATTTTGAGAGTTAGCCAAGCTCTCATGGCCCAAATGTAAAACCAAAACCCAAAATAATCAAATGTCCTCTTGCTTGCTGTGGGATAAGATGTTTTAAAAAATATACATCCCTGGTGTCCAGGGGTTTCGGCCCCCAGGTGGGGCAGAAAAGGTCTAAAAATATTTTGCCCCCCTGGGGAGTGGCCCTTGCCCAAGGGGCCACTCCCCTTATGCGTAAGTGTAAGAAAAAAACTCCCTGGTGTCTAGTGGACATTTCTGCTGCCCAATCACATTGAGATCAGGTAGCAGAAAATGCTTGCAGAGACATGAAAGGAAAGGAAAGGCCTTTCCTTTCCTTTCATGCCCCTTCCTTTCCTTTCATGCCTCTGCCTGCCCCCTCTTCCCGAGCGGAAGAGAAATGCTGAGCATTTCTCTTCCGCATTGTGCTGGAAGCATATTTTCAGCGCAATGAGAGGTGACCTCCGATGAGGTCAGCACGTGATCGCATGCTGACGTCATCAGATGTCACTGGGGGAGGGTGTTATGGGGGGTCAGGGTGGAAGGGGAAGCGATTCCCTTCCAGCCCTGCCCTGGAGGGATAGGGGGGAGGCCCTCAGGGGGAGCGTCAGAGCTTCCTCAGAGGGCCTATACCAGGACATAGTGGTTATGTCCATGATGCCTCAGCGCCAGGCCACCGGACGTAACCACTACATCCATCGCGGGGAAGGGATTAAATAAGTTCCTTGTATGGTCATAGTATTGCAGCGCCTAGGCATCTTTAGCCTCCTGATAATGGTCTACTCCTTAAATTATTCCCTTTTCCTCCATATAAGCTGCTCTTGAATGAGTCACGTAGTTTAAAAAATACTGGCTCATCCAAATCAGCAGACGCAGGCATCCTAACACAGACACTTTGCATTGTCACTGATGCCAGGGTAAACTGAAGAGGGCTGTCAGGGCTGCTTACCTACAGCTGCCTCTGGACAACATCATTCAACAACAGCTTTAGTTTCACTTTTTTTTGGTCGAATTGTGTTGCTTGAACCCCAATTTATTGGTCACTTTTTGTGGCTTTTTCAACTTAATTTAATGTTTTATAACTGTGCGGTAATAATTTTTATTTTTGTGGATTCAGAGCCCTGCGTGTTCAGATGTAATTGCGATATCAGCAGTATTACAGTAGGCTTCTGAGGAAATTCCTAATGAAGGCATTGACAATTTTTGGTAACAATCAATGCTGGAAAGTACTGGGATACTGCTGGATCTTTATTCAAGTATCACCTTGGCTGGGCCATCTGGATCCTAACACCTAACTGCCAATGGAGTTGAATGTAAATGGAAACAAAAGCGATATATTGTCTTTATTAAAAAAATAAGTCATAACACTTGAACAGACTTTCATTAACTTATATTGCACAACTATTCACCAAGCTACAGCTAACATAAAAAAACAAAATATTATTAATGACATAGGTGAAACCTAATGCATTTACCAACGCTGGTTGTAATCAGGCACTACATTCCAGTGAGACACACCCGATGATGTATTAGTCCTGTGCATACTGGTACGATTCACCAGCTCTGAAATGCACAGCTGGGCTTTTTGGTAGATGCTGAGCGGGCTCCCACTTTGGGAGTAGTGAAGAAAAAGTAGTGGCTGTGGGTCAGTGAAAGCAGTCCCTAAAGGCAATTTGTGGTTTTGAAGCCACACCTCTTTGCTCCTGCCCTTCCTAGACCTCACACAGCTTTCCAGTTTTTCCCTAATGACACAGACCCTCTTTATTTCTAGGGTGAACAATAATTTTATTGTAGTTTCCTTAATGTTGAAATTATAGTTGACAAGGAGTATGGCATGGGAGATTTTGTCAGACTACATGAGGCTCTGGGCCAGAAAGAAAACGTCTGTGTCGCCATGCACAATGTGTTTGAAGGCCCCTTTCACGCAGCCAGACGTTTAGGGTGAATATGACAGGTGGTTGAGCCACCTTAGCCCTTACCCCCTACACTCAAAGTATGTTATATCCCTCAACAGCCCTGCCAAGTACCATACATCAGGCGTTAGACTAACCCATTTTAATGTGGTGGTCTGCATCACCGCATTAAAATGCATTATCACGCATTTTTAGCACCTTGACCACCTGCGAGGGCTGAGCCTAGGTGAACTAAGCAAAAATATAGGTAATCATTACGAGTTTGGCGATCTCGGAATGCCATTTTGGCGGCGGCGGTCGTACCACCAACGGCCTGGCAGTAAAGTCTGCCATATTATGACCATGGCGGTCTTCCCAACTGAATACAGCCAATACACTGCCAGTACTGCCAGTGCGGTCTGACTGCTGCGGACGGCGGTAGGCACCTTCAGACTGGCGGGGAGCATCTTTCCCGCTGGACAAATTACAAGGTTGCAGACCTCCAGGGTTTCCGCTGCGGTTGCACCGCCACGAAAACTCTGGCGAAAACAAATGATATAAAAGGAAACATTCACCTTCAGGACCACAAAGCTGACCAGAGCTGCCAGAGAAACAGAACTCGAAGTCATCCCACTGCTCGTACAACGACTCCAGATCCAGCTACAAAGGCAACAACCGTAAGTACACACCTAGCACACACTGGTGGGAAAGGCATTAGTACACACCCAAACACAACACGCACAGCCGGGTGCACATACACATACCCGCACACTGATATGAACACACACACACCTCAACATACACACACACATGTACTACACACACGCACACACGAACTACACACACCACGGCCAACACACATGTGGCATACACACACCAACCCGCACACATACAACACTGTCACTGTCAAACACATTCATACACAACACCACTGACTCACACAACCACATCACAACCGCAACTAGACAGACGCATCGGCAACCACTCTCACTACACACATCCAGAAAACAACATATACACACAACAACACATAACAACACCACACAACCAACCAATACTAACGCAAACCCATACAACAAACGTGTGTCACACCAAGCCCACACCACACACAACGCATAGAACATAGCCAACACCACACACACAAACGCACACACAACAACCACACAATTGCACACAACACCAACATAACACATCGCAACACAAACAATACACAATATAGCTCCACACACAGCCATGTGACTACACAATCATATCACACACACAATACACACCCATCACAGCGGGACTGATGGCAGGGCCTCACACATACATGCAGGCCATGCACAATAGCACGCACAGCCAACATACAAACATGTCACACATACAAACTAAGGATCACAAATCCAAAATGGAGAAAGAAAGGTAGGACAAGTGGTGATCGATGGATGCCAACATCTAGTTGGCTCAGATGTAATAAGCCTTCAAAATAAATAGAAATATAGAACTATGTACAAAACAGCCCATAGGTAAGTCCAATGTTTGAGGATGCCAAAGGCACATTAGGCACCTCACTGTGCCCCAACTTGAATCCTGCAGCAAAATGACCTCCACAGGGTCGGGGCATCAAAGGGGCAGGCAGGCACCTCAGTGGTGAGGGGGGAGGTGGATGGGGGGGTATGGGCTTGGGAGGGGGGTCCTTGGGTTTGGGTTTGGGCGTGGGAGGGGGTCATTTGACTGTCGGCTTGGGTGGGGGTCCTTGGGTCTGGCCTTGGTAGGGGGGGGGCTTGGCCTTTCAGGGGGTTTGACTTTTTTGCACGGAGAGGGGCAGGGGCAATAGCAGGATTGTTAGGAGGGACTTTGAGGTGGAAGGGCTGGACTTGGGGAGGAACACAGAGGGCTCTGGGGTGGGAGAGGGGTAGGGAACAGGGAAAACTCATATAGGAAATGTTTTGTAGGTACATAGAGGCGGTCATAGGAAAATGCTTTGGGAGTGGAGGGAGAGGGAATGGTCGTAAGATGTGTCTTTGTGGTTGTCTTCAGTGCAGGTGAGTGCGTGGAATGCTTGTGGTGCTGGGTGTACGTTGGGTGGGTGAGTGCAGGTGTTTAGGTGTCATTGGAAGGGGGGGAGGTGCTGGGAGATGCCATGCTGGATGGGTGACTGTCTGTTAGGGTGGTGTTTTCAGGTATGGTACATGTGCTACATGTAGAGGTGTTGGTGGTTGTGGTGATATTGTGGTCACTGTGGGTAAGATGGGACTGGTGGCTGGATCTAAAAATTATGATGTGCTTCCTGCAGGAGTGTTAGGTGCAGTGTATGTGAAGGAGAGAGTGGTGGGGGAGTCCGTGCAGGGAGTGGATGTTGTTGTGGCTGCAGGTGTGTATTGTCTGTGTGCATGCCGGTGGTGGGTCTTGTGGTGGTTGTGTTTGTCAGTGCCACCATGTCTGTTGAGGTGGATGCATGCCTGTGTGAATTTGTGCTCTGGATGTGTGTGGGGAGAGGGGTGTGGGATTGGGAAGAGGTAGGTGGAGGGGAGGCGGTATACAAATGGACACTGGCTGCCGTCAGTAAGGTGGCCAGAGCTTGAAAGGATCTCATGAGGCCAGCCATGGCACAGTGAATGCCTACCAGGAACGCCTTAATATACACCTCCTATTGACACAGCTAATCATGTACATCTGTCACTATACATATCATGGCTAGGCAATCTAATTTGCTAGGACACATTACCTACATCATATCATGACATGGCACTACTTTCCACACCTGCCTGCAATGCTCAAACCTAATACCTAAGTAGGAAAGCACTATTAGACTCATCCCTGTGATGCCAACCTATGCACTCTTAAGGTGGCACAGCATGCCCTGGATGCACTATCAATATGATGCCTGATTACACATCTTACCTCACCATACCCCTATCACCCATTGGATGTGCAGATTACACAACAATACACTGTAGTCCCCTACAGTGACACCACCTGATTAATCCATGTCCACTGTCAAATGTCCATCACAGGGTAGACAACTCCAAACACTGTGTACACAACACTTACCTGTCCTTACACATGGCTGCCCACTCAGTATAGTGAGGCCATCATGGAGGGCAACTCAGATTTGGCCAATACCAGTCAGATACCTAGACACTTCACATCAGATGTGTCATGTAATACCCAAACCACTCCCAATCTGCCACAACCAAATAGCCAAGCCAAGCTGTAAGAGTCACAGGCCATCACAAGTGCCCCCAACTATCTATGTAGACATGATGTAGGCAGTCAGTCAGCAATGCAGCAGAGGACAAGTTAGGTCTTTGTTATGCATGCCATATATCAATCAATGAATCAATATTTGTAAAGTTCCGCTACCCACCCATGAGGGTGTCAAGTTGCTGGGGGGGGGAGGCGGCCTCATCCGAAGAGCCATGTCTTGAGGTTCTTAACGAAGATGGTGAGCGATCGGCTTTGTGTGAGGTGCAGGAGGAAGTTGTTACAGCTCCTTGCTGCAGTGTAGGTGAAAGATCGTCCTACGGCAGTGGTTTTGCGGATGCGAGGAATGGTGGCCAGGGCCATCTGGGTGGAGCAGAGGGATCTGGCAGGGGTGTGGAAAGAGACGCAGTGGTTCAGGTAGGCTGGTCCTGCGCTGTGTATGGCCTTGTACGAGTGAGTGAAAAGCTTGAAGGTGATTCACTTCTTGAACGGTAGGCAGTGGAGGGTCCGCAGGTGTTGGGAGATGTGTTCTCAGCGAGGGAGGTATTCTGGATGAGTTGAAGTTTTTTGATGTTCCTAGTTGAGGTGCCTGCCAGCGTAGAGGGCGTTGCGGTAGTTGAGCTTGCTAATGACTAAGGCGTGGGTGACTGTCCTGCGACAGTCTGCTGGGATCCATCTGAAGATCTTCCGAAGTTTGCAGAGTGTGTGCAAGCAGGAGGAGGCGAAAGAGTTTACCTGGCTGGTCATGTATAGGGTGGAGTCAAGGATGATTCCTAAGTTGCAGGCGTGCTCAGTCAGTGCAGGGGGGCGCTAAGGGATGTGGGCCACCACGAGTCGTCCCAAGCTGAGGTGGCGTTTCCGAAGGTGATGAGCTCAGTCTTGTTGAAGGTGAGCTTGAGGCAGCTTTCTTTTATCCAAGTGGTGATGGCTTCCATTCCTGAGTGGAAGTTCCTTGGCTGTGTCCGGGTCTTCTGTGAGGGAAATGATGAGTTGTGTGTCATCGGCATATATGACACGTTATTCATACCGTGGCTTCTGACGCTGGCAGCAAGAGGGGCCATGCATACGTTGAACAGTGAGAACTCGGCAGTTGACTCCTGCAGGTCTGGAATTGTAGGGTGGGAGCCTGACCCTCGGTGTCGTCCCGGAAAGGAAGGAATGGATCCATTCCAGGGCCCTTCCGCGGATTCCTATGTCATGGAGTTTGCTGCGCAGAGTGCTGTGGGAGACCGTGTCGAAAGCTGCTGAGAGGTCAAGGAGTATAAGTGCTGCGGTGTGGCTGTGGTCTAGGAGTAATCGGATGTCATCGGTGGCTGCCAGAAGGGCTGTCTCCGTGCTGTGGTTGCTGTGGAAGCCGGACTAGGAGCTGTCCAGGCAGTTGTTGGCCTCAATGAAATTCCGTAGTTGTGCATTGATTGCTTTCTCCAGTACTTTGGTGGGGTAGGGTAGCAGCAAGATGGGCTGGAAATTCTTTAGTTTTGATGGGTCGTCCGTAGGTTTCTTCAGGAGAGGATGTATTTCGGCGTGTTTCCAGTCCTCGGGGAAGGTGTCTGTGTTGATGGAGAAGTTGATTGTGTTACGGAGCTCGGGGCAATACATGAGCTGGCTCTGATGTATATGTGGTGCGGACAAGGTTCTGAGGGGGCTCTGGAGTGGGTGCTGTTCATGATGTTGACTGTTTCCTCTCTGGTGAGCGTGGACCAGCTCTGGATGGTCTGTGTGGGTTTTGGGGGGGGGGGGGTCGGTCACAGGTTTCGGTACCTGGATTTTCCGGGTGGAAGCTGTTGTAGATGTCCTGGAACTTGTGGTGGAAAAAGGAGGCAAGTTTGTCACAGAGGTCCTCTGACGGGGGATGCTGGTGGTATCAGAGGTGGGATCTGTGAACTCGTTGATGACTGAGAAGAGTTCCTTACAGTTGTTTTCGGAGTGCGTCCTTCCTTGGGTTCTTGATTTTTTGTCTGTGGGCGGTGGTTGCGGCTCTGAATGAGGCGAGGTCTTCACTAGTTTGGCTGTTCCTCCATTTTTTCTCCAAATGTCTGTGGGTACGCTTTTATTCTTGGAGGTGGGTGGTGAACCAGCTGGCTTTCTTAGGTATGGGTTTGGCTGATGTCAGCCGGAGAAGGGCTAGAGCGTTGGCGCATTCTGTGATCCATGCGTTGAGATTGCGGGCTGCTGTGTTGACGTTGTCGGAGGGAGGGATTTGGCAAGCGATGATGTGAGTTGCTCTTTGGTGATTTCGTTCTATTTCCTGTGGGGGGGTCCTGGACGTGTGGGTGCGGCTGCTGGGTGCGGTGATTGTGAATTGTATGCAGCAGTGGTCGGTCCAGTCTGTGGTGGAGATAGTGTTGATGGTGATCTGTTTGCTTGAGGTGAAGATGGGGTCCAGTGTGTGTCCTGCGATGTATGTGGGTGCGGAGACCAGCTGTCTGAGGCCGAGGGTGGTGAGGTTGTCGAGTAGAGCGGTGGTGTTTGGTTCAGTGCGCTCCTCAAGGTGGAAATTCAGGTCACCGAGGAGTAGGTAGTCGACTGACGCCAGGGCCTGGGGGGTAGCAATGTCTACAACGTCGTCTATGAAAGCTGGGCGGTGGCCGGGCATCCTGTACACCAGGGTGCTGTGGATGGAGGAGTTGTGGTTGAAGTGGACCAGGAAGTGAAGGTGTTCCATAGTGGTGCAGTGTTCTTCTGGGATGGCCTTGACACGTATTGAGGACTTGTGTACGATGGCAAGGCCTCCGCATAGGTGGGAGGGCTGGTCCCTCCTTAGGATGCTGTAACCAAGGTATGGTTGGTCCAGGTTTCGGTAAGCAAGGCAATGTCCGGTCGGGCGGTGTCGATCAAGTCCCAGAGTTCGGTGGATTGTTTGTGGAGGGAGCAGATGTTCAGGAGCAGGCAGTTGATGGGGTTGTGGAGGTTGTTGGTATCTTTGTGTGCGGAGAGTACCTTCGTACCTTTGGCTTGTTGAGGCTGGTGCTGAAGTTTCAGTTACTGCAGGTGAAAGGTCAGTGGATGTCATGGGGGGAGATGGTGCAGCAATTGCTGAGACGTCCATTGTAGAGGCGGAGGAGGGTCTTGGAGTTGTAACAGAGGCAGTCTAGGGTGTGGATTAATAGAGATCCAGAGTTCCTGGCACTGGGCGAGGTCAGGGAGCGGACGGGCGCAGATGGGCTTGCCTTTGGCATGCCAGCACGCGCGTGCTGCGCGCGACCGCATTTAAGAATGGGAGGGGGGCTGGGGGAGCAGTCAGCTGGGAGGCAGGAGGGCAGGAAAGGTGCTTCGCGAGAGCGGAGAGGGGCAGGGGAAAGATGGGAGAAAGGAAAAAGGAATAGAGGAAAAATGAGAGAATATAGAGAAAAAGGCAGAAAAAGCAGGAGTGAAAGAACGACAGAGAGAAAGAAATACTACATGTGATGGCCACTAGACTACAAGGGATGAGACGCAGGGACGAGCCTGCAGATGAAGGAGGGCCAGCAAAGGCAGCGGCAGCAGCAAAAGCCAGAGGAGCTGGGGAAGGCAGCAGACGCTGACCAGGAGTTCAGTGCAGTTGCATACACACCATGGTGTCACATCAGGGATCTACCAGGGCACTTACCACCACCAGTACCAACCCATACTTAAGAAGGACTCATCCCCACAAGTATATCCCCCCGGAATGTTAGAACTGTGCAATCATACCTCATCAAATCTACATGTATCAGTGTCCCAGGCTACCTACCTGCACATACCCTACAGTGAGCACATCACCTATATATGCCTAGTCAGCTCTCAGGCCAGTACTCCTGTCCCATGAAGGGCAGTGCAGTGGTGGAACTGTAATGCCAGCCCCACGATCTATCTATACCAGTTACAGTACATGATCTACTGTTAGACTTTTCATCCTTGGCGTGGTCTCCCTTAACTTTTTACCTCCGTTTCCCAGGTTGATGATGTGTGCTGGACTCTGATTTTGCTGTTTTTGTTACTCTGGGCACTTTACCACTGCTAGCCAGTGCTAAAGTGCAAGTGCTCATTTACAAAATGTGTATGTAATTGGCTTATCCATGATTGGCATATTTGATTCACTAGTAGGTCCCTAGTAAAGTGCACTAGAGGTGCCAGGGCCTGTAAATCAAATGCTACTAGTGCGCCTGCAGCACTGGTTGTGCCACCCACATAAGTAGCTCTGTAATCATGTCTCAGACCTGCCACTGCAGTGTCTGTGTGTGCAGTTTTTCTTGTAAATTCGACTTGGCAAGTGTGCCGACTTGCCAATCCTAAACCTCCCCTTTTCTTACATGTCAGACAACCCTAAGGTAGGCCCTAGGTAGCCCCAAGGGCAGGGTGCAGTATATGGTTAAGGCAGGACATATAGTAATGCGTTTTATATGTCCTGACAGTGAAATATTGCTAAATTTGTATTTCATTGTTGCAAGGCCTGTCCCTCTCATAGGTTTACATCTGCCTTTACATCTGATTAAAGTGTAGATTCGCTTTGGGAACGGATGGACATGTGGAGTTTGGGGTCTCTGAGCTCACAATTTAAAAAATTCATCTTTTAGTAAAGTTGATTTTAAGACTGTGTGTTTGAAAATGCCACTTTTAGAAAGTGGGCATTTTCTTGCTTACACCATTTCTGTGACTCTGCCTGTTTGTGGACTCCCTGTCTGGGCCAGTTTGACAGTTGGGCTGGTTGCACCTCACACTAAACAGTGACACAAAGGGAGCTGGGGTGTAGCCTGCATATCCTGATGAGCCATCTGTGCTAGGAGGGAGGGGATGAGTGGTCACTCACACCTGAAAGGGCTGTGCCTGCCCTCACACAATGCAGTCTCAAACCCCCTGGTGAGTGTCTGGGGCCTGGCCTGTGCAAGGCAGGATTTCACATTCAAAAGAGACTTTACTTTGAAGTAGGCCTACTTCAAAGGAGAAATTGGGAATAAGAAGGGCTCCCAAAACCACAGACTTTAGAACACTTCTGGAAACCAAGAGGAACCTCTGGCTGGAGAAGAGCTGAGGAAGAAGAACTGCCCTGCCTGTGACTGTGCTTTGTGGAGCTATCCTGCAGTTGCTGCTTCTGCCAGATTAAGAGGGCAAAGACTAGACTTTGTGTGTCTTCTATCTTGAAAAGAACTCTCCAAGAGCTTGATTTAGAACGTGCCTTCTGTTGTTTGAAGTCTCAGGGACAGCAAAGACTTCTCTCTGCCAGCACCTGGAGTCTCTGGTGAGACTCCTACTCTGCCCTATGGTACCCATCCAGTTCCTGGGACCCTGAAAGAAGAAGCTGGCAGCCTAAGAGGAGGAAATCCACGCACAGAGCACCGTGCGGGGAAAAGATCGACGCAACTCCGATCTACGGCTGAAGAAACGACGCGCCGCTGGCTCCGCGGCTGAAAATCGACGCTCGCCGGAAATGCGACTAAAAAATCGACGCACAGAGCTAGAGAAACAACGCGCAGCATCGTTGACGGAGGCTGGTGAGATTGCAACCGGCGCTGCATGGTTTTCGGATCATCGTGCAGCTGGATTTCCAAAGCAAACACCGCTAGGTGTGTAAAAACAACGCAAGGCCTGCCCGGACCCGAGAGTGCTGACCGGATCGACGCATTGCTCTCCTGCGGAGAGAAGAAACAACGCGCCCTGAACCGACGAAAGGAGAAACGACTTAAGGTCTCGCTCGTGAGTGAAATCGACGCATTGAGTATTGTGGATTTTTGTCGTTTTGGTCTTGTTTTGTTTAGATAAATATTTCCTATTTTTCTAAACTTGTGTTGTGTCATTTTGTAGTGTTTTCATTAAGTTACTGTGTGTGTTGGTACAAATACTTTACACCTAGCACTCTGAAGTTGAGCCTCCTGCTCTGCCAAGCTACCAAGGGGGTAAGCAGGGGTTGGCTGAGGGTGATTCTCTTTTACCCTGACTAGAGTGAGGGTCCTTGCTTGAACAGGGGGTAACCTGACTGTCACCCAAAGACCCCATTTCTAACATCTACATAGTCCCCGGGATGAAAGGAGAGTCAGACACTCGCATATACAGTTTGCCTACACAGATGGGAGTGGACTCCCACCTCTGAGCCACTGATGCAGATGGCTGGAGCTGGTCATACACAATACTTAGGGTACTACTGCCATTCGCATCCATCGTAGGACCAAGATGGAGTCCACATGTGCCCATGTCATCAGTGCATCTACACATTACAGTCTTTGGCCCACATTTATGAAAAGTTAGCGTTGTGTTAACGTAAAAAAAATTACGCTAACACGGAGCTAACTTAACTCCATATTTATATTTTGATGCTAGACCCGCCTAGCGTCAAAATATTGGAATTAGCACCATTTTTAGGGAGCACCATCCCACCTTGCGTCAATGAGATGCAAGGTAGGCATTCCCTTCCTAAAAATGGCACTCACACCCTAGTGCCATATTTATGACATGACACTAAAACGACGCACAGATATTAGGCGGACCTAAATAATGGCCCTAAGCCCGCTCAGCGCCATTATTTAACACCTGGGTCAGACCAGGCGTTAAAGTGCAGGTAGGCCCATTTCCATGGTGAAACGCCATGGAATGGACACAAAAATGCCCTCCCCAAGCCCCAGGAACACCAGCACCCACACCATGGGGACACTACAGGATAGAGGACCCCATCCCAGGTAAGTTTAAGTAGGCATTTTTTTATTTTATTTAAGTGGCATTGGTGGCCCCTTAAATGGGGCCCCCTGCCTGGCACTGAATTTGTAGGGCTTGCCCAGGGGACACTAGTCCCCTGTGGTAGGCATTGGGGTGGTGGTAATGAAAATGACGGCAGGCTGCTTAGCGACATATTTTTTGCCACTACCCAGCTTAACATCATTTCTGACCCACTAGCGCCATTCTCCCTAACCATTCCTTAGTGCCATCATTCTTCATTTTATAAATATGGATCAAAGATGTCTCTAAGGAATGGAGTTAGCCGACGTTAAAAAAAATTACGCAAAACTGCATTTACGAAGTTTTGTGTCATTTTTCATAAATACAGGCCTTTGAGAGGGAAATAAATGAAAATCCACTGACAGTAGAGCATGGGAGCATAACTACATAACATCAAGGGTGCTTATTGCCCATCTCCAATTGTTGATGCTCATGTAGCATTAACTGCAATGCAACTTTGGCAGCACTTAGGCACCCAATCCCAATAATTGCCAGCAAAGTCCCAGGACACAGTCAGTACTCACCCCTTTGTGACTTCTGTGCTGCCCTCAAACGCCCATCCACCTCAGGGTAGGCCATGCCAAAATGCGGGCCATTGTGGTGGTTAGGGTCCGCCGGGCACCCCTTCCTCGTTGGGAGGACATCCCCAGCTGGGTCTCAGCGGTCTTCCACGCCCAGCGTCTCAGGTCCTCCAACCACTAGCGACAATGGGTGCTCCACTGAGCATGGACCCCCAGGGTCCGCACTTGCTTGGCGATGTATGCCAAATCCCCTTCTTTTGATGGACTTTGACCTGCATGGGTGACACAGACAGAAGGAGAAAGTTATGTAGACTGGCACCATACCAACAGCAGTGGACTATAAACATCAGACCCACAAACTGCCTACACATACCCATCCTCACGGTTCACACGACTATGCTCTATGCCCCCTGCATTCATGTACTCCCTGACCGGCACACATACACCATTCACCCTCATACATGACTATGGTATTGGGCTCACCTGCTCTTCTGGTGCCCCATAAAGCTGTCCATACAAGAGTAGGACCTCATCCACCAGCCTCTCTAGTTCTTCCGGGGTGAAGGTGGGGGCCCTATCACCTGCAGGCCGTGGCATGAAAGCTCCCAGAGACAGTATACAGCAGCTAAGTTCGTGGAGGTCTTGCTTGCTAGAGTATCAGGAGTCAAGTGAGTTAGGCTGCAGAAAATGGCGGTCACGCCCGCGGTGTACAGGACCATCACTGCCGGAGGTGGACGCCATTGGCCCCAGTCTATGTCAGACACTATTGATCAGGGGCAGCAATATGCATGCCCAATATTGTATGTCCCAGCAGTGTGCTCCATGTGGACAGTGTTAGGTGGGTACAAGTTAGAGGTGTTGTGCCAACATGTATGGTGTGTATTTCACATTGTGCTATTTCTTCTCTCCATCCTAGATACCCTGTCCAGAGGAGGAGGAGACATGCCCCAGTGTACCATCCGCTAGTGGACCTTGCAACCCTGGAGGAGAGGCACATAATTCAGACCTATCGTCTGAATCGTCAGACCATCATAGAACTATGTACCCAGTTGGAGACAGATCTATTGCCTTTCATACCTAATAACTATGACATCCCTCCCACAGTTCTGTCAGTGCTCCACTTTCTTGCCACAGCCTCCATTCAGATGACAGTGGGCTTGGCAGCAGGGATGTCACAGCCCATGTTCAGTCTTGTGTTGAAGGATCTACTGTGTGCTTTTTTGAAACACCTGAACATCTACATCAGGTTCTCCCAATGAGGGGATGTGGCCCATGTGAAGGCAGACTTCTATAATGTGGGACATATCCCTCATGTGATAGGTGCCATAGATGGCACTCATATACCCTTGGTCCCTCCCAGTGCCAATGAACAGGAGTATAGGAACAGGAAAAACTACTACTCCATCAATGTGCAGATGGTGTGGCAGACCAATACATCTCTCAAGTGACAGCCAAGTTTCCTGGATCTGTGCTAGATTCTGAGGAACAGCAACGTCCCACACATGATGACATGTCTACAGAGGGAGAGGGTTTGGCTCATAGGTATGTAAGCATTTTGTTGTATGTCCCTGTTATGGCACCTGTCATCCCTATGTTCCCTGTGGCTGTACCCATCCTATAACAGGTCCTAACTCTGTGCACACAGGTGACTCTGGGTATCCTAACCTTCCCTGGCAGTTGCCACCAGTGAGGTACCCTGTCACTGAAGGGGAAAACCATTTCAATGAAGCCCACAGCAGGACGAGGCGTGCAATGAAAGGACATTCGTCCTCCTGAAGGCCAGATTCAGGTGCCTGCACGTCTCTGGAGGCCCCCTCCTTTACACTACCCAAAAGGTATGCCAGATCATAGTAGTCTTCTGCATGCCCCACAATCTAGCCCTGAGACGTCAGATACCCTTACTAGCTGATGAGGAGGAAGTAGCTGGACCAGTGGCAGGTGATGCAGAAATGGAAAGTGATGAGGAGGCAGATGAGGAAGGTGTAGAGGAGTCAAGGGCTGAGCTCATCAATCAGTACTTCCAGTAACATACAGGTATGTTGTCTGTGTATTTGCATGTGTGGTATTTCTACACTGGTTTTTTATCTATGGTCCTCTTGATTTGGTACATCAGTGGTGGTGTAATGTGCTCATTTCCCCATGTGTGTGTTGTGGGAGGTGACTGGCTGCATGTAAGGTGCAGAGTTGTAATGTATTCTCTCTCACATGTGTACTCTCTGCAGTTTGAATGCATCACATCTCTCATGGACAGGCCAGTACTGTGCAATATCTCCTGCATACTCCTGTTCTCATGTCATTCTAGCTACTGACTGTGCACTGTTTATCTTTGACACTCATACCTATTGCTGGAGCCATGCATGTTCTATATCCTTTGGTTACTGTGCACATTGTGGATTTTAGCACATAAGAGGTGCCATGTACAGTGTTTGGTGATATATTTCCTACGACTGGTGCTGTAGAGGTGTTATCTGTCATGCCCTCTTTAGTTGCTTGCTACACTGGGCACGTCCACCATGGACTTCATATGTGCTTTAGCAGTCACCATACCTACTATTCTCATGGTAATCTCTGTAATGGTATTTTTGCAGGGTGGATGTGTAGATTTACTCTGGTGTGTGTCAACACTAGTGACTCCCTTACATCAGCCCTGGCACATATCTGTTGCACTGTGTCTGTTACAGAGGATACTTCCCTCTGTAGTCCTTTACACTGCCTGTTGGATTGTGGCCCATTCCACTTTGACAAATAGGTCAACATACTTTTGGTACTGTTACAAATAAATGCACATATGCAGTTGCTGTGATCAATGGTGTTTATTGTGACTTGAGTGACAAACAGGTAATGAGTGGGGTCATGGTAGAAGAAATCCTGAGAGTAGGTGGCACAGCTGTAGGTAGCAGAGGTCCTGTGTATATGGGTCATGGGACAGGTATTCCAGTCAGGCCTTCAGGATGCAGGATGTCCAAGACCCTCTCCTCCCACAATGTGAACTCTGGGGGAGGAAGTGGGGGCCACACCAATCTTCATTACCGCCAGCTGGTGGATGGACCCCATGGAACGCACCTTCCCCGTAGGTCGTTCTACCTCTTCCTGATGTCCTCCCTTGTGCATGGAGGGTTGCCCACTGAGTTGAACCTGTCAACTATTCTCTGCCATAACTCCATTTTCCTGGCTATGGAGGTCTGCTGAACCTGTGCTCCAAAGAGGTGTGGCTCTACCCTGAGGATTTAATTGACCATGACCCTCAAATCCTCAATGGTGAATTGTGGGTGCTTTTGGCGTGACATGGTGGTTGTGTTAGGAGGGGGTGTTGTGTGTGTTTAGTGAAGTGTAAGGTGCTTGGTGGGGTGGGGATGTTTGGCAGTGAGTGGTGGTAGGTGGTGGTGTTTGTGTTTAGTTGTGATGTGTGTATGGCGCTGATGGTGCTGTGATGCTGTGTGTGGAGGTTGTGAAGTGTATGAATGCCCATGGTGTATATCTGCTAAATGTTTGAATTGTGGCTTCTCTGGGTCTGTGTAATTCGTTAGTTGCGCAAAGAATTGTGGGTTGTGTTATATAGTGCTGTAGGTAGGTGTGCTTGGTGTGTGGATGTGTGTCTGGTGTTGGGTATTCAAAGTGTCCAATTTGGTGTTGTTTTCTGACAGGAGTATGTTCTGAGCATGACCGCCAATGGTTTTCCACCATGGAGAGATCGCTGTGCTGATTTGTGGATCGGAATCTGATGGGTGGAAAGTTGTCAGCATGGCAGTGCAGGTGGTGCAACCACCTCTTTCCCACCCTCCTATGTCCTGACAGTGTCGGATTTGTGGCTGTTTTTGAGCAGAATACTTTGCGGACTCTTAATATGACAGACAGGATACCGCCAACACTGGCGGTCTTTTGGCGGCCGCCACTGCAGCGGTCTTGCCAAAAGACCGCCAAAGTCGTAATAAGGGACTTAGGCCCATATTTATACTTATTTAGTGCTGCATCTACATCATTTTTTGACGCAAAAGTGGCGCACAAGTACAAAATACAATTATATACAAATGCAGTGCTTAAAAAGTATAAATATGGGTCTTAATGTTTTCATCTCAATATGTTGCTGCCACCTGCTGGATATTTGGTGCAGAACATACACTAAGGCTGTGTGTTATTCCTAAACCGTCATTTTGTATCTGTCATGTCCAATTAAATTCTGTTTATTGTTGTAATTTGTGTAAATTGAATTTTATGTTTGGAACAAAACTCAGGGTTTTCAGTAGTATACATTGACAGGGTGCAATATTTTTAAATGCTTTTTGAGCCCTGCTTCACTGTGCTCCCTCCAAAATTAGCATAGACTTAAATTGCATCTCTTGAACGAAACATAAGTGTGTTTTAATTTTGTTCTTTCTTCCTACATTGACTGGAACAGGGTTCTTCGGCTTTAGCATATAACTTTATTGTTTTGTAACTATCTCTCTATTTTTAATTTATAGAAAATCCCATCTCTTTCTATTGATAAGAGGTAATAAATAGAGAATATTTGCCTAAATCACCAATCTACCTAAAAGGTTTGTGTTTTTAGGTCTAATTGCCTGTCAATATTTTTTATTTGTTAGTAACTTATTTCTAACTCGTCTTCTTTGAATTAATTATTGAACCTTGAGGGGCTCTCAGAGCATACTGTTTTCCTTTGAACGAGTCGATTTTTACATTTACTTATGGTTGGTCCATTTTCCGGCAAAGCGCTTGCCCACTGTGCTCTGCAGGATCTCATGACCCGACAGAGCAGGCACTGGGGTGCCCTTCCATTTATGGTGCTTTGCAGCAGTTTTAATATCTTCTTAGAGTTTCTCATTACTCAAATGAATGTAATTTCTGATATTGATGTTTCCCTTGTCTTCACTGCTTGATTTGGCTCGAGAGAAAGTGCCACTTATAGTCGATGAATGTCACTCATAAGTAATCTGAAATTATGAAAATGTCACACGTAAGCAATCTGAAACCTTGGCAGCTATGACTCAATATGCTACGTTATCTCACCTTGTCCAGTCGGCGTTCAGAGCTTCTTTTCCCAGTGCTGTTTACTCTTTGTCCATTAGAACACTGCTGGAGGTGGTGCACTATGGCTAGGCCTTTTAATCTACTTCTTGGCGGGTGCTGGTGTTGGCGTGGTTTGGCTTGGTGATGGAGTTGTGGAGCCAATGGGGGCAGGTAGCTGTCCTCCCACCTTAGTGACTTTCGGGGGCCTGGTGCAGCACCCCAGTGCACATTTGAGGGTCTCCCCAGAGGTCACTGGAGAGTGACTAGAGAGCGAGGTCAATGGAGCCCGGGGTGGCGCAGGTATCGCCAGAGCTTTAGTGGCTCTGAGAGTGAAAACTGGCGAGATAACACATTTTTTGGGAAGTGGCTTTTAGGTATCCAGCTGCTGGCTAGATAGCACCAAATGTTTGTTATCTATTCGGCTGCGGGCCAAATAGTACATTCTCTCTGCTATTTAAACAGGAGCCAGATAAGTAGCAGAAAAAGCGTAACTGTTTAACTGAGAATATACGTTGTTAGATCAGCGATCAGTCAAATGGTGTGGAATGTCTTTATTGAGCCGGACGGGCTTTGACCATGAACATCAGCAAAGCAAAAATAGGGACCCCACGTGTTGAAGTGTGACTTTTATAATCAATATTAACAATGAAAAGCTTGCAATGTAATGTCTAATGAAACCGCATAAATGCAGTACTAATGCATGCGTTTGAAATTGTGCCCACGGGGAGTGGCCATCAAGGTATACGATGACTAATGAAACTGACTAAATGAATTAATAATGTGTTCATGTATAATTTTGTATTAGCACTAAGAGTTATGTATTAAGGTTTTGCTAAATTACTCACTAGGCCTTAGTTAGCAAGGGTCTGGGCCTAGCTGCCCGGTCTCATATTAACTGTGTTTTCTAACGTGCAATGTGCTGCTTCCCTGAAGGACACAACGCTGTACTTTTCCAGAAGCTAGAGAGATGTGTGTAACCTTAGTAAATTCTTTCTCATGGGATCCGACTTGCTCAAGGAGACATTCTTGCCGAATGCAACAGTGTAATTCGCAACAGGTGCAAGGTCGCCTAAACTGGTAAAAGACAATGGAACTACAGACTGGAGCGACAAGTGTAACTTTTCTTACCTGACATTCTACCCGTTGAAGACGTCAATCACAGGAGCCAATAAACTGCATGAGAACTGTCTTAGGTGAAAATTCTAGTAAGGTGTGCGATGGATTATTGGACAGAGATAACGATGCACCAAATATTGCCCAATGGGAAATTAGGGACTTGTCCGACAACTTTGACATAACAACGTGACACAAGGAGAAATCAGCCATTACTGAGCCATTACCCTGCCATTCTTATCCTGCCATTATCGAGACATTCTTCATCACCCTTTGCCTTTCTGAGAGACTTTGGCCCTCATTACAACATTGGTGGGCGGCAACCGCCCCCGCCAAGTTATAACCGTCGTGCCCATTCTGACATCCCCACTGGGCCGGCGGGCGGAAACATAGTTTCCGCCCAGCGGGGATGTGGGCCGCAACATGGGAGCCGGCTCCAAATGGAGCCAGCGGTGTTGCGGCTGTGCGACGGGTGGAGCTGCACCCGTCGCGCATTTCACTGTCTGCTGTGCAGACAGTGAAAAGCAGTGTGGGGCCCCCACGGGCCCTGTGACTCCCCTTCCCGCCAGCCTTTCCATGGCGGTTCCTACCGCCATGGAAAGGCTGGCGGGAAGGTACACTGCCCTGGCGGATTACAAGCGCCGGGACCATTGTGGCGGAAAACCGCCGGTCCCGGTGGTGCGCCAGCGGTGCTTCCACCGCAGTCGTAATCCCCGAGTTTGTACCGCCAGCCTGTTGGCGGTACAACCTCCAAAACAGCCCTGGCGGTCTTTGACCGCCAGGGTTCTAATGAGGCCCGTTGTCTTTTACTTTAAACCATCCTCGCCTTACCCTTTTCCTGAGATGCACTTCTCCTCCTTATGAGGGAAGAGCCTTTTGCTATACCCTACTGAGACTTACCTGCTTATCCTGGTTGATGGCGAATCAACTGATGTCCTGAGGACGAAGACTGACACTGTATGCTGTCCTATTTGGATGGGTAACTATCTGATGATAAATTGTAACTGTCTGTTTGCCTTTCCTTTCTAGGTACCAACTGCTCTTTTGACAGAGACCATAGTTAGATGTTTTCTAAATTCATGTTGCTAAATTGTTTTGCATGAAGCCCAACATGCTGAGGCTAATTAGAGGTTAGTTAAGGAGTTCACTAACATCGGGTGCAAATAGACAAATGACTGAATTCTTGCTTTGTTGAATAATGTACTAATGATACTCTGCTAACGTTGATTCATGTTGACGTCGTGTTTTGTCCTAATATTCATGATCTTTGCTTTGATAAAATCTTATTCGAGTTGCCATATCGTAGTTTTGTTGACTGATATTGAGACTAATGAATATGCTAGTAAATTGTAACTAATAGGGAATAAATATCCTAAATCTTACTTGATTTGTGTGATTATTCATGGCTGAAAAGTCCTGGTGTGTTTCATTCTTAATAAATGTTATTGATTAGTTTGATTGATTAGTTATCGCGAATATTGATTAGGTTATGGATCTATCAATTGAGATGTTAAATAGATATCTCGTCCTGAGGAGTCTCCAATCAGGGTCAAAAGGTTCATTGGCCTAAAACAAGTCCCCTTGTAAGTGAATTATCAAAGTTGGGACGCGTTATCACACATACTGCCAAGATGATCGCCATCTTAGAATATCAGAGCATGAAAGTGTGTCAAACATTTGAAAGTAAGTGTATGTACAAAAGAACACCCACAAGCAGTCACACTGTGCAGTGTGCACAAATAAAAACACAGTAACATACAAATGACGTAAGCGCATGTATGTTGGTAGGAAACTGAAATAATAAATATGTACTGCATAAATCAGGGGCTGCAAACTGGGGTTTCGGGGTTCTCACTCTATGATATACACATTTTTTGACCCACAGTCTGCATGTTCTGGCTGTCAACCTATCGCTCACTAAAGATCTACAAAGAATAACGAGCATCCTTTTAATAGATGTTAAAAAGTTTTCCTGACTCATGAGCATACATTGTTTTTAATGTTTTTAGTCTCACTTTAAAACGGTTTAATTACTTTTTAGGGCTAAGCTTATTTTGAGCATCATGTGATAGGGTGTGTTTGTTTAGGGCTTCTTTTCAAAGGCATGCGTGCTTATTTTGGATTCCAGGCCTGACAATAAGGCAGCAGATAATCAGCATCAAACAGGGAACCCGCACATACAATGGGTATCAGGGCCAGAGATGGAGATGGCACTTATATAAGGGCAGCTTGAGGTGGTGGCATAGAAGGGTGGCATTTGGGCTGTGGAGGGCAAAGAGAGAGAGCCAGGGAATCATTTGAATCCATCTGTGGTTTCCCTGG
Organism: Pleurodeles waltl; assembly: GCF_031143425.1. Lineage (NCBI taxonomy): Eukaryota > Metazoa > Chordata > Amphibia > Caudata > Salamandridae > Pleurodeles > Pleurodeles waltl. Next base: position 1,350,205,361 of record NC_090446.1, on the reverse strand, counting down.
CAGGCTGGTGCTCTTGGTGGCAGGTTTTGAAAGCTCCTGGTGACTCTGCCGCTTACCCCAGCTCTCTGAGTTTAGCTGCAGTAGGCACTGGGAGGCTGCAAGAGAGAGAGTAAGGTAGAGAGGGCGAACAGAGAGGGAGAGGAAAGATCGGAAAGGAGGAGACAGGGAATGAATGGATCGATGGAGCGAGACAAAGAGAGGGAGATTGGTTTGAGCGTTTTTGTCAAGGCTGCTCTTGGTTCCTGAGTCTGGTCCTGGGGAGAGGCCGGAGGCAGAAGAGAAAATCAGCTGTAAAACATGACATGGAGAGCAGAGAGTGAGGGGCGGTTAGTATGGGGCCCATAGGTGGTGGCTGCAGCAAGAACTATAATAATTAACAACAATAACACCAATAACTGCGCTGTAGTGAAGCAGCAGTGACTGCCACTAATGATGCCTAAACATTATTTGGCGAGAGAGCAACGAACAGCTCCAGTAGCTCAACAATGCAAGAGGAAGTGCTAAGAGAAAAGCAGAGCAACCTAGATGTAGTAACTTGTGACTCAGTGACCACAAAAAATAACCCCGCCAATAAAAAGTCAAACCAAAGAATTCAATCAAGCACGGTAAAAAGGGAAACAAGAAGAGAAACCACTAAAAAGCAGTGTAATAGGACAGCATCAAGAGGACCTTGGAGAAGATGGAGTGTAGAAGATAAATACAATTTATCCCATAATTCTTGTGAAATGAAGGTGTCCACACCTTTAGAATTGTTAATAAATGTAACCGAGGTGGTGGGAAAAAGTAAATCAGGATGGAAAAGGCGGCACATGCACTCCTGAGGAGAGTGATCCATGCAGCGCTACGGTGCCATGAACTCCCAGTTAGTTTCTACGCGCAACACTATAAAGGCACAGAGATGGCAGAAGAAAATGAGGGAAAGAAATAATTTAGTAAAAGTCAAGAAGTAGGCTGCCACATGCCCCTCTGATCATATTTATTATTATTTTGACCCAGAAAATTGACACGTTACGACAGCACCTATTTTTCCCACCTACATATGGTCCTGTGAAACTGAACAGCTTCCACATCATAACATTATTAGTGTCCATCCCAGACATCAACTAGGATTTGTTTGTGAAACCAACATCATACAAGAGCATGGAGCCCACATAATAAAACTATAATCAGTAGTAGTGATTGAATGTATTCTAAAATATTCAGAGTGATGAGATACAACATTGTGCTACCTCTCCATAATTAGGGGAAATCCTAAAATGTGAGGAATTAAAGGAGAACCTAGGACTAGTCGATGTAAAAACAGCTGCCAGAAGACCCCCTTGGAGGGGTACAGTCATCCCTGAGCAATCTGAAATTTGAGGTCTATCCCGAACTTGTAAAGGACCCTAGGGCTGAAAAGTTGGTTGAACATTATGGGTGTGGCCTGTCTAGAGCGACAACAGATGAGGGTGGAAAGTTAATGTTGAATAGTTCTAACACCATGACACCTGCCTTCCTCTCGTGGTTGTCAGGGCACTGCGCAATCCTCGCTGCTATAGACACTCCTAGCCGTACTAAAGCAATCAACGCGTTGTCATAAGATGGTACTGTGACTGAATGTCTTTGCTTCCTCTGATTGTCTATCACTGCTTGTTGTTTATGTGCTTTAATAAACTTGGTTGTCCAAGTCGTGTAAAAGTGAATGGACAGCTACACCACACTCTGGTTGATGAAAAGGTATTTTTTTGTATGGAGGCATTAATGCCCTAATGGCTAGTACAGCTGCACTTGATAATAACCCTAAAATGTCTCTGTAATACTCCTAATCCTAAATGTGTCCTTCCATCAAACTACGCATGAGATAAACGCTCCTCACATGATTGGTGCATCTATATATATATATATATATATACACATATATATATCCCATTTAACCTCCAAACGAAGAATCAGGCACTCATGGGCGTCAATTTAGAAAATAATGTTAATGTTTCCTGCAAACAGAGTCGTTTCGGCAGTACCTCCTTTTTCAATGTTCGGTCAATAGCAGTTAAATTGTGAATCCATCAAACCTGGCTTCTATCGGTAAATACAGAGTAGTGTGGTAATCAAGGGAGGACTAGTCACTCAGGGTGCAGATGCTCCTTTACTGGTCGCCATCACAGCATAGTCAATATCCATTTAAACCAAATGGCAGTACTGAGTTAGGTGAATGATAGGTAATACAGCTCATGAAACCATCATACCAAATGTCAGCATATGTCTCACCACTAAGTACTTGTTGTTGTCTCCCCAAACTCTGTGATTGATGTTACATCCTCCCTTCACTCCTTACAGATGGAACGGGCGCGACTTACAAACCCTCGCTCTGATTTCGTCCTTTAATATTTGCTTCAGGAAACCAAATATCATCCTTACACTTTGGTCAGTTGAGCTGCTCTTCTCAAAGTCTTATATATATATATATATATAAAACGTTCAACACTCCCTTCAATACCAGGAGAACCAGGACACCTCCATTGTGAAAATTCAAGTAGGATATAGTGAGTTGTCAATAAATTCTGAAATGATACCATTAACTTGATAGGATTTCCTCCAGAGAAGCCATTTACGAGTATGTTTGCCCTTCGGGTGTTATAACACCTAATGGTAGTAATTTTGACGTGGGTATAATTATTAATGTTTATATTAAGTATATTGGATTTTAACTTGATAATATATACAGATATTTTATCCCAATGTCACAATGAATAATTTATAATTTAATAATTTTACAACTTTAGAATTTTGTAATAAGCTTTTATCTGGTGGACAGTAACATCAAGATGAATCCTTTTGACTAAATTTTGATATAAAGAATTTTACGTGAGATTTTTAACGAACTTTGGGACCAACAAGTTGCTAATTACTATGTATTGTAATTGAATGTGCACTTTAAAGATGGCCGCTACAATATGTGCCTTTGTTGAATGAATTAGGCCTTGTCTGTTGTTTATGTCTATGATTTACTTGGGTTATTTATGTGGAGCACTTTAGTAATGTTGTATCCATGAGTAAGGCTGTTGCCGAAACGCGTTGGATTTTTGTGCTGAAATAAACTGAATTTTCACAATGGAGGTGTCCTGGTTCTCCTGGTGTTGAAGGTAGTGTTGAACGTTATATTAGGGCCTCTCGGAGCCCACCCGGGACCGCTGTGTTGTGCACCTGCATTCCGGGACTTGTGTACGAAATATATATATATATATATACATATATATATATATATGGAAAATGTCACTTACCCAGTGTACATCTGTTCGTGGCATTAGTCGCTGCAGATTCACATGCTGTGCACATCCCGCCATCTGGTGTTGGGCTCGGAGTGTTACAAGTTGTTTTTCTTCGAAGAAGTCTTTTCGAGTCACGAGACCGAGGTACTCCTCCCATTTCGACTCCATTGCGCATGGGCGTCGACTCCATCTTAGATTGTTTTCCCCGCAGAGGGTGAGGTAGGAGTTGTGTATGCTAGTAATAGTGCCCATGCAATGGAGTGAATGCGTCTGTACATAATGAAGTTTAAAGTAATATATTTACAAATGTACAAATGTTTAAGATCTACTTCTGAACGGCTACAGGCTACCGGGGAGGCGGGTGGGCGCATGTGAATCTGCAGCGACTAATGCCACGAACAGATGTACACTGGGTAAGTGACATTTTCCGTTCGATGGCATGTGTAGCTGCAGATACACATGCTGTGCATAGACTAATAAGCAGTTATCTCCCCAAAAGCGGTGGTTCAGCCTGTAGGAGTTGAAGTAGTTTGAAATAATGTTCTTAGTACAGCTTGACCTACTGTTGCTTGTTGTGCAGTTAACACATCTACACAGTAGTGCTTGGTAAATGTATGAGGCGTAGACCATGTTGCTGCCTTACATATTTCGTTCATTGGAATATTTCCTAGAAAGGCCATGGTAGCACCTTTCTTTCTGGTTGAGTGTGCCTTTGGTGTAATAGGCAGTTCTCTTTTAGCTTTAAGATAGCATGTTTGAATGCACTTAACTATCCATCTAGCAATGCCTTGTTTTGAAATTGGATTTCCTGTATGAGGTTTTTGAAAGGCGATAAATAGTTGTTTTGTCTTTCGAATTAGTTTTGTTCTGTCAATGTAGTACATTAGTGCTCTTTTGATGTCTAATGTATGTAGTGCTCTTTCAGCTACAGAATCTGGCTGTGGGAAGAACACTGGTAATTCTACCGTTTGATTCAAATGGAACGGTGAGATTACTTTTGGTAAACATTTAGGATTGGTCCGTAGAACAACTTTATTTTTGTGTATTTGAATAAATGGTTCTTGAATGGTAAATGCTTGAATTTCACTCACTCTTCTTAGAGATGTGATGGCAATTAAAAATGCAACTTTCCACGTTAAGTATTGCATTTCACAAGAGTGCATGGGCTGAAAAGGTGGACCACTTATTTGCATAACAGTGTCTAGTGGTAGGTTTTCTAGCCTGTTTTATGACCTCCATACATTCCTGTGTGAGGTCTAAGTGCCCGAATTTTAGGATTTCAGGAGCCAAATTGCTAGATTCAGCGATGCTGGATTTGGATGTCTGATATGTTGTTTGTGTTGTGTTAACAGATCTGGTCTGTTTGGCAGTTTGATATGAGGTACTACTGAAAGGTCTAGTAGTGTTGTGTTCCAAGGTTGCCTTGCCCATGTTGGTGCTATTAGTATGAGTTTGAGTTTGTTTTGACTCAACTTGTTTAGTAGATATGGAAGAAGTGGGAGAGGGGGAAAAGCGTACGCAAATATCCCTGACCAGTTCATCCATAGTGCATTGCCCTGAGACTGATGTTGTGGGTACCTGGATGCAAAGTTTTGGCATTTTGAGTTTTCTTTTGTTGCAAATATATCTATTTGTGGTGTTCCCCACATTCTGAAGTAAGTGTTCAGTATTTGGGGGTGAATTTCCCATTCGTGGATCTGTTGGTGATCCCGAGAGAGATTGTCTGCTAACTGATTCTGAATCCCTGGAATAAATTGTGCTATTAGGCGAATGTGGTTGTGAATCGCCCAATGCCATATTTTTTGTGTTAGGAGACACAACTGTGTCGAGTGTGTTCCTCCCTGTTTGTTTAGGTAATACATTGTTGTCATGTTGTCTGTTTTGACAAGAGTGTATTTGTGGGTTATTATGGGTTGAAATGCTTTCAGAGCTAGAAATACCGCTAACAGTTCTAAGTGGTTTATATGAAACTGTTTTTGCTGAATGTCCCATTGTCCTTGGATGCTGTGCTGATTGAGGTGTGCTCCCCACCCTGTCATGGATGCATCTGTCGTTATTACGTATTGTGGCACTGGGTCTTGAAAAGGCCGCCCTTGGTTTAAATTTATACTGTTCCACCATTGAAGCGAGATGTATGTTTGGCGGTCTATCAACACCAGATCTAGAAGTTGACCCTGTGCCTGTGACCACTGTGATGCTAGGCACTGTTGTAAGGGCCGCATGTGCAACCTTGCGTTTGGGACAATGGCTATGCATGAGGACATCATGCCTAGGAGTTTCATTACTAATTTGACCTGTATCTTTTGGTTTGGATACATGGCTTGTATGACATTTTGGAATGTTTGGACTCTTTGTGGACTTTGAGTGGCAATTCCTTTTACTGTGTTGATTGTTGCTCCTAGGTATTGCTGTGTTTGACACGGCAGAAGGTGTGACTTTGAGTAATTGATTGAGAAACCTAGTTTGTGTAGGGTTTCTATGACGTAATTTGTGTGTTGTGAACACTGTTTTTGCGTGTTGGTTTTGATTAACCAATCGTCTAGGTACGGGAACACATGTATTTGCTGCCTTCTGATATGTGCAGCTACTACTGCTAGACATTTTGTAAAAACTCTTGGCGCAGTTGTTATTCCGAATGGCAACACTTTGAATTGGTAATGTATCCCTTGGAATACAAACCTTAGGTACTTCCTGTGTGAAGGATGTATTGGTATATGGAAATATGCATCCTTTGGATCCAGTGTTGTCATGTAGTCTTTTTGTTTGAGCAGTGGGATTACTTCTTGTAATGTAACCATGTGAAAATGGTCTGATTTGATGTATGTATTTAATATTCTGAGATCTAGTATAGGTCTTAGAGTTTTGTCTTTTTTGGGTATCAGAAAGTACAGTGAGTAAACTCCTGTGTTTAGTTCTTGTTTTGGTACTAATTCTATTGCTTCTTTTTGGAGCAATGCTTGAACTTCTAATCCTAGAAGATTTATATGTTGTTTCGACATACTGTGTGTGTTTCGGTGGAACTGTTGAAGGGAATTCGCGAAATTCTATGCAATAACCATGCTGGATAATTGCTAGTACCCAAGTATCTGTTGTTATCTCCTCCCAATGTTTGTAAAATTGGCTTAATCTCCCCCCCACAGGTGTTATGTGATGGGGATGTGTGACTTGTGAGTCACTGCTTATTTTGAGGACTTTTGGGGCTTTGGAATTTTCCTCTACTTCTTTGGAATTGTCCCCCTCTATATTGCCCCCGAAAACTTCCCCGCTGATATTGGCTTTGATAAGTGGGCCTTGTTTGTGATGTTGTGGTTTCTGTAGGTTGTCCTCGAAACCCTCCCCTAAAAGGTGTTTTGTGAAAGGTGCCTCTGCTCTGCGGGGAGTAGAGTGCGCGCATGGCTTTTGCCGTATCAGTGTCTTTCTTGAGTTTCTCAATAGCAGTGTCGACTTCCGGCCCAAACAACTGCTGTTCATTAAATGGCATATTTAGCACGGCTTGTTGAATTTTCGGCTTGAAACCTGACGTGCGGAGCCATGCGTGCCTTCTTATTGTTATTGCAGTATTTACTGTCCTTGCAGCCGTATCTGCTGCATCCATTGAAGACCGTATCTGATTATTAGAGATACTTTGTCCTTCTTCCACCACTTGTTGTGCTCTTTTTTGGAACTCCTTGGGTAAGTGTTCTATCAAATGTTGCATCTCATCCCAGTGAGCTCTGTCATATCTTGCCAAAAGCGCTTGTGAATTGGCAATGCGCCATTGGTTTGCTGCTTGTGCTGCAACCCTTTTGCCCGCAGCATCAAATTTGCGACTCTCTTTGTCTGGAGGTGGTGCGTCTCCCGAGGTATGAGAGTTTGCTCTCTTACGAGCTGCCCCGACAACTACTGAGTCTGGAGTTACCTGCGTTGTAACATAAACAGGATGTGTTGGCGGTGGCTTGTACTTTTTCTCCACCCTTGGAGTTATGGCTCGGCCTTTAACAGGATCCTGAAAGATTTGTTTTGAATGTTTTAGCATTCCTGGGAGCATAGGTAGTCTTTGGTACTGGCTATGAGTGGAGGTTAGCGTGTTAAACAAGAAGTCATCCTAAATTGGTTCTGAATGCAAGGTGACGTTATGGAAAGCAGCTGCCCTTGCGATCACCTGTGTGTAAGATGTACTGTCCTCAGGAGGGGACGGCCTGGTAGGGTACGAGTCTGGGCTGTTGTCCGATACTGGAGCATCGTAAAGGTCCCATGCATCGGGATCATCTTGACTTATGGCAGTATGAGTCGGTGAGTGCATCAGTGGAGGAGTTGCTACTGGTGATGTGTGCACTGATGGTGGTGGAGAAGGTGGTGGAGTTGTTTTCTTTGCCACCTTTGCCTGTGGCTCCTTGTCCTTTTCGTGAAAGGCAAGTTTTCTTTTTGTTTTAATTGGAGGAAGAGTGGTTATCTTCCCTGTGTCTTGATGAATGTGGAGCCTCCTTTGAGCATAGTCTGGCTCTACAGCTTGAAGTTCCTCTCCAAATCTATGTTTTTTCATTTGTGAGGCTAATCCTTGTTCCTCCGTATAGGAACCTGTTCTCGGCTCCGAGGCTGGATATTTTGGAACCAAAACGTTTTCGGAGGTCTTTTTAGGCTCCGAAGAAACCTTTGTAATTTTCGGCGTGGTGGTGTCTCGGTGCCGAATTTGTTCGGTGCCGCTGTCACGGTGCCGAAATTTCTCAGAGCCGATGTCTCGGGTCCGAGATTGCTGTGTGGCGGTGTCTCGACCGGAGTCGGATGACTTCAACACCAGCGTGCCCTTTTTCGGTGCCTTGGCTCGGTCACCGCTTTTTTGGGTTAAGCCATGGCCTGTTGGCGGTGGCGTCCCCTGGGCTCTTGTTGACTTCTCGTGAGTCTTATGTTTCGACGTCTTACTCATGGTTTTCGGCGTTTCTTCGGCCTCGAGCTCTTCCGAGTCTGATTCGTGGATAGAGAAAGCTTCCTCTTCTTCCTCCAAACACTCTTGTTCTGTCGGCGTCGACGCCATCTGCAGTCTTCTGGCTCTTCGGTCTCTTAAGGTCTTTCTGGACCGAAACGCTCGACAGGCCTCACAAGTATCTTCCCTGTGCTCTGGGGACAAGCACAAGTTACAGACCAGATACTGATCCGTATACGGATACTTGTTATGGCATTTTGGACAGAAGCGGAATGGGGTCCATTCCATCAGCCTTGAATTCACACGTGGCCGGGCCGACCAGGCCCCGACGGGGGATCGAAAAAACCCCAAAGGGCCACCGGAACTCTTCTAAATTCGGTGTCGATCTGTTGTAACTAACCCGATACCGAACGCAAACAATACTGACATTTTTTCTGAGATTCTAACTAACTTTCCGACCCGAAACACGGAGCGAAAAGGAACACGTCCGAACCCGATGGCGGAGAAAAAACAATCTAAGATGGAGTCGACGCCCATGCGCAATGGAGTCGAAATGGGAGGAGTCCCTCGGTCTCGTGACTCGAAAAGACTTCTTCGAAGAAAAACAACTTGTAACACTCCGAGCCCAACACCAGATGGCGGGATGTGCACAGCATGTGTATCTGCAGCTACACATGCCATCGAACATATGTATATATATGTATGTGTGTGTGTGTGTGTGTGTGTGTGTGTGTGTAAAGATGATAAATGATGCTGTGGAGGGGTGTTTCACTGGTAAGACTATATCCCTTTTCACCAAAGGCAATTCTGTCCATTCCATAAATGCTGGACGATTCCATCTGTTAAGTCATTTTGATAGAGCTCCATGTCTAAACAGTAATCATCTGTCACAAATCACAACTTCATTGTCATTGTTGTCAGAAGATATGGGAGGGGGGGGCAATTGAGGCTCTGGCTTCTTGAAACGTCTTCTCGATCTAGCTACATAACCAAAAACTTAAAGATGTAGTTGTAAACCAGTAGAATTCCAAAGCGGCTAACCTGGTAGTTTTTGAGGCACTATCAGAACATCTTGTTGGAAATGCAGCAGGGTCTGTATTGGGACTAGGTGGAAGAAGGAAACACTAAAAAAGTCAAAGTGATGAAGTTCATTCCGACTTTTAAGAGGTCGTAGTATGATTTTGCCTGAAATATGTAGAATTGTGCAGGCCCGTAAGAGCCCTCTAGATTATAAAGAAATATGCCCCAAAATCACTTACCCCATCATTAAAGTTGACATTAGGCACATAGAGACAAGGCACGTGAAAATAAAATGGGACTTAATGCTTGAAGAGTTGTCATCCCGTGATGCTTGCAAATCCTGGCAAATGGTCAATGACAGTGCATCAAGTAAAATGGACCGAAGCCAGAGAAATAATATTGATAAATTGGGCTGCGAGTTCCGAAATATAAATTTCTACAGGTTGTACAGCAAATCTATAGCTCTAAGTCTACCTGCTGCAGGGGACGTCCGGAAGTGACCAAGTTTTGGATGTTTCTGCCCGAATTTTAGGAGAAATATTTAAGTACACCACGGCATCCAAAGCTAAAGCACTGGGTGGCTGGTGTGGGCTAAATGAACGTTAGTCCTCATCTTTTAGGAGACAGAGAAACAGCAACCAGCAAGCAGCAACCACCAATTGCAGGCAGCGATGTCCCCTTCTAGCAATGTATTTGCCTGAGTTGTACATTCTGCTTGAAAAACACTGGATGGAGTTCAATCAAATTATACTCATATTCCAAATCCAAAATAAGATTCCAGTATTTTCTCAGCTGCCTTGAAAATTATTGCATAGATAATTTTCGAGTTTCAACATCGGCAGAATACTGACCTTTGGCTAAAGACCGGAAGAACTATGGGGGTCATTCCAAACTTGGCGGGCGGCGGGCGCTGCCCGCCGGGCGGAGACCGCCAGAAGACCGCACCGCGGTCAAATGACCGCGGCGGTCATTCTGACTTTCCCGCTGGGCAGGCGGGCGACCGCCAAAAGGCCGCCCGCCCGCCCAGCGGGAAAGCCCCAGCAACGATGAAGCTGGCTCCGAATGGAGCCGGCGGAGTTGCTGGTGTGCGACGGGTGCAGTGGCACCCGTCGCAATTTTCAGTGTCTGCTAGGCAGACACTGAAAATCTGAATGGGGCCCTGTTAGGGGGCCCCTGCAGTGCCCATGCCAGTGGCATGGGCACTGCAGGTGCCCCCAGGGGCCCCACGACACCCGTTCCCACACCGCCAGGAACAGGCTGGCGGGAAGGGGGTCAGAATCCCCATGGCGGCGCTGCTTGCAGCGCCACCGTAGAGGATTCCCTGGGGCAGGGGAAAACCGGCGGGAAACCGCTGGTTCCCCTTTTCTGACCGCGGCTTTACCGCCGCGGTCAGAATTGCCCCAGAAGCACCGCCAGCCTGTTGGCGGTGCTTCCTCCGTCCCCGGCCCTGGCGGTCCATGACCGCCAGGGTCGGAATGAGGCCCTATGTGTGGTATTATAGGGGCAAAAGGTTTTAAAGGTCAGGGAATAAAATTACGTAGGAGTAGTTTAGATGATAGACTCTCCAGAAAGCCATTACAACTGGTCAGAAGATGCATGGTAACATTAATCATGTGAAAACTAATAAATGTGATACCAATTTGTGTACACTGCCCATCGTCCTGGCATATAATGCATCACTATTTCTTTTTGCTACAGATGGGGCAGCAATCTGAGCCCAGAATAAAGTAAATTGGAATGGTGTAGCAAAAGCTGTATCCTGAATTACATCGGGTAAGCCATTTCAACACATGTTTTCAGAGCAGACCTTGCACTGATCTCGGCAAAGTAAGGATCCAGCAGACAACAATTAGCTTAGTATATGAAATAATAAGAAATACTGCATGCGGTATTCTGTCCTCGCCTGGAACAGAGTAGGTAAAAGTGGCTGGGCTCCTCGACGGTTGTAAAATGGAATAGAGCCTATGGTTCTCTGATACACTAAATTAAATAACTCCTGGATTTCCAGAGGACAAATTAAGCAAGCCCTAAGAAGGATATACACCATTGGTCTGAGGATGAAGAAGTGGCCTACCTGTGTGGTAAGATATCATGCTCCAAGTTTTTAACAGATATGCATACTTATGCGTATAAGCAAAGTATTCCAAGTTGTGAAGACTATGCATGTTCTTCCGTATGGATCAACTCTCTTTTCCAACATTGTAAGGTGAACGGCACTTCCTTCTTGCAGCACAACAGAGGTGCTAGCAGTGTGCAAGCCATGGCAAGACTGTTGAACATGTGGTCTGAAGTGTGCAGCTTTGCATGGTGGAAGATGCCCGTACACTGGACCACTGTTGGTGGATACAGTTGCAGAATGATAAAAAGGTACATGCTAACTCACTTGTACTTAATCCAGTGGAGGGTTGTTTACTCCATTGTGGCAAAATACAACATATTGCTATTTTAACGAATGTCTATGGGGATTGGATAAGTAAGAGTTGACTGCATTGATCATATATTTTTTGTAAATTAATTTATTTAAGTGTTTCACGTTTAAGATTTTTAAAGGTGTTGTGAGAAATTGGGTTGTTAGTTGACTGGGGAGCGAGCCCTGGTCAAGCAGCAGCTACAAGCCCTTGCAGGGTTTGGCACAAGAGGAGGACCATGGACGCGATGTGTATACTTCCTTTCATCATAATGACAGATTCTCGTATCATGGGGTTTTAAGGATAAGAAATGATCTTGGTGAAGCAGTGTATGACATTTTCAAATGGGATCGGCAAAGTTAAAAGTATGGATTTTGGTGGTCTGCGTTAAATCAGAGAAGGTTACAAGGAAGTTGGGAAGAGGCTGAGTTCTGTGTTGTAAACAGCACTGTTATTTTCCATACATTTTTGCTTTGTTCGTCAGAATTCCTAAACAACACGCTATGTGAATCTTAATGAATCCTTGGTGCTCTGTGCTGAGTTCCAGACGGAAGTGTCAGAGCTAGCTGGAGGAGTTGGAGGAGGAGTTAGCACGCAGGAGGACGCAGTCGGAGCTCAGCTAGCGGAGATGTGAAGCTGTGGTGTGGCTGAGGTGTGGCTTTAGGCGATCTTTGGCTGGCACTGCGGCCAGCAGCAGCAGCGGAGTGGCTTGGAGCAGGTCGAGGCTTCAGTTTAGTTGTGGGCAGTGGCCTGTGGGCTGTGCGCTGCGGTTGCAATGTTGGGCTATAGGAGAATGTTTCACCCCAACACACCACGCACCGTACCATGCCAAGCTTTGCCTCGACTCGCCCCGCTGCTTCACCTGTCTCGCTTTCACTCTGCACCCCCCTCGGCTGGCCTCAGCCAGCCCCTGCTTGTCTCTGCTTGATCTCACCCGCCCCGCGCATCTGTTTTTTTGGCCCAGCATCCATAGCTGCTGCCATTGCTGAAGCTAGAAGGCCAGAAGGAAGGAAGGAAGTGGAACGGTAAGGGGGTTTGTCAGACGACCAGACTGTCAGAGTGCCGGAGACCTGACCTGATTGCCCTTGTAGGGTGGATTAAATTAACATGTGAGTATCCATGGGTAGCTTGGCACAAAAGCTGTCAGGCTTAACTTAGAGGCAATGTGTAAAGTGTTTATGCAGGACATACAGTAATAAAGTGAAAACACAACACAATAAAAATCCCAAACCAGTTTAGAAAAAATAGAGAACATTTTAATAAATTACTTGACATCAAAACCATCAAAATCTAATTAGTAGACCCAAATTATGGATTTTTTAAGCTTAAGTTTCAAAATAGTGCTTAAAAGCAAAAATCACCAACCATGGACATCTGGTCACGCTAGACCGGGGCAAAGTCAAAAGTTAAGGACGACCACAGTGGAGCGTGGTTTGGATACACAAAGTGGATTGTGCCTGGTCAGTGATTACCTTCAGACTTAAAAAAGGTTTGGAGAAAAAGTCTCTGAGAAAGTGGAAGTTCAGTGGGGCAAGGCTGCAGGAGTGTCCAAGGTAGGAGCGTCAACATCAGATAACCATGGAGCAAAGCAACGGTGAAGATTTTTACCTTCGGACTTAGTCGTTGATATTGAAGTCGAAAATCTCCAGCGAGATGAAGCAGAAGGCTGTAGCCGATGACAGTTCCACAAGTTCGGATACCCTTTTCGTGAGGGACCGCTGAAATTGATTTGCTGCTGTGGAGAAGAATGCAGCTGGAGAATCCATGAAGTAAATCCAACTGCTGATGCACCTTGGGCAGTTTTGGAAATTGCCCATCTGGGCATCTTTAGCATGACAACCAAGGGTCCAGGAGTGGTTGGTGACCTCTGGGGCATTCTGGACTCACTCAGGCTGGGTTTAGGTCCGGGTTCAAGGTGGTAGGAGCCTGTTATGTTCCCATGGCTCTGCAGGGTAGTTTAAGGCTTGGCAATGGGTTTTAAATACTGAGTCGACATGATAGTAGGATACTGCCTTTAGGTTGCAATGGCAGGGAGGTACATGGTTTGAAGTTCTATTTAAATGGCTGGCACAATAAGTGCTGCAGGACCACTGGCAGCATTTACTTTTCGGGCCCTGGGTATATGGTATACCACTTTACAAGGGACTTACAAGTAAGTTAAATATGCCAATCAGGTTTATGCCAATGAAACCATATTTGGGGGAGTGAGCCCAAACACTTTAGCACTGGTCAGCAGTGGTAAAGCGCTCAGAGTCCTAAGGCCAACAGAGCAAAAATCCAGAAAAAATGGAGGCAAGGAGGCAAAATGCTTTAGGGAGACCACCTTAAGGCTGACAAGTCTGACAGGTTTTTAAACAAAATAAACAATTAAATGAATGTTATGTAAAAAATGGAACCCAGTATTTTAGGACACATCAAATTTCAGAAACCCCAAAATTCACCTCATACGGATTTCCCACAAAAATAAATATGCAAAAAGGTACCCTCGCTGACATAGGTTTTATCTGACTAACAGAATAAGTTACTGGTGCCACTCATTAATTGAGTTCTACAATAGAAGGAAAAGTTAAAGGGTTTTTAGTACATAAATCTCAAAATCATACAATTCGGAATAAATGCCATGAAGGCTCAAATGTTATTTACAAAATAGTTCTAAGTCCCAAATGGGCAGCAAAATAAGAAAGGGGCAGACAGCATCCCCAATAGAACAGGAAAGTCTTCTCACTCACCACCCAAAATCAAGGGGTTCTTATACACAATTCTAGCATGAGAAATTGGCTGGGACTGAAGATTCACCCTAGCATTATCACAAGTAACAACTCTTTAACAAATTAGAAATAATAATGTCAATACCTTAATATGGTAGCACTATCCCATGCTACCTGGACATGTGTGAACAAAATATGAAACAATTAAAAGATATAAGTTCACAAAAATGTATGGGACTGTCTTATCTATCAGAACTACTGTGAAAAGAACTTGAATATGCAACAAATCGGGGACACTAGAGGTTTCATTAATAAGCCTTGTATTCATAACAGTGAGAACAACATAACATCAGCTGTCTTCACTCTTGCAAACCTGTGAGGAGAGGAGGTGCTCAGGAGAACATGATGAGAGGGAGTGAATATAGTAGTGAATGACAGACTCAGCATCCATTATATCCAAAATGGTTTTTTTCACCAAAATGTGGCACAACTAATTTATGTTAACAGACAAACTGTTATACCTTATTTTAAACTTGTTTTAATCATAATCAAATTAACTCATCATTGCATATTGGATCCATCATAAAAATCATCATCCATTGTACAACAAATATAGATTTTAAATCGCTTTCACGTCATGTCATGTTATGTTATTTTTTGTTGTTTTATGTTATGTTACACTCTACTACTATGTTGGAATAAAACAGTTTATGGAGTACTGCGTCTACCAAACAGTGGACTCTTGGGGCTGGTAAAGCCAGTCAGGGCAAGGTAGACATACAGAGGAGACTTACCAAAAGCTTTTATGGAGGAAATAAGTCTGTCTTTAGATAGGTCTTGAAAACATGGTAGTCTGCAGTCCATATCATGTCTCTCTTTTGCCTCAAGAAGTGAAAAAGAATCACCTTTGGTACAGGTCAGTTTTAACTTATCGACCACCGTGATGCTACAGTCAGTGGCTATCCGAACCAAGAACTGACCCTATGTTTAAAATTATGCTGTAGAGAGAAAATGTGTTGCCAGTAAACAGGCCCTGAAGACCATTCACATGGACATGAAAGAGGTTCTGTTGGATCCTGCCCTTTTCGCAGGGTTATCCCCATATCTTTTGCTTTTCTCCTCCTCTTTTCTGACCCTCTTCTTGTTGGCTTTAGGACTCTGGGCACTTTATCACTGCTGATCAGTGCTAAAGTGCATGTGCTCTCGCCTGTAAACTTGGTATGATTGGCTTACACCTGATTGGCACCTTTAATTTACCTGTAAGTTGCTTGTACAGTGGTATCCCTTATACCCAGGGCCTGTAAATTAAATGCTACTAGTGGGCCTGCAGCGCAGCTTGTGCCACCCACAGAAGTGGCCTTTCAAACCTGCCTCAGGCATGCCACTGCAGACAATGCATGCGCAGTTTACTGCCACATTGACTTCGCATCTAAATTTACTTGCTTGATCTGGAACTCCCCTTTTACTACTTGGCAGCCCTATGGTGAGGCAGCCCTATGGGGAGGGCCCTGTGTAGGTAAAAGGCAGGACATTTGCCTATTGTGTGGCCTGTCCTGGTAGTGACAAATAGCCTGTTTGGTTTCTCATTGCTGTGAGTGCTGCCCCTCTCATAGGTTTGCATTAGGAATGCCCTTGCATGTGTCTAAGTGGCATTTTCTGATCTATGAGGAGTAGCATGGCCATATTTGGTATGTTTGGAATGGTATTGAGAAATGCTGCTTATTGGTGTAGTTGGATTTTTTTATTACTATTGTGGAAATGCCACTTTTAGAAAGTGGGCATTTCACTGTGCTTATCACTATTGTGCTTTACAGCCTGACTCCAATCCATGTCTGGGGTAGGGTGACAGCTGGAATTGTGCTTACTTTTCAGACAGTCATTACACACGGAGGGTGGAGGTGTAACAGAATTACATCTGCATAACGAATGGTCTTCCTGGGCTCGGAGATGGAGAGGCGAGGTGCACTTACATTTGTATAGGCTGTGTCCTACCCTCACACAAAGGGCTTGTTTACTAATGTCTGGAGCCCGGGCTGGGTTGAAGGGGGTTGTTGTGCACTTCTAAAGGTCCTTTGAAGTGCCCACTGAGATCAAAGACAAAATGAGTATAAGTGCAGGGGTTGTTCCCTCATATAGAGCACTCTCCCTGAACCTTGCGTGTGTTTCCCTTCCATGCCCCCCCCAGTGAGGGAGGTTGCGACTTGCTGCCTGGGAAGAGTAGGACCATCCTGTGGCACTCCCTTCGTTTGCTGGATTCCTCAACGCTGACTGCCAGAGCCTCCCTCAGTGCGGCCCTCTCCCTTGAAGACAACGTGGCGGCAGAACCAGCTCTGAGGGATCTGAGCTGGCCCGGATGGATGGAGTGTGGCGCGGCACCTGAAGGCCAGTGTTAGCCTCAGCTCTCCTGAGGCTACGGCATGCACTCTGCGAGCCGTCGCCGTCTCCCTCAGATCGGGAGTGAAGCTGACGGTGCTCATGAACCTTGTCAAAGGACCTCGCCTCCTGGTCCTTGGCAGCCCCAGGAAGATGCTGTCAACTGTTGCTGGAGCCACCTGTGCCCCAGAGGACCCTCGGGTACCCAACAACGAGGCACTGAGAGTAGCAGCTGCCCCGTGGGGATGCTGGCAGCTACTGTGTAAAGTGGAGCACTGGGACCGATCGCAGCCACTTGCGAGGGAAGGGAGTGTGTGTTGTCCCTCATGTTGTAACTACCTGCCCCACACCCTTTTTGGTGGAGCATTGGCGGTACAGACAACAGGACGGGACACGATCCTCAATGTTGGTCCCCAATCTATTACTATTATTTGGCAGTACTGCATTTACAGAGACAGGAGCGCAGGAGCTCTTGTGCTTGATATGTAGTTTTTGTACTCACTGTACGTTTTGTAAAAGCAGCTCAGATGTGCCATGGCCTTCGTTTAGAAGGTGCTGTTTGTGGTGACCACGTAATCTTCAGTGCCCCATCGTGTTCTTTTACCCTCAGCGTTTCCACTGCACCTTCATGCCTGATATAGTATGACATATCGTAAAGTGAATGTTTTCAGGATCTGCCTAGGGTGCACCGGAAGGGTAATGCTTATGAAGTGCATATTTCCTTCGCACTCATGATGATTATGATGATGATGGTCTGACAATTGCGTCTTTGGCAAAACCATACTGATGTATGTCATTTTGTTCTAGGTTTATACAACACAGTTTATTTTTATATAACCTGTTGTGAAGTCTCTTTTTGTGATGTATTTATTGCGTCACTGGGTTTTGTATATTGTGCAAACGCTTTACACATTGCTTCTGGGATAAGCCTGACTGCTCTGGCCAAAGCTACCAAGGGGGTGAGCAGGGGTTATCTTAGGTGTGTAGCTCCATTGCCCTGAGAAGAGTTGTGGTTACTGCCTGGCTTAGACACCTGCCCTAGCCAACCAGGAACCACATTTATAACAGAACCCATTTCCAGAAAGGCAATTTGTGTGGTGAGAGCAGGGTCATAGTGCCATGGAACTAATGCAGCTTATTTTCCACAGAAAGTCCCAAAATTGCTAGTTTGGTAAAATCAAATAGGAGCTACTAAAACAAAACTAGCCTATTAGAAAAAATCCAGTCCAAGAGGATGGATAAGAAGACACTGCCTAGCCCTGCCTGACTGCATTACCTGTACCTAGTTCTCTAACCAGACCTGGCCCTTTTGGACTCTTCTCCACATCACCACACTGATTTGGGGCCTCCTAACCTCCCTCCCTCCACCTGATTCAGGTACCTTTTGCCTCTTTAGCCTCTTTTTATCTTTTGCTTCTGGTATTACTCCTGTTGCATTGTACACATTTTGCCACTTTTGTAGTCTTCACCGTTTGCTTCTTTGGCCCTGGTTTGCCTCGTTTTCTCACTCTGTCCACTAAATCCTCTTTTGCCTCCTGCTGCCCGATTACCAAACTGCTCTCTTTGTCTCTGATTCCCTCTTTGTCTACTTTGAATTTCTCACTTTTATTTCATTTTTCCTGTTTTTCACTCTTCATCCACTCCTCACTGTGACCTTTGTTGCCTTCTCTTTTCCTTTCTTTAACCTCATTTTGCCCTCTTTTTTGTCCGATTTTGCTTTCCTTTCTGGCTCTTTTGCCACCTTCTGTTCTCTGTCCCAACTTTTTTGCATTGCGCATTTACCTTCTCCCAATATTCCTGGCACTCGCTTCTGTTCTACTTAGCCCCACCCATCACCCTGCAGAACCCCTCCTCCTTCTGAACCTTCTTAATGGCAGCCACATCAGAAAAGTGCAGCAGGCGTGCCGCTGGTGCACCAAAGGCAAGCCTGTCTGCCCTTGTCTGTGCTCTGTCCATGCCCAGTGTTAGGAATTGTAGTCTAGTCCGAGCTGCTATTTGGCCAAAGATACCCATTCCATACCTGCAATTCACCTTGGCCTCACCCACATGTACCGAAGGTGCATTCTCCTACATAGCTTGCCACTTCTCCTTTGTTTCTCTCAGCTCACCATACTGGCTCCCTCCCTTTCACCCCCCCATGCATACTACTAAAACTCAGAAGACACCACCACACACAACACACACCCCACCCTGACCTATATTCTCCTCAACTCCCACTCACTTGTTAAACATGCCATTGACGTCTGGGACATCCCACATGACTACTCCCCGGTCCTACTGTTCCTCACCAAGACCTGGCCTAACCCGACATCCACTCTGGACATCGTAGTGAACTACCCCAGCCACAAAGCCAGACATAACCTCAAATGTGCCTTCTCCAACTTCACCGACTTCGCGGTGGACAAGCCCATTGCCTTACCTGGACCGGTCACTGCCTCATCTAATTCAGCCTACACCTGCCCAATCAACACAGAATCGTATTCATCAACTGGGCAACTGTGCAGCTGGAACAAGATTCCAGACGAAATCTGGAACATAGAACATCAAACTTGACACCTAACATATCAGGACAACCTTACACAATCCTTCATGGTATGCCACACTTGGATCACCTCCTGCACAGACACCCTGACCCCACTCAAAGCATCTCTACATCTTAGACAAAGCCACAGGCAAGTTGGGACATAGAAGGCTTCCAGTTTTCTAAGCGCTACTGCACACAG
Organism: Pleurodeles waltl; assembly: GCF_031143425.1. Taxonomy (NCBI): domain Eukaryota; kingdom Metazoa; phylum Chordata; class Amphibia; order Caudata; family Salamandridae; genus Pleurodeles; species Pleurodeles waltl. Next base: position 1,350,185,981 of record NC_090446.1, on the reverse strand, counting down.
CTGGAACACCAATGGAGCCCTCACTACAAACTTTAACAGTTCACTCTCCACAGCCACCTCTTGGACTCCTGGAAACATGCCACCATTTTCCTTCCTCAAAACACCTTCAACAGACTCAAAGACACTGGCAAACTACAGACCTATCTTCCTCCTCCCTTACCCAGCTAAAGTTTTGAAGAGACAGACTGGTTGACAGCGTGGATGGCACAACCTCCAGGATCCCTCTCAAATTGGATTCAGGCTGAACCATAGCATGAGACCGCCTTAACTGCTGTCACCAATGTCATTTGTTTGATATTGGAAAAGGGGAATACAGCAGCACTCATCATACTCGCCTTTGACACCATCTCCCACCCTACCCTCATCCAACACATCCACAAGACCAGAATACATTAATACCAGAACAATCAGCCTTTCCCCCTTACTCTTTCACTGCCTGTGACCTGATCTGTAACGTTGCTAGGGGCTCCTCACTCCGCCCTCTGCTGTTCAACGTACCCGATGGCCAGCCTTGTCCAAACCCACAAACTTAGGCCCATATTTATACTTTTTTAGCACCGCATTTTCGCCACTTTTTTACGCAAATGCGGCGCAAACTTACAAAATACAATTGTATTTTGTAAGTTTGCGCCGCTTTTGCGTCAAAAAATGACGCAATTACGGCGCTAAAAAAAGTATAAATATGGGCCTTAACATCATATCTTATGCTGACAACAACAATCTTATTCTCTCCCTCTCTGATGTCACCTCAAGCATATAGACGAAGTTCATCAACTGCATGTCTGAAGTACAAACTAGATGAGGACCAACTGCTTGAATCTTAACTCCGACAAGACAAAGCTGGCCTTTTGGTCCTCTGCCTGGTAGCCCTGAGAATGAAGACCGACACTCAGTTAGCGCAAGTTCCATCTTGGTAGTTTGCAAGAAACTGACAACCTGGCTACTCCAGTAGGCCCCAGTTAGGGTAGCCCCCACCTTCTTAGGTGCTAGGATACCCTACCAGGTGATATGCACCATACAAATCATCATAACATAACATAACGTAGAATAACATAACAAAAAAGAGATGACAACTACTTGAACTACACTATGGGGAGAGCTTCCCTCCTGAGGAATCTCTGGAATCATGATTAGCTCTGTGTCTTACCTTTCTTTTGTAACTATAACAATAGTTAGCGATTTCCTCTCGCTTGTTGCCAGAATGATGGGGCAGAAATTATATTTCAATCCAGTCACCATAATTTTTAACTTTATTATCATTTTATCAGTAAAGTTTAGGAAATGTGTACAATGGAAATTATTTGCTGTATTGTATGTAACATTTAAACGTTAATAGCAAGGATCACATCCCTATGTGCAATTTTAGATTGGAGCCTGAAAAAGTGGCATAGCCACCACATATATCCTAGCCAACCAGGAAAAATGTTATTCAAGCTATTGTTGTTTTTTTAACTCCTACCTGTTGGAGACTTGGTGTCAGGAGGTCAATGTCAAAAGCATCAAAAACAGTCAATGGTTCTACAGGATATGTACCCCAAAATCATTGCCACCAATCTTCCATCTCTGGTCATCTAAAATTGCTGATACTACTGACTGTCTTCTTCTTAAGAATTTAAAACCAATATAAGCCTTAGGTCTTCATTCCTTAAAAGGGCTTCAGTTCTATAGTTCTATCCCATTCTATCAGGTTAGAAGAGTAAGATGGGTTGAGTTTGAGCAATACTTGGATAATTCCTAGGGATCAGCTGACAGTTTGTTGAGAACAAAAGTCATAATTACCCTTGTCAAGGAAGAGCGTATCACTTCCAACGTTGGTGGTGGGCAATTATTTCAGAATTATACCCTAGATTTGTATACTATTATAACAAACTGCCCTGTCCCTGCCAGATCAACACCTATGTAAGAACATGCACATTTTTACACCCAATTGACAGAGAGATGTTCATTGTGTGCAATACAAAATCATGTACTCACTTCATGGAGAGATCAACTTACCTACAAATGGTTTATTGGCTGAGATGAGCTTCTGTCTTGACCTCTAGGATCTAGTCCATGTGCAACATTGTTAACTGTTCATGTTGTTTGGAGATAAGCCACTCTTCATGGGTTTAAATCACAGAGATTTAGAGAATACAGTTAAATATGATGACACATTTTCAATTGCTTTAAAAGAGACACCCCGATACCATTTTCAAAGGACAATTACAAGAAGCTTTTTCTGTGAGCAAATGTTTGGAACAATATTGATTCTGCCTAAGATACTTAGTTGCGCATCTTAGAAAATCAGTTGAATGGAACTGACAGCCAAGGTCTGTTAGTAAATATTCAATGTGATGAATTTCAGTCTGCTTTTACACAGACTATAAAAGTCCGTGGGATCATTTGAAAAGAGCAACAATGCTTCATTGGATAACCAGATACTGAATAGTGAGTTCAGTCTCACCAACACCCCTTATGAGTTACAGTTTGTACCTAATCTCCAGAACCACAAAGGAACCCCAGAGATAAGGAGAAGAGTGTGTGAGAGAGAGAGAGAGAGAGAGAGAGAGAGATGCCAACTGGATGTTTGGTGGCAGAACTGGACTCTCAGACTACAAATGGCTCATCGTTACACATTATCGGCACCACTACTGTAGGAACACTGAGAGACAGGAACAAGGTAAGTATAGCCCTAGATGTGAAATCACTTTACAGAAACACCAGGGAGACAGGACAGGAATGCTTACCCTGTGAGTGGAGGGGTTTCGCCGTAACTAGCCCCCAGACACAACTTGGTACATGCCTGAGAATTGAAGATGATCAAACTCCAGCACTTCGGGAAAATGTTAATTTTGCTGCAGGAGAGGAATCACTCTGAGGCACAAATCAAAGCGCGACTGGAGGACAGTACTATTAGACTCAATAGTGAGAACTTAAAGAGGGACTGAGGTGAACCGTGGAGGAGAAAAACAATAACGGCGAGGGAATAATGCTGAGTGCAAACTGAAACGAAAGTGAGAGAGAGTCATAACAACACTATTGCCAGACACCTCCTCTCTAGTCACGAGTCTTGTAGAATTTAATTTTGAATTTATTAACTGTGTTTTCGGCTCACAGGCAAAACATGGCTGCCTTTCCCATAAGAATACCGATCGTATACAGAGAAAAAGCCAAGTAAGTATATTTAAAACGCCAACATTTAAAAAGATTCAAAAAAATATAAAATAGATAAAAAGTCCCCCCTCCTTATGACTATCCAGTCCTGCATTCTTCATCAAAATAAAAATATAAATAGCTGTGAGCCTGGATAGTATATTTCAAGAGGAATAGGCAAGGCCAACAAACTTTCCAGTCTGCACCAATTTTGCCCTCAGGTCCCAACTTTTCCTCATAAATATTCCAGTCAATTTTGTTGCTTGCCCAGACAAGGAAAACGATTTCATATCCGGCACATCTAACTGTTCTCTTTGAAGCAACCTACTAATTATGCTCGATCACATAATACTGTGCGTAGGGCAAGCCGGTAAAAAAATGTCTCAAGCCTTCTATGGCACCACAAAGGCATTTAGCAGAGATTGCTGTATTTCTTCTATTCACAATTTAGCGAAGTTCAAAGTTTGGCAATAAACAACTTACTCTTACCAGACCAAAGAGTCTCCTGTCTCTCTGATTAGCCAGTAATTAAGTAATGTTGTGTACTTGACGACGGGTTAACATTCCCCTATGATGGATATAGGATACATTGTCCAGTGCACCCATTCTCTGTTCTTTTGCATGTGCATTGTTTGGTTACAATGGAATTAATTTGCCTCTTCGAGATCATTTGAAGATTAGTTAAGGCTTGTAAAAGTGCCAAGTTAAGTCTCTTACTTGTATTTTGAGGGAGGATTTGATGTTCATTTTGAATTGAAATGATCCTCCCTGGCCCAATCGACCAGGTTATTTCGACTCGATTTTAATCTTTTAAAGGGGTTATCTGGTGTTTGTCCTCAATGGAGGTGTACCCCACATCTAATTCCAAGATTGCAGTGGGGAGCTTCCATCCAAAGTATACTGCTTAATCTTCTCCAATTGGTCAGGCCTAGTGCTCCTTTGGGGAGATAGAGTATTGTTTTTCAAAATTTCCTCTAGAAGCGTATGACATGGCAAATACTCATATGCAATCCCCAAAGTACAGCACCATGGGTAATTTGACTTCCTACCTTTGTTAGGAAGACCATATCAATGTGATTAGAAAATTGATGTCCTTGTTTCCCTACCAGTCTTGCGATACCATTAGCAAATGCTCTGCTTTTTCGAGGGTGGTTTGAATATGTGCAGACCAGTTTAGATTTGCAGAAGACAAAATTCTTCTCCCTGTTTGTCTTGAAGGCCATGATTTTGGTTTTCCCTGTACTGATTTTTAGTTGATTTATTTTACAATATTTTTCCATGGCTACCAATTGTGCCTGCAGGACCCTCACAGTTTTAGTGATCAAGACTGAATCATCTGTGAACAGTAGGGCAGTATGTTAAAGCTGTTTATCCAGGGAATATTCTCTGTGGCCATTTTTATTCCTCATAAACATCACTGATATACAAAGAGAACAGAAGAGGGACCAACAGTCGCCCTTACTTTGCTCCATTCCTAGTGTGAAATTTGTCTTACTGATAAGCACCTGTTGGGTTATTCTGAATTGCGAGGTGATATCAGTAAACAAAAGTCATATTAAGGATAGAAGGGCTGTATCGATGCCCATAGTTGTTAGCTTTCCCCAAAGGCAGTGCCTTGGCACCAAATCGAAGGCTGGAGTTAAGTCCTAAAAGGCTGCATTTAGAGAATTTTTTTTGACTGTGCTAAAAATTTGCACAATATATAACAAGTTGAATATTTGGTCAATAATTGAAAGGCCTTCTCTGAACCCACCTCGAAGGAGAGAAATTATATTCCCATTTGTAACAGAGTTATGTAGTTCCCTGATGAGCACTTTTGACAGTATTTTGCAGTCAATATCTACTAGACTAATTTGCCTGCAAGATTCTGGATCATTTGTCTTGCCTTTATTGTATATTGTGACAATGATACCATTTTGCCAAGAAAAAGGGCACCGTACCTCTACTGAGATTCTCATGAACATTTCTGTTAAGATTTCGGTTCCCCACTCCAGGTCTGTGATGAACACTTCTGGGGGTCATATTAGAACTGGTTTGATCTCACCTCCCTGTTTCTGTCTATGGCTGACTCATTATGATAGATTTACTGGAGCTCCGTGTTTTTAATGTTTGAGTGCTCATCAAAGCACCTGTTACACAGACTAACATTTGCTTTGGATTACTTCTTGATGGTACATTACCTTAAGACAATCAGGGCTCATGTATTCAGTAATTCGCCATGCAGGAGTAATTTATCGTCTTCTGTTTGGCCGTTTCAAAGTTGTCTCAGTCATTTGCCTTTAGAAAGATATATTCAATTACAAATGAGGGCCCTTTGGGCGTTATATGCCAGTGTACTTTGGTACTTTGGTTTTTTTCATAGGAGTTCCATGATGATATGAGGCCTTCCCTTGATTAAAAAGAGCCAGATGCTTGCTCTTGCATCCTTCTTTGAGAAAACTTGGTAAGGCTCGGGATCTCCAGTGCTGATTTAATCTTCATTGTTGACTAGTTACTAACTCCCCATTCGCCTATCTCGCAGTTAAAATCACCTCATATAATGGTGAGTACATCCGGCAGATTTGTTTTTAGCACTACTTTTTTGATGGAGCCTAAAAGCTTTAGGAAGCCTTGCATCTTTTTATGCAGTACTTATGTATTTATTGTTCTCATTGTAGAGTTTGATGTCACAAAGTGCGGGTTGTTGTGGAGGTTACCTCCTTTTTTAGATGCTATACTTAGGTTGCTATCTGCAAACCGCCACTCTTCCTTGTTGTGGCAAGTGCTATTGCACATTCAGAGTGGTTAATGTAACCAGGGAGTATCCATAGTGTTGCTATTCATGTTTCTTGAAGGATTATGATATAATATGAAGTTAGGAAATTCACAAAATCAGAATCCCCGGCCTTCAGGGGGATACCAACGACATTCTAGGAAATAATCTGGGTATTTATTTTCCAACCAGAGGGTTGGTTTCTTTGCCACCCATGCTACTTTGTTAGTCAATCAGATTTATCCAAATCGCTTATGTTTGGGCATTCCTTTTTCTGCCGTATTGGAGGAGCTTCCATCCAAATTGTACTGCTTTATCTTTTCCCAATGGTCAGGCCATGTGCTACCAGTCTTCATTGTGACCTGAAAATGTTAGCATGGCCTACTGGCCCTGGAGTGGGTGGGGCAGCAAGCAGATAGCAAAGCCATGGAAGAGCTTGTCCTGCACGAGCATATTTGTCATTACACCGTTTTCCATCTTTGTATGAAGTTTCGGGGCCTTTTTTGCTGAGATTTTCCTGGAGATCTGACATACCTTCAGTGTTAAATTTTGCCATATCTAGGATTATCAATTTTATAGACAGATACTTATCTTTCATTGTGTATCATCAATCACAAATATGTGATACCTATGACTGGATGGAAACGCTTATAGAGGCTCTCTTGCTAGAAAGAAAATGTAAAGCTTTTGATTAAAAACTATAGGCTAAATTTGCATAGATATTTCTATGAACAAATGTGAGTTGATCCTGATTTACCAGTACTCTCTTACACCAACTCACACAGACGTTTTTTCAAACATCATCAAAACCCAGGTCTACTAACCCTTAAATTCAGTTAAGGGTGGATCATCAAACCTTTCCAAATTCCCAAACACCCATTGTTTCACAAGGTATCAAAATGAGTGTGAGAAGAAACCACGTGTGACTAAAACTTTGGAGATCTGGGATACCTGCTGGTAACAATGTTATTCTTGTCTTCTGTTCAGACGGTTCCAAATTATAATATATGTTAGGTTTGGTGTCCTGAAACATTGTGGGTAGGTTTGATATGGGCAACTGTGATGTGGTAGTTAGTTTTATCATGGGTAAACAACCCATGTTGCTTATAAACAACGTAAACACCCAGCATCTTGCTTCTAGAGGTGGCGTGGTTTAGGTGGAGAGAATCTGCAATACAGTGCATAGTCTCTATGACTGTACAGCAATTCAATCCAGTCAAAGTGGTACCATAATATGACTATTGAAGAGCATTGTTGCCGGTCTCTCTAATACAATATAATGTGTTGCTCTCAGGCAGCATTAAGTATTATTGTAATTTACTACTTTGAAGGTTCTAGAGTTTAAAGATAAGTAAATTAAAAGAAGAACTTTGGAATAAAAGATCAGGGATTGATAACATCCAGTAAGAGTCTTCATGTTGGTGTCATCCGATGTCATTTGATCACATTGTTAATACCTTGTATGTGCATTTTCAGTAGGGACACCCATTGTTGTTCTTTTTAAAGCAATATCTTAGTGACATTTTTTATCTGTTTTCATGTATTGCTCCACCTGAAGCCCTCAGGGGTATGGTTTGCTGTAGAGCAACGAGTTACATGTGTGGTGGTTAATTTCTTACAGCAAATACTGCTGTTCTTCTCTAGCAAACACTGTTTAACTTTACGTGTAATAATAGCTATATTTACATTTAGTAGGTGGGCACATTAGAAGGTTACTACATTGGCTGTGTTACAATGTGTACATTTCTCTTTTTACGGCGTGTGTCCCTGAGCTAAGTCAATGGTTTTATAAGGTTTTGTTTGGGAGCACGCACTGCAGTTACTGCCTGGGGACGGTGGCAATCCAAGGCAATCAGCTGGGTGTTACTATCACTGTCTGTTTTGGGAGGGGACAAGTGTGGGCTAACTCATCTCATAAATTGCATCTTCGTAATAGGGTGAACAAACGTTTCCCTCATTCAATATTAAGTAGAGGCCAATACTGTGGAATGGCTTTCTTCAGCTTGTACATTGCTAGCATAATAGTGGCAACGTGTCATCCTGTCAGAGGGAGGTCTTACCATCTTTTTTGTAGGGCCGCTGTATGGTTGTTCCATTCCCTTTTCTGAGATTGTCACAAGATTTTCTGGAGGTTGTGTCTGACTTCTAGTTTCTTGATATGGCCATAATCTGTTTTCCATATGTCATGAGGATAGAGCAATTATATATGCTTCTGATATACAGGCCAAAAGCCAGACTGTCCTTCTGTATTTTTAGATAGTAGTTTTGTAATTAACTAAGAAGTTCATGTCTATCGGATGAGAGTGGACTCTGGTGGGAAAATGGCCATCGTTGTCCAAATATATATGACAAGAAAGGCAATGTCATTATGGTTCCTGGTCATTGTGAATCGCAAATCACTTTATTGAGCCAGGTCAAAAAATCATACAGCATGGTTCCATCACCACTCCAGGTGGCATAGATGTTATCTACACTATGGTAAGGTCATGAATGGAGTTATTGGTGTTCAAGACAGTTGTCTGCTCAACAGTAAGTATACAAAGGCTAATTAGAGTCGGGTTGAATGTCGAAGTCAAAGATGTGCTAGTTCAGTGCATTCCATTATGAAAGATGGATTTTAGGGTGCCTTCTATGGTGTCAAGGATGGCTTACTGTGGAATGCTCACTTTGAGTGACACCATGTAAGGAGTGTAAATAGGTGTCAGGATATCAAAGGTTTTCAGGTCAGGGATTCCAATATTAAACCCACTCATTCCCCTCTAATGCAATTGAGAACTGTATTGAACAACAGGCTCTAAAGGGACTGTACAGGGAGATAGGGAGGTAAAAAGGGAAGAAACACTCCATAATCGTATAAGACAGCAGACCTTGGGAGCACGGAATGGTGGAAGGCATTCTGGAAAGATCCTCCATCTGCATAGGATTGACTGGTAATCCCCGTAATCCTATAAAACAAGGTATTGTTTAATCTAAATATGCAACAGATGAGAATGTCTTATGGGTTCTTGCCAGTATAGTAGGAGTGTTGGAGGTAAGAGGCCATGACTAACCCACAGTCAACCGGGATTTAGTGCTGGCACCGAATGCAAAGGTCTGCCCCTAATAGTACAAATGTCACCTGTTAGGAAAACTTGGAAAAAATGTAGCTGAGCAGGAGTTTTATATGGCTGCAAACCAGGTGCATCATCTGCAAAAGAAGGGCAAACATGAGCTGCCCTAACCATTGTAGGGAAACCGAAAGGGAACAAAACAAAAAAGGTGCGGGAAATGCAAATAGCGTGAGCTGATCTATCAGAATATGGTGACCACCAACCTGTGCTGCATATTTTAAATACGGTGCTACCATGGTGGCGTTAGGGGGGGTGCTAAGGGGCACTAGAAAAGAGTGCAGCGCCACTTTTCATAAAAATGCCGCTTAGTATTTAAAACTTAAAGCAGCGGTTTTAGAGACAAACCTGGCAAATGATACTTTTTTTTAGCACACATCTAATTCCTGCAACTTTATTTGCCAGCATTTGCAAGCTCTATGGCTTCGATCAAATTTGAATTATGTCTGGCAATGAAAATGATATAACTCTATGGTCAATGCAGGATCACATGGGGCAGATTTAGCCCATAACACTCTGCCACCACTGTCCCGTGTAACGCAATGCTATCTGATTGATACCATTGGGTGTCCACACCAAAATAATTTTACCCTCCCTCTCCACTTTTTCTCACACGTTCTTTACCACAATTATACCACCTTCTCAACAATAGCTATACATGGCCAATGGGATGACAAAGGCTTGCCTCCTAGTGCTAGGATTGGGACCTCAGGATGAAGCATGGCTCACAGGGTGGGCCGGGGTCCATCATCCCTTAGTCCCCTACGGTCTCTGTCCTACTTTGAGGTAGTGGTTCTAGAGTTATGCTGTGAGAACAGAACATAGTATTCCAGGTGTAAACAAGACACTATAATCACAATATGACCTCCAAAACCAGATCCAATTACCTACACACGGCCTTTAGAACCTACCACTATTCTCCACATGTGACCACTAAAACATAGGCGGACAACTTGACAGTGGCCAGTACAAATGGTATTCCAGATGCAGTCTATCAAAAACAATGATCTAGAGGTGGGCTCTATGACGCAATGCTTCTGATGTCCCCGGCCAAACTGAATACAATATTCCAGACTTTGCTTACAGAGTTAGACATGTTTTAGCCCAGAAATGGTCCCACCTTTGATGAGCACAGTAGGAACAATTGCACTTAAAAAAAAGACAATGAAAACCCAGAACCTGCTTGTTGTGTTCTCTTTTTTCATTTGTAATTGGTTTTAGAGCATATTGAGAACAAGGAATAAGAGAGAAGGGGGTGAAATAAATGCAAACCAAGGGATAGAGGAGAGAGAAAGAAAAAAAAAATAAGAAACTGAAGACCGAAAGTAAAGTCAGAAGTAGTAAAAAAAAAGTAGAGGGAAAAAAAGGCTGCGTACCTTCTTTGAAGTTTCACAATCTTGATAAAGTAGAAGGCGAGAAAGAATGGGAAGAAAAGGAGACAGTAAGGGTGGAAGACAGAAAAAGGACGAAAAGGGGAAAATACATACATGTCTTCTTGAGTAATGTGCACGCCAGCATGCTGTGTAGCCACACCAAAATTAAACTCTTTGAGTTGGTAAATTAACCAAGGGAAAACGAAGTCCATCGTGAGTTGATCGAGAGAAAGAAAATTCCCAAAAAACTAAATGAAATACAAATCAAATAAAAAGAACGAAACAATACATCATGGAGCTAAGAAAGAACGGTAATAAATGAATGCACCATACAACTAGGGCGGAGATCCAAAAGTTCAGCATTCCATTTATATATATATATATATATATATATATATATATATATATATATATATATATATATTTGTTTTAAGACAAGGCTGAGGCATCACTGGCCTGCAAGTAATATTGCTTTAAAGTGTGGAGATGATTATCCGAATGGCTGCAGTTTTGGGCATTCTAGGATTTACCCATAGACAAATTCCACTGAAAGATCAGTTGGGTTGCACCTGACAAGAGTGATCAGCCTCGATACGTCTCTCGGTGTCCCTATACACTGGCCTACCTTCGGGAGGCGCAACCATAGCCTATACTAACAAATCTTCTTAACTCTGCCTGCCTTCAGAAACATGCTCCATAATAACAGTAACTGACTGCATCTTCTTGGAGTGAACCCATAAGGGGTTATGAAGGTCTAGAGGCTGAATTACCTGTTCCCCTTTGTGGTAGCATGCACTAAAACACAGACTCAGTAACAGTTTCAACATGCACCTAATCCCACCCTCAAACTCTTGCCACAGAAATATGCTCTGGATTGAGCTAGACAAGTAATTCAACGCAGTCTTACAATAGATAGGAAAAGTGCTTAGTTGGATTTGGGAAGGTCAAACATTTTGGAAATGGATACTTTTGTATGGTCTTTTTGAGCCTTTATTTTTATAGTTTTTATTTGTGAAGCTGATATTATCACACTGAAACTCCATTTTGATTGCACCTGCCATCTTTTCAAGTTTTAAGTTTCAAAATAGATTTCCCCTATCATATGTTTTTTTCTGAACTATTGAAGATAGATATGAAAAGTGCCATCCTTGCACTGTCACTGATATGTCAATGACTGTTGAATTCTGCTACTATCCTCTTTAAAGCTAAGTTTTTTCGTCCAATTAATTTGATACCCTTGACTCCAGGTCAATGATTCCAGTAGACTATTGATCTGTTGACCCACTGTTCTCCCTATTCTTAACTCATTATGCCCCTGATCACCCACAGAGTATGAAAATAGAGGAGCATAATAGTTCAGGATTCTGTTCTTGTTGACAAATAACATTGAGATCCTGGCCTATGACACCTGTATTGAATATCCACTTAATACCACTCCCTGCAGTGATTCAGTAGGATTAACTGGAGAATCTACTCAAAGACTGGTGGAAGAATTGATGGTGACCTGAATAATTATTTGTGGAGGTGAAGGTGGCACTAATGGAAAGGGGGAGAGCAGTTCACTTGTTTCCATTTTATTTGGTCACCTGTAAATATGTGGGGTGACTTTTGTTTGTTTCCTATAATTTGATAGCTTAGAGCTCGCTGCGGATGGTTATACTAGTTGTTAAAGGTACAATCCTGAGTTGTAGGCCCAAGCCAAAGGCATTAAGTCAGACATGTCTCCGTTTTAGCTACAGTTTGGGATTTAGCTATTTTCACACAAACGGTAGAACTTAGCAAAGTAATAGATAAAAGGAATTCTCCCAACAGGGCATAGGCCTATTTAACTAAAAATGAAGAACCATTTAAATGCCTAGTTTAAGAAACCCTAAGAGAAGTATGGGACTCAAATTGGTTTGTTTGTTTGGTCAAAGTAAAATCAGAAACAAACTTTTGAATTAGACTGAGTCCTAAAATGACTTTGTATTTCATAAAAGCTGTAGAAGGCTTCTCGCTCACCAAAGCCTTCAGAATTCTGTGTGCTAGAATAATGCTGCTAAAAGGCTAGCCTTACATGTAGCTAGTTTTAAGTCAGCAGAAGCCAAAAGCATGTGAAGTAGAGAGCTTAGTCTAATGTGCAGATCACATCACTGATGCTATTTCCAGATGCCACAGCAAAAGGACTTTAACGCGTCACCTGAGAGTTTCGTTTTGAAGCTGACAACCAACTAGATGGAATTTTATAAGTATCAAACAGATATGTAAAAATTACCAGAATCTACTTTTAGACCCAAAGTTACCAGATTGAAGTTAATGAGAGAACTGGATCTATTGAGCATTCTATTGGATTTATGTCCTTTTCCAGAGCCAAATAACAAAATATAGTTAATTTGCTTTGTTTCATTTACTGTGTTCAGCTGAGCTAGACAATCACAAAACTAGGGGAAGCTGAGAAAATGCGACTCTCAAGTTAAAAAGAGCAGTCCTAGGGAAAGAGTGAACCTTTCCCATCTGTGAAAACAGTTAGTCCACAAGAATAGCAAGGCATCCTTTCTCTAGAAAATGTGGTTTATCACATGCAAATGTAGAGGCAATTTGTGAAGGGTATGACAATGTTCGTTTCCTTCCTGATTCAGGAAGATTTGGCTATAGAGTGATCCCTCCTGGGCTGGCCCAAGAAATTAACATCAATTGACATTTGTGTGACTGATTGCCACCTAGCTTATTGATCTAAAACGTTAGCATGGTGTTTTTCATGTAGATGACAGCCTAAGTTGCTATGCTGAGAACTGATTTCCATTCTAGGTTGTTTTTATTTCCAGATACTTGATGTCGTGAAGTGCATCCTGATTATAGATTGTGCAACCCTAGTGGGTCCCGTACTTGGATGAACCAAATATTCTTGCCACTTCTGTATCCTGTACCATATGCTGAAAATTATAAAGCATACCGAATTCTTCAGATCACCTGATTATATGTTTCTTAAGCATGATCAAGATTTTAATGTGGGAAGATTGGGGATTATTCTTCTGATCCCAGTTATCAGAGACATGAAATAGGCTATTGGCACCATCAAGTGCCAGGAGTCACAAGTTCCACATTTTATGAGATCACCATGCCTTTACCAGTTGTCTTTTCTGACAATGAAGTGCATGGACAAGTTCAGTCTCATGTCCAAGGCTGATTTGATGACCTGTAGACTCTGGGAAGGAAACACAGCAGAACTTTTCCAAAACAGAGATTTGCAAACAATTGAGCAGGCCCATGATGTTCCTGAGAATTCTTGCACAGAACCAAAGGTTGAGGTAAGAGTAGATGCAAACTCCCTGCATCTGGAATGACTTCCTACTTCGGTGTAACCATGAAAAATACTCCACAGTTGATTCCAGTTAAAAATTATCAATCAACCTCATCCACTAAAAATGTCATGGGGTACCAACATGGGTAAGAGGAAGAAGGCATTGAGTGGATCTACTTTGAGCAGTCATCGCCTTTCATAGGTATCTGAGGGTCTGGTCGGGATCTTGATGCATTTTTGTGGTTAAATTCTATTTGGATTCACAGAAGAGCAGAATGCTGATAAGGTCTCCAACATTATCGGTTGGAGAGGTGCCGCATAAGATTACTGCCTGCTACAAGCTTCAAATGATGGACGTGAGTGTTCAGGTGAGATGAAAATTCCGTCAAACATTTTATAGGATTCATTGCCCTTGTTAGAAATGTTTCTGTTGTTGTGAATGCGACTGAAACATTGACGAAAAGAAGTCATGAAGCTTTGGGCAAAAGACATGCTTCGATCACCCTGCAGACACTGTAAATTGGTATTTTTTCCTATAGTTTGGGAGCATGCAGTCTTGCTCAAGCTACTCTTAATAGCTCTAGTGCTTGACCTGTGCCGATTGCAGCAGAATGATGACGTGAAGAACTTAAGATTCTGCTGTACAGCCTTTCAAAAAATCACTAACAGGGATTTTGCAGTAACAGCTAAAGTCTTTAATTGTGCAATTAAAGGTTATTATTGCTACCGAATAGGAGGTGATGGACCCTCTGCTGTGTTGCCTGGCATCTTAAGGTTACTTCCTAAGCCTTACAGCTCACTGCAGGCTGTGACTGGTCACACATGGTACTAAGAATTGGATAGGCAATGTCTTGTCCATCTTCTTCTGCCTGGCATATTTTGGAATGTGTTTCTTAAATGTTCCTCGCTCTTCCACATTGGAAAGGTGCAGCACATAATTATGACTTGCTATTTGGGATTCCTGATCAAAAAGGCTGCTGTTATGTATGCTATTTTCACCTGCTGATTCAATGCATTTTCCCATTCGCACGACTGAGCCACTGAAATTGAAGAGTATACATTGTTTGGTTTGAGGGACCTCTACATTTATTGGCTAACACTTTTCAAACAATTGCAGATAACTGTGGTTTTCAATAATTTATTCACAATATTAGCAACTCTCATTTGGTAAAGCTTGCAATGTCAGTATTATAAGAGGATAACATCTGTTTAATTAGGATGTTCTTGATTAGTGAGAGCATTATCTTGTAATGGCCAAGACTTTAAATAGACTCCTCTAACGGAAGGTCAGATAAGGGCAGTGAAATCAGTCCTCCTCACAGGGGAGCTCATGTTGGCAAATGTTTTACCACATTGCTTTTCAAACATTAAGAACAGTATCTTCCGATCACAGCATCAGATATGTGAGGAAGATCTGGGATGACAGATGTGTGATTGCTGAAGAATTATATGAGAGACTTTTATACATTTTTAATCTGTTGGTCAGGACCTGAGGACTATTGGTAATCCTAACAATCTCTCCCAAATTGATATTGTCACCTTATGATTATTAGAAAATTGAATTGTCAGACAAATAATATTCCTATTAAATTGTTTTGTACTGCCTCACAGTATTTTGTTGTATGTGTTAAGTGTTTCAGTTAGTGGTGAAAGTAAATCACTCAAAATGAAACTGAGCGCAACCTAGGAAAAATCACCCTTTCTATACTGACACCAACAGAGTTGAGTTCACACTTATAAAAGTTAAGTATGAGCTCGAAGTTGGGAGCACTGTTAGGAAAACTCTACATAGTGCAAATGTGGATGGCTGCTTTATATGTGGCCCACGGGCTTCCGCAAGTATGATGGAGTGTCCCATCTACATTCTGTGAACTGTAATTGTCACCATGAAGACTCTAGGTAATGCCCCATTTAGGAGGTCTCTACGGCCCACATTGTCCATGGCCCACTCTTGAAATAGGTGGTTTGGCTCAAACTGCAAGAGTTGGCTCAGTACACTCTAAAATGGCAGGATTATTGGTCACAAGCCCTGTATTTCAATTTGCGAAAGACAGTGTATACACTTATTTACTAACGTTTCGCTGCTGCATTTTGCATTGTGTTGCACCAATTGAGCCTCCAAGCAAAACCTTAGTAAATGAGTGCGTTTCCTAAGAAATGCTATTAATTTAGTAAGTCTGGGCTGAATCACAGCTCAAATCATCCAGTAAATTATGCGCAACACATATTTATTTATTTAGGCATTCTCTAAATGTTCTGTTTCCTTCATTATTTGACTGTGTAAGAATGTCCCTGTTTCTAAGAAAGAGCAGCTTCCTTCCCTTCACTTGATACTTCAGATCCAAGGTCACTCACTTAAAGTAAGACTTCTTAATCTATGTCGTCCAGTGAAGTGCAGGACTCAGAAGAAAACTGTGCAGGAACGTGAGGGATCTTGTGTGATTTTTAGTTAGAGGCACTTAGATAAAACAACTATAATAAATTCTAACCCACTCTGGCCGTCTCAAATATTGTATATACAAATGTGCTTAAACTGCAATTGCAAAAAAGCAATAGGCAAGATCCCTGACTGACCTTTGGTTGTATGGCTTTCAGTCAGGTCGGGATGGAGATCAGGATGGACTGGAATTGAGGGGGTACCTTCTTATTGAAGTGTATGGTAACTTAGATCTATGCACGATGGGCATAACCCCTTTATAGTTTTTTAAAGCTCCTCTTTAGAGAATAGATCCTTGTGACAAATGGTTGCAATATTCTTGTTTGCAAATTGAAGCTTTTTTTATTTCCTTCTTAAACTACGGCTCTTGAAAAATATCAGTATTTACATACTAAAGTTGCTGCTATAAATCTCGTTTTGTAGCACTCTTTCCTATTAAGGCTGGCAAGCTGGGCACACTGCCATCAAGAACCTTCATTTCAGCCTGGAAGAGAACAGCCATGAGACACCAACTCTATGCACAATACTATGGGCAGAAGGATGGATTTCACATTTATTGCGGCTTGGTTAATGAAGGAAATTCCATTTATAATGGTGTGTACTGTACTGATGAGGTACTAGGACGCTATCTGCCATGTGTGCTGCCTGTAAAGTGATGCTCCTGTTTTAATTTCATTGGAGCTCCTTTACCCCAATTCCATTAGTTTCAGGTATGTTTCATTCAAAATTGATATTCAATATTCTGTCATAATTCCTGAAATAGGGCTCCTATGAGGACAAAACACTCTCTGGATCAGCTCCTGTCCACAAAGATTCTGTGTCTTCCTCCATGTTAAAGAGGAGTGCCAGTCTTAATATAAAATGATGTCCTTGCACATCTTTAGGGACCTGTCAAGCTTTCTTGAGATCACTTCCATTAAAAATCAGTAACCATTTCAGGATTCATAGCTGGGTTTTACAAATGTTGTTCTTCAAAGAAGGTTGCAAGAGTTGCCTTTAGGAAATTCCTGGTCTCTATCGAGAGACTTCCTAATCCAGGAGTTAATCCTTTCTTTGATGATATCAAGAGTGTAGTAAAACTACTTAGTAGGTGCCACATCTATGTTTATTTCCCAATGTAAAATAAGTTGAAATACCACCAGCAAAAGCACTTTATTAAGGATGCTGCAGGGCAACATGTGAGGGTTGTGCAGTTTGCTTGAGGTTTCCTCTATGATGCAAGTGGTGGAGTCAGGGTCGAAATCCAACTCCATTTGTAATGTTCCCATTAACGCCATCCATCATGAATTACTGACAACATCCTCCTTCCTAAAAGTACTTTACAAAACGTTAAGTAAGCTACACCCAGCAGATGCTCTCAGGACCTAAAGAGCCACTAATTGGTAGCATGTGGTTTCCCTTTGTAGCAGCATTTTAAATGCTGCGCAATGGAGTTGCAGTCTCAGCTGCCCTTGATTGCGTCGTGGAGGACAGCACCTGTGAGTCAGCTACGCCCACATACACTAGTTCTGAATGTTTGTAGTTGAGTATATCAGTTTTCTGACCCTACACAATACCTAAAGGCAATATTCTCACTTGAATGCAGTGGCCACCTTTTCCTCCTCACTCGTATTTCCTTACCGCAATGTACTTGTGTACTAAAATCAGATCAATTGCTGCTTATTACTTCCTTGCCAAATCTTGAACCTTGACCAATTTACCAGTTACCCTAAAGAGCTTAGGGAAGCAGCATAATAGAAAAAGAAGATTTAGGTTGGGTTTCAGTTCTTTCAAAAGAGGGAGAAGAAAACTTTGCTTTTGTAAGGTTTGTATCTCATTTAATCCATTTAAATATTCTTCATGCTTCTAGAGTCTAAAATATGTGCTCTCCCTTCCCCTATGAAAAAATATATAGGAATGAAGCCTCTTTGAGGTGTGACACAATTGTTGATTTTATAATGAAAATAGGTGAGATTCCCAGGCCACTAAATGTTTTCTAAGACTGTCAAATACAGGAGGTGGAGTCAGTAACAAGTTGGACCTTAGACTTCCCAACTTTTCAGAGCCACCGGCCTGCAGGAAAAGCTGCCAAATTACCAAATACGAAAAATCCGCTGGTATTAACTCTGAAGGCTTTCATAAACTAAACATACAGATGGGCTCATCATCTGGAAGCAGGGGTACGACTATGTGCTTTACAGATTAATTCCCAGCAGCACCGAGCATCACCCAACCCACATGTCGCTAAAGGCATACGTATCCCGCATCAGCCATCGAACCGCCTAACCCACAGGCCCAGTTGCCTTGGAAATAAAAAGGAATGCTGCTCTTTTTGTAGTATTTAAAGTGAAAAACCTGTCTAGTTTAAAGCGACAGGCTATCATTTGCATAAATGTTCCTTCAAGGGATATAAATTAAAAAAAAAAATACCAAGACAAAAGAGACAAATAAATAAAATAAATAAACAAATATATACATAAATATTCCTCAAGAAAAAAGAGTTTGTCTGTGTAGGCCAAACAGTCTGAACAAAAAGCTCCAGGCCAACACAAAAGGATCATCAAAACAGGCTGCCTTCACTTGGCCATCAGCTGCCATTTGCGGGGTAAATTAAATTGATAAATAGATAACTAAAGAAAACCATGATGTCGTCAACTTGAATTTCCATTTTGTTCTGCCGAGATCCTTTTTTCCCTTTCTTGTTTTTTGTCATTGTTTTTGATTTTCTGGAAATATTTACATGTTCACAGTAATACCAATATCCCGCCTGTTCAGTTGCGGCCTGCTTGCGTCCATATCCCTCTGCAACTTCTCTGTTTTCCTGTTGTCTTTTGAGTGTGTCACCTCCTTCCTCCCTCCCTCCCCCTTTGCCGGATGACTGGTTCAAGGCGACATTTGTCAGGTTTTTGATTCCTGCTGATCCTTCGGCTAGTTTTTGTTCAGTGTCCGTCTTCCCCTGATATGTAGCGGGTGATGTCATGGCTGCGTTTGAGTCCCATTGGAAGCTACAAGTTTTTTATCCTTGGAGGAGCCTCGCCGGTGGTGCTCTGTCATGTCCGGCTCACTACGAATGGAGTTCTGACAACTGCGAGTTGGAGTGCCTGGCGGTCGACTCTGCTGCCCATTCTTCTCATCTGAGGACAAGAAAAATAAGCATTGGCAAAAGCAATTGGTCTGGCATTTGCAAACTGGTGTGATAGTTCATTTGCATTTATTAATATTTGCAAGCATATGCCACAAAAAGAAAAAACAAGAAAAGAAAACGTTGCAGCCTAAAAGTGCGACCATCTGCTTACCACACAATCATGGGTCCAGGCAAGAGGTCTGATGGGGCCACGCAGGCTGGTAGCATGGTTAATTTGTATTTATTATTATCACAAGAATATTCCATAAAAATAAAATAAAAAATGTCACAGCCTAAAAGTAGTAACCATGTTTCCATGAGACATTTGATTATAAAATAAAAAAAAAAACATCAAATATATTTTTAATAGAAGAGTAAGGGTCCCTCCTTACCAGGGATTAAAACTTTGATGGAAAGAAAATGTATGATGGGGTGTTAATTACCGTAACCTGAAGACATAGGGCCTCATTTCGAGGGTGGCAGTCAGAGAACCGCCACTCTCACGTTGATGTTCGACCACCGCAATCCAGGCAGTCCAACCACCCAATTACAACCCTGGCAGGCGGACCTGCCGGAAACTTGGTTCCCAACGGCATGACACCAGTCAAAGTTGTACTCAGCCAGGGCAGCGCTGAACTGAGCACTGCCTGGCTGATTACAACTCCCCTCACCGCCAGCCTTTCCATAGTGGTCTGGCAGACATGGGAAGGCTGTAATTGTGTGCTGGAGCCCACAGTGGGGCCCCTGCACTGGCCATGCTCATGGCATGGGCAGTGCAGGGCCTCCCCTGCTCAGCACCCTCGGAATGCTCGGGTGCTGGTCGGCTCCCTCTGTGCTGCGAGATAGCACTCGACTCCTTTGAGGGAGCCGAGTGCTATCTCGTAGCATTGTTCCTTCCGGTCTGACTGGCGGAATGCTCTATTGCAATGTTCCTGCCGGTCAGACCAGCAGGAACATTGTAATAGGGCAGGGGGGGATGCCACCGCCATGGCGGTGGCATCCTCCCAGCAAGTGGGACCGCCAATCTCGTACTGAGGCTGATAGTTTCAACAAACATGGATGAATAAAATCATTTAAAAAGGATAAAGAATGGAAAAAAATACTGGGAAATTAAATATTGGCCCACCAGCTCTGACACTTAAGTCCCCTTTTTTCTAGGTAGATGTGATGAGGCAAAATGTTCTCACAAAAAGTGTGAGAGACTAATACCTGGAGTGGGTTGGCCCACTGCCCCATGAGGTATGCTGGGGTCGTCTAGAAACAAAATATGAATGAGAATTGAACAGACCACTGGATTAAGAGGGCTGACGCAAATGTATGGAAAGATGTATGCATTTTTTATTGGTGAAATCTTGTGTACAGAGTCTAATTTGTCTGCTGGGGATGGGCAGATGTATCTGCCGGTGAAAGGCATCAGCAGCACTGGACACTTCCATTTCTTCTGCAGTCCAATTCACCATGTATGTGCGTAGTCCCCTACGATGAAGATGAAGCTTGAAAAACTCCTATATAAAGATGGAACTCCAGTTGGTTTTGGATAATTCACCCGATTTTTTCACACCTGTCTGGCTTCTCACCTGCTTTCTTGTGCACCTGCTTAAAGCCTACAGTAAGTAATGCCTTTTTGGTGCCTGATGTTAGGTTCTTAAAGAAGATCGGTAAAGTCTCTGGTTGTTTTAAGCGACACCCTCCAACATATTTTAAACATAATAAATGGCTTGTACTCAGAGCCCTTTGCCTTTGAAAACAATGCTGGACGGGCTTAAAAAAGGCAGTCTTCTACCATTTATACTGCAACTGTGCTTCATACATCGGCTTGAAATGGTCTCCGTGGCTTTACCTAGACGTACGCAGGTGAAAAGAGGTATCACAACTGGAGGGCAGTGTGCAAAATGGCCTTTGATATCAATTTCAGAAATGTAAACATCTTATTTTCTTATCTCCTGGTAAGCAAGGTTTGATAAGTTAAAGCCAACAATGGATGGAGTCCTTGGTCACGACACTACAGGATAATTACATGTCTTACAATATAATTTAAACCTGCCGCTGAACTTTATATGATCTATTCTTCAGCTTTCTAAGATGTCCTCAAGCTCATACGCTGGCTAGTGATGTACTATAGACAAATGAATTGTCGAAACATTCTTGGTGGAAGTGTTTGCTTGCAAAGATTCTGAATTTCCTGATCTCTTATGTTTCAGATAGTTCTGCCAGTGAACCATGCTACAGAAAAGACAGCTGCTGGGCATGACGTCGACTCAGTTCCCACTCATGCTGGCAAGCGACCCCTTCTCAAAGAATACCCTGGGTTACTAGCCAAGTTCAGAAATTTGTAAATATTAAGCATCAATTGTTTTTAACTTCTGCCTGTACTGATAATTAGGCATACCTGGTGTATCCTTGTTTTATGATGTACAACACAGTTGTTGAGTTGTTTATCACAAGAGTTACTGCCAATCCCTACTAATTAGTAAAAACATTCGTATTGCAAATTATATGACTGATTTACACGATACTTATGTAAAGATATTTCTCAGAACTGTGATCTTCCTAATCTTCCTAATTCTTTATTTTCTTTAGTTCGGGGTATCGATGTAAGAAGGATACAAAATGGCATTGTTCCAAGTAAGGCTTTTTACTTTCTGACTACTTTTATTATGGGCTCCAAACTTCAGATTGAGGGACGGATACATTGCCTCTTCCATGTTGACCTCCGCCCTTTTACCTCCCATAAGATTAACTCGGAGGAAAAGGTGTGTATTTGTTCAAGTGCACTGACAAGAAAAAAAGTGCACTGACAAGAAAAATAAAGTCTAGGATGGTGGTCTTAACGACGAGTTGTTAATGGTACCATTCACTTAGTGATGATGTTTTATGCTGACTTCATGCCAAATGTCAGTACTTTGAAATAATAATGCTGGCTGTTCACCATAAATCCAACATAATTTTTGTTTAAATGGATAGATAGATAGATAGATAGATAGATAGATAGATAGATAGATAGATAGATAGATAGATAGATAGATAGATAGATAGATAGATAGATAGATAGATAGATAGATAGATAGATAGATACGAAAACAAGTGTTCTCAGAATGTATGGCCATCAACAATACATCCTGGAAGCAACAGTATCATTTCTTACAAAGCCCCCCCCAAAAAAAAAAAAGATTATTGGGTTGTCATAAATCTGTTGAGCAACTACAGATGTAGAGTCATCTCCAATCTTTTGGTTTTCATCTTAGCCAGAAAATAACTTGAGAATCCACCTTGATTTATTTGGTGCTTAAAATCTTTTGTATCCCCTTTGAATAGATTCAGTTCTCTTGTGATCGCCTGTTCTTTTTTTGCAGGATGCATTTTAATGAATTCCCATGTGCGTCACCATGGAAGAAGGCAAACATCTGAGTCAGAATTAACAGGTTTCACTCCACCACTATTGTTCTGTCTG
This sequence comes from Pleurodeles waltl, assembly GCF_031143425.1. Taxonomy (NCBI): domain Eukaryota; kingdom Metazoa; phylum Chordata; class Amphibia; order Caudata; family Salamandridae; genus Pleurodeles; species Pleurodeles waltl. Next base: position 1,350,163,346 of record NC_090446.1, on the reverse strand, counting down.
AACTGATTGTATCTATTGGATCATGTTCGTTTTTATTATGCTCTGTAAAGGTTTGGCTATTTTTTAGCCAGTAACATGGTTTACCTTCAAAAAGCAGAGTCAAGATAATGACAAGTATTTGGGGAGTATGCTTAAGGCCATGAGCCACTTAAGGCCTGCCACACTGGCCATTTGCAAGAAGACCTTTCTAGCTATATTCATTTCTATCAGGATTGCAATGGCCAGTGCTGTCCTTAGGGGCATGCGAACCATGCGGTTGCACAGGTACCGCAACTTAGGGGTGGGGGCGAAAATGTCTCTGAAAATTTCACAGAAATTTACCATCAACGTCAGAGTGCCTGCCTCTCAGCGCCATGCTCTCGTCGGCCAGTGCTCTCAGCTGAAAAAGAGCTGGGCGCAGTCAGTTAAGGAGGCAACAAAAGAACAATGGGGCAAGGAGGCGGAAGGGAGTGTGTGCTCCTCAGAAGCTCTGTAAACTGACACGTCCCACAGAAAGCAGAAGGCTTTTCATGGTTATTGTAAACATTGGCCATGCCACTGCTAGTTCCAAGATCCAGACACAGCTCCTCCGCTCAGGCGTCGCCCCCCGCTAACAGCGTCAGCTGCAAAACTGAGCTTATTATCATTTTCTGGTAAAGGGTGGGGTCACGGGGGTGACGAGCAGTGAGCATGTATGTTAGGCCAGCTGTTTCGTGCCGGGCAGGAGAGAGCCTGCACAGGCTCCCAGTCTGCCTGGGAGGGCACAGGCTGGGTGAGCTCAGCCAATCCTGGCGGCCGCAGGGCAGGCTGGGAGCCTCTGCCTGCAGCCTCTCTGGAGGGGGGAAGAGCAGCACGGTAACGGTGGTGGCGGCAGTGACAATTCAGGTGAGTTATTTTTTTATTATTAATCCCCCCCTACTCCCACACCCGCACACGCCCATCATTTTCAACACAAATCGCTACTCCTGACATCGCGGACCAGTAGTAGATAATGTAAGGGCACAGTGCCTCCCTGGATTACTGTTGGAATGTGCACTGCATGCAACATCATTGTCGTAATCTGCTGCACCACAGGAAGGGTGGCTTCCTCCCCGACATTGGCCTGTGTGAAAGTTCAAACACACACAGCAGAAAACAAAGCAGCCATGTGCGCAGTACATTGTGTATGGCATCCTGCCACAGGGAAGAGCGATTTATGAACACATTTTTCAATTCGTTCATATCCAGCACGTACATTTAATTTCCCCATTATCTGCAACGTGAGGAGTTCAAGCAACTTGTTTTAACGTGCATCAGGGATGATGCATACCTTGTTGTTTTAATTTGAAGCGTGAGGTGTCGCTCATTTTAAAGTGTAGAATGTGAGTGGTCAGCTGTTTTCTGCCTTAGATTAGCGGCTCAAGCTGTCAAATGTGGTGTAGAATCTACCTGTCCTCTCCTGCAGAGCACCATAGTTCAAGTCCTGACAACTTTCCAATGTTTTTTTAATGTACTATAGACTCCTCAGTGGAACTCCCTTAAGCTTCCCTTTTTGTGAAGAAGTAGCATTATATATTGTTCTATTACAGGTGCACTTGAATAGTTACATTTTACATGTTGTACTTGTTAACAATGTACTAAAATAAAATGATTAGCAATGAAAAGCAATTTGACTTGTGTCATGGGGGCCCATACAGTATACTCTACACAGGGCCTGAACTATCCTGAGGCCGGCATTGCAATGGTCCATTGATGTTTCACCTTTGAACATTGGCTGCTTCCTTGTCCATGGGTAATGTCTCTCAAAATATTGACATTTCATGCTACACTTGTTTATGATTATTAGTTGTGATGTCTGGGGTAAAGGAAGCATCCAGATTGCCAATAACTTTTCTTTCCATATGCATTCAATTTACCATGTCATTTATCCGGCAGTACCAACAGGTTAAAGCCATCCTCTTTTGAAAAGATGCAAGGAATTCCAGAGGCACTACCAAGAACTTCGAGGGGCAAGAATAGGCTGGTTCTCTGAGTTCAGAAGCAGTACTAAAGGGTCCAACGACTTTAAAGCAAATGTGTCCATCTACAGAATGTTATGAATGCCACCAGTGTTCCCTGACAACAGATATTGTGGGAGAACTGAGATTCAAAATCTTCTGAGTGAATATTTACAATTATTTTTCTTGCACAAGAAGTGCAATAGACAGGCCTCAATGGCTTATACTTAAAGATGAGATTTAAGTGTTGATGTCTAGCTAACTGAACAGTCAACAACTGAGACACAGTTAATGAGGAAACTGGTTTCATCATCAGTGTCTTGATTGACCGGCTCAGTAATGACAATTTGGTAGGTGAGCGTTTCACTGATAAATAAATCTTGCGGGTAGATGATATACTGGCTGATAGTCCCATCAAAGAGGCACCTGACTGTGAGGTGCCCTGGAATGATGATTTTCAAATTTTCAATCACACAAAAGGAGGAAAGCTTATAATACATCAAACCACTGGCATTCACTTGGGGTAGCATTCCAATCCATTATTCTTTTTCTGGCCATACCATATCCATTTGGACCCAGCCTCATGCAAATCAGTCTAGATCCTGCTCCAATAGGAACAGTCCAGTCTGAACTGCCAGGCCTGGTTCTCCCTGAACTGGAACACAAGCACCCCATTTGAAAAACTAGTTTTCTGTGACTCAATTCCGGTTTCACCCTGATTGAGGTCATTAGTCAGATATACCTGGGGTCCAGAGGCTCAGTGAGCATGGGACCCATGTTGGGGCATACTTGTGGCCACTTAGGGCATTACATCAAACATAGTGGTACAGTGAGCATGGAACCCATGTCTCCGCACGCCCTTGCCTCCTTGGGTGTCACGTCAAACACACAAAAGGTGATGGCAGGAATGGTTGCAACAACACTAACCACTGACAATGGCATGATGGGCAAAAGAAGTATGGGTTGGAATGCTAGTGCAAGTGATTGCCAGTAGTTTAACTTATTACAAGCGTTCCCCTCATCACCGTTTGTGTGTTTGATTTGAAATGGAACACTGCAGATGAAATTAGCTGCGAGTAAGCAACCTGTCAGCACTCTCTAGAAAGCTATAATAGTATCCTCTTAAGAAACATTAAAATAAAAAGAGGAGAACCATAGAAATGAAAGGGGATCTGAAAACGGAGATAACTGAAAAGTAAAGGACTGGCCAAGCAGCCATGACACTGAAGCTCATTCATTTTTAGGTGAATGTGCACATGTGATCAAAAACTGCCATCAATCATTCACAGAACATGAGAGCCAATGACTGATGTGAACTGAACAATTACCCCAGGCGGTACACTGTCATGGATGGAAGAAGAGTGTAGCTGATGCTCAGACAGATAAATGGTAGAGGAAGGCTGAGCCACAGGTCCCCTATGTATCCATATGGATATATATTTAAATCAGGATGTATGCATTAGTACTTTTTTATTACAGGATCCTGGCAGACAGCTAAGAATTTCAATCCTTATAAAGAGATTCTAGAAAGAATAATCACAGTGGAAACCTTTGGCCCTAGGGTATGTCAGACCAACATGTTTCCCTAAAAAAGTAATCTTCATGATTTCATGTAACAAAATACCTATTGGCTACAATAGAGAGTAATAACAAACTACCCTTAGACGCCCATAACCAACTCAGACCTAGGGGGTCATTCCGACCCCGGTGGTCAAGGACCGCCGGGGCCGGGGATGCGGGAGCACCGCCAACAGGCTGGCGGTGCCCCGCAGGGCATTCTGACCGCGGCGGTTTGGCCGCGGTCAGAAGAGGAAAACCGGCGGTCTCCCGCCGGTTTTCCGCTGCCCTGGGAATCCCCCATGGCGGCGCAGCTTGCTGCGCCGCCATGGGGGATTCCGACCCCCTCACCGCCATCCTGTTCCTGGCGGCTCCGGCCGCCAGGAACAGGATGGCGGTGAGGGGTGTCGTGGGGCCAATGGCATGGGCACTGCAGGGGCCCCCGTAAGAGGGCCCCACTTTGTATTTCAGTGTCTGCTTTGCAGACACTGAAATACGCGACGGGTGCCACTGCACCCGTCGCAAATACCCACTCCGCCGGCTCCATTCGGAGCCGGCTTCCTCGTGGGGAGGGGTTTCCCGCTGGGCTGGCGGGCGGCCTTCTGGCGGTCGCCCGCCAGCCCAGCGGGAAAGCCAGAATGGCCTCCGCGGTCTTTCGACCGCGGAGCGGCCATATGGCGGCTCCCTCCAGGCGGGCGGCGACCGCCGCCCGCGGGGGTCAGAATGACCCCCCTAGTGTTTTGGTCATAAACGTTCACATAAGGTTTCCATTAAGGATTCCATAATAAAATTACAAATAAGCACAACATTACAGTTATCAAAACAATATATAAGCACAAATGTTAATTTTAGGAATTCTGCATTACATTTATTACAAGAAATTCCTGAAATTATGCCACCTTGCATACTTATGCTGCCAGAAGGGCAGGACAATGCAAACAACCAGAACACAAGTGGCTGTTATTTGTGGCAATTTTGTTTTTCACAAAATATCTTACTGCAAAATGCAAGCTAGCATCAAAAATTGACGTGAAGATGTGTTTTGGAGTAAAATATAGCGCTAAATGACAGGTTTGTATTTCGTGTAATTTTCTTAAACTTTTGTGTAATCACACAAAAGCAAATTACGTGAATTTCACACACCTCTACAAAATACCTACAGGCTTTTAGACAGTGTAATAACAATCCATCCCTAAAAGCCTATTGCCTTTAACACATGCTTTTCACAATAAGGAAATCAGACGTACTTGCTTTGGCTTGACTCCATTATAAACAGATCATTCCTAAGGATTCTGATATAACATAACCATTTACTTGAAGCTATAACAGGTTTACTGAAGAGCAAAATAAATCTCTCCTAAAAGAGCTTAACAAGGCTTCTCACAGTGGGAATCTTCCATACCCATGGTTTGTCAGAAGGGGTAACCAGCACCAAACCCTTGCCTACTAAAATAATTTGTGGGATTCCATGTAACCAAGGACCAGATTTACTAAAAATATGGATTGCGACTCGCCAACTGCAAGTCAGACCGACTCGCAATTTGCGAGTCACAATCCAGAATGTAGGATGGTGTCCCTGACACCATAATGCGACTCGCAAGGGGGTCGCAAAGGCCCACCTCATTAATATTAATGAGGTGGGTCGCAATTTCCGACCCCCTTGCGAGTGGCGGCACTCACAGGGATGGTGGCCTGCTGGAGACAGCAGACCACCATGTCTGTGACTGCTTTTAAATAAAGCAGTTTTTTTTTTGTAATGCAGCCCGTTTTCCTTAAAGGAAAACGAGATGCATTACAAAACGAAAAAAGGAAACGTTTTCTTTTAATTTTTTCAGAGAAGGCAGTGGTCCATAGGACCACTGCCTTCTCTGAAAATATGTTTTTGATGCCATTCACAAAGGGGAAGGGGTCCCATGGGGACCCCTTCCCCTTTGCGAATGGGTTACCACCAGTGTGACACTGGTGGTAACTGCGATTGCTTTGCGACCGCGTGTGCGGTCACAAAACAATACAGCATCGCGCTGCGACTCGCAATTAGGAACTAGGAACTAGGTTACCGACTCACAAAACGGGGATTGGGCATCGTGATGTGAGTTTGGAACATCTGGCCCCAAATGCCTAATATGTAGCCTTAAAACGAGTAATAGCAATCCACGCTTAAATACTTCTTTACTTACCCTTCACATACATATGCTTTTCACAATAAATACATCAGGCCTACTACCTTTTTTGGTAACATTTGATGATAAGCATATCAGAACCTCTAGCTATGATTTTATCGTTCCACCATAAATAATTCAGTCCTGCTGAATTGAGCATAAGCTTTGTCACAAGCCAAAAACACAATGCAAGCATTCATTTTAGTGGAAGAATACACTGGCCCATTCAAATCCTCTACTTAGGGAAACCAACATATGGGTGGAGGCTATGCCTTTCTCTCAGTAGTATTCTAAAAGCTCTTTTTTGCAGCTCACATAAGGGCCAGCAACAGCTGCACTGTCAAGGAACACCTACAAATGTATGTGGAATGCTGTAGCTCTGGACAGCCCATCCTGCTCTCAAACACACTACTGCACTCTGAAGTCTAATGTTAGTGATGCAAATGGAAGGGAAGGGGATCTGTGCTGCTGTCTGAGAAAAACAAACACTGAACATTATCTACATTTGCATGAAACTTTAATGGTGCCATGTGCGTGGCTCTGAAAGTCCCAGTTACATCCCATTTTAAGATGGATTTTTTATGGGATAGAGAGGCATCTCTTGGTAGCCATACTGCTGCTGGCTCATGCAGCTGGATAAACAAACAAAATAAAACTGCTGCGGAAGCCCACAACTTCTGCCCCATCAAACCATGTACTCCTGTCCACCAAAATGTGGGGGGAGCCAAAGTCTCTCTCTGTAGTATTCCTGAAAGCTCTTTTCTAGGTTAATCACATAAGGTCTGCTGACGGCTACACTGTCATGCCAGACCTAAAGTATATAACTCTTCCCCTACCTGACTGTGGGGTTTTTGAGGATAATTGCTTGTAAATGTCACACTCATCTTATATGTGATGTGAGAGCAAGCATCAAATGAATTTGGTACACAAGTCATGTACAAACAAGTTTTAGATGCAACAAGAATGATACTCCCTGAACAAGACTCTTGTTTGATTTCATGCATTAGTTGGAATTAAAAATGAATCAAATGTGATCACTACACTCGCACCATAGGAGTTCAACTCAGAGGAGAGGACTCCTTAGCTTAATGTCTGAGGGAATGTAAACGCTTCCAGGAAACCTTTCAAAGATTATGTATGAGATGCAGTTATGTTGCTTCCAAGAAGGAAGCTTTTATGCAATGTTTAACTTGGCGTTGTTTAAGAGATGTCTCTGAAAATCCAAGTAGCATGCAAGTGAAATCTGAAACTGGCTGCTGGAGCTTGAGCCTCGTCACCTCAATGGCTGTGAAATTGTCCTAAAAATAATTAAGTGGATAGGCTACTACAACATAAAAGTATCTGATGTAAATGTTAAACTCACAGCCTTTAAATGGGAAATGGAAGTGGCAATGCATGAGCCTGTCTCCTGTGCCAGTTCCTGTTTCCAGATTGACCAGTCATAATCTGGTTTACCCTAAAGGTTTTTACAGAGCGTGGTTTATCAATCCCTGGCTTCCCTGTGGAGGTTTGTAAACCCACCACTCAATGACTCTACTGGGGAATCGACAACAAATCTCTCATTACCTACGTGGACATTTACAGGAAGCTCATCATTTATGCCCTGCTTAATTGAAAGAGCTTGTATTCATAATGACTTATCACACACTGTTTACCAATGAGAGATTGTACAAATAATAAACTATCACGTCCCGTTTGTATGTGAGGATTTGTTAAGAAAGCTGACAATTAACCCCTACAAAAAGCTAGGCAATCAGTCCCCCAATTACCAGTAAGAACTTGCACGCAGCCTGGTTAATGAATACCTGTTTAGCAGTGAAAGTTTCTATATCGACTAGTTTATGACTGTGCTAGCATAACAGAAATTATGCAGTTGAATGTTCGAAAATACCTGCTTACCTGCAAAAGCTTGCTCATGTGGCTGGTTATTCACTCTCTTCTAACCTGTGCAGGCTTGTACACGACTGGTGTATCACTCGATGTTGTGATGACACTTGTATACAAAAGTCAGGACCATCTGTACCAATCAGCACCGGACACCAGACTCCCAGACCCTAGACCATGCCCACGCCTCCCTACCCCAGACCAAGAGGGAAGTCACAGAGACCACCCTTAAGCTGGAGACCGTTCTGTCCTATGGTCTCGGAAAAGAACCTCTCCTTGTACAGATTCTCAGCACTTACTGTCCTGACCTCATCACACTTACGTCTAAGAATCCTGATTCTTACCAATTGCTAGCTCACAGAAAATCCCATCTCTTCGAAGCAGACACTATATCAGGTAAGATCTCTTACTAGACCTGATGCCACACCCAGGAATGATACAAAGTGACTTTCCAAACCATCACAGATGCCAAGTTCCTACAGTACTGACCCAGACCTTCGTTCAGAAGGCATTACAATTAACTTGTTCCACCAGACCTGACTACCCAGTGGGAAAAGAGATAGACTTAAACTCTGACAATCCCATTAGCCCTGCCTCATCTCATCTCAGCAAACCACCCCCTCTATAAACTACATAGGATGCCTCAAGGTCTCTCCAAACTCAACTACAATCACATCCCACATAATCCCATGTAGACCTCCAATCCTTCACATCCAACAAGGGCGGATACTCCCAAACTTAAACACACCACCAGAAAACCAGCAACTACCCCAGTTCTAACTCCTTTATCCCTCTCTCTTGATCTCTCTCGTCCTCTCCCTCTCACATACATACAGGCACACACACAAGCACATTTAGCTCACAGATGGACTGCCTCGACCACCTGTGAAAAGACAGGCTACACCTATCCATACAGAATACATATTTGAGGTCCTTACGTCAAAGACCTTTGCAAAAATGACACTTTACTCCCTCATAAATACACTCATTCTAACCACACCTATCAGTCACATTATCAGACTCAGTCTAAAAGTCAGTCCAAATAACCATGCAGCTTAAGTTCCCAATACTTGTGCCATTTCAGACTATCAACTTCAGCACACCTAACCCTACCCAAAGTGGTATTAATTCAGATTGATGATAATCAATTTGAGATCTCTCTCACAAATGCCTGTTTCAACATCCATGACATCTGCATAGTCAAACACATCATTACGCTATTAATTTTACTTTACTTGGATGTTTTGCAAAGCACTCAAAAAATCTCTCCCTCACAATAAAACTGCTCTCAGAAACAGTAACAGCATAAAAAAGGTTGCCCTCTCCCATGACTGTGCATGTTTCCTCCTACCCTGCATACTCTCAGCCAACATCTGCCACTCCTTCCTGCTCATCGGCAGACATACTGGGAACTACCCCCTTCAGAGCAGCTTGGAAACACCACAATCAGCACAGCCTCATGCCTTAGACTACCCTGTATTACAACCATACTCCTAAATGTGACAGGCCCAATTCACTCAACAGGACTCGGAAGGGATGCAGGATTGAGTGCCAACAGCTTAAGTCTCTGTGGAATCTGTTCATACCTCCGCCCTGGGCTGACCATTGGGCCGTACACTTCATTAAATTGAAATAGCTTCCTACCACCACAACCCCTAAACCTAAAGCACTTTTTAGCATTCAACTTCCCATTGATACCTTTGAGGTAAATGCTGCAGATCTTCCTTCTTAAAAATCACTATAAATCTAGAAGGCAAGGAGGTGAGTGTCTACTGATTCTAAAGGACTTCTACTTCATTGTAAGTGTCACACTCATCTGATATGTGATGTGGGAGCAGGCATAAAATGAATCTGGTATACAAGTCACGTACAAACAAGTTTTAAATGCAACAAGAATGATACTCCCTGAAAGGGTAGCGCTCCCTCAGCCCTCCTAGGAAAAAAACGGTGACATTGATCAACCACAGTCTCATGTGGATCATAGTTCATAAATAGGGTAAAGCCCACTACTTACAATTACAATGATATGCTGGCCTTCCAGCTTTATATAAACTATTGTTCCAAAACCCCAGAAAGCGTGCATGCTACAATTTGGGTGTCTCTTTCTTCAAAAAGAACTCACTACAGTGTGGCTGGCTATACACATTCTCTCCTCAGATCCTCACCCAACACCACGCCCTATTCACATAATAAAACCCTGCTTTACCTACAGCTAAACTTCAATACCCATCCCCCTTAAAATTTCTGCTGCCAGTAAGCAGTAGTATGCAATGTACCTTTCCTTGCAGCTAGACACACAGACCCTCATTAGGAGCTTGGTGGATGGAAAAGGCCGCCCGCCAAACTCCAGCAGGTCAGGAGGCCTGCTGGCCTATTATGAGTTTCCCACTGGACCAGCAGGTGGAACCACTGCGGAAACGCACAACAACATTGACTCCGGCTCATAACACAGCTGGAGGCAATGCTGTTGTGCGTCAAGTGCACTTGCACCCGTCGTGCAAATCACTGTATGCTTTGCACAACGGGGCTGGCCTGGGGGGGCCCCCGCACTGCCCATGCCAAGTGCATGGGCAGGGGACCCCCCGGGGCCCCAGCACTGCCCATGCCAAGTGCATGGGCAGGGGACCCCCCGGGGCCCCAGCACGAGTCTCTGCCAGCATTTACATGGCAGTAAAACCGCCATGTAAACGCCGGCGGAGAGAGGGGTCCTAATCCCCACGGCAGCGCTGCTTGCAGCATTGCCCTGGCGGATTGGGACCGCTGGCACTGTAAGGCCGTCTGGCGGCCAAAAAGAGGTAGTGCTGACGGTTGTAATGTTGTGGTTAGACCGCCGCTTTGGCAGCAGTCCGAACACGACCGTGACCTTGACGGTCTGGTGACCGTCAGGGTCAAAATGAGGCCCACAGTCTCTACCTAAATATCATTTAGCAAACCCCATGCCACTAAACCGCTTTACATAATGCAGTCAACCAGTCTAAACTTACCTATATGGCTTGTTTTCAAATATGGCTCTCTTCTTACCTTTGACAGCTTACACAGTAGCTCGATGAACACCCTCTGCTTACCCTCAAGGTTTTTTTTCAAATGACTGATTAAACACACAACACTTACCATTAAGCACTTGTTCAAGAAATTGTCAATCTCTGTTCACCTGTGAATGCTTGTACAGAGAGTGGGAAGATAATACCCTGCTTACCTGCAAGGGCTTGTACAGACGGCTGGTCATGTGTGCTCAAGAGTTGGGCCTGGATTGTTTCTACTACCCTCTTAAACCTACGGCTGGGACCTGCAGAGAAGAAAAAAAGGCAGGTAGCGGTTGGGACAGCTCATACAATGATTACAATGCCATTTACACTAATTAGTACTAATATTTTCTATAAGTGGAACCAACAGGATAGCCACAGGAAGCTGTTTAAGTTATGTTTGCTCCAGGTATGTAGAAGCCTATGAATTGAACCGTTTAGCAAAAGAGACACTTTATTTAGTGAGAAAGTACTTCTTTTTTCATTTTTTAATTTTCTTTTCTAAGCTTCCTTTCCTTGCTTTCATGTGTGTACCTCTTTCAATCGCTCCATTTGCTTTCTTGTTATAGTCTTCCTTTCTTCTTTAACTTTTGTATTTCTATTCTATTATATTAAATTTCCATCCCAAATGTTATTGTTTACTTTCTCTTTATTGCTTCAATTTATTTTTCAATCTTCTTTCTTTTTTCTTATCTTCCTTTTATTCAGATTTTTCTTTCCATTCTGTAAACATTTTTTCTTGCTTTCATCTTTCTCTGATGTCTCTTGCGTTTACACCTGTCTATAGTTTTCTCTTACTGCATTTTCTATTTTATTATTTCTCTACCTTTTCCAAACATCAGGTCTCGTATTTTTCCTTCTTCGTTTATCAAATTTCTTTCCTTTACTTCCTACCTTAATTATTATTTTCACTTTCAACGCTGCTACAGTTTTAGCTTGTTTGCCTTCTTTTTTCTTTTCATTTTGTCTTCTTCAGATTAGTATCTTCCTATGTTGTGTCAATTAGAGTCTTCTGTTTTAGTTTTATGTACTTACACCCCTTCTTTTCATTGATTCTTGGTCCTGTGTACTTTATTTCTGTTCACTTTTCTCTTATTTTATCCTTTCCCTAGCCACTGTTTCAATTAGCTTCTTTACTAATGTGACATTTTCTTCGTTTTTATCTTTGTTGTTCTTTCCTCTTACTCATTTTCCAATTTAACCCCTTCTATTTTTCTTAATATCTCACCTTTAATCTTTGTTTTACTTTCTTTCACTTCATGTTGCTTTTTTTCTTTTTTCACTTGTTTGCTTATTTTTCTTCTTGTGCTCATTTTACAACTGTTTGTGATGTTTTGTTATTGACATTTTAATAGTCTGATTAATAACATTAAAATTATAAAATGGTATAATATGACAATTTTATGCTTTAGTATTAGATAATTGGTGAACGTTTTACATGTACAAAAGGGCAGTGGAATCTATTTAAGCGGTTGCCACTGTTATTGTGATTTTATTTCTTATCACAGACATTCCTGCTCCAATTGGTTTTCACCTCCAGGATACACAGTGTACCCATACTCATCTCTTTCCCCTCCACAGACTTTCCTCTTGCCCTTTGTCACATTTCACAAGTTAATATATCTCCCACGCAGTCATGCGCTGGTGAATATACCAGTTCATTTATGGTGCTAGGTCAATTCGATAAGTGCAGAATTAGAATGTATTTCATAATCCATTAACAAATGACAGGTCTATATGTATTTCTTTGACACTAACCTGAATATTGCCTCTTGTTAGAGGACTATTTATTGTATTTTGACTTTAAAAAATGCTCTGTTTGCCCTCCAGTTCTTTATGTTTCTCTCTTCTCCCCATCAATTCTCAATCAGTCTATTCCCCCCATTTGCCTCAGCAGTTGCTGATTTCTCTTACTTTACTATAAAGTCTCATCTGCTGCTTTCTCTTCTCTCTTTCTATTTGTCATGCCTGCTCTTTAGTAATTGTTTCTTTCACTAAGTCTTTCTCTATTGGCCAATCTTTTACCTCTGTGGTTCCTGCTATCACCCATTATTTATCACTCTCAACCGGCTTGTGGAGCATCTAACGAATGCATTTATCTTCTGACCATAATACATTCAAAGAGTCGCAGTTGATAGATGGTCAGCTCACCTGAAATTAGAGTAAAAGTAACAGAGTAGATGCCATTCTCCTTCTGTGCCTCGGCTCCCTCCGAGTAGCTTATATCCACCTGGAACTTAATGGGCTTCTGGAAAACCGATGGCCCAGCAGATGATTTGTATTCCGCCCGGAAACTCGTCTGGGAGATGACGCTGTGACTCAAGCTGGGAATCTGTGGACCAATGAGATAAGAAATCACTCTCTATGCAGAGCTGCTCTGTATCCACAAGGGCAGGAGCAGGGTTAAACAAAAATTGGGCTATTCCCGAACAGACTGGTCTCTGCTAGACATGTAGCTGATGCTACTTCATGCTTACCAGCCTAGCACAGGCATCAGCCTTCCTATAAAATCTCCTGATGTCTCCTCTGATGATGGACACTATCTACTGCAAGGCATAAAAAATGCCCCTACCTGCTATGGATATGAAGTCACCAGATAGATTTAGAAGAACATGACATCTGATTATGTATTCTTGAGAGTACCGTATGCCGCCCAGTAAATGTTTGCTTGTTGGGTATTAAAAACTAGGTCAACTAAAGAATGCTTTACAACAACATGCTAAAATGTTGCAGCAAAGAAGAGATATGTAATAATTATACTGTTAAACTAATACCTAGCACAACACTCCAAGAATCAGTTTTACTTTTATGCAAATATGTAGATCATGAAAGTCCCAACAGATAAACTGTACTCTTCCTGGAAAATATTTCTTGAAGATACCAGAAGTGAGAAATGATGGGAGTGCAATAGTGTAATTCAGACTTGCGTCCTGCAAGTGAAAGCTAACTCCCTAAGCGGAAGCGTTTGTGATGAAGCAGGGTTGGAGGTGTCACTTACAATCGAGCCTGGTTCAAAGGGCAAGGAGGAAGTATCTGGAGGCCATTCTAAGTGAGGGAAAGGCTGGCAGTCATTACAGAGTGTGGGCGCTGACTGGATTCAGGAGGTGTGAACATTGAGAACACGTTGAATAGAACAGCAGCACCAGTAAACTACGTTTTCCTGTTGGCCAGGAACTCGTGTGTGTCTAGACAGATGGAAGCTGTCTTCTACTTCAGTTAGAACTTTTCTGGTAGTGTCTGGCGTCCTTGCTAGGCAATTGTGCTACAATGTTGCTGCAGTCAAATCTCGCACCATGGATGAGGATTTTCAAGCATCAAGACCTTCTAAAAGTATTGGATTATGGTTAATTTGATTTGCAGAGAGGTATCCCTAAGTCTTGTGTGATTTGAGAATGATTTGTGAACTATTCCTCGCTAAAGATGGGTTTGATATTCTTCTAAGAGCTCCTGTGATGGCACAGGACAGATTCCAAAAAGAACCTTTCACTTGTCTATAAATGTTAATGAACATGGGGCCAGATGTACGAAGGTTTTTAGCAGTTGCTAACGGTCTGATTCGCAGGAGTGGACTGTTTGCGACATTTGTTATTCATTAAGCTATTACCGAATTGCAAATAGGGTCTGCAATTCAGTATTAGGAAGGGGCGTGTTGAGGGCATCCTTTCCCAATAGCGACTCGCAGTGGGATCTAAGAATGGTTTGCAACCAGAAAATGAGGTTGCAAAACATTAGCAAGTTACTGCCAGTTTCAAATCGGTAGTAAACCATTTGGAAATGGGAAGGGGTCCCCAAGGGGCCCCTTCCCCTTAGTGAATGTGGGTGACAACATTTTTTAAGAGCAGGAAGTGGTCCCTGGGACCACTTCCTGCTCTTAAAAAATGAAAAGAAAACTTTTCAGTTTTCTTTTTGGAACGCATTCCATTTTCCTTTAAGGAAAACAGGGTGCATTTGAAAAAAAAATGCTTTATTTAAAAAGCAATAACAGACATTGGTGGTCTGCTGACCCCAGCGGGCCACCATTCCTGTGATATTTGGCCATTCCTAATGGGTTGCAAATTGCGACCTAGCTCATGAATTCTTAATGAGATAGGTCCATTTGGGACCCACTGCGAATTCCTAAAAGTGTGTGGGATACATTAGTACATGGCTGTTTGCGATTTCCTAATTGCTAATCGCAAAAATGGGGGTATATAACTTGCCCGTACTGCATTTAGTACCAGGGTCATGAAAGGGCCCCAAAGATCCAGTTCAGACTTGTAGTTGTCCACTGGACCCCATCAGGGCAAGGGGCCTTCGCCTTTGGGCTTTTATTCATTTCCCTGGCTACCTCCTTCAGGGTAAAAACCAAAGTCGTTGACATGGAAACCCCAGGAGTCCCAGTCCCTTCTTCTGCCTCTATTGTGTGAGAGAAAACTGTACCAAAATGGTCCACCCAGTGTGCAGAGCAATAGAAGGTTCCAAGTCGGGGGCATGCCCCTTGGAGAACAAAGGTGTGTTAACAGTTCTCCAAAATAATGTACTGTCTTTGGTATCTGCAGCTTGGAATAAATTCTCCCAAACCTCCTCTTGGAAGTATTTCTTTCTGTTGCTTATGACCTTCTAATACCTAAGTCTAGCTTCCCGAACAGCCATAGGGATCCTGGGTCTGTAGTGCAATAGTTTTAAAAGGCAATTTGCGCCTGGGAACATGGATGATTAACCCAGCCTCTGTATTCCCTCCTTTTGCCCTTAAACCTCACAGTCAATATTTGACTTATAAAATTAGATATGGAGATATGAGCTTCATTGTCTCCTCATAATTACCTTCTGGGGCTAAACCTGTCATAAATAGTGGGATCGATGTGGGTCCATTTCATTTTTATGCCATTGAAACCAACAGGAGTTACGTTATCGATTTTGCCTGAATCAGGGGCTAAATATAAATAAATCCTTAAATTTAGCGTAACCAGATTGTGATCACAGTTTGCTCCCACCTACACTTCATATGAGGTAATTCTGTCACTATCTGATGTGACAAAGTGGTCCGTGTTATAGTTGCAAACTCTTCTTATAAAGGTTGAGAGCTGAATATGGTGAGTACAGGAGTCTACTATATTTAAATTATATTTCATCAAGGCAGCATTTAATGCTAAACCACATGTTCAGTGCTTGAAGTGACCCATGTCGTTTCCCCTAATGTCCATTAAGCCACACACCTCTTTTGACAAAATAGGGCAGACTGTAATATTAAAACCCACAGCCCATACCATATAGGAATCCTTAATAAACTGTTCATTAAAATAGTCCAAATCTGTTTCAAGGGCTTTAACTACGTCAGCTCTTGAGGAGTTGAAGACATTGTTGTAATAATTAAATATTAAAATATCTGAAATGCCATATGATGCTAACAACATGAATTGGTAATAAGAAGACATTAAAAAAGTTCTTTATTTATTTACGGGCGAGGTTAGTCGATATTAAACATAGTTGAACCCTTAGCTACTATGATATAAGAGGCAAACCATCAAAATAAATTGGATATATCAACCATGTTTCTTGAATGCAGACAATCTGGGCTTTATTAACATACGTTTCCTAATACTCTAGATCTGTTTTATTGGCTAAGCTAGTGTAATGCTATGTGGTTTTGACCACCGACTCCATCTTGACCAATGAATCCATTTTGTGCTTAGCTTTAGGTGCTGTCACAGCGGCAGCACAGGGTTTTTTCACACCGAGATTGTTTTCCACACAGAACATGTTTGTGCTTTTCTCGCACAGGATTACAACGTGCTGAAACAAAACAGGGGGGATGCAGAAGGTAGACATGATAAGAGAGTCTGGGAATGTTTTCATCAAGGAAAAGTACAGCTCTGTCTCTGGAATGCGCATTAGGGCAGTCCCAGTTCCTTTGCATATTTTCAACACAGACTGAGTACAGCCATAACTGAAGGGAGTGGAGTTACTAGAATCTTCCTCTTGAGTTGGTTTAAGGTATATCAGGTGGGGAAACTTGGCACTGAGGAAGGAGCTCGCCTGAAATTGGACGCACTGCTCAGGAAAATCCCATTTTGGGGACGGTCTCCTGCCTCAGCCGTTCAGGGTTCCTTGGTATGATGCTGGCAAGGGTGAAGGATTTATCCTTCATGGTGATGCATTTTAATTCTTAATTATTAGCATTCTTTGGCATTGTTTCCTCTTAGTTCAAAGTAGAGCAACACAGCCAGCAATGTTCCACGAAGTGATAATGATTTCAGATTGGTCTGGTTTTTTAGAGTAGGAGATCTGAGCCTCTTGTGTAATTTGTCCACCAGCTGTAGTTGATAAACTTTGGCACTTCAACATAGGCCATAAAAGACAAATATTTCAATACAGTACATCATAAGAGCAAATGAAAAACATAAAAATATTCACTCAAGCTTAACCACAAACAAGCATAAAACAGTACTACAGTTGATAAAAAGTACCTTCCCTAATACATATTGCTTCCTAAATATAAGACGCAATGCTACAACATATTGCATCAGCCTCCATAATACACAGAAACACATTGAGAAATTATGATCCCTGATATTATGTGCATCAAAAAATTGTTTCAACAAGTCCTTCCTTTGGTCAGGCTAAAATTGCCAGAAAAGCATATAGTGCTTAGTGCTCTGTTTTGAGGTATCATCACAGGGGTACAGGACCAACGCTCTGTCATTGGTTAATAATAGGGAAAGTAACAAGATGATGTTTTATCCACAGTTGCAGTCTAGTTAAGGCAAAGCGGTGTTGAGTATTTGTCCCCAGAGACAGATATATTTGACATCTCTAGGGTACGGCATAGAACTTATATGTGAAAACTATGGATTTCTCAGTGTCAACAAGGGCTCTTTTTTCCCACTTGAGCACCAAGAAGAAGAGCCTTAACCTCAGACATCTGGGGTACAAGAATTCTAGAAGGCTCCTGGAACCCTTGGAAGCCAAACACCAACCTAATGGTGTCACTTATGTAAAAGAGCTACAAAACGTTAAGAGCATAATCAAGAGCTAAACAGTCCTGAATAATTGCTTTTGTAAATTCTGTCTCGGGTGTAGCCCATATTGAATGCCAATGTAAATTAGATTTGAGTGACAGCAGATCTTCGAGGTGAGTAAGTCCCACCTCCTTGTGGATAATAGATGATGAAGAGGGAGTACACAATTTATGTCTTAAAAAGCCATTTTCCTGTAAAGAGCTATTTGGCATATAACCCCACAAACCCCGACCATACATTGCAGCTGATGGTGATTATTTCCCGGATGGGGCAACATCCGAGTTTATGAGAAAACCTGAACATACCCTTGCACACTCTACTCATTTTGAGCCGGGTATTACATTTATGTTGGGCCCATGACCCATTGCTGGAGAAAAGAATGCCCTGGTAACAAAATGAGTTAACCTCTATGATAGGTGTACCCTCGATAAAAAAGTAGATAAGAAAGTCCTAACCTTCTGAGTGTTTTTCCTACAAGACATTGCAAATGTCTTGGATTTGTTAGTCTTTAGTTTCCAGGACTCCATGATTCTGGCAAAAGTGTCCATTAGTTGTTCTAGGCCAATGGTGGTCCTAGACATTAGGACTGCATCCTCAGCGTACAAGAGAACAGGGATTAGGCGGCCAGCAACCGTTGATGCATTGACCTGCACGGACCGAAGGGCATCAGCAATGACATTTAAAAAAAGTGGAATAAAAATTGAGCCAGCATACACCCCTGTCTAACACCCTGCCTACTTCTAATAGATAGGGAACATTCCCCACTGGGTACAATCTGTACCTTGGCTGAGAGATTCTTATACAGCTGGGAAAGGAGGTAGACAATGTTTTCAGGTGCGCCATATGAGAGCAAGGTATGCCACAAAATCAAATGGCCCACCAAGTCGAAAACACCACTGAGGTCAGCAAAGCACAGGTAAAGGGATCCTGGTTTGACCTTAGTATGTTTCCCAATTACAAGTTCAAGGTTAACACATTGTTCCAGTGTCCCTAATCCCTACCTGAATCCATACTGGGCATCTCACAGAACAGAATTTTTGGTAGCCCTTTCTTCCAATCTCTGCAAAACAACCCTTCCCAGGAGTTTCGCTGAAGAGACCAAGAAGGAGATGGGGTGATAACACTTTGGGTCAGATCTGTCCCCCTTCCTAATACTGGGGACAATAATGTAATTAGACCACATAGAGGGTACTGAACCCATTGTCATTGCATTAAAGACTTCGGTTAAAGTTGGTCCCCATAGCTCACTCATATCTTCAAATGCATCAGCCGGAACCCATCGTGTCAAGGAGTTTTATCTCTGGCACATCCTTTCAGGACTCCAAGAGCCTCGTCCAGGGTGAAGTCAAGGAGCCTGCTACCCTTCGGTTTAATGCTTATATCTGCCTCCTCTAATGCTGGGTGAATATACGTCAACTCAATATTAGCAAGAGTATCAAAAATCCTTTCGTAGTGGTCAAGCCAGGCTTGAAGAGAGACATGAGATGTTAGTTCAGGGATAGAGTCATTTTTCAGAAATGGGGCATTTACCATACTCCAATTGTTGTTAGTCTTGGCAACCTTCAACCAAGCTCCTCCCTAAGCTCTTTCTTCCTAGAAGCTTGCACCTCATTATATTGCTTCCTTAGTGACTTAATCATAGAGTGGTCCCTTGGGACAACATGGGAGCAGCCCTCAACTTCTTAGATGCCAGCCATCTCTGGGATACCATTTGGCATTGACCACCACCACATCAGCCTCCACACTGATGATGTGATTCTAGCCATCACAAAACTAATGTCATCTCTCCATGCCCTCGTAGCAGAGCTGCGGGTGTTTACGAATGTCTCTTGATTTAAAGTCAACATACAAAAGTCTCAGATATTAAACTTTTCAGTAACCCCACCCCATTTAGCTCATCTTCATTCACTGTTCCCCTTTGAGTGAGCAAAAGACACCTTACCCTACCTCGGCATTAAATTAACTTGCATTATCCCTAAAACCATAACAATTAATTATGCCTTCCTTACATCACAAATACTCACTGACTTAAACATTTGGCACTACTTTTGCCTTTCGTGGTTGGGCAGAATCTCAGTTATTAAAATCACAAATTTTCTGTGCATCTTATACCTTTTTCTGGCCCTTCCTCTGAGATCACTGCAATTAGAAATCAATAAATTTAAATGGGAAGGGAAGAAACCCTACCTTCAGCGACACCTACTGTACTGACTAATCCAGGAAGGTGGGCTTGCTGTGCCCAGGCTACTGCGCTACTATCAGGCCAACCAGCTCCGCTTTTTTATGGAATGGAGCTGACTATGCTCTGAGAAGCACTGGTGCTTCATGGATCAGGCCGTGGTAGGCTCTCATTTATGGAAAGAACCCTGGCTTCCTCGTAAGCATTGGGCCTGGGGTCTTTATTTCTCTCCGGTGACTAGTTTGGTTTCCAGAGTATGGGATGCCATAGCAACCAAGGCTGGCTTTACCTCCTTCCCGTCCCCTCTGGCCCCAATCCTGCCTAATCCAGACTTTACGCCGGGGTTGCAGCAAGATAGGTTCCAGCATTGGCATGGTGGAGGGTGCAAATGCATAAGATGTCTGTTTGACACCCCAGGGATAATTTGATTTGAGCAGCTAAAATCTGACTATGTCCTGGTGGAAGCAGATCGTATGCAATACATCCAGACAAGACACTGGGTGATGCTGACCTCTATTAACCCGCATGCAGGAAGGCACCTTACTCCCTTAAAAAAATGTTTTTTTCTCAAAAAAGATGATAAGCAACTTCTTACCGAGCTCTGCGCCCTATTGAGTAATGGAAGCGCACCAACCAAAACTAAGGGACGGACTAGATGGGAGGTGGAACTTGGCAGAACCCTTTCTGCCAAAGATTGTGACAACATCTTCTGCAGAGTCCGGCATACGGCCCACAACATTGCAAGCACCAAAACATCATACAAAATAGTGTCATACTGATAATTGGCCCCAGCACGGCTACATGCATGGAATCCAGCATGCTCGAAAGAGTGCTGGCGAGATTGCGGGAAAACTGGCACCCGAATCCACCTCCTTTGGCACTGCCCAAAACTAGACCGCTACTGGGATCACATACTAAATGGCATAGGCCAAGCATTCAACATTACTATCCTGAGGTTACCGGCCTACACCATCTTGGGACTTCCTAAACCCTTGACCTTCCTGCTTTGCTTTATGAAAGGGAGACAAATGACCTTGGCATTGGGGGCCGCCCACCAGGTGATTCTCTCCTTATGGGGTACCGACGGGGTTCCTAACTATATTGCTTGGCCCCCACAAACTAAAGTTCATATTAGGGATGAAGAAACTCTCTTACTCCGAACTGTGGGCACCATTTATCCATATTCTCTCTTCTGAATTTAACAAATGAACCTGCCCGACTTATCTTAAATTACTTTGTTTACCACCAGCTGCTGAGCCCACAGACAGTTCAGCCCCAACCTAACCCTACTGGCCATTTTTCACACTTACCTACCTACTGGTTGCCTCAACATATTGCCAGCATTGACCATTCAGCTACAGGTTATGAAGGAGAATGAGGGGGGAGAGGGTTGGTTGGGTTATTTGTATTCCGTACCTAAAATGCCTTAGTAACACTGCCAGCCCCTGTGCTGTAGGCAGACAGCTGTGTAACCAAGATATAACTGTTTTATTTGACACTGCCGGCCCCTTGGGTCGTAGGCGACCAGCTGTGTTTGATTTTGAATTGCTGTGGCTGTAATAAAGAGAATTGATCAATAAACAGACATTAAACTTATTTACATTCGTAACTAACAGCCTCCGTAGCACACACATGGGATCAATCCCTGACCTTCTGATGCGAACGCCATTCAGCCTGACAGGAACAAGGTTTAGTACATGATTAGAACTGTGGCGCAATAGGCGAAATAGATAACACAGTTGGGTTATGATCACTTATAGCAGTTTGTTTTACACTCTGAAAAACTAGATGACAAGCAGAAGAACTGAATAAAAAGTGATCAATTGTAGTGTGTGCACCCCCTGCCAGCAAATGTGTGGGTCTATAAATTGCTTGAGGTTTTAATAGTCTTCCAACAACAGAAAATCATATTTCTGCATCAATGTATTTAAAGTCTTACCTTATGCATGATGTACAAAATATGAAACACCTTCCACCGCCTAGTTGGTAAGACCACACACCTGTCTTGCCGGGTGGCTACATCTTTGAATATTAAAATCACCTGCTCATACAATTGGGCAGGTAGGGTCGAATAGCAACAAAAATGCATCTAAATCCAATTCTAGGGAAGCAGCAACATCACACAGAGCGGAATCAAACACATTATTGTGGAACTTAATTAAAATGAGGTAGATCCCCCTTAAAATATAGTAACACAAACTGGTTACAGGGAGAAACTTCAACAGATCTTCTAACAATGACAGGCACCACATTTTAAATCAACATCTATAAACCACCTTTGGCACAACCTGCCGCTGACACTATTGCTGCAGTAAATAGAGAGGAGAAACCTCCCACATGCAGAGCATCCACCCATCACATTTCCTAGATACAAATGATATAAGTGGTAGAGGTAATGTCAAGCCAGTCTGAAGCTGTTAGCTTACTCTGAAGCCCTGAAATATTCCATGATACAAGACCACATAACCCATTATAACCAGACTGTGCAAAAGGGAAGGCTAAAACAGGCATGCTGGGTTGCCTTACCAATGCCCCATTAACAGCCAGGAGAGAACTAGAAGAAACAGAGACAAAAGAATCAGCTGGAGATGTATTTATGTGGGAAGGAGAAGAGACGATGGGGTCTGTAGGGGTCATTCGAGCAAAATGGATAAGCAGTGACCACTGAATGTTGAAGTCAATCTACCACCTGCAAGTCATTCAAAGCATTAAACCTTTTTGAGAATGTAATAGAAAAGGATGGTTACCAACGGTGGGAGGATCAAAGGGTCAACGGTCACAACCACCAGGTGGTTGAGATAAGTGTTGCTAGAAAAAAACTCTAGGAAAGAAGCAAAACATTGCCACCATTGGAAAAGTCATGTGTGGACTTATGCAAAATCTCCCTAAAACCTGGGGTGCTTGAAATTAATAATGGCACAAATCCCCAGCATAAGATTTTCTAGATGACAAGTTCAACCCACCCTGCGTGTCATAAAAATGTGATCTGGAGATTAGGAAAATGCAGTCAATGCAGAACTTTATTCCTATGCTGGGCTAAAATTCCAGTAAGCTCTGGGGCAGAGTTGGAATATTAACCATTATTACTACATAGGGACAACAGGCAGGGGTAAGTTAATCACATCCGTATTAGGGCACCCGCCCCTCTACTATACACCCTTGTGTTCGCCCTACCCTGGGGTAAGCTTTCAGTAGTGGTTGCCATAGAAAATGAGCTGTTGGTGGGGCCGGTTGTGTTACTGGCCGCAGCTAACTGAGGTGGAGGATGTTGAACACCCCTCATAAGAGTGGATGCACCCCACAGAATGTAAGAACCTCCCTTCCTATGAGGCCCAATGGTGGCTTTTGATGGACAGAGCTGTGGGGGGTGGCAGTGCAAAACAGGGTAGAGGTCCTCTATCTGACTATTCAAAGGGCAACTAGAGGTTGAATTGCAATCGCACAGGATGTATTTGCAGCCCAACAGATGCCTGGGTTTTTATGGGCTTGGTAGGTTGATTAACAATAGAAAAAGTGCAATCTGCCATAGCACTAAGGAAAAGTTCTTCAATGGCACCTAGTCTAGAACATATGGATGCAAGAAAACGTTCAGTCACACCCCTCACACTGTCCAAAATGTCCTTCTGAAAAGAGTCTAAATCTACAAGGCTGGACAGAGTAGAGTCAACAGCATTTCATGATTGAGCGACTGCTTGGGAGTCTGGTTTCCTTAATTCCTGGCGTATTTTCCACTTAGTGGGGGTGCCATTATTATAAGGAGAAATACGGGCCATACCAAGAGTCAATTCAAAGTCAGCAGAACGAACATCATAGGTAAAGGCAATGGAATCAGCCCGTTTGCAGGTACCTGCTCAGAACCACAGAGAGCCCATGTGCTAGACTCCCCTGAAGTAGTGGGCTCAGACACAAGTCCCACAGCCAATGTGCCAGAGAGTCGTGCTCCACGTGCCCTATTTTCTTGTTTAGAACCCCCATTGCACGTTTGATGTATCCATTCAGGGAGGCGAAGAGCAACTGGGCTTAGCTGTGACAGGAATTCTGTGCTTCCCCATAGCGAACAAGAATACAATAATCAAAGACTCTGCTCAACAGTACCTTAAACACTCATTGAGGTGGCAGACCAGCCTCCTCCAGGCTCTGATGGGTGCAGACGTGTCAGCTCTTGGACCGGTCTTCGCTCAGGCACGCACCTGGGCGTGTCTCGCACTGTGGGAAGGAAGGAGCACTTAAAACCACAATCTGCCCCCTCCTCCTTGCCACACAGAGGCTCCAAAAGCAGAAAGGCCTGCTAGGGGATGTAGTGCCACCCCAGCAGATCGAGAGTCTCAGGCACCACGCTGCAGGAAAGACAGAGCACTTAAAAACGCAATGTGCCCCCTCCTCCGGGCCACACAGAGGCTCCATAAGCAGCAAGGCCTACTGGGCGACATAGTACAGGTGGAGAATCTCAAGCATGGAGTCAAAAGAGAAGATATGGCAGAGATATATCTTAACGTAGCCCCCCCAGTGCTCATTTTATGTGATATGGCTGAAAGTATCTGCTACAGTTTGGGACTGACTGGTGTCTTAAATAATTGAAGAGCTGGAGCAGTGCTGATTTACTACTGTAGACATTGATAAATGGCTGCTTGTCACAGAAACGTTTTGGCTAGAAATGTAGCAGCATTTGTTGACATCTCTGCAGGGCTGAACAGGAACTACAAAGTGTGGCTTGAGCCTGTCTGTATCCAAGGAGATTCCAGCTTCGGGAGTAACTCCCTGCCCCCTCTGCTCGTTATGTAAATTTAATGAACTTAATGAATAAGGTATTACATTTCCAGATTGTGTATACATATTGCTAAGTGTAAGGCATAACAGGGTGTTAATTATGTTTCTTATTTTCCAGTTCAATGGCGGTCAAGTATGAACCATACTTATCTTCCACAATAATGCATATTGTGACACAATGTGACGTATCTGTGATATCTGTGATATCTGTGATATACGTATATATTTAGCACGATATTAATGTTACTGTGTGTTTAGCGTTCAGGAAATTCAATTTACCTGTCAAAGCATAGAGAATTGGTTATGTACAGATTTTGCTAAAGCATATTACGTCACAATTATCAATTATTTTCAGTGCATCAATGACAAGTTACCAAAGACGTGTCCATGTCATGTAAAGATCCACTACAGCCTGCAAAACTTTCCCTTCCCAGCTTCTACCACTGGCATCTTGGTTAGTATATGTTGTCATTGGTGAGCACCGTGAGAGACGGAAAAGAACATTGCTTTGCTGGATCTTGTGCACATGATTAGTCTTCACTTGAGAACATTAGGCAATTTCTGTATGACATAATTATAGCACTACCTAATAAAACCAACACATTAAAAAAAAAACACACTAACCTTGATCATTGTTTTTGCTTGAAATCACAGCAATGCTAGATAAAGCAGGCTTCAAAGAGAACTATCCTGTAAAAAGGAACTTTGAGGTCTTAAAAAGTAAGACTTAAAATTCAGAAAGGATATTTTTTCATAGTACATGGAGATCGCTAAAAATTAGAAATATATTTTAATATACTGATCAGCTTCCACCCGGAAACGTGTTCTACTTCCATGAATTTTTTTAGGGTAGAATAATATTAAATGTTTTGAATTGGGCAGCAATGCTGCTGTGAGATAATTTTAGGAGAATCAAATAATAGTTTCACTGTGTCATAAGTATGATAAAAACGGCAAACGTTAGATTCATAAATGGACAGAGATTACCTGGAATAGCCTCATATTTCGTAGAAATCAATGAATTTGTAGTTGTGTGCCAGAATATCACTATCACAAATCTCTTAGCCTAGATATTGTTTACAAAGTGATGGCTCTCACTGAATGTAATTTTTATATTAACTCCAAAGGTGCAATATTTTTCTAAATGATATTTCGAAGACAATACTTTTGTCAGATGGTATTTAAACAACAACATTATGGTACCATACGAAAGATTGTCAAATGTGTTTCTTTTGATGGCTCCTTCATCACTTAAGTAATTTTAATGTAAGTGCCATCATTTCCATCCCCAGGCATACAAAATATGCAGAAAACATACAAAGTAAAACGTATTTTCCTTCTCTTAGAGATCAGAGACAAACATAAACCTACCGACAAAAATGCATGGACAATGTCAGCCTTAATGGAGCTAAGTGGCTTATCCTTGATAACCACGAAGATCTGCTCTTCTTTATCCAAATTGATGAAGTTCCCAAACCAGGATTTTTTTGCCAGTCTGCAAAGAATAGTAGAAATAGCAGATGTGACAAAAGCAGAAACAAATAGGAAGTCTATAAACTACTAAGGATTTTACTGAGGCGTTCACAAGTGTGCTCAGGGCCATGGAGCAGCGAATTATTATTTTGAGTAAGACTCCAGATTTGGGGAAACAAGAAGCAAATAATCATTAATGGCAGAATACAATTATTTGCCTTAGGAAACATATGCTAGTGTAAATTGCTGAGATTATGACAAAATGGTTTATTTAGTACAACACATGGTTTATTTTTATTTACATTTTTGCTTTGTCTCTTAGTATACCTCTGTCCTTGCTTGGAGAAAACTTATATTATTAAAAATAAATGGAAAATATGTTAATAAAATCTAATGGTGCAAATCTGTAAAAAAAAAAAAGCTTAAAAGTTGGAAATCTACATATTGTAGCTGTTCTCCTGTGGTCTGCACAGGTTTCTGAAATGATGAGCTTTCATGAAAATACTCTGGTGAAAGTTGGAATTCCACACAAATCATAGCTATCCGTGCATATTTCTCATCTGCCATTTCGCAAAAATTCAGGCCACAGTACCGGCAATCCAGAAGAATATGTGGTATGGAAATGTGCATCAACACCTTACATTTTATTTATTTCTTCAGAAGGAAAATGTTTGTTTTTTTATGGTACAACATATTCCTTTGCACCCAAAAAGAAACTTGAGTGTTTGGAAAAGCTTTATTCATAATTTACACATTTTCAAGTTGTTTTCCAGTAACTTTCTATGTGGAAAGGTATGTGAAAACAAAGCAATAAAGTCAGATCTTACAAAAGTACAAGATTTTGACTTTGTGCACACCACGATCCCTATGATCGCAACCATCCTCTCACTTGGGCAGGGGCAGCTCCTTCGCTATGGTGAAGGAGTGTCGTCCCACTGGTCATGCCAGAAGCCGACAATTAAAACGGTAGATTGTTTTATTTCTCTGCTTCTGGCACACTCAGCAGTGCAGGGAGGGGCGGGGCCAGGGCCACAGGAGGTGGGAGGGGGAGGAGAGGAGAGTGCACCTAAGTGTGCATGTGAGTGATCAGATCAATCCTGGTGCTGCTTTCATGCAAGGTTTTGCATGAAAGCAGCATCAGGATTGCTGGGGAGCCTGTGCTGGTGTCCCAGCAGTGACTGCTGGGACACCTGAAGAAGAGGAGCCTGAGGCGGCAGGAGGCAGCCGGGACGGAGGCAAGGTGAGTCCTTCTGTTTTTTTGTTTTTTTTTTGACATTTTTACCTCGTTTGCACCCCCCGCCCCTCCTTGCGTTATGCTGCAGCTCATGCTGCCCTTGGGTACACCTCCTCCTCATGAGTTAGTACTCTGGTGAAATATGATATGACCACTATTTTGACATTGCATTGAGTTCCATCTGTGAGGCTAAAAGTCTGCAGATCATATGTTTGAGAATTATGGTCTGTGAAATTAAACTCAGTTTAAAAAACAAAAAATAGGAACGCAGAATGACAACATAGACTACTGAAACACACAATCCAACATTTCTCATTTTCTGATACCTTCATAGATATGGCGACCGTTTGCTCGGAGGCTGATGCACTGTCATCCACAACAAGAAATCTGCACCTCAGTCCACAACAACAAATCTGCATAGTCATTTATTCAAAATAATATACTGTTGGTTGTGGAAATATCTCTATCCAACAAAGTATGCACTACTGCTCAATAAACTTCATTCAACATAGTATAGCTCAGTTTCCCATTGTCACCCTGGGGCAACATGGATGATCTATTCGCCCGCACAGAAGCCAGGTGTACACTTACTCTGGTGAAGACTCCGGGGTTAGACTTGACATTTCTTCAGGTGTTGGAACTGAAAATAAAAATGGTGGTCAGCAGGTTACAAAGGGACATGTGAATGCCAATATGTGTTCCGAAATGTGCACAAACAAGCTAACACTCAATGGACTGAGTGACAATTGTGGCCGGTCCAAGATTGCCAACTCATGACTGTTAATGTTTCTGGCCTCTAGGCACTGATAATGGGCGTCAATCTGACGTCATCTCATATATGTAGATAAATAAGACCATACCTAAATTTCTAATTACGCACTGAAACCTACTACTTAAACA
Organism: Pleurodeles waltl; assembly: GCF_031143425.1. Taxonomy (NCBI): domain Eukaryota; kingdom Metazoa; phylum Chordata; class Amphibia; order Caudata; family Salamandridae; genus Pleurodeles; species Pleurodeles waltl. Next base: position 1,350,135,217 of record NC_090446.1, on the reverse strand, counting down.
GAGTTTTATCTGGCAAAGGACGGCAGTCTCAACCTAACATGCCTTTCTGCCAGTGTCCTGTGTCACATGACTGTGAATGGCTCCACTGTTTTGGGTTGTGTATTAATTGCAGACAGTGAGACAAACGAAGCCTATGTGTGAGGGGAGAGGGTCTTCCTAACCAGGGGCCAGATGTAGCAAAGGGTTTTTCCCATTCTGTGTCAATGGGAAAATGTGTTCGTACATTTGGTCCCAGATGCCTAGGGAGGAGCTTTACCCTGCCCTGATTACATTTCAAAGGGCACTGAATCAGCCCACAAAAAGGAACTTGTGAACCAATGTGAAGCTCCAGTGATGACCAGCTCTTTGCACTACAGCAATGACAGTCCCTGACGCTCAAGCTGATCATCATGCCAAAAGCCTCATATCCTCACAAACCCCTCCAAAGCAAACAGAACTGTTTGCATCGGAATTGAGGAGGTAACTCTTCAGTTAGACTAACCTGATCCCTGTCTCCATCCAGGCGAATTTGGCTGTTTGCGACGTGCAAAAAGCACATCGCGATGCCCAAACCCCGTTTTGTTACCGAATCGCAAAATGGGATTACGAGTCGCAATTAGGAAGGGGTGTTCCCTTCCTAATTGCGAGTCGCATCGCAATGTTGTATTGTTTTGTGACCGCGAATGCGGTCACAAAACAATCGCAGTTAGCACCCATTACAAATGGGTGCTAACCCATTCGCAAAAGGGAGGGGTCCCCATGGGACCCCTTCCCCTTTGTGAATGGCATTAAAAACATTTTTCCAGAGCAGGCAGTGGTCCTGGGGACCACTGCCTTCTCTGAAAAAATGAAACGAAAACGTTTCATTTTTTAGTTTTGCACTGCATCTCGTTTTCCTTTAAGGAAAACGGGCTGCATTACAAAAAAAACTGCTTTATTTCAAAACAGTCACAGACATGGTGGTCTGCTGTCTCCAGCAGGCCACCATCCCTGTGAGTGCCGCGAGTCTCAGGGGGTTGCAAATTTCGACCCACCTCATGAATATTCATGAGGTGGGCCTTTGCGACCCCCTTGAACGTCGCAGATGGTGTCAGGGATACCATCCTACATTCCGAATTGCAAGTCGCAAATCGGAACCTCCCTACATCTGGCCCTTTGTTACATTCGGTCAGCAATCAAAAATAGCACAAAATAAAATATAATTTGTTTGGCAGATTTTAAATGCAGGAAGCTACTCCTTTGCTATAGAATATTAGTCATCGAGTATGTTAGGTTTTAAAATAGTAGAAGGGACTGAACAGTACTGTATGTGTATTGAGCACGTGTTTTACAATAAAATTGCAATGTGCTGGAAAGAGGCCTTTAGAAGTCTGATCATGTCCGCATAAAAATATTGTAAAATGCCTTTTTCTTTGAAGAGCTAAAATGATTTTCGCTATTTGAAATGTGCCCACGAAGTCAGAGGTGTGAATAGAGCAATCATGAAATACATGATTACTCTATTAAACAGGTTCGCTACCCTTTTTATTCATAGGCTCTTCTAAAATGTGAAGGATTCTTCTTTTGTTTCTGTAGACAGTAAGGTCATCAACTTACCTTCTCTCCCAGTCCAAGCGTTCAGACGATGATTTTGGTAATTTTCTTAACGCTATGATTCCACATTTTTATGATGTCATAAGTTCCCAGCCATTATTCAGCTTACTTCAGTCAGTAACATCAGGAATGCTAGCCTGCCACTGCTTATCTGGCACTTAATATATTTGCAACACCTTTCTCATTTTAATAACTTCTATTCTTAAAAGACATTGCTATTTACTAGAGCGAAAATTGTGCCACAATTATTTGCCAGAAGATAAGGCTATATATTTGCCTGCTCTCAAAAATTATAAAGTACAAGTCAAGACGGTACATATTCAATATTATTCTGAACAATTGTTAAAAGCTCCAAATCCTAACAGAGACATAAAAAAAAAAATCATTAACAAATGTTGCAGTTTTACCATCAATGCTTTGGAGTTTTGTGACAACCTTGCCTTATTCAGTATTGAAACAAATTGCTATTATACAACACTCTTTTCATCTGGACTCCAGTAGTAAGTTCCTTTTCTCCTGTACCCTCTCATTCTCACCTGTCGGACCAGAGGTTGTTAGAATTTACTCAAAACTCTTCTGAGTCGATAGCAAAACAGAGCCTCCTAGTTATGTCATGTTCACCCCTTTAACCTTGCCAGGTAAGATGGTTTCACCTTCCTACAAACACATTGCTCCCCGCATCGCCAGCACTATTAATCAATCCTTCCCAGTTGATATGGTGGCTCTTCTGCTGGAAAGCAACCTATTGTGACACCACTGTTAAAAGTACAGTGAGCTTCTACTCCCTCACCACCCGATAATTATTCTCTAATTTAATTTCTGCTGTGACCTACACACTATAAGGTCGTTTTACAAAATACTGATCCGTAGTGGGTCACAATTCAACCTACTTCATGAATATCAATGAGGTAGTTTGCAAATGGTGGCCCACTACGAATCGCGGCCATCAAAGGGATGGTGGCCCGCTGAGGTCGGTAGACCACCATACCTATGACTGCTTTTAAATAAGGCAATTTTATTTTCTTTAAATGCAACCCGTTTTCCTTAAAGTGTAATTTTTACTTTTTCATATTCCTAAATGAGAAGGGGTCCCTCCGGGGTCCCCTTCCCGTTCTGCATCAGGTTACCACCTCCTTTGAGGTCTCAGTAAAATACTGCAATTCTGTTGCAAAACATTAATACATACCACTATTCTAAATTAATATTCTGAAGGGATGCCCTAAACACACGACTTCTAAATACCTAATAGGTATTAGGTTGCAAATCCAAATTCCGATTTCGTAACAAGTTACTGAATCGCAATTTGATGTTTGCACATTTAATAAAGCACTTTTACAGTTGCAAATGGCCTGATTCTTTGAATCGGGATGTTTGCGACCTCAAAATGCTTTTTACATCTGGCCCTAAATTATCAAATCACCTCCTTCATCTAGCCCACAAATACACTGAACCTGGTAAAAGCAGAATTTAGAGCAGCATATAGAACTGCTCTGATCTCTCTAAACCTACACAATACTAGTTAATAGACTGTCAGGGTCAGTATCATAGGCAAAACCTTGCAGTTATTCACTTCTTTTCTACTGGACTGTTACTTGTGTGGTTCCTCAGGGATTCCTGTAGTTCAGGTTTTTTTTTTAACATATATGTGACTTCACTGGTGGCCCTCATTTGCTCCTTTGAACTTTTTTTCCAATGCTATGCTGGTGACACACAAATTGTGTTAAGGCATGATGCGAACCAGGAGAGAATTGATTCAATTTCCAGAACTGTATGTCCACCATTGTGGAATGGATGAGCAACATTCACTTACAACTAAATTCAGATAAGATTGAAATGTTATTATTTGGTTCCAATAGTTCTATCGGGCCAATTAATTGGTAGCCTAACAAGTTAGGCCACTCTGTTCCAGTCAGCTCAGCCTGTAATTTGGGGATCACCATTGATGGTGCTTTATCTGTTTCAGACAACATTTCAAAGTCATTACACAATGATTCCTTATTTTGAGAACTTTAAGGAAGATTTTGTCTGTCCTCCGAAAAAACCTCACTTCGCCATTTTTTACACAACTCCTGGATACAAACTGTCATCATGAACTTCCAAAGTATCTTTATTACCATTTACAACAGATTCAAAATTGCATGCCCTGACTGATGCTTAATTTGCACCCCACCACTAACAGGTGTCCTCCTATTTAAAAATATTACATTGGCTGCAAGTCCAGAAAAAACATTTCGAAGTCTCTATGTAGCTGTCATAAAACCTTACATCATTTCGGTCCTGGAGCCAGGCATTAATTCAGTTTTACTATTCATTGTGACCTTTTAGTTCTGCCAGCATTTTCGATGTAACAATCCCCAAGATGAGAATGATTTGAAAGGATAGCTGAACCATATTCCATCAAACTCTGCATTCTCTGCCAGCACACAACTGCTCAATGCCTCAACACCTTCAGTTTCAAATGGCCCTTAAAACTTGTTTTTTACAGTACAATAACTTTCTACAGTACTGACTGTCAGTGCCATGATGTATGTTAGTAATTGTGTGCTTTATAAACTAAATAAATTAAATCTATTGCCAGACTGCATAGACTGTTAGATATGTTATCTTACAAGTTTGCATAAATATGTGTGTTGCTACTTGACAAGTTGTGCTGTTGAATATCTTGTGAAATAATAGAACAGGCTATGAAATATCAGTTTAAGATCAAGGGGGTTTAGTAGTAATATACATTTAAGGCTATCTCAGTCTTTCAAACTTGGCTGACCATCTATTTGACATAGCTCTTCACGGTATGCCGGGGACCAAGATGTCAGCAATGGTAATAGAAGTTTCAAGTTGAAATCATTTTAATTTGAAGACGTTTGCTCTAATATTATTATGGCCATAGCTATACTCTTAAATCTTGCTCTTGCTACTCATTATAGGAGAGATATGAGCTGTATTGCTTTGTAAAATAAAAATAGCATTGGATAGTAACAGGATGAAAGGAAACCCAGACCCCTGGCGAAATTGTCTACCAGGTTTAACTGTGGGGAATACACCAGCAGAAGTTATGTATTTTTTGTTACACATTTTCAAAACTACATGTGACAATTGCATATTCACAAAAATGAGATAAAGTTCACTACTACGCATACGTAGTATCCTGTTTAGTAATTAATTTAAGAGTGCAGTGCAAAAACATCACTTCAAAGACGTTTCGGCACTGATACAGCATGTAAAATGATCCAGAATTCATCAAATAGAATACACCATTAACTCGTTTCTCTATTTCCACAACTTGTGACCTCAAACTTGACATCAATTGACGTTTGAATGTGGGGATGTGCAATTACAGGCTCAACTTCTACATGATCATTATTTAGTAAATACATTCAGACAATGTTCAGTAGCCAGCCCTATGTGAAAAGGTAAGTGCACCCCACGATCAAATAACATATGGAGCTTCCTTTAACAGCAATTACCTGGAAGTAATTGTTTCCTGTCTGAGTCTATAAGTCTCTCAAATCACCTGGAAGGAAGTTCAACCCACTCCTTCTCACAAAACAACTTAAGCTTGGTGATGCCTGATGGTATTAATTTATGAACAGCACTCTTTATGACCCTCAACAGCATCTCAATGAGATTGAGATTTTGACTCTGACTTGGTCATTTACAAAATCCCAAGACCCAGATTAACGAGAAAGTGGCACAGGGCAGCAAGTCACTTTGCTGTGCTGCACTGCGACACTTGGAAAGGGCAGGAATGTGTTGTATTTAAGGAATACAGTGCATTTCTGGCCTTTTCTCCTGCGCGAGCGCACAATCAGCTACCTAGCGCCAATGCAGGCACCCTTGCGCCATGGTGCAGGCTGTCTGCGTTGCATGCAGGATTGTGTTTGTGCAGGAAGAGGGACTTTACTGCAAGAAAACAATCATGGGAAGCTTTTTCCTCTATGTGTGCTTCATTCTGCAGCACACATAGAAAGAGGATAAAAACAGGATAAATAAAGAAATTTCACCTCTTTGCACCTTTCCTGGAATGATGTAAGTTTTTGATGCATTCTCAGGTTCACATGTCCTTGTAAATATGGGGATGCGTCAAAATCCATGGGTGTTGCATTTGAACACCCACTGCAACACCCATGGAACGCCTCACTAATGCAGAGTAAGGTAACACAGCAATTTGTGCTGCCTGGCCTCATTCTATATCTATGAGGCCACTCAAAGCCATGCAAAGTGGCGTTGCGTGGCCTCATAGATATGGTTGAAAGGTCTGCACTGCAATTGCATTGCAGAAATCGATGCAACGGTTGCGCAAGCCTCTCATAAATATGTCCATGGGTCTTTTGTTTTTAAATATTTTTTGTAGATTGACTGGTGTTCTGGATCATTATCCTGTTGAATGATTCGCTTTCAGCTGAGCTTCAGGTGCTGAACAAATGATTTCACATTTTGTCTAGAATGCACTAGCGTAGAGAGGGTAGTGCAGAGGGAGTAATTGTGAGACCTCCACAACCAGCAGCGGCGAAGCAGGCCCAACACACACCCCATTAACATCATGCCTGGGAGTTTGAAAGAGGTTGTTGTTGTGATAAGCAGTGTTTGATTTTCACTAAACATGTTGTTTGGAATTTCAACCAAACAATATCACTTTGGACTAATTTCTGCAGAGAACATCCTTCCAGAGGTCTTGAGATGCTGTTTCTCACAATCAAGTCGAGCACCTATGTTCTGTTTGGAAAGAAAGGGTTTCTTCTGGCTACCCATCAACACACACACTACCCAGTTCAGTATGTTCCTTATGGTGACATCATGAACTCTAACCCTTACTGTATTAACAGGGGTCTTTAGATAAGTAATTGTACCATCGGGGCTCTTCCTAGTGTCTAGGAGCATCATATAATCCGATTTTAGAGTGAATATACTTGGACACCCACTTCTAGGTAGAAGGCCAACTGTACTGAATTTCCTTGAATTATGTGGAATGTTGAACTTCATATTGTTTAAAAATGGCTTTATAACTCTTACCAAACTGATGTATTTAAATGTGGCGCACTCCACGACCATCAAGTAATCATGTGTGCACGTACAGAGGCGCCTGATTCTGATCATCTATATAACTGAGATAGGAGCAGTAATAGTGCACTCAACTTTTTATGTCAGCACTGAAGTTGGCTGTTTAAAACATTTTTGTCACAGTCGTAGGTTAATTTGCTATTAAAACTCGTTGAAGTCGAGACAAGGGTTAAATATTTCTTAATATCTAAAACCATTACATGTAAGAAGGGTGTGCTTTCTTCTTCATGTCAATACACATATGTTTGCAACACAAACTGTAAAGAATATGTATTTAAACAGTCCAGATTACAGTAAGATTATTCACATGGTACACATAACTACAGCAATGACGTGTCACCATTGGTATGTCTAGTTGTAACTACATTATTAGGGTTAAGTAGTTATTCAGTAGTCTCCTGTTACAAGTCAGAATAACATGAACATGTACACCATGATGTTATTTATTAAATAATTTTGCAATACAAATTGCCCCATTTTCTATTTACATAACATCTAAAACACGGGTTTGTGCTCCACACTACAACAGAGGACCTGGAAAGGATTCCATCGTAGAAGGAGCTGTGTTATAACAAGCACAAAGACCAGGGATCCTCATTCATGGTCTTGCTGAGATGGTGAGGGTTAACAGGGAGAGTGTCAGCCTGGGTGAAATTCATATTCAGCCACAACTAGGAGAACAATGGCAGCGTGTTTGTGGCCAGAGGACATTACCTCATTAAGTTTGTTATAGATCAAATATGAGGAGAAAGGTTCTCAAACCAAGACTGTGGGCCTGATTTAGAGTTTGATGCACAGGGTGCTCCATTGCAAACATGACAAAGTACCTTGCCCCTGGTACCCTCGGTCCGCACACCTCATTTAGATGCTGTAGGGGCCTTTGGAGGAAGGTGGAAAGGTGTTATAATGACCACTCTATTTAGAAAAAACTGGTGGTCAGGGACAGACAAATTGACCCCACTCCCTGGCAGAACAGTCCCAGGGTGTGGGTTAGTTAGCTTTTTGTTTTTCAGAAATAAACTCAAGCTTTGGGAGTTTGCTACTGAAAACAATTTAGAAAGTTTGGTGGATAGCTGTGAAAAACAATGTTTTGCACGTTGAAAGAAATCACCCAGACAGTTGTTTCTTTCCAATGTGCATAGATGACCGCTGGGCCTGAAGTCATTTCTATTTCTGGTAAAAAGCAGTCCATCAGGAAGGCTGAGGTAATGTGATGTGGTGGAGAATTTTGCAGTGAGGTGAGAAGGAGAGAAAGGGGAGCGAATCAGAGATACCATTTTGCAACTGAAGGAATTGCTTGAAAGAGGGAGCACATGACAGACCAAATGGCTAACACTCTCTGCATAGTCTGACAGATAAGAGCAGGTTGACACATGGAAGAACCCTTGCACATGCTTGTTAACCACAATTTCATTTTTTTTTATTACTAAGCTGTGCATAGGAAGGAAAGCAGTGCTTGCAAGGAAAGCAAAAGCTCTGGAGGAATGGGGACAAAGCTTGACTATTGGCTTCTGATGCTTTTTTGTCTAGTGTGGATGGACCGGGACTAAAAATACCCAATTGCACTACTGAACGAGCATTCCAAAGTGTAACAATCAAAGATCAGTAAGTTTCCTTACCTTGTAATTTCCGACGGTGGAAGCGTGGTGATCCCAAAAAGCTGTTCTTGATGGAGTTAAGTCGCGTCTTCCAGGCCACTCCTCCAACTCCCGGACTGGATGGGGGCGTGCCGCTGGGCGTTCCCGTCGGGCTGTCTTTGGGCGTGTGAACTGGGGTTCCCAGCGGGGTAGGGAGGGGGCTACCTCGGGGAGAAGGGTGGGGGGTCACCTGCGTCAAAGGGACAGATTTGGTGGCGGTTTTAGTACCAGGGAAGAAACGAGCAGGAAGTGAGGTAGGGAAGAAGGGTGGGGACAGAGGGGAGCGATGAGGTGGAGATGAGGAGTCATGCGGTGGGGAGGAGGAAGCCAAGGCCATGGGTAAAGGGTTAGACTTTATGGTGTGCAGTGGCTTCTCTCCCAGACTGGTCTTAGCCGGCAGCGTCTGGGTCTTCGGGTCTGGCGGGCGGTGACCGGCTTTAGACTGCCAGATGGCTCGGGGGTCCTCCCCATCAGCGGTATCCAGCGGCGAAGGGGAAAAAGTGAAAACGGGACTCTGGCAAGGAGGGACAGAAAATTGCCCAGTGGGCATTGATGTCTTGACAATGAGATGGAATAATGTGGCATGACATGGTATTGTTATCAATATCTCTGCACTCATGACATATGTTTTCAGCCCTCCCAAACCTAAAGCAGCATTCAGGCACATGCTGAAGTGATGGGGGCTCCACATTACCATGGAGACATCCCTTGTCTTTCTATCTCTTCCTAAAAATGTGTGGCTTCTGAAATTCTAATTACTACACTGTCTTATGATTAAGGTACTGTATCTTTGTTTGTGCCTCTAAACCACCTTTTGTCCCAGTACACTGGTTTCCCTTTGTAACCCAACTTCCATATCTCCCTCTCTTTCTCTCAGACTGGCTATCACTTTCCCCCAACATCCTCCTTTGCACACATCATAACAGGCTGCTGCTCTCCTAATAATACTTTCTCTGACATCAGAGTGTGCTGTGTTTTCACTACAAGCCCACAGTCTTATGGTGTCATGTCTGTGCACATTTTCATCTAACTTTCTGGAAAAAAATTCTAGCTAACTTACGTGTTAAGGAATTGTGACTGAACAGAACAAGGTATTATTACAGCATCCCGTCAATCATGAATCCCAACAACTGCGGTGAATCTATGGTCAGTGTGAGTAATTCCTATTCCTAACTCCTTGTCCCCAGGTTATTGAACTCCTTTTGGGGTAGTTAGGAACAGCAATTACTCGTTCTGTCAATAGATTAACCACACTCAATGTGATTTATGATGTGTCTCAGGAGGAAGTGCGGTGTCTAAATCCACACTTTTTTCTAATGTGATATGATGATGTCCTGTCACTCAACCAAGATCTGAGTCATGGAGAATAATCTGTTGTTTCTAAAAGTGTTATATCTATGACAGTTTGTTTATTAGGAGTGTATTTAGCTTCTGTATCACACTTGATGATACTTCCTCTTGGAGACAAATTAATTCAAATATAGGCTTAAAGTGTTGGTGAAAAGGACTGGCAGTAAGTGTCAACTAGCCTTTTCGAAACACTGAGGTTTCCACTAGGCAGGGTCTTCTGAATAGCCTATAGACATGGGGCTGCCAGAGGCCAGATAGGCCCAGACTGTCCCCTGAGCAGCTCATACCTCTACTGAACCTTAAAATGAAAGTCTGACATATAACACCATTTGAGGCACTGACTTAATGTGGAAATCATAATTGTCCTTTAGTTGATGCCACTTGCCACAGATTTCTGTCAAAAAGAATAGACCCGTCTGCCCATGTCTTCCTACCATGTGTTGGGAGTAGTGCAATGGGATAATGACCTCAAAATGGGTTTATTGTGGTACATCCCTGTCATTCCTCTAGTTCTTTGTGATGCATCAGAATGTGCCAACCACAACCTCGTATGAAGGGTACGTCTTACTGCACTTTGGAAAAAGCTACAAAAAGGGGCTATTTGGGAAGGCTTGACCCACCTAACTGAGCCAGCATGGCCCATGTAAATGTAAACTGGTAATGAAGCCATAGCGAAAAGGCACCTGGAAAATACTTACCCTGGGACTGCTGAGTGGGCTGGAGGACAGACCAGTGGAGGCACCGCTTACAGACCGGGACCTGTAGGATAAAGGGAGAAATAACAGACAAGCTAGAAAACAAATGCCAGCCTTGCCAAGGCAGTGATACAGGGGACACAGTGATCTTTTGGAACATGGAGAAAACACCAACACAACTTAGCAGAGCCAAGCCTAATAGGACTGTCTCTGCCCCTTGCTCTACAGTCCTTTCAGAGACCTCAGTCTCTTCAAAACGTACATTTTACTATCAATCTTTCAAGCCTCATGACTTAAGTGTAATTTATCTGGGGTGGTCCAGAAATTGCCAAAACAGTTTCAAAAACAGGAATATTGAGGTGTGTTCACTTTTGGAAGGATACTCAATGTATTTAGGATATATTTTGTTACTACTAGGTATCTGTCTTGTGGACAAGGTGGTGACTCTCTAAAGGGTGGTAAAAAAATACAGGAGGCTCCCTCTCAAATTCAGTGGATGACACCATGTAGGAGGGTCTCTCTGCAGTAGTACTGATTTATGAATGTTTGATGAAGTGAGGTAACTACCCATACAATTAATCTCTCTCCCCCTGTTTTGATTAAGAATGGTTACAAATAGCATACACACCAATGTGAGGAACAATGCTATTTCAGAACCCTTCATTGTCCATATTGAAGATCCGAATTATATAAACGACCTCAAGTTTCTGACATTTTTTAGTAACAGCCCTATTTTTTCATAGAATACCCCAGGGACTTGTTCACTCAGAACTATGCCCCATTCACTCATTCCTTGGTTACTATGTTTCACTCCTATTTGCATTTTGTGATTAGAACAGTGGTTAAACCATTGGTGGGTTATCATATTAAATAATGGCATGTTGGTCATGCCCATTAGCTCTTTGTGACTACACTCCCTAATCTGAGAAAGGGATTGTATAATTAATCGTCACTAACCACCTTGCTGTGGTAGGTTCAGTGTGTAATGGTTTGCGAGTTTTATGAGGGAGCCCTTTTGGCTCCAAACAGGCTTTGTAGAAGTGTGACATAGTTGTTAGAGCGGAATGCAATGAAAGCTTGGTTTGTAATGTTGAGTTTGCATGTACACACAGAAGACTAAAGACATGTAATATTCAGCTCTGTGTGTGGCGTAGCCATTGGCGAATACCCAGGCTCGGGAGGACTCCACACGGTGGTAGGAGAGCAACAGTGTAAGTCGCATCTAGCCTTACAGCACTGACACTGGGAGTGCCACTGGAGAGTAAAGTATGAAGAAAAGGCGTTACAAAGTCCTTCCACAGGTGGCCAGTAAGAAACTAGCAAAATGAGAATGAGAAATGTTAAGACCTAAATTGCTGGAGGCTTCACGTCATAAATGCAATGTGCAATAGCCATTCTTTAGGAAAACAGGGGCAGTTTCGCAGGAAGTGATATACTGTAATGTATCTTGTATTTTATTATTAGAAATATCAAACCACCGGTGCATTTGCTGAGTGTAAAATTAAAATATAATAAAACACAAAAAAAACATTTAGTGAATAAAAGACAAATGCAAAGGGATGTATAGTGCTGTCACAACACACCGCTCTCTATTCACATGCATGTTTCTTGCTTGAAAACTATGTAATTAAACATATTCAACAGGCAGTGGTCAGATAAGTGCAATAACACAAACAGATCAACATTTTTCTGGAAGCATTGTGGAGTGTGCTGGGGAGAGGTTTAGGCCTCTTCTTGTTAAAGACACCAGTAAGATGTATTTATTTATCCTTATTTAACGTTTTGTGCATGGCTGAAAACACTGAAAAGCTGTCTCACATCTTCACAGTACTGAGGAGTTGGTATTATGTTTAGAGTCTCTTGACCACAAGTCCAGCTGTCTACATGGCATAACATGTATCACAGGAGAGACTTCTCATCTAAAGTGCATCGTCATCCCCTTTATTGTGAATTGACTACAGTTAATGGAGTGAATCCAGCAAGGGTATCCAAGGTGAGTTGAGGCAGTACAAAATATAAACTGGAATATTACTAAGTATGTAAAAGCATATTCTTAATGTCTGCTCAACGTCCTGAGTTGCCTGCAGAGGCACTTAAAGCCATATTACTTGGTGGGAAACTCCTCTGTCTTGAAGTGTGAGTGCCCACTCCATTTCCTCAGGTACTGATCAGCCAGCACCAAAAGTACAGGGTTTCCTGACAGGATGGTGCATCTTAAAGACCAGCAGGGCCGCAAGCACAGTCAGTCACTTATCAAGCATGGACACACTGCCTTTGAGGAGCAGAAAGCCTATTGTAAAATGTCCCGATATGGGCATAAGCCAACCAACCCCTATATTCTGTGGGTAGGGAACAAATTACTCACCTCTGACTATGCTGTGCCATTTCGATAGCCCTTCGAGCTGGCACAGGTGAGCCCCCGTCCGTCACACTCAGAACTTCCATGGACTTCCTCTCCGGCCGACGCTTGCCATGGCGGTTTAACATTGGGGAGTCAACTCGCTTTCGTGGGGGGTCTGAGGGTGAAAAATCAAAGGATCAACATACCTAATGCGAGCATAGAGAATTATTTTGAGAGCAGTGCAACTTTATGATCCTCTACTGTGTCTCCAAAGTCAGAGAGAGATTTGTAAAATCTAGATTTTAACTGTTTAAAAGTTTTGCGACTCATGAATTAACAGAAGAATAGAGATAGGAACAAAAGAGTAACCGGAAGAAGCTTTATGGGATAAACAAGAGACAGTGGAAGAAAGGAAGGAAAATTTAAGTACTGAAGTGAAGGGGAAATAAAGAAAGGACAAAGAATAGAACAAACCAAAGGCCAAATAGCAAAAAGAAAAGGGAAATAAAAGAGGGACATACACCAGCAGCAAGAAAGAAATGAAAGATAATGCAAAAAATAGAGAGGAATAGAAAAATGATAGGAAAAAGACAGGAAAGATGGAGGAAACAGAAAAGAGGAAAACAAGGAAGGAAAAGGGAATGACATCAGAGAACTCATAAAATGAGTATGAAACATACAAAGAATAAAGGACAGGAGAAAGAAGAAAAGTAGGGTAAAAGAAAGGAAAGAAGAGTATAGTAAGGAGTCCTTCCAAGACACACAGCCCTACCTATATCATTTCTTGGAGGCAGGTCTTCGTCCTCACAGCTGGGGTACCTCTCTTTCCGATCAAGAAGGAGGTAATAGATCATTTTCTCTTGGTTTTCGCTGAAGGAAGAATAGGATAAAAAAACATAGCTCTAACAAATGACAACAGGATATGCAGGGATAATGCCAGCCCAGTGAGAGGTTGAGAGGTAGCAGCATCCATTGAGCAAGATGTGTTGGGAGTCGGTACCTCCTCTGCAGCATTGCAGCAAACATCCCATCCCCTTTGAGAGGGAGACCGAAGGATCTGCAGAATGACAGGTTCACTGCCCCATTGGGCAAGAGACAAACTCTAATGTCATTGTAGTCTACTGGGGATGTGGTACACTGGAGAGGTGGGGGCTAGAAGAAGAGATGTGGTCTAGTAGAGCACATACAATTTAGTGCTGACATGACCTAGTGCAGTAGCCTAAAGTAGTGAAGTCTCAGGCAGATGATGTGGTCTACTAACATATATGTGGTCTGGAAAAGAAGTGGTTAAGTGTTGGAGGTGTCGTCTGTTGAAGGGGGCGTGACCTGGTGGAAGAGGTGTGGTCTAGAGGTGGTGCTGTTTACTAAGGAGATGAGGTCTACTGGAGGAGGTGAAACATTGTAGAAGACATGTAAGCCAGCAGAAGAGGTGTTATTTGGAGGCTGTGATGTCATTGCAGAGATGTTTTCACGAGTAGCATATATGATCTGATGAAGTTGTGGAATGTAGGAAGATGGGTCTACTGGAATGTGGGTGGTCTACAGAAAAATCTGTCTAATAGTGGAAAAGAGCGAATTAGTGGAGTAGTGTAGTTTAGTGCAATAGGTATCATTTAATGGATGATGTATTGTCTGATGGAAGATGTGATTGTCTAGCCTAATGGAAGTGTATTTTAGTGGAAGTGGTGTGCTCCTTACATCTAGAAGAGAAGGCTATGTTATGCTAATAAGATTTAGAGAGAGCATGGCTGCCCCAGCACCTGGGTTTCCCCGTGACACGCAAAAAAGCAGGTCCTCACACAAAAGAGAAAAGCATAGAGCGGGCACAAATAAAAGGCGAGGAAGTGACCTAGTGTGTGTATTCCTTAGTTCTGTGGGACACTAGTCCAAAGGGCCGGGGTCAAGAGCCGAAAAGAATGGCCTCCTGGTCTCTTTCTTTTAAATCACGAAGTCACTGCCAAGTTTAAGTCGGCTGAGCTAAGAGCTTTTGAAGGAAGATAGTGTTACATGAGTCCTGAGTAAATGGGGGCTCCTGATACAGGCATGATCTTATGCACTGTACTGAAGACTTTAAACTATATGCACTTCTCAATAGGCAGCTAGTGGAGTTTCTGAAGGAGCATAGCGGCAGACAGAATTTAGGGCAGGAAAACAGTAATTTAGCAGTGGCATTTTGGACCAATTGCATCCTCTTAATAACCAATTGCTTTCTCCCTAGATACAAGATTTTAAAGTAATCCAGGTGCAACAGCATAAGCGACTGAATAATCAGCTGCTGAATTTAAGGCTGAAAGAAGACGATAATGGGCTTGAGTCCCCTCAGAAGGCCAAAACAAGTGCCTTCAAGAGTCCTCACTTGGGTCTCAAAAGCAAGGTTATCATCCAACCAAAAGCCCAGGGTTTTTATGGATGATTTAGGTTTGGGAGGCGGGAGCAGGGAGATGGGACTGTAATTTTCAGGTTTAGACAGATCAAGATACATTTTCTTCAGAAGGGGAATTATTTTCACGTGCTTCACTGTACCATAGCCGAGGTCAGAGAGAGGTTGGCAACCTCTAAGAAGGATGGAAAAATAGATTCATGAAGTTTTCAAACTGTTTCAGGTTTGAGGGGGTCATCGGAAGAGCCAGATTTTACTTGATTGCATAGGGTCTATAAAGAAGTCAAATTAAATGGAGCGTATTTATTTAGTTCTGCCTCATGCCATGGCTCACCTATCCAGCAAAGGCAGTCCTATGCATCGGCTGGGACTTATTGTCAAAAGTGGAAGTGTCTTTTCGACAAAATAAATCAGCTAATTTATCGACTGTCCCTGAAGAGGCATCTGGTTTCATTCAGCTAGTAACAATAGGAAAGAGTACTTTTGCTGGATTATTACTATTTATGATTTTATTAAAGAAACAAGCTTGGCGTTGTGGTGGGGGGTTGCTTTACCCATCCAAAAGTCGAATTCACATGCATATGGTCCACAGGACGGCGGTCTGTCCGGAAGTGGAAGCAGAGCAATGCCGACAGAGCACAGCGAGTGGAGACCACGGAGAGAGCGGGAGCGGGAAGCGGCTCCGAGGCGTTTTAGCGTTTTTGGCATCCTGGGCATCCTCACCAGCGGTTCAGCATGTCCGCGAAAGTCCTGAGGAAGGACTGGTTGTGATCACGGCTCAGCGGCTCGAGGAGCCAGGTCTAGCCATCGGGAGAGAGTCACCAGAAAATTTGAGAGGGCGCCTCAAAAGAGTAGTACAGAGTGGCGTGATAAGGCACTGAGGCACCGAGGTACGGCTGCAAAGTGAGAGCACGGAGGTGGAGGGGCATGGTGGGGCGAAAGCAGGGAATTACCCCAAAAAACCCCAAACAAAATATTAACTTTAAAACCAACCTCAAACTGCAAATTTTAAAGTGGAGAACTGTAAAAGACAATTGTTTCAACCACAGTCCCCAGCCCACATAACCAGTACCACCATTGCTATTGCCTGCGCTATCAGTTATCAGCTCTATCACCAGTATCAGCACCCATACTAGCATAACCCTCAGAATAACTTTTGACGCTGCACTGACATTTGCCACTCGAGTGGTCAGGTGAAGCAAGCAAGATAGCCATAGCTGGTTATCGCTAAGTGTGAGCTGCAGCCCTCCTGCGGAAGCGGTCCGGCTAGGTCTGGATGCGGTTTGCAGTGCAGTTACCAAGCCCTGTTTGCCCTCCCGACCTCATCCTTGTCTCAGAATTTAAATGTGCCATAGTAGGCATAGTTCGGTATAGATACACAAATCAAAGGAGATCGAGGGAGATACCTAAAAAAATCCAATATTGAGCGTATTACCTAACAGTAGGAGAGTGGACTTAAATACTTTGCACAAAAATATGAAAAGAAAAGAACAGAATACTAGAATAAACTAACTTATGGTACACTGTAGGACAGCTGAAGGCCACCAGAATGGATTGTATTGCCCTTTCATCAGACAAACCAACTAACTAGGAAAAAGGAGCATGAGGTCAGGCAAAGCACGAAACAGCACCATTAACAACGCCACCAATCAAACTAAGAGAAAAAGGAAAAGAGATCTGGACTGATCAGATAACCGCAAAAGGGAGAGTGAGCAGTGACTCAGACTGCCTCAGCCTATCCAGGGCACAGAGCACAATCAATAAATCTGGCAGGAGCCCGGCAGAGCAAAACAATAACATTGAAAAAAGACCAGAAGAGAGCTAGATCAGCGGGAAAATGGGACTCCCCAGGAGGAGGGAGCAAAGTACGATGTTGCACACAATGACCGTAAGCTAACCGACTACTATTCTGTTCGACCATCAATGGTGAAAGTAAGAGGGACTCACTGGTCATAACCCAGCAAAACACAGGGGGTAGTCCACCATTCGTTCAGGTCCTGCGAACCAATAGGGATCATGGGGAACTGGCCTTCGGTGGGAGGAAATTTTGTCTATGGCCCCAGTGGACTCAACCCCTGCGTTAGGACCACTTCATACTCCCAAGCAAGCAAACACCGTGAGTAACATCTGCATAGATTCTGACAATCCCCACCGGACGTCTAGCCCGGTTAACCTATCCATTCTTGACTCAGAGATGGTAGCAACCACTGAAATCTTAAAACAAGAGTCCCCCCAGGACGGCTTAATGAGCTTTAGCTGTGAGCTCTCCTCCTTCCTGACGTACGGATATGGAGGCAATGAGCAAGAGCCTCAAGAGGCAAAACTGGCTGTCACAGACAGGGTGTCAGAAGAAGGCAATGTCTCACAGAAAGAAATATTCAATGTAAGAACATCTGAGGGTGGTCAAAGTGGTGACCACATGGTTAATTCACAACCCCGGGTGATAACTAGTGGGAATGACATGTGGGCCGCAATCCTGAACTCAATGCAGGCAACAGTAATTACCACAAAGGCCACTGAGATTTCTCCCATAGAATCAAGAAAACATAATACGGCCCTAAGTGGAAGGCAAAATGAGTATAGTATTCCCCATGTCAACTCAAATGTTAACTTAAACGTAGCAGTAATGAATGCCTTTGACTCAGAAGACACCATTCCAATATTAAGGACTCAGTCAGAATATCATCCATCCACATTAACCAAAGGCCCCACGGAGTAAAGAGCAAGTGCCTGTAGGGGTCAGCAGAGTGCAATGCCAAACAATAACATAACATGAGAGACCAGCCCGCTAAGTCCGACCAACACAAGTAGGGTGAGAAATGAAAAATCTGCTACAGAGGAGCTAAACTGGTCAATGCAACATAGCATGTGCAATCACGAGCTGAACCGTCAGCTGCTTCGGATCCCGGAATTTACCTCAAGATCCCCCTCTGATGTACTGAACCGTTCTACCATCTTAAAACTCATAAAAGCACTCCCTGACCTCCAACAGGTGTCCACTGAAGACATTGCTGCTATAAAATTCATCCAAGCAAGAGGCAAGCAGCTTACCAACCCAACGCTTGTTATTTTCTCAGAGCCCAATCTCCCCAAACAAATCCTGGAGAGGAAGGACCATTTGAGAGCCTGGGGTATTGAGGTGGCCACATATCAAGGTGAGCGTTATCCGCACCCGTTATTAAAAAATCATCATTCCAACAAGTCTAAAGGTGCATGGTCAGTCCTGCGTGGAGCACACTCTACCCTTAATCTAAGTGAAGCCACTGAAGGAAAAGCTAGCGAAAGGGCAGTAGCCCAGTCCCCCTTAAGAGTTCAAATATGAAACGAAGAAGGGAGAAGGAGACTAGTATCAAGCCAGAACTCACGGTCCAACTTGAGGTGGCTACCACTGTCATTATCCTCAGGAGTGGTCCGTAAAATGTGAATAGTAAAGGAACAACTCCCACAAGGGGCACTAAACATCTGCTCATGGAATATAGAAGGCCTACAGGCAAAATTGGGGGACTGGGCAATAATCTGTTCTTCAGCTCATTTGACATCATACTGATACAGGAGTCCTGGACCAAGGAGTCGATAACCCTTATTGGTTACACAGAATTTCCTAAACCAGCCACGAAAACTGGCAGAGCCGTTAGGGCAAAGGGAGGCCTAGTAACGTATATCAGCATAAGTATCCTTGCTAAGATGTCAGAGCCTAAAGAGGAAATCCCACCGTTCCAACTAGTCAGGCTAGATGGTTGGGGAAAGAACATACATGAGCCACTGATTCTAATAAATATATATATTAATCCAAAGATCGGTACTGAAAATCTCAAACGATTGAAATGGTCATCTAACTCCATTAAAAAGTCAAGCAGTCGAGGCTAGAATCCATGCCCACGGACACCGCAAATTTGACAACGGTCTGGGAGAACTTTGTTAAGGACCTTACAAGCCAAGATCCTCTGGGAAATATGAAAAAGGGAGTACAACTGAACCATAGTAACCCCATACACATACCACCGCCTGTTCGCAGGAGAAAAGCACCGGTAGGTATGCTGCTGAGGCAACTGCGCAAACAACCGGAGAACAGTACACTACTGAGCGCCTTGCGAGAACAAAGGAAACTCCTAAAAAAGGAAATGTGGTCCTTTAAAAAAGATCAGCAAGAAATGCTCTGGGCCAAGCTACACTATGCGTCAAAATCATCAGACCCAGAAAGATTCTGGTAATTAATCAATTCTATTGAAAAGGGTCCAAAAGCAGCTAACAATGCCAGTATAACCGAGGGAGCTTAGGTGGACCACCTCAAGTTACATCTAGGGGAGCTGCCCAATGGAGAAGCAGCGTTAACACAGGGGGAGTCCAACACTTGGGAACCCGACGCCTTGAACACCTTGACAATCACACCGCTAGAGATAATGAAAGTCATTTGGGAGGTCGCAAACAGATTGCGCGCCTGGGCCCAATGGTTTACTGCAAGCTTTGTTTAAACAAGCAACAGAAAGATGGGCAGGTTTCCTGGCTGCAATGTTCAATCACGTGTTTACAACTGGGACTGTGCCGGAAAGTTGGAAGGGCTCAATAATCTACCCCATATTCAAGGGAGGGAAGGCTGCCTCTCCAAGCAATTGCAGACTAATCGCCCTTCTGGATGTTGACCTCAAGTACTTTTCGACTTGCTTGCTGCAGCATTTAGAGGCATGGACTGCAGATAACAACATACTTCCCATAAATCAAAGCGGATTCACCAAGAACCAGGGAATGTTAACGAACCTTATGGCACTGGGACTGATTATCAACAGAGCAAAGGCAACTGGGATCCTCATGTACCTGTGTTTTGTTGATTTTAAAGCTCCCTTTGATTGTGTCCCCTCTGTAAATTGTGGACTAAACTAAAGCAATGGGGGCTGCCATTTTAAATGTCATTCAATTTATATATTAAGATATGTGGGTGAAGGTTAAACTCGGGGGAGGTTCATATCTATCTGGGGCAGTTAAAACGACAGTTGGATTAAAACAAGGCTGTGTTTTGGCACCAATTCTGTTTAATCTGTACATAGCAGACCTTTCTACCAATTTAAACAGTCTGCTCACTCCCCCTCCCTTGGTGGTCAACAATTATCCAATATGGTATACGCAGATGATCTGATATTGCTTAGTAATACTAGAATTGGCATGCAAAAACTGTTGAATAATCTAGAAGGATATGCTAGAATAAATGAATTAGAAATAAATCAAAGTAAAACCAAAATGATTGCCCTTAACCGCAGACCCTCCAACCAATGCAAGTAGTATCTGAATGGGAAGACCATAGGGGAAGTATCCTCGTACAGATACCTAAGAGTTATGATAGATGCAAGAGGCAACTACTTGTCCCTAAAAGAAGTGATAAAATGCAAGGCACAAGCACTAATTCACGCTTTTGGTATGCTTGCAAATACCATTCGTGGCCACGCTTTGAATCCACTGACTGCCATAATGAGAGCAAAATTACTTCCAACTCTCGCCTATGGGACTGAATTATTGAGAGGGATGGCGGAAGCTCTCTTGGATAAACTTCTGGTAAAGGCATATAAGCATGTCTTCCGGCTAACGGGATATGCTTCCCCGGCCCAGGTCTGACTGGAATTTATGCTGGTCAAGCAGTCACTGGCTCGACCAGCGGCATACATCAAATTTTGCTACAAATTATGTCATGCCCCAAGGGGGATGTTAGCTAATCTAGCGTGGCAGGAAATACACATGGAAAGGCGCAACAGTAATTATAAAAACTATCTGGAAAAAAGCCTAACACATCTGACTCTAGTTGAGGTATGGGATCAGTCGCTCCCTAGCCCGGCTTTTAATAAAGTAGTGAACAAAACAAGTGAATTACACAGCAGGGAAGAATTGGCTAAAGGGTCTCATGGCTGGTTGGTTCTTAATTCATATAAAGTATTTAAAGAATCACCACTATTGGCTGCCACCTACTCACTAAAAATTAAACAACGCTCTCTAAAACTAAAGCTGAGCAATATGCCAACACTAGATCTCATGCCAAAATGGAAGAAGGTATCACAAATAGACAACCAGGAATGCCATCTATGTCATCTGGCAGTAGAAACCCTCGAGCACGTGGTCTTTATTTGTCCAGCTTTGGCCATAGAAAGAAGACAAATACTGAAGAAAGAACTAAATGAATTAGGAGTTAGATCATGTAGACAAGCTCTAATTGAAGCACGTAACCCTAGCAACACCATACTGAATATTAGGCCTGTCCAATTTCTGGAACTTTTTATGTCCCAAATCACCCCGCCAATAACTAGTGGACAGGAACCACGCCAGGGGTGCTGGATCAATTTATTACGAAACATGAGAACCACCTACTGTGAAAATACAGGGTGGAAAGAGGCAGGGCAGTTATTCCATGTAGGTGTGTTTTTAATTCTCCTTGTAACAAAGCCCTATAGTCGTAGTTGGAGCTAAGTGGGGTTAACCTGCCCCACGCACTAATTATGTCTTGATTTATGCACTATTAATGGTTTATTGTATTTATGTTTTGTGTAATCCTATGTGGAAGGAATGTTTTATGGTTTTAATTAACTAATAAATAAATACTCTCTCTCCTATTAGAGAAGAACTCGGTCCCAGTTTTCCTTATCAATATATGATACACACTGACTGCGCTCATATAGCGGACTTTTGCTGAGCCATCATAAGACTTAGTCCATACTGGCTCGAGCACCCTGCATCATTTTTTCCGCAATCAAAATGCCATCGAACCAGGAAGGCACAGCCTTTTTTTGACTTGGCCCTGATGGACAGGTATGAAAGTGTCAAGGGCCGAAGTAATCCATCACTTTATCTCGGACTGTGCACAGACCACATTAGAGTTTAGCTGGGGGGTGTTGGCTGAAATGTAGCTTCCAAATTCCGACAGATTCAATTTATACCAAGGCTTTCTAATGGTAGTGTTAGTGGCAATAGTATTTATAGTGCTAGTCAGTTTTGGGAATTAGACAGTGGTCAGACCAGGTTGCCCTAAAGCAGAAGATGTGCTCATGTCACTCATGTACTGTGAGGCAAGGTGTTCTCTCATGGAGCAGAAGAGGTGTGCTTTAGTGGTCTAGTGAAGAGAGTGTCCTTTTATGTTTCGACTGGTTCAGGTATGCTTTTGTGGCCCAGCTAAGGAGTGATCTTGTGTGAGTGATTTGGTTCCTGGGAGGTGTGATTGTGTGGGCCTGAATTACAAAACAGGCATAGGGCTCTAGTTTGCATCCATTTGCAATCCGACCTGCAAATGAGATTATTTCTCTCCAGGGCATGTCTTGTTCTCTGAGTTAGAATAGATCCTGAAGATATTGTAATAGGGCGACATGTAACATTGGCTCAAACCTCTGCTCAGGATTTCTCTACAGAAAGACACTTAACCCTCAAGGGGGTCATCTTGTTCTGTTTTATTTTAAATGCTGTGGTGCCAAGTGTACGTGCAGAGGACCTGACAGCACAGCTCTTGCCTGGGGCTATATCCTATTTCTGCCCATCTGTCTCTTTTGTAATATGGCCTAGTCACATGGGCAGAGGCATTCGGTCATGAGCATGGGCCAAGCTACCATAAAAATGAGAGAACATCGATCTCATACTAGGCTAGCATAAATTAATGCCCGTGGAATGTGTATCACAGAAGGGTCTGCACATCATCTGCAGTCACTTCCATAAACCCAAAGGAATCCAGGAGCACAGAAAATGAATTAGAAGCACTCACTCTGCTCTTTCCCCTTCGGTAACATGGGCTGTGTTTTCACCGAAGAGGTGTGGTCTTATGGTCAGGTGAAGGAGATGTGTTTCCGAAGTTTAGAGGAAAACCAAGAAAACAGAGCGATATTTCGGATTCTCCCAACTGACCACATGTGAGATCCTGTATCATCAATTAATGCTACTGGGAACTGTTTTCTTCAGCTGCATTTATTGGGAGGGCTTAATATGGAGCACACCACTCTCCGTGTTAAGTACTGTTTTTAAAAAATGTCGTGGACAGATGCACAACAAACTTGTCCAGTATTGTTTGGCCCTTTTACCTTCTAGTCCCTGTTTCCCCTGAAACCTGCCCATACCAGTGGTGGTCCTCAAGTATTGCCCTGGGAGTTGCTACTCACTCGTCGTTCTGCAGTTCCAGCTTCAGCTTGCCCTTATCCCTGAAGCAGCCCAACGAGTGCATGCTGTCCAACACGTCAGGATCGAACTCGCTGACCGAGTGTATCCTCCGGATGGACACTTTCCTGGGGGTGGGCTGCTCGGGTTCCGGCTCGTTCTTTCCACCCCTGAAACCAAAAAAGCAGCATATTGGACAATGATGGCCACGACCCACAGACCCACCTGAACCACTTGCTCACCAGGAACAGTTAAGGATCTAGAATACAACAATTCTCAAGTACAGCAAGTTAGCACATTCTTTCTTATTGCAGTTCAGAGCATTTATTGGACTGTTAGTGGCCACAAAATGTAGTTCATAGAGGATGCTTCTGTGGATATTTCACAGAGGGGCAAACAACGACGCTCATTAGGCATGGACGTCTGCCCATAGTGATTTCCCCATGCTAGTTCTTACATAGGTTGCCCGCCTGTTCCCCCGCTACTCCTTCCCATTCTGCCAACTGGCATTTGCCACCTGCATCTGCTGCGTTATTTACTTGGTGCAGTGCAGATGGCAACATGCACGTCGGCATGAAACACAGCACAATATAACATAGTTCATGGATCTCATTAGGCACTGGGGGGATTTGCTGTAGGGTCACAAGTAGACAGCCGAAACACCATCGATACGAACCTAGAAGTTTAAAAGGGCCTTCTGGTGTATGATGTCACAGATGCTTATTATTGATGATTGTTGGAGATGCTGTTTTAGGAAGAGAGAACTGATTTTTAATTTCCATTAAGTTCCTTTAATAAGTGGTCTACTACCTTCTTACTGAAAGGCCTGGCAATGAGGACAAAGAACTTGATGTCAAAGACAGGATTGTCGGGAGACCAAGGATCAGATGTACAAAGCAATTTTCGGCGAATCGGCCCGTTTGCGACTTGAAAAATGCTATTCGGGTTTTGCGATTCGATATTAGGAAGGGGCGTGTCAAGGGCGTCCCTTCCTAATACTGAATCCAAATGGTATGTCTGATTGTTTTGTGACCACGAATGTGGTCGCAAAACAATCGCAGTTGGTGCTAACCCATCCGCAAATGGGAAGGGGTCCCACTTTGTGAATGGCAGCAAAAATATTTTTTCAGAGCAGGCAGTGGTCCCACGGACCAATGCCTGCTCTGAAAAAATGAAAAGTTTTCATTTTTGATTTTAAAATGCATCCCGTTTTAAATAAAAAAAAATTTTTAAAACTGCTTTATTTAAAAACAGTCACAGACATGGTGGCCTGCTGTCTCCAGCAGGCCACCATCCCTGTGAGGGCAGCCGTTCCCAATGGGGTCCCAAATTGCGACCTACCCCATGAATATTCATGGGGTAGGTCATTTGCGACCCCATTGCGAATCGCAAACAGTGTAAAGTACACTGTTGTACATCCGGTATTGCGAGTCGCAATTTGCGAGTCGCTAGACTCACAGTTTGCAAGACGCAATACCGGATCTTTGTACATGTGGCCCCAAGTGAGGTCTAGGCTTTGTGTCGGTGCCCAAAGCCCTCCTCCTAAACACGCGGCTGCTGCAATTAAATGTGCGAGCACGGAATACTGAGGCAGCATAATCCTGAATCCATCCTTGGCCTCTTCAATCCATTTAAAGCAAGTCCCTGCTCTTTCAGCTCCCTCTTGCAGCTTTCTGCTTTCTCCCATATTTTTACTACTAATGATATTACCACATCGGTATTTACTGCCGCTTGTAATTCCCACCACAGCATTTATAACCAATAATAATGCTATGCCTCCAACGGTAATAATTAAATATCAACACCATCAATACTTTAACTCAGCGGAGTGTTAATTTTCAACTGCTAGCGCGTTTTCTTTAATAAACCCCCCGTGTTGGGTCTTTTTCTGAACCAAAGCAGTGTAATTTCGAGAAAGCTATCCTCGGCTACACAGTACACTTGACAACTATTTCGGGAAAGGCTGCATCACCACAAACCTTTTTCTCTGAGTAAGAAAAAAAACGAAATTTTGCGTGCCTGTTCAGTGGTCTTAATTAGCCAGGTTTTGCATAATACCCTTTGGAGAGTTTCTAAAAGCAGCAGTGGGCCTTCTTAAGAATTACTGTCATCAGCAACCCAGAAAGCTGCCCTGCTGCTCGAATGAGAACAATTATACGCCGTATCTCGGCTTCATTACCTCCCCTGATTACATCATGCCTCACGCGGAAGGGGCACTGGTGAATCTAAGCTGCACGCCAAGAGTGACGGATTTTTTTTCAAAACGGTGAACTTTTTTGTTTGTGCCTGCGTAGAGGTTCTCGCCAGGTGTGCTTCCTATAGCTGAAGTCAGGTCTTGGAGAACCTCGGCCACTGATGGAAGTCTGGGGCTATGGTTTGAGGTGCGGTAGAGCGCATGCGCGTCAGGTACACGTAGGCGGGTGTGTACATTCTTTCCCACAAACCTTTAAGTAAAACGGGAAGAAACTGCGACGACAATCCTTAAATTACACCCTATGGCACTTACAACCCATCGACAGCAGTGGCCTGGCAATTAACACTCGGATGAGGGCCTCTGTCTTTGAACCCTGATGATCCTGTTTTCCCTTAAATCCATGCTCTCAGGGAACCCTGGCTTGGGTTAGACTCAGCAGTCCCCTTCCTCTGCTTCTTTGAACTCTGTCCCTAAAATTGGGTTCACCAAGTAGATGCATCGAATAGGGACAGGGAGCTGGAAGATCACTCCTGCCTCTGCGCCGGGCAGACCTTTGGCCATACACAAACACATCAACACTGGGAGATCTGCAACACTAAACAACACTATCTCCAGAGCATCACCGAGAGCACAAGGTTGTGCTCTATAAAAGAGCATACCATATAGTACCCTGGGTACAGCAATGGCACGGTGACCATAAAACCATCTATGCTACCACATGAGCGTGGCGGGTGGCTTGGCAAACGCTGCCTGGTAAGAGGGGAGGAAAAATGATGGTGTTGGGAATGAGCATACTATACACCAGCACCTCTTACACCTCAAGCTCACTCAGTGAGAGACTTCAATGATCCAGTCTTTTAGACCATGGATGAGACTTCCCAACATCATACCATGACTGAAGACCTTGTACATGTACATGACTGCTTAACCACCTGTCATTATGAGAGATGCATCAAGCCTGTGATGACACTGACAAGAATACCTCCAAAAGAAACCAAGTCAGTGGCACAACATGTACTTCAGCGCTCCAAATACTTGCAGGAATTCCCGGTAAGTCACAAAACTAGCAACACCACAGAGACAGCTCTTAAATTGTTTATGTTATAGTAATATGAACTTGTAAGGCGCACTATCAACTCAAAGGCCCTGGCCCTGCTAGATGACAGGGGGAACAGCAGGGAGTAACCTAATCTGAGCTGAATAGATAGATGTTTCAGTTCAAAGGTCAAGGTGCTCCATAGACTGGTGTTCAGAACAGAAAAAGCTCTGCTACCCAGTCCAAAATGTTTAAAGTGTGGTATGGTGGGAATAAGCATATTTGAAGAACAAAGATTTCTAGATGGGTTGTATTTGATTATTTTCTGCCTTGAAAAAATTGGGACATTTTTGTAAAATTTGTAAAATACACATGAGACTTTGAAGATGATACGCTGTTGGATAAGCAACTAGTGTTATGTGTGGCTTGATTTTGGATGATTTGAAAATGAAATGAAAATACATTTGTACCAGAAGGGTCCAAGGCTCCATACCCACTGAAAAAACACCACGCCTGGATCAGTCAATAGCAGCCAACCGAAAAAAACCTTGAGTTCCTAAGAAAAAAAAAAGTTTTGAGACCTTTTCTAAAAGCCAAATGATTCTCCATGCCTGCTAAATAGTGGGTATAGAGTGTTCCACAATTTAGCAGTGGCTACTGAAAAACATCTGCCAACCCAATCGGGCCCGATGAATTTTCAGAACCAACACGAGATTATGTTTTGCTGAAAGAAGTGGCCCAGTTGGAGCATACCACTGAAACTTACATCTAATAGACCTACCTCCCATATTGTGCAAAGTTTTGTGAGTGATACAAAGGGACTTCAAGATAATTCTCTTTCTAACTGGAATTCAAAGTAGCTAAGGAAGTTCACCAGAAATTGACTGGTATTTGGGAATGTCCAAGATAAGCCGAGCTGCTGCATTTTGGACAGTTTGCAGTTTTCTCAAAGAAAGGTTATTTGTGTTCAAATAAAGGGCATTGCAGTATTCCATCCATGATGAGATCATGGCAAGAAGGTGCTGTTAACGGAATTCAAGGAAAGATTTTCCTTAAAGATCTAATCATTTTGAAGCATGAAGATACCGTGCAACTCACTCGAAGATTGAAGGAGAGCTGCTGATCAGAAATCACCTCAAGAGTTTTGGCTTAATACTGGAGGGTGGAACCCTCAGAACATCTGGCCACCAACTGTTACTCTATACCGAGGGGAAACTGCCCAAAATGGTGACCTCATTCTTTTCTACATTTAATTTAAGACAACTGTCCTTCATACATGCAAAAAGTGCCTTCATGCAGCTGATGGCTATTGAATGCACATCTTCCATGATGGATAGAATAATCTGTGTGTCATTTCCATAAAATAACCCCTTAAGCCATTAAATTTAATCAGTTTAGCCAATGAAGACATGTTCGGATTAAATGAAGTAGGTCTTAACGAGAAGCCCAGAGGGACCCCACACAGAAGAAAAAATGACTTTGACCTAAACTGTCCACCTACTACTGTTTGTTCTCTATCTGTCAAAAAGTATCTTAAAAGATTCAGAGCAGTATGTTTAATTCCAAACTGAAATAGGAAGGAAGTGAGGAGAAGCAGGGAGACCGTATCAAAGGCTGCAGGCAGCTCTAACACAATTAATGCCTCAGGCCTGCCCACATCCACTAGTGATGTAATACTATCTATCCTGTTACCAAGGCATATTCTGTGCTATGCTCACTGTGAAAGCCTGATTGCAAAGGATCCAGCAAATTATGAGCCTCAATAAATTGAGTCAGTAGCAGGGATATAGGCAGTGCTTAATTTTGATGGTGATTTCCAGTGGGGGGCACCAGCACTTATTTGTGAGGGCCGGCACTTATGTTTCTGCATCAGGCATTTACTGCGAGCAAAAGACACATATGGGAAAGATGGAGGAAGAGAAAAACAAAAAAGTATCACAAAAGCAAGCAGACAGTGTCAGCTGGAGGGGCAGAGAGTGACTGTAAATGGATTAAAGGGACCCGGAATGGCTTAAAGATTTCTCTACCTCAGTATTCTGTGCTCGCACACTTAATTGCAGTGTTTCAAAGAAGAGCTTTGGGTGCAGGCAAGTTTTTATTTGCAAATTAAGCACTGGATATAGGGCAGTAGTTTTTTTCAATCTTTGGGACCAGGATTTGTTTTTTTCAATGAAGGCCTACAGTTTCTTTCCATGACTTAGGGAAACTGGCAGCTCCTTCACTATGGTGAAGGAGTGTCATCCCCCTAGCCAAGAGCCAGGAGATGAAAAATAAAATGATAGTTGCACTAACGTTTTATTTTTCATCTGCTGGCTCAGCCAGCAGTACAGGGAGGGGCGGGTGCGGCAACCGGAGGTGAGAGGGGGAGGAGAAGAGAGTGTGCACCTATGTGCACGTGTGTTTGGCTGGCTGTCTCAGGCACTTAGGCTTCTCCAGCCCAACTGTGTTTAACAACTGAGCTGAAGAAAGTGCACAGACCCCAGGGCACTGTCTGAGCAGCAGTGACTGCCGCTCAGACCAATCCTGACACTGCTTTCATGCTATATTTGGCATGAAAGCAGCACCAGCTTTGCTGGGGAGCCTGTGCTGGTATCCCAGCGAATGCTGGTGCACCACACGGAGGGAAGAGGTGCTCGAGGCGGCAGGAGATGGAGACGGCGGTAAGGTAAGTTTATTTTAATTTTAATTCCCCCCCCTCCGTCTCCATCCCCTCCCCCCGCCTCTCCTCTTGAGATTTGGGGCGGCCACTACTACAGAGGCTATACCTTCATTCATGGTAGTGGGAAAGTGCCTTTCTACTATCCCAGAAACCCAGTGAAGAATTTTAGGCAGGCATGGAAAGAAGACGAGATTGACGTCATATTCAAAAGAAGCTTCTCAAACTGTTCACTCGACATAGGAGGGAAAAAACACTGCTGAGTAATCTAATCTAACGTAACATCCCTAGTGCCAGTGTCTGCAGAGTCCTGCACAGCCAGTCTTATAGAACTGTCCGATTTCTCCTGCTCATTAGAAGTAGCACATTCGAACAGATATTCAGGATCTTAGATTGAAAGAAGATTGCCAGATCATCACAGAATGCCTGCCTAAAGTTTAAGTTCTCTGACACCTTGGGAGAGGAGAGTACGTTTACAAGTTAGACAAAGAAAGTAATTAGCAAGACAAGAAGCATCAGGCCACCTACCATTCTACGTCACAGAAACAAAACAGGACTATTGCAAAGGCTTCCTTACTAGCCAATCGCATTTGTTTCTGCTGTTTAGGAGAGATGATCCTTATATTTTGTCGTTTAGCACAATGGCAGTAAAACGTCTGCATATATATTTGTGGCACACAAGTCACGATTGTTCAATTTTATTACCTCGGGTACATTATTTGAATTTAAGTCAACATTAACCAGTTAATAATTTATTCAGTCAATCAGTACACTGGTCTCAGTCAATTCACAGCTGACTTATATGGTGTCTAGCTAAACTTTTTACTGCTCAGGTGATCTTATTGAGTAATGTTTTTTTGTAAATTAAACGCCAGGGACATTCATTTTGGCATCCTGAAAAGGGTGACAAGGAGGAGGCGAGTAAAATGTGCCCTAGTACACAACGCTGTAGAACATTTATAATTTCCTTCCTCAAGTTTACAAATATTGACAAGCAGTTGCAAAGATAATAGAGCTGACTTTATTGTGCCAATTCAAGAAAATACGGGCATGACAATTGCAGCTTGCTTGCATTAGCACATTCAAGCCAGACCTTTTGGCTTTGCACATGCTTGTGGTTAGTTTGCAGAGTTTATGTGAGGCTTCTGATTGGCCCAAATAACCACCTCTGACTGTGGCTGTGGACCAAGGAGTGCTGTACGACGAGAGAAGGTATGAAATCGTAAATCTCACATGGTATTTTTACATATTTTATTACATAATCACATTCCATTACATTCAAAAAGTTTTTTATTCTTCTATTTTAAACACCAGGTGATTCATAAATTTAACCAGAATCATCCGATTTGGGGTTACAGCTACAATAACAACACTTCTCGTCCCCAAGAGTGTTTTCTTTCTTCCTTTTTGGTGTTCATCCTGTTACTCGGGAAGATGCATTATTTTAAACATTGATCTAATACATTTTACTTGAAAATTAAAAAAGAAACAAAACTGCCTCGTGCTTTAAAAATAAAGTGTAACCACATGTATCCCCCTACAAGCCTGTATTCCGTGCAGTCAAGTGGAGACCAGTCACAAAAGGAG
Organism: Pleurodeles waltl; assembly: GCF_031143425.1. Classification (NCBI taxonomy): domain Eukaryota; kingdom Metazoa; phylum Chordata; class Amphibia; order Caudata; family Salamandridae; genus Pleurodeles; species Pleurodeles waltl. Next base: position 1,350,104,599 of record NC_090446.1, on the reverse strand, counting down.
AGGTATTTGGCATTTGACTAACAAATACTTAGCCCAGGGGTCTTCAACTTTTTTTTGATAACCTGTCAGGGGCTGCTCTGACCTCTCAGGAAGTGCATCAATTACTCATGATTTCTTCATTGGTCCCCCTCGAGTTCATCACAGTCATTACATTATAAGGGGGGACATGTCCGTAAACCAGGCAACCACAAAATACTTCTAAATATGACACAACGTTTAGACCTAACGATATGCATAACTATCATCAAGCCCAAAAGTCCTTTTATTAGTACCCCAAACATTATCAGAACGTATGAAGTGTAATAAAGATTACTTGTAAGTAGTCAGAACATTACCACTTTATCCATACATCACAATCCTTACAGTATGAGGCGATAAAAACAGTGATAATGAAAAAAGCATGGCCCATGTTGAAATATTACTTCCAATACACCCCTAAGGGAAGAGAGAACTGTTTCATCCAGCAACATTATGATTTCTGGGGACCAACAACATCATCCACTAGCAGAACATTGTTGTCAAATAGGTACCAACATTTTAAACCAACCAATAAAGCAATACACCACCCACAGGGATAGCAGCAATCAACCCGTAGGAAGAAGAGGGTGGTGACATGGTCCCCCATACCATCCTGCTCATGCTGAGAGATGGACCACTCTCATCTCCATATGTCATGAGTAACATTAAGGGTTCCTGGAGAACCCAGTAGAATAATATGTACAATACTACTAGCACAACCTTCAGATCCACTGAGAGGTCAGTCACATACAACATGAACCCTATGAAGCTTGGAAAGAATGACCCACCTGCCATGACAATAAACAATGATTATTAAAAAACAAGCCTTAGCTTGCTGCAGAACAGCATCCAATTCAGTATGTACTCTGAACCAGGAAAAAAGGCAAGTTGTTGTGGTGACTGGTTAAGTATTTATGTGTTCACTGGCAGGGGGGGCTAATAGTTTATTATTAATTATAAAGGTTGAGGAGGTTACTTGTTTCACAGGTGTGGCTCATACACATAGAAAATTTTGATCTGGAAGAGAGATGAGGTGTAATGTCCACTCTCGTAGGCCAGCCACATCTCATAGTCACCAAGCTCATGTCCAGTGTTAAGTAACTCAGTTCATGCTCTTTGAAGTGGTCTCAGGATAGCCTTAAGCACCACATAAGTGCCACCACAAATGCAGTCTTATCAAACTAAGACATGCATAATTGCCTTCTCTCTTACGACCAGCCTATAATCACATGTCCAAAATGTCCCACAAATACATGATCACACATGTTTCAATAAAAATGTCAGTTTGTAGAAGATACTTACAAATACCAGGGGTGCTTCTGGATTTGGTCTAACTGCAAAAATCAAGAAATATAAAATAGGCAGGTAAATGACAGAGGTGAAATATATGTGAACTGTTTGCACAACCACGTGTTAGTGATAGTGAATAACCCAGAATTCACACTCTGGGATGTGCCATTGGAGTTAGTGAGATGGTAATAACAGAAAAGAAAGGAGGTACAAGGTTAAAGAGGGGACAGAGAAAAAAATATGCAACATTGATGACGATGGAGACATATTTACCATACAGGAGGGGAAGATGTGCAACTAAGGGGACCTGGTGAAATGAAGTCCTCATTCTCTGCCCCCAGGTTATTGGAGCTGCTAGGACGCATTACAAGACCTACGTGGACTTCGACAACTGCTCCAATTAGTGTTGTGTGGTGGCACAGACATGCCAAGTCAAAAAAGAATGCATGCAGGTAAGGAGCAGTTCTCTTTTTAGGTTGCCCAGCAGTGTGTGAGGCTGCAATCACTGTAGTAGCAGCTGTTGAGAAAGAAGGGTAACTAGTGAAGTCTTGGTTACTATGACATTGCCTGATCAGGGCCGCAGGTAGAACAGATCTTGTCTGGCCTTACCAAAGAGCGGAAGCTCCTGGTAATATGCATGGCCTTAGAGGGATGACAGACTCGTATTCTAGTAAAGATCATTCAATTCCTGTCTCTACAATCTCCTGTATCATCCAGCATACTCTCATTCAGTGCAAGGAGCTGGTAAGAAGAAGGCATCTTTGAGTTGGCAACTCAGAAGCCTCATGGCAGTAAAAAACAAAAAAAGGTCTGTCCCGGTAGTGGAAGGGCACACTTTCACCATCCCTGAAGCACAACAGGCACCGAAAGAGCAATGGGGCTGAGTGGTACTGGCACAGTTGAGTCTGCTCCTCAGGTCAGGCCATCTGCTGAAGTATTATTGTAAGGTCGCCCAGACTCTGCAGCAGCACTGGATTGAGGAAGATGTGCACGAGTCTCTGAGCACCTTTTTGGGGTCTCGGAGAAAACAGAGCTTCCACTGTGCAATCAAACCTTAACAAGAGGGAGAAGGCTATCAAACTTCCACCAATGTGGTCCTACATCAGTAAAAGACAGGCATGGACACTAAATGTTATACAATCAGAATTAACTAGAACATTATATCTTTTCAAGCTGGCAAAGGGTTCTTAGTCTTCTAAAGTCAAAGCCCCTGTTCGTTCCAAGGGTCCAGTAACTGCTTCCTCTTCCCCGTGTTCAGCCAAAAACAAAGGCTAAGAAGTGCGTGAGACTGAGACTTCTCAGGAGTTCCATTACCATACACATCATCGCAGGATGTCCAATCCATTCTAATTATTGGGCCCAAATCACTATTGATAAATGGGTCCTCCTGATGGAAAGAAATGGCTAGGCGGTACAACTTCTTCACACACCACCATCCACACCTCTGCCACACACTCAATGCAAAAACTTTTGGGAGTGGTCGAAAGCTTCTCCCTTTAGAAGAAAGAGAGTTAGTCCCACTCTTGGGAAGGGAGTTGAGATATTATTCCCATAATTGCAAGGTAAATAAAGCAGACCTTTATCAGTACTTTCTACGGCAGAAATCTAAAATGCTAACACATGTTTGGGCCCAGTAGCCATGCAGGGCACTTACTTTCCAATATTCATGCTGTGGAAACATAAGTTTTTGTTTCATGGCTGTAAATCAGTAGTATTGATGCAGAATGTTTTTCTTTAAGCAAAATGTGGCTCCTTGTCCCTACCAAGAATCTAGCTCTAATGGCATCCTTCCTTCAGATGCATATAGTCCACTGCCTCAAAGGTCTGAATAACTGGCTCAATCGAGCAGTGTTAAGGGTGGCCTCAGTGTCACCTCTACGCCTAACCTTTAAGACATTCATAGATAGTAGGTTCTTGGACTACTACTCAAATCTCTTTCTAAACTCTCAAAGATAATTCATATCAGCATGCCTTTTACGAATGGAGGGCTTGAAAAGGTCTTTCCTCTTCCCGACATAGATTTGACTATCCGTCATAACATGTACCATATATTTGCAAAAACACAGGATCTGCCTGGAACTCCTGAGACTTCTTCAGAATTTGCATTGGGCTTGTTTCCTATGCTACATGAGCTCCCCCAGCTCTATTTGCTGGGTAATGCATTCAAGCCTGCCGCAATCCTACATCTCTATTACCAACTTTGAGATAGTGCCCTCATGCCTAGACACTCATAGTGGGAGATTCTTTCGCCTACCATGGCTACAAATTGAGATCATGACTGAATCATCTGTTTTGGTGGGAAGCTAAATATGGGATCTCCCATCACTTCCCTAGGATGGCTCAATGTTTTATTGATAAAAGAGAATCATGTATGCCTTCCCTCTGACCTGTTTTACCCTGAGGGCTCACCAGGAGGTCACAGAGTCGAAGATGCTCATCATTCAGATGGCTCCAGTTTGCCCCCACCAGGGTTTGGCTGACATGCACCTCACTCAAAAGCAGCACATCATGCAGAGAAATAATGTCCTATCTAGCTAAAGAAGAGTCCCATCTCTTACTTCCATTGTTCAACCTGAACACATGATTTCTGTTTAGATTCTGACCACTTGGTCTTCTTGTCATTGAGGCTTAGAATAATGTCAGAACTTACATTTTTTACTTTGATAGTGCAATGACTCTAACTTCTGCAGCCCACCATTCTATGCCCCTTGTAGAGCAGCCACTAATGCCAGATGGATATCTTCTTCCATCTCTCACTGTTATACTCTGCATTACCTCTACTTTGCATCCCTCAGTGGTGCCCAAGCACTTTTCACTAAAAGCACAAATCACATTGTTCTTGTAAGAAGCTGGTAGAGAAATATACAGGCTATTGGTTATTGGCTATTAGCTATTTAGGCTAACCAATATGCATTCTACAGACTCAACACCCTTGAGATTTCCTCTCGAAGCAAAGTGTAACATGGCAGGAGACCTTATTTAACTTATTTGTCTAAGATTAAAATGCCAAAGGATGGGTTTTTGCCATGTTTCCCAATTTTCTCAGATGGCTTCAATGTTGTAAAAACTGGTGAATTCTTCCTTTGAATAGGCACTTATCTCTCATTGGAAAAGGGCATGTTTCTTCTTTCACTTAAGAAAGCTTTTTGAAATATATCTATTCTGAGTAACTTTCGCCCTCTCTTTTTGCTGCTCTTTAACACAAACACGGCAGAAAAAGAACATTCAGAGTTCATTATGGATAATTCTTTACTTAATTGCACTCAAGAAGGTTTCCAGCCCTATTATACAACAGAGCCGGTGCGTTTAACAAAACAAAATTAATTATGCATTATCATGGACCAGAGAGGTGTAGCAGCAATGATTCTTCTTGACTTCTCAGCTGCCTTTCACACCCTGGGGCCTACTACACTGGTGGAAAGATTTGGGGGAAAGGTTCAGGAAAGGCCATGGACTGGAATTTTTATTTTCTAATAGATCGTAGCTAGACAGCTTCTATGCCATGCTTTGGGTCATATCTAGTGCCTTATTCTGAGTTCTACTGGGCTCCTTTCTCAGCACTAAGATTTTTCATTTATTTGTATTTAGCCCATCTTGCTCACCTTATCCACTTGTTTCACATGACATGTGTATATTATGCCAATGACAAACAATTTGTTCCTGGATGGCGAAAGCAATCAGGTTTGCCTTAACGCTGTAGCAGGCTGAATGTTGAAGACTGCATGAAATATAATTTGGATAAGACAGACTTTATGGTGGTGAGTGTCCCACCTTTTGTCTGGTCATCAGGCTCATGGCCTGATGGTTTAGATCACTGCCACCTCCTTCAAGGCCTGTGAAAAACCTTGCCACTCTGTTTGATGACAAAATGTGCTTTAGGGTGCTGGTCGGCAAAGTTTTGGTATTTTGCTGCCATCTTAAAGTGTTGAGGAACATCTTGCCTTTTTAACACAGAATATTCCTTGGACAATTCTTCAAGCTGTAGTAGGCTTTTGGACTAACTATGACTATGAATGACTATGCAAATACATTATATCAAGGTCTCCCTTCATATTCTGTGAACCAACAGCAGCCCATTTCTTACTGAAATTTCCCTATTGGACACACATTTCACAATAATTGAAGCCCTTACACTGACTTCCTGTGCACAAATGGATTATGTTTGTAAGCTCCTTGTCTTTTTAAAGCACCTCATCATAAAAGGCCCACTCTTCATCCACTAATTGTTCTATTGGTACTGACCTTCAGTCCCTGCATTCTACTTTGACATTCCTCTTAACTGATGAGATTACAATAAGGAAGCCACAACAGGGTGGTTAAGCAATGACTTTGCAGTCCATGACTGGTTGCCGTGCCCTTCCTCCGGTGATTAGATGCATCTCCAGTTACTTAGCTTTCAGAATATAGTACAAAATATGTCTCTTAAAGCAACTATGAGGGGTGTCGTGTATCCCTAAGAAAATACCATGAATAAATAAATGTGGAATTTACTCACAGGCTAAGAATGAGGAGGAGTTAGAATTTAGTTTAGAATTTAGTTTAACGAAAATGGAGTGGTGACTTCATTATTGGACAGGCTGTATCCTAATATCACAAATTTTTACCAACTGCTCAGCCATCATGCAAAAACAACAACTGACTTCTTTTTAAAGAAGGGAACTGTAGAGGAGGAGCGCTCTACTGCATAGCTTTAATATCTGCTTCAGTAGCTTTAAATAGGTGGTACGCTCCACAGGCTGCTAATGAGAGAAAGCCTATCTACTACACATAACAGAGGTAATAATGGTAACTACAACTGGTACATACTATTACAAATCGGAGGGTGTTTTATTCTAACGGGCAGAGGGCCTGATTTAGACTTTGGTGGATTGGATACTCCATTACAAACATGAGGCATATCTCGTCTGCCATATTACATTATATTCTATGGCACTTGTAGCACGGCAGAGAGGATATCTGTCATGTTTGTGATGGAATATTGCATCCACCAAAGTCTAAACAAGGCCCAGAGTAACAGTCAGGACACAATGACTGAAAAGTGTGACTTCCTAAATTGGCTATGTATGAAAGAAAGTACTAACACACTAAGGATTAAACCCAAGCCTCTTCTTGGCTGAGGTCCTAGATCACTGCTAGAGTGAAGCAGGGCTGCTCTACTAGAAGACAAGAAGAATCTGACACAAGGATGAGAAATGTGGGATAGATGACAGCTATGATGGTAAGTTGGCATACATTTGATGTAGGGACTGTGATTGACATGGAAGAGAGATGTGAAGAGAGGAAACATAAAATTGAAAGGACACAAATGAGATGGAGTACAGAAATTAAAGATATGGCGAGGAGACGTGCAAGACTAAGAAGAGACACATGAGATGACGAAAATAAATGTGAGATTGAAAGCACACATGAAAGACAGAGAGGACATATGTGAGTTGGTGAGAGCAAATGTGAGATAAAGAAGATAAATGTTAGATGGAGAAAGTGACATTTAGGGATTACGCATGAGAGAGAGAAATAGATTAAACATGACATGGAGTTAACACACATTTGAATAGTAGACATGAAAGAGAAAGAAGAGGTAAGTAACATGGAGTACAGACAGAGGAGACTCAGAGGAGGCATGTGAGAGTGACAAAGTAGGCCCCCCAATGTGGATTTAAAGATACAAAGTATGGTTCAGGACCACATAGGGCACAGAGCAGAAATGGAGCAAAATGAACAAACTGAAACTGGGCAGCCACTTACATTGAGACGCTTCTCTGGCTCCACCTCAATCATGCCTCGTAGCAGGTTCTGGCAATCAGGTGGGATGAAGTGAGGCATGTGGAACACTCCTCGCTTCACCTTCTCCAGCAGCTGACGCAAGTTGTCGTCATCAAATGGCAGGGCACCCTGAAGAGTGGAGGGCATGGAGAGAGACCAAATAAAGCTTGTTTAAATCTTCATTTACTACCCATGTCAAAAGTAGCTACCTAGAATGGCCCTTCCTGCTAGGAATGTGTGCCATACTCAAGTTTTTTCCATTTTCCAGTTTTTGGGTTCATCAGTCAAGAAGAAGGAAAAAACTCTGTGCTGTATCATAACACATCTATACGTAGTATAATCTGGTTGTCTTCAGAAGGTTAATTTGATGATAAATGGATAGAACTGATGTATCAAGTTCAAACATCTGGGATAATATTCCACAGAATGATTTTCTTTGGGCATAATTTGCAAAATGGAAAACGAATCTATATCTTGAAGTTGCAAAATACACAAAATGATAGCTCTTTATTCCATTACAATTTTTCTGACTCTGCTGATTTGCAGCACTTGTTCGAATAAGGGTGCACTTTGCTGAGTTTCTTTTCCACAAACCATAGCATCCAGCAAACAAAACTCAAATGTAAAAAATATTTAAATTCAACTTTAATCATTTTTAACAAACATGCCATACCACTTACATGTTTTAGTTTTTTAAACGGTTTAAAATAGTTTGAGTTTTGGAACTGTTATTTTGGTGTTCAGTTGTCATTGATAATGAAAATGTGTTTTAAATTAGATAGGCTTCCTGATTACAAAACCTCAGTGAATATATAGGTGAAAACAGATTTCTTCCTGCAAATGTAAAAAAATATCCAACTCTATGAAGCTCCTTTCACAACTTCTGGCAAAGTCTCATGCTGTTTTATGCCGGCTATGACAGTCTGTTTCCAGCACTGTACCAACAGAAATAACTCCTTACCACCAGCAGTGCAAATAGGATCACACCGCAGCTCCATACGTCAGCCCGGCGGCCATCATACTTCTCTCCCTGGAAGAAAAATCAACAAAACCATGAATCACAGGATCAAAAATGTTCCATTCACTTCAACCAAACCTTTGGTACCATCAGATCAACACTGCCCATCACACCTCCAGTTCACATAAATACAATCATCTGCCAGACCAACACTTGAACCAATGAGTAAACAATAATGTTTATATTTCCTTTGCAGAGAAATCATAAGCAAAACAAATAATAAATACCTGCTGTAAAATAATCAAAAAACAAAAAAATGATGAGTGGAATGCCTGAGTTTACCTGAGTCACTAGTAATTACTTGGGCTGCTTTCATGTCTACTGTTGTTTGACTACTATACCACTCTATACCAGTCTTATGCACACTGGTCTTGGTCCTGCTCCAGCAGGATCAGTCCAGCCCAAACTTGGCCTTGCTTCAACAGAAAGATAATATCTAGGGCACCTAACAGTTGCTCTGATAGCATTGTCGGATTAACACAAATACAGGTAAGTGAACAGCCTGATTTAAATGAAAAGCTGGCACAGCATTAAAGAGGAAAGAAAGTCGGATCCAAAGAACAACCATAACTCTCAATGGAAAAATCCCTCACATCTGAAGTTGTAGCAATCATTATTTTGCTGACTAGGCAGCCCTGCCTACATGGAAACCACCACTATAGTCTGAAAACTGTAAATGATCTGGGTACCACCACTTTTGGGGCCAACTGGAACAATCAGACAGATCTTAGTTATTGGTATCTTGTACTTCTGCATCACACTAGGGGTGCAGAAAATAGGAGGATAAGTGTACAAAAATGCTCCTGTTGCCTATCAGGATGAACACAGATCTAATTTGAATCAACCAGGAAACACATTCCGAGCAAGATGGACAGCTCTGATTCAAAAAATGCCTTTAAGTAACTCTTTTCTGTTGATCATCAAGAGGCATGGACTGAGGCATCCTTGAAGAGGTGCATCAGACATGATCAGATCTAAATTAAATCCCTGAAGAGATATCTACTTCAACAAATCCTTGGCTGTCTGTGTAATCACAATCTTGCCCTTCCAATCTGCCAAGGTGTCAGGTCACTGATCTTTCTGTACATGTATCATGTAAAGCCTAGCATGGTGCATTAGAACGATGCAAAGAGACACTTTGCCCAGCAAGAAATGTATAAGCCTCGCTGTCAGAACATGCACCTTACGGACTGCTCCTCTATGAAAAATAAAACTTTCCTGCTTCTCTTTCAGGATGGCTTCCATAAAGGATACTCTCCCTCAAGGGACTACTGATAACTTTTCTGAGTTAAAAGAATGACTTAACTAACAAAGTAGTTGGGCTTTGTATTGGCAAAAGCTAAGACTCAGACCAAAAACTAGCACTTGGAAATTTCAAGGCTACTCTCAAATGCAGAATCTTAGTAGGCTCCTTGTGAGAGGATGAATATGAATGTGGCAGTAGGCATCTTGAACATCTGAGGTGTACAGTCACCCCCTTTAGCGAATATAAAAGTTATTTGTTAAATGATATGCTTTGCAAATCTTTCTTAATGGGTATGCCTACAAACCTCAGGTTCTGAAGAAGCTATTGGCCTCAAATCAGGGATTTTCACTGGACAAAGGTCTATGTGAGGAATATTTTTATTTTCTCTCCTGTCTCTTGGTTGAGAATAATGGTAATGTTTTACTGTAATAGGAGGTTGAGTGGATGGTAACTCTGCTGAGAGAGATGCACCTGCAATGATATGGGTAGAATCTGACTCCACACTCTGGTACATCTGATAGCAAGGGACTATAACCAGTGTGAGATTTTGTTAAAGGCTGTTTTCTATACAGGGAAACACTGTAAGGTGACAGAAGGGAGAGTTTTCTCAAGGAGATGCCATGTGTTTGCAATCCAGCTTTTAAAGTCGGTCAGATCCACTGCAACCATAATGATATGATTAGATATGAAATTATCATCTGCCATTAGTTCTAATATCCAGCCTCTTTTCCGTTGGTAGAGGTTTTATCATGTTTTCTATTCTGTACAGTGAAGATTTGTGGTGACAAGTAAGCACAGCTAGTTATATATCAGATTGTTGAGAAACTATTGTGATACAAAAATATTGATGCTGAAATACTGCATCAAAAATATCGACTCTCTATACATAGAATGTAAAGTACTAAAATAATTACAATCATTTTAGTCTACAAAATATTGAAATACTAATATTAAATACAATTTTATTTGCTTTTAAAAATGAAACTCATAACTTTTTGCATTACTTTTTATATAAAAACCTACACATATTTTTAAATGGTTTCAATTGTGGAAAAGGGTTTCTCCTGTTTTTATCCTGTGCTGAATTTAGTTTTTTTTGCTGGCTTTAGGATTCTGAACACTGTGCCACTGCTGACTAGTGCTAAAGTGCAAGTTTTGTCTGTCTAAATTGTATGGGTGATTGGTTTATCCATGATTGGCATGTTTTGATTAAATAGTAAGTCCACAGTGTAGTGCACAATGTGTGCCCAAGCCTGTAAATCAAATGCTACTAGCGAGCCTGCAGCACTGATTATTCCACCCACATGAGTAGCCCTGCAAACATGTCTCAGGACTGCCATTGCAGTGTCTATGTGTGCGGTTTTAAACTACCATTTTGACTTGACAAGTGCACCCAGTTGCCAGGCCCAAACCTTCCATTTTACTACATGTAAGTCTCCCCTAAGGTAGGCCCCAAAGCAGCCCCATGGGCAAGGTGCAGTGTATTTAAGAGGTAGGACATGTGCTGGTGTATTTTACATGTCCTGATAGTGAAATACTGCTAAATTCGTTTTTCACTATTGCAAGGCCTATCTCTCCCATAGGGTAACATAGGGATTGCCTTGAAATATCTTTTAAGTGTAATATACCATTGGGAGCAGCTAGAGATTTTGAGTTTGGGGTCTCTGAACTCAAAATTTTAAAATACATCTTTTGGTGAAGGTGGTTTTTAAATTGTAAGTTTGAAAATGCCACTTTTAGAAAGTGGGCATTTTCTTGCGTAACCATTCTGTGCCTCTGCCTGGCTGTAGAATACAGGTCTGGATGAGGAGTGCAGTTGGGCTGTTTTTGTACTCACTCTAGACAATCACACAAAGGGAGCTGAGGTGTGCCCTGCATCTCCTGATGGGTCTTCCTGGGATAGAGTGTAAGGAGGAGTTGACACTCAGACCTGAATAGGGCTGTGTCTGTCAAAGCAAAGCAGTCTCTAACACCCTGGAGTGTGTCTGGGGCCAGGCATAAAAGGCAGGGTCTTGTGCACTACAAAGACTTTCCTTTGAAGTTTGACTACTTCAAAGGCAGAAATTAATATAAACATTGGGCCTCTGAGACCACAACTTTAGAACACTTCTGGACTGAGGACATTTTGCCAATAAGAAGAGCTAGATGCCGAAGGAGGAACTGCCACTCTGCCTGTTGCTTTGTTGTGCTGGCATGCTGCTTGCTGCTTCTGTCGTGGGAATGAAAGTTCTTGACTTTGCTTTCTACATCCTGCTTCCAAAGGTTCTCCAAGGGCTTGAACTGAGCTTGCACCGGTTAGAAGTCTCTGGGACATCAAAGACTCCATCTGCCAGTGCCTGGGCTCTTCTACTGAGAGTCCTGATTTGCCAAGTGGGGCCCTTGGAAGTGGAAGCTGGTGACCTAAAGAAGAAAATCCACACATCGGCACAGCGCAGCAGAAAAATTGACACAGAGCCTGCCCTGCAGCTGAAGAATCAACACAGCGCGGATCTCGTGGCAGAAGAAGCGGCACAGTGCCTATTTTAGTGCAGATCCATCAACACAGCACATCTGGATTTTCCACGCATAGTTCCTGGGCATCATTTTCTCATTGACCCCGCACTGCAGTAAGGAACCGACGCATCACTTCACCTATGAGGAAAGAATTGATGCATCACCTCCCCTGCGAGGAAAGAATTGACGCTTCACTTTCTTTTCCAACACATCATCTCCTTTGTGGCCTGCATCATCTTTGTTTTTTGATACATCCCATGTACTGTGTGTTAAAAGGAGATAACTATTGATTCATATGGATTAAGGCTCTTCTGTACCTTTAAAAGTGAGATCTCTATTTGTGTATGTTGGATATTGGTTGTTTTGGTCTTGTTTTATTCGGATAAATAACAGCTATTTTTCTAAACTTGTGTGGCATCCTTTTGTAGTGTTTTCACTGTGTTACTGTGTGTCTGTGTGTGTGTGTGTGTGTGTGTGCATGTGTACAAATACTTTCCACACTGACTCTGAGATAAGCCAGACTGCTCGTGCCAAGCTACCAAGTGGGTGAAGAGGGGTTATATTAGCTGTGTGACTCTCTTACCCTGACTAGATTGGGGGTCCCTAGTTGGACAGGGTGCAAACCACTGCCAACTAGAGACCCCATTTCTAACATAAATATGAAAAGAATATTTAAGAATACATTAAATTAAAAACTAGATATCAATATTTAAATCATGTTTATTGAATTGTACAATACATTTTGCATAAAATATTTTTAAATGAATATACATAATTAATAAAATGAAAAAGTCTACAATTTCCTAATTTTAAAAATAAAATTAACCACAAAATAAATATATGAAATTGCTAGTAAAATTCCATTAAAGAAAATGTATATATATATATATATATCTTAACATTTGAACCATTTTAGAAATGTATAATACTAAGTTAGTAAGCATTAACAAATACATTATTTGATGAATACTATAAACAGTCCTTTCATTGCCTTTTTGGGTTTGTGATGTAAGGGCCAAGAGTATGCTAAGACATGGGTCCGGTGCTCTCTATGCATCCGGAATCAGACTGTACCCGACTGAAGAGGCCGAAGCAGGCCTAAAGTGCACTTGGATTTCTTTTGTTCCGGTTCAGGGTTGATCAGATGTGGCAGTTTGGGCTAGACTCTTCCAATAGAGCAGGATCCAGGCTCATTTTCATATGGCTGGGTCTAATCTGAGGTGGCATAGTCTGCTAAAAATGAGGGATGGAATGCTACTCCAAGAGATTGCCAATGATTAGACTATTTGCAAGCATTATTGCCACCACCTTTTGTGATATTGTTTCATATATTATTGCAAGAAATGACCATCCTTTCTGTGATGCCCCCCTCACCAATATTTGCTCTATCTGTTTTGCTGGTATAAGACCTCTGTGCACCTTATCATTGCTAATCATGAGTTAAATGCATGCCCCCCCCCCCCCTTTACACTTGTTGAAATTGGTTTAAACCTGAATGGCCCAATTGACATTCCTATACCATCTTAGTATATGGTGTAGAAAAACAACACTGGCATGGACTGCAACATTTACTGTACCATCCGTTACAGTGACAGTGAAAAGATGGCTTTAGGATTTCCATGTGTAGGCTTACAGTAGAAGCTTGGACCCTACTGCACAGATCTGTCAAAATCTCCCTGATTTTACATACTATATAATTCACCCTTAACCACACCTTGCTGCCCACAAGGTAGGGGGCATATTATTTGAGAGTGGAATATGAGTGAAATTAGAAATGGCATGTTCCTGCCGCAGTAACTAGGCATAAAATAATATTCACTAGTCAGACTTTAACTGGGACATAAGAAAAGTAAAAGTAGATTATATACTTTGATCTATAACTTTTGACCTGCACAGCTACAGATTATATTTAAAGACTCATTTATATATTTATTAAAAATCCAATCCAATGCTGAAATCAGATTTTAATTAGATTTATTGGAAATATAACTTTTTCAAAAAGCACCTTTACCATGCCCTAAAGCAACCAGATGCTAATTTGCATTAGCTCTCCTAGCAACTGCCCAGCTTGTACTTAGCCTGAATGAGATGCAAAAGAGTTGTGAAAACTACTTCCAGAGCAGAGACAATGGCTTGGGAGTCGAAGGAAGATAGGAGGGGCTTGGCGCCGGAACTTAGTTAACTTCAAAGATGCCTTGCTGGTCCTAACTAAGTGTTATGTGACACTTGGAATGGCCCCAGCCTTTGTCCTGATAGGCAGATTGGCACCAATCCAAGTAGGAGGAAAGCTACTCTCAGAACTGGTTCTGGTGACCACAGAGAAGAAGACTGCTCAGTAACCTGTACTAAGCTCTTGGTGGGCACACCGGCTCTGCATAAGAGCAATGGGGTTCTCTAACTTGCATTTTGACAGAGAGGGGCACTGTGACATTGTCTGCAGTAGGATAAACAGGAACTGATGAAAAAGTGAGTAGGGCTGCCCTCAGGATCATTTTCCCCAGTGCTTAGGGAGTGCCCATGGGAGTCATTATTGTGGCACAACAAGGTACCATCGCCATAACACTTACCGGATGTGTGAAAGATCAAAAAATAGACAGGACCTGATGTCTAACCTGAGAGGAGCCGTGAAGGAATGAACCTGCACCCTCTTGTGCCCAAGAGAAAGAATGGACTTCAGGGATCAGTTAGCTGATCTCCTTAGTGGCTACAGAGACACGACAAGCTACAAGAGGCATTTTTCCTGAAGTACCCAGTTGACCAATGGCAACTAGACATGGCTATACTTTGCTGTTAGCCTCTGCCTGGCACCCTGAGAGTCTAGAAGTGCCTCCCCAGATGTCCCGGGGGCTCAGAAGTGTACTTCTGTGGTACTTTGGGCATTAAAATAAAGTTTTGTCCTGTCCCAATCGAGATTCCCAGCACCTCTAAAAAAACAACTAAGTTAGTTTCTGCATTGGGACTTAAAAATGTTTCAGTGAGAAATCCCCAAAGTTACTGAGCTGCAGCAGGACCAACCCACTTCAAGTATTCAGCCTCTGGTTCCACAGCAGTGGCTTTAATTTCAGAGGTGGCCTTCTCAGGGACGATTTTTCTTCTCCGAAAGTGACAAACTCCCTTTCTGAAGTGGACTTAAAAACCTTTTGAACTTTTTGACCTCCTAATTTTTCACATGAGCCAATCTGCTTGTTGTATCTGGCCAAAGCCCTATTGCGGTCAGCCTCAAATTGTGCCTAGATCTATCGCCTTCATAGGCTATCAATAGTGGTTTGTGCTTTTAAGCACTACTGCTCTGACATTTTTTTAAATCCATATATTTGGTTCCCCTTATTGAATTTTTGTCACTTTGGTGCCATTTTGTTTATTAATTGTTGCTCTATATTGCTAATACAGTTTCAGAACTTTGTTTGCTGTTTGACTTTATTACGTTTTTTGGCACTGCGGAAATTCCTACCTTAAATCCTGTATTTTCTGTGCCAAAGATACCAGAGGGCCAAGCTTAGGTTAATTTAGTGGTTTTGAGTGTTCACCCTTACCAGGAGTGTTATTATTCCTTGAGGTGGACAGTCACACACCCAAATATTCATCCACTTTCTTATAATTATGTATACAGATGTTCTGGGAGCTTGCTATACCACCAGAAGTAGCCATAAGGTCAGTAATACTGTGATGAAAAAAGTTTCTTTTTTATTTAGCTGCTGGAGCAGTAAAAATAGCTAGTAGTCCAAGACGCCTGGCTTCATACGACCTGACTATGGCATGCTGCACTTAGTAAGGGCTGCAGGTAGCATCCACTGAATGAAAGGTGTGTTCACAGAAAAGTCTAAGACATGCCTTATTGATTATTGTATTCTTCTCCTTTAATAATGCAGAACTTTAAGAGAGGATGCCCATAGACCTTTAACTCAGTTAGGGTCCTTCTTGAAAGACGGGGTTTTATTAGAAAACCATGCCTTCTAATAACAATTCGGACTGGGTAACATTCTGCTTTGTCAAAGAGCTATGCAGAAGAATGTAGATCCAGTATGTGCAACGCCAAGCTTGCAGGCAGCAATCACATTTCTTGATTGCTAAAGGGATAGTCCTACCTAATACACTCAACACTTCTCAAGCAGAGAGGGGCAAATCTTCCCAGAGATTTCTGAGCTTGTCTCTGTAGAGTTCCTATGGTTGGCAAGCATATAGTTAGTCAACAGCTTTCTCATCACTACAGAAATAACTTCTTAACCATGGACATATTCCAGAGGAATGAGCCATGCTGGATTCCAATCACTAAGTAGAGGATAATTCTGACTTGGGCCAATAGTGGCTCTACTGTTGGAAAACCAAAACGTGTTATGTGTGAATATCTGGTGGGAAACCATGAACTAAGTGGACAGCACATTTAACTATTTTTGGCAGATGTTCCATTACCACATAGCTTTAAATGACCCCCTTAATAAGATCCTTCAATTTAAGATAATTACTACAGGGCACCAAAATGGCTTCTCTTACAAATGTGGGCAAACGGTAAAGAAGGGAATCTGTTTTGGATATCATTCTTTTCACCACCTTGCTTCTAGTTTGGGGGATACTCTTCCTTTGGGCCCAGAAATTAGAGAGTCATCTTGTCATTAGAAAGAAACAGAACCACTTTTTATTTTATTAGACATCTCTGCTGCTTTTTTATTCCCCAGTCCCAGGGCGATGTAGCCTACTGTTTCTCCAGCTGAAGTTAATGCCTCCAAACATGACATGGCTTAAAAGACTCACATTTTTAGAGGTGAAATAAATATCTCACCCCTTATGAGTTGGGGATTTATGGATAGTTAGTCCATAATCATCATTCTCTCATATGCCATTCATGTAGTGGATCATAGAAATCCCTCTATCCAATTTGGGCAATCCAGAAACTACTTTAAAAAATCGTATATTCTCCTAGCAATGATCCGTCACCTGCTTGCAAAAGATGAACAGTGCCAAGAGATGATTTGCTTCATGGTGCTTGATATGTAAACGTAAATGCTCACTTGCTCACTCAGGCAGACGAACAATCACACACAACCACAACTGTGTGTCACAAAATTAGCCAATGGGAGTCAATACACCCTAAACCTGCCCAAATACAGAGCCTGTAACCCACCAAAATCAATGATGAAGCAATTATTTTAGCTGGAATACCTCATTCTTAACTTTAATCCCTAACGTGCACTTTGAAAGGGTATTTGTGGGTCCGGGTGTTGTAACACTGTATGTGCCATTGTATACCAAAATATAGCAATATGATAACATCAGAAACTTTTAGAGGAAGTGCGTTTTTAAATAAAAGTATTTGTAGTTTTGTAAATATGTCACATACGGAACAAGGAAGGATGAACCTTGATGATCCCACACTAGTACTGGGGCTCATTGCCCGGCCAAGGCCCTGATAATGCTTCTTTAAGCAGAATAAATGTCATGTAGTAACGCAGTGCAAATATGTAACATTGCAGCAAATACATGGAGCATTGCATCACAAACACAGAACACCACGACAAAAGGAAGAGAAGGAACTCACCTTGATCACCTCTGGACATGCATAGTGAGGAGACCTGGACAGAGAAATGGGAGGTAACAAGAAAGAGACAAGTGGGGAAAAAGGAGGAGGAGGAGACAAGGCAGAAGTTGGGTAAAAAGAGGATAGAAGAAAAAAGGACAGGAAAGGAGAAGAAAGGAGAGGAGAGGAGATGTTGTGGATTGAGTAAGGAACAAAAAATGGAATAAGAGAAACGGACAAATGGAGAAGGGAAAGAGACAATGAAGATAAGGAGTCAGGGCACAAAAATGGGAAGATGGAAAGTGGAGACATGAGGGAAAGAAGTGTACAGACACACAAAGGGGACGATTGAGGTGAGGAAAAAGATGGCAATGTGAGACAACAGAAAAGGAAGCAAATAAGAGGAAGATATAAAAAGTGAAAAAGGCATGTTAGAGATACAAAGGGATTGTGTAAGAACAATATGAAAAGTATAAAGAAGGAGATGAAAGAATTAACATAGAGGGTGAATTATGGATAGAGTAGGAAAGAAAGATATAGGCAGAAAATGAAGAAAGGCCCAGAAACAAAAAAGAAAAGGGGTCATTGGATTAAGAGAGAAAAGTAGAAAAGGAGAGAAAGGATTCACAGATGAAAGTAGGAGAACAGGGAGGGTAAGAAGACAAAGAGGAAACAGGAAGGAAGAGAAATATAGAAAAGATGTTACATATTAAGCCGAAAGGAGTGGAACATTAAGCTGCAGGGTATCTTGGCCCTGTCTAAAGGAACCAGCACTCACTCCCCCAAGTTACCAAAAGGGAACCAGAACTGGAAGGAACAACTCTTGTAAGATCTAGAGGGACTGCACTGGAGTACCCATATGAGACTAGCACACGTGATTACCACTATTCAGGACTGACCTGAACATAATCACTTTGGGTTTGTTTTGAAGTGATCTAGGATGTGTTTTTGGTCAGGATAAGTTTTCTCAAAGTGAATACCACCATACTCGGGCCAGTAGTGCATTTAGGTGTGTTAGACCCTATATAGCATTGTTCCAATGTGACTTATTAAAAAAAAGACATCAAACTCTCAACACTTCTAGAGATAACTAGTACCAGAACAAACCAAACCAGTAAACCTAAACCAGAATTGAACTGCAACTGAAGATTCTACTATTAAGCACACAACAGCGGACAGCACTTGAACAAACTGCTCCTAGGATCCCCAGAGAAGGCAGTAACAGCCCACTAACAGTAGACTAAGACGGACCAGCACTGAAATGGCCCACAACTAGAAGCAACCTTTACAGCAAGAACTATTATCAGGATGCACAGACAGGGTGACTGTCAGAGGCAAATTGAAATGACACTAGGCCACTCTCAAGCTGTTGCAGACTGTTCAAGTACAGATGGGTCTAATCCTAGAATGGATTCCAAGAGAGCAGAAGCACTAGACAGGCCAGGGCCCAAGGCGATCCATAAGCAGCCAACTGTGAAAGGGCTAACTCCTAGGAGGCATAGTGGGGCAAGCATACGAAGAGTCCAGTCCAGGGGGGCTCAGATCTGGATACTTTAAGTGGAGACAGGCTGCAGACTTGGGCAGAGATGTTTTAACAGAGGAGTGCCTCTGGGAGAGCTCAGGTAGATTCAGAAGTTGCCATGCCCATGCAACATTCACACATGCTAACCCTACCCTGACTGTATGATGTCTGCTAAGGTTGATGAACAAGACCTATAATAAAGAATAAAATGTAGGCATGCCCATGGTCTCTTTAGTGATACTGGACTGTACCTACTATGGTCTCCTGTGGAGGTAATTCATAGTGGCTAAGTTGTTGAGTGGAGATGTCATACTGCACGTAAGATGTACTGAGGAGCTATCCCCTGATGCACATTCTGCTTGAGTTCATCTCAAGAGATACCTCATGGTGAGGTAGTCTTGTAAATAGATGTTTTATTGTGCTCAAAGTCTTCTGAGGAAATATCTCTTATTAAAAGGGGATCATGAAGCTACATTATATTATGCCTCAAGTCACCTGAAGAGATAATTGTTTGCAAATGTTTTGAAGAGCTGCAATACTTTGTAAGAATACTTCTATGGAAATATCTTGTTGTGATTTAATTTCCTTCAAGAAATACCTCATTATGTCTAAGGTCCCCTGACGTCCCACAATTTTATTTCAAAGTACTCCAAATAAGAGATAACTTGCTGTGCTCAGCGAATACTGAGGAGATACTTTATACCACCTAGTGCCCTCAGTCTCCCGAGGAGATGTATTATTGAACCTGAGGTCTTATGAAGAGACACCTCACTTAAACTTGTTTTTTTCCCAGGACAATACCTCATTGAGTCCAGGGTCTCTTTGTTAAAATACCTGATTGTGCCCAAGATGTACCAAAGAAATATAGAATTGTGTCAATGTCTCCAGATGCAAGTGCAAGGCACGTGATCCCAGAGGATGCCCCTCACTGGATGCCCACTTTCATTATGTCCAAAATGGATCAGCACTGAAGCTGACCACACCCAAGTTACCAAAACAGTGCTAGTGCCGGAACGATTCATTCCTTAAACTGAGTCTTAAAGTGCACATGCACTGAAGGACCAACTTCCTAGACAATCCAGCAGCAATGAAAGGCCAAACTGCCAGGAGTCCCAAGCTCTCCGAGTATTATTTCAATAGTTCCAAAATTTCATCAATAACAAAACACCTATATGTGCCCATGCTCTCCTTGGTGTGACCAATGAAAGAGTGGAAAGACAAGGTCAAAGGCAAACACCAACAGGAAGACCATCTCCTAATTCCAACCACATACAGAAACAGCAAAATGCCAGCTAAAATTCAGTAGCTTCTACATTCATGTAGGGCTGAGCACTAAAATAATGAAAGGCAGTCCTGCATTTTTGATAGAGATTTCAGAAGCGTCCATTGGATTACAATATTATTGTCATAATTATTTGGACAAGGACATACCTCTGCAAGTATTTTTCATCCTATTTAACAACATGTGATTTACTGTGCAGACACGAGGATTGCGGAAAACATCTGGGAGGGATTTGGTAGAAACTGTAGGACTAGGGAATTGACAAACAGGGCTATGGGAAAACTGAAGGTTTTCAAATAGATATGTGACTCTGAAAAGTCAACAGGGCAGAGAAGAGGGAATCAGAGGAACACATGTCTTCTTTGGAAAACCATAAGACAACACTTCACAGGATGCTCTGGGGAAACACACTAAAGGATGCAGCTGGCCAAATGCTAAGATCTTAAATTGTCTTCGAGCAGCGCATTTTATGAGAACGAGGACATTATACACTCTCTGTCTCCACTGTGTGCATCACAATACATTTAGTGCTATTTTCAATTGCAAAAGTGCAAAAAAAGATAACATCAGTTGAGATAATGAAATGTACATTATTAGGAGAAAATGCTTAATGTCTTCTTTCTATGAAAGGGAGCACACCAACCCAAAAAACCTTTAGAACACTAAAGCAGAATGCCATTAACGTCCTGGCTGTGGATTGAGATCTGCCCCTGACCCCTCCGCCTCCCATTACCTTCCTTGGTCTATCAATAGAGATAAAAGGATGCCCTGCTCCCACTGCTTGCATTGGAGGTAAAGGGCACTCCCTCTTCTGTTCACCCTCTGCTAATGACTGCCATTGACTGTCCCTCTGATTCCTATCCAGTGACAATCACTATCAGTCTTCAATTCTTCCTAATCCACAGCTTGTCACCTGAGGTTAAAGCTTGCCAGTCACTTTTCACACCCTCTTCCAATGCTGCAACTGGGGGCGACATCCCTCCTCTGTCCTAACTGGCCGCTACAGGAGGCGAAGGCCTCTGCCTCCCTAGTCATCATTTCCAATAGCGTACAACCTCTTCATCCTTTCCCAAAGTCTACGCTATTCATCGTGGGTTGTCCCTCTTGCCTTACAACCACTCTCAAACGTGATCACTTCAGGTAAACGTGTCCTGGACATCTTATCTCTTCTGCTGACCTAAACCTGTCTCTGAAGGTGAATTTCCCTTCATTTCAATCTCATCCTTACCAAAAGCTTTCCACTACAACTAAAAGCCTGGCAGTCACTTCTCTCAATTTACCCGCACATATCTGGAAAGTGAAGGTCAGCAATGGCTTATTCCCAATCTCTCTTCTAGCTCTTATTAGGATAAAGCTGTGTCGCATTCCTTCCCCATATTTTCCCAAGGTTTGACTGAAAGTAAAGACAGTCTCTTCCTCATCTTCCCGCAATGTTTCGTTTCACTGATAAGTAAAGTCCTGCTCATCATCTTGCCTTCTCCTAGTGCCCGTCACCAGGGATAAGAACCTGTCCCACTCACTCCTTCACCTTCTGCAAATTTGCAGCATCCTATTAAATTCGGCCCCATGTGACTCCAATTCCTGGAACTAAAATGGCTCCCATCATCATCCGTAACCACTTGATATGTTTCCTGGCCCTGACCCATCCCACCCCACCTCGTCAAGCTCCCTCTTGTACTCACCCACAGCTGGTCTCAAGCAAACTGTCGCCGACCTGCAGTGACGCCATGCCAAAATCCGCTATCCGAATGTTGTTCTTCTCATCCAGAAGTAAGTTCTCAGGCTTCAGATCTCTGTGACTGGCAAGGCCAAACATACAACAAACAAGCAGATACAAAGAAAGGGTGGTTCAATGTCTGTGAATCAATCTCAAGACCATGTAAAGGCTGGCATCTGGGGGGAATTAACTGCTGACAGTTATGAATGTTCTCCGCAGATGAAACATTTGTGAAACCTTACATGGATGAATGAAATGCAAAAGACTAGATTCATAGGGCCACATGTACGTAGGTTCAGATTTGCGACTCGCAATTTGCGAGTCGCAAATCCGAATGTAGGATGGTGTCCTTGACACCATTTGCGATTCGCAAGGGGGTCGCAAATGCCCACCTCATGAATATTCATGAGGTAGGTCGCAATTTGCGACCCCCTTGGGAATGGCGGCCCTCACAGGGATGGTGGCCTGCTGGAGACAGCAGACCACCATGTCTGTGACTGTTTCTCAATAAAGCAGCTTTTTTTTTTTGCAATGCAGCCCATTTTCCTTAAAGGAAAACGAGATGCATTACAAAAACAAAAAATTTAACGTTTTCGTTTCATTTTTACAGAGCAGGCTGAAAACATGTTTACAGTCACATTCACAACGGGGAAGGGGTCCCATGGGGACCCCTTCTCTTTTGCAAATGGGTTAGCACCCATCTGAAATGGGTGCAAACTGCGATTGTTTTGCGACCGCGGTAACAAAACAATCCTACACTGCACTCAGTGCAGTTAGGAAGGGAACACCCCTTCCTAATTGCGAGTCGCAAACCTGTTTTGCGATTCAGGTAACCAGGTTACTGAATCGCAAAATGGGGTTTGTGCATCGCGATGTGCTTTTTGCACATCGCAAACAGCCAAATTCGTTATTTGCGACATGCAAAAAGCTTAGTACATGTGGCCCTAACTTCCGAAGATCACAGCAGGACGTAGGAATATTTTTGATGAATGTAGCTTGAAAGCAGTATGTAGAAAGGCAAACAGGACGTGTGAGTTAGTCTGAGGCTTTTGAGCTTCTTGAAGGTCATCAAAAGTCATAATTGCATAAAATCCCATGCTGAGAAGAAATTGCCTGGACACTTACCCGATGGCAATACCGGGACACTGAAGCGGGCTCACAGCCAGTGCCCTAATTTACCATCCACGGTTGATAACGCCAGACTGTGGGTATTATAAGCATGTCTAGTGAGCCAGTAGCAGTCAACCTCCTGGTACTTCCCCGCCACTGAACCAGGCAGACAATCAGTGGTTCCCAATCTGTGCGCCACGGCACCCCAGTGCACCGTCAAATCTAGCCAGGGGTGCCACATACCAAGCACAGTTTGGGAGCCACTGCACGGCGGATTTTCAAGCCCCTTTACAAGTTGTGTTATTAATTCGCCATTTTTCACATTTCGCTCTATAATCTGCGAGATTTTCAAAGCACTTTACAAATTGTGTTATTAATTCGTCATTTTTTACATTTCTCTCTATAATCTGTGAGCACTGTGCACCCCGAGAGTAATGACGTTTATTGAGGGACATATAAATTCGATTCCACCTTTGATCAGAAAATTAAAGCGCAGCCCCGGACAAAGATAGTGTTTTACACTTCTCTTATCTGGCGCCAATGAAAGCGTGCAGCCGCTGCAGTCTCCTCACTCAGCGGGAAATGCCATTGGCTCTTATCTGAGTGACGAGCACTCTAGTGGGGCCTGCGGCACTGCAAAGCATCATCGATATGTTACCGAGTCTGAAAGAAAAACCACGGGCCCGTGAACTTCAGGCTCAGCCGAGTGTTCTATGCATGTAGCGCTGCCTCATGCCCGCGGCATCTTTAAATCACGTCCATAATAAAGTACCTGTAATGGATGTTTGAAATGACACTGGGGGGTATCAACATGTTGTACAACACAAAATAGGCAGCCGTCATAACGTAGGTAGTATTTATGTACACAAAGTCTTGTAAACTTGCCTGTGTTGGGGCCGCATTACATGTGGGAGATGTTTTTTATGCAAACTTTGCAGTGACAGCCCGGGCTCAAAAAAATTGTTGCAAAATATTAGTAGATTGCTCGCACTGTGAGCTAGCTGTCTTGTAGTTTAAGCCTGACTGTTTTATTTTGGAACTTGTGATAAGAGTCACTCTTTCTTATCGAATGTCTTGTTTACATGCCCTTCAGACACTTTATGTGACTTTAACACAGACCAACCTGTACAGGCTTCTAGCTGCACGTGTACTGAGGTTACAATTAGCATTAACGTAAACAATTCTGAAGGGCCACTAATTTACTAGCTTAAAGTTAAAACAGATTGCAACTTCTAAACGTTATTAAAAAGTTTGCTATGCAAAATATGAACCATCAGGCAAACTGTGTGCATCACATGCAGTCTGTTGCACAGGGGGCTTTGTTGGAATTGCCGTTGAATATGAATATTTGTCAGCAGCAAGTAAACCGGTAACGGGTGTGTTTTTTACTGGGTCCCATCACACTACTGCATTCTCAGCATTACACCACTGTACCAACACTTCGCAGATCCCAGTTTTAAGCAGTAAGTAGACGTACTCAGGAGGATTTATGGGCTAAGGTGTGGCATTGAAGGTAATGGAACGGCTGACTGAGGTCGGTGGAGTTGGCAGGTATGGTATGGACCATAGGTTAGAGTTTTGGACCATAGGTTAGAGTTTTGGACCATAGGTTATAGATTTGCTGAGACATTTGATGAGGGGAGATTTGGCACTGATTAGCCCAGGTGGTGACTCCTGGATGAAATCCCAATATGTCGTTCCCCCGGATGTGAAGCCCCTGACCATGGACCTGCTTGGAAGAGGATTTGTGGTCTGGTGAATGAGGATGTGAGTTGGGATAGGGGGAGGTGGTAGAAAGGGACCATTTCCTGGCTGTGACGGGGTTTTGGCACTGAAAGCTCTTGCGTTAGCCTCCTTGTACTGCTGGACTCCAATTCTGCTCTTGGATTGCGGAGGCATTTAGGCCTACGCATCACATCATTTCTCATTGGATGTTCCTTGAGCCATAGATAAGATGCTCACAAGGAAGGTGCTATGCAGGGGGGGGGGAAGAAATGATTGCTATTTCTCTCTGAGGTGAGCCCGAACACCCATGCTCTTGCGGAAAGAGGTGTTATTTTCAATCTTTGGGTGGCG
The DNA here is from genome assembly GCF_031143425.1 of Pleurodeles waltl. Taxonomy (NCBI): domain Eukaryota; kingdom Metazoa; phylum Chordata; class Amphibia; order Caudata; family Salamandridae; genus Pleurodeles; species Pleurodeles waltl. The sequence goes on along the minus strand of NC_090446.1, from coordinate 1,350,079,552 downwards.
TTTACACCAGGCTATTCGTATCATGCATGAAGGACACCAAATCTCTCAAGAAAGGATGACACCGTCTCTCAATCCATCTGGTCCTTTCAAGTCCTGGAATGTCTAAAGACCCAATTCCCTACATACTACATGTCCACATTTTCCTACTTCAACCAAAACCCTTCCTGTATGCTCACTAACGTCAAACCGGAGATCAATGAGGCAAACAGCTGCACTTCAGGAGGATGGAGTTTCTCTGTACCACTGCTTGACCGGTAGGTGCCTCAAAGCAGTTTTCCTTGCCACCATGTGAAAACGAAGGCAACCAGTGCCAGGATACTTACTAATCTAATTTTCATTATTATCATGCCATGAGCCTAAAAACATAAATGTATCTGTGAGTGTAAAACTTACTTAACCTATCCTTATGCTTTTCTTTTACATGCCAATCTTGCTTCCAATGGATCTTGGTACACAAAATGTCTATGCCACTCCAGAACTACCCATTAGACAATCTAATGTAATTTCCAAACCATGATCTAATTATACTGATTGCTTTACCTATAATGGCCAGGTTGTGGTGATTCTAAAACTGCAAGGTGGCACTCTGTTTGCCTGCAGTGTATACCTTGCTTCTCTCCTACACGACTGACTATTCACTACTCATGACACATGCAAATATAAAGGTTCTGGTTTAGAGAATCACTAGTTTTTTGGGTGCACATATCAACCAAAACGAAGCTACACCACAGATCCCCCCCAACCAGTACATTAGACAGAAGGACCAAAAGAACTGAACACACTTTCAATGTGCCTTTATCTGCGTTCCATTGTATATCCAAGAGTGCCCGCCACTCATCAATATCATCATCCACCATTGTTCCAGACACACCTACAGTTACCCTGAGACGGCACAAGCAAGGCTAAACATCCTCATGCACACAACACAACATTAAGGCCATATATTTGTTATGCTGATTTCTTTACTTCTTCTAGCCAGTTAGTGATGATTCAAAAAGTGCAATGTTTGACTTTGTTTGCTTTCAGTGCAGCCACGTAATTCATCAAGGCATGCCTGCTCTTTGTGGAGCAGGGATCAAGCACTAATTGATTCAACTTAATTAGTGCCCATCCGCTACTCCCGATGTGATCGAGATACTATTTGTTCTTTTTAACTTCTGATGCCCCTCAAACAGAAGGGTTGTGACTGGCAAAAACGTGCCCAGCAGGACAAACAAAATTGCAAAGTTTTATTTTTTAAAGCTAACTTTTTTATTTTGCCAAGTCATCTTTTCTCAGTTTCCATGTGTGTTTTCTTTTGTTTTTGCTCATGGGCGATTTTGTCAAAAGATGACAATCAACTTGTTCTAAATATGTGAGAAGTATTGCATTTAAAATGCTTTGTAATACATATGTCACCCCTAAGGAAAACACAAAAAAAGCCCATAAGGCAGGGCGCATTGTATTAAAAACATAAGACATGCTTTTACATTTTACATGCCCTGGCAGTAAAAAACTCCTAAATTTGTCTTTCGCTAATGTAAGGCCCACCTCTCCACAGGATAACATTAACCTTATTACATTTATTAAGTGCTAACTTTTGATTGGGGACTAATATAAATGTCATGTTTAGGCTCAAATGAGCTATAATTTAAAATCCTTTTAAAGGTCAGATTTTAAGTCATAGTTCTGAAAAGTTAACTTTTAGAAATGTAGAATTTTCCTGTCCTACCATTAGGAGACTGCTGCCATTGTTCTGGGTCACATGACTGTGAAGAGCTTAGCTGCTGGGCTTTATGTATTGCTCACAGACAATGAGACAAAGAAGGAATTATTAAAAACAAAGGATGGGCCATCCTGCCTGGATTGCTGGATGTGGACCTGCTCCCTGCCCCACTCACATTTCAAAGGGCTGACTAAGGCACACATGCAAAGGAACCTGATACTAGCCATTTGTCACCCCAGACATCTTGGAGCCCTGATAGGGGATGGGAAGAGCCTGCGGTAGTATGGGGAATCCCCCTACTTCAAAGGCTGGCACTAGGTATACATTTCAGACCTCCAAGGCAACTCTTCAGTACACTCCTGGACCGGTGGCCATTACAGAGGAAAGACTGCCTTGTTCCTCAAAGGACTGTCCTGCTGCTCAAAGCCTGCCTTCTCCTTAAGTGAACAGCCCTGCTGCTTAAGGCCTGTCCTGATCACTGAGAAGGAAGACTGGACCTGCTCCTTTCCTCCCAGGCTACATGAGTGACTTCAAGAGTCAGATGACTGACCTTCTGTCTGAGCTATAGGGGCACAGCAAGCTACAGAGGCCTCCCTGCAACTGCTCAGCTGATCTGCTGTGGCGGACCTTCCTGGACCTGTAACTAGACCTGCCTGAGCCCTGCTGCCCTCTGCTGAAGGAAGTCTCTGATCCCCAAGAGTTGCCTCTCCAGGTGTTGGACCTTTGGCTAGCCTCAGAGAGAACTCCTTGCCTAAATGAAGGTTAGTGACGCAAAGCCCTGCAGAGACCTCGCCACACAATTGAAAGCTTCATTGGAACCAACAACAAGCAGCGCCAAGTTTTGCCACACAGCTAAAAGCTTCATCAGAACTGACACCAAGAGATGCAAAGCCCCACAAATCCTTGTCACACAGCTTAAAGCTTTATTGGAACCAACGCCAAAAATGCAAAGCCTCACTGAACAGCTTAAAGCTTCATCGGAACCAACGCCTACCAATGCAAAGCCTCACTAAGCACTGCTGCTCAGACCTCGAACAAAGGGCATGAGGTATAACTCCCAGCTGGCCAGGCTTGGTCGTGGTTGCCCTGAAAGTTTGACTTTGTCCCAGTCCAGCATGACCAGATACCCTCAGTGGGCCTTTAAGCACTATTTTTATCTAAAACTTTAAAATTGAACATCTCTGGCCCCACTAACTGGGTTTTTGTAAATTTGGCATCATTTTATTTAGTACATTTAACTCAGTTTTTCTAAATTAGTGTGGGATTTTGCAAAAAAAACTTTACAGTTTGCCTCTAAGTTAAGCCTGTGTGCCAACCGATTACAGGGTTAAGCACAGGTTAATTTAGTGACTTTTGTAGTTCACCCTAACAAGGATTGTGATTGTTGCCTAGGTGGGGCTTTCATCCCCCTTGAGCAATAACCCAATTTCTTACAATCCCCATGCACAGAACACCACATCAAGGACATGTAGTTGTTAGAGTGATACCAAGCCAACAGCATTGTCACATACCACACTAACATACAACCTACAACCACTCCAATAAAAACAGCATAAACCTATCATACCCTCACACACACATAACTTCACTGTACTTACCTACCTGAATAATGATGCATATATAGAAAGCATGTTTTTGCAGCCAAATAAGGTTGAATTAGCCATCCAATCCAAGAAAAAACAGAAAAGAACTTCACCTCACCCATTCATGCACATAAGACAGTACAAGGTCACCCAAGATAAAGAATATTGTACTATGAGCCACCAGTTTTTAAATGAGTATGAGGGCCCTTCATTACAAACTCATACCTCCTGAAATGTAATGTTGAGTACCATATTTTTGTGGTAATTACCTTTAGTAAAGATGCACATTCTTCTACCCTTTACCTAACAAACATAAGATTATCCCATTCTTCGTACCCTGTTTTGTACCCACAAGCCATTATTACTATTTCTCTAATATTCACGGCAAATGATATTACCCAAACCTAATCCCAAATAAACATTTTCCCTTGGTAAAGCCAAATACCCCAAATTCCTTGAACCCTCCCGCCCCCTTCCGTTTCACCCTTGGCACAAGATCAGAGCTCTCTGTAGGGCCAAATCTTATTACATCCTCTACTACTTAAGTTCTAATATTACGATTGGGACCCCCTGTTCCAACCCCCATCACCATTCTTTACCAGGCTGGACACATGCCTCAAATTCCATCTCATTCCTTTGGAATTCACTTTCAATCACTTTTTCGACCCAATGTAGACTTAGGTCCAAGAACACTGCATTTTCTAGCTTTTTAACAATAATCAGACACCCTTATATTTCAACAACAGGGATTTCTGCACAGTTTTTTCACTATGACATCTTAGCACTTCATTTCCTATATCAAGAGCAGGCTATCTATAGATGCATGTGTACACACCCTTACTTCTAATTTGTGTTGGTATTTACTGGATTGTATGTATTTTTATTTTATTTATTTTCACATTTTTATTTTTGCACAACATGCATCCTCAGGTATTAATGCATTTTCTCTTAAATAACCAGACAACAAATGAGTACAACTGTAAGATAATTTAGTACATGGGTGGAGAGCAATAAGGAACAGGGGGAAGGAAGCAGTGGAAGGATGACTGTCTTAGCTTGAGTACAGATGTAAAAGTAGGTTAAGTGTATTGTTGCATTCTCAGGGGAGTGGGTAGAGACTCCATATGTTAGCATCTGTTCCAAAGAATGAGTTCTCCATGAAAAGGTTACCTTCAAGTTCAGTATTTTAAGTCGGAAAGTATCTTAATCTTCAGACCACATTGGTTTCCAGTGACCATCAGAAGATCTGCCAGGTAAAATGGTGTCTTTATAGGTCAGGATCTAGTGCAGGTCTTTTAGAATAGGCCTTTTTGGGGTGAGACCAGTCTGGGTGTTGAGTGACATACTGTATCCGGCGAGGCAAAATATGTTATGGGTGCTGTGAGCAGAGTGTTACTGGAGTCCTGTAATAATGAGAGCATGAGAGCATGGACTGTTGACTGGATGATTTTGAGACAGACAGAGTATAATGTATGCAAGGTAGGCATTCCCAGACAAAAAGTGACACAGAACGGACGCAGTGAAATTTATAACATTTCACTGCATCATTCTGTAACTTCACTGCGGCAAAATTTTACTGCCTGCTCAGAGCAGGCGTAAAAATGGTGCAGGGCTTTTTACAATGGGGGCCTCCTCAGATTGCTGGAGTAGATTCATTTTTTTAAAACTAGTCCAGCAATGAGTCAGTTTAGCCCCACAAAAGCATCAAAATTTCTGACGCATCTGTGGAAACATGTGCAATGGAACTCTGTATAATAAATACAGCGCATCCATGGCGTTGTTATGGAATTGTTGGGCAAAGCAAGAAATCTGATGCATGAGGGCCGATGCGTTACTTTCTTGTAAATGAGGCCCTTTGTCTTGAACGGGTTCAGCATCAAATTATTGTCAGATATTCAATGTTGTATTGTCATAAGACAAGACTGTAGTGTAAGAATGTATTGCAGAGATCACATTGCTAGGTATAATTGTGTGTCATTCACGTATAGGTGTATAGTAACTATGAATTTGCTGAGGTTATTCTGAGAGGTCCCATGTAAAGGTTAAACAAGGTTGGGCCACATATGGATCTTTGGGGAACACCATAAATTATGATGGAGATTCTAGAAGAGTGTTGATCAATATTTACTAAATGTTGCTTTGGGGGAAATGAAAGAAGAAAAGCAAGTCAAGACTTAGCTTCTGAAACTCATTCAGTGTTCAAGCATGTTCGTCAGCCCTTTGGAGATTCATTGTATCAAATGCAGATAAAAAGTTCAGCAGGAGCAATAGGCATTAAGTGCCCTGATGCAGGATTCTGTAGATATTGTGAAGTATTTTTGTTGTTTCTGATTCTCTACTGAATCCTGCATGCAAGCCCGACTGGTTATTTGCAAGAAGTTGATTTTCAGTTATGCAGTTTGTGAGCCGAATTGCACCATTCTATAGATTTCCACAACCAAGGGAGAATGAATTATGGTGCAGAGCGGAATTTTTAGTATTAGTGTTGTTTGGCTATTTTTTACAAACTTGTAAAACATTTTCTGGTTAAGTGAGTCATTGACTTTTTGGCACAACCATTTTCCACTAAGTGTGATTTCCGAAAGTTCACATAGAGATGGGCTTGGAAATAGCTTATTTAAGGTGTTTGATCATTGTTAATAAAACTTTGGAAGAGGCTGTGATGAACAAATTCTAAGTATTGTGCACTTTGACTGAAAGATGCATATATATTTTTCTTTGAAAAAGTATAAGAATGCATTGCTATTGGCCAGGGAAGGTGAGAGAAATAAAAATGTTATGTGTTTATTTATGCAGCGGTATGAGATAATATACACACAATAAAACACTAAATATATGTGTAAAAAAGAATGATAAAGTCTAAGGAGCTATGGTATCGCTGAGGTATCTGAACAAAAATCTTTCATATTTGAGGAGGTTGAGATCTGTTCCTGTAAGACATTAGCTTTGATATTTCGAACACTTGTTTCTAGCCTTTTCATAAGGCACCGCTTGGTTCAAAAGATAAGGACTACAAAGTTAGCTAACCTTTTCTCAGTACTGGATGTCATTTCCTTGCTTGTAAAGAGTCATCTAACCGAGACTGACTACGTCAGTGGTGTCTTAGCCTTGGAAGGACAAAAGCACTGACAAAGAAATGCAGCACTTCATTGTAAATCCTCAAGTAGCAGTTAATATTGGTTGAGTAATATTGGATATTGACTTCCATGATGTATTTCAGAGCACAGATCCAAACTTTTCATATTGTTTGTTTTTAACGGTACGATTTGTTCATGGAATGAGGAAAGGCACTGGGAGTGATTTGATGAGTCAATCTCAGTGTGGGCAAGGAAGGACCCAGGTAGAGAAGAAGTAATGATTAGTATAAGATGCAACCCTTGTTGTGAATGGAGCTGGAGGACAATTGATGCATGGGTGCGACTAGAGGAGTATGTGATAGATGGACATTTCCATGCATTAAAATGTTTTAAGAATATGTTTCCCAGGCAAGGAACTGAGTAGCCTTTTGCGACCAAAGAGTAAATCACACTGAAAATTAGTTCAGCCAGGATTCAGTGATGCATAGTTGGTCTATGTTTTAAGAGGTGATAAGAGAGGTGATGTCTGCATGGTGGGCATCTGACATTATGGAGTATGTATCTAAGCAGTGAATTTTGAGAACTTTGAATGTGAAGTTGTATCTGATTGGTGAAGGAAAGTCTCTTGATTTGAAGTGTATGAGGTTGCTGGAATTTAATTTCCTAATAGGGTTCAGCCTGGATTGTTGGTGCAGTGTATAATTTAGATAGATTGAAATGTACTCGGCAAGCACATTATGCTTTTCTGAATTAATACTAATGAGGTTAGTCAGTATAAGTGGTACAAGCCTTGAAGGTAACTTATGGAAGACAGAATCTGAGGAATCAAAGCAGCCAAAATGCTGCAAGGAAGGCAGGTACTAGTGTGACACATCAACAGATATTGGCGTGGTGGTACTGTTGCTAAAGACATCGAATACTGCAGCTGTACACTTATAGTACTTTGTATCCAAAGCACTCTACATGCACAATTACCTGCACAAACAGAGCATGATAAAGTACACTTTGTACAACAGTTAAGACTAATGGCCTTCTTTAGGGTTAGACAGACGGGTCATTCTGTCACAATGTGATGGATATCCCATGCACCTGTAATACAAATGTATTACATCCTATGGAGCTTGTAATAAGTTGGGCAGGATATTCATTATGCTGTGATGGAATAACCCATCCACCAAACTCTAAAACAGGCCCTTAGTCTGATAATAGAAGGACAATAGTTGCTTTTTTAATAGTTTCTTTAAAATGAGCAGATCAGAAGCAGCTCTTAATGAGAAAGTAAGCTGATTCCATAATAAATTGTCCAGTAGGATAAAAGAATTAAAGCGAGACAAAGCACATGGAGGATATGGTACAGACAACAAACGCAAATCAGCATAATGCGAAGGATGATTACGAGTATATGACAAGCCACCAGCACAGATAAGAAGGAGCCAAAGAGTGATAGCATTTAAAAACAACACACTTAAATGTAATTCAAACTAAAAAGAAAAAGGTAATTAAGGATGTTGACACAAATGAGGAGTTATTTAAGAAAAAAGAAGAAAAGACAAATGATGCAGGGCAGAATTGGTTGCAACCGCTGATGTCATAAACATGGCCTATGTGTGCTGCTGACATATAACAAGTTGTGTGTTTAGCCGCCATTTAATGTAAAAGTGGTGCACTTGAATTGAATACTGAAGTGTATCCACTGTATTGCTAGAAATACATTATATGTGTGCCTTAACTTCACTAAGTGAAATGTAATCACTGAGTATAATATTTTAACCATCCTCACTATATTTGAATGCAATTTCTTTTAAAACTATAACACTTTATATAATGTATGCACTAATGTTGAAGTTTAATGTTAAAATGTATATCTACGCCATACTTATCCTTGAGCATGGGTAAAGTTTGCATTCATATTAACTGTATCATGTAATCCTGATTCTGAAAATTGTAATTTGCATTTATACTTATGTAGAATTAAACGTGTGCACAGTATAACATGAAATTAAGGGCCTCATTACAAACCTGGCGGTCAAAGACCGCCAGGGCTGTTTCGGCAATTGTACCGCCAACAGGCTGGCGGTACAATTTTGCCAATTACGACCGCGGCGGAAGCGCTGTGGTCGCACAGGCGGGACCGGCGGTTTCCCGCCACGGTCGTCCCGGTGGTTTTAATCCGCCAGTGCCCAGGGGATTACAAGTCCCCTTCCCGCCAGCCTGTCCATGGTGGTAGGAATCGCCATGGAAAGGCTGTCGGGAAGGGGATTCGCGGGGGCCCCTGGCACAGCCCCACACTGCTTTTCACTGTCTGCACAGCAGACAGTGAAAAGTGCGACGGGTCCAGCTACACTCGTCGCAATGCTGCAACACCGCCGGCTCAATTAGGAGCCGACTCCCATGTTGTGGCCGACATCCCCGCTGGGCCGGCGTGGATGTCAAAAATGGGCATGGCGGGAGTGCGGCCGCACAGCGGTTACACCTTGACAGGCGGCGGTTGCCACCCGCCAAGGCTGTAATGAGGCCCTAAATTTCTTAATGTTAGCTTTGCTAGGCCTGAAACTCCGTAATAAGAGAAACTGTTATCCATTTTCTGCTAACGTGTCATGTTATTGCAAGTATTTTTCCATGAAATGTCAGTTTGGAAATCGATGTGCTATTGTTTTACTAATAGAGAGTCTAAGAAAACAACCTTGGAGAAGGCACATGGAGAGACCAAGAATGAAAAGACTGTCCCTTATTCATACATGTTGCAAAGATGTACAGAGGACCAAAGACAACAGCATTCTCAGGCCTGAAGTGGGAATTGCAAGCAATGTTTCAAGTTCCGCTATGGCACAGGAGAATAATGGAGTTTGTAGTGGCGTGATCCAGAAGGCGTTACCTGATTGAGTTGTGCAGTTTTAACTAAGACTCACACTAATTGATTGCAATGCAGATTTCCTTGGATTTTGAGAGATACAGACTTCTGACTTTCCCCTTTACCCTATCCTTTGCTCAGTGTGGCATAGGCTTACACTTAGCTCCCTAAGAAGACTATTGATTGAGCTTCAGAAATTCTGACACCTTCCCTCTGCCTTTCTTTCCAAATTCTTTTATATTTTTGCAAATAATTTTTCTCCTTTTTTTGCCCCTCGCTTTTACCCTTATGTTCTTTAGTTAGATTCTCATTTTTAACAGTTTAGGTTCTGATGGACTTATCTAAATTGCCCATAGTCACATTTACCTAGATGATTTAATGTGTAAAAGATTTGACCAGCGTTCATTTTCGGAGCATCAAATTCCATGGCTGATATTTTGCATTACTGTTACTGAGTGCCTAGTTTGTCTGATGTCAATTCAACTAAATTTCTTCAGACATTTTTGCTACCCTATAGTGATTTTGTATCTTTACAGTATGTTCTCGAGATTTGTTTACATTAAACTGAGTTTTAATTTGTAATATAACCCTTCAACTTTATTTCTGATTTGGGTTTTCATTGTATGCCCAAGTTGGTTACACTGTAAATTACATTACTTTCACCTGATTCTGTAGTTAATCCCTTAGCATGGACTCCAAGATCATCAGCCTCAAATTAGAGCATACAAAGTGCTCCATCACAAACAAAAGCATTCCGAGTGGATGAAAGCAGAACTATTAGGTATTTGGGTACAACTAAATAAGAAATGATCAATTGTTAAAATGGAATGCAATAGGAAGGCATATGTAAGAGTAGCGAAAGTGATAAAAAAGGAATGGCATCTGCAAGTTTACATATGTAAAAAGGACAAACATTTACACTAAATTGGTCTGTGGAACAAAATTAAAAGGGAAATTAAATTTAAAAACGCAGGTTAGTAGTGGATAAGAACTAACAAATATTGGCAACAGGAAAAAATACAGGTTTTGGAGCGGACATATAGAAATTTCATTCTTGAATTAGTTTTTAGATGCAGTCCTAAGTGTGGCCATTAGAGTGAGCAAGAGCAGGATAGCCGACCCAGACCTTTGTGGTAGGCCCAGTTTGATAAGTCCTTTTCTTCTTTTGCTGGCAAAAGAGGAAAAGATGGTCACCTCCAGTGGAGAGAATGATGTTCACAAAAAGTTCACTTTAGGGCCAGGCATATTCTAACAGTAAGCTTGGGGTCCAGTTACAAAGAGTGATGCATTCTATGCCCTGTGGCCAAAATAATCCTTCAGTTTAAAGTGCTGACCCACCAAATGAAAATAGGGTAAAACAAAATGTCCAGTACAGAAAGAGAGCACAGCACCACATTTGGACAAAGGCTGCTGACTGGTTAGCAGGGAGAGAATTTTGGTCCAATAAGGAGTTGCAGAAGCATCACCAAGAAACCCTGAGCGAGAGGACTGTGATGGGGACGGTGGATGTAAATCAAAACTAGAAGCATTCTGGTATGGAGAATCTACTGATCTTAGGACTGCAGCCCTAGGACACTTTCGAACCACCTCTGCCTCGGTAAGTGTCCAAAGGATTGCTAGTGGAGAAGGCTGGAAGCCTGATGTAGGGTTGCAGCGGAACAACAAGAACTTTTAAATGTGTGGGCCATGGTGGTGATGGTTTGAGGGGAGAACCTGAAATTTGCTGATACAAGCTCTCTGCTGCTTCCGGGTTACTACAGCAGGGCACTGCCCAAATACACATACAGGGAGGGCCACCTTTGCTTGGCAAACAATTTTATTTATTTAATTATGGAATATTCATAGTGCAAACATAGTTACATTGGCAGCATAGCACATTATAAATAACTAATGAAAAATTACATCACAAAGCACGCTAATAGTAGCAGAAAACACAGAAGAGAGAGTGAGAGGGTGGGAGGTATAGTTTGAGGGCTTCTTCAAGTACTTCCTGAAAGATAAAACATCTGGATTAAGTTTGATGTACTGTGGGATAAGATTCCACCACATGGGGATCAGACAAGCCACAGTGAATAGCTTTGTGTGTTAGGCTACTTTGAAGTCAATTCTTGCCTGGAGGGGAAGTAAAGATCTTTTAAGACAGGAGTGGTATGATCTGATTTCATTCCATCAACGATCAATCAGGTAGCTGCATTTAGTTTAGCTTTGACATGTCCAGAAGTTGATTTTGGAAGGACCACATGAAAGCATTTGAATGCTTATTGAGTGCTTCTTTTTTTAGCTTATTAGTAAATTCAGCAGATTGCGCTAAAAATATATCTTTCTCTATTTAACCTGCCTGGAGAGAGTCTGTCAGGCTTGCTTTTCTTGTGTTTTGCAATTGGGGGAGAATATCTACATATTACTAGTTTCAAAAAGCATCACCCAGCACTGAGTATGGTTGGGTATAGGGTCAGCCACATATTAGCCACTTCTTATATAGGTGACTGGCTTTGTCCATAGCCGCCACAGTAATCTCATTCTATTAATCTCTCTATTTCCTCTGAGTTTCAGTTTATGCAATTCTCTCTTTTGTGGATATCAGCTTACTCCCAAAACCTTGGACCTACACTGGTCACTCCTGATTAGGTTTTTGTTTAGCTCAGCCTCTGACTCTGCTGCATTATAAAGCTTCTGAAGTTGTAATTTCTCTATTCAATGTAGATGCTGTCATGTAATTAAAGGTACGGTGATTCAGCTTCTAGGTAGTACTGCAACTTCTGAGAAGTAACTATCATATTGATTGATAACATAATTTTGGGGTTTAATATCATAAACATGCTACTAATGTAGCATAAGCACTTTTCAAGTAATCTGCCTTTCAAATAATAAATAACATACTCCAGTTTAACATATTATAATAACATGTATGAGTAAAGTAAAAATATATGTGCTAAACCTATGCAAAGTAAACAAGTAAAATTAACACAGAAGGCAAATTTTAGTAAAGTAATTCTACATAAAGAAAAGATAAGTAAAGTAAAACCTATTTCCAAACAGACATAACAAAAATCTACCCTGTATTGATATTAGGTGATAATAAGCCAGTTCGTTATAGATCTTCTCTGTTCTGAATTAAAGGGTTTGTTTGAGTCATAGGATTTATCTCTTTTTGACTCAAACATGCCAAACCCCGTTTTGCTGTTCCCCCCTTTAGTTCACTCCTTATTTCACCTCTCACATGGATCTTTCATTGGCTTGTCCCAATGTTATACTCACAGCACTCTTGCTGCTATATGACTTATGTTGCATACATGATTTAAATTCTTAGATGACATTTACTGTTGAAAATGCTTACTGTGTGCCTGTCGACTGCAATGTGCTGCTACTGACTGTTCACTACAATGGTCTACTCCGTACGATAGGGTGAAAACTCAATAAAAGGGATTAAGAAAAATAAATATAGAAATCTTTGTAAAGTAGACGTAAGCAATGTGTGAAGAGGAAAACAAGAAAAGCTCATAAAATACCCCATAGAAAGTAAAAATTATCAAAATAAACTTAAATGTAAATCAAAAGAGGAACACTAATCGTAGCTGAACTAAACATAAATATAAGAAAGCAACATTACCAATACTAAAGTAAACATAAGAACACTATAAAAAACACTTAAAACAACTTTGAGTCTCGTCACAACAATGTTCAGGATAGAGTGATTGCTTCTTACTCACCATATGGAGTAGCTGTGGCAGAAATCCAGAGCTGAGATGATCTGTCTGAAGAATTTCCGTGCCTCTTTTGGTGTTAGGCGGCCTTTTTTTACCAGGTAGTCAAAGAGTTCCCCTCCAGACACATGCTCAAGCACCAGATACCTAAAATCAGGAGCAGAACAATATAACTTTGACAACAGGACATGTGAGAAAAACCACTTCCATTGGATACAAAGGACATATCTCTAAAGGCATATTCACCCTATGACGCCAAATAAAGGAAAGCGTTTTGGCCCTAATATCAGAAATACTCAAAGGTATGCCATCTTGGTATTAGGAGCAACTTATAGCATTTTCATTTAGCACAATACATCTCTACCCTAGCACAGGACATATGACCATTATCATCTTGATTCCCACAGTATACACAATATGTCACCACCTACACAGAAAGACAAGAGAACAGTTGCCTGTCTATATGAACTTTAGAACACAGCTAATTGCATCTTAGCCTCAGCACTACAAATATGGTCACCACCATGACACCACTAAACTGCTCTTCACCACTGAAGAAGGGCACAATTAAATACATCTCCATCTCAGAACCAGGACTAAATCAAATACATCACCACATCAGCATCAGAGAAATCTTCATTAAAACACCAGGACATAATCAAAGGGATCTTTACTCCAGAAACTGGACACATGCCACAAGTCATAGCAATCCCAGCACCATAACACCACCAAAGTAGCCTTCACTTAAAAATCAAACTTTTATTGAAGTCTTCTCCAATACAGCAGTAGGACAAAGGAGCAAATATATGTTCTCTAGTGTGAGAACACAAGTTCAAAGTCATCTGACCCTTGTGCGAGGGCAAATTCAAAGGCATTTTACCATAAATGGCAGGACGCAATCAAGGGCATCTTCACCCTAAACAACAGGACATAAAACCAATTCTACTCCATCATCAGTAGGCAACTAGAGGTATCACCAGACCGGGAACTACGGTAAATGACCAAATGATCTTCACCTCAGAACCATGAGTCAAGACTGTAGAAATCTCAGTTCTAGCACCAGGACACATTTCAAAAATGCAACTATACTCCTGCTCCAAGGCACATGACTAAAGATATAGCCATCTTTGCACCATAAAGCATGATCATAGACATTTGCCCTCACACCAGAACTCATGAACAAAGATACCTCCACAACAGCAGACAACTTAAAACATATCAACCAGTTGACCAGATAGCAAACGCATCTCCACTAAAGTACTTGGATCCATGCAAGTACATAAGCATGACCCTAGGCATCTCCACCTAGAGAGCCAGGGCATGTGTCCAATGAAATCTCCACCTATACCCAGCAAACAATAAAATGCATCTCCTGCCCACCACTGGGACAGATGACTAAAGGCATCTCCAGCACACTCCTACATATAGAAATACATATCTCTCCATGTTCACATTAGGGCACAACTGTTAACATTTCATGAACAACACCAATATATTTACCTAATTAATCTCCATAAAGGACTAGCAATAAATCAATGTTAATCCCAGGCCACAACCAAAGACATCTGCTCCATCCCATCACCAACAGGAGACAAACAAAGGCTTCTTCACTCATGCATTTGGACAAAACCATTAAAATCCTCACCCTAGCACAAGGATACAAATAAAGATATCTCACCCATTACCGGATCACAATCAAAGCACAACGATTCAGCACACAAAGGTGTCTGCATTTCGGGGATAACCAAATACATCTCCATCTAGGCATTAGGGCACAAGGGAAGACATCTCTGATCCAGCTTAAGAATACAACCAAATGTATTTATATATAAACACCAACACATCAAATGTCTACTTCGCCATAGCACTAGAGCCCAACTAAATGTACTGTCACCCTGAACTATGAAAGCACAGGCAACATTGTCCTCCTTTCAACAACAATCTTATGCCATGTCATTCAAATTGAGTTTAAAAAACTTTTTAACAACCTTGGTGATAAAGTAAGTATAAAAAAATGAACAATTAAAAGCAGAAACATAGCAGTAATACATAACTGTTGTAGTGTCATAAAATGTTCCAATCGAAAATAGTGCTATTAAATACAGCTCTCATTAGGAAGCGTTAAAACAAACTACTGTTGTACATTTCTAATACTTATTTTAGAAAAGACTCTTCCTTCCCATCTAACACTCTATGCAAAATGCTTTTTGTGTATTCATGCAAAAAATAAAAGTTATTGGAGATTGTGCAAATTCTGAAGCAAGAACAAAAACAAAGATACACAGACATTTAAATGGAGGAGGGTGCAAAAACAGTGTCTTGAAACAATTGATTGAATAATGGAAGTAAAAGAATGATATAATTCTTAATTCTTTATAAGAAGAATGTCAATTCAAATTATTTAGATCTCAATGCTATGCTTTTTACTTAGAAATTACATTAAATTTGAGATGGGCATAAAGTCGGGGTTACTTTAACAATTATTTTGATACCTTGAAGCATCATCTTTAGTAGCCCCATTCAGGACTTAGCACAGCTCAATTGTCAGTGTTTAAGCCTATATTCGCAAAAGGGCTACTAGCCTTTCTACAGCAAAAGCAACAATTTTGGGGTTTTACTGCTAGGACAGCATCCTGCCTGAGGGCTTGTTAGGCGTGTCTTGGGGTGAAATATATATTAAAAAGGAAGATTTGGGTTATGCCATTACTTTGAATGGCAAAGTCAAGATAGCAGTTTAAAACAGGTATACGTCTTAACAACGCTTGCGTTTACAACGCATGCCTTCACCACACATCCATCACCATGCAATGCCTTTACCATGCATTGCCCTTACAATGGAAGTCTCTACCATGCATTTTACTTTACCACACATTTTTACAATGCAAGATAAGCATATATAAGGTGAAATCCTTATGTATACAATGGAAGCCTCTACATGCACTTTCCTATACCACACATGTTCACAATGAAAGATAAGTATATATAAGGTAAGTGAGATCCTTACATATATACATATATGTGCGTGTGTGTGTGTGTGTGCGCGCAGGCGCACATATGTATAGGCACTGACGCAAACCTTTGCTTAAAGATTTTGCTGTACAAATGGCAAAAGACTTTGGCCCTCATTCTGACCCTGGCGGTCCTAAACCGCCAGGGCCATGGGCAACGGAAGCACCGCCAACAGGCTGGCGGTGCTGCAGTGCCCATTCTGACCGCAGCGGTAAAGCCGCGGTCAGAAAAGGGGATCCGGCGGTTTCCCGCCGGATTTCCCCTGGGCCAGAGAATCCTCCATGGCGGCGCTGCTTGCAGCGCCGCCATGGGGATTCCGACCCCCTTCCCGCCATCCTGTTCCTGGTGGTAAAACCCGCCAGGAACAGGATGGCGGGAACGGGTGTCGTGGGGCCCCTGGGGGCCCCTGCACTGCTTATGCCACTGGCATGGGCAGTGCAGGGGCCCCCTAAAAGGGCCCCACAAAGATTTTCACTGTCTGCTATGCAGACAGTGAAAATCGCGACGGGTGCTACTGCACCCGTCGCACCCCTGCAACTCCGCCGGCTCCATTCGGAGCCGGCTTCCTCGTTGCAGGGGCTTTCCCGCTGGGCCGGCGGGCGATCTTCTGGCGATCGCCCGCCGGCCCAGCGGGAAAGTCAAAATGCCCCCCGCGGTCTATTGACCGCGGTGCGGTCTTTTCGCCGGTTTCCGCCCGGCGGGCAGCGCCCGCTGCCCGACGGGCTCAGAATGAGCCCCTTTGTCATTTTCTAGCTTAGTGTGGATGGCACTGTGCCAATCCTATGCTTAAAAACTTTGCTAGAAAAACAGACATTTGAGGTGAGCAAATCTAGGGTTGCTGGTGTTGTAGGGTGCTCTTTACTGGAGCTGCTCTCCACCTAATCTTGGGAACTACCCAGAGTTCTCTCTTTTGCTTTGCATAATTTATGCGTCACTCCAACCCTGAAAGGGTTTTGTTTTGACTTACACTGGTCGCTCCCATGTGTCTGGACCAAGCTAAACCTCTCTGAAGAGATGTACTGACATTGAAACATGTGTCAGGGGTTGTTTTTGCTTATTCCAGGTTGGCTTGGATGGTATTTTATCAATCCAAAGCTGTAATACTGTGCCTGGAGTGGTGAAAGGCTTTTGTCAGTTTACCATTCGGCAAGGATGGCACTGAACCAATCCTATGCTTAAACACTTTGATAGAAAAACAGACATTTGAGGTGAGTAAATCGAGAGTGTCTCTGGTGTTGCAGGGTGCTTTTTACTAGAGCTGCTCTCCACCTAACCACCTAAACTTGGGAACTACCCAGCGTTCTCTCTTTTGCTTTTATATATTCCCAACACGAAACCCAATTCTGGCAGCTATAATTGAAGCGCACTCACGGGACGTGTTGCAATCGCTTTATTGCCAATACATTAAAGCACTGGACAAATGCATTTCGGCACAGTCATGTGTTGCATGCTGGGAATCTATACGTGGTTCCACCCCCACAGAAAGCAGCACCCACAGTGTGAAGAAGTTATATATATATATATATATTTATATATGTATTGTAGGAAGTTGGCTCTGTATGCACTATTTCAAAGTAAGGAATAGTATGCACAGAGTCCAAGGGTTCCCCTTAGAGGTAGGATAGTGGCAAAAAGTGATAATACTAATGCTCTATTTTGTCGTAGTGTGGTCGAGCAGTAGGCTTATCAAAGGAGTAGTGTTAAGCATTTGTTGTACATACACACAGGCAATAAATGAAGAACACACACTCAGAGACAAATCCAGGCCAATAGGTTTTGTTATAGAAAAATATCTTTTCGTAGTTTATTTTAAGAACCACAGGTTCAAATTCTACATGTAATATCTCATTTGAAAGGTATTGCAGGTAAGTACTTTAGGAACTTTGCAGAATTACAGCAGCATATATACTTTTTACATAAAACACATTTAGCTGTTTTAAAAGTGGACACAGTGCAATTTTCACAGTTCCTGGGGGAGGTAAAGTATTGTTAGGTTTTGCAGGTAAGTAAACCACCTACGGGGTTAAGATTGGGGTCCAAGGTAGCCCACTGTTGGGGGTTCAGAGCAACCCCAAAGTCACCACACCAGAAGCTCAGGGCCGGTCAGGTGCAGAGTTCAAAGTGGTGCCCAAAACGCATAGGCTTCAATGGAGAGAAGGGGGTGCCCCGGTTCCAGTCTGCCAGCAGGTAAGTACCCGCGTCTTCGGAGGGCAGACCAGGGGGGTTTTGTAGGGCACCGGGGGGGACACAAGCTTACACAAAAAGTACACCCTCAGCGGCACTGGGGCGGCCGGGTGCAGTGTGCAAACACGTGTCGGGTTTCCAATGAAAATCAATAGGAGACCAAGGGGTCTCTTCAGCGATGCAGGCAGGCAAGGGGGGGGCTCCTCGGGGTAGCCACCACCTGGGCAAGGGAGAGGGCCTCCTGGGGGTCACTCCTGCACTGCAGTTCCGATCCTTCAGGTGCTGGGGGCTGCGGGTGCAGGGTCTTTTCCAGCCGTCGTGACTTTAGAGTCAGGCAGTCGCGGTCAGGGGGAGCCTGGGGATTCCCTCTGCAGGCGTCGCTGTGGGGGCTCAGGGGGGACAACTTTGGTTACTCACAGTCTCGGAGTCGCCGGAGGGTCCTCCCTGAGGTGTTGGTTCTCCACCAGTCGAGTCGGGGTCGCCGGGTGCAGTGTTGCAAGTCTCACGCTTCTTGCGGGGATTTGCAGGGGTCTTTAAATCTGCTCCTCTGTAACAAAGTTGCAGTCTTTTTGGAGCAGGGCCGCTGTCCTCGGGAGTTTCTTGTCTTTCTTGAAGCAGGGCAGTCCTCTGAGGATTCAGAGGTCGCTGGTCCTGGGGAAAGCGTCGCTGGAGCAGGTTTCTTTAGAAGGCAGGAGACAGGCCGGTAGGTCTGGGGCCAAAGCAGTTGGTGTCTTCTTTTCTTCTTCTGCAGGGGTCTTTCAGCTCAGCAGTCCTCTTCTTCTTGTAGTTTCAGGAATCTAAATTCTTAGGTTCAGGGGAGCCCTTAAATACTCAATTTAAGGGCGTGTTTAGGTCTGGGGGTTAGCAGCCAATGGCTACTAGCCCTGAGGGTGGGTACACCCTCTTTGTGCCTCCTCCCAAGGGGAGGGGGTCACAATCCTATCCCTATTGGGGGAATCCTCCATCTGCAAGATGGAGGATTTCTAAAAGTTAGAGTCACTTCAGCTCAGGCACCTTAGGGGCTGTCCTGACTGGCCAGTGACTCCTCCTTGTTATTCTCATTATTTCCTCCGGCCTTGCTGCCAAAAGTGGGGCCGTGGCCGGAGGGGGCGGGCAACTCCACTAGCTGGAGTGCCCTGCGGTGCTGGAACAAAGGGGGTGAGCCTTTGAGGCTCACCGCCAGGTGTTACAGCTCCTGCCTGGGGGAGGTGTTAGCATCTCCACCCAGTGCAGGCTTTATTACTGGCCTCAGAGTGACAAAGGCACTCTCCCCATGGGGCCAGCAACATGTCTCGAGTGTGTCAGGCTGCTAGAACCAGTCAGCCTACACAGGTAGTTGGTTAAGGTTTCAGGGGGCACCTCTAAGGTGCCCTCTGGGGTGTAGTTTACAATAAAATGTACACTGGCATCAGTGTGCATTTATTGTGCTGAGAAGTTTGATACCAAACTTCCCAGTTTTCAGTGTAGCCATTATGGTGCTGTGGAGTTCGTGTTTGACAGACTCCCAGACCATATACTCTTATGGCTACCCTGCACTTACAATGTCTAAAGGTTTTGCTTACACACTGTAGGGGCACAGTGCTCATGCACTGTTGCCCTCACCTATGGTATAGTGCACCCTGCCTTAGGGCTGTAAGGCCTGCTAGAGGGGTGACTTATCTATACTGCATAGGCAGTGTGAGGTTGGCATGGCACCCTGAGGGGAGTGCCATGTCGACTTACTCGTTTTGTCCTCACCAGCACACACAAGCTGGCAAGCAGTGTGTCTGTGCTGAGTGAGGGGTCCTCAGGGTGGCATAAGATATGCTGCAGCCCTTAGAGACCTTCCCTGGCATCAGGGCCCTTGGTACCAGGGGTACCAGTTACAAGGGACTTACCTGGATGCCAGGGTGTGCCAATTGTTTAAAACAAAAGTACAGGTTAGGGAAAGAACACTGGTGCTGGGGCCTGGTTAGCAGGCCTCAGCACACTTTCAATTCAAAACATAGCATCAGCAAAGGCAAAAAGTCAGGGGGTAACCATGCCAAGGAGGCATTTCCTTACATGTATATATATATATATATATATATATATATATACACATACCTTCCATCAAAAAATCACAGGTTACAGGGATGTTAAAGTTAGGTTCGGAATTTACTCACACAGAACCATTAAATTCAGCAGTTATACTTAGAGTTATTTCAAGTAACTGTACCTCGCGCCCCGGTATGCACAGTTTTTTCTTCAGTTATTTGACTGCTCTTGTTTCATTGATATTGTTAAAAATTACGTTATAAAAGTTATCAGTGCTGTAATATCTGGGGTAATTAGCAGTGCATGACAAAGGCACGAGTTACAGTTATCTTAGGGAGTGAGATAGTTGAAATAACTCTAAATGTAACTTCTCAATTTCTATGGTTTTGGGCGAGTAAATTCTGAACCTAACAATAACATCCCTGTAGCCTTTGTTTTTTAGAGTGAACTTCCATGATTTTTTTAATTCTATTTCCTAACCATATCGTCCCTGTAACCTTAGGCTTTTTCAGTGAATTTATATGTTTTTTTTTCAACTTAAAGTAATTTTAATTGCTATACGTTAATCCAACCACCACCCTGCGGCCAAGCCCTTATAACCATCCAGTCCTGTGCCGCGCACGGCGGGGGTAGGCCGCAGAGCCTCTCACTCTAGGTGTGAGAGGGCGTCTCTGGTTGTTAGAGTGGGTATGAGAGTGTCTGGGTGTGAGAGGGTCTATGTGTGTTTAAGAGTTGGTGTGAGACTGTCTGGGTGTGAGAGTAGGTGTGAGAGTGGGTATGAGAGTGTCTGGGTTTGAGAGGGTCTATGTGTGTTTGCGAGTGGGTGTGAGAGTGTCTGGGTGTGAGAGTGGGTGTGAGAGTGTCTCTGTTAGTGGGTGTGTGAGTGTTTGTGTGGGTCTGTGAGTGGGTGGGTGAGAATCTGAGTGGGTCTGTGAGTGGGTGCGTGAGAGTCTGAGTCGGTCTGTGAGTGGGTGCATTAGTCGTTGAGTGGGTCTGAAAGTGGGTGCGTGAGTGTCTGAGTGGGTATGTGAGAGGTTGCATGAGTCATTGAGTGCGTCTGTGAGTGGATGTATGAGTGTGTGTGTCTGTGAGTGGGTGTGTGAGGGGCTGTGTAAGTGTCTGAGTGGATCTGTGAGTGGCTGCATGAGTGTCTGAGTGGGTCTGTGAGTGTGTGTATTAGTGAACAGGTGAGTGTGTGAATGCATATTTTAAGGTCGAGCACGCAAGTATTGCGGACTTTTAACCACGCCTACCTCTTACCCATCACCTTCACTCGTTCGTGGGCTTGCTTTCCAAAATTCACCTCATATCATTAGTAATTGCTTTACGTTTGTCCTGACTTGAGTCTGTTTTTGTCACGTCTGGCAGACTGCCCCTTTTACATGAATTATTGCATGATTGCCGATACACTTCAGCATGGGTGAACTATTTTTTTTTCCTTTTGTCTTTCCACTTCTCGCTGCATGGCGGCCATGGCCCTCACATCGCGAACAGGCACAACAGCGTGAACTCGATTGGCGGTACTGAAGTGCTAGTCATATTGTTCACAGTTACCTAATCAGATTCATCTCTTGTGGTTCTCTCCTTAAAACACTTTAAATTGGTGAATGATTTACGTAAAACACAGATCCTCAAAGTGAAAGAGGCTGTCCCGGCACTGGGGAGAGCTGATAATACTATATTCACTGTACTCTGGAAAACTCAAAGCATTCTTTTTCACAACTGTAGGAAGTTGGCTCTGTATATACTATTTCAAAGTAAGAAATAGTGTGTACAGAGTCCAAGGGTTCCCCTTAGAGGTAAGATAGTGGCAAAAAGAGATAATTCTAATGCTCTATTTTGTGGTAGTGTGGTTGAGCAGTAGGCTTATCAGAGGGTAGTGTTAAGCATTTGTTGTACACACACAGGCAATGAATTAGGAACACACACTCAAAGACTTACTCCAGGCCAATAGGTTTTTATATAGAAAAATATATTTTCTTAGTTTATTTTAAGAACCACAGTTTCAAGATTTACAAGTAATACTTCAAATGAAAGGTATTTCACTCAGGTATTCTAGGAACTTTGAACAATCACAATAGCATGTACAGTTTTGTCAAAAATGGCAATAAGCTATTTTAAAAGTGGGCACTGCAAACATCAACAGTTCCTGGGGGAGGTAAGTAATTGTTAAGTTCACAGGTAAGTAAAACACTCACAGGGTTCAAAGTTGGGTCCAAGGTAGCCCACCGTTGGGGGTTCAAGGCAACCCCAAAGTTACCACACCAGCAGCTCAGGGCCGGTTAGGTGCAGAGGTCAAAGTGGTGCCCAAAACACATAGGCTTCAATGGAAACAGGGGAGCCCCGGTTCCAGTCTGCCAGCAGGTAAGTACACACGTCCTCGGAGGGCAGACCAGGGGAGTTTTGTAGGGCACCGGGGGGACACAAGCAGGCACAGAAAGTACACTCTCAGCGGCACAGGGGCGGCCGGGTGCAGAGTGCAAACAGGCGTCGGGTTTCAGATAGGAATCAATGGGGAGACCCGGGGGTCTCTTCAACGATGAAGGCAGGCACAGGGGGGGGCTCCTCGGGGTAGCCACCACCTGGGCTAGGCAGAGGGTCGCCTGGGAGTCGCTCCTGCACTGGAGTTCAGTTCCTTCAGGTCCTGGGGGCTGCGGGTGCAATGCTGGTTCCAGGCGTCGGGTTCCTTGTTACATGCAGTCGCGGTCAGGGGGAGCCTCTGGATTTCCACTGCAGGCGTCGCTGTGGGGGCTCAGGGGGGTCAACTCTGGCTACTCACGGGCTCGCAGTCGCCGGGGTGTCCTCCCTGTAGTGTTAGTTTTCCGCAGGTCGAGCCGGGGCGTTGGTTGCAGAGTGGAAAGTCTCACGCTTCCGGCGGGAAACGTGGGGTCTTTAAAGTTGCTTCTTTGTTGCAAAAAGTTGCAGTTTGTTGAACAGGGCCGCTGTTCTCTGGAGCTTCTTGGTCCTTTAGATGCAGGGAAGTCCTCTGAGGCTTCAGAGGTCGCTGGACCCTGTTGGATGCGTCGCTGTTGCAGTTTTCTTCGAAGTAGGGAGACAGGCCGGTGGGTCTGGGGCCAAATCAGTTGTCGTCTCCATCTTTACTGCAGGGCTTCAGGTCAGAAGTCCTTCTTCTTCTTTAGGTTGCAGGAATCTATCTTCCTCGGTTCTGGGAGCCCCTAAATACTGAATTTAGGGGTGTGTTTAGGTCTGGGAGGGCAGTAGCCAATGGCTACTGTCCTTGAGGGTGGCTACACCCTCTTTGTGCCTCCTCCTTGTGGGGAGGGGGGCACATCCCTAATCCTATTGGGGGAATCCTCCTTCTACAAGATGGAGGATTTCTAAAAGTAAGAGTCACCTCAGCTCAGGACACCTTAGGGGCTGTCCTGACTGGGGAGTGACTCGTCCTTGTTTTTCTCATTATCTCCTCCAGCCTTGCCGCCAAAAGTTGGGGCAGTGGCCGGAGGGGCGGGCATCTCCACTAGCTGGGATGCCCTGTGGCGCTGTAACAAAGGGGGTGAGCCTTTGAGGCTCACCGCCAGGTGTTACAGTTCTTGCAGGGGGAGGTGAGAAGCACCTCCACCCAGTACAGGCTTTGCTCCTGGCCACAGAGTGACAAAGGCAATCTCCACATGTGGCCAGCAACATGTCTGGTGTGTGGCAGGCTGGCAAAAACTAGTCAGCCCACACTGGAAGTCGGGTATGTTTTGTATTTTACAATAAAGTGCACACTGGCATCAGTGTGCATTTATTGTGCTGAGACGTTTGCTACCAAAATTTTCAGTGTAGCCATTATGGTGCTGTGGAGTTCGTGTTTGACAGACTCCCAGACCATATACTCTTATGGCTACCCTGCACTTACAATGTCTAAGGTTTTGCTTAGACACTGTAGGGGCACAGTGCTCATGCACATATGCCCTCACCTGTGGTATAGTGCAGGTACAGTGCACCCTGCCTTAGGGCTGTAAGGCCTGCTAGAGGGGTGACTTACCTATGCCACAGGCAGTGTGAGGTTGGCATGGCACTCTGAGGGGAGTGCCATGTCGACTTAGTCCTTTTCTCCCCACCAGCACACACAAGCTGGCAAGCAGTGTGTATGTGCTGAGTGAGGGGTCCTTAGGGTGGCATAAGACATGCTGCAGCCCTTAGAGACCTTCCCTGGCATCAGGGCCCTTGGTAACAGAGGTACCAGTTACAAGGGACTTATCTGAGTGCCAGGGT
Source organism: Pleurodeles waltl (assembly GCF_031143425.1). Classification (NCBI taxonomy): domain Eukaryota; kingdom Metazoa; phylum Chordata; class Amphibia; order Caudata; family Salamandridae; genus Pleurodeles; species Pleurodeles waltl. Next base: position 1,350,055,205 of record NC_090446.1, on the reverse strand, counting down.
TGTGCCAATTGTGGAGACAAAGGTACAGTTTAGGGAAAGAACACTGGTGCTGGGGCCTGGTTAGCAGGGTCCCAGCACACTTTCAAATCATAACTTAGCATCAGCAAAGGCAAAATGTCAGGGGGTAACCATGCCAAGGAGGCATTTCCTTACAACAAAATTTTTCACCACTCAGCCTGTGGTGGTCCTGGGACAGTGGGACCACCACCAAAATGTTCAGCATGACTCACTCTTTCTGTCTAGGTAATTTTGGGTCCCCACACTAGGTTAGTGGGATCCCAAAAATAATAACTCCTCCCACCATTCAGTGTCTTTTTAAGCATTCCCATGGCCGGAACTTTTGTTTCCTAGTTGGTGATAACTTGTGTTTTAAGGACCTTGTTTGTAATATCATTGCTGTAGGCCTATTGCCCCTGAAAATATGTAAAGCCCTATGTCCTCTAGGGGCTACATATAATTTGTCCTCTAGGGGCTACATTGAATTTACAATGCCAATAGCTCTAACTCAAGCAAATGCGAGACCTATTGCATGGCAAATGCCTGTTTGATTTTTTTCAGCAAGGTTTGTGACTCCATCGCAGAGTTACAAGGGTGTTGCGCTGAGCGTCGCAATAGGGTCGCAACCCCACACACATTTAAAAAACAGATTTCAGGCATTATAAAACTAATAAGGGGTCCCTCAGGCACCCTTGAAATGTCCGCATGGGGTCAGGGTAGCTCTACTCTGACCCCTTCTATACTATTTAGCCTCAAAACTCATCCCCAGGGCCACAGTCCTGCTTTAGAAAATGGCGGCTGTAACTTTCTTCACATGTTGCGGCCCACGAATCACAGCACTTCTCCTGGCACAAGGGTATGCGAGGGTTCGCAAAGGATCTGCATCCCTATATATATTAATTTGACCTTCATCTCATAACTAGAATACTACTGAACAGATTTACACCAAATCTGTCTTTGGCTATACTACATTTTAGAGTTGTTTGCATGTATGGTACAACAAAATTTAGATAATATAGAGCAGTTTCAGGACTGCACCTGGGTTTCACTGACCCTCACTGCCTGTTTTGCCACCTTTTTTTGCTTTTTTTTTAAATATAAATTGAACCGCACTTTTGAAATCACATGGGGATATATTGTTAGAAATTAGTGTCCATGGTAAACAGTGGTTATTATGCTTTATTTTTAGCCCTGATGAATATGTGAATGCAACGAAACCTAAGTGGTGATTTCAGGAACAATAAAATCTACACAAGTTGATAACACTGAGAAGTAACATTCTGGAGCAATTATTTCAAGACTACATATTGGGCGTGTGCTAGAGGCTAGGACTATGTGGATTTAAACACATTTTCTGGTTTTCTTACAGGATGTAGGGTGGACAACCACCCATTGAGCACCATGATTTTTCCTTCAAGATATAGTGCTGACTGTAAAGTGAGCACCTTCAATCCACAAATCATCCTGTGTACATTTTCAGATATTGTGTTATCCCTTTTTCAAGGAAGATGGACAGCTTACTAAAAGGACCCCCTGAACACGTTTCCCACCGATTCTGGAGATGCGTTCTTGGTGAACAGGAATATGATCTCATCTCCACCAAACAAAGAAGCACTTCATGAGTGCAGTGGGGTAGGCCGCAAGGCCTGGCCACAGACCAGGCCTAGGGCCAAGCCAGACGCGCACAGCCAACGTCCATGCATGGCCTAGGTTTAGGTGGCTATAAGGGGTTGGCCACAGGGCCTAGCCTCCGTCCAGGCCCTGCAGCCAACCCCCGCCACGCATAGCCAAACGCTGTGTGTGACACAGGATTGAGTGGTTATATAGGGTTGGCCAGAGAGCTTGGCCATAGGCAAGGCCCTGCGGTCAACACCCTGCCGTGAGTGGTGCAGTGTTGGGTTGCTATAGAGGGTTGGCCGCAGAGCGTGTGAATAATGTATAGTAATACAATTACTATACATAAAAACCATAGAAATTCACTGTAAAACAAAGCATACAGGGATGTTAGAGTTATGAAATAGAATTAAAGAGAACATATAAATTAACTTAAAAAACTAAAGGTTACAGGGACATTATAGTTAGGCTCACATTTTAAACATTGGAAAACATAGAAATTCACTTGTTAGAATTAGAGTTATTTCAAGTAAATATAACTTGTGCCCTAAGGTAACTATAACTCACGCCCTCACCATGCACTGCTAATAATCCCAGATATTACAGCATTCATGGAATCTTTGATAATATCACTTCAATATTTGCTGTAAAGTTATTCCTGCAATGGGTGCCTGCGGCCAACCCCCAATAACCACCTAACCATGCATGGCCGCTGGCCATGCATGGTTGCGTCTGGCTGCAGGGCCTGGCCTATAACCAAGCCCTTATATAGGCCAGGCCCTGCACCACGCACGGCCTTTGGCCCTGTGCTGTGGGGGTTTGTAGCAGGGCTTACACCAACCCTCCACCATGCACAGCCTTTGGCTGTGTGTGGCGGGGTTGGCCCCAGGACCTGGCCTTTGACCAGGCCCTGGGCCTACCCCCTACAACCACAACACTCATGGCCTTCTGCCTTGTGCAGCCTACCTACAGCACTCATTAAGTGCTTCTTTGTTTGGCGGAGATGTGCTCATATTGCTGTGCATTAAGAAGGCATCTCCAAAATCGGTGGGAAAGACCCTTCGGGTGTCCTTTTAGTAAGCTGTCCATTTTCCTGGGAAAATAGGGGAAAGACGTTGCATACCACTAATGTATATAGGGCAGGGACAAAAAGGTGGGGCCTCTAGGCCATTTTACATACTTGGAGTTTTTAAAACGGATAACACGATCTCTGGTCTCAGCAAAAAATGACAAGAAAGAACCCACTCGTTACAGTCACTACATGAGATATTGCACTCAAAATTGCAAACAACTCCATCAATATTTACAGATTACATTTCAAGGTGGAAATGTAGAGAAAAAAACACTTGCTGTGCCTTGATCATGCACTAGAAATGAGGATGATTAGAACTTCACACAAAAGAAGTTTCAACTTGGGCCCCTGCTTTCTGTAAGTGCTTCAAGTTGAGGTTTAATTTCTGTGAAATGCACATGGTGCCTGTAGGAAGTTGGCTCTGTATGCACTATTTCAAAGTAAGGAATAGTATGCACAGAGTCCAAGGGTTCCCCTTAGAGGTAAGATAGTGGCAAAAAGAGATAATACTAATGCTCTATTTTGTGGTAGTGTGGTCGAGCAGTAGGCTTATCAAAGGAGTAGTGTTAAACATTTGTTGTACATACACACAGGCAATAAATGAGGAACACACACTCAGAGACAATTCCAGGCCAATAGGTTTTTGTATAGAAAAATATATTTTCTTAGTTTATTTTAAGAACCACAGGTTCAAATTTTACATGTAATATCTCAAATGAAAGGTATTGCAGGTAAGTAATTTAGGAACTTTGAATAATCACAATAGCATATATACTTTTCAAATAAAACACATATAGCTATTTTAAAACTAGACACAGTGCAATTTTCACAGTTCCTAGGGGAGGTAAGTAATTGTTAGTTCTTGCAGGTAAGTAAACCACCTACGGGGTTCAAGTTTGGGGCCAAGGTAGCCCACCGTTGGGGGTTCAGAGAAACCCCAAAGTTACCACACCAGCAGCTCAGGGCCGGTCAGGTGCAGAGTTCAAAGTGGTGCCCAAAACACATAGGCTTCAATGGAGAAGGGGGTGCCCCGTTTCCAGTCTGCCAGCAGGTAAGTACCCAAGTCTTCGGAGGGCAGACCAGGGGGGGTTTGTAGGGCACCGAGGGGGACACAAGTTAGCACAGAAAGTACACCCTCAGCAGCACGGGGCGGCCGGGTGCAGTGTGCAAACACATGTCGGGTTTTCAATTGGAATCAATGGGAGACCATGGGGTCTCTTCAGCGATGCAGGCAGGCAAGGGGGGGCTCCTCGGGGTAGCCTCCACCTGGGCAAGGGAGAGGGCCTCCTGGGGGTCACTCCTGCACTGGAGTTCCGATCTTTCAGGTCATGGGGGCTGCGGGTGCAGAGTCTTTACCAGGCGTCGGGATCTGGGAGTCAGGCAGTCGCGGTCAGGGGGAGCCTTGGGATTCCCTCTGCAGGCGTCGCTGTGGGGACTCAGGGGGGGCAACTCTGGCTACTCACGGTCTCGTAGTCGCCGGGGAGTCCTCCCTGTAGTGTTGTTTATCCACAAGTCGAGCCGGGGGCATCGGGTGCAGAGTTGCAAGTCTCACGCTTCTGGCGGGAAACGCAGTTGTCTTTAAGTTGCTCCTTTGGAAACAAAGTTGCAGTCTTTGGTGAACAGGGCCGCTGTTCTCAGGAGTTTCTTGGTCCTTTTAGAGCAGGGAAGTCCTCTGAGGATTCAGAGGTCGCTGGTCCTGGGGAAAGCGTCGCTGGAGCAGTTTCTTCAGAAGGGGGGGGAGACAGGCCGGTACGGCTAGGGCCAAAGCAGTTGGTGTCTCCGTCTTCTCTGCAGGGTTTTTCAGCTCAGCAGTCCTCTTCTCCTTAGGTTGCAGGAATCTGAGTTCCTATGTTCAGGGGAGCCCCTAAATATAGAATTTAGGGGTGTGTTTAGGTCAGGGAGGGCAGTAGCCAATGGCCGCTAGCCCAGAGGGTAGCTACACCCTCTTTGTGCCTCCTCCCAAAGGGAGGGGGTCATATTCCTATCCCTATTGGGGGGATTCTCCATCTGCAAGATGGAGGATTCCTAAAAGTCAGAGTCACTTCAGCTCAGGTTGCCTTAGGGGCTGTCCTGACTGGCCAGTGACTCCTCCTTGTTTTTCTCATTATCTCCTCCGGCCTTGCCGCCAAAAGTGGGGCCGTGGCCGGAGGGGGCGGGCAACTCCACTAGCTGGAATGCCCTGTGGTGCTGTAACAAAGGGGGTGAGCCTTTGAGGCTCACCGCCAGGTGTTACAGCTCCTGCAAGGGGGAGGTGATAAGCATCTCCACCCAGTGCAGGCTTTGTTACTAGCCACAGAGTGACAAAGGCACTCTCCCCATGTGGCCAGCAGCATGTCTCGAGTGTGGCAGGCTGCTAAAACCAGTCAGCCTACACGGGTAGTTGGTTAAGGTTTCAGGGGGCACCTCTAAGGTGCCCTCTGGGGTGTATTTTACAATAAAATGTACACTGGCATCAGTGTGCATTTATTGTTCTGAGAAGTTTGATACCAAACTTCCCAGTTTTCAGTGTAGCCATTATGGTGCTGTGGAGTTCGTGTTTGACAGACTCCCAGACCATATACTCTTATGGCTACCCTGCACTTACAATGTCTAAGGTTTTGCTTAGACACTGTAGGGGCACAGTGCTCATGCACATATGCCCTCACCTGTGGTATAGTGCACCCTGCCTTAGGGCTGTAAGGCCTGCTAGAGGGGTGACTTATCTATACTGCATAGGCAGTGTGAGGTTGGCATGGCACCCTGAGGGGAGTGCCATGTCGACTTACTCGTTTTGTCCTCACCAGCACACACAAGCTGGCAAGCAGTGTGTCTGTGCTGAGTGAGGGGTCCCCAGGGTGGCATAAGATATGCTGCAGCCCTTAGAGACCTTCCCTGGCATCAGGGCCCTTGGTACCAGGGGTACCAGTTGCAAGGGACTTACCTGGATGCCAGGGTGTGCCAATTGTGTAAACAAAAGTACAGGTTAGGGAAAGAACACTGGTGCTGGGGCCTGGTTAGCAGGCCTCAGCACCCTTTCAAATCAAAACATAGCATCAGCAAAGGCAAAAAGTCAGGGGGTAACCATGCCAAGGAGGCATTTCCTTACACAACCCCCCCCCCAAACGAAAGAGGATGAGACTAACGTTCCCAAGAGAGTCTTCATTTTCTAAGTGGATGAACCTGGAAAGGCCATCTGCATTGGCATGGGCAGTCCCAGGTCTGTGTTCCACTATAAAGTCCACTCCCTGTAGGGAGATGGACCACCTCAACAGTTTTGTATTTTGACCTTTCATTTGCATCAGCCATCTGAGAGGTCTGTGGTCAGTTTGAACTACAAAGTGAGTACCAAAGAGGTATGGTCTCAGCTTCTTCAGGGACCAAACCACAGCAAAGGCCTCCCTCTCAATGGCACTCCAACGCTGCTCCCTGGGGAGTAACCTCCTGCTAATGAAAGCAACAGGCTGGTCAAGGCCATCATCATTTGTTTGGGACCAAACTGCCCCTATCCCATGTTCAGAGGCATCTGTCTGCACAATGAACTGCTTGGAGTCATCTGGAGCTTTTAGAACTGGTGCTGTGCACATTGCTTGTTTCAGGGTGTCAAAGGCCTGTTGGCATTCCACAGTCCAGTTTACCTTCTTGGGCATTTTCTTGGAGGTAAGTTCTGTGAGGGCTGTCACTATGGATCCATATCCCTTCACAAACCTCCTGTAGTACCCAGTCAAGCCAAGGAATGCCCTGACTTGAGTCTGGGTTCTTGGAGCTGCCCAGTCCAGAATAGTCTGGATCATAGGCTGGAGTGGCTGAACCTGGCCTCCACCTACAAAGTGTCCCAAGTAAACCACAGTTCCCTGCCCTATCTGGCATTTGGATGCCTTGATAGAGAGGCCTGCTGATTGCAGAGCCTTCAAAATCTTCTTCAGGTGGGCCAGGTGATCCTGCCAGCTGGAGCTAAAGACAGCAATATCATCAAGATAAGGTGCACTAAAGGACTCCAAACCAGCAAGGACTTGATTCACCAACCTTTGGAAGGTGGCAGGGGCATTCTTTAAACCAAAGGGCATAACAGTAAACTGATAATGCCCATGAGGTGTGGAGAATGCTGTCTTTTCTTAAGCTCCAGGTGCCATTTTGATTTGCCAGTACCCTGCTGTTAAGTCAAAGGTACTTAAGAATTTGGCAGCACCTAATTTATCAATCAGTTCATCAGCCCTTGGAATGGGATGGGCATCTGTCTTGGTGACAGAATTAAGTCCTCTGTAGTCCACACAAAACCTCATCTCTCTCTTTCCATCTTTGGTGTGAGGTTTGGGGACTAAGACCACTGGGCTAGCCCAGGGGCGGTCAGAGTGTTCAATGACTCCCAATTCCAGCATCTTGTGGACTTCCACCTTGATGCTTTCCTTAACTTGGTCAGACTGTCTGAAACTTTTTGTTTTTGACAGGCATGCTGTCTCCTGTGTCCACATCATGGGTACACAGGTGTGTCTGACCAGGGGTTAGGGAAAAGAGCTCAGCAAACTGTTGCAGGACTTTCCTACAGTCAGATTGCTGTTGGCTAGAGAGGGTGTCTGAATAGATCACTCCATCTACTGAGCCATCCTTAGGGTTTGATGAGAGGAGATCAGGGAGAGGTTCACTCTCATCTTCCTGGTCCTCATCTGTTACCATCAACAGATTCACATCAGCCCTATCATGGAAGAGCTTAAGGCGGTTCACATGGATCACCCTCTTGGGGCTCCTGCTAGTGCCTAGGTCCACCAGGTAGGTAACCTGACTCTTCTTTTCTAGCACTGGGTAAGGGCCACTCCATTTGTCCTGGAGTGCCCTGGGAGCCACAGGCTCCAAAACCCAGACTTTCTGCCCTGGTTGAAATCCAACCATTGCAGCCTTTTGGTCATACCAAAACTTCTGGAGCTGTTGGCTGGCCTCAAGGTTTTTACTTGCCTTTTCCATGTACTCTGCCATCCTTGAACGTAGGCCCAGTACATAGTCCACTATGTCTTGTTTAGGCTCATGAAGAGGTCTCTCCCAGCCTTCTTTCACAAGAGCTAGTGGTCCCCTTACAGGGTGGCCAAACAGAAGTTCAAAGGGTGAGAACCCTACTCCCTTCTGAGGCACCTCTCTGTAAGCGAAAAGCAGACATGGCAGGAGGACATCCCATCTCCTTTTGAGTTTTTCTGGGAGCCCCATGATCATGCCTTTTAATGTCTTGTTGAATCTCTCAACAAGGCCATTAGTTTGTGGATGATATGGTGTAGTGAATTTATAAGTCACTCCACACTCATTCCACATGTGTTTCAGGTATGCTGACATGAAGTTGGTACCTCTGTCAGACACCACCTCCTTAGGGAAGCCCACTCTGGTAAAAATACCAATGAGGGCCTTGGCTACTGCAGGGGCAGTAGTCGACCTAAGGGGAATAGCTTCAGGGTATCTAGTAGCATGATCCACTACTACTAGTATGTACATATTCCCTGAGGCTGTGGGAGGTTCAAGTGGACCCACTATGTCCACACCCACTCTTTCAAAGGGGACCCCCACCACTGGAAGTGGAATGAGGGGGGCCTTTGGATGTCCACCTGTCTTACCACTGGCTTGACAGGTGGTACAGGAGACACATAACTCCTTGACTTTCTGGGACATGTTGGGCCAGTAGAAGTGGTTGACTAGTCTCTCCCACGTCTTGGTTTGTCCCAAATGCCCAGCAAGAGGAATATCATGGGCTAAGGTCAGTATGAACTCTCTGAACTCCTGAGGCACTACCACTCTCCTAGTGGCACCAGGTTTGGGATCTCTTGCCTCAGTGTACAGGAGTCCATCTTCCCAATAGACCCTATGTGTTCCAGTTTTCTTGCCATTGGACTCTTCAGCAGCTTGCTGCTTAAGGCCTTCAAGAGAGGGACAGGTTTCTTGCCCCTTACACAACTGCTCCCTTGAGGGTCCCCCTGGGCCTAAGAGCTCAACCTGATAAGGTTCCAACTCCATAGGCTGAGTTCCCTCAGAGGGCAGAACTTCTTCCTGAGAAGAGAGGTTCTCTTTTTGTTGTTGTGTTGCAGCTGGTTTCCCAGTTGTCTTTCCTTTCCTCTTGGTAGGCTGGGCCCTTTTTCCAGGCTCCAGCTCTACTTTTTTACCCTGAGCCTTGCACTGTGCCCTTGTCTTGACACACACCAGTTCAGGGATACCCGGCATGGCTGCATGGGTTTTCAGTTCTACCTCAGCCCATGCTGAGGACTCCAGGTCATTTCCAAGCAAACAGTCTACTGGGATATTTCAGGAGACCACCACCTATTTCAGGCCATTGACCCCTCCCCACTCTAAAGTTACCATAGCCATGGGATGTACTTTAGTTTGATTGTCAGCATTGGTGACTGGATACGTTTGTCCAGCCAGGTATTGACCAGGGGAAACCAGTTTCTCTGTCACCATGGTGACACTGGCACCTGTATCCCTCAGGCCTTCTACACTTGTCCCATTAATTAAGAGCTGCTGCCTGTAGTTTTGCATATTAGGAGGCCAGGCAGCCAGTGTGGCTAAATCCACCCCACCCTCAGAGACTAATGTAGCTTCAGTGTGACACCTGATTTGCTCAGGGCACACGGTTGATCCCACTTGGAGACTAGCCATTCCAGTGTTAGCTGGAGTGGAGTTGGAAGTGGTACTTTTCTTGGGACAGGCCTTGTCTCCAGTTTGGTGTCCAGGCTGATTACAGCTACGACACCAGGCCCTTTTTGGGATCAAAGTTTTTACCCTTGTACCCAAAATTGTTTTGTGAAGAGGCTCTGGGCCCACCCTCCTGTGCAGGTTTTTGGGGGCCTGAAGAAGACTCTTTACTATTTTTGTTTTTGGATGTCTCAACACTCTTCCCCTGGGGAGGCTTTGTGACCCCTTTCTTTTGGTCACCCCCTGTGGAATTCTTGGTCACTCTAGTCTTGACCCAATGGTCCGCCTTCTTTCCCAATTCTTGGGGAGAAATTGGTCCTAGGTCTACCAGATGCTGATGCAGTTTATCATTTGAACAATTACTTAATAGGTGTTCTTTCACAAATAAATTGTACAGCCCATCATAATCATTTACACCACTGCCTTGAATCCAACCATCCAGTGTTTTCACTGAGTAGTCCACAAAATCAACCCAGGTCTGGCTCAAGGTTTTTTGAGCCCCCCTGAATCTAATTCTATACTCCTCAGTGGAGAATCCAAAGCCCTCAATCAGGGTTCCCTTCATGAGGTCATAAGATTCTGCATCTTTTCCAGAGAGTGTGAGGAGTCTATCCCTACACTTTCCAGTGAACATTTCCCAAAGGAGAGCACCCCAGTGAGATCTGCTTACTTTTCTGGTTACACAAGCCCTCTCAAAAGCTGTGAACCATTTGGTGATGTCATCACCATCTTCATATTTAGTTACAATCCCTTTAGGGATTTTCAACATGTCAGGAGAATCTCTGACCCTATTTATGTTGCTGCCACCATTGATGGGACCTAGGCCCATCTCTTGTCTTTCCCTTTCTATGGCTAGGATCTGTCTTTCCAAAGCCAATCTTTTGGCCATCCTGGCTAACAGGGGGTCCTCTTCACTGAGGCTATCCTCAGTGATTTCAGATGTGCTGGCCCCTCCTGTGAGGGAAGCAGCATGTCTGACTATCACAGTTGGAATCAGGGATTGAGGGTCCCTGGGTTCTCTAGTTAGGACTAGAAGGTGGGAATTCTCCTCCATGTCACTAACATCATCCTCTGGGTTGTCATCCTCAGAGGGGTTGGCTTTTTCAAACTCTGCCAAAAGCTCCTGGAGCTGTTGTTTGGAGGGTCTTGAGCCAATTGTGATTTTCTGTATTTTGCAGAGTGACCTTAGCTCCCTCATCTTAAGATGGAGGTAAGGTGTGAGGTTGAGTTCCTCCACATTCACATCTGCACCAGGCATTATGGGGGTCATTCTGACTCCCGCCGGCCGCGGTATCCGCAGGGCCGGCGGGAGCCGCCAGAATACCGCTGCGCGGTCACAAGACCGCCGCGGGTATTCTGGGTTTCCCGCTGGGCTGGCGGGCGACCGCCAGAAGGCCGCCCGCCAGCCCAGCGGGAAACACCCTTCCACAAGGATGCCGGCTCTGAATGGAGCCGGCGGAGTGGAAGGGGTGCGACGGGTGCAGTTGCATCCATCGCGATTTTCAGTGTCTGCATGGCAGACACTGAAAATCATGGTGGGGCCCTGTTACGGGGGCCCCTGCAGTGCCCATGCCATTGGCATGGGCACTGCAGGGGCCCCCAGGGGCCCCACGACACCCCATACCGCCATCCTGTTCCTGGCGGCCAAAACCGCCAGGAACAGGATGGCGGTATGGGGGTCGGAATCCCCATGGCATGGAGGATTCCCCAGGGCAGCGGAAAACCGGCGGTACACCGCCGGTTTTCCGTTTCTGACCGCGGCTGTACCGCCGCGGTCAGAATGCCCTTGGGAGCACCGCCAGCCTGTTGGCGGTGCTCCCGCGGTCCCCGGCCCTGGCGGTCCATGACCGCCAGGGTCGGAATGACCGCCTATGTTTCTAAAAGTTGGAATACTTTTTAAGAATCTAAAACTAGTTCTAGAATCTAATTCAAACTTTCACAAAACTTTTAAACTCTAAAAGAAATGCTCAACAGGGACTAACACAAGGCCCTAGCAGGACTATTAAGAATTTAGAAAAATAGCTCAAATTGCAAAAATCAATTTCTAATGACAATTTTTGGGAATTTGTCGTGTGATAAGGTATTGGCTGAGTAGTCCAGCAAATGCAAAGTCTTGTACCCCACTGCTGATCCACCAATGTAGGAAGTTGGCTCTGTATGCACTATTTCAAAGTAAGGAATAGTATGCACAGAGTCCAAGGGTTCCCCTTAGAGGTAAGATGGAGGCAAAAAGAGATAATACTAATGCTCTATTTTGTGGTAGTGTGGTCGAGCAGTAGGCTTATCAAAGGAGTAGTGGTAAGCATTTGTTGTACATACACACAGGCAATAAATGAGGAACACACACTCAGAGACAATTCCAGGCCAATAGGTTTTTGTATAGAAAAATATATTTTCTTAGTTTATTTTAAGAACCACAGGTTCAAATGTTACATGTAATATCTCAAATGAAAGGTATTGCAGGTAAGTACTTTAGGAACTTTGAATAATCACAATAGCATATATACATTTCAAATAAAATACATATAGCTATTTTAAAACTAGACACAGTGCAATTTTCACAGTTCCTAGGGGAGGTAAGTAATTGTTAGTTCTTGCAGGTAAGTAAACCACCTACGGGGTTCAAGTTTGGGTCCAAGGTAGCCCACTGTTGGGGGTTCAGAGCAACCCCAAAGTTACCACACTAGCAGCTCAGGGCCGGTCAGGTGCAGAGTTCAAAGTGGTGCCCAAAACACATAGGCTTCAATGGAGAAGGGGGTGCCCCGGTTCCAGTCTGCCAGCAGGAAAGTACCCACGTCTTCGGAGGGCAGACCAGGGGGGTTTTGTAGGGCACCGGGGGGGGACACAAGTTAGCACAGAAAGTACACCCTCAGCAGCAAGGGGGCGGCCGGGTGCAGTGTGCAAACACACGTCGGGTTTTCAATTGGAATCAATGGGAGACCAAGGGGTCTCTTCAGCGATGCAGGCAGGCAAGGGGGGGGCTCCTCGGGGTAGCCTCCACCTGGGCAAGGGAGAGGGCCTCCTGGGGGTCACTCCTGCACTGGAGTTCCGATCTTTCAGGTCCTGGGGGCTGCGGGTGCAGAGTCTTTACCAGGCGTCGGGATCTGGGAGTCAGGCAGTCGCGGTCAGGGGGAGCCTCGGGATTCCCTCTGCAGGCGTCGCTGTGGGGACTCAGGGGGGGGCAACTCTGGCTACTCACGGTCTCGTAGTCGCCGGGGAGTCCTCCCTGAAGTGTTGTTTCTCCACAAGTCGAGCGGGGGCGTCGGGTGCAGAGTTGCAAGTCTCACGCTTCTGGCAGGAAACGCAGTTGTCTTTAAGTTGCTCCTTTGGAAACAAAGTTGCAGTCTTTGGTGAACAGGGCCGCTGTTCTCGGGAGTTTCTTGGTCCTTTTAGAGCAGGGCAGTCCTCTGAGGATTCAGAGGTCGCTGGTCCTGGGGAAAGCGTCGCTGGAGCAGTTTCTTCAGAAGGGGGGGAGACAGGCCGGTAGGGCTGGGGCCAAAGCAGTTGGTGTCTCCGTCTTCTCTGCAGGGTTTTTCAGCTCAGCAGTCCTCTTCTTCTCCTTAGGTTGCAGGAATCTGAGTTCCTAGGTTCAGGGGAGCCCCTAAATACAGAATTTAGGGGTGTGTTTAGGTCAGGGAGGGCAGTAGCCAATGGCCACTAGCCCTGAGGGTGGCTACACCCTATTTGTGCCTCCTCCCCAAGGGTGGGGGTCACATTCCTATCCCTATTGGGGGGATTCTCCATCTGCAAGATGGAGGATTCCTAAAAGTCAGAGTCACTTCAGCTCAGGTTGCCTTAGGGGCTGTCCTGACTGGCCAGTGACTCCTCCTTGTTTTTCTCATTATCTCCTCCGGCCTTGCCGCCAAAAGTGGGGCGTGGCCGGAGGGGTCGGGCAACTCCACTAGCTGGAATGCCCTGTGGTGCTGTAACAAAGGGGGTGAGCCTTTGAGGCTCACTGCCAGGTGTTCTAGCTCCAGCAAGGGGGAGGTGATAAGCATCTCCACCCAGTGCAGGCTTTGTTACTAGCCACAGAGTGACAAAGGCACTCTCCCCATGTGGCCAGCAACATGTCTCGAGTGTGGCAGGCTGCTAAAACCAGTCAGCCTACAGGGGTAGTTGGTTAAGGTTTCAGGGGGCACCTCTAAGGTGCCCTCTGGGGTGTATTTTACAATAAAATGTACACTGGCATCAGTGTGCATTTATTGTGCTGAGAAGTTTGATACCAAACTTCCCAGTTTTCAGTGTAGCCATTATGGTGCTGTGGAGTTCGTGTTTGACAGACTCCCAGACCATATACTCTTATGGCTACCCTGCACTTACAATGTCTAAGGTTTTGCTTAGACACTGTAGGGGCACAGTGCTCATGCACTGTTGCCCTCACCTATGGTATAGTGCACCCTGCCTTAGGGCTGTAACGCCTGCTAGAGGGGTGACTTATCTATACTGCATAGGCAGTGTGAGGTTGGCATGGCACCCTGAGGGGAGTGCCATGTCGACTTACTCGTTTTGTCCTCACCAGCACACACAAGCTGGCAAGCAGTGTGTCTGTGCTGAGTGAGGGGTCCCCAGGGTGGCAAAAGATATGCTGCAGCCCTTAGAGACCTTCCCTGGCATCAGGGCCCTTGGTACAAGGGGTACCAGTTGTAAGGGACTTACCTGGATGCCAGGGTGTGCCAATTGTGTAAACAAAAGTACAGGTTAGGGAAAGAACGCTGGTGCTGGGGCCTGGTTAGCAGGCCTCAGCACACTTTCAAATCAAAACATAGCATCAGCAAAGGCAAAAAGTCAGGGGGTAACCATGCCAAGGAGGCATTTCCTTACAGTGCCAAAATGAACCCTGTCCTGTATATTTATCTAAGAGGTGGTGGTCCCTAGGTTCCGGGGGGGACCGAGGGTGGGGTCCTCCCAGCCCCCCTATATAAATCTTTCTTTATAGCTCTGAGGAGGTGGTGGTCCCTGGGGCCTGGGGGTCCAAGAGGTCCTCTCGCTTAATATTGGCATCAGCCATGGGGAGGTGTTTTTCCCCAAGGCATTATTACGCCCTTGGAGGGGGGGCCCACTCCATTTTTCAAATAAACTCTACAGGCCCCGGGGACCTGGCCTAACTCAGGGCTACAATTATAACAAACACAGGTCCTGTGCTTGTTTACTTTTTTTTGTTTTTTTTTTATTCACTGCGATATTCCTGAATATTTGCTAATTTTGTGATGAATTTCTTTTTTAAATGATTTTTTTTGTCTTGATAGGGTCCCAGGGAGCGCCAAAGGCCAAGGCTAGGGGGTTAGGGTATTCGTGCCCTGCCCCCTTTTCATTGTGTTTTCTTTTGGGACTTGGCTGACGCTGAGTACCAAAATGGCTGCCAACACTTCCTAGTTGAAGTGTTGGCAGCCAAACAGATCTCTACACAAAAACTGGACTATTCACTAATTATCTGCATACTTAGATGTACAAATTTCGATTTCCTTTAAAATCACAGATTTTACTGAATGGATGGACACCAAATAACAAAAAGTTTGCTTTCTGGACCAAGATCTACCTTTCTGCCAAATTTTGTGTAATTCCATCCAGCGGTTCAGGTTGTAATCGTGTCTAAAATCGCTATGGAAATTAACAGTGGAAATGCACTTTCTTTGACCCCCCCCTTTTTTCTTGACCCCTGCTCGACAGATCACCCCAAAACTTTCCATGCACAACAAGACCCAACGTGACACCTTTTAAAAAAATGTCATTAATATTTCTCAGACGGCATCAAAGATATAGCCAAGTCAAAAAACACTTTTCCCATGGAAAGTAGGTCTTAACTATAAATTCCTACTGGCGACCACCAGTAGGTAATATATATTTATTGGGTACAAGTCAATTAAACATACACTTTTAGAGGTCAGGGCACATAAATTAAGAACTGGTCAACTGGGCCCTGTGCATCACAGAGTCATTACACCAGTACATAATAATCAAAAAGGTGGGGTCAACCTGCAAAAAGCCATTTCCTCACACCAACCATTTTCCTTAAAGGAAACGGGATAGTGTTTAAAAAGATAATTTTGCTTTTTTTGTTTCAGATTTTGCAGTGGTCCCATGGACAAGCCTTTTTTTTTTGGGTGAATGCAAAGCGCTCCATCCATTCTGTAATCTCTCTTTGGGCTTCAAACCACACCCATGCCACGTCAGTCACTTACATTGGTTTGTGGGCTTCCTTTTAAAATCTGCTTGCTTTCATTTGTGAAAGGCATGCATACGTCATGCCTTTTCTGGTGTTTAGCCCACCTACACAGCACTGGTAAAGTACCAAAAACATACGAGGCTCAATGTTTTCAGCCTGGGGTCCCGACTACTTTATCTGTTTATTTTCCACGCAGCGCGATCGCGCTGCATTTTACATAGCACAATCGTGCTGCATTTTTTTTTTTTACAATGCTTATAGCTCTAACTTGAGCAAATGCGAGACCCGTTGTATAGAAAATGCTCGTTTTGCTTTACATTCACAAACGGGAAGTGGTCCAAAGAAGACCTTCTTCCTTTTTGCAAATGTATTACCACCACCTTTGAGTTGCTGGTAAAATATGAATGTGATGCCATAGAATTTCAGTCTGAAATTCCTTCCAGATTCTGAATTGGTATCCATTGAGAATTGGAGCAGTTACAACTGTTAGAGTGCTTAATACATCTGGCCCTCATCACCTTACAAGTCAACATATCTCAACAAACAAGAGAGCGTTTTTCCACAATGCCTGCTTTCTCTTTCACTACATGCCTGTTGAACAGGTATGGTACGAGAATATCATAGTCAGAATGTTACTAATATTGTGTTAAAGAATCATTTACAAACAATCACCCTCTAAATTAATAATCCATAACGTGCACCCAAAGGGACAAAATGTTTAAAAATTATACCAAGGAAACAATGTTTATGCCAGGCAATATTTCTGACAAAGCTTTTCTGCCATTGGCAAAAAAATTGTTGAACACATAAGTAGAAAGTCACCTTTCCTGAGAATCTGTGAAAGCAAGAGCTTTTATATATAGCTGTTACCACTTAGCACTCTTGAGAGAGTTTATATGTGGAAAAGTGTGTGTTATCCCTCTGAATTATTCTACTGTGTTAAAGCCCTATTGCTGCTACAGTGAGGACAGTGGGCTGGAGGAGGGGGGGAGAGGGGCGAGGGGGTCACGTACATGAAGGCAATGCTGGGTGGCTCCATTGTTATGGAGCCGTCTTACAATGATCTTGCAGTTTTTAAGGCTGCATCAGATACATGTCTATGTAACCAGTCTAGGCACACAAGATACAGATTGGAAAAATCTCCGATCCTTAAACCTGCCCACAGGAGATATTGGTTGCAGAAAGAAACAAGCATTTGCAATACAATGGGTCTTGCATTTGCTCGAGTTAGAGCTATTAGCGTTGCAAATTCTTAACTGGACTTTTCTTGCCACATAAATTGAAAATGAAGTGTAAAACATTATTAGTTGATATAAGCAAGTCAATTCAAAGTGCAACAGCCACCATGAGCATGAGTGTGAAGGATAGACACAAAAGGAAAAAGACGTTCGCTCACAGTCAAACGTGTCAGCAAACATGCAATTATCAATGTAAAAGGGGCAGCATGCTAGGTAGAAACAAAACCGTCCCAAGGAGGGACAAGCATTAAGCATTTACCAATTATAACAACGAATTTTGGAAAGGCAAGCACATGAACGAGTGATAGTGATGGGCGTGAGATGGGTGTGGTTAAAAGTCCACAGATAGATTACAACACATCAGAGTTCTTGTACGCTGGAATTAAAATTGACTGGGAGGTTTGGGCAATGCAACGCCAGCAGGCAGAACTGTTGTCACTGCTTTGGATTTTTAAGGGAAAGGAAGTTTTCAAAGCTCATACAAAACAACCTTCTCAAAAGTATGTTTCTGTATCTTCTGCCTATGACCATGCTCTACAGAAGACTGTGTCAGTCTAACCCCAGATGATGCCAGAATATAGCCTGTCTCTGGGTCTGACATTTGTTCTAAGCAAGTCTACATCTGTCAATGTACACTCAACTTATTCTTCTCTAGAAGTAATCCCCTTATTATATGCATTTGTTTAACGCCCATCCTCCTCTCCCGTCGAAAGTTTAACAGTACTGAAATTTTATTTAAGAATCAGGGAGGTTCTGAGGGCAAGCATCTTCTAGGCGCGGAACCTCTTCTTTGGGCTAAATGTCTCTGTGTAGGTGAACAGGCTCAATGGGTCTAGCTGCTCTTGGAGGATGATCCTCTGACTGGGCAGCTCAAGGCCCTTCCAGGGCCAATCAATTGTCCAAGCTCTACCTAACCTGTTTTTCAGGCCGATGGTCGCACAGAGGATGGTCCTTGTCCTCACTTTGAGTTTTGGAAAGCAGCTCACCTTCATGTTGAGGTTCAAGGCCCAATATATCGGTGGTTTTGATGCGGTGATGTTGAAAATGTTGTATCTTGTTAATGCACTTGATACTTGAAGAGAGTTGCTGTTCAAAACCACTGTCAACTTCTGTGGGATTTTTGGAGGTAGAAGGTCTACAAAAACAAATGATTCAGTGTCCTGACTTCTGCGGGCTCCCCTCCTGTCGAGCTCGAACATCGTTCAGCTGTAATTTCTATGCAGCCCACCCGAAAAACTCTGATCATGATGCCAAAAATCGTGAATCAAGGTAGACCGTTATCACCTGAAGTGAATGTTAAAGATGAAGAAAGCGAGTCATTTCATACTGGACTGAAAACCAAACTGAATGCTTTTAGAAAAATGCAAGTTGCAGTAATCTGAACCCACCACTAAATAAGATGGAAATGCTGAACACGTACAACACACGTGCAGCAAAATCAAGTCTTCTTCCTAGTTGTATGTGTTAATTTTCCCACCAGTCTTAGTGTGACCTCTATTTCTAGTACTGCACGTTTGAAGATAGTGCCTGCTATTACGAAATCCCGTCACGAGGTGGCAGTGCTGGGTAAAGTCAGGTTTCCCTGCAGAACTGCTGAAAATAGCAGTTCTAACCTGTGTCGCGCCACAAACACCGAATGCAAGATTCTAATTTTAAAAAACGTATTGTCCATTTAGCCGAGGCACAGTGAGTTAAAATAGCCTGGCAAAAAGACGCCATGCCATCCTCATTAGGCACAGACAACTTAAATAAGTAACCAATGAACAAACCTCTGTTCTAAATGGGCGGGTTAAGGGGCCAATTTGTCCAAAATCGTGATTTTTTCAGGAATCGCGCCCAGTACGCGGCACTGACTGTAGCGTTACCATGGGAACGCTGTCAACCTGACCTCCTTTTTTTACAACCTGTATAAAGAAATAGTATTATGAATAAAACTATATTTGGCAAAAACAGGAGATTCAACAAGAGATGACGCACGTTCCGGTGTCAGTCCGTTTTTCGAATCTGCATGTTGCAGTGCACCTCAATTTTCTGAACGGAAGAAAGCAAAATAGAGTGAGATTCTGGAAAATTCAGAAATGCTGCACCCTTTAGTGCGGTATCTAATCTGCCACTCGCAGAGATCGCAAGTTGTGCCCTGACAGGACAGGTGTGAGTGGCTTACACAGGTGGTTTTCATTGTAATTGTATTCGTTTACTAACCCTGACGAGGCATCAAAGCGCTTTTCGGCGAGTAGCATGCTACCTCAGAAAACAAAAGGATTAGTGGTGGATAAGTATAGGGAAATATGGGTACAGTATTAGTATGAGTTCATTTGAACAGAGGATATGTGAGTTTGTTATTAGGTTTGAACAGAATAATGGCGGGATAGAGGAGGGAAGAATTCAGAAGTGTTAATTGGGAGTTTACAGTAATAGGATCAGGCTTGGGATCAGTAAAGAAGAGATGGAGGAGGGAAGAGTCTGTAGAAAGGGGTTAGGGAGATTACAGTAATAGTAGGGGTTTTGGATGAGTCAAAGGTGAGATACTTGAGGGAGATCATTGTAGGGCTGTTTGGGAGAACATAGTAGTAAACTGAGGTGTGGAGTGAGCCAGGAGTGGGAGAGGAGGCAAGAGCTTAGGCAGGATTATTTTGGAGATCATAGTAGTAGAATGGGTTTGGGATGAGTCCGAGAGTGGGGATGGAGGATAGATTGATAGAGGTAAAGGGGTGATGGGGAGACAGAGTAAAGCTTACGAGAGCACTTTTTAAAAATGTTAGTAATTTTTTTTTTCCCCTCTTGTACAGTAAGACTAAAGCAATAAATAAATAGATACGTACATAGATAGTAAGGGAATATATGTGTAAGGAATATAATAATGGATATAATATTTTGAGATTTAAAATTGTGTTGTATAAACACAGACTTTCAAGATTATCAATATTTGAGGGTAATTTATTTGTGTACTTTTCTAACATTATGTTATCTTATCTGAATTTTCAAAAGCAAAATGCTAGCTGATAAAATGGTTAGGATAACATTTGCTCGTTGTGATAGCTAAAATGAAAGCAAGGATTCACAAGCATCTAATCTAACAACTTCTCTAGGAACTACACAATGACCTATGAACATGTTAAGCACAGAATAATATACACATATATATGCATACATATACATATATACATACATTGTACACATACTTGTATTTGTATTTTGGTATTGGTAGTCCCGCAACTATAATTTGGACGTGACAAAACTGTATTAGATAGCAAAGGGAAGATGGGTTGCGTGAGCTGAAGCTATACATCTTTGAGCCAGTAGTGAAACTGGAGGAACCCCACAAACAACATGGATGCCCCTTCCCCCAGACTCAGTCAGGAGCTCTCAGGCCAGGGTACTGTGCTGAGGGGGGCCCCTGGAGCTTGGGTAATGGTGCTGGAACCTTTTTCAGGGTGGAGCCATCAGTGTTAAAAACAAACTATGGGGCATATTTAAGAAAAGTGGCATTGCAAACAGCACAGCGCCACTTTTCTTGCACCCCTTAGCGCCCCCTAACGACACCATGTATGCGTCATATTTAAAATATGGCGCACCATGGCGGTAGTTAGGGGACTAGCATCATAATTTTTTAAGCTAGTCCGGCGCTTTGCAGGCTTAGCGTCAAAAATGTTGATGCTAATCTTGCAAAGCACCCAGAGGCCCATTGTAACCAATGGAAGCGTCCTTTTAATGCCTGCTCTAAGCTGGAAAAAAATGACACAAAGAAATCTGACATATTTCTTTGCGTAATTGTTTTGGCCCTTTGCATACATTATGCCTGGCACAGGCATATTATAGCTTAAAGGGTTACAAAGTGGTGCAAGGCATGCATTGCGCCTCTTTGTAAATATGGTGTTGCCTTTTGGGCCTTCTAATGCCACATTAGTGTAAAAAAAATGACAATAATGTGGCATTAGAATGGCACTAAGGGTTCTTAAATATGCCGGTATGGCAGTGCTTAATTTGTGCTTGTTGTTTCCAGTGCGGAGCATCAGCACTTATTTTTGAGGGCCTGCGCTTTTTTTTCTGCCTCAAGCATTTACTGCGAGAAAAAGACACATCTAGGAAAGACGGAGGAAGAGAAAATCGAAAAAGCGTCACAATGGGGAAAAGGGGAAAAAGCAGAAATCCGCAAGAGTGAGCTGAAGGGGCAGGGAGTGCCTGTAAAAGGATTGAAAATGCCAGTGATGGCTTCAGGATTACGCTGCCTCTGTATTACGTGTTCACACATTTAATTGCAGCAGCCGAGTGTTTAAGAGGAGGGCTTTGGGCACCAGCACTGTTTTATTTACAAATTAAGCACTGCCCTATGGGGCATTTTTGAGAAAAGTGGTGCTGCACAAAGTGCTCCACCACTTTTCTTGCACGCCTTAGCGTCCCCCCAACACCACCATGTGTGTGTCATATTTAAAATACAGCGCACCATGGCAGTAGTTAGATGACTAGCTTCAGAATTTTATATGCTAGTCCGGCGCTTTGCAGGATTAGCATAAAAAATTTTGACGCTAATCCTGCTAAGCACCCAGAGGCCCACTGTAACCAATGGAAGCTTCCTTTTTATGCCTGCTCTGAGCAGGTGTAAAAGTGCCAGAAAAAAAAATGCTGCAAAGAAATCTGTCAGATTTCTTTGCGCCATTGTTTTGCCCCCCCAACCCCCAATAGCAGGGGAACGCCACCTTTGCATACATTATGCCTGGCGCAGGCATAATGTAGAGGAAAGGGATGCAAAGAGATACAAAGTGGCGCAATGCATGCATTGTGCCACTTTGTAAATATGCCACCGCGCTTTTGGCTTTATAACGCCACATTAGCATAAAAAAATGACACTAATGTGGCATTAGAATGGTGCTAGGTGCTCTTAAATATGCCCCTATATTGTATGTGGCTAGCTGAGTGGATTAGTAAAGCCGATCTTTACAAGCGCTTTAAAACACATGAATGTATGTGAAAGGGGAGCGATGGAGAGATGAGGGGCACATTTGCTGATGGTAGTGAGTGAAACCGGGGAGGAGGTCATGGGGTGGGGGGCCACATTAAACTGTCCCACAGGGCGCCACCAGTCCTAAAGCCGGCCCTGCTCACATACAAATAGTGTATGGCTAAAAAACTCCTGAATTGCGAGGCAGCATCTGAAGTGGGTTTAGCACTAAGGTTATAATCTGGGCGTTTGCAGAGAAAAAAAAAATGCAAAGGTAAACTGGATAAATTTGAGAACCTCAATAATCGAAATTCGTGCGAAACATCCTGTTTGCAAAACAGTTACACACACCAGTGTTAAACTGCAAAAAATAAAGCTCAGGAGCTGTAGAGCTGATTAACAGTAGCAGTGGAATATACTGTAGCATAAGAAAGAGGGTGGAACTCAGTTCCCTTTTGTTTACACTGATTTCAACACCTGATAGACCTGAGGGATGCTGTTAAATCCACTTTCTTTCTGACAGGCCTTTGAATTGCTCCTTTCATCGTCAGATATGCCAGAAGCTATTGGGGACCTGGGACAACAAATTGAAATGGGCCCCAAAAGGAAGACATCCTGCTTCAAAAATTAAAACTAAATGTTGCGCAGGTAAAGGTAAAATGTCAGATCCAGCATCTGGCGCCAATAAGGCAGGCCTCCTTTCAAATCAATAGATAAATGTTGCGGCACAAACGCAGGCCCTAGAGAATAATGACCCCTCTGCGCATCCTCTGACAGGCCTGGTCATCATGCCTCGAATTATCATCTCACACAGGCCCTTCAGGTCTCTCGAAGAAAGGATGGGCAACGCTTACTCATCCGAACGGGTGCAAGCTGGAGAGCGCCATGAGCATGATGTCACAACCTGGTTTGAGGGGAAAGGCATCTCATGGAAAGAAAATGAAATATCCACAGAAGGGTTACAAAACCGACCCATTACCCACATAGCATCAAGTGCTATAAATGGGCAGGGGCCTGTTGAGGTAAAACTAAGCAAAGAAACAAAGCAGTGGCAAAGCCAATAGGTTTGGATTGCGTTTTCAGTTATAGGTCAACCTATTGTCCTTCCCTGTGCAGAGACCTACACAATGTATGTTTAGGGAAGGGAAAGGTATGGGCAAGCAGAAGGACAGACAGTGTGGCTAGGAAGAAGTATTCGCAAGATGAGGTGTAGCGCAGAGAGGTGCAAGCAAGGAGAGGTGTGGGCTCGATGAGATGCAAAGACGGTGAGATACGGATAGGCAGGGCAGGGGTGAAACACAGGCCCCACCAGCCCCGCAGCAGCCCCTGCAGCATGAGGGGTCTCCCAACTCCTCAGGTGCCCCCAATCCTTCTGGGGTCTCCAATATCCCCGATGTCACTGAATATCTGTGAGATATGGGAGACTCATAGGCGCCTCTTCACATTGTTCGGGGGGGGCAGTCATTTTGCGTTCTGCCACTGAGGGCGGGGTGTGGAGAGAACGGCCCGAGCAGTGGGCGGTTCAGGGAGTATAAGCGAAGATGAGAGAAGCTGCCTGGAACTGGTACAGACAGGGGACGATGAGGAGCGGAGAGGTGCGTGGGTGCAGGGGGTGAATTTCAGCTGGGGAAGGTATGCATTGAGAGGTACGGGCAGGAAGTGGCAAGGCCAGCGAGAGGTGTGGGCAGAGATGGGAGGGCCGGGAGATGTGTGTCAGGAAGAGGTGTGGGCAGAGAGGGGAGGGCGGGGAGATGTGTGCCAAGGAGAGGTGTGGACAGAGAGGGGAGGGTGGGGAGATGTATGGGCAGGAGAGGTGCGGGCAGAGAGGGGAGAGCGGGGAGATGTATGGCAGGGAGAGGTGCGGTCAGAGAGGGGAGGGCGGGGAGATGTATGGCAGGGAGAGGTGTGGTCAGAGAGGGTAGGGCGGGGAGATGTATGGCAGGGAGAGGTGTGGGTAGAGGGAGGGGAGTGCCGGGGGATGTATGGGCAGGAGAGGTGTGGTCAGACAGGGAGGGCCGGGAGATGTATGGCAGGGAGAGGTGTGGACAGAGAGGGGAGGGTGGGGAGATGTATGGCAGGGAGAGGTGTGGACAGAGAGGGAGGGCTGGGAGGTGTATGGCAGAGAGAGGTGTGGGCAGAGAGGGGAGGGATAGGAGATGTATGTCAGGGAGAGGTGTGGGCAGAGAGGGGATGGCCTGGATATGTATGTCAGGGAGAGGTGTGGGCAGAGAGGGGAGGGCGGGGAGATATGTGTCAGGGAGAGGTGGGGGCAGAGAGGGGAGGGCCAGGAGATGTGTGTCAGGGAAAGGTGTGGACAGAGAGTGGAGGGCCTGGAGATGTACAGGCAGGAGTGGTGTGGAGAGAGAGGGGAGTGCGGGGAGATGTGTGGCAGGGAGAGGTGTGGGCAGAGAGGGGAGAGCAGGGAGATGTATGTCAGGGAGAGGTGTGGGCAGAGAGGGGAGGGGAGGGCGGGGAGATGTGTGTCAAGGAGAGGTGTGGACAGAGAGGGGAGGGTGGGGAGATGTGTGTCAGGAAGAGGTGTGGACAGAGAGTGGAGGGACGGGAGATGTACGGCAGGGAGCGATGTGGGCAGAGAGGGGAGGACGGGGAGATGTATGGCAGGGAGAGGTGTGGACAGAGAGGGGAGTGCCGGGAGATGTATGTCAGGGAGAGGTGTGGGCATAGAGGGGAGGGAAGACATGCGTGTCAAGGAGAGGTGTGGACAGAGAGGGAGGGCGGGGCGATGTATGGCAGGGAGAGGCGTGGGCAGAGAGGGGAGGGCCGGGAGATGTTTGTCAGGGAGAGGTGTGAGCAGAGAGGGGAGGGCCGGGAGATGTACGGGCAGGGAGAGGTGTGGAGAGAGAGGGGAGGCTGGGGAGATGTGTGGCAGGGAGAGGTGTGGGCGGAGAGGGGAGGGCGGGGAGATGTGTGTCAAAGAGAGGTGTGGACAGAGAGGGGAGGGCGGGGAGATATACGGGCAGGGAGAGGTGTGGGGAGAGAGGGGAGGGCCGGGGCATGTACGGGCAGGGAGAGGTGTGGAGAGAGGGGGGAGGGCCAGAAGATGAACAGGCAGGGAGAGGTGTGGACAAAGAGGGGAGGCCAGGGACATGTACAGGCAGGGAGAGGTGTGGGCAGAGAGGGGAGGGCGGGGAGATGTATGTCAGAGAGAGGTGTGGGCAGAGAGGGAAAGGTGGGGAGATGTGTGTTAAGGAGAGGTATGGACAAAGAGGGGAGGGCCAGGACATGTACGGTCAGGGGAGGTGTGGAGAGAGAGGGGAGGGCGGAGAGATGTGTGTCAGGGAGATGTGTGGACAGCGAGTGGAGGGCCGGGAGGTGTATGGCAGGGAGAGGTGTAGGCAGAGAGGGGAGGGTGGGGAGATGTATGGCAGGGAGAGGTGTGGGCAGAGAGGGGAGGGCCAGGAGATGTGTGTCAGGGAGAGGTGTGGGCAGAGAGGGGAGGGCCGGGAAATGTGTGTCAGGAAGAGGTGTGAGCAGAGATGGGAGGGCCGGGATATGTACGGGCAGGGAGAGGTGTGGAGAGAGAGGAGAGGGTGGGGAGATGTGTGTCAGGGAGAGGTGTTGACAGAGAGTGGAGGGCCGGGAGATGTTCGGGCGGGAAGAGGTGTGGACAGAGAGGGGAGGGCGAGGAGATGTATGAGCAGAGAAAGGTGTGGACAGAGAGGGGAGGGCCGTGAGATGTAAGGCAGGGGAGCTGTGGGTAGAGACAGGAGGGCCGGGAGACGTATGGCAGGGAGAGGTGTGGGTAGAGGGAGGGGAGTGCCGGGAGATGTATGGCAGGGAGAGGTGTGGTCAGAGAGGGAGGGCGGGGAGATGTGTGTCAGGAAGAGGTGTGGACAGAGAGGGGAGGGCTGGGAGATGTATGGCAGGGAGAGGTGTAGACAGAGAGGGAAGGGCATTGCTTAATTTGTAAATCAAAACGTCCTGGTGCTCTAAGCCCTTCTCTTAAACACACGCCTGCTGCAATTAAATGTGCGAACACGGAATACTGAGGTGGCGTAATCCTGAAGCCATCTCAGGCCTCTTCAATTCATTTAAAGCCACTCTCTGCCCCTTCAGCTCTTTCTGCTGCCTAGCATTGTGACGCTTTTTTAGTTTTTCTCTTCCTCGGTCTTTCCCATGTATGTCTTATGCTCACAGCAAATGGTTGGGGCAGAAGAATAAACGCCGGCCCTCAAAAATAAGTGCCGGTGCTCAGCACCGGAGCCAACAAGTACAAATTAAGCACTGGAGGAGGGCCAGGAGATGTACGGACAGGAGAGGTGTGGGCAGAGAGGGGAGGGCCGGGAGATGAACGGGCAGGAGAGGTGTGGGCAGAGAGGGAAGGGCCGGGAGATGTACGGACAGGAGAGGTGTGGACAGAGAGGGGAGGGCCGGGAGATGTACGGGCTGGAGAGGTGTGGGTCGGGAGTGATGCTGACACGGCCAGGTCCAGGCAGGGAAATGTCTGGGGAGGGTGAGGTGTATGATGGGAACGTGGAGGTCCAGCGAGAGTGAGAAAGGAGCAGGGATAAGCAGGTGCATTGAGAGGTGGAGACAGGGAGACACAGGCAGGACGGAAGGCAGAGATGGGAAGGGGGGATACAGGAAGGGGAGGTGGAGGCAGGGAGAGACAGAGGCAAGGAGGGCAAAGAGAGGCAAGAGCGCAGGTAGGAGAGGTACGGGCCGAGGCGATGCGGCTAGCGAAGGCATGGGAAGGAGCGATGCAGACGGGAGAGGAAGAGCTGAGGACGGGGAGGAACAAGAGGTGAGCAAGGGAGATGCAGGCAGATGGGTGCAGGATGGGCCTGGGATGGGGACAGTTTGACAGGCGCAGGTGGGACGAGATGCAGATAGAGACAGATGTAGGAAGGTTGCGGGGCCACAGAGCTGCAAGAGGGAGAGCTGCAGGTGGAGGGTGCACCGTGCAGGCCCTGTTCCAACCACCATCACTTCTCCTTCCACAGACAGAAGGATGGCGAGCAGACGGCAGGCATCTCTTCTAAAGAGCAGCCTTTCAGAAGTGCCCTCTGTAGACAGGAATGTATGCATGCAGTGGTATCTCTATAGTCAGTGCTTTAAATGGGAAAAGATAAGTGCAGGTACTCATTAACATGAACTAGTAGTGTGGAGGGAGGGGCTAGGGGCGGGGCTAAGAGCAAGACATGAGGATACTTAGACATATAGCAGTTACAACACATACCAAGGCCCTTGAGAAACTCATTACACAAAATTAAAGCGAAACACCCACAATATTTATCTTAATGCCATACTGTTATTTGCTGTCGTTTTGCACAATACTGTGTATTCTGGAACCTGCACACACAGAAAGAAACAAGCAGACAGACACACAAAGCACTCCACACAGTCCTCCTTAAAGCGTTCCGATTCTCTCCCTCTTTCATTCGCTCACCTCTCACATAAAAACACACACACACAAGCAGACCCTGGTTCAAAAGACTCGGGTGGGATTAAAGCCATTTTTAAACTTCTTTCCTCCCATGGCTTTCTTAGTTGTCACTGTCAGCGGGGCTGCCTCTATTCCTGTGTTTGCACAAGTGCACATGATAGTGTAAATGTGATTGACAGCACAGGGCCTGAATGGACCCTGTTCTCTCAAACACAGCGTGATGGTGAATACCCAGGCGTTAGGCACATAATCCCTGCTGAATAGCTCAGCTGCGGGTCAGTTTAGGGCTACAGAAGCACCTTAGCTGTCAGAGGCAGGTTCAACTCTGACAGCCCAGTGTTCACCAGCACTAGCAGCTAATGAACCTAACTTTGATGAGTACTGGTACTCTCCTTGACAGCAGAGAAGTGCCGGTACTCGGAGTGAGAAAAATAAGAAGTGCCGGTACTCAGTACCTGTGAGTACCGGCCCATTTAAAGCACTGTCTATAGTGTAATCCTAACCAGAAGGCAAAGGAGCACTGAGCAGGAGTGGCATAGCTCGTATATAGGTAGCAGCTTCTGGCATTTGATCTTTACTGTGCAGGCTAGTTGCATTGGATGTGTCCATTGGATATACGGGTGCGGCTCATAGACTGCTTTGTAAACAAGGCAGAAGATCCTAGGTATCGACAGCCACTGTTCTCGGAGCATGGCTGAAGAGCACAGATGAAGTGGTCTGAGACCCTTAGGTCAAAGATGAAGTGGCAGCAGGTTCCTAACATACCACCTAGCTGAGGAGAATGAGCTAGCTGAGGGATGCGCGTAGTCAAGACTCACAGGTTCTAGTGTGATTTTATCTTCTGCGGGAGGAGTAGGAGACCATTCAGAAGCCCTACCGGAGGGGAGTTGTGGTCCAAAGGACCGGTCCTATAAACATGCGCAGTCAAACTATTACAAAGTTCTGTATGCATTCAGCCTATAGCCATCTCCTGCCCTACTGCAGAATGTGGCATGCGCAAAGTCTGACAGAACTCTTCACAAACACAGGAGTGACCTACTGGAGTTGTGCTTACGCTGACACTGACGCAGTGTTATAAAAACACGACTTTACAGCTGTGTATATATATATATATATATATATATATATATATATATATATATATATATATATGCCTTGTGGCGTGGTTTAACACACCTACCTGTGGTCTGGTGTTGTTACACATGAGCATTAGGCATCAATTTAACTGTGTGCAACTGTATTAGGCCTACAAATGAGTGCGTCTATTTAACACAATTCCCGATTTGCTCTTTGCAGAAACAGCTGGATAATAATTGCAACATTTCTTGTGTGCGCAGTGCCGCATGCCTTCTGCTCCACACTGTTCAGCTTAAAGGATGCCGCCCAGCTTTTTATTAACAGCAGCTATGAGGTGGAACCTTCCTCAAGTAGTTATGTCTCTGGCTTCAGCACTAGCAGGGTTTAAAGGGCTCCATATACTAACATCCCCACTGCGAAGTGCTGGCCCTTGCCCCTCATAAGGTTCTGAGTTAAAGTGCCCTCACAAGCACAGAGATGCTACAGATACGAGGATATCTAAGCTCCCCACATTTAGGGGGGAATCGAGAGCAGCACTGCTAGCAGGGGTGCTGTACGAAGACCACCAGGTCTACTGCAGGCGCATGGGAGGTATCACATGGCTCAGCAGCAACTGAGCTTCACAATATAATGTAGCAAGACAAACAGGGGTTTTGGACTAATCAATGCAATGATTGAGTTGTATTTTGCATTCATTCTAATATTGTTCATCACTCCTGAGTTATCTGTTATTATGGTGATAATTCTAATACATATTAAATACATCGGAATAGTATATAATACACAATTTATGTCTGGTACACAAGTGTATGTGCACTGAATCGAGGCCTGGCTCTCATCTGCACTCTGACAAATATCCTGTGACCGGTCTGTCTTATTTTCTAACACGCCCCACATTCTTGTGAGTCCAGCCCAAACAAGGGGGTGGTAGCTATCTGTGTGCTGTCTCTGCAGAGGCCAACATTATGTATGTGTGTATACAAACTGTAACCCTATGTATGCATCTACAGCTTAACCTACTACAACTCTACACAAGCACATGCCATCGCCTACTACATAGCTCTGTGCCCAGAGAAAGCCTTTCCTCCCTTGGAACTCTGCAAACTCACAGCCTGATCTACCACAGAGCTCTGTACACTCACGGTCTGGTGTGCTAGAAGGCACAGCACGCCACCAATCTAACCTACTAAAGATTCCCGTGTACCCGTGGCCTACTCTACCACAGAGCTTTTTATACAGACACAGCCTGATCTACCACAGAGCTTTGTATTCAGACACACCCTGATCTACTACAGAGCTTTGTATTCAGACACAGCCTGATCTACCACAGAGCTTTGTACTCAGACACAGCCTGATCTACTACAGAGCTTTGTATTCAGACACAGCCTGATCTACCATAGATCTTTGTATTCAGACACAGTGTGGTCTTCTACAGAGCTCTGTACACTCACGGTCTGGTGTGCTAGAAGGCACAGCATGCCACCAATCTAACCTACTAAAGATTCCTGTACCCGTGGCCTGCTCTACCACAGAGCTTTGTATTCAGACACAGTGTGGTCTTCTACAGAGCTCTGTACACTCACTGTCTGGTGTGCTAGAAGGCACAGCATGCCACCAATCTAACCTACTAAAGATTCCTTTGTACCCGTGGCCTACTCTACTACAGAGCTTTGTATTCAGACACAGCCTGATCTACTACAGAGCTTTGTATTCAGACACATCGTGGTCTGCTACGGAGCTCTTCATATGCACACAGACCCATTCACACACAGTCAAGGGACCTCACCTACTTCAGGGCTAAGAATATACACATTTGGACCTACTGCAGAGCTCTGTATACACACATAGGGGGTCATTCTAACCCTGGCGGTCAAATGATGGAAGCACCGCCAACAGGCTGGCGGTGCTTCCCTGCCCATTCCGACCGCGGCTGTAAAGCCCTGGTCGGAAAACCGGGTCCGGCGGTTTCCCGCCGGATTTCCCCCGGCTGGGCGAATCCTCTATGGCAGCGCTGCAAGCAGCGCCGCCATGGGGATTCTGACCCCCTTCCCGCCAACCTGTTTCTGGCGGTTTTCACCGCCAGGAACAGGCTGGCGGGAACGGGTGTCCTGGGGCCCCTGGGGGCCCCTGCACTGCCCATGCCACTGGCATGGGCAGTGCAGGGGCCCCCTAACAGGGCCCCAGTATGCTTTTCACTGTCTGCCCAGACAGTGAAAAGCGCGACTGGTGCAACTGCACCCGTCGCACACCTACAACACCGCCGGCTCCATTCGGAGCCGGCTTCAGTGTTGCAGGCCTCTTTCCCGCTGGGCCGGCGGGCGCTATATTGGCTAGCGCCCGCCGGCCCAGCGGGAAAGTCAGAATGGCCGCAGCAGTCTTTCGACCGCGGAGCGGCCATCTGGCGGTTCCAGCCAGGCGGGCGGCGACCGCTGCCCGCCTCGGTTGGAATGAGGCCCATAGTGACGCACTCCAGAGGTCTATGTGTACACAGCCTTCCCTACTTTAAAGCTTCTATACACATAGGCACACACATGCAGTCAGGTCTATATACAGAGTTTCTGAAGATACAATTTAACGCATTGTCTGGGGTACTACAGAACTGTCTATATACAAAGATCAATTCACCCACTGCAGAGCTATGTGCATGCACATGTACATCCACACCAGCTTCTGGCACAGTGAAATGTGGCATGCCTAGTAGACCACAACTCTACATGTAACGGATAGCTGGAGAGCAGGACCCACTCAGGTTCTGTGGGTCATGTGAGAAAAGCCCACATATGTCCAGCTGTTGGCCCATTGATGACTGGGTAACGGCAAGGTATTACTAGAGTCATGACGGGTGGTCGTCACAAGAAGTGACCCAGTGCATACGAAATGTGAGATGGTGCAGCCAGCTAAAGAGATCCCAACTACATGTACAGTCTGTCCAAACACAAGGGTCCCAGGTTCCACACCTGCCATGGCTAACACATTGTTCAATAACCATTACAAGGAGTATCAGGAAAGGTTAAAATGAAAAATTATATATATATATGTATATATATATATACACACACACATTGCTTCCTATTCAGGCTCACCTGTCTCAGCTCTTATAGTCCTTTGAGAGTTACAGATTTCATAAATAAATGTGCGATGAGGACCAGCTTTCATAATACTACATTGAGACTGACATTGTAGAAAACATCTTAATATTATATCTCTTTGCAGCCCACAACAAAAAAAGAAGATGGCTATGTCCCAAGCAATCCTCAGTCAACAGTGATCCCCGTACTCACACGCTAGAACGCCAACAGTGTCTGCCTACTTTCTTTGGTCAACGCTGCAAGTCAAGCCAAGCCTGAGTTGTCAGTCTTTATTTTTTGTGGAGAGTAAGAAAAATGGGATGACAGAACAGCTGAGTGGGAAATGATGATTTACCGACCCCTGGTCTAGTCCAAAGTTTTTGGTGTTTGTAGTTCAGTCTAGTTGCAAGCATGTGGGAAATCTGTACTATTAGGTACAACATCAGTCAGTTGTTTCAGTGCACATTCATATCTCGACTTCTTGAGAGGGGCATAATTATTTGCAAGCATTTTATGACAAGTTGTCAGTATATATGTTTCCATAATGTTGGAGCCAGTTATTTCTGGCACTTCAGAAGAAGTGGGGCAAGTGAAACTGACTCTGTGTAGCCACAGAGAGGCTTAACTTGGGTCAACGCACCCTAGGCATGGATCATAGCAAGGGAATGCCTGTAAATACCTACAAATATTTCTTGTTTTCGTAGACATCGTGGAGCTTCAGCACGTGTGGGTGCTCAATCAGCTTGAGGATGGCGATCTCTCGTTCCACCTGTCGAGGAGGTGAGAGATAAAGAAGAGGATGTAATATAGAGACACATGAAAACAGGTGCAAGAGAAATAAACAAAGAACAACGAAAAGGGTCGAAAAGGTGAGAGTGAAAGAGAAAAGTAAAGAAGCGTAGTCAGTGAAAAAAGTAAAGGCCAAAGAACAGAGAATGTAAAAGATGAGAGTTAACAAGGAAAGGTTCAGGAAATAAGTCACACTTAGCAGAGGCAGATAGGAAAAAGAACGCAGAAGGGAAAAAAGAGAAATTGAACAACAGAGAGGTGGAACTATGTATTTATAGTGAAAAGGAGCACAGCAATGTATGGAGTGGGATAGAGAAAAGAGTACAAAAGAAAGAAGAGATGCAGTAAGGAAGCGATGAAGGTGAAGAGAGTTAAAGAAAATAAAGAATATAGAGGTGGATAAAGTGAAAGTGTTGGAAAGGGCAACAGGAGACATAAGGGAGAAAAGCAGTCAAAGTACAGGAGGGTATACGAAGAAAATCGAAGAAAAGAGAAACAATGTTTTTTATGTGTGGAAAAGGATTACATGTGGAAGTGGAGGATAAAGAGGTGATATTTGAGGACTTTGGATGAAAAATCCATCTGAAAATAGATGATTTCTAGATGTAAGATTCAATCAGAGTGAAGCAGGCCAATGATACTGGCCAAGGTAAAGGCTGTGCTCCAAGGTATGGGATGCTAAGTTACTCTTTATTTCATGTTCCCAGCCAAGTGTCAACGAAGCCAACTGAATGTTAGGACATGCTGAGTAATTTATTGATTGTCTTACCTTCATTAGGACGGATTCGGAGAGCTTCTCCCGGTTTACAATTTTGATGGCCACTTTCTGCCCTGTAATACAGTGGATGCCAAGTTTCACCAGCCCTGGAAAGTACAAAGAGAGGATAGCTATGAAGGACCTTCTGCAGTAGAAGTACTGTCACAAGTATATTATGGCAGAATACCTCCTGAGGTGCGCTAATCTGAAATCATAGAGAGATTATGACCAATTAAAACTGCAGTTATGAATAACAGAAGGGCTCGCAACCAATCGGACACACAGGGGTGGTCCTTCTGCTATGGCGGAGGAGCGTCACCCCGCTGCTGAAAGTAAAAAAATAAAGGGATAATAAAAATATGTTATTATCCCTTTATTTTAGCGCTTTCGTGGGGGGGGCAGCCTTCTCCACGTCAACAAGTGGAGGAGAAGTAGTGGTGCGCTTCTGAGTGTGCACGTCAATTTAGCCGGCCATCCGAGGCCAGCCAAACTGAAATGAGCACCTAGAAACTCTCTACCCGGCTGTATTTTACAGCCGGGTGGAGACCAAGCCCAGTGCCCCCCTCCCTCCCTGAGCGGCATTTCTGCCCACTCAGGCCAATCACAGTACTTCTTTCATGATGTGTAACAGCATGACAGAAGCGTTGGGATTGGTTGGGGAGGGGAGAAGACAAGAGGCGGATGGAACACAAGCGGCAAATCACGGAGGGGGAAGTAAGTTTATTATTATTTTTTTTAATACCCTTTCCCGCCCCTTTGCCCTCTGCTCCGCGCGCTGCCCCCCACTCCTTCCTGGCAGCAGCCATGACTGGGGACACAGCGATCTTAATTACAGAAGAGCCTGTGGCAAATCACCAGAACACAGCATGCTAAACCACCAATGAACAACAGCTAATCAAAGTAAAGTTTGCTGCGTCATAGAAAAGAGTACATTGGAACCCCACATTTTGAATCTCAGATGAGTATGCAGCCACAACAGACACAGCATTATGAATCGTGGGAGTGACTAACCCAATCTGAAAACAGTATAAATGACAAAATGGAACACAGCTATTGAAAAACAGCATTCTGGATCGCTGAGGCACTTACACCTAAGGGCGGGCTCCAGGGTTGTTTTGGGGTGTTACTCCCCCCTTAAAAATGTATTCTAGAGTAAATAGTTTGGTACAAGTGCTCATAATCCGGTAATGTGAAGTGTCTGTCATTTTTCACCCGGATTCTTACATGCCCACACAGACAAAAACACAGTCACTATCTCTTGTCTATGTTTTAAAGGCCTTAAAATGTTTGAATAGCGCAAAAAATAGTGCGTTTTAAGTACCTCTAACAATCCGCACTCCTTTCTCTTTCCATTTGCCCTTAAGCCCCCCTCATGTCCTCCTTCTCATGTACTGTGTTTTAAGAAGACGTCCTGGCGTGTTTGTTGGGAAATCTGAAGCTCACACCCGCAGTCATACTGACTAAGCTATGTTCCTGCTTACACCAACCACAACACAGAATGCTAAATCTCAAAAGGTAATATCACCAATCATAAAACAGCTTTCTACAGAGCTTAAATAATGAATTTAAGAAGAAAAAAGTAGCAAAAATATAATAATGCTTTTATTTCAAGTGATTTCTTTGAAATCAGTTGAACCACTTGAACTGAACATACTGGCCATGGGCACAAGGATAATAGACATTTTTAAATACCATAAATACTTCAACTCAATCGATGTACATACATGTGCGTGTGCATCGATTCACTTTTTCTGTATGTGTGTATTTTTATATAAACATGTATGTGTGCGTATAAAATAAGTACCGTATGCATCCGTATATTGCAGTTCAAACTATTTCTTTCCCAATGACTTAGAGCAGATATAGCATATTGTAGTATTTAAAAAGTGTTCCTGCTATAGTATTTTTGCACTTTCTTTAAATTTCAGTACATTTACAATCACAGAATACTGTCTAAATATATTATAGTTTCAATCGACAAAAAGAGCAAATCATCGAAAATGTTGCCTGGCTACGTTGCTAACTGATTAACAATAAACTTTCCCATGCATAAATATAAATAATATCCCTTATGTTGACCTTTAAACTATAAAACATAGAATTCTGAGGAGTACAGCCCTGCTATGCCATATAACTTGCTGCTATTAACAAATCCTAACTAGATCACTCAAAGAACTGTGTTTGCTAAATAAAATTCAATAAACACCGCATTTAACCAAATCATTAGCATATTTACTTAGATACTGGAAATGTATAATGCAAAAATATTGTTCTCCTAATTTTAGCACAGACACAATGGTCTTAATAGTACTAAACCTGTGGTTTAGAGGTGAAATCCTCAAACGAACATTCCTTTAATCTACAAAATAAGAGCAAATGTAAAGGATAACATTCAAATCCTGTATATCAATTGTTCCTAACTTAACTCTTGCTTTGGAACCTCAAATTATAAAACAGGAGTGCCATTTCATTGAAAACGTATACAAGTAATGTTATGTTATGTTACGTTACGTTACATTATGTTATTTGTATTTGCACAATGCATGTCTGCCATTGGTATAGGCTTTTATCACTGGCTTGTCTACATGTCAAAGTTTCATCCGTTGCAATAGGGAACATGGTTTAAACTATGCTCTGTACACATACTATGAGTAGAAATGTCTGATCACTATTTGTTAAACACATATTCTGAACACAAAACTAGAATGTAATGAATCTCTACATAAAGAAAGTTGCTTAAGTGTGACCCCCCAAAAAATGTAACCTAATTAATAAACTAGGATGTTTTTAGAAGCCCAGCCCTTCTCAACAAACTTTTCTTTATCATGCCATCAAACATAGTATCCTAGTGTTCAATAAGAGTACATCTGGACTTCAGGCAGCAAAGTATCTTTTAATCTCTTTTCCACTCCCTTCTGATAACCATATGTTCTCCATCATATGTTCATAAAGCGATACACAAAAAACTTTTATAAACAGGGTTTTCTCCCCTGACCTGTGCTGCCCCTCACCGATGATCTGGTACATAATTGACAAGATTGTATTGTCAATTCCTCTTTAGGTAGCTTTAAGTATGGACGCAGCAGGTGTTCATCTTATTTGTAAACCAAAACCAGGATATGGTGTGCATGTCACTGTATGATGTCCTTTTACCTGTTAGCCTTCATTGTCTATCAACATCATAACATCATGCAGCCATAGCTTTGTATTGAGGGGGGCTCTATGCCCTTCAATTCTTTGCTAAATTCCTCTTGGTTAAGACTAGTGCCAAGTCAACGAATCTGCATATATGTTTGTCCTTTTGTGGTATATGTTGTTGCCCTACTGCTACTAGTAAGCACAATAGTGATGACATCATGAATTTGTTGTCCTTTTCTTCTGAGATTGTTGCTATTATAGCTGCCAAATGCTGTTGTATCGCGCACATTCTCACACCATATAATAAAAATCTGCATCCCAACTTGGGCATCTGGGGCTAAGGCCTGATGCAGTCGGGTACAGTTTAGCTATCTTAGCTGGGAAATGGAATGTCTGGAAGAGCTAGTTAAACTGTGTGAATGTAAAGTGTGTAGTTCATGTTACTGTTTTTGTATATTCCAGGCAACCATCCCATTCTTGACAATGATTCACCTGCTAGTTTTCCCTCCCATATCCCTTCCAGGTGCATAAAATGCAGGAGCCAGAGAGTTGTGTAGCAAGGTCACTGTGTGTCTTGGTGTACAGTAAGTTGGTAATATAGCCAATACGTCTGCTCTAGGTGGCTCATTCTCCTCCTACTCCCCCCATATCATATCAGTTTAGCCACTATTGCTACTGCATTTAGTTCATATTTGTCCCATAGCTCCTCAAAAGTGCTCAGTTTCCCGTTTAGGTAAAGGTCTTCTACTTTATCTATCACACCTCTCGCTAAATAGCTTGGAGATGCAAGTGCTTTCTCTTACGGTCATCAGGATTCTTGGCCGAATTTCCTCTCATCACACCTTTCCCCCTCTTAAAGTGTCATTCTGAAAAAAAAATTGTGTTTCCAGAGTGAGGAACTCTAAGTTGGATTTTCAGAACTCCAAAATAACAACATATGATCAAAAGTATATTTCTCTGTGTAGACCTGTAGGAAGGTGGCTATCCATGTAGTGTACCAATGTAAGGGGACACTATGCAGATAGTTCAGGACAACTCCTATTGACAGGGGGTCTCTTTTTGGCAGAGTGGGTGAGCAGTTGGGATTATCAGAAGACAGAGTTTAGCATTTATTTCACACACAGAAATCCAACACCAATTTCTTTTAAAAAAACCACATGTTTTTATATGAATTTACACACCAAGATCATCGTAACAGGGTAAGTACTTTTCGAGTTATCAATTGTTGTAGGTTTCCAAACTTCGCACTTAGTGCACATTTCTGGAGCTGTAATGTTATCCTACAGGGGAAAAACATAAGCTGCATTTAGACCCTTGTCAGTGACTACGGGTCTCTACTCCTGGACTTAAAGAGAGTATGGGGTAAGGCCCATGGCAGCACCAATAATGCACCCAGCGTGGCACTGGGGCATCCGGGTGCAGAGGTGCTTTTGTGCGTCGGGTGCCCCGTTTAAGTCTATGGGAATTGTTCCAGTTACAAAGAGGCTGCAAATTGGGACTCGGAGGCCAGGCGGGGTACACCCACAGGGAGGCTCACTCCTAGAGATACTCGGGCATGTAGCAACACTGTTTGTCCATCACTTTGAGGGCTGTGGTGTCGGGTTGCGGTGCAGGAGTTACTCATGGTTGGAGGGGCCTGCTGAGAGCGGCTGCAGGCCCCGACTGAGAGTCAAATCTTGCCAAATCCAAGGGTGGCCTCAGCTTTGTAGAGTCTCAGGACTCCATTGGCACCATCACCTCTCTCAGATTCGGGCTGTGGGACGTGGTGCAGAGGTACTTTGAGGTGTTGGGTGGTGGGGGTTAGAGACTACTCTGTATCTTGGTTCTGCAGTAGAGGGTCATAACAGGACAGCTAAGCCACTCTCAATATGGGCCTCACTGTGCCTGAAGTCCCACGACGGGCAGGTCAGTTTTCCTCTGTGTTGGTGTCCGGAAAGGACGCAATAAGCTTTGGCTGCTGCAACTCTCGGGTACCCAGGGTATTGTTACTGTGACCCTGGTGGGGTCAGCATCTTGAAACTCGCTGGTAAGATGGAGCTGACTCCTAGAGCCTCAGTGAGCTTTTCCTGGTAGCTTGCTCCCTTGGTGGACCCGATAGTCAGCAACACGGTAGAGCGGACAGTTGCTTGAGGTGCCCGGAGGGGCTGGGGTGTAGCTCCTCTACTCCTAGGGGGATCTTTCCCAATTGTTGAGGCACTGAGCAGTCCCCCAGGGTATTTTGGGGAGGCTATCCAGCTCTCTGTGAAGTTGGTCCAGCCATTATCGAAGTACAAGCAGCCTGGTGGGGTTTTGTGCCAATCTCATTCTCTTCTGTCCTTTTTCTTTCTTTCTCAGTTCCCAGTAGCCAAAGTCTTGACTTGAACTGTTTTCCTGGTGTCAGGGGGTCCCCTGGATACTCAATTTAGTTGTTAAGGGGAGTGAAGGGTGGCAGCCAATGGGCTACTTACCCTTGGGGTCACTACAACACCCTAGATGTCCACTTCCTGTGGGGGAGTGGGCATCACCTTGTCCCAGAATTCCTAATTCCACCACACAGAAAATGGTGGCATTCCCTTGTTCGTGCACACTTCAGGCTGACCACCTTAGGGGCGTGCTCAGCCTGTAAGTGTGACAAGCCTCTTAGCATAGCTAATTTTCCCACCTGTCCTGATGCCAAATGGGCCTCAGGACAAGGGTTGCCTCTCCCAGTTCTAGGGAAAGATGGGGTTGCATATCAAGGGTAGCAGGGACTTTGAAGTCCATGGCCTTGGTATGCAGATTTACTAGCCATCCTGTTGGTGTAGGTGATAACACCTCATACCAGAGCAGGCATTGTTTCTGACCTTGAAGAGCAGGGGTTCACCGTTCCAGGGAGTCAGAAACTCAATTGTAGTGGCCAGCCAGTGACGGCCACTTGTCAACAGAGGTGGCAGAGGGTATTAAAAATGTTTTAATACATTTTAAAAATGTACCTTTTATTTTGGGAGAGACGGTTCCATCTCTCTTTCCTCCTCGGACTCCCAGAAGCACACAGGCTCCCCTTCAATCACGAGGCTGCTGTCAGCAGCATGACAGTAGCGTTGTGATTGGTGTGAGCACCCTACTTCGGCACTCAGACAGGGAGTAGGGCCCTGTGCACTTTCTCTTCCCAGCTGCTCAGTACAGCCGGGTGGAGAAATGCAAAATGCGCATGACTGTTTGGCCGGCCCAACACGGCCGGCCAAAGCATCATGCGCTCTTATGTGCACATAGCCCTCCTCTAGCACCCAGCCCCGCCCTGCCCTGCCCTAACTGTGCTCCCGAGGAAAATTAAATTATTATAACACAACGTGATTATCATTGTATTTTTCCCTTTTGTCCACTGCATAAAGCAGTGGGTCGACGCTCCTCCACCTTAGCGGAGGAGCCGCTGCTGTGGCCAGCTAGTCAATTCCAGTCAGCCAGTACAATAGAGAACTAGTAGGTTTCAGGGCGCACCTCTAAGGGGCCCTCTGTGTGCATGTCATAATAAATCCAATACTGGCCTCAGTATGGATTTACTAAGATGAGGTGTTTGATACCAAACACCCTTATTTACCATGTAGCCATCATGCAGCTGGGTCACTTATGGTGACCGGTGTCCAGTACATGTTCTAAGATGGCTTCCCGGTCACTTGTAATATCTAGCATTAGAACTAAACATCACAGGGGCATACCTGCTCATGCAGATATGCCTTCACATGTATCATAACCCACCCCTGCCTTAGGGCTCTTAAGGCCTGCCTTAGGGGTGACTTACATATATCATATACCCCAACATGACACAATGAGTGTGCCATGTCATATTTGCACTCAGGGCTTGCACCCTGACATGCAATCTGTGATGGCAGGCTGTGTGCAATTTGTGTGTGGGTCCCCTAGGGTGGTATAAGATATGCTGCAGCCCTTAGGGACCCTCTTTAGTACATATGCCCTGCGTACCAGGGCTACTATTTACTAGAGTCTGACAGGGATGTTAAAGTCCTCTGCCAATTGTGAAACAATCAGGCATACTAAAGGAAAGAGCAATGGCACTGAGGTCTGATTAGCAGGCCTCAGTGCACTGTGAGAGTCCAAAACCAGCATCCAGTAGTTCTAAAAGGGGGCAAAAAGAGTCATGGGGGGCCATCTGCAAAGAACCCCAATTTCCCACATGACCTTTCTAAACCTAAGAAGAAAATGCAACCAGTGCAGCTCCTCAAAAGATGAGTCCTGGTCATGTGTAAAATCATAGACAAATCCAGCATCTCAGCTAAGTCCCTTGGTTCATCAATGTTGGCAGAACGTTCTTGAAATGCAGATGGCCACATGGAAGTGGCACTGGAGACTACTGCTAAAAATCCAGAAAATTAAAATAAAGCTGGAGGTTTGCTAGGATCTGTGCTGGTGAGCAGGCAGGGAAAAGAAAGTGTATTCTGCTCTGTTAGAAATGGGGTCTTTGGTTGGCAGTCAGGTTACCCCCTGTCTAAGCAAGGACCCTCACTCTAGTCAGGGTACGTCACACACAATCCAAAGTATCCTGTGCCCACCCTCTGGTAGCTTGGCACTGAGCAGTCAGGCTTAACTTAGAAGGCAATGTGTAAAGTATTTGTGCAATAAATCATACAATAACACCATATAGCACCACAAAAATACACCACACAGTGTTTAGAAAAATACATAATATTTATCTGGATAAATGCAGGTCAAAACGATCAAAAATGCAATAAGTATATGTTCAGATATCACTGTACAAGTGATATAAAGTGTCTTAAGTCTTTTAAAAGCAAACAAAGTCTCTTTTAGGCACGAAGTACCTGGTTCGCGTTCAAAAACTCCATAAAGAACCACAGAGGAGG
Source organism: Pleurodeles waltl (assembly GCF_031143425.1). Taxonomy (NCBI): domain Eukaryota; kingdom Metazoa; phylum Chordata; class Amphibia; order Caudata; family Salamandridae; genus Pleurodeles; species Pleurodeles waltl. The sequence goes on along the minus strand of NC_090446.1, from coordinate 1,350,014,469 downwards.
AGATGCGTGGAAACATAGGGGGTGTGCGTTGATTTCTCGGGCAGCAGACGGCGATGCGTCGTTTAGTTTTTACGCAGGGATGGTTGTGCGTTGTTTCCGGCGCTCAGTCGTGGATCCTCTTCGGTTTTCGGGGTTTTCTGACGCCCAGGGGACGATGCGTGGATTTCCTTCACTGGCAGGACAAAGTCACAGGAGCTGCATCCATTTGGTGGCCGTTGCGTCGCATTTTCTACTGCGCGGCAGGCGCTGAGTTGATTCCTCGCTGGAAGTCGGGCAGCATTGTTCCGGGTCAGATGTGCGGCGTTCCGGTAGACCGTGCGTCGAATCCCCGGGCACTACGCTGGCGCGAAGTCAGGCTGTGTCGTTCCGGTTCGGCGTGCAGTGAAATTTTCACTGCGGTGCAGGCTGTGCGTCGTTTCTGGCAGGCTGTGCGTCGAATTTCACTGCATAAGGAGTCCTTCTTGTAGAGATGAAGTCTTTTTGGTCCTGAGACTACAGGGAACAGGAGGCAAGCTCTATCCAAGCCCTTGGAGAGCACTTCTTCACCACAGCCAGAGACCAGCAAGGCAGCAGGGCAACAGCAAGGCAGCAGTCCTTCACAGATAGCAGACAAGTGAGTCCTTTGGGCAGCCAGGCAGTTCTTCTTGGCAGGATGCTGGTTCTGGTTCAAGTTTCTTCTCCAGGAAGTGTCTGTGAGGTAGAGTGTCTACCCCAAGAAGTGTTTAAATTGGTAGGGTCAGAGACCCTGCTTAAATACCCAAATGTGCCTTTGAAGTGGGAGAGACTTCAAAGAGTGGCTTAGAAGGTCACAAGGTCCCCTTTCAGTTCCATCCTGTCTGCCAGGGTCCCAGTAGGGGGTGTGGCAGTCCTTTGTGTGAGGGCAGGCCACTGTCCTTTGACAGGTAAGTGTCAAGCCCTCCTCCCAGCCCAGGAAGACCCATCCTGTGTTTGGGGTGTGTCAGAGTGAATGCACAAGGGAGCTGTCAACTAAACCTAGCCAGATGTGGATTGGAAGTCACAGAAGGATTTAAGTGCAGAGAAATGCTCACTTTCTAAAAGTGGCACTTCTAAAATAGTAATATTAAATCCAACTTCACCAGTCAGCAGGATTTTGTATCACCATGCCTGCCATACTAAATATGACCTTCCGACTCTTCTCAGATAAGCAGCTACCACTCAAACAGTATATGAGGTTAGCCCCAATGTTAGCCTATGAAGAAAGCAGGCCTCACAGCAGTGTAAAAACGAATTTAGGAGTTTTACACTACCAGGATATGTCCTGCCTTTTGCATACACAGCACCCTGCCCTACGGGTTACCTAGGGCATACATTAGGGGTGATTTATATGTAGAAAAAGGGGAGTTTTAGGCTTGGCAAGTACTGTTAAATGCCAAGTCGAATTGGCAGTGAAACTGCACATACAGGCCTTGCAATGGCAAGCCTGAGACAAGGTTAAGGAGATACGTAAGTGGGTGGCACAGTCAGTGCTGCAGGCCCACTTGTAGCATTTAATCTACAGGCCCTGGGCACATATAGTGCAGTCTACCAGGAACGTATAAGTAAATTAAATAGTCCAATTGGGTATGATCCAATGTTACCATGTTTTAAGGAGAGAGCATATGCACTTTAGCACTGATTAGCCGTGGGAAAGTGTGCAGAGTCCTAAAGCCAGCAAAAATGAGGCCAGAAAAAGAGGAGGAGGAGGGCAAAAAGTCTGGGGATGACCCTGCAGAAAGGCCATTTTCAACATGCTCCATGTGACGTAAACAAATAAACAACCTAGACCTTTGTTTAAATCACAGAGTACTATGAGGTCCGACAGAAGGGCTCTGTCATTGGTACAATTGTGCAGAATTCTATTCTACGGTTCACGTATGTAGCACCAGCATATTCGGAATGAACTTTCTAAACTGATATTTCTTTTCACAAAATGTATTTCAGAGCTGACTACTCACATGGCAAATGGCATCAAGGTGGAAGTATTCTGTAACTGCACGTCGAGAGCAAGAACATCTTCTGAGGTGTAACTCCTTCCTGAACTTGCCATGGTGGTTACTTCTCAGTTATGTTACAAAGTAGAATCATTTAATTTTATATAGATTGTAGCTAATTGTGTTAAGCTGCCACATTGACAACTTGTGCAGAAGCTTGAGTTGCTCTTTCTAGGCCTCTAGCACGTGATCACTTGATGTGATGGAGAAACCGCTTCATGTCGATAACATAAGCAACAGACCCTTCTTTGCTTGTAGCTAGGTTAAGCACATTCTACAAGGTTTTTAACAGTCAAAGGTGATTTATTGCCATTATTTGTGTTCTCTCACAAAGATTATGAATAGGAAAAGTTTATGATTCCTTTGGAAGTCAACTGCTTTTAGAGGTTACAGGTTGTTGGTTTATCAGGAAATGTTTAGTACTACTTGCTTTTACTGGACTCAGGGCAGGGACTAAACAACAAAAGTAACCACCCACAAGATTCTTCATGGACGTAGTCAACTATGGTTTCCCATCCCGTAGTCTATACATCCGCACACCTGTAGGGTGATTTGTTTATTGGATATTGTCTGGGCCTGCAGGATTTAATGAATTCTGCTAGCAAGCCTAGATTCCTGCAGCTTTTAAAAATAAACACAAAGAACCTATTAATTCAGCTGAATATGATGTCTATTAAAAGCATCCTCCCCTAAAGCACTATGGGATTTAAATCTTTGCCAGACCAATGAATGTCACTTCTCTCTAGAATCTCAGAAATGTCTATATTTCAGAAAAAAACGATCTTGTGTTGCTAGGTTTTTCAAGGTACACGGATCCACTGGTTTGAAACTGCAAGGTGTTTAATGAATTTCAGTTTGAAAAAGTTTGCAAAAAATGTACTTAAACCCTTTTGAGAGCCCTTTTACAGAGAGAAGCATGAGGATGTAAGAATTCTTGTCAAGCGAATGAAGTAGTGGATCCAGCATGATTTCAGGTTCAAACGCGAGGAATGTTTTTTTTACACAGTTTACTACAGCTCTAAGGTCATAATGTGAGAAATGCACAACCATTGCAAGAGACCTTCCTAGATTCTTCAGGATCCAGAACTGCTAATTTTCAGGGACAGACTGTGTTGCTATAGTTTCTTTACAGGAGGCCTTCCTTGGGAAGGAAAATTAAAGATTTATTTTGCTCTTCACAACTTTATGAATATAGGTGGACCACTCAACCGATTTACAGGGAGAGCTGAGCCGAGCCAGGGGCCTTGCTCGGATCTTAGAGTCTGTGCATGAGCCAAGCCCTTGAAAATGTTTGTTTTTTAAATCACACAACAAACATCACATACAATATGATAAAGCCACTTCAACATTCAAGAAAGTGTATTTCCTCAAAATGTGTAGATTTAACACCAATAAATCACATTAAAGCACTGCACAGAGAAGTACTTATTAAAAGTGATAGGTTTTAAGCATGAATGTTACGGCATTAAGAGGCAAGACAATTGTCATGTAAACACCATACATGACAGTTTATTATAGAGGAACATTACAGTCTATTACATCAAGCACAATACGTGAGTATTCTGTACTCACATAGTTGACATGCCTTTCATACGCGACAATCAAGGAAAAATAGGTTTGGGGAAATGAACTACTCGATTAAAATCACGCAATGTAAGCGGGAAGTCGCGGTGTATCCATGTTTTCTGGTTTCACTTTGTACCAATCAGCCAGGAAACTGATGACCGTTTGTCTTTCCTTATGCTAAGGCCTCATTTTGACCTCTCTGTGCATGTTTCTGAAGTTTTTATGTAGCGGGAATTTGAACCAATGGCATTGGGTTGCTTTACATAAGCGTTAGTTAAATTACACTTTCACAGTCATTGTTCATAGGAAGGGTGTGAATTAAGTAATTCGCCAAGAAACAAAGGATGTTGAGCCGATTCCGATACTGGAACCTGGTCGGCAGCTCTGGCCGTAAAGCCACATGCTGGGTAGAGGGAGGCAGGCAGAAGCATGAAAGCTCGGCTCGTAATGGGCTCGAGGTTCCAACAGGACCGCGACCTGAGCCGTAGCCAGGCTTGAGCCTGGCTCGAGCATTCATTGGCTTGCCCACCTCTATTTATAAGTACCCCAAAATACATTCATAGTTACATACATACATGCACACACATAGATACATCTCAAAACATATAACTTGTGGAATTTGAATATAAAAAATATGGCAAAAGCTGTTCTTTACATGGCTGCAGTTTGTGCTTCCTCTATCTGAACGCACCATTGAGTGTAACTGGCGATTGCGGCAATGCCGCGTGGTAAGTCATTCTTTGTTAGTGCTTGATATACTTATTGCAGTGCCCTGTAATTAAGCATGGGGAACGTTTCGCTCCCTAATATTGGCCAATTGGCCTACCATCGAATTGCATCACCAGTACACTGTAGCAAATGATTATCACAGAACTACGCAGTCTTCACTACTTTACAGAAATGTTTTACTTCCCACGCTATCAGTGAGTTTTGTTCTACATGCGAAATGAGGGATGAAAAAAATTAATGTGAGCCCTGGCTAGTTTACAGTCTCGGATTGCGTTTAAAGAGGCAGCTGATGAGCTGCTGTTGTAAGTAAACATTGATGGGATAAGTATTTTACTTAAAATAGTTTCAAAGTATTTTAAAATTGTGTGAATAAGAGATAATTCTTCGGGGAACAAACTGGTGCCAATTTTCTAAATTCAGAATTTTCTCTGGTTCTGGGGTATTTATGTATTCATACATGTGGGGGTTCTATCTGCCTACTTTAAAGTCTCTTTATGGATCCAGATTTATCGTCTACATTAATCATACTTTGTATTTCGTTGTTCAACCACGAGCCTTTGAAGCACATGTTTCTTCTTCATGCTTGACGGGGTTCACTTGGTTCTCCCATTGAAGACAACTAGTAGCAGTGTGTCCAATCGTACACTAGTAGGACTAGGCAGCTGGATGCCAGAGTCTCTTTTCTGGGCAGCTCTCATGTAATGTTCGGGGAGTCCCTTGAAGATGATTTTAAAATAGAGTGGACATGAGCAGGCAGAGAGTGTTACGTGGGGGCTTAATTCGTATAAAATATCTCCCAGCCTGGGTGTAATTGGGTTAACGCAGCATTATGGCCTGCTGCTATACTGGAAGCTAAAGGTTGTGGCCACAAGCGAGGGCCTATAGCGAGGGAGATGGCCTTTAACAACTATCACAAGGGCTATGATGCCATCAAACTACAGAGGGTAACTTCATTGTCTTCACCGTAGATTGAGTCATACTGCACTGCTGCCATTTCTAAGCACTGTGCATAACAGATGTTACAGTAATCTAGTTATAAGTATACTGAATTTACTGTCCTCAGAAGAATGGAAGGCTGAGTCACCCTTGCCAAGCATTGATCCTGCTAATTCCATGTAGTATGCGTCCTTCGATAGAAATCTGTGGTCTTCTTCGGCCCATTCGTGTATAAAGACTTTTTCATCCCCGCTACAGCCACCACAGCTTATATCAATAACTAAACGTCTGCAGGATCCACAAGCACATCGTGTTCAATACAAACAAGAAACTTGTCAACTCACTAGTACTCATAGAATTGAGCTACTGTGATAGTCCACTTGTGGGCTTTCCTTAATATTTCTTCATTCTACTTAGCAAGGTCCTAAAGGGTGACACCAGAGCTTTGTACAGTCTTCAAGACATACTTGCACCTCATCCTGTCCCCACCAAGCTTTGCTCGCTAAAAACAATCCGATATACAAGCTGTTGATGTTTCTGTTTAATGCTGTGAATAGCACAGCCCCCAACTACCTCCATTGCATCCTAACTTGCTACACGGCAACCTGGAACCTAAGAACTACCAACCGCAATCTCCTGATAGCACCCAAGTAGCCTTGTGCCACTTAAGTATCAGTCCATTCAGCTTCTTCACCATCTACAATAGAATTTCCTCCTGCCAAGTATTGGGCAGCACTTTCTCTGCAGGAGTTCAGATAGTATTGAAACATTATCTGTTACACCAAGAAAGATATGAATTAATACTGCCCCCTTCCCTACACTGATGTAAATATGTATATTCCTATGTCTGTATCTTCCATTACTTTTATGAATGTCAGTCTTAGGAGTGGGTTTGTCTTGGCCAATGATATGTATACACCTAGCAATATTAAGCAATATCTCAACTGTGTCATCTTTATCTTAACCACTCATCCACAGTGTTGTATGTGCTTCTGTAATACATTTCTGATTCAAAACATATTGCTATTAAATAAATGAATTAATTATCGCTGCATTTGTCAGCGGTGAGCATTCCACTAAGTTGTCCTGTCTGCTTTGTATCGACCACTAGGGAACCCAACAAGACGGCTTAGGACTGTCATTTATTCCCATGCCCATAGTACGTTTAGTGATGCAGCTAACAGCACATTATTAAATCCTACAATAGAAGTCCAGCGGTGATCTAATAAGCGGAATTAATGTTGCATGATTTAACCTAGTGTCAAATTCTATTACGGACATGGCTCACGACCACCTACCCTTTTAGTGCTCAGGAGAACGCTAGGCTGCCATCTTGTTTTCTAGCACATGCTAACATCTCCGTCACAGTATACAGAAAGCAGCAGTTTAGGAGCGAGCAAGGTACACTCTGATGTCCTCAAGCGCCATGCATCAAGGACTCAAACTTGAGAAGCATCCACTACTAAACCCAACAGGATCTCCAAATGTTACAAACGATCACAGTCTTCCAAAGGAGAATGAGAGTTTGGAAAAATGTTGAGGAATATCATGCTCAGCAGTAAGGATTTGAGAAAGCAACAGCGACAAATTATATTTGGAGTCTCTCTGTTTCAAGAGGGTTGGCTCAGCACAGCTGCTCTTGTTCTTACAACTGGCTGCCACATTCATCTAGATAACCAAAAATGAATGATTAAAGGAACTAAATAAATATCTTTAAAAGCATACCAGTAGTATTCTTAGGATAAAGTGCATAGAAGGGCTGAGCTTGCATGGGTTACCTTGTCTTTTGGTACAGTGGAAGGCACGGCGGAAGGCACTCCATTACCACAGTTAGGTCCAAAATGGCCTCTCATCCTGTCGCAGTCCCCATTCGTTGTCCCCTGCGCCCCATGTGTACATTCCCGAATTGGTATGAGCCATGAGGGCCTACAGGGTAACTTTTGTGACACAGAACGATGAGTTAGTCTGGCACAATTAATTTCTTACATTGCAAGTGTTTCACAAGCACCTCTGACTGGAGCATGCATTTGCACTTGGAGTAATCAGCCTACCAAATTAACTTGTTTTTCCCTCAGAATTACACAGGAAATCATCTTTGCCCTAAATGTATTCCCTTCCTGTTTTCCAGGAGAACTCCAAGACAGGCCTGTAGAACTGATCACACTACTGCTTGGACCCTGGCTTGTGGGCCTTCAGCTGCCTGTTAATCAGTGCATCCAAAAATACCAAGAGTGCTGGTTACTCAGGGGGGTAGAGTTACCAGGGAATACACGGTGGATCCTGGAGTCCCCCTCAGGAAAGAAGAAGAATCTGCAGCATAGGAGATGACCCAACTACACTAGTTATTCCTCATAATTAAAGAAAACCAATGGGTCTGTGGAGTTACAGCAGACCTAGCAGTTGCTGGTAACACGTTACCAGGTCCATCAGAACCCATAATAAGGCTCTTGGTTGGCTTCAAATATTGGAGCAGTGTTGTCAATTCTGGCACCTCTTTCAGATATGATACTTTCAGCCCATGCCTTCTTCATATTAGTTATTTCACAAAATATTGAGTTTTAAGTGCCCTGACAATCCGCACTCCTCTCCCTTCCCACTGCTCATTAAGCCCCCCACATGCACTGCTTTTCATGTAATGTAGTTTAACCCGCGTGATTGTCGGAAAATCTAAAGGCACCCCCCGCCCCCCAATCTTACTGACCAAGCTATTCCCCTGGCTGGGGCTTGTAGTTATGCTTTTGCTGCGCTAAATGTTGGACTACATGTTTCAGCATGCAAAGAGTGGTAAAGCCTCAGGACTGGCCGAAGGTGTGCCTCAAGAACCTAGTTTGTCATGCGTACATGCGTGTCGGTGCTGTAACGTGATCTCACTGTGAGCATATACCCCCTGTGCTCAGTTTCTACAATTTCACGCCTATTTATCAGCACTAATATGTAAAATGAACTTAGACTTGTGTTCTTTTAAATTAAGCCTTGGTTGGCAGCTACGCTGAATACAAAATTGAACTACAGCCAGTTGTCGTATTGGTGTGGGACACAGGTCAAGATGAAATAATGGAATATTCTGGAAAGTGACTGGTCTGACACATTCTCTCTGCGTCACTTCGCCTGGATGTGGAGATTTGCATACGAATGGAAGCTCCGCGCGCGCTCGGAGAGGGCTCTCCTCTGCCCCGTTTGTACGTCACTAGAGCCCGGGGGAGGGTTGGGCGGGGGTTCCGGGCGGCCCACATGGGTTTTTTCGGAGCACGGAGCCTTTATCAACACGTCGCAGCCCAGCCCTTCCGTTTACAAACGGAGTTCTCTGTAATGAGGCCCCTTGACGCCTCCCGCCAATATGCGCGAGTTATCCCATCAACTGGCTGAGCTACAAAGCTGCGTTGTTATCCATCCTGGAGCTATCACTGGCCCGTGCGGTCCTATTCATAGCTGAGAGTGCACCTGGGGTCGTGGTGGCGGCACATGCGCAATGTCTGTGTGACAGCTTCCTGTTCATCTCAGGATTGAGATAGTATGGTCTTGAACGTGAGTGGTGTGATTAAGTTTGAAAAGGGGTAGCTATCGTTCTACTGTTGTACTGCAAAATTTGTATAGCGCTGCATATCCCTGTCAAGGCCGAAAACACCGATACGCAGATTCCTAGGCACCTTTTTTGAAGTTCACGGTTGGAAAAATGTTGGATGTAATAGGTCCTAGTACAACATAAGCAGTTGCATCACATCCTAAGGGCGTGATGCAAAGTGCCTGCTATACCCCAACCACGGCTTTTACTATGAAACTGCGGCCAGGCTATGCCACTGAAGATTGTGCTTGTTAGGAAGATCCTGAAGCAGAAGTGAAAATGGTGGCCATTGGCCAACCTGTAACAAACAATTTAAGTTCTGCCTCTATGAAGCACAAGCATAATAGTCCATGTAGGGCAGTAGTTGTGCCAGGGTAAGAACAAGTAGCGCTGTTTTCGCACCTTGTATCACAATTTGGATAAAAGTGCTATTATCCCCTTGGACCCCAGCACATGCCGGGACACTTGGCCTCTCAACCATGATGGCTGAGGGTGTTTGGCACTGATGTCCTGGGGCCCGCCCTACTATGGCTGCCCAAACTGGGCCATGTGGAGGAACGCAATCACAGGCTTCTCAGGGAGGTAGCGTGGGGTGCCCAAGCTCATCACTAAATAGTTGACTAACGGGCACAATAACTTCAATGTCCAGCCTAGTGCTTGTTCTTTCAGAAAAATAAAGCACTTTTAATCACACAGCTGTACTAAATACTAATCAATGCAGTTGGTTATCAGGTAATGTCCCAGAGTGCAATTCTCTTAGGTGGCTACGGCTCCCCCTTAATCCAGCTGTCAAGTATTATGCTGAGGTTTCTGGCACTGTCAGACTGTTTGGATATTGGTCCTAATTCCAAGGTCCACCAGGAATTGTTCCAAGGGGTGGTGTTGTTGCCAAAGATCAGCACTTCCATTTTGTCCATATTGAGCTTCAGGCAGTTGTCATTCATCCAGTTGGCGACACTCGTCATGCACCTGTGGAAGATGGTTCTTGTGTTGGTGGGATATTCTAAGAGCAAAAGGATGAGCTTGGTGTCATCTGTGTAGGGCATGATGTTTAGTCCGTGGGATCTGACGATGTTGGAGAAGGGGTCATGTTGGCGTTGAAGGGGGTGGGACTGAGGAAGGATCCTTAAGGAACACTGCGGATGTTGTCCTTCAGTTTGAAGATGAATGGAGGAAGGTGGACCTCCTGCGTTCTTTCGGTGAGGAAAGAGGCAATCCACTTCAGGGCGTTTCCTTGAATACCTATGTGATGCAATCTTTTGATGAGGCTGTGATGAGATACGGTGCCAAAGGCTGCTGAAAAGTCAAGGAGGATCAAGGCTGCTGTTTCTCCCCAGTGGAGTAGGACTCTGATGTCAATGGTGGCTGTAATCCTTCAGGGTGGCCTTCTCTCTAATGCTCCCTCCCTTTGAAATCAGAGAAAATATGAATTAGGTACAGGTGCAACCTGTTAGCTCTCTCATAGCAAATTGCATACTAGAGTTTGTTCATCGAATTTACTGTTTTGGGAGGAATGGTAGGTACATGATTAAGTCCTTAGTCATGTGTCTGCTTTGAGGTGCAGAGTGAGCAGGAAGTTCACAAGACATCTGGGTAGTCCGGGTACTGCTGTGCCTGACTATTCACTCACTCAGCTACAGCTTTTGCATGCTGTTGCTCCGGCATTTGTGCAGATCCTGCCACAGTGGTCTCATTTAGTTGTGGTGATGCAGCCCCACCTGGACCGATAGCAGTCGCAGCCCTAAACAGGTTAACAGTGGTCGGTGGAGTTGCAGCTCCAACTGGGCATGCAGTGATCACGGAGGCTGAGGCCCAAACAGGGCCTATGATTATCACAGCAGTTTTATTCCCACCCAGATCTATATTAATCTCAGCACATGTAGCCCTGTCCAGGACTGTAATGATCACAGCAGTTGTATACCCGATCTGGGCCTAAAGTATATCATGGCAGTTGTAGACATCCTACAGGCCCATGATGATCATGGCAGTTGTAACAGTTACTTCTAGGAATCGGAGTGAGAGACCAGAAAGACCTTTAGGGCCAGATGTAGCAAGCAGTTTTGCCCATTCTGTGTCTATGGGAAAATGTGTTCGTACATATGGCCCTTAGTCACATGGGTAACTCCAAGTTAGCTCTCAAGTAGTCAGCTCTCTCTGGATGTTTCTCAGCCAGCTAGCACACACAGGGCGTCTCTCCTTCTGGTCTGTCTCTCAAATTGCAGGGCCAGGCATAGTCCTTACCTTCCCTCGCAGCAGACAGGCAGGGTTCTCCATGGTTTAGGTAGATCCACAGCCCTTTCATCAGAAAGTGCAGACATCAGGTGATATCCCCGTGCCTGTGGGTGACTGGCTGTCAGACAGACACAGCCCTGGTTTTGCAGCAGCTCTTTGAATACTCTGATGGTCCTGCTTCCTAGATCATAAAGGACTTACAACTGGAACAAAATACAGTGGTTTGGGTCCCAATTCTATACATAATTTCTGTAGGAAGCCAGCTCTTAATATGATATATCAAAGTGAGATATATCATGCAAAGAGTCCAGGGGTTCCCTTACTAGTGGACAGGGGCGTGCTCTAGCAATCCCAAGGTGCTCTTTTTAGGAGGTAGTATGGTCTAGCAGGTTTAGGCTTATCAGAGAGGAGTGGGAGACATCTGGAAATACTCACATTCAATAGATGAGACGGACAACTCAGGAAGGAGATCTACACAATTTTACAAAAATTACAATAACAAGTAACTTTATACATGTTTTGGCACAGAATCAATATGTTCAGGTAAGTACATTTTTCAAGCGAAATCTTTACAGTTTTGAAAGTCAACTGCGATTTTTGGAAGCTGCAATGTTATCCTATGGAAGAAAAAGAAATACGGCAAACAGGTACAGTACAGACCAATCTCCTGGATTTAAGATGATTAGTGGGCAAGAGTCAGGACCACACCAACAGGTCACACCGGGCGGCACTGGGGCGGCCAGGTGCAAAGGTGCCGTACGGCGTTGAATGCTCAATGTTGGTCACTGGGGATCGGTCCGGTTGAAAAGAGGCTGCAGGTCTGGACCAGGAGTCCAGTAGGGAAGAATCAACAGGTGAGTTCATGTCTTAAGATGATTGGGGACATGGGGACACCTTGGGTCCTCTTTTCCACAGGCCAGGGGCGACAGTGCAGAGGTTCTTTGAGGCATCAGGTTTTTTCCACTGGAGCACTCACAGTTGAGGTGGCCTGCATGCAGAGGCTGCAGGAGGCGTTGGAGAGTCCACAGTGGGCAAGTCCAAGGTCGGCTTTGGCTCTGGAAAACTGGGGATCTACACCATGACCACTTCCTCTGGGGAGAGGGCATAACACTTTCTCAGATTTTCTAAATATGCCAACTTCAAGATAGACTTCTACCTTGGGCAGCTCACCTAAGGTGTGGGACTGACCTGAGGGGGTGGACACACCTCCCTGAATACGGAATTTCCCAAAGATCCACGTGCCAAATGGACCTCGGGGCAGAGGTTGGCATCTCTTCTTTGAGTGATGCCAGATCTGCATACCAAGAGCTGTGGGCCTCTTTGAAGTCCCCTGCTTTGGAATGCAGATTTACAGGTCATCCTGATGGGTGGGGCGTGTAAACTATCTCTCCCAGAGCAAGCTTTGTGATTGACTGCCCAGGAGCATAGGCCTCCACCCGAGGAGGTCAGACTCATGTCTAGAGGTGGCAGTCTAGCTAGAGCTGTTCAGTCCCCATATGATTAGTTGATAGGTTTTCAGGGGTTACCTCTGAGGTGCCCTCTGGGTGCATGTATTTATAAATACATCACTGGCATCAGTGAGGGTTTTTCAATATGAGATGTCTGATACCAAACATACCTATTTTCAGTGAAACCATCATGTAGCTGGGGAACTCGTATTGGCCAGTGTCCAGCATATGTACTTCAAAATGGTTTCCCTGCTCACTCACTATGACTGAGAATCAATAAAGACATACCATGGGCATATCGGTCCATGCAGATTTGTCCTCACATGTAATATAATGCCCCCGGCCTTTTGCTGTAAGGCCTCCTGTAGGGGTGACTTACAAATATTGCATGCAGTGTTCGAGGACATGGAGCACTGGAGGTGTGCCGTGTTGTGTTTTTACTTTTAGCTGCATTGAGACATGCAGCCTGCAATAGCAGTCTGTGTGTGCTAGGTGATGGGTCCTTGAGGGTGGCACAATACGTGCTGCAGCCCTTAGGGACCCTCTTTGGTGCCCGTGGCCTAGGTACCGGGGTACTGTCTACTAAGGACTTATGGGGGGACAAAAGTATTGCCAGTTGGGGAACAATTGTAGTTTTCAGTTTTCCCCTTGACCAAATTGTATTATCCTAGAAAATTAATTTACGTTACTGTGCCACATTTTTCCTGATAATCACTTTTGAGAGCAATTTAAATAATTCAAATCAGGGTGTTTATGCTTTACTAGACTATAGTGTTGCTACATTTATCATAAAACATAGGCCATTTATAAAGGGCTCATGACTTCATGGTTCTAATAAATGGCACTCCATTTAGCCATATAATCTGATGTATTACAGTGAAACGCTTGTGTATGTTAAAGGAGTATACTTATATAAAAGTTGAAGTTTCTTTATCCTATTTTTGCTGATGTGTACAGGCCGTTTGTTGCAAAATTCACATGCCAAATATTTCTTTCACTTACCTCTTGCTCTGGCTCTTAGAGCCAAGCTTTGCTTGGCCTTGGGGCTCCCTGTTAATTTGCTGGCTTGCCCACCTCTCAAAACTAGTTAGCGTTTGTATCGTTACTGTTTGTCATCCAGTGTTAAACACCTACAACGGTCTGTGGAGGACATGCTCCCACTCATCAGAAGTGTATTTGACAATACATAGTTAGACGGAGGGGAGTTATCCATGGTCATAGTCACAACTCTCAAGTTTACTAGATCTGTATGCAAGAAGCCTGTTCCAGGTTTTGCTTTGCATCCCAAGACAAATACAGGGGTGTACCCACCGATGGTATAGAGGTGCAGTGGCACTGGTGCCCAGAGGTGTGAGGGATCCACTGAAATCCAATTATAGCTGTCTTTTACAACAAAACCAGAGCCTAGGGTGCCATTTTTCTTCCTTGCATTAGGCTCATAGCTCTTTTGCTATGCCACTGGACCTGTAGTCCTGCATAGCACATTATAAGATCAAGACTCCAAGTTGCAGAATGTAAAGAAAAGTACCCGTCTGGATGATCTACGTGTGCACTGAAAACTGTAAGTTTCCTTTATCCTGGGTTAGCAATAAGAAAGCTTTTCTTAACTGTCTATGTCAGAATTGCCCGGATTCCTCAGTATCATTCCTTTGCACAGTTCTTTTGATGCATTAAATGCTAGAAGTAAATCATTACCTTGGTAGTATTTATTATGATCCTTAAATGTTCCTTTCTGCATCTCACGGGGGGCAAGATTGCCCTACTCCGGATCCAGAAAAGCATGGCTGGAGTTACTGGAGTGGAACTGATCCGGCTTCGGATAGTAAGTATCCTGCACAACTTGGCCGAGATCTACTCTTGGCATGAAGAAGCCCTCACTCTACGACAAGCAGTAAACTCTGGACTGCAAAGCTCACTAAATCTTTCCTGAATGAAGAGCCACTCCCCCATCAGCCGTGGCCTACATGACCTACAGTTCCCAGCCTAGTAGTTCGTAGCAGACCACTGGATCACTGCAGTGTGTGACACCACATCATTGCAAGGGCAGCTTTCAGCATTATATTAAGGGGTGACTAATTTTACAGTCTTTGTCCAACACGCCTCCTTTCTCAAGCTTGGCAACACATACCGCTCCCTCAGTGCTTTCCTTTTTTTTTTGCCATCAGGTTTTTTTTACGTCAAGGGGCACGTCTTAATTTTTGTCAACATAGTGGAATTAAAATATTGTCTACTTGGTAGCTGGCATTACAACCTGACTTGTATCTTGATGTTTAAGAAGAGGTGATACTGTTAAAAATCTGAAATGAAATCATTTTGTAAGTATCAGAAGGAAGATAGTACAAGTCAGTCTCAATTGCATAACGCAAAGTTATAGCCCTCCTGTGGAATGCAATGAAGGGCTTTAGAATCTCCCATATCTCACAGCTATTCCAGAGCTCTCAACTTTGAAAATAATTTTACAGCATGAGAGGTGACAGTAACATTAAGCAGCAGAATGGGGTCAGGGCTTTGAGCTCATCACCACCTACCTAACCATGGAGGAGCGGGATTTAGAGCCCAGTACTGCCCGAG
Source organism: Pleurodeles waltl (assembly GCF_031143425.1). Lineage (NCBI taxonomy): Eukaryota > Metazoa > Chordata > Amphibia > Caudata > Salamandridae > Pleurodeles > Pleurodeles waltl. The sequence continues at coordinate 1,349,999,434 of NC_090446.1, read as the reverse complement.
CCAATAATCCCACAAAAACAAATGATAAAGGTTTCTGAGGATCTCATCAGTGCCTTGGAAAGGCAGAAAAGCCCCTGATGGTCACCGGCTGCCCACACCCTCCAAACAGGAGCTGGAAAGTGACTGCAGGGGTTTCCAGCTCACTTTCTGCCACTATGTGCTCTGGGTTCCTCACCAGGGGACCGTGTGTAGAGAGCCACTCTTGTATGACACACAGTGGCACTGTGTGGGTTGGCACGTCTGCATGCATAGACCTTGGGTTGAATAGGGTGTCCATAGCAGGGTGGAGTTCCCCTTGAGCTGCAGGAGCTGCAGGCGCCTCGGATAATTCCCTGCTTGGCCCCAGCTGCCTCATTAGGTCATACTGTTGCATTCCTTTCTTTTATATTCTTCGAAGTCATCACATATAATGCCTAAAGAATGTTTAAGCCTGTTTCTGAAAATAAACAGTTTGACTAAACTACATCCTCCAAAATGTTTTTGAAAAGTGGAGTTTGCGTTCTACAATGTAGTCACCTATACCCCCTTTCACCAGGTAACTCAACGTGACTGCTGAGAACTTCAAAAACACACCACCCTCACCATTTCAAGATGGCATAGCCCATACAAGGTTCAGCATGCCATTCAAGATGCCCTGCCTGCCAAACAAAGTTTTCCAGGAAAACAATGTTTTGGTGGACATGCACTCAGTCTCAGACAGCATGCTAGTGCAGCAAGGCGAGTGTGACTGCGCACCGTCAAACCAAATAGTAACATGGTTTCAGTATAATGGTACCCTTCATTAGACTGGGAATGGCTTTGCAAAAGAGCAAATGCATTGGCGAATGCAAGCAAAGAATTTGGCTAAACAGATTTTCAGCAGGCAGTTTGCGAATCACAATATCAATTTTAAAAAATACAAACTTTGGTTTAATGAAAAAAATCAGCTTCACAACTATGAATATCCGAGATGACTTTACTCACAGTTTCGCAAATCTACACCATCCGAACTAAATCACTGCCACATTCCCAAATCGTCTTGTCACCACTGATGGCACTCACACCCACCAGATGCTACACTACACATATCACCCAATAGCAGAGGGCAGAACTGTTATTATGTTGGTAATGTGCAGGTGCAGGTTTGCGCTAATCCGTGTATCCAACCATGTAATCACAAACTTAGTGGCACCATACCTTGGCAGCACACACAGCACGTATTCAGGGAGAGTTGTATATCACCATCTAGCAAATGGTGACTTAGGTAATGATTGGATCTATAATCAGGATGATTATGTAATGGGGTGATGACTTGGGTAAGTTAACAAACTCCATTCTTTTTACAGTCTTTGCTTTCCTAGACCTTACACATCGCACATGGTCTGAAAAGGTGGATCTTAGCTCTGTACCTAAATCACGTAGTAGGCAGACAGCACAGAGATAACATGGCACATCGCAGAAGTTGTGTGATAGTGTGAACCACTGCCATCCGGAAGTCAAGATGGTGTATACCACTGCCATCTAGAGGTCAAAATTTAGTTGTTTTCACAAAACTAGGGGGTAACACTGTTTGATTCTGCAACGTTCTTCAATATTGTGCTTCAATATTATTTGCACGTAGGAAATGTTACACAGCATCTTCATCCACAAGGACTGTGGAGATGAGGATGAGATGATGTATGATGATGATAATGGTGAACAGGCAATCACATTGGCAAGATGTTGAAAGATCTACGGAAAGCCAGGCCGGGAGTTAGGTGGCCCAAAACAACTTGTAAGTTCTGCACGACATACGTTGACAGACATATGTTTGCATGCTTAAACATCTGTTATATTGTCTTATTATTTCTACAGGTGTCGAGTTGATCCACAACATACTTCATCTGAACAGCTGCCCAGTGGCGCAAACAATGAAAGCTCAACAAATAAACAAAATTAACTAAATGCACAAATTGATTTGAAAAAGTAAAGAGTGTACAGCTCAGTGCCATCAATATCTTTGTGGCCGCAGTTTGCTTATGCATCTTCCATGTCATACTGTACTTGGCACAGGTATTTTGCCCGCTAGTCAGTATGTGAGTAGTAAGTGGTAGTTTTCTAAGGAGGAAGGAGGAGAGGCTATTCTAGAAGAGACTTACAAAATGAAAGTGCTCTCCTTTCATATAGTAGGAAGGGAGGGGAGCGGTTACTCCTCTTTGGGAATCATGACCCTCCCCCACACTCAACAATGGAAGTAAATAGAATATTACATCCTGCATATTTGTTATATATATATATATATATACATATATATATATATATAAAGAGAGAGAGAGAGAGAGAGCGCGAGAGGGAGAGTGTAATGCCATCAAGATGTTTGGTGATATCACAAAGTACAAGGTTTGAAGGCCGAGTTCTTTGTAATTTTTACTAGAACTCCAAGATGGCAATATAAAACCATATTACACCTTACCCATTATGTATTGTTTATATCACATGTTTATTTTGGTTTATTGTGGCCTATTTGGTTTGATAAAACAATGAAGAATGGTAAGGGCCACTGGATTTATGCAGTTCTGTGGCTGTAAAGTAACATAGTTATGGATTTATTACATTTGCCACATGATTTGCAGATTGCACAATAACATAATTTGTAACTAAAATGGCTGAGGAAAAAAACTAACATGATCATTTGTATTTTTCCACTATACTTTAGATAACCTTTCCACATAATTTGGTGCTCCATGCTGAATAATCCGAGGAGCCCCAAAATGGTAAAATTCAGAGAGTGTCTTGAGGGCTGTCATTATGAGGATGAAATCTATGTTTCACAGGGATTGGTGAAAATTGTTCGAAATTTACTGGTTCCCCCTGTAAAATAAGGGTTAATACAAAAGCATCCAAAGCTAATATGTTTTATTTATTTGTGGCAACTGAAACGTGTGGTGAGACAGATGTTGGCATCTGGGTAGGAAGAGAGGAGTTGAGAATGGCTTTTCCAAGAAGAAAGATGTACCAGCATCTGGCTGTCATTAAAATAGAGTTAATGGAGTGATATCACAAAGGAATGTTTATAAGTAATCTAGGATTCAAGCTGGTATGAATTGACTTTTAGTAGTGAACAGCATACTTTCAGACACAGAATCCTACAGAAAGGCACTCGCCTTTCACTATTCTGAGAAGAGTCTAGAGGTAAGATTGAATTAGAGATCAGAAGTATTATGATGTGAGACCATTATCTTATTATAGTTTTATAAATGTATGATTAAAAAATGGTTTGTGCCTTTGAGGTTACAATCTGAAGTAATGTCTGTATGAAAGTAGTGGAGATCCTAAACACTAGGACTCACAGCAAAATAATTGTCATTCCCACTAACATACACAAGCTAGGGAGACTAGTGAGAGACAAATTACAAATAGAGATTCAAATGTAAAAGCTGAGATATAAAGATAAATGTGCTTGTAAAGCCATAAGACAACTAAATCCAATAAAAAAAAAAGATAATTTATTGTGCTTAATATAAACATTATGAATTTGGTACTCAGACAGAAGCAAAAACTTTTGTCAAAATCAGTAGCTGAGATAAGATGCTTTTTGAACGACTGAGCTTTCATACACGAATTCGGATTCTGAAAATCAAAAACTCAAAGTGAGAGTATTTATAGAGAACAATGTGCAAACTGTAAGCATTCCAAACCTCTGACTTGATTACATGCACCTCAACAAGGGCAGCTTGCCAGCCTAGCACCTGCATCTAAGAAACACTAATTTGCCAACAATTAATGAAGGATTATACTATAGAATATCCAGCGCAGGAATATTGAGACATCAGAAGATCATGGACAGAATATCAAGGTCAAGATATCGAAAGGTAGGTGCATATAGGGAAGATTTATTATTCCTAACTCCACATCTACGTACCATGAAAATATATATATTGTATTATATTATATTATATTTGATCGAAATACATTCATGTAGAGTTAGGTATAGAAAATCTCTACTTACTTACCTTTCAAATCTTTTGCCAATGATATTCTGATCAGGCTATTCCCATCTCGATGTCCAAGGAGCAAACCTTAATGAAGCTCTTAAAGTCTCGTTTGAACTCCACAAAACAGAAGAAGATATAATAAATAACATTTAATTCCTCAAAGTCAATGCTAAACATAACATGGTAGCCATAGCAGATAGACAAGACGACATCTCCCCAACATGTGTTAAGGAAAAATATACCGAACTTGCAAACGTTCAATGAGATAAACAAAAATGCAAACACCAAACCAATCGCCCTTAAAGCCCTTCTTTGAACATTTGATGTTGAAAAACATTTTAGAAGCTAATTTGAACATGCAAAACTAAGTATTAGCGAAAATCTGGCTACAATATAGTTTTATCCAAATGATGATGGCACGCAGTATTAATTTACCTGCATGTATACTGCTGTAAAACCCTTCATCCTGCACAATAACAAGACACTCAGTAGTACTGTCATTCATGCCTTCCTCTCTTTGCTCTAAACATCAAGCTTTTTGCATAGTATGTGTTTGGGTCTGTACTTCGGACAAAATGCATAAGCTACTATTCAAACCGCTGGCATCCATGCCATATTCATAAATTAAAATTTTATATTCAGCAGATATCTGCCTTTTAATGAATTATGAGAACGTGTGAAATATCTATCTTCTACTTTCCCCAAGAAATTTCAGAATAAATCACAAATTCTGCGTCCAATTTAATACCTCAGATTCCACAGAACTAGTCAGGTAAAGCTCTCTAAAGGGTACAAACATGCTCATTACTAGAAACAATTGAGGGAGATTAAAAACAAAGGTAAGTACCTACATATGTCCTGGTTTTTGCCATATTCAAATTAATATAACACCCAGAGTGCTGTACATATTTGAAACTTTGCAGAAAAGTACTAAACGGGATGAAGAATTCACCTCGGGTATAAAAGCTAAGGGCATTGTTTTCTAGCCTAATGCCAAAATGGAGTTGTCCTTCCAAACACAAAGGAATATTATTATTATTCATAATTTTACGAGGAGTACTGATTGGTCATTAAGAAGGACACTGACTCTATGGCAATCAAGCTGAAGTGAGCAGATCACTACAAGACCCTCTAATGGTTACTTGAAAACTTTCTAACAGCACTAGCTCACTTGTCACCCAGGTTCAGCATCTAATGGCACAGCAGCACCAGCTCACTTGTCCCCCAAGGTTTAGAATCATACAGTCCAACAGCACCAGGTCGCTAGTCCCACAGGTTTAACACTGTATGGTTCAATAGCATCAGGTCACTAGTCCTAGTTCAGCATCTTATGGTCCAGCAGCAGCACCTCACTTTCCCCCAAGGTTTAGAATCTTATAGTCCAACAGCTCCAGGTTGCTAGTCTCACAGGTTTAACTTCGTATGGCCCAACAGCATCAGCTCATTTGTCCCCAAGGTTCAGGGTCCTGGGGTACAGTAGCACTAGCTCACTTGTCACCCAGGTTCAACACCTTATGGTCCAGCAGCACCAGCTCACTTGTCATCCAGGTACAGCATTTTATGGTCCAGCAGCACCTGCTTACTTGTCATCAAGGTACAGCATCTTATGGTCCAGCAGCACCTGCTCACTTATTCCCCAAGGTTTTGCATCCTACAGTTCAACAGCACCAGGTCACTAGTCCCCAAGGTTCAGCAACTTATGGAGAAGCAGCACCACCTCGCTTTTCCCCCCAAGGTTTAGCACCTTATGGACCAGCAGCACCAGCTCACGTGTCCCACAGGTTCAGGGTCCAATGGTCCAGAAGCACCAGCTTGCTTGTCCTTCAGGTTCGAGATTTATGTTCCAGGTGCACCGGCCCACTTGTACTACAGGGTTGACATTTTATATTCCAGCAGCACCAGTTCACTTGTCCCCTCAGTTCACCATTTTATGTTCCAGCAGCATCAGATCACTTGTCTCCCCCATTCAGCATTTTATTTTCCAGCATCATGAACTCAACATGTCCTCGTGTCTCATTAGCTGATGTACAGCGTCATTTTCTAAATGTGGCAGCTTTTTTCTAAGGGTACCTGGGCGTCTCCATTTCTCAGGATGCAAGCTCGTCGTTTATGGTGCCAGCCCCCCCTTGGTTCTAAAGGTGCCAATGCTCCCTACGTTCAGAGAGGTGCTATCGCCCCCTGATTCTAAAGGTGACAGCTCGTTTCTAAAGTTTCCAGAACTCCCTCGTTTCTAAAGGTGATAGCAATCCCCTATTTTGAAAGGTCACAGCTCATGTTCAAAGGTGCCAACACACTACCACCCCCCATGTCCCAACAATGCCAGTGGTCTCTCAGCTTATGCCAAAAGATGCCACAGGTCATACTTTTCTAAAGTGCAGTGCTCCTCCAATTTCCTAAAGTTGGCACCTCATTTTGAAAGGTGTCAGCAGCACCTACTTCAAACACATGCGAACATTAGATCCCTGCACCAGTGCCTGCAGAATGCACTCTGCAGCCCCCACGAGGGCCTGAAGCTTGGTCAACACAAACAGCCGGGACATAGGGGCCTGGATATCATATGCAGTTCAACAGTGCAAGTGGCTCTCGTGTGCAGTGTAGCTGCTGAAGAGTATCCCATCTACAATGCAACAGTGCAGCCATATAATTCGATCCGGATGGGATAACAGCTGATGCAGATGGAGAGGATAGGTACCCAGAGTGGAGGGGAGGCGGGAATGCTGCAGTGGTTCTTGTGGCTCGCTCGACAACTCTTTGTCAGACTCTTCTCTTCTCAGCTTGGTGGCAGAACTGGACTCTGGGGTTGCAGTAGTGACTGCTCGAACTCGCCAGGATCTCACAGCGTGCTCCCCGAGGCAGTCAGCATGTCACTTTCAGTATCCTGCAGCTAGCTGGCCAGAAGTGGAAGCTAGGTAGCCCTGCTAGTCCACGATTCTTACCATCTTTGAATGAAAACTTGTATAACAGAGCATCCCGCCTGCTCAAGTCTTTGCACGTAGACGCCTGCTGATCTCAGCCTCAGGGGCCTTGTGCTGGACCACACAAACTGAAGCAAACATGGGCAACTGCCGATCCGACTTGAGAGAACATCATGCCCCTCATAAAGTTGGCAGTCAGATGGCAGGACAGGCAATTATTCCTCCTTTCTGGCAAGGATGTGAGGAGAGCGAGGCTCAGCCAGGGTGGGTGTGCAGTGGTGCTGCTCCCATCATCCGCATAAAGACAAAGCAGTACGCTTCTACTGCAATGCAAGAACTCTTTGCAGTGCATGCATTACAATGGAAACACTGCATAGGTGGAGTACTACACCTAATACACCGCGTAATATCAGTGAAGGGGGAAGGCCCACCTGCACCGATCTAAAATATGAACGAGCAACTGCTGCAGGGGAGCTAGCCCAAAAGCAACCAATGGTTGGAAGGGACTGGCCCAAAACCTCTCTCTGTACATTTGTCTAGGAGATGGTAAAGACCTAAAATTGTCTCTAGTCACACCTAAAATGGCCTCTCAATGGATTCAGCTGATTTAATGCCCTGAACATTTAATATTTGACCTGTTTTGTCTAAGTGCCTAGCCATATTTTCTTTGTCTTACATTGTATGCTTGATAGAACTCCATAAACTTTGAGCACTTTTCGACTTAACGAAGGTAAAGTGTGTGAACCCAGTCTTTACAACATTACAGCCACAAGCACCTAGTGACCTGGAACTGACCGGTTGGATCCATGCCATAAGGGAGTGAAAAACTTTACACAAGCAGGGGATGGCTCATGAGTTTTAACTGGTAGATGTTTATACCGCTTTCTGCCCATTATCTGTTTTGCTGGATGCAGTGGTAACTGTGGCAGTGTCTAGCTGTGCTGTCCTTTGACTTTCGACATCCATTTCCAGCCAGTACACAACTTTGGCAAACACTGCCAAAGCCAAAAGATCTGGCTTTCATTTGCCAGCACAAGTATACACGGTAAGTCCCAAATACTGATTACACGCGTTGCATGCAGAAACGGTGTTTATGACATTAAAGCCTCTTTCTTCTCATTTTTAATGTAGGGGGTGCAGCACAAAATAATTGTTTTCTGCGTAGATAGCATATAGACGATAAATAATTGAATGTGATAAAAAGCACGATAATTCGGTTTACTTATTAGATGTAAAACAGTCCCACAAATATTCCAGAGGAGGTACCTTATGGAAGGCCAAAAGATACACCAAACAGCCAGAACCAGAGGGCGAAAGAAGATTACTCTGCTGTCTGAAGCCCAATCCCATTAAGTGTATATTTTGGGTAGGTGGGTGCTGTAAGGGAGGTATGGCCGGAGGCAGGTATATATTTTAAAGAAGCTGCCCTGTCTAGCCAGACTCAAAAAGAAGCTATTAATGCTGAGTGACAAGGTTGGATTCAATCGGAGAAGAGTTTGGGCAAATCCTGAACACTATCCCACACCCCACCATGGGGCTGAGTAACAGGAAGTACTGTCTTTTAATAAATTACCCAGGTGGAGCAGTACCTTTTTATTGAGTGTTTGTGGCATTAATGATGCATTCTGTGCATAAATTCCTGACTGCCAGAAGTTAGTGGCAACTCGAGCCGGGACTGTAAGGAACACAATGCAAAAACTGTACTCAAACTGTTTATTTCTTATAAGAATAGAGTGTGAAGTGTGGGCAGATGGTGCTTAGGACTACAATTACCCAACGCCCCAATCACTGCCGCTTTGGAGTCTAGAGGGAAGCACACGGTGCAGCGGCTATTAATGATTTTTCCCCGGGCGCGGTTCACCGCGGTGTTATTGATTGGCGGTATTATTGAGCGCTGCTAGGGGTTGACCTTTGGTGCCGGGAGCACGACAGTGTTGCACACACGGAGCTGCAACCGGCTGAAAGATTTTACTTAAGGCAAGGCTGCCTTCCCTCAGTAATTTCCTGAACAGTTTGTGATCTCACACAAGCACAGTATCACCTAGCGGTACCTGAGGTTATCAATGAAAGAGTACAGTGGCGGCGTGGTGCTTTATTAAGGCTCAGTACAAGCATTCGTGGTAATGTGTACTGGAGAATCATGGCATTCATGGAGTGATTCCCCCACACGGTGAGATGTACGCAGTCCTCGATTTCCCTCCAGTGGGGTGCTGTTTGTTAATTTTACCTCGTAGTGCCTTGCTAAAGTAGGACCCCACAAATTTTACTCATAGCGGTAAGGCGGTAGGCCATTATAATTGCGACGAACTGCCCATTGGGTAGGTGGTGCGCAACCAGGATATACTGCTTGCACCGTAGCGTCCAAGGGCTGCCACTCACTATCAAAAGATAACAGTGGGACTTATAGCTCGCAGCAGGACATTGAGGCTCTGTGGTCAGTGGAGAGGTGGCACAGTGTGGAGCTCAGGGAACGGATCTCTATGAGAATAGGAGAGTAAGATCAGGTTAGGAGCCAGGGACCAGGGTTGATCCCTAAAGACGTGCTCACATGCAAGGGATATGCATGGGTCCCTCAGAACAAGAATGGCGCATTGGCATGACATCACGAAGAACGGAATTGGGCGTGGTCATATTAGGTGCAACATAGCAGCTGCATGGAAGCCTGAGGACGGGAGTGCGTAGAGGTTGGAATGCATGACCCAGGCTCTTGGAAGAGGCGAAGAGGAGTCGCTGTGCCAAGCTGTTCCCAACTCTAGTTCTCACAAGTAAGAAATGAAGGCTAGGCCTTATGGAGGAAGAGACAGGGAGAGATGGACAGTGTGCAACAGCAGAAAAGAAGAGTAGAATGCGTATGTCATAGTGTGACCTCTGCTGGTGCAAAGAATAAGGATGGCTGGTCGGCGTGCCCCCTCTCCCTTTCCACAATAGAATTTATGAAGAGGAGAGGAGACGGAGGGCCCTTAGCACATTGAAGTTAAGATGGTCTGGGCAAGCATCATAAAAGACAATAAGTATAGCTATTTTGAAACAAGAAATGGCATTCACATTTTCCAGCCCATCAAAAGCAGAAATTGGACCTTTCCCCATGTAGACGGCAGTAAGACAGGACATTGCTTGAGGTTCCTCAAGTTAGACACAAGTGCTTTATGCCAAAGGCTTAAGCTCATAAAAGAAACCTCATGGGTATCAATTACCCCTAGTTAACAAAAACACCAACCCAAAGCAATCGTACGATATAAGCACTGCAGAGGTGGAGGTAGATAATGCATGGTAGATTCCGTATAGGTATGTTTGGTCAGGTACAAAAGGTATGCTAGATATTGTAAATGACTATTGTAGGAGGATATGGTAGAAATGAAGGTAAAGTGTGGTAGGTTAAGAATAGAATGTTAAGTATGGAAGATAGGCATACTAAGTCGGGCGTGGTTAGGATATATAAAGTTGTGTCAGGTAAGGTATTCTAAACATGGTAGGTAGGCTAGATTTGACAGGTTAGGCATGATAGGTAGGTATGGTAGGTACTAAAGGTTTGGAAGGCTGGCTGTGGTAGCTATGTTAGGCTAGGAAATGTGGATTAAGGATGGTGGAATATGTATGATAGGTAAGTAGGTACAGTATGTAAAGAGGAATGGTAGCTCTGGTAGGTATGATAAGTAAGAATAATGTGTTAGGCATTCATTTAGAAATGATAGGTTTGGTATGATAGGTCACATATGGTAGGTAGTTTTGGTAAGTTAGGTAAAGTAGGTTAAGCACAGCAGATAAATACTGTTGTAAGTAATGTAGGTAGCTATTGGTGGTAGGTATGGAAGGTTGGTAGGTTTGATAGGTTAGGTATGTTAGGTAGATATGTTAGGCTGGCATTGTAGGAAGATTAACTACAGTAGGTTGGTATGACCGGTTGATTAGGTAAATTAAGTATGTTGTGTAGGTATGGTAAGTATAGTAGATTAACTAAGGTAAGTAAGTATGATTCAGTACGTGCCATTAGGCATAGTAGATACCATTGGTGGGTATAATACCTTAGACACAGTAGGTTAGGTTTGGTAGGACATACCGTTTTGTCTGATATTTAAAAGTGTGCACTAAAAAAGTGTTTCTTAGACATCTTGCTTACAAATCACAGCACTTGTAATAAGAAGCACAAAGACTGTTATTAATAAAGCACACTTTTGAGCTTATAGATAAGTAATTTATTTTATTTGATTATTAAAATTGTTTATGTCTTTTGTTAAAAATTCACAGCATGAAGGGGAAGAAAATGAATGGCACATTAATAGAACGGTGTTTAAGTGTTTAAAGAAATAATAACATGAATGTTATTAACAAGAATAACTATTATTATTATTATTAGCATTATTGTTATGATTATTATTATCATTATTGTTATTGTTGATGTTGTTGTTGTTACTATTGTTCTTAATATTATTATTATTAGTAGTATTTTATTATTATTGAATTGAAAAAATAGCCATTTGCTGAACAGATTACATTAGCAGAGTTACCTGAAAGCTCAAATCAAACTGTTAAGAAATCTCAGGTTTGTGTTCATAATGGTGAATGTAAAAGACATAAACAGCAATATATTGCATAGTGAATACTTTAGACAAAGGGCAAGTATTTGTGTTGCTCTCTAAGACAGACTGTGTCCCTGCACATCTTTTGTTTTTTTTTAATATAAGAAGCTGTAAATGCAACAACATATTATCATGACAGTGTGCTTAGTGAATAATGGATGACTTTATTTTATGAGAAGCATCCAAACAGCAAGAAGTAAAACCACAAATGAGTAATATAAATGTTTTTGTGCCAGCAACTACATCAAGGAACACAGACTGTATCTCAATATACAGATATTTGTCATGTTGCATCTGCAGTTTTCAAAAGGACGCCATGATCTCATAAATACAACCTAATGGGAAAATGTAACCATCCTCAAAATGTCGTAGATAGACCGCCTATTCAAACAATGGCAAACCCTGAAAAATATAGGAACGCCAATGGTTGAAAAGAGCTGCCCTGAGGCTCCCTTTATCTGTATACTTGTTTGTCCTTCTTTTTGATGTACCGATGACAACAGCTCTAACACCTGAGAGCTAAAACTGTCTATAGCGAGATCTAAAATTAAACCTGCAAAAGGACTGTACACTCAGGCAGTGAAAGGGTAATCTTGGTGCATGCAGTTTGTGACTGCAGGAAAAAGTTTAAATGGATTGCAGTTTGGAGGCTTGTTGGCGCAAGAAAGCACGCAGTGTAAAAGCAGTCCCTTGAAATAACATAGCAAAAAAAGTCTCCGTGGCAGAGTAGGAAGTTGGTCAATTTGAGAAGGCTTCTGCTGGGGCAATCTATCTTCTTGAATTCATGGTTAAACAAGCATTGGCAAAGCCAATTGGGCTTGCCTGTGCATGAACTGTTGCCTTTGCCAGTGTGTTTTAGCCATTTTGTACACCAGCGTTGCCGCTGTTCAGCATGTCTAAAAGTTAATGGTGTAGAGCAGGGTTACGTGTCATAGAGTCAAATGGCGAAGAGTGGAGTAGAGTGTTATCGAGTGGAGTAGCAGAGAATGTTGTGTATTGGAGTGGCATAGTGTGGTGTCACGTAGAGTGGCATACACTGGAGTGGCATAGAATAGAGTGGACTGGTGTAGAGTGCATTTGCTTAGAGGTTTGCAGAGTATAGTGATGTAGCGTGCAATGGCATTAAATGCAGTAGCATTGAATTCTGCAGCATTCAATGCAACATTGTAGACTGCAGTGGCATAGATTACAGTGGTGAACAGTAGAGTGCAGTGGTGCACTGTGGAGTGGCACAGATTGGAGTGGTGCAGGTTAGAGTGCTGCAGAGTAGAGTGGCACAGAGCAGAGTGGCACAGGGTAGAGTGGTGTAGAGTACATTGGGGTAGAGTGTAGTGGGGCAGAGTGCAGTGGCGCAGAGTAGAGTACTGTAGAGTGGTGCAGAGTGGAGTGTCATATAGTTGAATGATGCCGAGGGCATAGGCACAGAGTAGAGTTCAGTGGCATAAAGTGCAGTGGCGTAGAGTGCAGAGTCGAGTGGCATAGAGTGGTGCAGAGTAGAGTAGCATAGAGTGGTGCAGAGTAGGGTATAGTGCTATATAGTGCTGTGGCATAGAGTACAATGGCATAGAGTGGAGGAGTGTAAAGTAGAGTAGTGCAGAGCGGGGTGGCGTACAGTTCAGTGACAGAGAGTGCAGTGGAGCAGAGTGGCACAGAGAGTAGTGGCATAGAATACAGTGATGCAGAATAGAGGGCAGTGGCATAAAGTGCAGTGACAAAGAGTACTGAGTCCCTTGGAATAGAGTGCAGTGGTTAAGAGTATAGAGGCATAGGGTGCAGTGGCATAGAGTGGAAGGATGCAGAGTGGAGTAGTATGGCGTAGAGGACAATGGTGTAGTGTGGATTTTTTTAGAGTACAGTGCAGTGGCGCAGGCTACAGTGCAGTTGGTAGAGTGGCATAGAGTGTAATGGTGTAACATAAAGTGATGCAGAGTGCAGTGGCATAAAGTGCAATAGTGTAAAGTAGATTAGAGTGACGTACAGTGGATTGGCATAGAGTGCAGGGGCACAGAGTTGAGTGTTACACAGTAAGTGCATTGACCTAGAGTGTATTGACATAGAGTGCAGTGGAATAGAGTGCAGTGTTGCAGAGTGGAATAGAGTACAGTGCCATAGAGTGGAGTAGTGCAGAGTAGATTGGTGTGGCCTAGACTGGATGGTATAGAGTACAGTGGCGAAGAGTGTGGTGGCGAAGAGTGCAGTGGTGTAGAGTGGCAAAGACTGCACTGGCACAGAGTAAAGTGGTACCAGGTGCAGTAGAGAGGCGTAGTGTGAAGTGACATAGAGTGCAGTAGTATAGAGTGGAGTGGTGCAGAGCGCAGCAGTGTGGAGTAGTGCAAAGTGGGTGGTGCAGAGTAGAGGACAGTGGTGTGAAGGGGTTCAGAATAGAGTGGAGTGGCATAGAGCAGAGTATGCATGGTATGGTAGTGCACTGCCATTGCAGACAACAAATTTTCATTTGAAATTACCATTACATTTGCACAGACGTACAGTTTTACGAAGAACGGCCCCTCCATGAGAATGGAGGAGCGTCGCCCCACTGAAAAAATCCCCCCCCCCCAAAATGCAGCCAGAACTGAAAAATAAAATGGTAATAAAGTTTATTTATTATCATTTTATTTTTCATCTCCATATCAGGATGGGGTGGGGCGACTGCTGCTGAGTGACAGCAGCTGGGAGCTGTGCACTTTAAAGTGTGCATGTCCCCTTGGCCGGCCGTCTTGCGAAGGCCAGCCTAACATGTGCACTTTAAACTTCTCTAACCCAGCTGTCTTAAGACGTAATAGGGAGAGTGATTACTCACCCCCTATACACAGACACACACAAACACCAGCATACTGTGGAACAATGATTGATAAAGGAGTGACCCTGAGAGTAATAATGAGCATGATGACCCACACACAAACTCCAGCATACTGTGGGACAATGATTGATAAAGGAGTGACCCTGAGAGTAATAATGAGCATGATGACCCCCCCCCCCACACACACACACACACAAACACCAGCTTACTATGTGCCAGTGATTGATAAAGGGGTGACCCTGAGTGTAATGAGAGTGGTGACCCCCCCCCCCCCCACACACACACACACACAAACTCCAGCACACTGTGGGATTGATCGATCAAGGGTGACCCCGTAGTTTGAATGATTTTCTTGAAACGCCTTGTTTGGGGAGATAGTCATTAAACACTCTCCCATGAAACAGATAACCCTTATAAAACATCAAAAGAAAGACTGGAATGAAAAATACGGAGTTGCATCGCTTGATGTAACTATGTGCATGCCCCCTCACCCATTCCCCTCCCCCCGCACTCTTAGAAGAACTTGGGACTTCGCCCTGCGCTCAGTTACTGCTGGTAAGATCCTTAATGATGGGTTAAAGGCTTTGCATCTCTATCGCTTGTTTTGGGTCCGCAGAACACGCACTCGCATCCTGTAAAAACAGCTCATATAAATTACAGGCGCGGCAAGCCACATACTAATTATCCTGTCCGTGTTGTCTGCTTTAGAAGCGAAAAAAACGATCTGTCTGCCAAGTCTGGCGCCTCTAACTGGCGATGGAAAGCAACTGCCTCGGGCGCTACGTCGTAGCAGCGCGAGCTTTCTGCCAAAGTCCCGAAAACTGACTTTTTACAAGTGCCCTAGCAGAAATATTTGTAAAAACCCAAGCGCCATTCATGTCTGCTCATGATTTAAAAAAATAACTGGCTTAAATCCCAGCAGAGTCATCTTGGCAACATGAAACGCACAGTGCAGCTCTGTGGGTTAATGTGCCTTCTACAGTGTTCTGTGCTGCCTGAAAGTCACAGCTTTGAGTTCCAGTGTTGGCTCAGTTTTGCCTCTTTCAAAGGTTGAATAAATGAATATTGTTGCGTTGGACGCAGTAACAATTTGTTTATAGCATTCTGTAACCCCAAGATTATAGTAAAACACTTTATTTAAAGTGAGTTGGATATTAATTAACATTTGGTATTAAATAAGGCACAGCAGATTGTAGCAACCAGCAGAGATGAGAGTGACCTGGCAGGGCAAGGGTTAACCCTTTGTGGATCCCAAGGGCAATACTGGCATGAAAAATAATTCATCTAATGCATTTGTTGAACTCTAGTCAGGTGACTGGGGCAGGGGTCGCACAGCTGTCTGTTTCTGAAGGCATAGAAAAAATAAAGGGCCAGATTTACAAGAAAATGGCGCTTGCGAGCCCCCTGCACTCCCCTAAAGATACCATGTGCGTGCCGTATTTACGATATGGCGCCATGGTGCATGTTGGGACAATAGGGTCAGAATTTATGACGCTATTGTGGTACTTTGCAGGATGAGCACCATAAATTGTGGCGCTGATCCTGTAAAGTAAAGGGAGGCCCCAAGAAAGTAATGGGCACCTCACTTTAACGCCTGCTCTGAGCAGCCGCTAAAAATGACGCTATAATCGGCACACTGAAATGTAAATTTCACTGCGCCATTTTTACGGGCCTCCCTGCGTAGGAACACCACCCTTGCATACATTATGCCCGGCGAAGACATAATGTGGTGCAAGGGGTTCCAAAGTGGCGCAATGCAATGGTTGCTCCACTTTGTAAATATTGTGAAGGAGAATGGCTTCCTTAACGCCACACTAGCGTAAAAAAATGACACTAGTGTGGCACTAAGAGGCGCTAGGGCCTTGTAAATCTGGCCCAAAGTTTATTAAAGTAAAAGCAATATGTTTGTCCTAAGATGTATAGCAACTTCCCCTCGTCAACACTGTCTAGAGTGCTCACAAAAAGCTCTCATTATAGTTTATGTACAAGCAATGACATAATTGCTCAGTTAGAATAGTGGGCTAATTTGGGCGCCTGATTGAACATTCAGGAGACTTCTCAAGACCTGGCTGTTCGAGCAGTAGCAGCACCTGCCCCCCCACCCCTCAGCGCCTTGAGACCCTCACGGGTGAGTAGTGCGCTTTACAAATTCCTTGATTGATTTAACATGTGTATGTTTGATTTATATGTAATGCTATTTCCGCATATATTCCATGCTCCACGCATCTCTGAATGAGGACCATGCTGTCTGTGTGTGCGCATTGTTGTTTGATGGTGACCCTGCGTCTCCTTTTACTGGACTTGCAGAAGAGATAACAGAAAACAGTCCTTGCTTTTTCACACTCATGCACCACAAATCACTGAGTGCACTGCAGACCGAATGCAAGTGCAGTGTGAGAAACCACCGTTCCACAAGGGAGGGGGTCTCACATTATTGGAGGGTGAATGAAGGGTTGTCCTCATGTTCATCTCTACGTTGCTGCTTGGATGATACATGAAACGGAGGTCCGTAGTGAAGTGAGGTGTCAGCCCGGAATCCGGCTGTCACCTCCTTTTCAAAGTGTACAATATACATTATTTTCAGTGCATAATTTGCGCTTGTTGTCTCCGCTGCTGAGCACCGGCACTTATTTTTGAGGGCCGGGGCTTATTCTTCTGCCTCAAGCATTTGATGTGAGAAAAAGACACATACGGTAAAGACAGAAGAAGGGAAAAACGAAAAGGCATCACGAAGGAAAAAAGCAGAAAGCTGCAAGAGTGAGCTGAAGGGGCAGGGAGTGGCTTTATATGGATTGAAGAGGCCCAAGTTGGCTTCAGGATTACGCTGCCTCAGTATTCCGTGTTCCCACATTTAATTGCAGCAGCCGCATGTTTAAGAGAAGGGCTTTGGGCACCAGCACGTTTTTATTTACAAATTAAGCACTGATTATTTTATTTTATTAGTACCAGATTACCACTTAAATAAAGTAATGTGCCTTCTACAATATTCTATGTGCTGCCTGAAAGTCACAGCTTTGAGTTCCAGTGTGTTCGCTCAGTGTCTCATCCTTCAGAGGTTGAATAAATAAACTAGAAACATTTTTTAAAAACACAGATTATGCAGCAGGTGATTGATTATGTGGTTAATACGGCAAATCAATGATTACATTGAAAACACCGTGGTGATAGAATTCTAGAATTTCCAGTGCCCCTGAATATAACGTGAGAGAGAGCGGCCAATCTGTGCACAATGAGTGGAAGCAGGAACACAGGAAGAGCTTCAAACGGTACAAATACGTGGCGGTCAATTTAGAGAATCCTTTGCTGAAAGCAAGGTTCTGAAGACGCTGCAGATTTGAGAACTCTCCGACTCAGTGTTTACTATTTTAGGGAATGTATGCACTTAAAAGCAGGTAAGAAGGAGTCCGTTTGAAGCTCTGGTCCTTGAACAAGAAAATGATAACACTGCAAATCCCTTGAGAGGATTTCATTGTCTCCGGACTGGCCTCAGATGCCCTCGTGTCACTCAGTGCAGGAAGGCACAGGAGGGCCCGGGCACATCTCGCGTTTATCGAAACCACACTTTTTGTGAGCAAGTCGGCAACTGGTGCAATGGACCAGTGGGTTAATCTCTTGGTTCTAATAATCGGCGAGCAGATCACAGGTGAGAAGTTCAAATCTATTTTGGGTCCAACTCATCTTTCATCCACTTAAGAGGTCAAAGGTTCAACGGTCAGAGCACCTGAATAAAACAATACAACGTATTTTCTGTGGAAAATAGACGTTTGCCAATCGTATTACACTTAGAAAAGCCACGAAGACATGTCTTATAATAAATTGTCTTAATAGAGTGCTTCTGCGGTTTTAAAGCGCTGAAAAATACTAATGACTAACTTAATAACACCCAATTTACCAACTTTAGAAGATTGATAGTCTAAGCCGACCTTTCCTAGATTCAGACTCCTGGCTCTAGGTGATTGCTGCTAGACTAGCCATGCTTGCCACTTTTTGTTCTCAGTGCCAAGTACAGGTGCAGTTCTGTATTGATGTATCACTCCGGAGAGAGCAACATTTGTTGTATTGAAAATCAATACAAGTTTTCCCATTAAAAAAAGTGTAGGGATAAAGACGCGTACACCAAAGCTGTCAGATACCCTGTTGCATCACTCGTGGCTCCTCGTCTCGTGTGGAGCGCAATAAACCACTTGGATTCTGCTTTGTCTGGGGGAGCACTTCCGGTGAAACACCCTGCAAGAGTGGCCTCCACTGTGGCAGATGGCCTACTGATCCTGCCACAGGGCAGCCACCCTGGCACACTTTAAAAGAGGCACTTAGAAGACAGGAGGGGCAGGGCAACAGAGATAAAGTACTAGGGAATTAATAGATTTAAAGGATCTGCCAAAGAAAGTGAAACTGAAAGTGGAAAAGCTAAAGTTGATGCCAAGGTTCTGAAAATAAGAGGGGAATGGAAGGAGGAAGGAAAGAAGATCACATATGGAGGAAGTATACAGGGAGTGCAGAATTATTAGGCAAGTTGTATTTTTGAGGATTAATTTTATTATTGAACAACAACCATGTTCTCAATGAACCCAAAAAACTCATTAATATCAAAACTGAATATTTTTGGAAGTAGTTTTTAGTTTGTTTTTAGTTTTAGCTATGTTAGGGGGATATCTGTGTGTGCAGGTGACTATCACTGTGCATAATTATTAGGCAACTTAACAAAAAAAAATATATACCCATTTCAATTATTTATCATTACCATTGAAACCAATATAACATCTCAACATTCACAAATATACATTTCTGACATTCAAAAACAAAACAAAAACAAATCAGTGACCAATATAGCCACCTATCTTTGCAAGGACACTCAAAAGCCTGCCATCCATGGATTCTGTCAGTGTTTTGATCTGTTCACCATCAACATTGCGTGCAGCAGCAACCACAGCCTCCCAGACACTGTTCAGAGAGGTGTACTGTTTTCCCTCCTTGTAAATCTCACATTTGATGATGGACCACAGGTTCTCAATGGGGTTCAGATCAGGTGAACAAGGAGGCCATGTCATTAGATTTCCTTCTTTTATACCCTTTCTTGCCAGCCACGCTGTGGAGTACTTGGACGCGTGTGATGGAGCATTGTCCTGCATGAAAATCATGTTTTTCTTGAAGGATGCAGACTTCTTCCTGTACCACTGCTTGAAGAAGGTGTCTTCCAGGAACTGGCAGTAGGACTGGGAGTTGAGCTTGACTCCATCCTCAACCCGAAAAGGCCCCACAAGCTCATCTTTGATGATACCAGCCCAAACCAGTACTCCACCTCCACCTTGCTGGCGTCTGAGTCGGACTGGAGCTCTCTGCCCTTTACCAATCCAGCCACGGGCCCATCCATCTGACCCATCAAGACTCACTCTCATTTCATCAGTCCATAAAACCTTAGAAAAATCAGTCTTGAGATATTTCTTGGCCCAGTCTTGACGTTTCAGCTTGTGTGTCTTGTTCAGTGGTGGTCGTCTTTCAGCCTTTCTTACCTTGGCCATGTCTCTGAGTATTGCACACCTTGTGCTTTTGGGCACTCCAGTGATGTTGCAGCTCTGAAATATGGCCAAACTGGTGGCAAGTGGCATCGTGGCAGCTGCACGCTTGACTTTTCTCAGTTCATGGGCAGTTATTTTGCGCCTTGGTTTTTCCACACGCTTCTTGCGACCCTGTTGACTATTTTGAATGAAACGCTTGATTGTTCGATGATCACGCTTCCGAAGCTTTGCAATTTTAAGAGTGCTGCATCCCTCTGCAAGATATCTCACTATTTTTGACTTTTCTGAGCCTGTCAAGCCCTTCTTTTGACCCATTTTGCCAAAGGAAAGGAAGTTGCCTAATAATTATGCACACCTGATATAGGGTGTTGATGTCATTAGACCACACCCTTTCTCATTACAGAGATGCACATCACCTAATATGCTTAATTGGTAGTAGGCTTTCGAGCCTATACAGCTTGGAGTAAGACAACATGCATAAAGAGGATGATGTGGTCAAAATACTCATTTGCCTAATAATTCTGCACTCCCTGTACAAGAGGATTCAGGAGAACAAAAAATAGTAGTTTGATTCCTGGTTGGTGTTTCTGGAAGATCTTTACATCTTTTCGGTAGCAGAAAGAAAATCAGGAACTACCGATGACAAGAAGTAGAGAATGAGGAAAAGGGGAATATGCTGCCAAACAATAAGCACCAAAACGAAAGAGGAGGTAATAGAAGAACAGTCTGAGGCAAAGCCAACAGACCTGGCTTATGAATGAAAGTGCCTTTGTGTCACTGATGGGGTAGACACTCAAGTCATCACACAGGGCACTGTCACTCATCTTTACCCTCGGGCATCCGTTTTTCAATCCGCTGATTCATCCTTCCAATCTCCCACTAACTCAACCACAATAAAACACACACAAACTCAACAACATATGCAAAAAAACATTAAAAGAATACAACTCGAAAAACAAAACATACTGCCCTCTAAACATGGTGGGCATATCTCTGCAATAACAACATAGTAGTGAGTGTCCTCCTTACAAAGGTATTGTAAAAAGTCTATCGTTGTTTTAAAAATAAAGCATGGCTGCCACATTTAAAACCAACATGTTGGCCATCTTGGAATAGTAAAACAATTATTCACTATGGACAACAGCATGCATAATTAACTCCTGGTTTAGAGGAAGTTGCCACTTGGAATACGGCGCATTGCAGGTGAAATGAGAGGGAAGCAAGCAACCCGAGAGTACTCCCTAGACAACAGTAGTATATTCTTAAGAAACATTAAACTAAAAAAAGAAGAAGCAAAGAAATGAAAAGGGAACTATAAAAGGGAAAAAAATAAAGGACTGTTTAACCAATCCTGATACTGAAGCACACTCATGTTCACTTGGATGTATACACATGATAAGAAAATTGCATAATCCGCAAGTAATTGACGGATGCTGACAGAACCATTATCCCGGGCAGTTCGCTGTCAAGGATGGAAGCAAAGTGTACATGACTTTCAGACAGAATACTGTCAGAACAGAGCATCCTAAATACTCTCTGTGTTTCTATATGGATATATATTTAAACATATGGATGTATACATTATTTAATGATTTTTTTACTTTTTTTTAATATATCTATTTTATTGTTTTCAACACATGTAATCATTTACAAATACAAATATCAAAGACTGGATCAAAGCATTCCGTTCTCCTAAAAACAGCATCACAGTTAATTGCTGGTTCTAATGATTTTTATTATAAGATTCTGGTAGAGATCTAAGAAGAGTCTTGAGCAAGAAGTTTTGCAGTGTACATGTTCTCTGCCTAGGGATTGTCAGATGCAGTAACCAATACCAAAGTAATTCCCTACAAAGGTAATTTGACATGTTGTGTCACAAAATACCTGTCTGTAAGCTTTAATACTGAGAATTAACAATCCACTCATAAGTGCCTGTTGAATTCAACATATGCTTTTCACAGTCAATATGCCACACGTAATGTTTTTTATCAGACCTTTTCATAATAAATAGATCAGACATATGGCATAAGAAATATTGTTTCCTAGTGAACCACTCAGGCCTTATCACCATAACCAAATTAGACTTACTGCACTAAGGGGGTTATTCTAACTTTGGAGGAGGTGTTAATCCGTCCCAAAAGTGACGGAAAAGTGACGGATTTACCACCAGCCGTATTACGAGTCCATTATATCCTATGGAACTCGTAATACGGCTGGTGGTATATCCGTCACTTTACCGTCACTTTTGGGACGGATTAACACTCCTCCAAAGTTAGAATAACCCCCTGAGTGTTAGCTTTCCCAGTTTGCCACCATCAAAGTTAGTCATAGAATTGCATAGCATATGAAATTATAGTTTTCAAAGTAAATTCTATATATCACTCATATTTGTAGAGCATCTTATCCCCCAGGAGGATATCCTGACACTGAGCAGGAGTGAGTTTAGCCACACCTAAGGCCTAGCGGGACAAATCAAAAAGATGGCTCTTCAGCTTCCAATGGTAGCCAAGAAGTGAGGAGGAGGCTCTTATGTGGAGAGGTAGGTCCTATCTCTTCTAGGAGGGCATAACAAGGAGTCTGACAGTTCAAATCCTCTATACTCATGGTGTGACAGAAGGGGTAACCAGCAGCAAAATGTTTGCATACTATGCTAATCTATGAGATTCCGTGTAACAAAATGCCTACTGGTAGGCTTTGATCTAGAGTAATAACAATCTATCCTTAAATGCCTATTGTCTTTAACATATGGTTTTCACAATCAATATGTCAGACCTACTGCCTTTATTGTAAAGTTTCATTATAAACAAGCAGGCCTATTACCTTTGTCATTGGCTTTTCACCATAACCAACTGAGACCTACTTTGTAATTTCAAAAATCGTCCCACAAGGCAATTTACAGGTACACCACAATAAAATTAAAAATATGTACAAAATGCAGTTGTCAAGACAATAAAAAAATATGTACGAATAGAGCATAATTAGGCCTACCATAGAGCAAATCATATATCCCTTTGATTTGTTCAGGTGGGTCATCAAAACCAAAACCCTTGCCTGTTAACGTAATCTGCAAGATTCCATGTAACAAAATACCTGTTCACAGGCTTTAGCACATTGTAATAATAATCCATCTTTAGAAGCCTATTGCCTTTAATACATGCTTTTCCCATTAAGTAAGTCCTACTTGCTTTGTCATAACTTTTAATTATGAACACATCACACCTACAGGATCTAACATAACTTTCCCCAGTGAACTGATAAGGCCTCTAGCCTTATCCATTGGCTTGACACTAAATAAAACTCAGGCCTACTGAAGTGCGTAGAAGATCGCAGGTATCTATCTACCATTCATCTATAAAATTACAAATGTGTACAGGATTACAGTTGGCAAAACAATATACAACGCCTCTAAATAGGGCCTAACAAGAATCATCACAGTGAAATTCTACTCCATGGGTTTGTCAGAGAAACACCAAAACCCTTGCCTACCTTGGTAATCTGTGAGATTACAGTAACTAAATACCTTTTGAATGCCTTTAACATAATGTGGTAACAATCCACTGTTAGAGACATATTGGCTTTACAATATGCTTTTCACATTGAATAAGCCAGGCCTACTGCCTTTGTAATAGCATTTCATAATAAACAGGCCAGACCTACGGCATTAGGCATAATGTTTCCCTGCACACCGATCAAGCATATAACTTTCATAATTGGCTTGTCACCCTTACTCAGGCCTTCTGCATTGGGATTAGGCTTTCCCACAAGGCACTCATCAGGCATGCAGTCATAAAATTGCAAATATATACAAAGTTCAGTTGACAAAGCAAAATACTATCTCCATGGTTTGTCGGACTGGATAACCATGTGATCTATGAGATTCCATGCAACACAACGCCTAACTGTAAGCTTTAATACAGACTAATAGAAATACATGCCTAAATGTCTATCAAGTTTAACATGTGTTTCACAATATATAAGCTAGGCGTTGTGCATTTCTCATAACATTTCCTAATAAATAGATCAAACCCATAGCCATGTTCATTGACCTGCCACTATAACCAACTCAGTACTGTTGCATTGAGTATAAACTTTGCCAAAAGCCAAAAAGTGCAGTATGTGTTGTCTTTTAAGTGAAAGCATACAAATTCCGCCCAATCAAATCCTGTACTGAGGGAGAGCAACATGTGGGAGGAGCCTAGACTACTCTCTCAGTAGGTCTCTGAAATGTCTTTTAGTTGATCACATAAGAGGTCATAAGACTGCTGTTCTGTCAAGCCATATCTAAAAATCCATGTAGGTTAATGACTGACCTCCTCCCATCTCTGCAGCTGCCAGAGAAATACACTATAAATGATTTAGCTATCTAAGACATATCATATAGATGAGTTAACAAAATCATCACAGCTGCATGGAGGGCAAGCACATTTTTGCGTAAACGCACAACTTCTGCCCTATAAAAACATGTACTCCTAGCTCCCATCATTTGGGCATAACCAAAGCCCCTCTTCTAGTGATTCTCACATAATTTTCTGGTGACAGCTGTGCTGTCAAGTCAGACCATAAAAACAGATAGCATCTAGACAGAACAGAACCCCACCCATAAAAAACTATTTATGATGTTGCAACCAATACAATACTCTCATAGGAGCCAGCTGTATGTTACAGATACTATACACTACAGCAGAAGTCTTTCTGTGACATTGGATGTAAGGTGTCTGCACTGTGGTCACCACCCACGAGTGCTACATTTGTAAAAGAATACATGTCGGGGACCCAAAGTTTGTTTCGAAGCCTGCGGCCGGCGTTATCCGAGAACAGGTTCTGAATATCAAGACTACGTCATTTTAATTCCAACTCATACCTCTTTAATCAATCATCAGCTCCTTCTTCATGGACGTCATGTAGGGGTTGTCAGGGGTCGCAGGTGCAACCTCTCGCTTTCCCTTTGAGACCCCTGGCACCTCCTTTGCTACACCCGGCCTCAGAGGTGGCACAATCAGTGCCAGAAACACAGGGCCAGCTCGCCCTATTAATGTAATAACAATGGAGTACAATTAGTTGGAATGTGACCCTCCCTAGCAGCTGAGGTAACTAAAATGCTTTTAAATGTATGTTGTGTGCGTGCACACAAGTGAGCAAGTGTTTATGTGAGAGTGTGTGTATGTGTGATTGTGTGTTTCTGTGTAAGCATGTGTGGGTGGGTGAATGTAAAAGTGGAATGGCGTGTGATTCCTTCACCTTTAGATTACTCTTGCAGGTTTCTGCTTTAACACTTTTCGTTTTTTTCTTTGTCTTCCCCCTTCTTTTCCACTTAGGTGCCTTTCTGTCTCTTGCTATTGGTCACAGTCTGATTTGGCAAAATAATTTCTGGTCCCCAGTGCTTAATTTGTAAATAAAAACGTGCCGGTGCCCAAAGCCCTCCTCTTAAACACGCCGCTACTGCAATTAAATGTGTGGACACGGAATACTGAGGCAGCGTAATCCTGAAGCCATCTCGGGCCTCTTCAATGCATTTACAGCCACCTCCTACCCCTTCAGCTCACTCTTGTAGCTTTCTGCTTTCTCCCTTGGTGACGCTTTTTTGTTTTTCTCTTCCTCCTTCTTTACCATATGTGTCTTTTGCTCACAGCAAATGCTTGAGGCAGAAGAATAAGCCCCGGCCCTCAAAAATAAGTGAGGGTGCTCAGCACCGGAAACAACAAACACAAATTAAGCACTGCTGGTCTCCAAACACGAGCGCCGGTGGCCTCACCTGCAATCACCGACTCAAATTCAGCACTGCACCCACCCTGTAGACAAGAGACATTGTGTATCAGTCCACACTGACAGCCAATGCAGACAAATCTTTCTTCACGATTTATTTAGGGTGCATCTCATGCGGATCCATGGCCTGCCATTCCAGCCAGGTCCCCCAAAGACTGCGAGTCAGGGCTTCATGTTTAAGATTGACATGTTCAGGAAAGCAGAGTTTTTCTTAGGAGCCCAAGTACTGAGTCCACCTCATGAATCTTTCTTCTACCACCCTACACTTTCTGCTTTATTATCGCAATCTTGTAGGTTCTTTTCATCCTCATGTTCTAACTTTTTATTCTGTCTTTCTTTTCTTACTTCTCTCTTGCGCTAGACCTCTATTGAAGAAAATTACGTCCTGGTCCTCAAGAATAAATGCCCTTGTCTCCTGCACACAAATTCAGTACAGGAATGGTGTTTTCTGTGTTTTTTAAGTCATATTCGGCCCGGAATGTCTTTCTTTAATCCTAACAGTTAATTTTACCCATGTGGAGGAATTAGCGTTAAATGTAGCGATTGTTTAAGGATATTTGATTCAGTTGAGCGTATTTCCGGGAAATTGTCCCTCAAAATCAGGACGAAAACGAAGTAAGTTCAAAAGCAAAAAAGCCGAGACCTGGACGATAATATCCACTCCCGGCAACAGGTTGTAAGGTCGTGGGGGTAATGCAGGGGCTGCACTCCCGTGTTGTATTACCAGCAACGCGCTTTGATTTACGGGCGCTGTTACTCGGCGAGCTGTGCTGGTGACCCAGGAAGCAAAACGCTCTGTCATGCCATAAATCAGGAAGTCGTAGATGAACCGCAGATAAGGGGCAACGGAACTGCACTGGACATGTTTACGGTGCGCTCCGAAAAGGCTCCGAAACCCACACAAGTAACAATGAAAAATGTAGTTTGAACTGGATGAGGAGGTGGGGACATGAGTTGTTACTCCTGGATTTCTCTTCGGTCCATGCTGCACACTGCACGGAGGCACCACCTCGGGGGTCAGGCCTTGATCAGTGGTCAAGCCACACCTCGCGCATCATATTAGCTGCTGGCCTTGAACAAAGGTCACGCCTGGGACTACTGAAGCACACCTTGATCGAGGTTTTATATCGCAAGAGACGCCATACTGGATGCGGGAGTCACACCACAACAGACTACTGGGCGCAGACCTCGATCTAGGTTTCCTGTCTCGACAGACACCATAGTGGAGCAAGCCACGGTCATGGGTTACTCCTCAAGGGACGCCATACTGGGCGCAGGCCATGATCAGGGGTACTCCTCATTAGACTACTGGGTGTACACCTCGATCGGGGGTTCGTATCTCGAGGGACGCCATACTTGGAGCAGGCCATGATCAGAAGTCCCACACCAGAAATAAAAGTAGCACAAATGCTGTAAACAGATCACTTTTCATCGTGTTGGTTTACACTGTTTGCAACAAGGCAGGCCTTGTTGGATGATGTGTGTCTCACCACAGATCTCATCCTTCCACTTAGGTCATCAGTCCATTCATTATACATCAATCTCTCTACTTTTTCGGTCTGCCATATGTTACAGCAAGATTTTAATGCAGCCTTAGCCCCTATCCCATAATCCATTTACCATTCTTTTTCTCATAAGTCTATCTTCTGAGCTGGCTGAATAGTGACACCTCCGTTGGCACTCTCTGCAGAGCGTCCATGGATTGAATGGGCATGGGCTCTAAACTCCCAGCCCTCCCTTCTAGGGCTGGGAGAGGGTTACTAAAATGCAGCGCCATAAATATTGTATTAAACATACATATCTTTCTGTGGAAGCCAATGCTCGATCCTCGTTTTCTGCTATTTAATAACATTTTAAGAATGAAATACTCGATTTTAAATCATAAACTTAATTTGTTCAGTTAAACCATCACTGAATTAAATCAAACCGTTAGGTAATTTATGTATTATTTATTTATGATCTGTTTTCCGCAGCGTGGACTACACCCACGGGCGGGTGACAAACTGCTTCACCTAAGAACACTTAACCTCTGAGCGATGTACGGGGCAGATATTATCCTACTCTGCACACACCTTATATGATCCATTTGTAGGAGTCATGAAATATAGCTATAGAATACGTATTACTGAGTAGTATATTGAAATATACACAAAGCGGTAGATTGGACACCTCCCAGAACACAATGGCACTGACAGAGGACCTTAACGCGCGAGGGGTGGTTGCAGGCATTTAATTTATTTTTTAAATTTCTCATTGGAAGTTCTCTCCCCGGGGCTGGGGGGATGAAGTTCCAGACCCTGGAGCAGGCTGCTGGCCTTTTCTTCCTCTCCCTTTCCCATTAATTACACTCCCAAGGATGGGTGTTTCCGCTGTAGCCATAGCGCCCTGATGCCTCCGGCGTAAGTGCCCTTTCTAAATAGGTAAAGGAAACAAAAGCACACATCTGAAGTTACATGACTGTGCAATAAAGGAAAAAATAAACTGACGCAACTTTGCCCAGCACTGGGTACATAAGTAAAATCACAAGACAAGCAGAGCACCGAGCAAACGACACAGTACAAGTCTCTGAAGTGTCAGGTAATATCCACTGAAATAACCCGACTATCCAGTGATATGTTCACAAGGGGATGCAAGATGAGGAAGATTGAGGCCAATCATACGACGGCCTGCTACCGCCAGGTCACACACCTTCATATCTACTCAACAAAGCCTTCAAACGTCAGCACCAATCGACATTCTGTACCCCGTATTATAACAGGACAATGTCTCTGCCGCTCAGCCACCAACACAAACAAAGGACAAAGACAGAGCATAGTAGCCAGTTAATGCAAGACTCTGCATGGGCCAAGTACAGCACTGAACTTACAAGACTCTGCACAGCACCGAGTTACTACCGAAAACACAAGACCAGGGAAACACTGATGTAAAATAATACGAAGACATGGCATTTCCCATAGGAAACAGAGCAAACAACTGAAGAAAAGAAACTACTGAGATGAAGAATCTACAAACATATCAACATTTTCCCAGTATTGAGTGGTCCCCACGACAGAGCAGCACAGTGTGAAGTGACCTACAGAAATTGTATTAGTTCAGATACTACAGAGAAGATAACAGAAAAGGCATATTTTGTGGAATGCTTGGCTAACTGCTGAGAGCTAAGACTTTCTAAGCACTGAGTGAAATGCTGAAGTAACTTGAACTTGGACAGAGCCGAGTAACCTGCAAGCATGATATCACTGTATGCGGTGCAAATGTTAACAATTCAAAATGATTAAGCTGTAACCTTGATGCAAAAGTTCCAGCTGGTCTGGTTTTGTACAACATAAAGAAAATAAAAGACGTTGCACAGTGCTAACTAAACTACAAATTACCGAACTGTTGTCTCATGCTGTGCAGACTAACCGAATTGCATCTCTTTCTCCAGTACTGAGTAAATTACTCAACATAAAATGTTTGGGCAGTGCTAAATAAACTTACTGACAGCTTGGAGTAAACTACTAAAATGAAAACATGTGTACATTGCAGCATTTACTACTGACATGATAACGCTTCCCACAATCCTGAGTAAACTGCTGCGATGGAAGTATGTGTACAGTGCAGCATATAGGACTGGCACGATAACACATTATGCAATCCTGAGAACAGCGTTGAAATGAGTCTGCGTAAACTGCTGAAAGGAAAAGATGTGTACAGTGCCACATAATGACACTTTCCACAACCCCGAGTAACCTGCTGAGATTTAAAGATATGTGCATGTACCACATACTACCGACATGATAACACTTTCTACAGTCCTGAGTAACCTGCTGAGATTTAAAGATATGTGCATGTACCACATACTACCGACATGATAACACTTTCTACAGTCCTGAGTAAATTGCTGAGATTAAAATATATCTGCAATCAGCATATACTAATGACATACAACTTTCCACGATACTGAGTAAACTGCTGAGATGAAAAGATATCAGTATGAGCACGTACTGCCTCCATGATAACACTTTCTACAATCCTGAGTAACCTGCTGAGATTTAAAGATATGTGCATGTACCATATACTACCGACATGATAACACTTTCTACAGTCCTGAGTAACCTGCTGAGATTTAAAGATATGTGCATGTACCATATACTACCGACATGATAACACTTTCTACAGTCCTGAGTAACCTGCTGAGATTAAAAAAAATCTGCATGCAGCATATACTACTGACATGATAAGACTTTCTAAATGACTGGGTCAACATCTGGCGTTATAAGATTTGCACAGTGCTAAATAAACCACCTAAATCACTAGTTGTGTTTGTTGCTACTGACTTCTGCCACACAAGACATTTAAATTTATCTCTTGTGATTTCATTTGTTTACTCGCTACATCGAAAAATCTAGGCCCATATTTATACTTTTTTGTGCCGCTTTTGCGTCACTTTTTGATGCAAAAGTGGCGCAAACTTACAAAATACAATTGTATTTTTTAAGTTTGCGCCCCTTTTGCGTCAAAAAATGACGCAAATGCGGCGCTAAAAAAGTATAAATATGGGCCCTAGTCCTTTGAGTAGTTTATTTAACAGACTCCGTATGGTGCTGTGTAAGATCCTGCAGATGAAAAGATGTGCACTCCGCTGTGTAAACTACTGAAATGACAAGCCTGTGCACAGCAATGGGTAAACCAAGGCAATGTCATAATATTTTACAGCACAGCGATAACTACTAAAAAGTCAAAACTTTGTGCAAATCTCAGCCATGGCCTGGTAATGTACAGAGCTGAACCCTCAAGTGCAGCATTAAGGCTCTGTACCATGCAGCCTAGAGAAATACCCAGTGCTTAATTTGTGCTTGTTGTTTCCGGGGCGGAGCACCAGCATTTATTTTTTAGGTCCGGCACTTTTTTTTCTGCTTCAAGCATTTACTGAGAGCAAAAGACACATATGGGAAAGATGGGGGAAGAGCAAAACGAAAAAGCGTCCCAACGGGAGAAAGCAGAAATCTGCAAGAGGGTGCTGAAGGGGCAGGAAGAGGCTCTATATGGATTGAAGAGGCCCGATGTGGCTTCAGGATTACGCTGTCTCAGCATTCTGTGTTCGCACATTTAATTGCAGCAGCCGCGAGTTTCAAAGGAGAGCTTTGGGCACCGGCTCGTTTTTATTGACAAATTAAGCACTGGAAATACCACTACTTTCTACAGTGCTGACTACACTACCGAAAGAAAGGTGTGCACTGTACGTAATAACTACTGAAATGCCCCAGCTGTGCACTGCGCTGGGCCATCTACTGAAATGATAAAGCATTGTACTGTGCAGAGATGACTAGCGACATCACATCAGTTTCTACAGTGCGGACTACTCTACTGAATTAAAGATGTGCACCGTGCGCAGTAACTAATGAAATGACCTGGCTGTGCACGAAGCCGAGCCATCTACTGAAATGTTAAAGCGCCTTGACGTGCTAAGGAGACTGCAGGAATGGCTCCCCCTTCCTTGTACAGTGCCGACAGTGCTAGACAAATGAAAGCTGTAAACAGTAAACCGCTGACATTGCCCACCGTTGTCCTCTGCTCGGTGAACAGATGAAACACCATCACTGTACACAACAGTGAAAAACTACTGAGATAACATCACATTAAACATACAGCACTAGTGAATGGTTGGACTATTTTTGTGGGCAGAATTAACAATTCAAACTACACCTTTGTAAAGCACTGAGCAAAGTGCTGAAATTATAAGGCTGCACGGCACCGTGTAAATCACCAAAGTCCCACCACAAACTCCAAACTTCCACTGACATGGCACCGTTGTGTGCAGTGCTGACCCCTCCCCCAGCGCACCGCAATACCCCTCCATCCTTTACTGATGGCTTCCATCCAGCGCCTTGATGAAACTCCCCAAAACCTGCCTAGTTCCGCCCACCGGCTCCAAGGTTTCCATGGAAACAGGACAGCAAAAATAGCTTCCATTCTGTGTCCCGGTCTCCACATACACGGGAGGACCCGGCGCCTTCCTTGGAAAGCAGAGGAGGCTGACGCAGGAGGAAGGTCAATGAAGAATGGGCCGGGGGAGGGGATGCTGGAGAGTCGGAGAGGCGGAGAGAGGAGAGAGGAGAGAGGAGAGAAGGGGCTGGGGGAGCAAGGATGCAGGAGAGCAGAGACGGAGGTGTGAGGGAATAACGCCGAGACTGAAGGCCCGTGTGAGGGGAAAGTGAAAGGGTCTGGGGGGAGAAAGTAGGTGGAGGGGTAGGGATGGGGGCGGTGGAGGCACGTTGGTGAGAGAGAGTGGAGGGATCAGGGTGGGTTAGGGAGGGAGAAGTGGTGGGAACTGAGGTCGGGTGAGTGAATGCATGAGGGAGGGCATGGCTGTAAGGAGAGGGGAGAAGTGGAAGGACAGGAATCTGGAATGGGTGCATTGCAACTATGCGGCTTAGAGACAGCGGAAGAGGGACTGTAGCTGAGGGCACAGTACAGGGTGTGGAGGGAGGGAGCTATAAAGAAGCTATAGAGAGGAGGGTGGAGTGCACAGTGATAGAGTAAGCGGAGGTATAGAGGTGGAGAGAGTGGGGGGGTGGATAGAAAGGCTGTGGTAGAGGGAGCGGGCTGAGTACGGGGTATGAATGTGATGGAGAGAGGAGGGGTGGAGGTGGGGAGAGGGGGCCAGCTGTAGAGCATGCGGGTGCACAGGAGAGGGATGGAGGCAGGGCTGAGAATACAGTGGTACTCGGAGTAGGGCTCTGTGCCTAGGGCTGTGGTAGAGGGGGTATATAGTATGGTTGTGGTAGAAAGAGGAGAGGGCTGGAGTTGGAAGGGGTTAGGTTATGGTGGGAGATAGAGGGGAGAGATGGAAGTAGAGAGGGTATGGCTATGTATGACTCACCCTGTCTCTTTCCACCTCTGAACATTCACTGTCCGTCCGGGTCCGTGGCTGCTGCCAGTAGGGGGCACCAGAGTATGGCAGTCAAAGGTTGCAAAGTCAGTACCAATTTTAGGTTGAGCATAGCAGCGCACAAGCGCTGCTTTTCCGACGTGTTGGAATGTATCTTGGCTTTTAACAACGCCCACCTCACGCCCATCACTACCACTCGCTTGTGGGCTTGCCCTTAAAAAATCCTTAGATGACATTGGTAAATAGTTAATGTTTGTCCCTCCTTGGGGAGATTTTGTTAATGCCTTGGCCTTCCTCCCTGTTACATGGCTAATTGCACTTTTGCAGATAAGTTTGACTGCGAGCGAACTTCTTTTTCCTTTTGCGTGTCTCTTCACGCTGATGCTCATGGCGACTGTGGCGTTGTGAATAGACTCGCTTATGCAAAACTGTTTTACATATAATTTTCAGTTTATGTGGCAAGAAAAGTCTGGTTAGGAGTTAACAACGCTAACAACTCTAACTAGAGCAAATGCAAGACCCATTGCATTGCAAATGCTTGTTACCTGAAGCTTCTATTAGCTGTTGGTGTTTTTGCTATGCCCTGTATAAAAAGAACTTCAGGGCAATTCACACCTCTCTCTACAGTAGGGGTAACGTACTCCCGGAAATTCAGGTGTAAGCTACACCTTTGTTAGATGTAAGCCGCTTCTATTCACAGAACACATTTTGTAAACTTGACCCTTCACTTCTATACCTTTTGGTAATCCACTTTACTTTTTAAATACAATAATGCTGCATTTGCCAAGATTGTTTAATTTAAATCCAGTCCAGAAATCAGCATAGGCTGCCCTAATGGAATGCTGCTGGAAGTTGCGCAGCCAGAGACTATTCTCCCCAAGACTCCAAAGGCTAGATGGAGGAAGCACGTAAATCTCAGAGAGAGGAGGGCCTTCCTGTGGCAAGACTGAGAACTTCATTCTTGACTCATTAAGCAAGCATCTACTTGAGTCAGGCTGTACATTATGTGTCCAGATTTATCCTTCAGATGTCATAGAGACCTTGAGCAGCCCTCCCTTTGCTGAAATGCTTTGCAGGGCTTTTTGGATCAGTCTTCTGCTCTTCAGTAATGTGAATGCTTACAGCGGAGAATACAAAAAAGTGATGGCTGGAATGCTTGAATTCATCTCAGCCACTGGTAATTACGCAGGGCCTCATCCCAATCCATAGTTATTTTGCAAACAGTGTCACCTCAGTTTGGACCCAGCCATATGCAAATCAGTCTTGACCCTGCTTTAATAGCAATAGTTCAGCTTGTAATGCCAGCCCAGATCCTCCCTGATCCAAAATATAAGTAAAACAAAAAACAGTTTTGCACTTACTGGGGCTCTTCAGTGGGGCATAGCATGGTTCAAGTGGCACCAGTGTGCACAGAACCCATGTCTGGGCATACCCATCCCACATAGGACATCACAATTAACTGTACAATTTTTTTTTTCCAACTACCACACCAGTGGCTTGATTTTGAACAGATTGTAGCCATTGGATTAAAGAAAGATTTCATATGTAGATAAATACTTTTGTAATAATCCAATCTGGAACCAATAACCACTGTAACTGCAAGACGACTACGTTACAGTGACAGAAAAAGAGCAAATAGGTCAGAGGAATTTTATAGAAAAGCACAAAAAGAAATAACAGACAGTTCATATAAAGTGTTGCATCAATTTTTATACCTAAACCTTTGACAACTATTGAAGGTTGTGGTCAATAGCTGAAGTTAAATGCCCAGAAGGAAGGTTGCCATGGAAACCGAGCAGAGGATGGACTTCAGTCTTATCCATATTCAATTTACACCCAGGTGGTGGCATCCAGCAGTGAACCAAAGGCATCTTTGGAATGAAATCTAATTCTGAAAAATATCTGAGTGTCATCTATATATGTATAAAGGTTCAAGCCAAAATATCTAACGATTGCTGCAAGAGATCTCATAAAAATATTAAAGCAGAGAGTGACAAACCCTGAGGGGCCCCACAAATAATATTGTTTGAGGACGAGAAGGAATAACCCATCTTCACCGGTTGGTTCCCAGCTGCAAGAAAATAAATTAACTAATTTAACTTACCTGTGAGTCATAGAGAGTGCTATAAAATTCAAGAAAGTTATCAAATTAAAGGGCTATGTGGTGGGAGCAGTGCTTAATTTGAACCAGTGGTCTCCGGTGCAGGGCACAGGCACTAGTTTTTGAGAGTCGGCACTTATTTTTCTGCTTCAAGCATTTACTGCGATCAAAAGACACATATGGGAAAGTCAGAGGAAGACAAAAACGAGAAAGCGTCACAAAGGGAGAAAGCAGAAACCTGCAAAAGTGAGCTGAAGAAGCTGCAAAAGTGAGGCTGTAAATTGATTAAAGAGGCCCGAGATGGCTTCAGGATTACGCTGCCTCAGTATTCTGTGCTCGCACATTTAATTGCATTTGTCGCATGTGTCAGAGGAGAGCTTTGGGCACTGGCATGTTTTTATTTACAAATTAACCATTGGGTGGGAAATAGGATGTTACGGGATTCAGGTGAGAGTTTCTTAGGAGCAGGATTGCAGCGCCTTTTTGAGAGAGTTCACTGAAGAGGTGAAATGGCAGTGGTTACAAGCAGGGGAGGCTCCTCCACGAGGGTGGAGGAGCGTCCCCCCACCGCCAGCAGCAACAGCTGCAAAACCTTAATAAGGAAACGATAATAAACATGTTTATTATCATTTCCTTGTAAAAGGGCGGGCCACAGGGGTGACAAGTGTGAGGGGGAGTGCATAGCACACCCCCTCAGAGTGCATGTGTGTATGGCCGGCTGTCTCGGGCTGGCCAAACACACATGCACAGAGGGCTCTCTCCAGCCCAGCCACCATGCACAGGCTCCCAGTCTGCCTGGGAGCACCCTAGCAGGGTGCTCCCAGCCAATCCTGACACTGCTTTGAGCAGCGTCAGAATTGAGGGCAGGGCAGGCTGGGAGCCTGTGCCTGGCCTGGAGCCAGCAGAGGAGCGGGACACTGTGCAGTGCACGCAATTGTCAGGTACGTTTATT
The DNA here is from genome assembly GCF_031143425.1 of Pleurodeles waltl. Lineage (NCBI taxonomy): Eukaryota > Metazoa > Chordata > Amphibia > Caudata > Salamandridae > Pleurodeles > Pleurodeles waltl. Next base: position 1,349,963,983 of record NC_090446.1, on the reverse strand, counting down.
TTTTTTTTTTATTTTTATTTTTTATTAATATTTTCTCCCCAACCCCCATCTGCCCCCCCCCCCGCACTCGCCACCCTACCCCCTTTAACACCACGAGCCGCTACTGGTTACAAGATCACCTACTTTATGCCGACATTTTATGGGGCTGCACGGAGAACCACTCCTTTGTTGTACCATTAGACAATCAAGCGTAGCCTTGTTAAAAAAAAGCAAATGTAGACCAAGATGTGGAATTATAGGGGAAGCACAATTAGCAATGCAGTGGTCTTTTGGTGCATCATTAGAAATAGGATGCCAGAGTTTGTTAATTTTGGGGACAAAACAATCTGATGCTTCCTGTCAAAAAGAGGATGAATGATTGTGGGGGACAAGAGGAGAAATGCTGGGCATGAAGTCATTAATAAATCTGAAGATTTAGTTTTGCCCTTTGGGATCCTTTAGAGTTCTCTCCGAAAGGTAGTATGGATTAGCAGTGCTGATGATGAGCCTGTGTTTATGTAAGGAGGACTCATACACATCCTTAGGGGAGGAGTCATTCGAGCACCTACTCACTCACTCTGTCCCTTTGAAGGCTTTCTTTACGGTCCGAAGGTCGCTGTTAAGCCAAATTTTACTTTTGTGGATCCATCCGACACATTTCTAGGGGACAGTGGTCACAGCGCCAAGCGCAGAGGTGATCATGGAACAATATAAATTGTATTTTATCCTTCCCGTGTTGTAATCTCTCTTTGGGCTTCAAACCACGCCCATGTCACATCAGTTTCTTTCATTGGTTTGTGAGCTTGCCTTTTAAAATCTGCTAGCTTTGATTAGTGAAAGGCATGCATAAGTCATGCCTTTTCCGGTGTTTATCCCTCCTCGAGCGCAGCGACCAAGTACTGAAAACATACGAGGCTCCACGTTTTACGTCCGGTTTCTGGACAACCTTTTCTCTTTTTTCACAGCGCGATCTCGCTTGGCAGAAGTTGAGCGCTTTGCATGACATCGACCCTGTTACATAGTTGATTGCACTTTTGCCGGGTTACGTAGATAATTGCACTTTTGTTGATAGACCTCCGAGTGAACTTTTATTTCCCTTTGTGTGTCTGCTTTGCACTGATGGCAGCCCTCAGCTCACTTATGTGAAACTTTTACTTTTCAGTTTACATGGCAAGAAAAGTCCAGTTAGTTATGTGAAACTGTTTGATTTTCATTTACAATTTATGTGGCAAGAAGAGTCCGCTTAGGAGTTTACAGTGCTAATTGCTCTAGCTCAAGCAAACGCGGGACCCGTTGCATTGCAAATGCTTGTTCTGTAAAACTGCAGGCGCAGGCAGAATGAACCAGCTACTTGCTGCTTCCTGCTGGACTTCAGGGCTCCGTGAAGCAGCTCTGGGACAGTCTATGCTCTTCCATTAGGGCTCAGGCTGCCTGGAGGCTGCAGGCCGCTCTCCGTTTACAACATCAATCATTCTCTGCTACTCAGCGTCGGCGACTGCGCAGCGCCCTCGGCCTGCACGAGAAACTGCACAGCCCATTGTGCATATTTCAGCAGTGGTCAGCATTCGGCGACCTTTGTTAATTTTCATGTATGTGCTCTCAGTGTCGCCCTTCACTGCGCCCAGTCTCCATTCTAGTGTTAGGGCATGTTCTGTTTTCCGCCCTTCACCCCTGGGCTCCCCTCGTCCTACACCTTATTAAAATCCGTATTTTACCGAACAAGTAATCTTTTCTTTCAAGGTCAGCAGTCTATCCAATTTAATGGTAGCTTTCCTTTCTATAGCGCCAAGCGGTCTCTGGCATTACAAGGCGCTTGAATAAATCCTTAATAGCACATAGGAGGGTGGACAGAAATGAAATATGTAAGGGTCAAATATGATAAAAAAGACATTAAGGCGAGTATGCTAAGCCAGTAGGACTGAGATACATTCAGTCATATGTCTGTCTGGTGTCTCTGGTAAGCAGGAAGAGTGAGGCTGCAGTCAGTCTCCAGCCTGACCGGCTGCTGAAAGGCAGTGGTGGAATTGGCTTAGTGCCTGGCCCTACGCCAACATCAGGTGAAGCTGGGAGACAGACCTGCCTCCGGGGGGCAAATGAGGGTGGGACAGAGTCAGGTGTATTTTAGGTCAATCCATAGAAAGCCAGTGGGGGTTGAACAGGGTTTTTCGAATGCCAGGATAGTGCCTTTCAAAGGCTGTCAGCACTATCAATCAATCAATCAATCATAGTATTTATAAAGCGCGCTATGTACCCGTCAGGGTTTCGAGGCGCTGAGAGGGGGGGGGGGGAGCGCTGCTGATTTAGCGGTCGAAGAGCCAGGTCTTGAGGAGCCTTCTGAATGCGAGGAGGTCCTGGGTCTGGCGAAGAGATGTGGGGAGAGAGTTCCAGGTCTTGGCGGCGAGGAAGGAGAAGGATCTGCCGCCGGATGTCTTGCGCTGGATTCGGGGTACGATGGCGAGGGCGAGGTTGGCGGATCGGAGTTGACGTGTTGGAGTGTAGAAGTTCAGTCTGGTGTTGAGGTAGGAGGGTCCGGTACGCTTCATTTAGTGCGTGATCTTGGACTCAATCCACACTCCTCAATGTATCTGACCCAAAAGGACTCCGAGGGTCCATCAAGGTGGTTTGCAGCGATTCACAAAAGCCCCAAATAAAGTGAAATGAAATGCGCTCGAGGCTGCGGCCTTTGAATGTTCACTAGGAGCCTGGGCAAAAGTAAGCCCAATGCCTCCTTGGTGCCTCTGAAACGCTCATGGTTGAGATACAAACATACAGTATTGGCAGTAAGATGGGTCTTTCGAAGAAACTCATTCTGGGCACACAAATTTCCACGAAGAACAACTTAAATAAAACCCAACTTATGACTTTTGAGAAAACAAAGTTCAGACTGAGGACAGTGGCATGCTGCTAAGTGCCCTTTAACTCGGGTGGGCACCTGCGGGTACCTTGGGTTTCTCTATGATAGTTCACTGGCTTGGACCCTGTAATTGGAATGAAAACAATCTTGCTAATAGCATCCTCGGATGCACTCTACCATGTCACCCATAAATGTGTGGGTACTCTTTACTACCCTCTGTGGCAGTCTCCCATGCCCAAACTACTCTGGCTTTGGCATACGAGGTCCTGGTCCAGTTTTGGCTGCCAACTAACCATAATTGTATATGTCTACTGAAGGGCCCAGTTAGGAGACAGCTCTGGGGCTTACGAAGTTCACCTCACTGGGAATGGTTAGACTGCAGTTGGAAGTGAAACCTAGGTGGGCAGTTGATATATGACAGATATCAATTGTATTTTGAAGCTTATCAGCCACGTCTGCAAAGAGCTTGTCGATTCTAAGAGATCGATTGCCCAGACCTACTTTGAATTTTGCAAATCTAGGATAATGCACTTGAGTGTATACGCTGTTTTTATTGACTCAACTATATCTGTGACATCCTTTGGAACAGGGGCCAATAACCCCTGCCTTAAAACATCAGACTCTCGGAATCCACACTAATCTTCAGGATTTTTTTTTTTTAAAACAGTTATTTGAGTGACACCTGAGCTAAACATGTTTGATAAACTACCTATGAGCTGGACAATTTCCCTTCACCTTTCCCCCCCAAAGTTTCTTTGCTGCCCCGTCTCTTCTCCTTCCTCCCTCCCTCCCTCGCCCTCTTGACTACCCCCCTCTTTCTCACCTTCTCGTCACTCTTCCCTATCTTTCTTCTCCTTCGTCCCTGCACTGAGTTCACCAGACTCTTCTTAGCAGCCCCCGCTCCTTCCGTAAGTCTCCTCACTAGCTCTAGTCTACCTCTTGCCTCACACGCACGCGCCACCTTCAACCCTCTCTTGTCCCCGCCCCCCCCCCCCCCCCCCCCCCCCCCCGTATCAGCTCCTCTGCTTTTAGCTGGTCTCTTTTTGGTTTGTTTGGCCACCTAACGCCTAGCTGCATTCTCTGTGCTGTGACGTCTTTCCTCGCTCGGAAATACAGAGAGTTGATATCCCGGGGTGAATGTATTAAATATATATATATATATATATATATAAAGTGTGTAATTTCCGTCACTGCAAGAATCGAGCGTAAATTCGCTATCGATTAAGGCTTTTCATATATATTTATCTTATTATAAAGAATCTTTTATAAATAGGTGTGAACTCGTGAACTGTCCGTCAAAGGTGAAACAGTGAAAGAGGAGGCCCCAGCTCCATGCCCCATGTTTGCAGGCTCCCGGGGCTGGGCAGGGCTTGCAGTGCCAGGCTGTGTGGCCGCGCCATGGGGAAGTACAGACACGTGAGAATATTCTGTTTCCACACAAGTCCCCGGGGTCTGTTGTACGGTATTGTACTGGTGTAGCGCTTTCACACCCTTTAAGAGCCTAAAGTCCTTCCTGGATTGTTGAGAATGAACTGCTCTAAATGTACCATGTAGCCTGGCACCGCTCCCACTTGAACTGGGTTGGTGTGGGCAGTGCACTTGCGGCGCCTGGCTGGAAAGGAGCTGGTTTTGTCATTTGGCCTACATGGGGACATCTGGGTACATTGAGAGATTAACACTCATAAATACAACCGCTCCAGCAAGTACTACTATAAAATGTAATAGATTAATGTGATAATCCTATCACACTTGTTATGGTCAATGAAATGTCATGGTCGCATATGGATAACTGTGTGTCTTATATGGTGTATATGCAGTTTAAAATGAAAAGACACGTGTGTAATTTAAAAGGCTGAGCCTTAAAAGCTTTTCCAGGCAGAGGAGGCGCATGTGAAAGAGATTCCTCTGGAGAGCCGGCAGAGTTGGAGAGAGGTCAGTTACATGCCAGGCTGGTGACTCGGGAAGGCCGGTAGAACCTGTAAGAGGTCAGCTGCTTTCCAGGCCGGTGTCTCTGGAGCCCAGTACAACTGGGAAGGGGTCAGTTGCATTCCAGCCGGTGTCTCTAGATGCCAGTAGAGCCGGGAAGGGGTCAGTTGCATCCCAGCCGGTGTCCCTGGAGCCCAGTAGAACTGGGGAGGGGTCAGTTGCATCCCAGCCGGTGTCTCTGGAGCCCAGTAGAGCCGGGGAGGGTTCAGTTGCATGCCTAGTAGATGCCTCTGGAAAGCCGAAAGAGCTGGAGAGAGGCAAGTTGCATGCCTGGCAGTACCAGGCCAGCCCAGTTGAAGTAGAATCAGTCAGTGGCTTGTATTTGCCTCTGATGGGCAGTTAGGGTACGCTACATGTTCAAGCCGCTTCACATGTACAAGATGTGTGCTTTTCTTGTACTGTAATAAACCTTTGGCAGGGCTCTCTGTAGGCCCTATGTAGTGTTTCATAATTATGTGTCGCTGGAAGGTTGCACGTTATATTGTGTTTCCTCTGTTTTCCCTCTGTAGTTCCCTCATCTCAGAAATGTTTATACCCAAGATTAAATATAGGGAGCAGAGACTGAACTCAGACAGGACCATACGGTGAATTTATTAGACCTACTGAAATCAAGGCCGGGAAGCAGCAAGGTTGTGTTTGGCCCTATTTATTCTCTGTCCTTGTTTGACCTTCTCCCGTCACTGACTGTGGGTAGATGTCAGGGTTATGTGGTCAGTGCACTGCTGGACACCGATGATTTATTGACAGCTGACCACGAACCAATTCGACTTCAGCATCAAATAAATGCATTGCCTCAGCGCAGGATGTAACAGGCTAAGTCAGTTCAACCGGTGTTGGAAGCCTACGGACAGGAGATGCTCCGAGGCTATCCTATGAGGCTGCAGGTTTGATGACTTAAAAGTGGGTGAATTATAAAACATCTGAGCGTAAAACCCCAAAGCAGGTACTTAGCTGCCCAGAGAGTCCCGTGGAGAGGAGGCACTGAGACTGGAGTTAGGCATTAGAGCGATGACATTTGAAGCAGAAACATTAAGGCCCAGATTTAAGAGGGACTTGTGCCATTCTAACACCACATTAGCATCATTTTTTTAATGCTAATGTGGCGTTAAAAGGCCAAAAACACTGTGCCATATTTACAAACTGGCGCAATACATTTACTGAGCCACCTTGTCACCCTCTGTGCTACATTATGCCCATGCCAGGCATAATGTATGCAAAGAGGGCATTCCCTCATTATGTGGGCCAAAATTTTAACACCCAGGCTTCCATTGGTTTCAATGGGCCTCTGGGTGCTTTGCAGGATTAGCGTCAATATTTTTGATGCTAATCCTGCAAAGCGTCAGACTAGCAAAACAAATTATGACACTAGTACCCCTAACTACCACCATGGTGCGCCATATTTTAAATACGGCTCACACATGGTGGCGTTAGAGGAGCGTTAAGGGGTGCAAGAAAAATAATCTAGTGCAGCACCATTTTTCATAAATCTGCCCCTAAGAATACTATTTGTTGCAGCTGTTAAACACAGAGAGGTGGCGTCTTCTTCAGCCAAGTTTCTGAAAGATTTGTTCTAAAGCGAAAAGGAATGGGCTTTAAGAAGACGATCGAATCTGAAAGGTATATTTGCAAGATACAACATAAAATTCTGTGAGGAAGTTACCTGAAAAGAAGATGCCTTTCACTGCATTAAAAATCTCTACAGGAGAAGTCATATGCAGTCACGTTTGATCCAGATAAAGCATTTGCTGCAAAAAGAAATCGCCCACACACCTGGGTAAGTATAGGCAAGCTTAGAGGGATTGTAATGTGATTGAGTACACAATAAGCAGACTCGCCGACCTGCATGTTTTTATTGTGCCCACACTATGGCGGTCATTCTGACCCTGGCGGTCAAAGACCGCCAGGGCGGAGGACTGCGGGAGCACCGCCGACAGGCCGGCGGTGCTCCAATGGGGATTCCGACCGCGGCGGTAAAGCCGCGGTCGGACCGGCAACACTGGCGGGCTCCCGCCAGTGTACCGCCACCCCATTGAATCCTCCAAGGCGGCGCAGCTTGCTGCGCCGCCGAGGGGATTCCAACCCCCCTTACCGCCATCCAGATCCCGGCGGTCCGACCGCCGGGATCCGGATGGCGGTAGGGGGGGTCGCGGGGCCCCTGGGGGCCCCTGCAGTGCCCATGCCACTGGCATGGGCATTGCAGGGGCCCCCGTAAGAGGGCCCCTAAATGTATTTCACTGTCTGCTGCGCAGACAGTGAAATACGCGACGGGTGCAACTGCACCCGTCGCACAGCTTCCACTCCGCCGGCTCGATTCCGAGCCGGCTTCATCGTGGAAGCCTCTTTCCCGCTGGGCTGGCGGGCGGCCTGAAGGCGACCGCCCGCCAGCCCAGCGGGAAAGTCAGAATTACCGCCGCGGTCTTTCGACCGCGGAACGGTAACCTGACGGCGGGACTTTGGCGGGCGGCCTCCGCCGCCCGCCAAGGTCAGAATGAGTGCCTATATGTTTTACACAAAGGAAGCTTCACCTGCCACCTGTGCTTGAGGAAGGCGGTGTCAGAACTACCGAGAAAGCATTCAAAATACATTCCCATAAAGGACCTTTAAAAGTGGCGGCGACAATGGGTGTTCTTAAGTAAGGCTTTGAAAACGGTTGCAGTAACTTGAGCCTGGTTGTATTATTAGTTTAGGGATCCGTAGTATTATCACATTAGGTTAATCCGTTGCATTTTAGGTTACTACTGCACTGTTTAAATGGGCAAAATATCTAGATAAACTGGCTCCACACTGAAAAAAAACTCCGCTATTTTGTACTCTGCGTGGCGATACAAATGATTCCCAAGGAGCGAATTAGCAGGGTTTTTGGCACAGTTCTATTATCGGATGTGGGACCTTATTTGCCTGGCATCTGGCTGCCCACGGAACAGAATCACAAATTGATGTTGACTCTTGAAGTGTCAATGACCTATGTAAACTAATAAACAGTGACGGTAAACACAAACATGCTGAAATTATTATAATTTTTAATACGTTTTAAACACTGTAAAAGCTTTAGTTGACTGCTAGTGCTAACGAGGAATAAACTATGATACATAAATAAAACAATTTAAATACCTGAATAACAAAAAGTTCATTTGGTTGTATTACAGTGTGGATGTGAAGGCAGGTTAGGCAGGCACTGCTCTGCCATGTCCTGATGCCCTGACGGGCGACATGCCCACCACCTGCCAAGGACCCCTCTGCTGCCAGCGCAGGGCCCGGAGTGAGCATGAAAGACAGGTGATTCGTTGGGTCTGCCTTCCTGCCAGTGGCTGCCTGCCTGCCCCCTGGCCACTCCCCGCCCCCAGGAACTAGAGGACTTTGGGGAGATCGGCCCAGTTCTACCTTCTGGAGCTATTATGGGACGGCAACGTGCTCGAAGGAATAGCTCAGACAAACACCCCAGATACTTGGGGTTCAGGATCCCACAGGAGCTCGATGCACCCCCTCAGACCGAACAGTAAGGGGCGGTAAAGAAACTACCCGCAGCCGCTACTTCAGCACCATGGACAGAGCTGGGGCGTCTGCCACGGAATGTTATTTTAGGGGCCTGAGTCACAAAGCTCTCTTACTGCAGCGGGTGCGACCGCTCGTGCACACGGGAGAAGTGAAGAATACGTCACATCAGCTCACAGAAGAATCTATGTGAGTCTGACCCTTAGATACGGCCCGCATAGCGTGACAATGGCGGTGACCCTACCTGCGGGTGAGAACTTATTGGTGCAGACATCTCAAGACCAACTTGTGCCATCTGGGCTCGGATTTAATGGCTTCCAGTGATTGTGTCCTTCACATAGCTACAGTTCAGCTTTTTATACAGTCCCCACAGGTCCCCACAAAGCCTCATGTGCACCCCCCCCCCCCCCCCCAAACAGCCCCAAACCAGGCTCTGCATACTGCGAATATACCCTAACAAGTGGCAACACACATTTTCCCACAAAAAAAATCTCACATAAACCCCAAACCTTAGACACATAACTCTTAATGCACTCTCACTTAACTCCATCACATAATCACATAGTCTCAATACATCCTCACATAGCTCCCAGAAGACAAGCACATACTACCAAACACACTTTTTCCCAGTCCCAACAGACCCTGAAAAGACCCTCCCATAGCAATCAACACGCTGTCACATAGCACCGATATAGCCTCACACAACCCCTGAATCACCGTCGCATGTATGCCAGAAGACCTGCAACCAACCCTCTCCCGTCCAACCCAACACATCCTTTGCATCTCCAAATGGACCCTCTGACTCAGATCTACTGTGGGGCTCAATAGCCATGAAACAAACTAGTGAGAGTAAGGGTTTCTGTAGCAGGTCGCGCAGAATCCTTTTAAGACCATACGTTTAAATCCTGGATAAGGGACTCATAATTTCATCCTCTAAAATGAAAGAAATATGTGCCATTTATTGGGGTAACATGAACTGCTATCATAAAGAAAACCAGAGCACCCCCCCCCTCCCCCCACCCCCGTGGTGCGAGGCATGTGAACAGGCGCTGTAACTTCATTTGCAGCCTGGATCGCACTGCTGTCCGCAGTGTACGACTCAGCGCTCAGAGGAGCCAGGGACTTACCTCAGTGTCTCTATTATCTGCTAGGGCTATAAATAGACACAATTAAGCCTGTCAGCAGGATGTGGCTCTGGGGCACTGAGTGCTTTCATCATCGTGGCTACAGAGATTACACAACTCTTGCCGGTCCTGGGGATACACAAAAGGAAGGAACTACAGCTCCCAGCATGCCATGTGGTTTAATGATCCCCGGAGCGTCCCAGGGGGTGAACCAGGAACTCAGACCCGGTGTTGTCAAGGTCAAAGGGGAATCCGCGCTTCTTGGGAGATGGAAGATGGCTGCCACGCAGCAAGAACGTCATTGAACAGATACACGGAAGCATCCACCCGCCTAGAAACCACGTTTAAGCAGCCACAGTAGATGAACCCAGCATGCACCGCAGTCACGTTTGGACTAGCTGGAAAGAAGGGTTGATGGTGCTGGGATACGTTTCAGTGTGGAACTGAAATTAGGATTTTAAAATATGGCTTGTAAAATTACCAAATGGCACAATGTCACAAACAATGCAGTGCTCCAGTCCTGAGCTTTGATCGAAAAAGAAATGCATTCTGGTAGCTGTAGTTTTGATTTCGATCAATTTACACAACAGGTCTAAATTATCAGTACACATTGGTTGGTAGAAGGAAATTCCAGGACTGAAGGATGGCCTCCTAGGTGAAGTACAATCATAGGGTAACCTTAATTGGTAGGCCAGTCATTACAGTGGACACCCAGTATTCAGCCCCACAGGAAGGGAGAGAAGCTGGGCTGAAGAGAGGGATAGCTAGTGGTGAGGACTGACAGATGGATGGCTTAATGGCAAGGTAGCCCTTGTTAGAAGGATAAAAGGACTGATTCTCCTGACATGAATTTGCCCTAATCCCACTGGCCATTCAGAGGTACTGGATTGTAAGGGGGTATCGGGGCATTACCACAAAAGCCTGCCTTCATCTGAACATAATTGTGCTGTGTGTGTGTGCTTTCTTAATACCTGTGGGGCCATTCCACAAATCTGCAGAAAACCTTTCAGAAAAGGACAACTACTTTGTGTTCTTCATGACAAGTTTTGTTCGGATCCAGCAGGGGCCTAAAAGGGACATTTCCCATTTTAACTTCAATAGGATTATTTGCTCCTTTTCACAGAAAAATGACTGAACAAAACTACACCAAACTTTGCATGAAAGTAGAACTTTGCTCAAGAAAGTGCCTTTGCTTTGGTGTAAATCTATCCAGCAGTTTTTGAGAAATTGGTGTTTAGAAAGTGTCCTGGTCTGGACATTAAAGCATTACATTTTATAGATATCTTAACTTATGGAGGTTTCGCAAATCCAGTTTAAAAGATAAAGGAGCACCATTAGATTAGGAAGCTTTTTGTTGCATGGACCGTTGCAGCAGAGGCAAAGCTTGGTCAATAAGATTGGGGAGGGGTGAGCTTCAAATTTCTCAACAATCACGGTGGCACATAGGAGTCTATTTACTAAACCCTCATGCAGCACAGCACCCAAAAATTCAGCACTGCGCTGCGTTGGAAGGAGAGAGCAGGAAAGTGCCATATTTACAGAAACATGGCACTCTCATCCCCTCTCCCTAGCGGCGGCCCAAATCAGGTAGGCGTGCGCCTTGCACACACCATTGCACTATAGCGCAAGGGTGGCTGCATGAGTCTAGAATAGGTTTGTAATAGAAGGGTACCCTTCCAGTACAAAATAGAATGCTTAGACTAACTTTAAAAATGTTCCCACTTTATATGTGTGCTGTACAGTGCAGCACACATGCAAAGTTGGAAAAGAAAGGAGAAATAAAAGTATTTCTTCTTGTTAGTGCCTATTTGAAATGGGCATTATTTTTTATAAAAAACTCTACTTTTTTTTAGTAAATAAGGTTTTATCTTAAAAACTATGGGTGGTTGCTTGGGAACCCCCAGGCGACACCCACAGAACGCCCCCTTGGTGCTAAGCAATGCAAAGCAGCGCAATGCACTTTTTTGCATTACTTTCGAGTGAATTTCCAGCACAAAACAAGTTTTGCACTGGAAAGTAAATTGGGAAAAAAGATTTTGTGCTGATTTGCGTCACTTTGTGATGCAAACAAGGAACAAAATCCTAGTAAATATACCCCACGTTTTTAAAATACATTATACGACAAGCGGGACACAAGAGGGGCTTAAGAGGCAGTGGGAAGGGAAAGTAATGAGTATTGGTAGGGGTACTAACTGAGAGAAAACACGTTAATTTGTGAAATAACAACATTTATTCATTCTCTTTCCAAACAGAGAGTGGGAGAGTGTAAGTGTGTGTTTTGAGTCTCTGCATAGAAATCCAACAGACAACTCACTATACCCAACTGAAAGCACTCATACCTAACTATTTATCACTCAATACATTTGTTAGGAGGGTGTAACACCCCAAACACCTCCCCTGAAGGTATTCCCCTGAGTTGCAGATTTGTGAATCTGCTGTGCTGCAATTGGCTGAGGTGCAACTAAATCTTTGTTGCTACCATTATTACCCAACACAGGCAAAAAGAAAATGTGCATAAGCAGGAAGGGCAAACCTACCCGAGACTGGTGGGCTTCAAAAGGCCCCCTGCCAATAAATATATCTGGCTTGTATAGCAGGACTCACAAATCCTATGTCAATCAATCAATCAAATAATTTCTTAAGTGCACTACTCACCCGGTAGGGTCTCAAGACGTGGGGGGAGGGGGGCAGTTACTGCTTGAAAAGCCATGTTTTTAGGTGCTTTCTGTGGTTAGGAGGTCCTGGGTCTTGCGTAGGTTGGTGGGGAGGGAGTTCCAGGTCTTGACGGCGAGGTGGGAGAAGGATCTGCCGCCAGAGGTGGTGTGTTGGATGCGGGGGACTGTAGCGAGGGCGAGGTCGGCGGAGCGGAGCTGGCGGGTTGGTATATGGAAGTTTACTCGTTCATTGAGGTAGGCCGGTCCAGTGTCGTGGAGGGCTTTATGAGCGTGGACGAGGACCTTGAAAATGATCCTTTTGTTGATGGGCAACTATGTCATGTTTGTGAATCTAAACCCTCCCTAGGACCTGCGGTCATCCCTGGGAATAAAATGGATAAAATATCCAATACATTGACAGCAATTAGCCAATGGTCACATGTTGGGGATGGCGACAAATAGAGGCTTGGGAGCAAGGCCTGGCTGGAGTCCAGTCCTAGCCATCCACAGTGGCATAGGCTCCTGCAGTCAAATACTGTGGTGAATAGCAGAATGTCTTGCGCCAGAGGGGTTAGCTTCACACTGTGAGTTGGATGCCAGATCGGGTCATCTGCATCTGAACCCACTTTGCAGACAGCTGGAGTTTGTGTGCAGAAGGTGTTGACCTTCCACTGAGGGTTGTGTGCTGGATCTGGTTGAAGGCCAAGCATGCCAGCCCATCCTGCTATCCATGGCTAATGTCTTTGCATAGCAGTGTTTGACTGCCTATGAAGGGTTCAGCACAGATCCTGGTTGCTGTCCCTATGGCCAACCTCCACTGTGCATAGCAAAAGGTTGTGCACATTTGAGACAGATGCTCATGGCTTTTTAGGCGCTGTGAACTTGCGAGTTGTGGATGGCAGTCCTAACCATAACTTGCGCATCCAGCATGCACTGCTGATGGCCTCACTTATGACATCACTCATGACATGTTAAATTACTTTATTGATTACATCACTGATGATGTCACTGATAACATTTCAAATGGCATAATTGATGACATCACTGATAACATGATGACAACATTCATTGATACTAATACTCTGCTAATTTCCCTTTCAGAAAATGATTTTTAAGCCAATTAATATCTACTAAGTGCCATGTTTAAAATACTGGTTGCTCTAAGGAAAAACACATTGCAGAAGCATTAATATATGTACATTCCAGTGAATTACATCATGTAATAATGCTGTAACCATGACTGAAGAAAAATAACTCTGTTACAATCACATTAGTCCGCTATAAATACAAAAAAGACTGTTTTAAAACACATTCAGCAATTTTGAGATAGACTGCATCTATTGTAAATCGTTAAAAAAGTGCCAACATAGATAAAGGCACACAGTATCTCACTATCACACATGCATCATCACCACATGAAACAGCTGCCATGGCATACCATGCAGCTGCTTCAAAAAGTAAACCACTAAGTATTATATACAGTATAATGTACTCCTTGCTGTCCATTATAAGGATATTGCAAGTCACAGAGGAGTTACATGACCATATGAAGGAATGACGCCAATGCCTGTGTTCCTTTGTAAGGTCCTGGAAGTGCGAGGTGACTGCAATCTCTGTAAAGCACCATAGAGGGTATGTTATTCTTTATAATACATGGTCACGGAATCACCCTTCCCAGAAACCACTTAAATCCTTGGTGTGTTACTGTTTCATATGAAAGTGATAGGATGTTTGTTCCTGACATGAAGAATAAAAGTAGCATTTGTAGTGCAAAACTAAGCATACCAAAAAGCAGTTATAAGTGACTGCAAAAGATATTTGAACCAGTCTAATACAAGACAGATTCAAGAAAATGCCATAAATCAGAATGTGTAGAACCATGCAGAAATATTTTATATTTCATAGAATTACCCAAAGCATGCGAAAAATAAACACCTTGCTCTAAATATCTCCTTTCTGCTCCTGACAGTTAATTGAGAACGACATTACAGAAGAAAAAGCCAGATGTTGGTTTCATTTTTAAAACTGTGGCTTTAATTATGGTCTGTGCTCTGCCTTCCCCTTTGGCTGCTGGCTCGAACAGCAGGCACTGTGGCGTCAGAACTCAACTATAATACGTAATTTTTTAGTTGAGCAGCTATGTCATTTCTTTACTATAGTCAACACAAGTCAGCCATAATATGGAAATTATTGCTTGATTTTTATACAGGGATGGCAGGCTCCCATCAATTATCGTGCAATCTGCTTTCCATGATTTAGTTATACTTTCATGTCATATAGACATTCCTCCAGTATCATGCGACCACATACCTACTGATAAACACAAAGGAAAACATATAATCAGTTTGAGTATACCAAGCATACACATATATACCATTATACACTCTATCTCCATGTAATATAGAATAACATATATCACCACACATGCACCATCAAAACATGAAGCAGCCATCATAGCATAACAGCTGCTATAAAAATTAAAACACTCAATATTACACGACAAAACACATTCCATGATTTAAATACTCTCCCATGTAACGTAAACATTTTTCCAATATCATGGACACAACTAATGATAAACGCAAAACATGAAGTCAGTCTGACTACACGAAATATTAACAGATATACCATAATACACTCTATCTTATGCATCACCACACAAACAAAAAAATATTGTCTCAACTCTATACCTCAGTGTGTAATCACACACAGTGTAACATATACCTATATAAGCAATACACAACCATTCGATCGTTACAGAGCAAGAGAACCTCCATTACATTGAATAGTAATATACATAATCAATAAAAGTCTGTTCTGTATTTTTTCAAAATATTGGTTCGAAAACAGAAGATCCAACTCACTCTATTATGAAACAAATTACTCATATAATGCAAATGTCCAATTTCATCATTCACACCATTAGGAAAATCAAACCTACTTTCAGCAGCATTATCACTGGATGTTATCATCAACAATGTCATTTGAGATGTCACCAGCGACGTCTTCAAATTAAGTAATTCTCATTTCATGAGTGATATCACAATGAGGTCACAAGCAGTAAGTGACAGGGATGTAAGGTATGATTAGTTTACCTAACCATAGCTAAATATATTTCATTGGATTTTAGTTTTTTTTTTAATGAATACTTCACTTTAACTCAGTTTAAGTGAAGTTCTAGTTTTTTTTTAAGCATGCATTACTTGCTTATAACCAAAGCTTACTATAACCCTCACTTTGTTTTTCCAGGATATATCTCCTTATATCAATATATCTTAATCTATATATCTATACTGATAGATTTGATAGCTAGCTAGCTATGTAGCTAGCTAGCTAGATAAATAGATAGACAGATAGAGAGATAGATAACTTCAGATGCAAAGAGTCTAATATGATATTTATTAACATTGCTGAGTGTGGAGAGGTGCCGTGACCCACAAGAGGCAAAGCTATGAGTGGGTCATGAAGTCCACCCTCTTCCTGCAGTGAAGATCGAATCTTCCCTGTCACGGCCTTATAAGGAATTTGTCTTTTAAAACCTATTTACTGAAGTCATACCAACCTATTGTCATAACAGAGAGACAAAAGGAGATGGACTTCTTCAGGAGTTTACTCCAGGAAAGCTCATGACCTCCGTGGGATCAGCACCATTGGACAGGCAGGCCTGTAGTATCAGTAACTTTAGCACAAACTCCTCTCTGGCTATATGGTTGTGCCATAGTGGAAGTTGAAGGACAGGCAGGAAAGTAGCAGAAGGAGTCAAAGACCTTGTAATACTTCATCTGCTAAAGTCTAGATTAGATCGGCGACAGCATGGGCCTAGAAGCAGTCCTCTCTGACCTATTGCAGACCTGACGGAGTACTCAACAAATTAAAAAGCACTATTTTCTTACACAGCAGAAAAAGATCCTTCATCATTCAAGAAAAGTAAAAAGCAGTATTTTCTGTCTTAACGGGCAAAATCATCCTAGGATCCTCTTCGCTTCTATAGTGAGGAAACAAGTTGCAATTTGCAAGCATCGTTTTGGGCTCCTGCGAGATAGTGGCATGCACAAATAATGTCTGTTTCTCCTCCCAACATCAGCACCAGTGCAGCACTAGCACTAATGCCCCCAGACTTCTCACCGGCTGTACAGCTTCCTCAGCAGGACCGGCTAATTAGCATTCACGATTGGACCTTTCAGTAAATCTTTCTATTCTTCGTCAGATTGCATTATGGATTATTTTGCATCTTAAACCAAGTGATAATGATTTCTGAGCTTGTCCTCCACTTCAGGACGTTGATTTCTGTTTTGACAGCAGCAGGAAGAGGACAACAAAGCTCTATTGTTGGAAGAATAAAAAAACTCAACTTCTCAAGATAACTTTGAGGAACTTCAAATCCCCATAGCAAATGGCCACACAAGCTTTTTCTTCTTCTTATCTAACCCAAAAAAGCCAACCATTTCCCCTCCCTCTTCGACAAGCGCTTCCACTTCTTAATATCATATTATGTATTTGAATTATTAGGTCTACTAATGGTACATTATTGCTCTATTTGATTTGTACTCACTGTGCAAGGTGTTCCTCTTCCCTAATGGAGAGGAGCCATTTCCTCAATCTTGTTACCACAAAAGTCATCATGTTTTACTCTATGTCCCAGGCTATTATGATCTTTTTTGGGGATGCAACATTCTGCATACTGGACTTTTCGGTCACTCTCTGGTGTAGAGGCTCTATTGCAATTTGTCCTTATGATTTTTCCCATAAAAAAAGACATTTTACCAAAGGGTTCAAGCAAGCTATGTTTTCAATGATAATGCTAAAAGGGTAGTTATGATATTTTGCTAATTTAAAATATAACGCTGCTCTTTCCTTTACAACCTTGTGATTGTTTTGTGATTCTGGTCTTCCCATACATTTTTCTTCTATCGTTTGGTTCACTTAATTTTCCAATTCCACAAACCATTAAATTACCCCCATTTTGATTATTATGAATTTCCTAATATTATGGTTATTGCTAATTTCTGCCCAATGCACCTCACCACGAAAACCCCTGACATTCCATTCACTATAAGTTTTCAAAGTAATGCTCACTATGAAATTCTAGAACTTCTGCTCGTCACAGCTTATTTTCACCATGGGGTTTGCGCTATCCTGCATACCACGAATGTCTCTCAATCACAATTACCAAGGATTTCCCTAAATTCTACTAATACATCATTGTCAACATTACCTAAAATGAATATATGCTAAGAACAACATTTTGAGTTCAGTTTGCATTTCCTTTCTTACAAATCTGACCACCACATTGACCATTACATGCAACATGAATTTACCTCTAAGTATGCGCTTTTTAACAATCTATTAACATTTAACGCAATATCATAGATACCCCGATATTCAAGCATGTGATGTTTGCACATCTGCTGCTTGTGCTGTACCGGTTTGTGTGTGCGGCAGGGGAACATGGTTGGCGGTGCACTTTTACTACTGCTGTCTATGTTGCACTTTTCCTGTGTGAGGGGGTAAGCAGGTTGCAGAACCATTATACCCCAAGGAAATATACCATACCACTGCCTGTGGTGTGCATAACCTGCACACGAGGTAGGATTAAACAAGATTTGTCAAAACACCGAGCACGTACATCATGGGCAGCAGTAGTGCAAGCTCCTCTCACACTAGCAACAATATAAATAATAACAGTGTACCAGTCCCTTAAACAGAGGATACATATAATAAAACAGTAATGTAAACTTCCCTCACTAACAAAGCAGGTACAACATAGCCGCAGTGCAAATCCTTCATTCAAAAGACAGCAGAAACAGCAGAAATGCAAGATTCACTCACACAGAAGTTGCATCACAAATGGCAGTGCAAGCTTCATTCACACTGAGGTTACAGCTACAGACACTAGTAGTGCAAGGTTCCCTCATAGAGAAGTTGCAGTGCAGACAGCAGCACTGCAAGCTTCATTCACACATTTGTTACAGCGCAAACCACAGCTGTGCAAGCTTCATTCACACATATGATACAGCGCAGATGACAGCTGTGCAAGCTTCATTCACACACACTACGGAGCAGACAGCAAGCTTAATTCACACACATTCTAGTAGACAGCAGCTGTGCAAGCTTCATTTACACATACATTACAGCACAGACAGTAGCAGTGCAAGCTTCATTCACACAGTGGTCACAATGCAGATAGCTTTGCTCCCAAGCATAGAACAGTTATCGAGCAGGTACTATGCTCCAGTTGTTTAGAAGTACCACAGCACGGAGACAGCCCTCCTGGCAGCCACCGATGGCATCTGATTACTCCTAGATCACGGCCACACTGCAGCACTCATACTCCTCGACCTCTCAGCAGCATTCAACACAGTCTCCTGTAGCACTCTGCTCACCAGACTCCACAACATAGGAACCTACAGAAGAGCCCTGAAAAGGATCCACTCTTTCCTCCTGGGAGGACGTAGAGGGTCAGACTCCCACCCTACACTTCCAGGCCCACAGTAGTCAATTGTGGAGTCCCCAAAGGATCCTCACTGAGTCCCACACTGTTCAACGTATACATGGCCCCTCTTGCTGCCATTGTCAGAAGCCACGGTATGAACATCGTGTCTTATGCCGATGACACACAACTCATCATTTCCCTCACCGAAGACCCAGACACGGTCAAAAGGAACTTCCACTCAGGAATGGAAGCTGTCGCCACCTGGATGAGAGAAAGCTACCTCAAGCTCAACTCCGACAAGACTGAGCTCATCATCTTCAGAAATGCCACCTCAGCTTGGGACGACTCGTGGTGGCCCACATCCCTCAGCCCCCCCCTTGCACCCATTGAGCACACCCGCAACTTAGGAATCATCCTTGACTATACATGAAGCACCAGGTAAACTCTGTCACCTCCTCCTGCTGGCACACACTCCGCAAACTTTGGAAGATCTTCAGATGGTTCCCAGCAGACTGTCGGAGGACAGTCACTCACGCCTTAGTCACTAGCAAGTTTGACTACGGCAACGCCCTCTGCGCCGGCACCTCAACTAGGAACATCAAACAGTTCAACTCATCCAGAACGCCACCCCCAACCTCATTCTGGACCTCCCTCACCGAGAACACATCTCCTAACACCTGAGGAGCCTCCACTGGCCACCGGTCGAGAAGCGAATCACCTTCAAGCTTCTCACCCACACATACAAGGCCACACACAACGCAGGACCAGCCTACCTGAAACACCACATCTCCTTCCACACCCCCACAAGATCCCTCTGCTCTGCCCAGATGGCCCTGGCCACTGACCCTCGTATCCGCAAAACTACAGCCGGAGGACGATCTTTCACCTACACTGCAGCAAAGAGTTGGAACAACCTCCCCCTGCACCTCAGACAAAGCCCGTCGCCCACCATCTTCAGGAAGAACCTCAAGAAGTAGCTCTTCAGATGAGGCTCCCCCTCTCCCTCCCAGCCCCTTGAAACTCTCCCAGGTGAGTAGCCGAGCTTTACAAATAGTGATTGACTGATTGATTGATTGAAGTCGAAAGGCTTTTGATATGTCTGCTGTCGAGCTGCACCAGTTTTGTACCATGAATTACTTCTGTAAGGATGTACTTGTGCTACTTTTTTCATTAGTGTTATCTGCACATTTTGTGCATCTTAGTTTCCCAAATTCATATTTGTTCTGGGGATGTGCTTATTACGAGGTTACTGGCTGTAACATGCTTCCATTTTGGAGGCACCGTTACAGAATCACCAGCAACATGTCTTTTTTGGTAAGGGCTTCTAAGGTGAGGTTTTGTCAAAATATGCATAGTATGCGATTTCATAATGGCAATTAAGGACCCTGATAGAAGTGCTTAAAATCCCCATATCCTGGTTGAATGAGTGAAATCAAATTTAAACAATATATTGCCACCCTTTGTGACTCATTAATAAGTTCTGCCGCATACCGCAGGTTATCAAATATGTATAACTGTCGTGTTACGCACGACGCCCCAAGCAAGGTACCCAACAATGCGTGTTTTTTTAAGAAAACACATCTTCTCACTCTTATTCTGGGGACTGTACATTTCTGTGCTGTATAAATGGATGAGAAATTGTGGCATACAAATATGTCTTCCATCATATCCGATCAGGAACAACGAAATCCGAAATATTTGTGCAACTCTCCACCGATTTATCTTTCGGACTGAAATAATCTGTGTAATATGCCTTCAATCAATCAATCAATCATTCAGGTTCTTGTAGAGCGTGGCTAATCACCTTTATAGGTCTCAAGGCGCTTTAGACAGATTAAGCCATTTTAGTGTAATGTTGTTTGCTTCATTATTATTTTATAGCACAAAAATAGCAGATATCATCAGGTTCATGGTGCATGCCCTCTCATATATTTTCTTAATGATTTGTTTAACTCAGATTTCCACAATCATACTAGTTTACATTGCTAGCACCCCAAAAGCATTTTTGGTGTACTAGGAGTTTTATTTACAAAAAAAGACCGTAATATAAGTTCCATATGTAACTTGTTTACTACAGTTTCTGATAAATTTTATAAAGATTTCACTGTTTTACATTTATGTCAAAAAGGAATAAATGACAATTATATATTTCGCATCACATGACACAACAGCATCATGGAATTTACCTTGCCCATTGGATTACCTTAGGTATACATATACCTCCTTCACAATGTTTATTCTGACTTGGTGTTTCATTTGACATAGGACTTGATAACATAGATTTGATCCAATGTAATGGAATCGTTTGCCCTTTGAAATTTCCTTAACTAACACTGTTATTTCATATGACCACTTGCACTTTGTCCAAATCAAATGAACACTGTTTATATGTATTCTTTTTATAACAAAGTATGCTATGGTGGTAGATTGAACATATGTTACCAGGGGTATTTTGAGTAAACACATTCCGTGTGTAATACGGTTATGTATTACTGTTTGATATAATCTAAATAAAATCAATCAGAAATTTCGTCAGAAAAAAAACATTCTTTACAGAACGTATTTACTGTCCTATTAGGATCCCTGTAACACTTTAAAAGAACACTATATTTTGGAGTACTAACAATATAAAATAATTTAACTAGTTTGGTTGTGACTGTGAGAATACTACTGAAGTGGGGCACCTTGCCCTGCTATATATCATACGCCTTAGATAGCAAGGTGTACAGTGGGCAAAGACAAGATTACTACAATACTTTTAATTTTCTTAGGTTACCTTAGAGGACTATCAAATGGTGTGCAAAAGCTAATAGCCACCGTTAGCTTCTAATAGTTTTCAGATTTCCACAATGCCATTTTTCTTGGCTTGTGGGTTCACTAAATTTGCTGGTCTGGTGACTCCAAACAAACTTGGACTTTGATCTGGGAATTGCCTGTAAAGGTAATTAAGGATTGATCTTTCAGGGTGAGCTAGAACTGGGCCCAGCTCGGGTTCTGTTCTCTGACACATATTTTTGTTTTTCTGCCACTAAACCAGAATACTGTCTGAAAAGCACTTGTTTCCACACCTAGTAGGCAACCCATTGATGAAAAACTGCTTGAAGAAGTTGAGTGTCTGAGATCTCTTTAAAGGTAATTATTAGTAATCATAAGGTGTTTAAGTGGACATTATAGGGCTGATTTTGAGACTGGTGGAGAGACTCTGTCGCAATTGCGACGTAGTACCGGCTCTGCCAAACTGAAGGTATTCCTGTCTGATTTATAGTTGGGCGAACCTTAAGTATATCTGCAATCTCATTTACAGTTGGGCAGACCTTAAGTATGTCAGGGGCAGAGCCTACTCTGTCTACATCACTGAGACACTCCTTGATGGTCCAACAGAGTTAGGGTTGACGGAGGTTTGGCCATTTTACCACCTGTCCCATTTAGAGTGGGTGGTCGAGTGGCCTGTTTTTACTCTCCCAGGGGATACTGGAACCTGTGCTGGGGTGCCGTGGCTGACAGAGGAGGGGCGGAGCCAGCCCCTGAAGACGCGCGTATAGCGCGCTGCTTTCTCCCGCTGCGCGGGATACTGGAACCTGTGCCGGGGTGCCGTGGCTGACAGAGGAGGGGCGGAGCCAGCCCCTGAAGACGCGCGTATAGCGCGCTGCTTTCTCCCGCTGCGCGAGACGCGCGCGGGCCCGTCCTGCGCCCGTCATCGACTATCTGAAGCTGGGCCACCCCTCTTTCATCTTTCAACTTCTCTGTGGATGGTGAGTTTACGGATTTTATTTAATATTGTCGGCGCCTGGAGATTCACTGGAAGAGAGACTGTGTTTAAACTGTGACTTTTGCTGCCCTACGTTAGTGAGGTGCCATTGTTTATATAATGGGCAGGAAGAAGGGCCAGGTAACTGGAGCTATGAGTGGTGGCGGTGGTGGCAGGCAGGGTAGTGTACACACCACCTTGGACTCCTTTCTCGCTAGAGCTGTTGGGGTTGTGACTAATGAAATTGATCCGGCGGAGAGGAGGCTATCTATGGAGATGGAGGACCGGTGTCACGCCCCTGTAGTTGGTGATCCCCCGGAGGGCTTGGATGAGGATGCGGCCCATCTTGGGGGCTACCAACGTGACACTGCCGAGCATACCCATGTTGAGATAGTAGAGGATTTAGGTGATCCAGGGCCTTCGAGAAGAAGTAAAAGGCTCTTGTTGTCCTCGCCCCGCCTTGCCCCTTAGATAAATGGAGCCCCCCCCCCCAAGGAAGAAAAAGGCGCTAAAGAAAATGGTGCCCAAAACGAAAACATCTCTTTTGGAAATCTCTAAGGGGGGGGTAATAGCGGCCCTGAACTTTGCCAGCTTACGGGCTGCGATGTAACTAATTTATTATTAAAGTTTAAGGAAATGATTGAGGGTATTTTATCTCCTGTTTTGGCAAAATTATTGGTTATTGAAAAAGCTGTTTCCCGGCTATCTGAGCAAGGAAAGCTTAGGAGACAATGTACGGGTAGCCATGTGGCCCGAGCTGTTTGCCTCAAACAAGTGAGGACGTGACCTCGCAGGAGGAAGCTGCTTGGTTTTTGGGGCCTTTGGGGAAAATGCCACTGCAATTGGATAATCCTGCAAATTTGGGGCCCAAGGTGCCTGTGTTGAGACTGCATCGGATTCATCTACTGCCCTATCATTGAGCGGGAGGGCCGTAATTAGATCGAACAGTAGCAGGCAACCTGAACTTGAATCTTTGGCAGTTGGGGGGATCTGCCAACAGTTGGACGGGAAGTATACTCAGAATCCGCCAATGAAAAGGTCTCTGTTGGTCTGTTTGGAACTTCCACCGGCATGTGCCCCCTATGTGGTGGTGTTGACGAATGTCCCTGCTCTGGCCCCTGGGGTTAATGAGTCTACGGCTCAATTAATAAATAAGACTGGCTATTGGCTAAGCAGCAATTGTGACTTTTCATGTAAGGATTTTTAGGACATTTTGTTTGTGAGAAGAATTGACTGGCTTGGGCCCAAAAAAAAGGAGGGGAATGGGGATTGTATTATTGTAAATGTTAGATACCCTGGTTTGGCACAACAGCTTCACTCCACATACAGTCCAGTTTTTTCAAGAGTAGGATCAATTGGTATGGCCCCCTTGGGTTATTTTTATAATCACTTGCGGCTGGGTGCTGAGTCTTCTCTTGAACTTGGCAGGCACCCCCCCCCAGGTCAGACAGACCAGCGGTCAATCAGCAGGAGAGTTGATAACTATAGAAATCCAGATTTGGAAGGGGTGGACTGACAATGTACTAAGACTTTGATTGTGCCGGAGGGGGTGATTTCGCAGTGCAGTCTTATTTCTTGGAAGATTGCAGGGTATGATGCCAAGCAATCGGACCAGGCTTGGGTTAGGTCTCTGGTTAATTACGATATTATTATGTTCCAGGAAACCTGGTCGGATGGGTTGGCTGATTGGGGCGGGTATGAACAGTCCCTTGGAGGCCGTTCGAAAGGTGGCCTGGTTACACTAATCGGCTTTTCTAAAATAGTGGGGGCATTCCAAATCAACTGTAACCACCAGGGTATATTGCTTGTATGGGTGATTTTTTTCTAACAATTTCAGTGTTTTGTTGGTAAATTTTTACAATGCTGTGTGGGATCTGGGGTGTCAAATTGGGGCCCTCTTCTCTGTTCTTCGGGTGCTGAAGTGTAGAATGGAGGGGGTGGGGCTGGAGTTCTGTGTCATTGTGTCTGGAGATTTTAATGCAAAGCTGGGACGTCTTTGTACAGTGGTAAATCCTTTAGAGTGTGACTGGGAGGATTACTCGGAGGATGGTGTGTAGGATTCCAGAGGCAGGGTTCTGATTAAGGAGCTGAGGAAGATGGGCCTTCAGAATCGCTGTGAGTTAGAAGTAGTGGATACCTGTCAACTCCCAACTTTTGTGGGAAGAGGGTTTGGCACCACAATTGATTATATTTTCGTGTCTCCACTACTAAAAGATCTGTTGATTGGTGGAGGGGTGCTAGGGGAGTGCATAAGTGACCATAATCCCCTTACAGTATGCTTCAAATTCCCTGGGGCTTTATGTAAATTAGGACGGTTTGGTCCCGCATCAGTGAAGATCAGAGATCAGGGCAGGCGACTTGGTTCGAATCAGGTAGATCCCCAACAAGTTGTAGAAAGGGTGGTGGGAGACAACCTACATTTGTTTATGGAAATACTTTTGGCTGATACACCTAAGGAAGTTATGGATGCAATAACTGTAGTAAATATAGAAGTTGGAGATTGCTTACTTTCAACAAGTAGCCGCCCTAGTAAGCGCAGATGTGGGTGGTTTGATAAGGCCTGTTATGATGCTAGGGTAAACATGAAAACGGCCCTCAAGAAATACCCTAGAGACAGGGCCCTTGTGAAAGAAGCAAGGATTAAGTATAAAATTGCTTTGAGGGAGAGTAAGATAAAACAGAAAGAAAAAGCTTGGGATGAGCTGGAGCAGGCCACAGTCTTGAAGGATCCTGGGTTGTTCTGGAAGGTGGTGAATAGAGGTTCTTTTGCAACAGAAACATCGGAGGGCCTGGGTTGCAATATCGCCCCGGAGGCCTGGGTAAATTATTTTTGCAGAGTTTTTGAGGGGATACTCCTAAGAAATAACCGGGAGAATGAGTATGATGTGACTCCCAACTTAGCGATCAGGTTCTCACTCCAGGAGGTTATTGATGCACTCCAGGGTAGTGCTAGTTATAAAGCCTCGGCCCCGGATTTGAGCCCCATGGATTTGTATAAATCCTGCCCTCAGTTATGGGCACCTATTCTCTTAAATGTCCTTAATGAGGCAGTTACTGTGGGTATTCCTGGATCCTGGAGGCTGGCTTGTATTATCCCAGTTTTTAAATGGGTGACCGGACTGATCCTAAGTCTTATCGCCCCATTTCCCTCCTTATTTCTTCTGCGAAGATTCTGGGGCGGATCATCCTAAGGCGCATTGAGGTCTGGATGGTAGAAAATGAAATTCTTAGCCAGGACCAGTATGGATTCAGGGAAGGGCTTGGCACGCAGGAACAGTGCCTTAACTTCATTGATGATGATTTGGGAAATATACGCAAGCAAGGAAGGGCACCCTATATCTTGCATTTATGGACCTTAGTTGTGCCTTTGACAAGGTAAATCAGACTATATTGTGGGAGAGGCTAAATCAGTTAGGGTTGGATCCTAATATTGTAGAGTTGCTTTGGTATCTTCACTCAGGAACGGCTGCAAATGTGAGGGTGGGGATGAATGGGGAATGTTCAGAGGCTTTTAAGCTCACAAGGGGCATTCGCCAGGGATCTGTTTTGGCTCCCACTTGTCGGACTTCTTGATGGAACATTGCAGGGATGTCCCTAAGGTGAATGGTATTAATGTTCCTGTGTTGACGTATGCGGATGATGCGGTCCTTATGGCCTGCACAATGAATGGCCTCCGTGAAGTAGTTAGAGCTTTTGCCTCCTTTATGTCAGTTCTGGGCCTAGAGATTAATTATAGGAAATCACATTTCAAGGTATGTGGTAGACCCTTGAGTAGGGTGGGGGACCTAAGGATTGAGGATCAAATTATTAGCAGGGTCCATGAATTGCCATATTTAGGGGTCATCTTTGACGATAAAGGTTCTTGGAAACCCTGTATTGCCAAAAGGGGTATGCTGTTCCATGCCACAGTTGGTGCTACATTTGATTTTGCTGTAAGAGTAGGAAGTAAACCTATCAAGCCCTTGCTTGAAATCTACAGGCGAAAATGTCTTCCTGTTCTGCTGTATGGTGCAGCTCTCTGGGGGTATGTGGATACTCGAGCACCTACTGTAGAAGAAAATCGTTTCTGTAGAAGGCTATTGGCTGTTGGCCAAAACACTTCTGGTTTTTCCCTTCATTTGGAATTAGATCTTGAGTTTGTAGAAGATACTCTCCAGTTGGCTCCCCTCCTGGTATGGATCTCAATTTGGAGGAATGAACATGCTACCTTTACTAGGGAGATTTGAAGGGATTGTTTGGCCTGTGACAATGTAAAGAATATTCCCTGGGTGACGTATATAAGAAAGACGATCCACGTTTTGGGGTGGCCTGACTTGTTTGATACTCCTGAGGGTCTGACTAGCCGTGTTAAAAATTGGGTTCAGGATAATTTTTTGAGAATTCAGGGGGCAAAAAGAGAGGGGGAGGTTTTAAGGAAAAAATCACTCAGGGATTTTATTATGTTAAAGATGGGGGTGGGCCCTGCGCTTTATCTCTTAGAGATAAATGATATGAGGGAACGGTCTCTTTTTGCTCGATTTCGTATGGGGATCATCAGAAGTAATCTATCTTTCCCGCTAGGCCAGTATGGTGAAAAATCTATTAGACCTTGTCCTTGTGACGGGGTGTCCCTGCAGACCTTATCCCATTTTACATTATTCTGTGTTTTTTATGCACCTTTTAGATCTAGTTTTTTATTACCTTTGTTGAGGCCCAAGGGCTTTGTGCAATATCGCCCTGCTTTTATGTGGCTGCAAATGGCCTCAGATGCACTGGTATGGAGGGGGTTGGGATCGTCTTTGAGGGGGTCTATTACTTGGCGTAGCAATGTAGAGTTTTTTAAAGAATTTTTCTTTATTTTAATCTGATGGATTTTTTCTTAATATATTGTTTTATTGTTATTTGGCTCATGTAGTGTTGTTTATATGTTTTAATGGCTGAATTATTTCATACTGAATAAAGCCTTCTTCTTCTACTCTCCTTTACATCAATAAAAAACCTACTAAGGGACACTAAAACATTTAGATGACCCCCCACAACATGGGAGAAAACTAACATGGTGTAGGGGTTGTTTGTCTTGTTTATTCAAAAACAAAATCCTGCTTTAAGGTTTTGTTTTTGAAAAGGTTAAAAGTTTGATGGATAGTACCTTTCAACTCATTGACAGGAACCATTGTGATGACAGTTCCTGTCAATGACTACAGATGTCTGTTGGGCTGGTAAACAGACTTCATCAGGGCGACACCCGTACTCCGAACTCTAAATCAGGTCCTATATTTCCATCAGGGTGAGATCTTGAGACTGAACTAAAGAGACGTGAGGAAAGGGGATAGCAGTGTTAGCTGGTGCCTGGGCTGCTCCGGTAGTCTGAATTACATTTGAAGTTAGTAGAACTCATTCTCAGAAAGGCCCAGAAAACAGAATTGGCACCAATGACATTTCTCTTGACATCACAGCCTTGAGCAGCAGCAATTGGGTCTAATTTATGATGACATATACTGAAAGGCTGGTATGTTTATTGAAGTTCAATCCCGTGAAGCCCCCTTCCATAGAAGCTTCAATCCTTATGGTCATCAAACTTCCACAGCCAAGCATGATATAAAACCTTCATGCTAACCATAGATTTACAGTTTAGGCCTGGCTTTACCCAAGGAAGTGTACAGATTACAAGATCCATCACACTAATACTAACAAGACGTCATTCAGATGCAGAGGAACTGCCAACCTCCCCTGATCAGCTCGATACCAGAGACTGAGATGCTGCAAAGGCAGTTCTCATGCTAGGAATGGCTTTACCTAAGGAGGCATGCGAACGGTAGGACCACTTACTGACACATCTGTATCTGCAAAGCACACATTCACCACAAGTATTTGTTGGTGCAATTCACAGATGTTCAATGTTACTCAACTCAATAGTCCTCATTTTTAGGTCTTGCCTAATGACAGCTCTAAGCTGTGTGTTCTGGAAGACGTATTGAAGACTATACCATTACTTACAGTGGTTTTAGTTCAGTTCATCACTCACAATTAGCTGACTGTCTTGTTAATCACATTTACTTGCATCTTCTATGATGGCTGTCCTTCCTCTTCTTGTGTTTATCCCACCCTGGAGCATATCATCCTTGTGTTTGGATGACGAGTCCACATGAGAGAATTTGTTTTTCCGTTTTCTTTCAGCACCCCCTGTGTTTTCTTGCTCTCGCTCCGTTATGCGGCTTCACCCCTGACTTCCATGCTCAGCGCTTTCCATGTTGTCCCCTCCAAAGTCGTTGATTGTTCCAACAGCCCTGTCTGTCTGACTCAGATGTTGATGCTTTTTTATCACTCATACTGCGCCCCCTACTCAGCTCTTCCATTGCCAACTGCTCCTGCCATTACTGCACATCAATGTTTACTACACTACTATTCCCCTTACACACTCCACCGTTGTTCTCCCTACTGTTACATTTTTTAAAAAAATTATTTCATTTTATTTGTTAGAGGGCCTGAAAATTGCAATTATCTGCTGGGGCGCTTCAATCTTAAATCAAATGTACTTTGGCACAATTTCTAAATATTTATTTTCCTCTCAAGGATAGGCAGCAGCCATGCTGGAACAGTAAATTAAGACAAAACCAAGCCTGCTATTGCATGATGCCGCATGTATGTTCATGGTTCATCATGTTGGGGTCGGGATAGCATCAAGAAGTATACATGTGCATCCACAATGACACATGCACACACAGAATTGGTTGCACTTTTTTCCCAATGCTGGTCAGCATTAACAATAGAATAGCTTCGGCAATAACCATTCTTTTTACTTTTTGCCGATGCTGAACAGCTTGAGCAAAAAAGGCATTAGCAAAGCAAATAGGTTTACACTGGCAAAACAAAATGGGAGGCCTCTTGTCTTTATCAATGTTTGTGTAAACCCTGGGAGACTGAAAGGATGAGTGGATCCACTGGGAT
This sequence comes from Pleurodeles waltl, assembly GCF_031143425.1. NCBI lineage: Eukaryota > Metazoa > Chordata > Amphibia > Caudata > Salamandridae > Pleurodeles > Pleurodeles waltl. Next base: position 1,349,934,786 of record NC_090446.1, on the reverse strand, counting down.
TCGAATTTGCATCAAATAAACATCTGTACCTTTGATGTAATAGTATATTTAGCAATCAGCATCACAGACACCCCAAGAACGTACATACATACATACAATCATACACAAACACACACCTCCCGGCCACATCTTCACACATTCTGCCTGACTGGCACAGGCTCGATGCTCAGGGCACCGAATACAGCGCCTTAAGGGGTTCCACCCACTTCGATTTCACAACTCAGCGGTCGCCTCATTTCTAATGCAGAAAACACAGAGCTGCAAATTACCAGTGGTTGTCCTGCATCCTGCATCCATATAGTTGGGGGCGTTTCTTGCCTTTAAACAGCTTATGAAAAACTCTAGCCCTCCACACAGTCTGCTGTGATAATGACCTGTGGTGGGGATTAGTGCATTGGCAGAGAGAGACCTAGGGGCACATGGAGCGAGAGACAGACGTGGGCTGGGTCAGGTTCATTCACGTTCGGCCCACTTGACGTGAACAGGACTTTCAGGGGCCTACTCAACATGTAAGTGACATATGAGTGGCTTTGCCAAAGCCCTACGCCTTTCCAAGGAAGTGGTCTGCCAATAGAGGTGGTACTTTCTCTGTGCCCTGAGGATCTGGGACGGCGCGGCAGCCCCGCGCTGCCAAGCTCCATCCCTTCTCCATGTCTCTAATGAACTGAAAAGACCTCTCTTCAATGAACATGTCATCACTGTGTTACCATCCAATTGGCAGACCACCTTTGAAGAGGTCCCGCTCTTCCTTCTTCTGACTCCACTCCCTCTGCCACCAACCTTTCTGTTAACCTCATTTCAACACCACTCCCTTCTCCAATATACATTATCACTTCTAGGGCCTCATAATGATTGGCCTGATAAATTAAGATGTGTGCAGTAACTCCTGTTAATGTATCACAATTATGAGTTTGGCTTCTTTTATCTCACCCAGTTGATACTGGGTATGATAAAAGCCAATGCCCAATAAATTATGGCAGGTCAAATCTGACAAAATGTTTTTTTTTTAAATGATTGATAAATCCTAAAACACACAGCTTGTCGTGTGGTAAGCATCGAAATATGAATGTTATTTTCCATTTTAGGGTGGGGGACTCATATTGGGACCTTCTTTCACACTCCATGAATAAGGTGCCATGCAATATTGTGATTTACCAGGTGAGACGAGAGGAGGAGGCTCTGATGTGAAGTGGGAGGCTATTTCACACTTTATGAGTGATGTAAGAGAACGCCTGTCCTCCTGATCTTTGTATATGTGGGATGTATGCGAGTAGGAGTCCTGCAGAGCAGAGGTGTCTTGTGCTTTGTGGAAGGAGATGCAACTGTTCAGGTAGGTGCACTCCTTGAATGTGTCATTGAGAAGTTTGAAATCGCATTTGCATATTGGAAGCCAGTGGAGCTCCCTGGGGTGTGGTGTGATGTGAGTTCTGTGTGAGAGGTTAAAGGTGAGTCTGGCTGCCAAGTTCAGGTTGGTTTGAAATCTATTAAGTTGCTTGGTGATTCCGGCTAAGAAGGTGTTTTCGTAGTCCAACTTGCTGGTGGTGAGTTCTGTGTGGGAGGTTGAGGGTTTGCTGGGATTCCATGTTCAGGATGATTTGTAATCTAGTAAGCTGCTTGGTCATCCCAGCAAAGAAGGAGTTTCCGTAGTCCAACTTGCTGGTGACTAGGGTGTAAGTGACAGTTTTTCTAGTGTTGCTTGGGAGTCATTTGAAGATCTTCCTCAGCCTCTCCAGGGTGTGAAAGCAGGATGCAGAGACGGTATAGACTTGTGCGGTCATGCCCAGTTTGCTGTTGATGATTATTCTGAGACTTCTGGTATGGGTGCTGGGTGTGGGCATGGGTCTGAGTTAATCCGGCCACCAGTTTGAGTGCCATGGAAAGGTGTTCTTTCCGAAGATCACTACTTCTGTCTTGTTGATGTTGCGAAAGCTTGCTTTCATCCAACTAAGAATTTTAGTCATGCAGGCAATGAACTAGTTTCTTGTGTTGGGGGTCTTGTCCAAGAGGGAGGGTATAAGTTGCGTGTCATAGGCATAGGAGAGGATGTTGGTGGTATTTGTGTGCATGACACTGGCCAGAGGGATCATATATGCGTTGAAGAGGTTGAGGCTGAGTGATGCACTTTGAGGCACTCCACAGATGAGTTTGCAAGCTTCTGAGGATTAAGGTGGCAGACTGACAGCTTGTTTTCTCTGAGTTAAGAAGAAGCAGATCCAGCGAAGAGTGGGTCCTTGAATGCCAACCTTGTGTAGGCACCTGATGGAGATTGGATGTGAGACCATGTCAAATACTGCAGAGAGATCCTGGAGAATGAGGGCCGCCATGTCTCCTCTGTCAAGGATCATGCGCATGTCATCTGTGGCACCAAAGGATGCTGTTTCTGTGGTTGGGCCTGAATCCAGACTGAGGTGGTTATTGAGGCATCGGTTCTCTCAAGAACTGGGCACAAAGTTACACGTTTGGGGTTCTGAATATTAAGCTTAGACGATCCCCTCCAGAAGCCATCTTGCCAGCCAGTGATGGAAACATGAAGCTAGAATGTGCCCTCTAAGAAAATCACCAGGACAAAAAAGCATGAAGCAGAAAACCTCCAGAATTCACTACTGCAACAGTAACACACAGCGCACGGAGAATGTAAGGCCAGGAAAAACTGAAACAACCAGGAGTGTTGCGGCACACTGGAAGACATTTTGAGAGGCTTACATAGGGAAAAATTACCTGTAAGTAACAAATGAGTCAAGCAAGTAAATCCCTACATTGTGGGCTGGGAAAACACCATAGGAATCAATAGGAAGGAAGCCATGATGGACTGGACAGAAGAAAAGGAAGTTCCACCAATCATGGCACCATCACTTCCTGCCAAGACATTCTCTACAGGACTCATGGTGCTCCCAGGGACCTAAACCCCCACCCTCAAATGCCTGCTGAAGAGGACGACCAAGACGTAACCCTGGCCGCAACAGGTGAGAAGGAAAGCAGGGGCGTTTGAGATATTCCTCTGATTCTAACAATGGGGTGCGCTCAGCAGGCATGTCTGACTCCGACAAGGGAATGTTCCATGAGTGTGCCCAACAGGTTGATTATTTTCTCTAAGACTGTTGCTGAATACGGTAGGAGGGAACTGGGTCTGTAACTGGAAAGCACCCTGGGTTCGCGGATGGTTTCTTGAGAAGAAGCATGATGGTAGCATGTTTCCTGGTGTCTGCTAATGTGGCTTAGTCAACAGAGGCATTGAAGATGGGTGTTAGTGCTTCACTACTCGTCTGACTCCTTTGGTGAAGGCAGATGGGGCCCCAAATCAGTCGTCTACATGGTAACATCAATTTTGACAGTGGTTTATGGTGGACCACGAGGTCAGGTTTCATCCTTTGGCTGTGATGGGAAATTGAGTTGCAACGGTAACGGGGTAAGGTTGAGGGTTGGGTGATTTTGTTACAAAAGAATTCAGAGAGCTCGATACTGGATAATGTTGCTGGAGACAGTAAGAGACGTGGTGAAATCTTTGATGATGGGGAAGATTCTCTTGCTACTGTTAATGAGATCATTAAGAGCTGTGAGCTTGGTGTTCTGTATCTGCAGGTGGAAGCATCTTAGGGTTGATTTGAAGATGTGGTGTCTTGACTTCTTCTTCATTTGTGCTCAGTTCCTTGCAGTGGGCTTCATCAGCCTGAGCTCCTCTGTGCACTAATTGTCCTGTGATCAGACTCTTGCAGTGGAGTTGTGCTTTAGAGGAGCCAGGGTTTCGGTGCCTGCGATGATCCAGCTGTTGAGGTTCTTGATGGCTTTCGGCAAGTTGCACGTTGTTGGTGTGTTCGGGCTGGTGCAGGGGGTTCAGAACCCCACTGCACTTCTATGATGCTTTTCTAGCTGTGGTTCCGGCGGTGGTATATCTGTGGTGGTGCAGGATGGGTATGCTGAAACTGACAAGGGAGTGGTCTGTTCAGGTCATTGTTGCTGGCTTGTCGACTGTGATGTTGCTGATTGAGGAAAGAATTTGGTCAAATATGTGTTGAGCTGTGTGCTGGGTTCAGTAACGTGCTAGTGAGGACAAGGGTTCAGAGGTTTTCTAGAAAAGCCGCAGAGTTTGGGTTGGTGAGGCCTTGAAGTTGAAAGTTAAGGTCTTAGAAGAGGATGAAGGTGTGCAAAATTGATAATGAGCAGTGCAATATTTGGGAAACTGGTGTGGAGTCCTGGGTGTGATTCGTATCTTGGACATGAGGTGATCCATGTAGCTGGTGGGGGTGTCCGTGTAGATGGTGCACCTGATGGTATCTTTGAATATAATAGTGATTCCACCTCTGAGCTTGTGCTGACAGTCTTGCCTGGCAATCTTAATGCCCACAGGGATGGCTGTAGCAATGTCCGGTGAAGAGGTTGGTTTTAGCTATGTTTCTGTGATGAAGAACAGGTCCAGATTCTGGTTGTGCAGTTAGTCCCATATTTCTGTGGTATGTTTTGTGAGCAAGCAGTGTTGAGGAGCATGCATGTTAGAGTGGTGTGTTGTGTGGGTGGTGTTCAGCGGTGTGAGCGGGGGTCTGGTTTGTGTGAGTGTAAGAAAGTGAGGTACTGGGTGCTGTCGGTGTGGTGGTGGACGTGTAGGGTGTGGACAGTGCATGAGAACATGGAGAGGCTCATGTGAACGCTACTTTCATGTTGTGTGGCGCGGTATGGCAGCAGTGAAGGGAATGGTGGCTGGGGTTGAGAGCACGGAGGAGAGCAGCATGTAAGAAATTTAAGAAATGTAAGAAATTAATTCTCATCAATCGTTCTCTTAATGTCATTCGCCCTATAGCTCTACTTATACCTTCTAAAAGAAATGTCTGCTACAATAACAATATTACACGATTAAACAAGTAAAACTAATGTTTTGTCTTGATAAGAATACAACATGTTTTATCAAACATTAAAGTAATCTGTTCTCTTCAAGTGAACTGTATTGTATTTTAGGGTACATGCCATAATAATCGCCAAAAAAGATGGAAACACCTGAAAATGCGTTCTCCTTATCACAGAGTTTCAAAGAACAAACCTGAGATATTGCCTCCTTGCCTCACGGATAAAAGTATTGTGTGGCAGCATCAAGGCTAAAAGTACTGCCTGGTAGACCTGTGGGTAGAAAGTGTGCCTTGTAGCCTCATGGATAAAACTATTGTGTGGCAGCCTCATGGGTAAAACCATTTCCTAGTAGCTTCATAGATTAAATAAATGTTTTGACAGCAGGGGTCAACTAACATCCTTCGATTTTTTTAACAGGACAAATGAAAACTCTACGCAAATACTCCTGTAAAGGGCATCCTTTACAATATGATTCAGTGTGTTAGAAAGAGGCTTGCAAAGCTACGGAAGGGACGGGCTACTCTGCATCTCTTCGTTGCAATTTTGTCTCAGTTTTAAGACCAAATTGGGTTCAATAACTAACGCAGGACATAAAGGTGCAAAAAAGCAGAATTGCTAGTGAAGGATGTTGACATGTATCTCAGGCAGCAACTGTCTATTAATGGTAGAAAGCCGCATGGAGGTGAGAGACTGGAAACCATTACATTTAAAAACTGTGGTAATTTTATGTGAATAACATTGCACAATAACACTTTCGAATACTTTTGGCTCTACTATCATTTCTATACTTGTCAAAGATCTCCCGTATGCAGAGAAGGCACTGCACCAATAAATAGCATCTACTGTCAGCCGTATTGCATTTGTAAATGAATTTCACATTACAAAGTAATGACATGTCATGCGCCGGTGCACGAATCCATTTATATTTACTTAGGCATTCTGAATAAAAATACACCTGCCACGTTTTAGGCCTGGCATAGAAGCAGCTTTAGCTGCCACCAACCTCATGTTTTCCATAAAAATCTGAATCGAAATACACATATGTCAATATATATCTAGGCACTTTCATTCCTCTCTCTTTAACCATTTGTCCTTTCAAGTATCATTCACATTTTGCATCCATTCACTACACCATGTGGCATTGGGCAAAGGGGCAACTCACTGCAGCCATTACCCCCCATTCACTTTGAGTGATGGCATTTTGCCTTTGCAAATGCGCACATACACTTGAAAAGTTCATCAATTCAGTTCGAAGGCTGGTGGTCCAATCGCTGCTCTTATTACATGTCTTTGTGTTTATTTAATGTTGCAATAGGCCAATTTTTAGTTTTATTCAAATATTCTCATCTTTACTTTTGATTACTTTTAAATTTGAATGCCTATAGAATGTGTATGAAAAAAATGATAGCTCGCTAAAGCCAGACATGTTGGCTTTGTCAATCCTTGTTAATATTACACTTACTAATGGTGTAAGTCTGTTACTAAGTGCTCTCTTTTTTATCAGAGACAGAGAAAGATGAAAAGAAAAGCCCACAAACGCACAGTTTGGGCAAGTTTGGCAAGTCATCAGGATACGACCTCAGGGTAAATCAACCACTCATCATCATTGTTAAGGTTACTAAAATCATAAAATTAGGCAACTGCGTAAGGTGCTTTTGAAAATAGCATCAATCAGGAAGGGAGGAGTTAAAGTGAGGTAAAAAAAAATACAGAAATACACAGATGCAGAAAGTGTGAGAATGTGAATTTGAAGGTACAATGCAATCAACCTCCCACTGAGGTAAGGATGATACCGTAACTAACAATCCAACTTATGACATTGGAAATGGCAGGAATTACATTCAACTATGACATTATCAGTTACATTTAAAACATTAGATATGGCATTACAAATTACATCATTTGATGACATCACTACGCAATTCATTATTGTCACCAGCCTACACGCCATTAATTAAATCACTGACTGCCTCGCATATGTCGGCAGCACCCTAGAGTTTCTGATGAGATCGGAGGGTATAGGGTCACACTTAATACATCAAATGTACAATCCCAAATGGCATCACATGTAACAGCAGCAACTGCACTACTGAGTACATTACTGATGGTATCAAATGTATTTTCTGAATAGTATTTCTGATGGCATCGCTGTTTATACTGAAAGCACCCCCTAGAGAGGAAACATCATAAGGTTCTGAAGACAGATGTTCAGGTGGAAGATCACCAAATCCTACCCAACATTCTTTCCAACTATGTGTTACCGTACAAACAGTACGTAACCGGTTTGCATCCTCGCTGGCAAAAACAACATGTTCAGATAGACTCAACCAAATAACCATCACTATCTATTAAATGTGGGCCCATCAAAGTCCTGTTCTTGTCCCAGTGATTGTTAGAATTGATATAAAAACTGTGAGCTCTACCGGTCGACCAATAAATGGCCTTTCATCAATAAACTGATGACACATATCTGGTCATTTAAGTGTCACTGGCATCTGATACACATCACAACTCCTTGTCAAATTGTAGATGTCAGGGATCTATTTCAAAATTCATCTGACCGACATGGGGCATTTCCAGGTAAACGTTAGCAAGAGCCAACCGCGAATAGAATACTGACTTCCTCGTTGTTTGGCTTTCTCCCATCCCTCGCCACCAATGTTACCTCCTCAGGCTTTTATCTAATTCACTGCCTTTCACTCTCGACCTGTGTGAAGATTAAAATCCAGAGGACGTGGTATCAGCTAAGCCTTGTACCAAGGATCCAATCCTTCCTAACAACCCACACACTTTGCTCCACAGCCCGAGGTCTCTTCTTCCAGGCTGACGGAGACGATGCCCCTTTCACTGACTCCGGGACGCAGTCCTAACCCATGAAGGCTGCTCTACATGAAGCTGCTTTCCTCATCACCACTCAACTCAAATACAACCACAGTTTACTATCACAATAACTATTTACAGCACCACCTTAAATGCCAATGTAAGTGTGGAGTACGACTGTCTGCATAGACATTACTTGGATTGTAAGGCTGCAGTCCCACTGCCAACACAGAGATTGCAGAGGCTTGGCACAGAGGCAAGATTTAATTTCCTCTGTCAGCAAGTAGGCAAGTGAAAGACCATACTGTGAGGATTTGATAATGACATTGATAACGTCAATTATGATGTGACATAAGATGGTATCAGTAATATATTTTGTGTCACCTTGACATCATGTGTGAAGCTATGAGCAATGCAGATTAAGGAGTTATGGGTGGACAGCGCACCATAATTTGGAAAATTGCACCACTTTAAAGGTTTTGTATTGTAACCATAACACCTTTTCAACTCTGCTTTTTATGTTGAAACTTTGATGTTCTTAGTAAAAAATGACAACGTATCTTAATGAAAGTCTTAGTTAGTCTTTGAGCATGTTCCACCCCATGCCCCTTCCCTCACAGAGGGCACTGGGGGTAGCTTTTGGCTGTGTCCAAGCATTGCCTTCTCCCTAGCCCTGACAACAGTCTCAGTGCCCCATGTCAGCAGGAGTAAGGGGTGAGGGAATATGTATATTTGCTGTCAGCCCTTGAGCAAGGGGAGTGGCCTGGGGTCTGTGTTGTGGGGCTCTGCAGCATTTCTCTCTAGCTCCTGAGCTAGGCCAATGTGTGGTTCATTAGGGCCCAGCCAGGACAGCCAGGCATGGCAGTGTCCTCTATTGGTCATTCCTGGTCACAGTTTTATGGCAACGCAGGGCTGGAGTGAGAAGGGGCATTGGGGCACACGCTTTGTGTGGCTCACGGCCTATGGGCATCTCTGGGAGAATAGCTCATTTTGTCACACTTCTCCTCCGGTCCTGTTTTTAAAAGTTTCTTCAACTTTCGACTCAGCTAACCTGACTCACAGGTCTTAGTAAAGTGTGATCACTCCAGTTGAAAAGATTAGAAATAATGTTGCAATTTTTTATGGCGGGCTTTATGAATAGAAACTGGAACTTCGAATACAACTAAATTCCAGATCAGTGAAAATAAATATAATCTCATAAAGCTTGTTATTAGGAACCAGTGTACTGATAAAGATACACTCTCGCATATATTAATAAAGTGCAAAATTACTTCCATGGTATTACTACAGTGCAAGAGGATCCGAACAAACCCGAGTACTCACTCGACTTCCAAGGACCTTTAACACATAACAAACATTCAGGGAACAAAATGGCCATCTCTACGATCACTTGCTGCAGCATTGCAGCCAACACCACTGCCCAGCTGCAATCAGATGATGGAAAAGTCATTCAGCTAGCTGGCCATTCTCCAAGAAATAACTCACACGCTAAAAAGAAAAAACAGAGCTGAATTCGTATTAACAGGATGTTGTAAAGACAATTCTTAATACATACATATTTAAAAATGAATAACAGCAAATACTCCCCAAAGTGGAAGCACTAAAAGAAATTAACAGCCCCACAAGACTACTAAAGATACATGATGCATCCTGCTACATCCACAGCAACAGGAACTACAACACAGTGATGGGTGATGAAATTCAAACACGTCTTCAATACAGCTGAAACTAGGAATACACTGCTGAAAATAAAACCATATAGTCAGGCTGTTGAACCCTCCTTTATCAGGAAAAATTTACAGGGCCACGTCAGCACTACCATCAGTGCTGGCTCATCCCACCCGGTGTCTGTGTCAATACCACCAGGCAAAGCTTTCCTACCAAGGTATACATGTGAAAGATGATCAAAAAAACACACCACGTGGACTTAAAAGTTTAACACAGAACAAGGAACTAAGACAAAAAGTTGAGAAAATTCAACTATTGTTTACAAAATACAGCCAAAAGCACGATGGGGCATTTATATAAAAAAGCATTAAGGGGCATACTTACAAGCCCATAGCACCACCGGAGCGTCACTTTTTGTGACGCTCTGGTGGCACTGTGCACTCTGCCGTATTTACAAGGCGGCGCTAACTCACTTTTTGTGGATTAACACCATCTTGTAACTATGGCCCCTTCACACGCAGCACTTTGCTTGGAAGGGGCGTGCAATGGGTGTTGCTGTGGGCGTTACACAGCAACACCCATTGCCTTTTGACGCTGCCCCAGATTTAAGAGATTTCGTAAATCTGAGGAGGGCCAAAAACTAATGCCACCCAAGTGGTGGCGCTAGCATGGCGCAACAAGGAGAAATGCTTTCATTTCTTCTTCTTGTTTGCTCTTTCTATGCGTGCTGCATTGTGCAGCACGCATAGAAAGAGCAAATCGCCAGTGAAGATTGTTTTTGTGCAGGAAATTGTCCCTTACTGCACAAAAACAATCTCCTCTGCAATGCAGCCATCCTTGCACCATGGTGCAAGGGTGGCTGCATTTGCTCTCTGCAGCAAATTTAGCGCCGGCGCAAGGGGAAACACAGGGGTGACCGTATTCTTGTTAATACAGCACATCCCATGCCTTCCTAAAGTGACACAATTTTGGCTCACCACTTCACCACTTTATTGTAAATGTGGCCCTAAGTGGGTGTGCCCAGGGTATCAAGGCTGCCTAGTTGTGATGCCACCTCATGCTTCTTTCTTCCACCACCCTACTCTTCTTGTCTGTTTAGCTCACTGTTGCAGGTTCAATTCCTTTGTTGCTTTCTCCCTCTGGTTACTACTTTAAAGTTTTCTCTTCCTTCTTTCTCCATTTCTATCTGTTGTTCTGCCTTTTCAATGTTCTCCTTTCTTTTTTTCTTTTTCTTTCTATTTATTTCTCCATTTTCAGCCCTCTCTCTTGCTCTGGGTCAAAGTCGGCTGATGAAAAACATGTGAAGGGCTGAAAAAAATGATTGCTGGTGACCACCTGCTCCACAAAGTAAACATTGATGCTTGAGCTTGGGAGACAGACATTATATTCAACATGCACAGTGGTTAAAAACAAGCATTTGAAATGCAATAGGTCTCGCATTTACGAGAGTTAGCGCTATTGGCATTGACGTGACAATGTCTTTTATTTATGTGTTTTGGTTTTGAGTGTAGGGGTGCTATTTTGGTGCCAGAGGCATTGTAGTAATGGCTATTATGTATTACCCATTAAAAATCAGTTCATTTTGTCAATTTCTTTATTAAATAATTGCTGGCAAACCTGCCTGATGCACTGTGGTGATCAGTGCTGGCAGTAACCTAGCATATGATGACCACTAAGGTAATTTTGTCTGATACAATCAGTATTACAACACTAATATGATTAGTAGTTTTCAATGAGTTTTATTGAACATAAGTAGTTCTTGTTACAAAAAAGGTTAGAGACCCCTATATAAAGGCTGTTTTTGGAGAGCAGCATGAGTAGGATACTTTAAAGAAAAAACAACTGAAACCAAGTCTACACTTTGAGTCAGGAAGTCCATATTACCTTTCTAAAGCTGTGTATAAAATAATATCGGAGCACAAACAGCAAGGGTGCGCAGTTTTAAATCAGCCTCAGGTCTCCTTAAGTCTCTGCCAGATACTTTCTTCCCCATTATGAAGGCATAACTCCAACTGCACAGCAGTGCTTAATTTGTAAATAAAAATGTGCTGGTGCTCAAAGCCCTCCTCTTAAACACTCGGCTGCTGCAATTAAATGTGAGAACACGGAATACTGTGGCAGAGTAATCTCTGAGGAAGCCATCTCAGGCCTCTTCAATCCATTTACAGCCACTCCCTGCCCTTTCAGCTCACACTTGCAGCTTTCTGCTTTCTCCCATTGTGATGCTTTTTCGTTTTTCTCTTCCTCCATCTTTCCCGTGTGTGTCTTTTGCTCACGGAAAACACTTGAGGCCGAAAAATAAGAGCTGGCCCTCAAATATAAGTGCTGGTGCTCCGCACCAGAATCAACAAGCACAAATTAAGCACCATCGCACAGTAAGTGTGTAATCTGGGAATGAAGGTGAATATTATTCTGTATGTGAAATAATCCTACAATTAAATGAGCACGAATTATAGAAACAGTTAGTGCTTTATTTGTATTATAATAAGTGCCGGTGCCCAAAGTACAACTTAAACACCCGCGGCTGGAGCTGTAAAATATCGGAGCACAAACAGCAAAGGTGGGCAGTCTTAAATCAGCCTCATGTCTCTTTAAATCACTGTGCCCTGTTGTCGCACTGTTAAAGGTTTCTGCTTTCTCCCTTGGGGAATTTGTTTTTACCACCATAATTTTGTTGTGTTTGGTTTTCCATCTGTTGGTAGAGGAAAATGTATGTTTTCAATAAGTAAATGACGGCCCCCAAAAATAAGTGCCAGTGCCCACCACTGGAAACCACTGGCTCAAATTAAGCAGTGGAGACTGTAATTATTTTGCTTTTTAAAAGGAGATAATTATTGGAGTCCGCTACATAGGAAAAGTGTTTTAAAAGATTCTAAATAGAGAACCTGTAAGGCATCCACCTAAGACGTATGACCCAGGGGGTCTGTCTGCTGGCCCGCAGTTCCAAGACTTCAGAGCCTAATCTTTTCCTGAGTGGAGCCAAGTGGTTCATTGTAAGATAAATGGTGTTTCACGAGTACCAATAAGTAAGGGCAAATGTGTGTACACTGTTTTTCCGATCAGCCCATGAGGCAAGGCAGACTTGGCAAGTGTTATTTCCTTAAAGGACAATTGTTGATACTTTAAAAAACAAGGTGTTTGTTCACAGACAATTACTTTCTTGCCTGACTATTGTTTTGGACTTCAAACAAGGAAGGCTGCCAGTTCTAGATATTTGTAAGGCACGTGATGGATACCATGAAGCATACAGTTTAAAAGGCCGGAAATTACTGGGTTTACAAACAAGGTCATATCTGCAACCGCACGATAAGTGCATTATCTGTGAATGAAGGTGATTATTCTGTATGTGAAATAATCCTACTTTTAATTGAGCGCCAATTATAGAAACAGTCAGTGCTTTATTTGCATTATAATAAGTGCCGGTGCCCAAAGTACAACATAAACACCAGCGGCTGGAGCTGTAAAATATCAGAGCACAAACAGCAAGGCTGGGCAGTTTTAAATCAGCCTCAGGTCTCCTTAAGTCACTGCCAAACACTCTCTGCCCTGTTATAAAGGTATAACTACAACCCCACAGTAAGTGCGTTATCTGTGAATGAAGGTGAATATTCCGCAACAGCAAACACTAGCTGTTACTGTATTTCCCCCAAAATTGTAAACTATATCACATCATCAAGGGCTGTATTTAAAATTATACTGAAAACATTGCTCCAAACAGAAGAATTACGGAACAGCGCTAACATCACAATGAAACAGAAGATTAACATATTAGTCCTAAATAAAAAGAAAAAAAAAGAACCCGAGAATGCACTATGATTTTAAGTTAAAGAAACAACAGCAACACACAGTGCAAACATCACAACAATACTAACTGGAACTCTTACCGTATTAGAGATACAACAAAGAACAAAACAATCCCTACCATGAACACAGGCAGAATGTTTTAAAAATGTGGCGCAAGGGGTGAGGGACAGGAAGGGAGCACCAGGCGCAGGGGGAGTGGGAGGGGTATGCAGCAACGTGGGAGGAGGTGGGAGGGAGGAATGCTATAATAAAATGCACGCAGCCACAGGAGCCTAAGCTTAACAGCAGGATGAGCAGGAGAACAAGAAAAAAATAGTCCGCCAAAGAACAGATAATGAACCAATGCATAACCGTACAGTACCTGGGCCCTACTCCCTGAGAGAAAGAAGGAGGGACAAAGAAGCAGGACTGACCTCTAGCAAGCAAGAAGGACTCTGAAACAAATGAAATGACTTGAAGCCCACAAGAAGTATACTAAAGTATACAAGAGATGGTACGCTTACACTCGACCTAACAAAAAGAAATGTGCCAGGCCAAAGTTTTGTTTTTTCAGAAGCTGCCTATAATCCCTACTGGAAGTTGTGGTTGCTGAATACAACCACTCATTTTTGGGAACTTATTTTTCATCATCTGAATTTAACCCAAAGCAAGTGAGCGAAATTCAGCAAAAAGAGAAAGAGGAAGGAGGAGAAAGAAAGAAAAACAGTGACGAATGCAGAAGTCAGGTATGAAAAAACCTGCAGTCCCGAGCTAAAGAGGCAGGAATGGTAGATTGGCAAAAGAAAGAGGAATGATTTGGAACCAAGACTAGGCAGCCCCATCCAACACTATTAAGCTAGTCAGGCGTTCAGTAGTCCAGGCAACAACACTCCTAAGAAAAACTTCGAACCTCTGTATGTATTTTAGATTATGTTTTTTTACAAAATTAAGCACCGAGTACTGCACCCTCATATGAACATTGCTGGTAGCATAGGCAATCCTAGTAGGTATTGTTTCAACATCTGAAGTACGGAAGGTAGGTGGTGAAGGAAAAGGCACAACGCGGCTGGACCTCAGACGCTTCCAGACCACATAGCCGAAACATGTTGTGCCCTTTCTTTCGACGAGTACCTTCCACACTTAAGATGTTGAAACTATATTTACCAGGATTGTCTGCACAACCTACAATTTGTCACATTTTGGATCTTCCTCTATCTTCTTCAGGTTTATACGATAACACTTAGGATGGCATACACAACCTATTTTTGTCAAATTGAATATTCATCTGAAAGTATTTCCCTTACATTAACTATCCACTTGTTTAATAGCACTTTACCAAGCAACTATTTATCGTCCATTTGATTTGCGTCCTACCAGTCTACTCCACACCTTTCATGCCCCAGCAGCAAAAACCATCTTTGTGAATGTTCTTCTAGCCTTGGAAAATGGCCATGCCTGCACATCTTGAGGAGACGAAACATGTGCTGGCTGACAATTGGTTCCCCTCCAATGACGTTTAGTTGGGGGGTTCCTTTTTTGGGCGTGAACCTTACAGAGATCCAACATCACAGAATAAACTGTAATCTGTACTGATTCTTAATTTGTATTGATTATGATATGTAACTCAATGTGTATAAGATTATAACTTCGAAAAATACACATATATATTTGCACACTTATAACATTGGTTGTTCATTTGTGACTTGCGGTTTCATTTAGAGCGGCAGCACCTCCAATTCTTCTTTTCCTAAATGTTCGCTCTGGGCCTCAGGGTCGCTCCCAGCAAAGAGGTGCAATGATGCCAGCACTGAATATATTTTCAGAGAGCTGCAGTGGCCACCGTCACCTGATAATCCCAGCCAATTGCCATGGTAGACTCAAAAGTGGTGTCTGGCTGCCTTCCTTGCTGATCACAGGCCTGAGCTAAATATGCTGTGAGGCAAACCTGAACATTTATGTGATGGGTCCACATAAAATAACTATTTGGGTAATTTTCCTCTGCATCAAAAACATTATCTCATTGACTTACTACAGCAGTAAAACCCTTTCTGGTTGTTTCTGACAGGAGAGGGGCAGGCGTTTAAGAGGTGAGAGGGAAAGAGCGACAGGTGGGGGGGCAGAATACCAGAAAAAGAGAGGAGGGTGAAGAGGAGCGAGCTAGAAGAATGGAGAGAGAGAGAGAAATTGGCCTGAGTGAAGGACTATAGGAAAAGCAATCAATTACCTACACCCATGCTTTTTGATTACCACACAAATGTAGTTTTCCCTTCAAAGAGTGCTCTCAGAAACTGTTCAGAGCCCTACCATCCTGAAAGCACACAGACATTTCACTAGACAGATGGTGTGAGCAGCAGTTCATGTGAACATAGGTAAATGTGCAGCAATGGAAACAAACATTTGCAATGCAACGGGTCTCGCGTTTGCTCATGTTGGAGCTGATAGCGTTGTAAACTCATAACCCGACTTTTCACCTATCGGCAAAAGTGCATTTATGTACGTAAGCCGAAAAAGTGCATTTAACTATGTAAAGCGCTCGACTTCTGCCAAGCAAAATCGTGCTAGTAAATTAGAGAAAAAGTAGTCCACGAGCCGGACAGAAAACAGCGAGCCTTGCATGTTTTCTGTACTTGGTCGCTGCGCTGGAGGAGGGTTAGCCACCGGAAAAGGCATGACGTATGCATGCCTTCGACTAATGAAAGCAAGCAGATTTTAATAGGCAAGCCCACTAACCAATGAAAAATACTGATGTGACGTCGACAGGGCTCCGAGCCCTTTTCTAAATCCTAAAGCGTCTCGCTGCGATACGCATGCGCGAGTGCATGCAACGCAGGCTCAACCCTAAAAAGGGTCTATCCCTGGTGGGAGGAGGCACACAGGAAGTGGAAGTGATACGCATCATGGACTTCCTGCAAACAAACCATGGTACGCCCTGACCTTACGCCACATCAGTTGCCCTTTCAGAGCCCTCAGAATCCCCCACAACAGAACAAGCAGATTAACAGCCTGGAGCCTACAGGTTTTTCTGTTGTCCAGTAAGACAGCGCACTAGGGCGAAGATGTACCTGCCCAACCTGAGCAACCAGTGTCTGCAGCTGCTCCTCTCTCTGACCCCTGACCTCGGGCTGCCAATAAATACAACATCGATTGGAAATCATGGCTTCCACAGTAGGGAACTGGAAGACGAGTTTCAGGCGGCCATGCGCTTCGAAAAGGCAAAGAACAAAATAGACATTTCACCACAGAGATGCACATAACACACGAGACTAGTGATCAAAAGCTGCCGCCGACATATGAGGTGAGGTGAGCTATATGTCAGCGGTTCGAGTCCTGGCGAGACCGGCTCATCCTCACGAGGTTAATTAATTGAGTCGCTCTAAAATACCCAATTATGTTACTACCCCTTGTTAATAGTAGTCGCACCTGTGACTTTCAGTGCTGCAAAGCTGAAGAGATGTGAAGTGAAGCGCTTCATACATTATTGTTCGCGCAAAACTAGAAACGTTTATATCACTCTGGAGACTTCTTCCATGACACTAGACATTTCCAGGACACTGGACATTTCTAAATGACACCAGAATCTTGTAGGCCACAGTCAGAAAATCTCACAATCTCCACAGTCTAGCTTCCCTCTGACTGCCACGGGTTTCCACAGTAACCTGTGCTCCTTACAGCCTCGTGCCTTTGAGGGACCAGCCTGAACGAGACAAACTCAATTAAATCATGCCTGTGTAACACTAAGCAGAGTTCCTCACAATGTACGTCCTCGGCTTTACAGGAACCATTCCGGGGTGCCTGGCAATATATTTGCAAAGTCAGGCACAGGCTGGGCCGCAACAGTGGGCCCAAGACCGGTGCACCGCAGAATAACCACCCGTTCTTAGAATAAACACGGGAACGCTGTTCATCCCAACACAATTACATTACTGCTGAAAAGCCAAAAATGCGTCCACGCTGACTAAGAAAACAAGAGCCATTTTAGCAGAGGCTGCTGCAATTTTCTCTCTTTTATTAAGACTGATGGGGTTGCTCGGTTCTTTATCACAGGGCGCATCATTAATCTTAGGAAAGATTTGCAGCCTTTGTTGGTCTCCAGAGCTCGTGCGCGCCGCTGCTTTGGGTGGGCGCAGCGAGGCAGGGTGGAGGCGCATTGGTGGAGCTGTGTGTGGTCTGGTGCTGGGAAAAACAGCTCGGGCTGAGGCACATTACCTGGGGCGCGGGGTTCCAGCTTGAAACGGGTAGGAATGTTAGAGGCCAAGTCAGGGTTGTAGTGGTAGAAACTGGAGTGGGCCCAGTTCTAGAAAATCCGGGGATCTGCAGGTCAGGATTGAGGTGCACTGGCAGAGCAGGGTTTGGGCTGCAGGTCAGAATTCAGATGCACCGGAAGCGTTAAGTGGGTGTCCAATTTCAGGCAGAGGTGACTGTGTGTGCCTAGAGGGATAGCGGTACATTGAGGTGTGTGGTTATCACTTTACATACGCGAGGGAGTCCTGTAGGGCATGAGTGATGTGCACTGGCATGGCACCTTTGGGGTCCCAGTACTAGAGTATTAGGGGAACAGGGGGGTTATATTATAAATGCACCAGGAGAGAGGTGAGTGGGGCACTGCTAGCATGCCATCCAGGGTGCTACGGACAGGGAAAGGGTGCACTGGCAGCCGGGAGTGTGGACATAGTCATGCACCTTCAGACACACAGCAGATTAGGACTGCAGTGCACTGGCAGACAGGCCCGTTAACCCAGTACTGTAACATCAGGTCCACTGTAGGACTGAGGTGTACTGGCAGACAGGCCCGTGGAGCCAGTACTGTAACATCAGGTCCACTGTAGGACTGCAGTGCACTGGCAGACAGGCCTGTGGACCCAGTACTGTAACATCAGGTGCACTGTAGGACTGCAGTGCACTGGCAGACAGGCCCGTGGAGCCAGTACTGTAACATCAGGTCCACTGTAGGACTGCAGTGCACTGGCAGACAAGCCTGTGGACCCAGTAATGAAACAACAGGTGCACTGTAGGACTGAGGTGTACTGGCAGACAGGCCTGTGGACCCAGTACTGTAACATCAGGTGCACTACAGGACTGCAGTGCACTGGCAGACAGGCCTGTGGACCCAGTAATGAAACAACAGGTGCACTGTAGGACTGATGTGTACTGGCAGACAGGCCTGTGGACCCAGTACTGTAACATCAGGTGCACTGTAGGAC
The DNA here is from genome assembly GCF_031143425.1 of Pleurodeles waltl. Lineage (NCBI taxonomy): Eukaryota > Metazoa > Chordata > Amphibia > Caudata > Salamandridae > Pleurodeles > Pleurodeles waltl. The sequence goes on along the minus strand of NC_090446.1, from coordinate 1,349,916,478 downwards.
TGCAGTGCACTGGCAGACAGGCCCGTGGAGCCAGTACTGTAACATTAGGTCCACTGTAGGACTGATGTGTACTGGCAGACAGGCCTGTGGACCCAGCACTGTAACATCAGGTGCACTGTAGGACTGCAGTGCACTGGCAGACAGGCCCGTGGAGCCAGTACTGTAACATCAGGTCCACTGTAGGACTGAGGTGTACTGGCAGACAGGCCCGTTAACCCAGTACTGTAACATCAGGTCCACTGTAGGACTGAGGTGTACTGGCAGACAGGCCCGTGGAGCCAGTACTGTAACATCAGGTCCACTGTAGGACTGCAGTGCGCTGGCAGACAGGCCTGTGGACCCAGTACTGTAACATCAGGTGCACTGTAGGACTGCAGTGCACTGGCAGACAGGCCCGTGGAGCCAGTACTGTAACATCAGGTCCACTGTAGGACTGCAGTGCACTGGCAGACAGGCCTGTGGACCCAGTAATGAAACAACAGGTGCACTGTAGGACTGAGGTGTACTGGCAGACAGGCCTGTGGACCCAGTACTGTAACATCAGGTGCACTACAGGACTGCAGTGCACTGGCAGACAGGCCTGTGGACCCAGTAATGAAACAACAGGTGCACTGTAGGACTGCAGTGCACTGGCAGGCAGGCCCGTGGAGCCAGTACTGTAACATCAGGTGCGCTGTAGGACTGCAGTGCACTGGCAGACAGGCCCGTGGAGCCAGTACTGTAACATCAGGTCCACTGTAGGACTGCAGTGCACTGGCAGACAGGCCTGTGGACCCAGTACTGAAATGACAGGTGCACTGTAGGACTGAGGTGTACTGGCAGACAGGCCTGTGGACCCAGTACTGTAACATCAGGTGCAGTGCACTGGCAGACAGACCTGTGGACCCTGTACTGAAATAACAGGTGCACTGTAGGTCTGAGGTGTACTGGCAGACAGGGCTGTGGACACAGTTCTGTAACTTCGAGTCACAGTAGACTAGGACTGATGTGTACTGGCAGACAGGCTTATGGACGCAGTACTGTAACATCATGTACACTGTAGACTAGGACTGAGGTGCACTGACAGACAGGTGTGTGGATACCAGTACTGAAGTATCATGAACTCTACAGATTAGGGGTGAGGTTCACTGGCACCAGATGCGGAAAACAGTACTGTAATATCATTTACACTGAAGTCTAGGGCTGATGTGCTGTGGCACACAGGTGTGGGGGCTCAGTACTGTAATCTCTGGGGCACTGTGATAGGAATAAAGTGAGTGTACTCAGTAGTCCAAGGACTTGAGGACACTACAGACTAAAATGAAGGTGCGTTGACAGAAAGGTGTGAGTCTTATTACTGTAATATCACGTATATCGTAGACTAGGACAGATGTACCCTGACAGATAGCTGTGAGGGCCCAGAATTGTAATATCAGGTACAGTATAGAAAGGGTTGACGTATACTAAAAGATAGGTGTGTGGATCCCAGTACTATGATATCAGGGGCACTGCAGATAAGGAGTGAGGTGCACTGGCAAACAGATGTGGGAAACCAGTACTTGTGATATCATTAACACTGCAGACTAGTGCTGAGATGCTTGGTGTATCCAGTACTGTAATATCAAGGAGACTGTAGGTTGGGATTAAGGAGAGCTGCCAGACAGATGGAGGCACCCAGTACCTTAATATCAGATACACTGAAGAGTCGGCCTGAGGAGCACTAACAGACAGGAGTGTGGGCCCCAGTACTGTAATATTAGGGGCACTAAAGATAAGGGTTGGCACACAGATGTGGGGGACACAGTACTGTGATATAAAGGGCACTGCAGACTTGGGCTTAGGTACTGTGGCAAACAAGTGTGGTGTTTACTGTAATATCTAGGGCACTGACCGAAGTGACCTGACAGGCAGGTGTGTGTCCTAGTACTGTAATATCTGTTACTCTACACATTATGATTGAGGCCAACTGGTAGAGAGGGGGGAGACCCAGTACTCTAATATCAAGTAAACTGTAGTTTAGGGCTGGTGTTCACTGGCAGAGGAGTGTGTGGAATCCGGTACTGTCAGTGCTTAATTTGTGCTTGTTGTTTCCGGTGGTGAGCACCGGCACTTATTTTTGATGTCCGGAACTTAATTTTCTGCCTCAAGCATTTACTGCAAGCAAAAGATCCATATGGGAAAGACAGAGTAAGATAAAAACGAAAAGCGTCACAATGGGAGAAAAAAGAAAGCTGTAAGAGTGAGCTGAATGGGCAAGGGGTGGCTGTAAATGGATTAAAGAGGCCCGAGGTGAGTTCAGTATTCCGCTGCCTCATTATTCCGTGTTCGCACATTTAATTGCAGCAGCCCCGTGCTTAAGAGGAGGGCTTTGAGCACCGGCACGTTTTTATTTACAAATTAAGCACTGGGTACTGTGAGTAATATGAGGGTCCAAGGCAGGATTTAGAAACACTGACACGGCTGTGTGTATGTCCCATGCCAGAATGGCAGGTGGTGTCTGGGGTAAGGATAGGGTGAGGTGCTGTGCCACGTCTTTCGGCTGCACCGGTACAGGTATTGAAGTTCAGGAATGGATGCAGTGGCAGAGCTGTGAGAGTCCCTGGGCTACATCAGCAGAGAATGCTGGGGGTTCAGTGCGAGGTGCACTGGAAGAGCCGCGGGCAGTTCTCAGGAACATCCGAGGTGCTGCACATTAGGAGTGAGGTGTATCAGCAGGGCTGTGTGTGATGCCCTGGGCTGTAACAGAAGAGTGTACACACTGGACCAACCAAGTCTAAGGTTTGGGACATGTTGGTATAGGTGCAGGTGACTACTGGGCTCAACTGCCAGTGGGTTCCAGGGGAGTCGCTTCCATCGGTGCAGCAGGTGCACTGTGAGCCAGAGATCTGAGGGGCCTACAGAACCTGAATTTTGCTGCATTTTATAATTCAGACAGCAGTTGTGGGGGAGGGGGTGGAAGTGTTTCTCTTCATTGCACTACTGCGCATAGCACACTGGCTACCTTATTGGTGAGTTCTGTGTGGCTCTTGAAGGATGGTGGGTGTGCAAGCCAAGATGGGTGTTCTTTGGCTAAGTTTTGGGTGATTTTAAGACTGAAATAGCAAAGAGTACATAAGCCTGGGTCAAGGTGTACAAGCAAAACCGTCTGGCATCCCAATCCTGGATTAATAAGATCCTAGAATTAATCAATCAATCAATCAATCAATCAATCATGAATTTGTAGGGTGAGCTTTTCACCCATGTGGGTATCCAGGCGCCGTGACTACTGCGTAAGTCTCAGTCGGAAAGTTCATTCGAAGAGCCAGGTCTTGAGATGCTTTCTGAAATCCTGGATGGAGGGAGAGGTCCTTACCTGGCTGGGGAGATTGTTCTAGGATTTTGCTGCCAGGTAAGAGAAAGCGCGTCCGCTGTACATTTCCAGAGCTGTGTCAGATACACATAGAGATCCTGCAGAGAAACATTGACATCTTTTGGCAAAACTATGTGGGGTACTAGAACTGGACTAGCAGGTGTGCTGCAGGGCAGGATGTGGTGTATCTGCATGACTGCGTGGGGTCCTAGTACAGGAAAAGCACTTTACTCTTGGAGCTCCGCTCAGGAACAATATCCATCATCCTATGTATTGGGCTGCCAGCATAAATGCAGCCTACAACTGATTGGTGCAGATAAATGCCTAAGACAGAATTCAGCTGTGGGAACACAAACCTTCCAAGCAGAAAGGCTGAAGTCACAAAGAAACTATATTACACTACCTTCGTGGTGTCCGATAAAGTCCTGCTCTTTTGGAATGCAGTTAATATGGGGGAAGAAATGCCTCCATATATTTCCATTAGTCTACTCAAATGAAGGAAGAGACAGGGAGATAGTGAAAGAGAGAAAAAGAAAGTGAGAGGGAGAGAGATAGAGAAAAATAGACAGAGAGATGCCAGGGAGAATGAGAAAGTGAAAGAGAGAGATGAGACTAGTGAGCATCAGACATGGAGCGCGTCAGGACGAGAGACAGAACAATAACAAATACACAAGATTTCACAAGAAAAGGAATCATATCTGTGGCTAACATTGGGAGACATACCAATCACACTTTTACATCTGGCTTTAGACTGCTTTCGCCGTCTAGAGAACCTTTTGTCATTAATCCTCCACAAAAGCTCAATAGGTACTAAAAGAGATTGAGATTAGTGTCAGCCCTTCTCAGCCGTTTGCTTCGTGGTTTATTTATTGCTTGGTTGGTCTGTCCATTAAGGGCTTGGCATTTTGTGGATGGTTACATTATTCCTTGTGTGTTCCCATTGGGTTTTGATAGTACAGCCTTTGTGTGCTTTTTGTTATAGTAATGTTGCAACACAACATTTCAAATCAGGTTTATGCATTTTTTTAGGAAGTGCCTGATATTTTGCATGCCTGCTCCTGTTTTAAAAATGCAGTGCCATTCAGTAATCATCCTTGCATCATCTTTTGTATAACTTTGCTGTCAAAATAGCATGTTGTTGAATTTAAGAAATACCGGTTCTTTCTCAAATGTATCTCCAAAGCAATACCTTTTGTTGTGTGTGCCTTTTATGGTCACAACTTACAATGCCAACTACATTTTCTGATTCCTTTTCATAACATATCTATGAGGTCACAGCTTAGCATTGATATGGCTGCCAGTCAGAGACAGGTCTAGTCTCAGCCTCCATAATGTTGTAGCCATGGATGTTGCTTCATTACAGGATCTTTGTAGGACAGCTTGGAGCAACTCACAAAGTTACCCAAGTATTGCCAAACACCTCTCCTAATAAAAAGCCAGCCCTATTGACTTTGCCATTGTCTGCCAGCTTTGCCTAGTAGTGGCGTGCTCACACACCTTAAAATTAACTGTTACTTTAACGGGGTGGTGCATTATTTACGTTCTAGAAAGTATGAACTGGGCCCATTACTGTGACCCCCGCCCCGTTCCCCCCTCCCCGCCACACACTAGCGCTTGCCTTACCTTTCTATCTACCACCTACCCTCAAAGAATAGCACAGCTGAAGATAAAAGTTATCATTTAAGTCCTTTGATACCTGGGGGATGATTTACTGCACACCTTAAAGTAATATCTGTTTATAAAATTGCTGCTCACACGCATATATTTCTGTCTTCTTCACTCAACTGTTTGTACAGACTTCCTTTCTTTTAATTCTTGATACAGACATCTTATGATGCAGAAAATCAGCGAAATGTTCCTTTGTTCAATTATTTGACCGCAAAGAATGGCATCAGAGCATCCAGAAAGAAACATTGATGAGTGTGATTGTGCATCTATTCTGCCAGAAAGGGAAACACGCTTGTCTTTTAGGGTTGATTGTCAGGAAGGACCACAAACTTGTCTTTCAGGGTTGATTGTACGAAGTAACCTGCCAGAAAGGAAAAAGAGCTTGGTTGTGTGACTATCCTGCTAAGAAGGGCCACAAGCTTGTCTTTCTGGGTTGATTGTGTGTCTCTCCTACTAGGAAGGGCCACAAGCCTGCCTTTCAGGGTTGATTGTGTGTCTCCCCTGCTAGGAAGGGCCACAAGCCTGCCTTTCAGGGCTGATTGTTTGCCAAACCTGCCAGAAAGTTCCTGGCTTGGACTCCAGGGGCGACTATGCACCTATGCCTCACGGAAGGACCCACCCAAGGGCTCAATAGTTGATAATGCAATGGTCCTTCCACGAAGGGCCTGGCCAAAAATACATACACAAAGATAAGGGACTATTCGGATGGTGGAAGCATATAGAGCCATCAACAAGGGATGTAGGCTGAGAAACCATCCCTGGAAAAATCAGAAAAAGAACCCTCCTCATGATAGGAAAATTGGGCGCCCTCCCCTATGAGTAGGTTAGGGATTCATACCTTTAAGAATATAACAAGGAAGCATGCCCCAGGGAAGGCAAAGGAGGACCCATCCTCAGGACATTAGATAAAGGACCACCCCAAGGACAGAGGATAAGAAACCATCCCTAGGGTAGCAGAGTAAGGAACTGCACACAAGTCCGCATCATACCTAGGTCACAAGGTTAAGGAACCATCCCTAGGGCATCAGTATAAGGAACAGTCACCATGCACAGGATTTTTTAACAGCAGCATAGTTACAAGCTGTCAACCAGCACACGCCTCCAGCACAGGAGCAAAAACCTCATAGACGGCATCCGGCAGAAAAAGCGCCACTGACCTCAGTCAAAACAAAACGCTCTTTAATCTAAGGTTTTCCTTCTTCTTTTTCTGAAAGTCGACCTTACGCGCACACAAAGCACACACACACACACACACGCCATCTCTCTGTGTTCCGTCCCAGATAACACCCAGGGGCCTCGGGCTCTTTCTAAATGCGAGCCGTGCTATCTGCCGCGTTCATCGCCTCTCTCCCTGCCCACCTTCTTAAAACAGACACGTTAATTTCTCACTGGAGCCCGGATGCGAAAAATATTCATAGTGCACTCTTTGAAATACACTATATAAAACCCAAAGGCAAAAAGGTATTTTCAAAGAAGAGTGCCTGATAGTTCCCTTATGGGTTGTTAATCGACACCCTTTGGGCGGGAGGATTTCTACAATTTCCAGCACAAATATGAAATATTTTCAGGTTCATTGACAGTTTTCATTCTAGAGAGTTGAAATTATCAAACTCCACGTTTTCTCTTGTCACTCAAACATTCGGAGAATTAAGAGGTTCAACTTAATTTCATACGTCGCTGCACATCAAGTAAACACAATTCCTTCTTTCCACTTTTTTTTCAGCCACGCGATGATGTATTTCTTGGGGACCGAGTTGAACTGATAATAGCAATCTTTCCTTTTCTGGAGGGACTCCTAAATCCGGAGGAAAATACACATGTAGGATTTTCTCGAGGGTTGAGCAGCAAAAGAATGGTTTTGTGGAGGAAATTCCATCCACATTTCACTAACACAAACCACACAATCTGGAACTCAGTCTTGTATCGAAGCACCAGCAGCAGGGACTCACACCTGCTTTAAAAAAGGTGGCCGCCATGACACAGAGGAGCATATGTAAAGAAAATGGCGCATCAGAATCAATGCGCCACTTTTCTTGCGCCCCCCCCCCAATGGCACCATGGGTGCGCCGTATTTATAATACGCCACACCATGGCGCACGATGCCACAATAGCGTCAACATTTTGGGCGCTTTTGTGGTGCTTTGCTGCACTAGCGCCAACATTTTTTACGCTAGTGCAGCAAAGCACAGGAAGCCCCATAGGAGATTATGAGAGCATCATTTAATGCCCGCCATGAGCAGGCGTGAAAAATGACACCAAAGATGGGGCATTGAAATCTAGTAAATTTCTCTGGGCCATTTTTTGGACCTCCTTGTGTGGGAATGCCCCCCCTTGCATACATTATGCCTGGTGCAGGCATAATGTGGCACAAGGGTTTGCAAAGTCACGCAATACATGCATTACAAAACTTTGTAAATATGGCTTTGGGAAATTGCCTCCTTAACGCCACATTAGCGTAAAGGAAATGACGCTAGTGTGGCACAAGGGGACGCAAGGGGCTTGTAAATATGCCCCAGAGTATCTTAATATGTGGCTGCTTTCATTCTACCAGTGGCTCTGTTCTCCTCCCAGCGGAGGGTGGTGCCAACATAGATGTGCAATACACCAGGTGGCAGGTATCCCTCCAGACACTCCTCAACTGTGGAGAGAGAAAGTATCTCACCCATTCAACAGCAGAAGAACCAGGGGTCTCTCACTCAGCTACTGAAGATAAGGCGCCCACACTTCATAACTAGAGTCAAGGCACTCGTTTTTAATAACTAGTGACAAACTTGTTACGCTGCTTTGTAAATACAAAGCCAACACATATTCCTCCTGGCAACAGGGACCAGACAACATCATCGTCTTAACATCTAGGTAGAGAAATTAAAGTCGGGTTGACCTTTGGAGAAGTATAGGGATTTCCTAACAGGCCCATAGGGCTTGGTCAGAAGAGGTCCGGACAGCAAAGCTTGCTGTATGATGGAGCATGTCTTTAGCACTGTTGGCATTTTATAGTTATCAGAATGTAGGAGGATGTCAAGGCAACAGAGACATCCATACGTTCTTTAACAGCCAAAGGAAAACCTCTAAGCCCAAACCTCATTTGCTACGGCAAGCAGCTGTCCAAGGTCTGCAGAAGACAAATCCTTTGCACTTAGTGGCCCAAGCTGGGGCCTCCAGCACTAAATAGTTAACAAAGGAGAACTTCTTAAGCTGAAAATAAGTAAGAACCTAACCCATCAAACTCTCACAGTTTAAGTTGGATAAATCAAAATGTCAACCATTGTGATAGGAAGCACAAAACAAAATCAACCAAGAAACGGATGGTCAAGCTGCTAGAACTAACAGCCTGGCAAACCCTCCAGTTTGAAAGGCAGTGTTCAAGGAATCTCCATTAATTATAAGTTAAATGCAAACAACATATATTGCTTACCAGACAGAGAGAGAAATTGTGCATCGTGAAATACCAGCAATCTATGCATATTCTGCACTCAGTGGCTACAACCAAAAGACTCTCAGCAGTAAGGTTATAAGTAAGGTTGTAAGAAAGAGCATATGCAGCTTCCAAACTAAAGCAGATGGGGACACTGCTGAATGTGCATCGATTAACAGAGTAATAGAGAACACGCCTTCCCCCCAAAATAAAAACAATGAAAATGAAAAATGTATCCTGTATACTTCGGTACAGGAAACATGAACATCTCATTAGTGAGTAACTAAGAGCCTATATCCTACAACAATTAAAATTTGTTCCAGAAAACATATACCTTCAACTTCTATGACCAGAAAACACAGTCAACAGCCACTGGACATGGCCCTCGATGCGTATAGACTCATCCCTGCAATGCATACATATTTTTATCCTTTGATAAAATGAATGACTTCTTCCTGGTGAGGAAGAGAGTGGCCTATTGGCCCCAAATATGTAAAGTTCGCTTAGATGTGACACCCAGGTGCTTACGCTGACATACCATGTCTCTCAAGCATGTAAGACACAGCAAGACTCCATGCTATGGTCAGGGCTGATTTTTGGGATCCATGTTGGATAGTCCCTGCTCTGACATGGCACAAGATGAAGGGAAGGATGCAGCTTCCCTAGACTTTGGCAGATGGAGTTGAAGGAATGAGACCAACATTGAAATGTGAGAGGGTGTAGATAGCGCTACACTTCGAAATGCCCTTTTAGGAGGGGACTGATGAATAGTGTTCCTGAGCACTGCCATTTGGATGATGGGAAGAGGACTGGGGTGAGCCAGCAGATTCTACGGTTAGGAGTCACGAGTTTCCACAGAGAGCCTGCCTTTTTGCCTTTACTTAAGAGCTACTTCAGCAAGGCTGCTACTAGCCAGGTGCAGAGTCTAAGCACTTCATTGGATACTCTTGCTTGAGTCCAGCATCATCATTACCTGCTGTGAGAGCCATGGCTGTGTACAAATGTCTCTGCACTGCAGCCAGAAATTGTGCTCTGCAAAGAAACCAACCAAAACTAGTTCCTAGACTTTAGAGAGTAGATCAACTATCCCTGCCTGAAAAACAAGTATGGAAGGTGGGATGCAAACCATCACACTTTGTTCCAGTTCCAAGTTCTTCTTTACAAAGGTAGAGAGTACTCCACAGAGTACTAGAAGAATTGCTGCAATCCAAAGCTGGAGTCTGCATGATAGACAGTCTCCCAGAGGCAAGGGGACATCACCCGAAGTCTGTGCAACTTGAGGGAGAAGCTGTGTGTCTGCCTAGCAGCTAGAAGCTTAGCTGCCTGCTTAGAGAAGCAAGGCGAGTCTCTGGCCCTACACGAGGAGAGACTAAGAGGTTGAAGCCCAGTTGTGTTCCCAGTGAGCTGACTTGTACTAAGAGCATGCCTTGCGATGACCAGAGCTGTGAGAGGTCATCCATCTTCCCTGTGTTGTTCATGTGGCATAATATTGCATGAAAGAACCTGAACACCTGGAGGCCACAACTGCTGACAAAGTGTGACTGCTGACAAGGTTTTCAGTGCTGCTAGTAGTAAGTAGCAAGATCCCAGACACAGCCATTGCAGTGGCCCTGCACTCACTGACAAGAGGCACTGACAGTACGCCTCAAATGCCACAACACAACCACTTTTGCACTGAGCTGTGTCCCATGGACAGCTAGAACTTGGCAGCGTTTTAAGACTGAGACTATGTCTAGTGTAAAACAGACAGACCTGCACATTAGAAGAAATACCAACTGCCAGCTTTTATGCTTTTTCTAGATACAAACTGAACTCATGTTATATTATGTTATGTTATTTTATATTATGTTATGTTATGTTATGTTATGTTAAATCAATTTATAGAGGGTAACGTTTACCCGAAGGTGTCTTGGCACTAGCTTGAATGACAACACGGACCAGGTCCCTTCCTGTGTACCACAGAGCCTAAGAACTAGAGAAATCCAGATCAGTGTTAAACAGCCAGGTTTTCACGGCTTTCCTTAAAGCCAGTAAATTAGGAGCTGATTTGATGGTGATAGGCAAAGCATTCCAGGCCTTTGTTGCTCCTGGCATTTAAACCTAGGGACAACGGCACACTTAGCGGATGCTGAACTTAGTGTCCTTCCTGGTGTACACCAATTGAAAATGTCTTTGAGAAAGGCAGGACCTAGATTATTTAATGCTTTATAAGCAAAGCAGAGAGCCTTAAAAACAATTCTCTGCCTTATAGGGAGCCAATGAAGTGTCTTGATGTGTTTTGAAACCAAGAGATGTTTAGGAATATTCAATAATAGGCGGGCTACAGCATTCTGCAGTTTGTAATTCATTCAGTGCATACTGATGAGCATTGAGGAAACGGCCATTGCAATAGTCCAACTTGGCCATCACTAATGAGGTCACAAGCAGTTTCTGTAGATATTCAGGAATGTAAGGAAGGATATTTTAGAGACCTGAGAGTAAAAAAAGCAGAAGAAGTTACTGCATTGACATGGTCCATATAGGACAATCAATTGTCAATTAGAACTCCCAGATTGCAGGTTTTAGCTACTGGGACCGGAAATAAGCCCATTTCCTGCGGCCACCAGGAATGGGTCCAGAAGGAGGTCTGGGCTCAAAACAGTAGCACTTTAGTCTTATCTGATTTAAGTCTAAGGGAGTTCCAATTCATCCATGTGTTGACTGCCCGCATACAGTCACAAAATCTAGGCTCAACCTATATGTCTCCACTAGCAAAGGAGACGAAAATATGTGTGTCATCAGCGTAGAATGGAAGCGAGAAGCTGTAAGATCTGATTAAGTCAGCCAGAGAGGTGACACAGACATTAAAAAGAGTTGGGCTGAGCAAGGACCCCTGGGAAACCCCTCAAGGAAGAGAAAACGATTGTGAGACAAATTCACCCAGGCGAATCACCTGCTCACAATCAGATAGGAAAGACTTCAGTAACTCTCACGCTGCTTCATTGATCCCAATATTAGCAAGGCATTACAACAGCCACTCATGATTGACCGTATCGAAGGCTGCTGATAGATTGAGCAGAATAAGAGTGGCCCTCCCTCCCTGGTCGAGAGACAGTCTGATCTCCTCAGTAGCCTTGATTAGTGCTGTCTCCATACTATGGCCACTGCAGAAGCCAAACTGAGTATCATTAAGAATATTGTAGGAGTTTATAAAGTATACAAGTTGTCTGTTGATGGTTTTTCCCACAAGTTTGGTAGGAGTAGGCAAGATATGGGGCGGTAGCTAATAAGGTCCTTAGGATCCAAGTTGGTTTTCTTTGTAAGAAGGAGCACATAAGCTTTCTTCCAAGTTGCTGCAAAACACCCAGACTTAAACATGAGATGAAAATGTCTGAAAGCATAGGAGCTAAAGTCTCTGCTGCTAACTTAAACATTCTAGGGGGACAAGGGACAAGGGACAAGTGGGGACCCAGCTTTAGTAGTGGTGATTAATCGTATGACTTCCTCTGAAGAGAGAGAAGCAAACTCTCCAAGGCACAGACCCTTCCCCAAGGGTTTTGAGAAGGCCGGGTCTGCAGGAGAAGGAGGGGTTGAGGAGAAGAAGTTACTGTAGACAGCTTCCACTTTTTGCTGGAAGAAGTTGGCCAGGGAAATACAGAGTTTGACTAGTACCCGAAAGATTGTTATTTGGTGCAGTAGTCAATTTGATGACTGTATGAAACAGTTCTTTGAAAGGACTTTTGGTTGTTCTATCTTATTGGTAAAGTATGACACTTTCTCCTTGATAATCATAGCTTTGTACTCTGCCAGGCAGTTCTTATACTTAGCCCGCCCCTCCTCTTTGTACTCTGATCTCCATCTCCTCTCCTGCCGTCTATAGCTTTGTTTGAGGACCCTAAGCTTTTCTGAGAACCAAGGATCTGATGTTTTGCCTCTCTTAGGTTTAACCATTTTTACTAATGCCAGGGAACGAGCAGCAGAGTCTAACCAGATGTTATAAGGAGATATAGCTGCATCGATGTCTTTAGAGTGGGCAGGCAATCGGGCTGAATTTTGTCAAGACTTTTATTGCAGATTCCAAGTGAGTAATACAGTGGACAGCACACTACTGTGTCTGTTGTTTGACTGTTCGAGGTCTGAATCTTGGCTCCCCACAATACCTCCCTCAGAAGCCTATGGCCCCTTGTCCTCACTATCATGAGAGTTACGTGAGTATTTAGGAGAGCACTTGGCACAGTTTTCAGAATGGACCCCCTGACACCAGAAGCAAACGACCCCCTCCACCATAGTTGTGGTTAAGCAGCCTCTGTCGGCCACTAAATGAGGTCTGACAACAACCAAAGCAAGGAGAGAGAGAATAGCAGCAGCAAGGGAACACTCAACAGCTACAGCCAGAAAACATGGAATAACTATAGCCAATAAATAAATAACAGCAATAACCAAATAACCAAGAAAATCTGAACAGAACAGCCAACTCACATGTCTCAAGCCAGAAAAATGGTTTAACAGACAGGAAACGAATATAGCCAAAAAATACTGAAAACTTTAACCAGAAAATATGGAATGGCTGTTGCATGGACACAGTGGAAGTATATATCCTGGAAACATTGGACGGCATTGCCTGGGAAAACTGAACAGCTATAGCCATGCAATACAGAACAGCAACAGCAAAGAAACAACAAATATGTATAACCAGAAAACATAACAGCTCTAGACATTCAACATCAAACATAGTCTTTGACCTCTGAATAATTATGTCCAGAAAACTTTGACCAACTATTGATCAGCTATAGTCGGGAAACATCTCTTAATTAGATCAGGAAACACTGAATTGTTATAGACAGGACTCACTGAAGATCTATAGATGGATCAGTTATAACAAGGCATCTTTCTACAGCTACAGAAATGCTGATCACAAATAGCCAGGAAATACTGTAAAATTACAATCAGAACACACCCAACAGCTATAAAAAGGCAACCCATGCCATCGATAGCTACACAGCTAAAGGCAGGAAAAAACTAAACGTCTCTCTCCTTGAAGCACTAATAGGCAGCCAGGAAACACCAAGCAGCTGCTGTCAGAAGCAATGGATTAGCTATGGCCAAATAATGATTAGGCCCAGATAGGATGAATGAGGATCAGGGAGCAGGTGTAACCAGGAGGCACCCATGAGCTGTACCAACAATGAACCGATGGAGCCAGGATGCACAGTGCAGCTACAATCAGGAAATCTGAACAATAATTGCCAAGAAACACATGATTCCTATTGTTAGGAACTAACTTTTAACCTTGGGAAACACTCAATATCCATAGCAGGAAGCAATGAACAGCTAAAGCACAGCAACAATCAATGACATACCCAGGAGGCAACAAACAGTTTTAGCCAACAAATCTTGAACAGCGATTGTTGGTGGAAAACTGAGTAGCCATAGCAAAGGGAACACGGAACAGGTATAGCCAGGAGACGCTCAACGGGATAGCCAGCAGATGTTCAACAACTAAACAACTAGACCCAGGAGTCAAGAAACTGAGGCCCATATTTATACTTTTTTAGCGCCGCATTTGCGTCATTTTTTAACACAAAAGCGGCGCAAACTTACAACATACGGGCCCATATTTATAATTTTTTAGCGCCGCATTTGCGCTGCTTTTTGACGCAAAAGTGGCACAAACTCACAAAATACAATTGTATTTTGTAAGTTTGCGCCGCTTTTGCATCAAAATATGACATATTTGCGGCACTAAAAAAGTATAAATATGGGCTCCAATTGCATTTTGTAAGTTTGCACCGCTTTTGCATAAAAAAGCAGCACAAATTCGGCGCTAAAAAATGTATAACTATGGGCCTGATTTTGGCAGGAAAAAGCAAACTTGTATATCTGGCAACAATATATGAGTATAGCTACAAAAAATCAACAGCTATACACAGGAAGACAAATTGCTGCAGTCAGGAGCAGTGATCTGCGGGAGGAATGGATATTTTCGGCTTCATTAAAAAGGAAATGGATGGAGGCAGTTTTGTTAAGTTTGAAAATATTGAAGCGAGATTTAGGTTTTGGTCAATGATGTAACCAAGGGCCATATGTACGAACACTTTTTCCCATAGACACAGAATGGGTAAAAACCTTTGCTACATCTGGCCCCAAGTTATTTGGAGAACAGGGTCAAGGCGTGAGACATAGCATATGTTTAGTAAGCCATTTTTTAAAACAAAATAAAAAGTCTTTGAAGTGCAGGAAGAATAATTCAGTGGTTGTAAGGCTTAATTTCAAGGAAACCAACACCAACCAATTTATGAGATTTTACAGAAAGATTTTAGTTTCAATAGGTCAAAGGGAATTTAGACTTGGAGGTACAGTTGAGCATCATCTGCATATTGAGGCAAAGCAATATTTTAGTAGCTCGGTCAGTAAGATTTATGATGGTGAGCTTCAGATTTTCCAACATTCATGCTGGCATATAATGTTAAAATATATTACATGAGAAGCAGGTACATGAGAGGAGTCTAAGTGGCAGTGGAAAGGGAGAGGAATGTGGACTGGTAGAACTAAGTGAGAGAAAACACAATATTTTGTAAAATAACCAACCTTTTTGAGGACTTTCAAAACACGGAGGGAGAGAGTGTATGTGTTTTTGTCTGTATGTAAAAGTTCCTGGTAAAATCCGACAGACACCTCACCATACCCGACTGAAAGCACAAGTACCCAACTATGGTATCAGAAATACATTTTTTAGGGGGGTCTAACACCCCAAACACCCCCTTGAAGCTATGCCCCTGGATTGATCCTAGTAATTCCACATAGGATTGAAGAGGGAAGCTGAAAGCATGGATCTGTGGACCGCACCACATTTAATCAATAGGGGAGGAGATTTGAAAGAGTTGGTTTTTACAAATGGGTTCGAGCTGAGATTAAAGAGGGAATCCTTTCAGCAATTCACCTTCACCCCTAATTCTGGACGAAATGATATTAGGTAGGGTGACACGGTAAATGGTGTCAAATGATGCTGAAAGGTCTAGCAGAACTAGGAGACAGACGTCTGCCTCGTCCTGAATATTCAGAAGAGGAGCTAGTTCTGTCCTACACTTGGGAAAACAATCAGCTTAATTAGCTACTAACCTACACTCGATTCGCCTTCCACATTCTTTCCTAACAAAGTGCCCTGATACCTTACACATCAGTCTCTCTGCTTTGTAAACCATCGTTTTCGAGAGGTTCCCCTACTTTCACAGGTGGATGAATGGTGGGATAACTGTTTGTCTTTTGGCTTCCTCTGCAACCAATCAGCTGCTTCAGCCAGAAGGCAACAAGATCAAACGGTACAGCCTATAGGAAGTGAACAGGTATATCCTGAGGACATATGATAGCTTTATAAAGAGAAAGAAACAGAAATAGCAAGGAAATATTTAAGAGCCACAGCCAGGAAAAACTAAACAGTGAAAGTCACGAAACACTGAACAGCTGTATTTAAGAAACACTGTACATTTATGACTGGAAAACAATAAACTGCAATAATTAACTGATCAGTCACAACCAGGAAGCATCAGAAAAAAGATATACCATGAGACAGTGAACAGCTACCACGAGAAAACCATCAACATTTGTATATGGTAAAAAACTACAGACAGAAGACACCGAACAGTAATAGCCAGGAAACACTGACATGCTGCACCAAGGAAACACCCAACAATGTAGCTAGATAACAATTGCCAATTTTGGGAAATAACACACAGTGATAACCAGGTAACATTGCACAGCTATAAACAAACAGTTGCAACCAGGAAACAACAGTAGTCAAGGATCACTGAACAACTACATCCCAAAAATATTGAACAGTTAAAGCTTGGAAATTATGAATAACTGTAGCCATGAAATATTAAAAGGCTGTACTCAGAAAGAATTCAACATTTATATCAAGGAAACACCCAACAGCTATAACCAAAAAATGTCGAACAATTATAGCCAGATAACAATAACCATGTAACGATGATCAACATTTACAGACAGGAAACACTCAGAAGCTCAATTCAGGCAAACAATAAACAATTATTTCTGGAAACAACAGACAGAGGTCATTAAGAAACACTCATACCAGCTATACACAAGAAACACCATTTAGCCATATTACCAAACATTGAACAATTATCGCTAGAAAACAAAGAATCACCTTTCACAAAGAAACAATCATCAAATACAGTCAGGAAGCATCAGAATCAACAGTTACAGACAGGAGACGGTGAACAAGTGCAGGCAGGAAACAATAAAATAGCGAAAATACACTAAACAAGTGTAGGCAGGAAATGTTGAACCGATGTAGCCAGGAAACCTGTTTCAGTGCACACAGGGATCACTCAACAGCCATAATCGAACAACAACGAACTGTCACTAACAGGAAGCAATATTATTACCTGGGAGCAGTGAACAGGTAAAACCATCAAACATCGTAGCCAGAGAGCACTCAAGAGTGGTTGTCAAGTGAAAATGAACAGCTATAGGAAGGAAATAATGAACAGCTGTAGCAAAGAAAAGGTCATTAGGTGTTGGCATGATCCGGTGCCTAGCCACAAACAAGAATTGGTGGAAGCAGTGCACAGCTGCAGTCTGGAAGTGGCAAACACTTATAGATATGAACTAGTCAATAGCTGCATCCTAGACAAGGATATAGTTGCAGCCACAAACCAACAAAGAGTGATTACCAGAAGATCTCCGGATCTGTGGGCATGGATGGAACATGTAGCAGTTAAAACCATAAATTGCTGAACTACTGAGAACCAGTGAACAACAAAACCGGAAAAGAATAAGCCAAGAATAACATAGAAACATAATACGGAAACAATAAGCCAAAAAACACTGGATAGCTAGTGTTGGGAAGAGCACAAATAGGATAGCCTGGGAAACAATCAACATATATGGATAGAAGAAACGAAGTGACTGTAGCAAAGAAACAGAGAATAGCTGTGTCCAGGACAGGACACACTTAACAGTCAAAGCGGAACAGTTATAGCTAGGGACAGCGCATTGTAGCAAATACTGAACTGCTATACCTAAGAAACCATAAACAGCAATAGCTAAGAAGAACTTAAAGGGCTGTAGCTAGGAAACAATGAACAACTAGAATTAGAAAAAATTCGCCAGCAAGAACTAGGAAATGCAGGATGGCTAAAGGTGGGAAGAAGCAAGGTGCTACGGCGAAGGAACGCTGAACAGTTGTAACCAGGACACCTGAAATAGCCGTAGCCAGGAAGCACTTGGCACTCACAGCTAGGGAATAATGGACAGCTGCAGCAGCTAGGAATACCGAACAGTTACAACTAGGAAAACTGAAAATTTAGCCAGGAAACAGTCATATACTTAAAAATAACAGGTAAAATACTTTCCCAGGAAATTGGCCAGCATGTCACGAGCTTTTGCGATGAGAAGGCAGTAAGGTGGAATCAAGAGTTCAGAGGAGGCAGTTAAAGGTCTGGTAAAGGTTTTTGAAAAAAACATCTATTTATTATATTTATGTAGAATCTAGCAATCTTCTATTGGGCTATCAGTCCAATGAAAGCAACTGAGTCAACTCAGATGCCACAAATTGTATCCCGAGGCAGACGGCCTGAGTAACCTGAAGATTAGAACATTTTGACCTTGTGGGTCGTTGTGCTGGCCGGGCAGGATGTGGGTGTGTTTTGATTTAATAGTATCTCTGCTATCTGAATCATTAGTTTTGTAAAGCGCTTATCTTAGAGCCTGAAAGTTCAGTGGTGAATGTTACATTCTCTCCGGATGCAATGCTGATAATTAGCTTTACTAACTATTGTACCAGTGCCACCTGACATTGCAAACTCTGCAGTGCAAAATTATAGAAAAAATAAGTAATTTAAATCTCAAACAAGAAGTTAGATATAGTAACGCTAATAATAGATTGTGAGCACAATTCATTTGAGACATCCTTTTTCAGGAATAAGCACGAGGCACATGAATACAAAGCTGCTCTTTGAACAGCTGAAAGCCCAAGGGACAGAGATGGCACTTATAAATTAAAGGTTCACCCAGGAAACATCCACACAATAACTACAAATTAAGTATTATATCTCTCAAAGTGGCTGGCAGCATTGAGCATCCAACCCTCAAAAACCCAAGCTGGAGTATTTATCAGGCAAAGCTAGATAATGCAATCAACAAATGATGATATCCAAAAAACCAAAGAACCCAGAACACCAGCATTCAACACTGTAAATCAATTAACCAGCAATCCAAGGCAAAATAAATGGAGCAATTACATGCTGTCGCCAAACACACAATCAAACAACAACCAATAATCCAAGCCATGGATCAATGAGAACAAAACACCTAGAGTTAGAGAATGACCAACATTCAAAAGCCTATAGTACTAGACGATCTAACCTTCAATGGAAGGCTACAAAGTGTACTACACAGCCAGAATAAGAGGACGTTTCAGCCCAACCATCTCATCTGAAAGCGACGTGGCATTAAGCACTTAACACAGTCAAACACCCATCAACAAACTTGCTCTGACACAGAAAGCACTTAACTCCAAGACCATGATAAGGTGCTCACTCAGCCATCAACAACACAAGCCATGAATATAGAACACTAAAAGGCTACTCCCAGAGAAGGCAATCAACTACCCATTAACAGCACAAGCTATGGAACATAGAGCACTTAACAGCTAAAGCCAGAACATGGTACACAAACACCAATATTCAACGCCACAACATGGTGAGCATTTAGCAGCTAAATACAGAGCACACTTAACCTCCGTGGCCACTTAATGGAGATCACTTAACAATTAGTGCCAAAGAACATCAAGGCCCCAACTACAAGTTGGGTGGATCAGTATCCCTGGGAACACTGTGCCCAATTTTAATGCCCAAATTTACTTGCCAGAAAATGTAGCTGGTAAAATCGCATAAGGCCTCGGTCCCAGCCCAACCCTCTTCGACAGCATGGGGGGTGCAGAACGCAACCCCCGCCCCAGGTCTCACATGACCCTCACCTGCTCTCTGATGACCTCTACATTCTAATATTCCCTACAGTCCCTCCTCTCATTTATCACCTTCTGTGGGCCTAGTCTACTTAGGGCTGGTGTATTTATTAATGTTCATGAGTGCAATCCATAGCATGGCAGTACTAGGCAGAAGCTGTCTTGTACAAAACGTGCCAATAGATTTGCCATGCCATCATTGCACAGCAAGCTGAGGCATATCCCTTCAAGGAGGCATTTACCCAACAATTTCTTTCATTTCTGGAATCCAGTCATTCATTACTGCCACACTCTAAAAAACCTTTGTTAAAAGCCCCAGAGAATTGTTACTTGTCCTACATGATACCTTTCCTATAATACCAGTTTTTCTTGACCATTTTGTGTTATTTGACATCCTCTGAACTGTTCATGCTTACATGAATGCAAGGACAAAAAATACCTTTATACCAGGCAAAGAGTAAAGCATTATATATAGTCATGGCAAATTCAAGATGGCTGCAATTTTTACTGGAGCTCTGTAACAGTTTTCTACTTTTACCTTCATTCTCAATGTCAGACAATGACGTTTCCTGATATCTTTCACTCAAATAGCGTCATGCATGAGGCCAACATGCAATTAAACCTATAACCTGATGGCTGTTTGCATTCTGTCAACAGACTCATCTCTTGTCAGACATTGTTAGAAGAACATAGTCTGATGGTCAATAGCTCAGAAACACAGATTCACCAAAACGCTGTTGCAGACAACTTGATGATCCCTTTGCTCTCACCGCTAACTCTCAGCATCCCCCCAACATCTACTTGCAGTCCCTCAGATAAAGCTCCTTTATGTAGAGAAAGGGAGTAGATACAGCAGTATCACTTATTAAGCACTCAAAACAAGACCCCTGCTTACCTGGCAAAAAACTAGCCCTGCCTGAGAGACCCATCAGACCAGGGATCCTGGCTGGAGTCAGACTAGAGGTAAAACAATGCAAGAACGAAAAAACAGAAGGCAAACCTTGTACCTTCATGACGGCAGGATCTGCAACATCATCCCTATCGCCATCATTTCTGCACCAACTCTCCTACAATCAGAAAAAGCTGAAGGCATCTCACTTCACAGAGCCTGCCCTTGACCCCCCCCCACCAATGATTGTACCTTCCAGAGGGGGCATACACCACTGATCATCAATCTATTGCTCTCGAGCTAGGTTCACGATCTATGAACACCAACACATATACATTAATGCCAAATTCTAATGTTTTCCTCAAGTGAAACCTGTTATTAAGAGCAGACATCAACAACTCAGTCTGGGAAAAGGCAGAGGCCAGCTTCTAATACACCAAGAACAGAAGGACCTTGCTTCACCATATCTAAAAAGTAGAATTCTGAAACACTTAGACATATGCATGCCTAAAGCAGCTGAAATGCCTAAATATAAGCATGCAGCTTGTTTTTCATTTTAAGCCCTCGAACAATGCACCCTCTAACCCTAACAAACTGAAAACAACAGGTTCCCACACTCATTATCTTAGGATGAGCTTTTAGAAATGTTAACGATGCTGGTGCCCCCATGTCCACTATCACACCACTAAAAGCCATACACTAGACAGTGACCAGACTTGTTGCCACCCCAGGTAGATTTGACTACCTCACCCCAATATTGTGTGAGCTTCACTAGCTGCTAATCATGGCCAGGATGCAATTCAGGCTCCTTTGGCCTGGCCTACAAGCCATTCAAAACAACCACCTGCCTTATCTAGATGCCCTGCTCCACTTCTGGTACGCTAAGAAGCCTCAGAATAAGAAATATCTTCCAAATTAAGTTTCTAAATTTGAAGCAACTTTTTCTCAGAAGACGCCTTGCACAGGCGCAGGTACTCCTTTACCTCAAGAAAGTGCCCATCCATTTATCTTCAGAAAGCATCTCAAACACCACCTTTTCTGCACGATCCTAAACTAATGCTCAACTAACCTAAATGATGTTACTTCTGTGAACGCTACTGGACTGTTATAGGGGCATTAGACTTTCTTCCTGCTATTTCTTATGGTCAATCATCTTCTTGAAGGTTTAAAGTGTTTTCTGATAGTAAGTCACATGTAAGGATCCCTGATTCTTTGTTGTCTATTGTTGTCTAGTAGCACTAGATATGATTGTTAAATAAAATAAATAAATAAATGCCCAAAAGTAAACCAACAAGCGTCAACTAGTTTTAAACCACACCACTTGAATGATGCGTTGAACCAATGGAGACCACAAACTTTTCAGAAGGTGCCTCTTCTGAAATTACTTTAAGCGCTACATAAGATCCCTGTCCGCCTGAAGCAGCTCCTGCATTGCTTTTCCTCCGACCATCCCCATCTCTGTGTCAAGTGCTTAGAAGTGATAACCTGGCATAATGCAGAACTCTATTAAATACAGTTCAACAGCACAAATTAAGGGTAATCCAGTCATTATGATCCACAGTCAAGAGGCAGGTGCTCTTAACAGGTAGAATCAAGAAATACAAAAACATCACAGATCCAAAGCAGTGCACAGCCCATCTGGCATGCTGCCAAACACATGTAATTCAAAGGTTACTGGGAGAATGGCAATCTCTCACCAGATAAAGTGAGAAAATATCTAACACATGACCCACATAGGTTACAAGTGATGTTATGTTATGTTACGTTACAGTACGTTACTGTATGTTGTATTTGTTTAGCACATGTACACCATAAGTCTTGGCACTACTTTCCTGGGGGCAGTTGGCATTACAGTGTGTTAAGGGAGATTATGAGGGCAAGAGAAAGGTATTTAAAGAATGTCTGAAAAGAGGGAGAAAGGGTTCTGACCGAAGAGATTGGGGGTGTTCCAGGCTTTGGCAGCAGCCACAAAAAGGACGAGCGTTAAAAGACGCAGTTGTAGATTTTGGAACTTTGACCAGAAATTGGTTCTTGGACCTTAGAATCCATACGATCTGTGTGTTTCTGTGCCATTCAAATGTTGTTACTACGAAATGTTGTGAAGACAAATAGATGGTTCGGTGGGAGATAGTCATGGCCTTAAATATTATTCTATGACTCGAAGCCAACCAGTGTCGGCATTTAAGTCAGGGAGAGACGATCTAGTAGTTAGTAACACTGCAGGTCAAGCGAGCAGCAGAGTTCTGAATGATTTGTAATTGAGAAACAGTTTTTAGAGGCGCTGAGAAAAACAGGGTTACCTTAATCAATGTGATATAGAATTATGGTGTTGATTATGGTTAGATGGTGACACTGGTCCACAGAGGGAAGATGGTCATATGGTAGTCAAAGCAAGTGCTAACTAATTTATAACTATGATGAACAAATGTAGGACTTGAGTCCAAGAGAATGCCTACGCTTCATCTAGTAAGTACTGTGGATGGGCAAGGAGCTATTAAAGATGGTCATGAAAAATCTTGGGCACCGGCTGGATCATGGGGGATGACTAAAGTTTCCAGTTGGCAAGATTTAGTTTCAGAACATTTTTAAACATTCACCAACCAATCAAATGAAGCGTGCCATGCACGAGTGGTGAAGAGGATACGTACCGTATGATCTGCGTGCATTTAGAATTTTAGGCACACATGGGATGAGAGTTCAGCCAAGGACGGCATGTAGATGTTGACTAATAAAGGATCTTGATCCTTGTGGGAAGCCACAGCTGAGAGCTTTGGCTCTCACATGGGCTGTGATTGGAAAGGAGGTAAAGTCACTACTTGGTAAAGGTTGGACAGGTAAGAATTGAACCACTTTAGAGAAGTAGCTTGGATTCCTATATTCTGGAGTCTAGATCAAAGAATGGTGTGGTTAATGGTGTCAAAAGCAGCCAATAGGTAAAAAAAAGCCAAGGCCATTAGCTACCAGAATCCACCAGGATGCAAATATTGTCATTGGCCGCCAGTTCAGTGCTTTTACCCACCTGAAACGCAATCTGATGTGGGTGAAGTAGGTTTGATATTCAACATGTTTTTGTAGCTTGTCAAACACTGTCTCTCCAACAGTTTTGACAAGTAAGTAAGAATGGAAATGGGGGGATGGTTGTTTAAATCGGCTGGCCCAAGGGTGGGCTTCTGCAGTAAAGGTGTAGCCACAGCCGTTTTCCACTTATTAATGAAGAAACCATAAGTGGAGGAACAGTTAAACAAAGTGGCTAGTTCAGTAAAGGGAAAGAGACTAAGATCAAGGAGTTAATCTGGTAATTCCAGGGTTATAAGATCTGTAGAAAATCGGCTGATTAGGTGCATTTCGCCCACAGAATATTTTGGTTGCTGAATTCATGTGAAATCTTCAGGTACAATACCAGCCAGCATTGAGGTATAATACAAGGTATTGGGAGCGGAATTACCAATTTCCCTCTTTGTTAAGGAGACACTTAGGGTCCCACTTAAAAACCCCGTTGTAGGAGGCTGGCCTGGTTTGTAGTGGATGCCAAGGGGTACTTACAGTCTGCACCAGGTCCAGTTATCCCTTATTAGTGTAGAAGAGGTGTTTCTAGCAGCTTAGGCTGATAGAAGGTAGCTATGGAGAGCAGCTTAGGCTGAACTAAGAGACATGCAAAGCTCCTACTATACCACTGGTGTCATATGCACAATATCATAAGAAAACACAATACACAGATATACTAAAAATAAAGGTACTTTATTTTTACGACAATATGCCAAAAGTATCTCAGTGAGTACCCTCAGTATGAGGATAGCAAATATACACAAGATATATGTACACAATACCAAAAATATGCAGTAATAGCAATAGAAAGCAATGCAAGCAATGTACAGTCACAATAGATTGCAATGAGAGCACATAGGTATAGGGGCAACACAAACCATATACTCCAAAAGTGGAATGCGAATCACGAATGGACCCCAAACCTATGTGAGCTGGTAGAGGGTCGCTGGGACTGTAAGTAAACAGTGAGGGTTAGAAAAATAGCCCACCCCAAGACCCTGGAAAGTAGGTGTAAAGTGCACCTATGTTCTCCAGAGAGCACAGAAGTCGTGCTAGGGGAATTCTGCAAGGAAGAACAACACCAGCAATGCAACCAAAGTGGATTTCCAGATGAGAGTACCTGTGGAACAAGGGGACCAAGTCCAAGAGTCGCGACAAAGTCGAGATTGGGCAGATGCCCAGGAAATGCCAGCTGAGGGTGCAAAGAAGCTGCCACCGGATGGTAGAAGCTGTGGATTCTGCAAGAACAAAGAGGACTAGGAACTTCCCCTTTGGAGGATGGATGTCCCACGTTGTGAAGAAGCTTGCAGAGGTGTTCCCACGCAGAAAGACCGCAAACAAGCCTTGCTAGCTGCAAGGGTCGTGGTTAGGGTTTTTGGATGCTGCTGTGGCCCAGGAGGGACCAGGATGTCGCCAATGTGTGAGGAGACAGAGGGGGCACCCAGCAAGACAAGCAGCCCTCACAGAAGCAGGCAGCACCCGCAGAAGTGCCGGAACAGGCACTACAAAGAGGAGTGAACCGGAGCTCACCCGAAGTCACAAAAGAAGATCCCACGATGCCGGAGGACAACTCAGGAGGTTGTGCACTGCAGGTTAGAGTGTCGGGGACCCAGGCTTGGCTGTGCACAAAGGAAATCCTGGAAGAGTGCACAGGAGCCGGAGCAGCTGCAAATCACGCGGTACCCAGCAATGCAGTCTAGTGTGGGGAGGCAAGGACTTACCTCCACCAAACTTGGACTGAAGAGTCACTGGACTGTGGGAGTCACTTGGACAGAGTTGCTGAGTTCCAGGGACCACGCTCGTCGTGCTGAGAGGGGACCCAGAGGACCGGTGATGCAGTCTTTTGTTGCCTGCGGTTGCAGGGGAAAGATTCCGTCAACCCACGGGAGATTTCTTCGGAACTTCTAGTGCAGAGAGGAGGCAGACTACCCCCACAGCATGCACAACCAGGAAAACAGTTGAGAAGGTGGCCGGATCAGCGATACAAGGTTGCAGTAGTCGTCTTTGCTACTTTGTTGCGGTTTTGCAGGCGTCCAGAGCAGTCAGCGGTCGATTCCTTGGCAGAAGGTGAAGAGAGAGATGCAGAGGAACTCTGATGAGCTCTTGCATTCGTTATCTAAAGAATTCCCCAAAGCAGAGACCCTAAATAGCCAGAAAAGGAGGTTTGGCTACCTAGGAAGGAGGATAGGCTAGCAACACAGGTAAGAGCCTATCAGGAGGAGTCTCTGACGTCACCTGCTGGCACTGGCCACTCAGAGCAGTCCAGTGTGCCAGCAGCACCTCTGTTTCCAAGATGGCAGAGGTCTGGAGCACACTGGAGGAGCTCTGGGCACCTCCCCTGGGAGGTGCAGGTCAGGGGAGTGGTCACTCCCCTTTCCTTTGTCCAGTTTCGCGCCAGAGCAGGGCTGGGGGATCCCTGAACTGGTGTAGACCGGCTTATGCAGAGATGGGCACCATCTGTGCCCATCAAAGCATTTCCAGAGGCTGGGGGAAGCTACTCCTCCCCAGACCTGACACCTTTTTCCAAAGGGAGAAGGTGTAACACCTTCTCTCTGAGGATGTCCTTTGTTCTGCCTTCCTGGGCCAAGCCTGGCTGGACCCCAGGAGGGCAGAAACCTGTCTGAGGGGTTGGCAGCAGCTTCAGTGAAACCCCGGGAAAGGTAGTTTGGCAATACCCAGGTCTGTGCTAGAGACTCGGGGGATCATGGAATTGTCTCCCCAATGCCAGAATGGCATTGGGGTGACAATTCCATGATCTTAGACATGTTACATGGCCATGTTCGGAGTTACCATTGTGACGCTATACATAGGTAGTGACCTATGTATAGTGCACGCGTGTAATGGTGTCCCTGCACTCACAAAGTCTGAGGAATTTGCCCTGAACAATGTGGGGGCACCTTGGCTAGTGCCAGGGTGCCCACACACTAAGTAACTTAGCACCCAACCTTTACCAGGTAAAGGTTAGACATATAGGTGACTTATAAGTTACTTAAGTGCAGTGGTAAATGGCTGTGAAATAACGTGGACGTTATTTCACTCAGGCTGCAGTAGCAGGCCTGTGTAAGAATTGTCAGAGCTCCCTATGGGTGGCAAAAGAAATGCTGCAGCCCATAGGGATCTCCTGGAACCCCAATACCCTGGGTACCTCAGTACCATATACTAGGGATTTATAAGGGTGTTCCAGTATGCCAATGTCAATTGGTGAAATTGGTCACTAGCCTGTTAGTGACAATTTGGAAAGCAAAGAGAGAGCATAACCACTGAGGTTCTGGTTAGCAGAGCCTCAGTGAGGCAGTTAGTCATCACACAGGGAAGACATGCAGGGCACACTTATGAGCACTGGGGCCCTGGCTGGCAGGGTCCCAGTGACACATACAACTAAAACAACATATATACAGTGAAATATTGGGGTAACATTCCAAGCAATATGGTACTTTCCTACACCCGTTAATGTGGTTCCCCATATTTATCAGTCCCACGGCATTAGTGTCTCTGAGGGGTTGCTTACTGGGGCCAGTACTGGGGCACATATAAAAGGGCCCCGGGTAAAATCAGTAGGTACGATCAGTTGAATTTTCAGAGCAGGAAGCGTTCCCCAGCTAAAGTTGAGGAAACATATATCCTCAAAAGCCTATATCATGGTAATAGATAACAGCTAATCTCTAGTCAAGTGGATGTACAATATTTGAGGCTAGAGTCAGGGAAATCATGATGTATGTAGCACAAACTAAGATTATTGAACCACCTTAAGAGCAAACGAACATTAAAAAAGGCAAGGGGCCAAGTTGTCAACAGGGCTTGAAACTCAATCTTCTGATCTAAGGCAACAGACCTATGAGGCCAATAGGGGTCCCTGTAATGTGCTAATGCTAGAGCAGAAAATAAACAACGTAAGACCATTGGTGAGAATCGACAATTCAAAAGGGAGGTCCATCGATAGTGAAGGCAAAAGATCATTAATCTTGCTTTCAACAGTAAGGACTGAGAATATTGAACTCTCAACAGTTAAGACCAGGGAAAAGCCACCTTCAACAGTAAACACTGGTCTGACTACATGTCATGGCCAGGTATCAGTCATACATCAACAGTACAGGCCAGTGAACTTTAGAGCTCCTCAAAAGCGAAGGCACAAGAACATCAACCCCTCATCATTATGAGCCAGTAACATTTACCTCTTAGCAGAAAGCATCAGGGAACATCCCTTCTTCAACTGCTAGTACCAAAGAACATCCATCCTAAATAATATGATCAACAATCAACAACTTTCAACAGTAAATACAAGGAAAAGTCATTCCTCAGTACAGCAGGCCTAGTGTTTGTAAACCGGAAATGTAAAGGCTAGGGAACATTCAGGAAGTTTCAATAAGCACCAACCCACCACCGTGAGTGATGCAGCACTTCTACCTCACAGCTAAACCCTCAACATTGGGAGTCAGAAAACATCTACCAACGTCTCACCTGTGAGCGCCAGATAGCACTACTATACAATGTTGACTCACCAGTGAGGACCAGCCATAGCTGGTGAGAGCAGGGAAGGTCACTTATCAGCAGTGAGCGCCTGTGAACATCCTGCACCTCAATTTAGGGTCAGTACCCAGCCACTTTCAACAGTGGACGCCAGGAAATTCCATTCTGCAAAAGTGAGGGATAGGGAACATTTGGCCCTCTACCATAGAAGGTTATGACTTATCCACCCCTCAGCAATAAAGGCCAGCGAGTATTTAATCTCTCACCCAGGAGGACTACAGAACGGCCATTCCTTACTCGTGAGGGTAAAGGAACAGCCAACTCCAAACAGTTATGGGTTGGAACATAAACGCCCTGCAAAAGCAATATCCAGGGAACATCTAACACTGCAGCAATGGTAAATCTGCCCTCAACGAAGAGGACGAAGTAATTTGAGAGTGAACTGTAGAAAACATGTTAACCTGTCTATCAAAAGCAACAACACATTCACTGTTAACACTGAGTGCCAGGGAACAGGCCAGGAAACATCTAACCTCGAACCTTAGAGGCTCAAAGAACATACACCTCCCCTTGGCGAGGATGTGGGAGGATATTACCCCCAACAGTTACGATTAGGAAGCCCCCAAATATTGAAACCTGAATCATGGGCAGTGAGGCTTCAGCAAACAAAGGGTGGAACAGCAGAATGGTGAATGCCCATGTAACAATAAATGTAACCTGCGACAGAAAAAGAGGTGGTGAAACCAAGATCCCAGCCGTAATATCCAGGCATTTAATTTTAGAAATAAAATAACACTTATCAGTTGACAACGGGACAGGCAACAACAATTTACCCCTCAACACGATATGCACTGTATTCAGGAGCGGGACCTGTGGATTGTCCAGCTCTCGAACAATCCGTACTTATCTTCCCTTTGTTCCTGAAAGTTTCTTAAACTTTAAATTTTATAATCTCTTTAAACCATAATCGTATTAAGGTTCCACTTGCTCCTTATAATCTCAATGTTTCCTTTCTCCTGCACTCATCCCAGTAATCCGGGCCTTGCTATTCGCGCTCCCTGTGATTATTCTCCTGCTTTGCTGTCTTCTGTTGACAGTGAAGACTGAAAAGAACCTCTTAAATTCACCTACTGTGCCCTTTCGTTTACTGTTGTCACAGGGTATACTTAGAGGCTGCCAAACTGCCATTGTCGTGAAGGCAGTGCCACCAAGTCTTTTCACCACCCTGACACCTGCCAGGCCTACCACTCTCGTCTACCATTGTGCACAATTCTTTCCCCAGAACTGCCTAGCAACAGTTGTGCCTTCCATGTCAGCGGGGCAGAATGTCTAAACAGGAATAGAAACAGGAGCCAACCTGGACCCACGGAGTGGAAGATTGTACTTTAAAGGAAGGAGACAGGAAAAGAAAGGCCTTTTGGTTGTCAGTGATCATTAACGTTCTTGTTTAGCAATGGCCAGGCTTTTGATGGGACATTACTCGTGCATAAGAGAGATTGGCGTTTACTCCCATCTTTAATTGCTTCAGTGGACTGGTTGGATCTTGGGTTGGACACTAATGGTTGAAGGGTAGCTGGCGGAGGCATCATATTCTGGCCAGTAGGATGCAGCCTCTACTGGTTTCTTATTTAAACCGCGTTCAAACGGCTTGCGTTGCACAACTTGCCACACCACTGCTTTTCATTTTTGAGATAAGGAGGTAAACTACTAACATTAGGTCTTGAAGGCAACATGAAGACCTGTTGGATAGCCAGAAGATAGCCAGTTATCTGTAAACCCAAGGCAAGCTTTAGAACCACCTAACTTAACTTTATTTCTCTCATTAAGTGCTGCAGCCCTCTACTGCACGCTTGGGGATAAAACCAAGGTCCAACTTTCTGCCACCCTATGTATCACTGCGTGGTCCTAAGGAGTTCTTCATTTACCCCATGATGGGTCTGTGCTTGTCTATATCCTCCCCTAACATGCACCACATATGATCTTAATCCTTCATCGCATTTATCATCCCGAAAACAAGAGGAAAACAAGCATTTGCAATGCAACAGGGTCTTGTATTTCTCCGAGTTACAGCTATTAGCAGTTGTAAACTCCCAACCTGACTTTTCTTGCCACATTAAATAGAAAAAAACACCGCGGTCGTGCTGCTACAGTTCACTCGTATGGACAGTTGAAGATGGCATACAGGTAGAAAAAAAAATGCAAAAAAAGAGCGCGATTGCTACAGTTCACTCGTAGTGAAACCTATCAGCAAAAGTGCAATAATGGAAAAGTGCAATTATGGACGTAACCGGCAAAAGTGCAATCAACTATGTAACAGGGTCGATGTCATGCAAAGCACTGGACTTCTGCCAAGCGAGATCGTGCTACGAAAAAAAGATAAAAAGTAGTCTACAAACCTGACGGGAAACAGCGAGCCTCGCATGTTTTCAGTACTTGATCGCTGCGCTCGAGGAGGTCTAACCACCGGAAACGGCATGACGTATGTGTGCCTTCCACTAATGAAAGCAAGCAGATTTTGAAAGGCAAGCCCACGAACCAATGAAAGACACTGACGTAACATGGACGGGGCTCCGAGCCCTTTTCTATCTACTAAAGCGTCTTGCAAGCGAAACGCAGGCTCAAGCCTAAAGAGGCACATGTATGCTGTCAGTTGTGCCAGAAGTGTGAGTATGAGTTTCATTGTAATGGAAAACCTGGTAAACTCCATGCTTGCTCCAGTTCAAAAGCTAGTGGTGCATTCCTCTTCAAGGTTTATTCCTTCGGTGTTTTAGGTTATTGCAATAATAAACAACAATTATTTTCAGTTTGATCTGTCATCTTGTCCAGGCTCCATATCTGAGGCCTTTAGAGTGAGTTTTGGTGTTGAGCTCAGTGCAAATTTGACTAGGAGTTTGCGTTTCCATCCATTTCTTAAGCTAACTGCCTTCATTATCAACCTGCATGAGTGTTTTTAGGTAGGATGGACGTTATGCTGGCAAGTATGCACTGCAAGATGCATTAGAACTCGCCTTACAGTACAAACACGGTTTTCCTGCCATTCCCCAGGCCTTACCCGGTTCACTGTCGGAGGCTGGAACCTGTTTGCCCAGAGCCCTTGCTGAAATACAGATTAGGAGCGCTCCCTGCAGACTTCTCTAGCTCCCTAAATTCCTTCCAGGAGTCGCTTTGCCTTAAAAGGAGCTGCCAGCTTTTGGGAGTAAACCTCAAAATGTGTTTAATTTGTGAAAGCAAATATCAGTGGAGGCCCCAAGGTTTGCTTAGAAACTCACCCTTGGCCACTCCACAATGAAGCTGTCCTCCAGCTTTGCACTCCACCCTCAGCGGTGTGTCATTGAAAGCAAATGGGTAGCTGGGGGATGGCTTTATCACCAGTTGGTCAAACTGATACCATTTTGTAACCTGGACAGAATATATTCTACAGATCTTGCAAAGTATTTGGAGTAGGATGGACTAGTAACAATGGCTCGTATTGAGGCAGCTGGGTGTATGATTCAAAAGTGTAAAACCCAAAAGAGAAATGTCAGAACAGTAACCATTTATTCATGTCTTTAGATCTCGCCTACAGTTTTATCTCTCTTTGTTGCCATTTTACATTTTGTTCAGAGCTTCCTGCTTCACATTTAAAAAATATACTACAGCATTTATAAAGATTGAGCATTCTGAATTCAAAGTTCAGTTTTCAGATACCTTAAGATAAGAGTTTGTTTTTCCTCCTGTATTTTGTTTTGTTTCTTTTACTTTCTTCAACAATACTTTTAAAACAAGCATTTGCACAGCCTACAGCTCAGCACTTGTATTATTATAAAAGCAAGACCTGTGGGCTTCACCAATGCTTATTCTATAGATTGATATCAACAACCAGTTTTGGAAAGATTTGGAAGATATCTGTCAGTTTGTATTGCCCATACTCTGATTAAATGCGTGCCTCTCGCTGAGGGTTTGATCTGAGGGCCTCTTTATTGGGCTCAATGTTATTGTATTACAACTGGATTGAGAGGAAATGACTAAGCTTTGAAATAGTGGTTAATACAACCACAAATGTGTTGTCTGTGGTGTAACTGCCTTATCACCACACATCTCTGAAACAAAGTAGATGATGCGAGTGAAGATTTTTTCCATTTTATTGCGATTCTTACTTTTTGAGTCGGGTACTACTATGAAACTTTGAGATGCTTCCTGTGTAAACAATAGAAACGGTGCCTTGCCCGCATGCTCCTTTTTTTCCACCATCCTACAATCCCTGTTCTTTATCTTACTCTTGTGTGTTCTTTTTCATCCCTGCTTTCTCCATTTGTTACTGTTTTCCAGCCTTTCTCTTCATCCTTCATTCTCCCTTTGCCGCTTTCTCACCCTTGCTCTGGCTCAATGGCTGATGATAAAAACAAGCCTTGGTCATATACTCATATTCAACCACCAACACAAATTAAGCACTGTCACCTATGTGCCCCAAACTAGGTGTTTCCACCTTGCTACAGTGAATCGAGTAGATGTCGTTTGTGGGTGGGATGCTCCAGGAGAGTTGATAGGCACTGTTAGAGGGCGATGGTGTGGGAATCATTGAAAAGCCCCAATAAAGATTGCCTTATCCTAGTGCACTGAAGGTCATCATTTACTATGCTTTAAAAACAAATACAATTGAATATATAATTAAAAAAATATGTTGTAGAATGCACAGTTTTTGCCATTTTTCCTAAATTTTGCTTCGGGTATGGGAGAACTCCCCAAGCCCCAGTCTAGTGGTCAGGCTATGGAGGCTGTACCCTATGGGGGCTGGTCTGATAAAATTTGCCACCGCTGCTTTGGGTTCCCAGTCCTGCCCTGAAGGACTGGTGAGAGAAAAGGTGGGGTTGCGACTTGAAAGCAGTCCTGTAAGGCTAGTCAGTGGGTTTGAAGGAATTCCGTGTGTCTGACACTTCAAAATAAGGGTGACTTTACCCCGTCCATGATGCCTCTTCAGTGGCTCTTCGGTGGCTCTTCGGTGCATTGGCCTGTCATTAAATTTCTATTGTTCAAAGAAAGCCTGGAGAGAGAAGGCCTGCTTCAGAAGCAGATTCAGGCTACACGAGAGGGCTCACATGTTCATGTCATGTGTATCTCACTATCACCCACAGATTGATGAATGATTCAGATCAGGGCGTGCACATTTGGCACATGGGACTTCATCTGGATCGTGGTGGCCGCGGGTGAGCGTTCACTCCCTGCTTTGGTTCTGTTTCTCTTCTTCCATCCTTCTTCACACTGGATGTGGCTCTTCCCACTTAACCACCATTTTTCCCTTTCTCTAGCTCCTCTTCCTGATGATTTTATTCCCTTCATTTTCTTGATTTCCCACCTTCTTCAAATTCCAATGAGTCTTTGTTCTCCCCTGGCCTTCTCCCTCTGATCCTTCTTTCTCTAAATTCCTTTCTTCTGGGCCTCACTGCGTAGCTCCTTTGTCTTTCCCCTCCTTCCTCCTTTTAGTGTGCACCACCTTTTTTTCTTTCTATCCCTTCTGCTTTCTTTCTCTCCCGCCTCCATTTTCACCTCCTTACTTGGTCATTTCCCTTCTCCTTACATCTGTTATTCTTCTTTTTTGGTTTCCAGCCATTTTCCCACCTCCTCATCCTTACTCCTATAAGTCCTTCCTTATACTTGTTTTTTCTTTTTTTCTCTTGCCGTTTATATTGATGGCTCCTTTTTATTAGGTTAAGTGCGCAAGACCTTTGGCCTGTTATAAGTGTTGTGAGCTTTTAACCACGCCCACTGCACACCCATCACTTTCATTCGCTCGTGGGCTTGCCTTTCAAACATCCTTTGCTATCATTGGTAAATGCTTTACATTTGTCCCTTGTTGGGGTGGTTTTGTTACCGCCTTGCAGACTGCCCCTGTTACATGGATAATTGCACGATTATCGATACACTTGACTGCGAGCGAACTTCTTTTTCTTTTTGTGTCTCCTTCACATTCATGCTTATGGCGGCCATGGCGCTTTTAATGGGCTAGCTTATGTCAACTGTTTTATTTTTCATTTTCAATTTATGTGGCAAGAAAAGTCCAGTTAGGAATTTACAACACTAATAGCTCTAACTCGAGCAAATGCAAGACCCATTGCATCACAAATGCTTGTTTTCATTCCTACCCTACGGTGTGTTTATTTCAATCTTTCCTACTGTCTGTTCTTGTCTTTCCTACATCCTTTGTGTTTTTGACATGCCTCTTTCTTACCTTCGTTTTTATTACCTTTAACCTTTCTCTTTTTTGGTTCTCTCGTTTTTACTCCTTCCTACCTTCTCTTTCTCTTTCCCTTCCAACGTCCTTCCCCTGACCATTTCAGATCATTTTTAGAAGACAAGCTCAGCAAATGTCATTGACAATAAATCACAACAGGTAACAAAAATATTTCCGGCTGCCTCAACTAACTGCCCCACCAGAACTGTCAATCTCATCATACTCCAGTTCTACCGGCCTTATCCCCTCATAGCTGGTCGTCTCTATCAAAAACCCATATTCCCCCCTAACACTCACAAATCCCAATGACACCTTTGAGTATGTGACTCTAGGGGACAAACATGAGTAAAGGGCTCCATGAGCAATACATGAGTAAGGTCTTTGAGAGAGAAACATGAGTATGGGATTCCAAAGGGGAAACGTGAGTGTGAGACTTCCAAGAGAAAACATGAGTACGGGGCCCAAGGGAAAAACATCAGTACGGGATTCAAAGTGGAAAACATGAGTATACGATGTCAGGAAAAAAACACAAGTGTGAGACATCTGGAATAAAACTACGAGTGTGGGACTACTGGGCAAAATACATATATGAAACTCCTGGGGAAAAGAACGATTATGGAACTCAAGAGGATAAAACATGATGTAGTACTTCAGACAAGAGAGCCAAAACATGGGTACTGAACTTATGGAAATACGAGTGTGGAACTCCAGGAGAAAAACACTAATATAGGACTACAAGGGGAAACAAACAAGACTGTAAGACTTGCAGTATAGGATTACACGGGGAAACAAACAAGACTGTAAGACTGGCAGTATAGGACTACACGGGGAAACAAACAAGACTGTAAGACTTGCTGTATGGGATTACACGAGGAAACAAACAGACTGTAAGACTTGTATAGGACTACACAGGGAAACAAACAAGACTCTAGGGCTTGTTGGATAGGACTACACTGGGAAACAAACAAGTCTGTAAGACTTGTAGTATAGGACTACATGGGGAAACAAACAAGACTGTAAGACTTGTTGTATAGCACTACAAGGGGAAACAAACAAGACTGTAAGACTTGTATAGAACTACACTCTGAAACAAACAAGACTGTAAGACGTGTAGTATAGGACTACATGGGGCAACAAACAAGACTGTAAGACTTGTAGTATAGGACTACACGGGGCAACAAACAAGACTGTAAGACTTGTTGTATAGAACTACACACTGAAACAAACAAGACTGTAAGACTTGTATAGGACTACACGGGAAAACAAACAAGACTGTGAGACTTGGTGTATAGGACTACACGGGGAAACAAGACTGTAAGACCTGTAGTACAGAACTGAACGGGGAAACAAACAAGACTGTAAGACCTGTATAGGTCTACAGAGGGAAACAAACAAGACTATAAGACTTGTATAGGACTACACGGGGAAACAAACAAGACTGTAAGACTTGTTGTTTAGGACCACACGGAGAAACCAACAAGACTGTAAGACTTATAGATTAGGACCACACGGGGAAACAAACAAGACTGTAAGACTTATAGATTAGGACTACACAGGGAAACAAACAAGACTGTGAGACTTGTATAGAACTACGCGGGGAAACAAACAAGACTGTAAGACTTGCAGTATAGAACTACACGGGGAAACAAACAAGACTGTAGGACTTGTAGCAAAGGACTACATGGGGAAACAAAAAAAACTGTAAGACTTCACAACTAAAAGGACTCCAGATGAAAAACAGGAGTGTTAAACTGCAGGAGAAACACGCGGTATTAGGCCTCCACTGGGGAAACCAATACTATAGCACTCTAGGGGTAAAACCTGAGTGTGGAGCTCCAGGCTAAAACATGGTATAGGACTCCGAGGAGAAACAATACTGCAGCACTCCAAGGGAAAATCAGGAGTGTGGACTCCAGGATAAAAACATGATATAGGACTTCAAGGGAAAATAATTCTATAGCATTCCAGGAAATACCATGAGCGGGGAAACCCAGGGGTAAAATATGTTTTAGGACTGTAGGGAAAAAAACTGGTGACTGGACCGCTTTGGACCTCTAACTGGAAAACATGAGTAGGATTCTTGACAGGGAAAACACAACTACTTGAAAGCATGAGTGTGGTACTCCAGGGAAAGACACAAATGTGGCACTCCAGGGCAAATACACAACAGTGGGACTCCAGGGGAAATACACAAGTGTGGGACTTCAGGGACAAAACAAGACATAGGAGGAAAAATGAACCTGGGTCTTCAGGGACAAAATATGAGGATGGGACTTGAGGGGACAAAACATGTACTCCAGGGACAAAACATAAGTAGGAGTCCATAGACACAGCACTTGTATATGAGTATAGACATCGAGGGATGGCCCACGAGGGTGCAAAACTCGAGTACACGATTCCAGAGGAAAAAGGTAAATGTGAGACTAAAAGGGAGACCATATTTGTAGGACTCAGCCGGGTGAGGGGAGAAACACAAGCCTAGGACTGGGGAGGCCAGATTCAACCAAATTCAAAATTAAAGGTCATAATGGGATAACCATACCCCAAAACAGGTAACCTTGTGTACAACCATGCTGTTAAAACAGGGGAGCCTTGAGCCAACTAAAATCTGGGGATCCCTAGGAGCAATACATACCCTTAAAACAAGGGACTCCGGGGAGCACTATGCATCCACAAAGCAGAGGACTCCGGGTGTACACCACACAAAGCTAGGCACACCTGTTCAGGGAAGTAAACACAATCATACAAAAAAAAAGATTTTGCAATGACTGTGTGGCATTGAGCACACCTCTCCCCTTTTTGTCCAGACAGTAATGCACTGAAAATATTGAAGACTACAAATTCCATAGTGCTTGGGGAGGCTTGCACCTGTACCTAATAAAGGACTTATGCTGATATGCTGCGTAAGTGTGCTGCAAGAATCAGCAGTGTCACAAAAGTATGTGGCTATGCGGTCGACCAAAAAGCAAGGCATTGATGGAAAGTTGCACTGGCAAAGCCAACTGGTGTTGGTTCTACAAGACCAAGCTATTGGCTCCGCGATTGCTTTTCTTATTGGCAATCACAAGTGAATTAAATCTTATTATGGGTTTACTGTTAAAGAAAACCCATTCCAAAATGGCAACCAATGTGTATACATGCATTGTGATGAGCACACCTTGGCTCGTGCATGTGTGCATTGTGATATATACATCATAATGGAGAGTAGTTTGCCTTTATAACATGGTAGATGTAACATTTTAACTTTTTAAAACAGTATTTTTTTAAGTGAAAAATAAGTGTGAGCTATCCCAAAAAAAGGAACCACAAAGACTACTAGAATTTTGCTATGCTGTTAGGGGTAAAAGCCAAGGGCTACGTCTCCCTTTAACGGCTGTTATATAACGGTATCGTCTAAACCTGTGGTGGGAAAAACCACTAATCCCACATTGGTCTACATAAAAATAGTGGTTTCAGGTAGACAGTTTGCAGCAAAAAAGTAGGGTAATTCTTGTAGAGTAAAGCCTGTGGTCAATCCTGTTGATTATAATAAGATTTACTCAAATTCTAAGTAGAAAAATGTTGAAATTACACTAGCCTACACGTTTCTGCCCCTAGTTGGCAAGCAGGCCTGGGGCTTTTTCAAGGCTAAAGATTAATTGTAAATCATCTGTTTTTTGGGATACAATAATCAGATAGGTAATGAACGTAATTAATCGGATCGTAATTTTGAAATACTGGGTCTCTGTGATCAAAGAAGGGCACCTGCGTCAGTATCAGTCCTAGGTCCTTTACCTATCTGACTAAAAACTTTACTCAATAAGCATTACCTTACTTTCTTGCTGCAAACTGTCTACCTGAAACCATTATTTTATTAGAATTTTGCAGCTGGCGAGCTCATGTAAAAAAAAAGTTAGTTAAAGGAAAACAGGAAGGGAGTGGAGGAGGATAATAAAAAATACTTTGTGGGGGAAAGCCAGGGGAACAAACTGAGGAGAGAGGAAACACATGCACCACAGAGTGACCACAACAATAGAAAATAATAATCCCCTCAAGTCAGCAGTGGAAGGATATAGCTCATCCAGTCAGAACCCTGACCAAAATGTTCCTGGGTGGGGAAGAATACAACAATGAAGAGGAAATCCATCAAATCAAAAAAGGCAACTGTAATAGACAACAAACCCATCTAGTCATGTGCAAGAGGCTGACCCTAAGCACACTCTAAGTATACGTTTTGTATTGGACATGATAGGTCTGCCAAGAGACAGCTAAGCTGTATGTAGCCAAGACCTAAAAATCATTGCTCAGAAGTGGGTATGCACAATATACATAAAGGCGGCATAAACATAGTTGCAAAACTTTGACCCAGTGAAGGACTGCTGATAGATAAATCATATCCTAGAGTCAAATAAATATTGGTTGACTGTTGTACCCCAAAACCAAAATACGACCCAGCTTAAAGTGTACCCTCTAACCATTAACGGACCCTGGGAAAGCCATAGCCCAAAAGTAATGTGGCTTACAAACCACAAGGTTGAAGTAAGCAACTATTGAAGAAAAACAGACACAGGACACTAGGCTCAAATTGTATGCACAAACACAGGTCTTTGTGGACCATCCATAACCGCAAAACATGGGAACAAAGGGTTAGCCATTATCAATAAACCCTAGAACTGAGAAACAATACCATATTCCAAAGCATAAAACCGCAGGGGTACCTGCTGCTTCTAAAGAATAGACATTGGGAGGCATAACTATATTCTAATACCCATTACTCCAAAACAATAGACTCTGAGATGCAACACCATATCGCAAACATGGGATCCCAGCGATAAGCATTTATTCGAAATTATGGAAGATGAAAAGTAACAGTATATTGCAAAGCACTGGACTCTGGGAGTACTCACTACTGCAAAAGAGTAGTCCCTGAGCTGCAACACTATATTGCAAAATATGGGACTCTTGGGGCTAACCACTTCTTCCTAAACATTAAACACAATATCATACTTTAATGCATAGGGTCCGAGGAACACCCATTACTCCAAAAGAATAGACCCTGAGAAGCAACCCCATCTTGCAAGTATGGAATCGAAGGGATTACCACTACTCCAAAATCATGGAACCTGAAAAGTAGCAATATAGTGCAAAGCACTAGACCCTGGTTGTACTACCAACTGCAAAAGAATAGGCCCTGGAATTTGACACTATATTCCAGAGCATCGGACCAGGGCGGTACCAACTACTGCAAAAGAATCGAACCTGAGAAGCAACACCATTTTGCAAGGTTTGAGACCCTCAGGGGTACCTACTTCTCCCAAAGCATGGAACCCAAGAAGCAACCCTATATTCCAAAACATGTTACCTCTGCAGTATTCACTACACCAAAAGAATCGAATCTGAGAAGAAACATCATATTGCAAAGTTTGAGACCATGGGGTTACCCACTACTCCCAAAACATGGAATCCAAGAAGCAACACCATATTCCAAAAGTATTGGACTCCCAAATTATAGACCCTGAGAAAGAACACTATAGGCCTCATTATGAGTCTGGGGGTCAATAGACCGCCAGACTCGCAGATGGCGGTTGGCGGCAGTCCGAGTGCAGCATTACAACCCTGACTGTCGGGCAGCCAGGGACCACCAGCTCCGCCAGGATCTCCGATCTGGAGGTGGTAGTGGTCCTAATGAGCCAGGGCAGTGCTGAAAGCAGTGTTGCCCTGGGGATTAATACTCCCTTCTCCGCCAGCAGTTTCATGACTGTAACACCCCCATGAAAAGGCCGGAGGAGAACGGGTGCAGGGAGCACCGGGGGGGGGGCCTGAAATGCCCATGACCAGCACCCTTGCAATGTTCACTGTCTGCGTGCTGGTGCACCCTGCTCGCTACAGCATTGTCGTCGGCTCAATTACAAGCCATAGACAATGCTGTAGGCTGTTTCCCGCTAGGCCAGCAAGCAGAAACTCAGGTTTCTGCTCGCTGACCTGGCAGGAAACTTTTAATGGGGCCGGCAGGGAGGTAGCCTGTGTGGCGGCAACCTCCCCGTCGGAAGTTCGGCAGACGGTAAAAACCATCTGCCGAACTCATAATGACCCACTTTATTCCAAAGCAATGAACCCTCAGGGTATCCACTACTCCAAAATCATAGACCCTGTGGGGTGGCATGGTGAGCAAAAGAAAGATGGGTTAAACCCAGATCTGTGACTGGGGTGAGTGATTGAAAAGTTTCCGCACTCCGTCCATCATCCTTTTGTGTTGCTAAAGTTGCCGTAAGTGGGATGGGTATGCCCAGACGTGGGTCCCTTTCTCACTGTGCCACTGGATTCAAGCTAGCCTGGCTGATGAAGGGTAATACCCTGAAACTGGTCCCAGCATGCTTGTTTCCGGTTCAGGTGTCCCTGGCCTGGCAGTTTCGGCTGGACTGTTCCCATGAGGAACAAGGTCAAGACTGATTTGCATATGGCTGGGTCTAAAGTGGAGTGGCATGGTGAGCAAAAAGAATGATGGATTAAACCCAGATCTGTGACTGGGGTGAGTGGTTGAAAAGTTTCAGCACTCCATCTGTCATTCTTTTGTGTTGCTACCTTTGGGAGTACCCACTACTTCAAAATCTGAATCAAATGTTACAAGTAACACTGTACTGCAAAATATGTGGCCGCAGGGGCACCCCTGCTTCCAAAGCATTGAACCCTGGGGTCACCCACTACTGCAAAAAATAGGCTTTGAGAAGCAACACCATATTGTAAGGTTTCAGACCATGAGGTTACCCATTACTCCCAAAGCAAGGAACCCAAGAAGCAACAACACATTCCAAAAGTATGTGATCAAGTGAGTACCCGGACTCACAAAGTATAGAGCACACTATATTCCAAAGCACTGGACGCTGACGGTACCCTCTACTCCAAAATCAAAGCACTGGGCCCTGACGGTACCCCCTAGTCCAAAATCATAGACTCTGAGAAGGAACACCATATTGCACATCATTGGGCTCACGGGTTCCTATTGCTCCCAAAGCATTCGACCCTGGGGGTTCCCATTACTCCCAAAGCATTAAACCTTCGGGCCCCATTTCTCCCACATCATTGGAGCATGTGAGTGCCCACTACTCCCAAGACATTGGACTCTGAGGGTGGCCATTACACCCAAAGCACTGGACCCTCAGGATTCCCATTAGTCCTAAAGCATTGGACCCTGCAGCAACCCATTAATACCAATGCAAGGACTCTGATATTCAACACTATATTCCAAAGCTGTGGACACCGAGGGCAAAGTATGCCCAGAGGTTGGGTTTCTTGTGATCAGTCAAGGTCCATAAAGAATTGGAGAATTGTGGCACACCTCATCACCAAAGCAAGAGACACAAGCAGCAGAGATTGGGAGGCCATCCAGGTGTAAGCTGTACTCCACAGAACTGTGCCTGTGGGATCACACTATACGCAGCAAAGCAGGAGACCGCAGATTTCATAAAACAAGGTTTCATGAAGGGTAGGTAGGCAGAGAACTTGAGGGGTCTCTGTGCATACAAGTAGCTCACACCCCTATGGGTAAAATCCATGACAATTCCAATCCTTGCAAGAACACAAAACAACTTGAACAGGTTCTTGTAGACAATTCTTCCAGGAAGTAGTATTTAGTTCGCTTTCTTGAAAAAAGGAAGCTGCTAGCCAACACGTGTTTTGTCCAGCCTCATCACCTATACTTCCTCAGGGCTTTGAAAATACGAAATAACCATCGGAGTATAGTAATCTTCCATTAGAAAGTGAGGCAGTATCAATAGATTGTCACAGTATAATTATAATAATTCATCATTATTAATTATACAATTAATTCAGAGTTTGAATATACCCTGACACTATCCGTCTCCAGATTGCTTCTATTCAAACATGTACCCATCCGTCCAGATATATCTAATGAACTGTTCATTCCGATATCTCTCCATCCAATGTTGTATGTGCCTGTCCACCCATTCATCTGTCCATCTATATGTGTGCATCTGTTAGTCCATCTCTTCAACTATCTGTACATCTATCCATGTATCCATCAGTCTCTCTAACCACCCATCCATCTTCCCTCCCATCATTCTGTCTTGTATCCTTCTATCCTTCCTTCGTCCACCTGTCTTTTCATCCATCATTCGGACATCCATCTAATCATCCATCCAGCCTTCCTCTACACAGCTGTCTTTTTATCCATCATTCATTATGTGCATTAATCCGTTTATCAATCCATCCCTCAACCCACTGGCTTTCTGTTGATCTATGTATCCGAGTGTCTGTTCTCCCAGCTACGATTCAATCCAACTGGTATCAGGACCCGACTATCCCCGCTCAGCTCTATGCAAAACAAAATGCCCTCCGCTAGGAACGCTCTACATGGCTCAACACTCATTGCATCTACCGATAGCAAATCAGCGCATCCCCTCTGCATCCCTCCCCTTCCACCGCCCATCCCCCCTCTCCACAACCACCTCCTCTGGGCCGGGGGACTCTTCTCATCGGATCCGGGGGGTGGGAGCTGGTGGGACAGCCTCGGAAACTCTTTTTATTTGCTATGGAGGAGTCAACGGATGTATTCACTACCCGGTCGTCTCATTAGGCTCCCCTATCCACCGGCCCTGCAACGACCACTCACTCTCTCGGCGGGGTTCCCCAAGACCCCCAAAGGCAGAGCGTCACAGAACCTCGTACCCAGCGGCTGTGAGGGCCACGGTACTTCCCATCCAACCCCTCCCCCACTCCGACCCCAAAAGCCCCCACCCCTACCAGCCTGTTCTCCGCGACAGGAACCTTATAAATTCTGCATACCACGAGCCTGCCCAGCTGGTCCCCAAGGCTACCGGCTGAGGCCATGGAGCTGCCCCTTCCTGCTCTAACCCCGGGCCCGTAGCAAGCGTTCTCTCCTGGGTTGTCTTGAGACTACCCCGCCGGTGCGCAGCCGATGGTCGAGATACCTACAGACTTCTGCCCTCGTGGACTGCCCTGAGCCTGGCCTTCTCTCTTCCTGGACTGTCCTGAACCTGCCCCGCCGATGCCTAGGGGCCGCTGACATCCTAGCAGCCTTGTCTCCTCCTGGACTGACTAGAGCCTACCCAACCGGTGCCTGGGGGCGTTGGGAACATCCCAGCAGCCTTCTCTCCTCCTGGCCTGTCCGGAGCCTGTCCAGCCGGTGCCTAGGAGATGCCGGGAGGACCCCAACAGCCTTCTCTCCCCTCGGACCTTCACGCAGGATGAAGACACCTCAAGACCACGCTGGCGCATTACACCTCCTGAGTGAACAGCGAGCTATGCAGCCTGCTCGAGTGGTACCCAGGCTGCGCTGGGCCGCAGCACCCCATCCCTCCCCCGGCTGCGCGCAGCAGGCACACAATGAAGAGAGCGCCGCGGCCCACCTGTCTGCCCTTTGCCCAGGGTCTTCTCCAGCCGGTAGGGTCCCACATACTGGGCATGCTGCGCCGGCGGCTGGAACGGGTGCACGCCGCCTGCCTCCTTGGCGCCGGACATGGTGATGGGTGGAGGGCCGCCCTGCTCCGGGCCCTGCGCTGCTCTCAGCGCTGAACAATGGGCTCCGCTGCAGCACCGATGGCCGCCCAATTCCGTACTTCGCCCGCCCAGGGCTCGCCGGCCCCCGGGGCTCGGTCCCAGGCCCGATTGGGGGGAAGGGAGTGGAGGGGGAAGTGGGTCGCCGCTCTGCTTTGCTGATGCATCCAAAAGGGGGAGGGGATGAGAGGGGGCTGAGAAGGAGAAAAGGAGAAGGGGAGGGGGTGGGGTCAAGGGGTAGGGAGGATGCTACTCTCCGGGTACCAGCATCTCCGAGAGGAGAGCGGTCCCGCGGCCCGTGGATGTGGACGGCGCCGGATGATGTTACAGGGATGCTGGTACCTCTGTCCTTCTGAGGATCCCTCCCTCCTTCCTCCTCTGCAATCTGTACCTTCTCCCACTCTCTCCCTCCCCTTGCATCAGCATCCGGGGATGCAGTGACAGCTACAATTACTTTAACCCTTTCCACGCCCCTGCCTCCGCCTCCAGGTCCAGCCTGCTGGGGCATGCACCAGCTGCAGGATGCACGCACAACCTGCTCCTCTGTGGGTGGGAGGGGGTCCCAGGTTATTTGTACAGCGGCGGGGGGTTGGGGAACGGAATTATCTGAGATATTAACCAGTTGCAATAGGCACTCAGCTGTGAGCCCCACCCATCACCCCCAGGAGAGGAGAGGGAGAGACAGGAAGGAATGTCGGATAAGAGGGGGCGGAGATGTACAGGAAGGAGTTGAAAAAAGGAAGATATGAGCGGGCCACAGGAAGAGAGCGTCGAGAAGCAACTAGGGGCCATAGGTGTAGGGTATTGGGGAGAGTGGGAGAGAGGACAATCGGACCCGGTGAGAGGTGAAAGGGGGACAGCAAGAGATGAGACACGGAGAAAGAGTGAGGGGTAAAGTGGGACAGACAAAGAAAGTGAGGGCGAATATGAGGTGTACAGCAATGGAGGGGACGAATACGAGAAGCAGAAAAATAAAGAAGGTGGAATGGCTACTGGGGAAGTGGGCGTGAGTGACAGGAGCGGTGGGGGTGAGACAAAAGGGAGCGAGAAGAGATGAAAAGGGCAGAAAGGTCAATCGTGGAAGAGATGGCAAATGACAGAAACACCTGGGCTGCCACATCTGGCTTTACTGTGCTGGAGCATGCCAACGCATATTTCCCAATGTGTACCACCGCCCTGCAAACTCTACCATAGGTTAATCCCACCATCTTATATCTGATGCATCCTCGAAGATCACATAACACCAAACCTCTTCAGAAATACACCCCAAATGTAACCATTCCTTCGAGAACTGTAATGGCCTCACTGTGGATCAGCGCCACGGGGTATGATGTGGCTCACTCAAAACGAACCTACTCTTTTTATGGTGAAAAGTGGATGCAAATTGTGCAACTGCAAATTTCCAAATTGCTCGGGGTTTGCACATTAGCGACTGCCCAATTCGAATCTAATTATGAGTGGAGCACCT
The DNA here is from genome assembly GCF_031143425.1 of Pleurodeles waltl. NCBI lineage: Eukaryota > Metazoa > Chordata > Amphibia > Caudata > Salamandridae > Pleurodeles > Pleurodeles waltl. The sequence goes on along the minus strand of NC_090446.1, from coordinate 1,349,871,508 downwards.
TGGAATGGGAGAGTAACACACATAGCGCATGTTATTCTTGATTTCATGGTGTGTAAACGGTGCTTTTGGTATATTTAGTCCAGTGATTTTTAAAAATTTTAAGAGGTGCAAATCAAGGGTGCAACCACCTGCGACTAACACGTAGATTACAATCATGTTTTAAGTGCAAACGTCCAATATGGGCTTTGTAACTCCTTGCAGGCTTAACACTCTGGCTTAGGTTTAGACTTTATTTGGCACATAATCAAACATTTCCTGTATCACACTAAACAGGGAGTGCTATATGGTCATAAACACTGCCCAGTACCCTTCAAGCACGAAGCTGACCATTCTCTCACCATTTACGACACCATGAAATAATGATCCAGGGAAACAAGGAAGTCCTTAAACTCTTCAATACTATGTTTTATTGATATATGGTTACCAAACACCACACTGCCTTCACATATGCCCCACTTACTCAATACTGAACTGACCCGGCCATCCATCCCCACAACACCCTTTCTTCCCCCTCGTTGGATGCTATCATCCTATCATAGCCACATATTTCCCCCCAGCACCACTGGAGACAGATGGGGACCCCATAGGGTCCCCTGGAGGCTCCCCCAACTTCTTCTCCGCAGAATATACTGTTTCACGAGAAAGCCCTGAGAACATATCTGATAGTGGCACATTGGGAAGTCTACTATCTGCTACCATGTCAATTGCTTCTTAAATGACAGCTTTATAACTCTCTCCGGCACATGCATGGAGAATGTTTTGCCATTTCACATCTTAACTCTCTTACATCAGATTGCATTACTTTATGCTTGAAGAAAAGCTCCAATGACCTCCCGACACTGATGCCTGCTACAAAACACCTCTGCGTCTTACAATATTTGGAACCCACAGGATCTTCTGCATAACCCGTTGGAAGACCATCTCATGAAAAGTAAATACAAATTTGAGATCTCATTACTCTTCAACAAACTTGACTCAATTTTTCAGTTTGAACTTCACAACACACACCTGCACTGGACAGCATTACACACTGATAAAACTGTCTTCAAAAGTTCTCTATCGCCTATCACTGGTCTTATACCCTCGTTTTACCTCACAACCTCTGCACTATTCTTCCCAAAGCTCAAAACCAGGTCAGATCTAATTACTGAACTCATCTCTATCTCTTACTTTAGTAGACCCCAGTTGTTGGAAATGGCCCTTTCTACAGGGTCACCCCCAAATATTTTGCCTTCCTCCCCCCTTTTAGCTGAATTCGTTTTTTGTTGGCTTTGGACTCTGGGCACTTTACAACTGCTTACCAGTGCTAAAGTGCACGTGCTTCCTGCTTAAAACATTGTAACATTGGCATATACCCAATTGCCATATTTAATTTACTTATAAGTCCCTAGTAAAGTGTACTACATGTACTACTAGTGAGTCTGCAGCACTGATTGTGCCACTCACTTAAGAAGCCCTTCAAACATGTCACAGGCCTGCCATTGCATTGTATTGGTGATTGGTTTATCCATGATTGGCAAATTTGATTTACTATAAGTCCCCAGTAAAGTGCACAAGAGGTGCCTAGGGCCTGTAAATCAAAGGCTACTGGTCGTGCCACCCACATGAGTACCCCCTGTAAACATGGATCAGACCTGCCACTGCAGTGTCTGTGTGCAGTTTTAACCTGCCAATTCAACCTGGCAAGTATAACCACTTGCCAGGCACAAACCTTCACTATACATATAATTAGTTAAGTTAGGCCTGATGTAGCCCCATGGGCAGGGTGCAGTGTATGTTAAAGGTGGGACATGTACTGATGTGTTTTACAAGTCCTGGCAGTGAAATACGGCCACATTTGTTTTTCACTGTTGCAAGGCCTATCTCTCTCATAGGTTAACATGGGGGCTGCCTTTAAATATCCTTAAAGTACAGTTTCCCTTTGAGAGCAGATAGGAATTTGGAGTTTGGGGTCTCTGAACTCATAATTTAAAACTTTTGGTAAAGTTGTTTTTAAATTGTCAGTTTGAAAATGTCACTTTTAGAAAGTGGGCATTTTGCTGCTTAAATTATTCTGTGACTCTGCCTGTGTGTATATTCCCTGTCTAGACCAGACTGACAGTTGGGCTGTTTGTGAATCTCCACTAGACAATGAAACAAAGGTAGCTGGGGTGTAGCCTGCATATCCTAATGAGCCATCTGGGCTAGAGTGGAGGGAGGGGTGGTCACTTACACCTGAATGGGCTGTGCCTGCACTCACACAATGTAGTCTCCAACCTCCTAGTATATGTCTGGGGCCAGGCCTAGGCAAGGCAGGATCTTGTGAACAACAGAGACTTTCCTTTGAAGATTGACTACTTCAAAGGCAGAACGGGGTACAAGTAGTGGACCCAAAACCCCAGATTTTTAGATTTACTTCTAGAACCGAGAGGAACCTCTGCCAAGGAGAAGAGCTGAAGAGCTGAGGAGAAGTGCTGCCCCTACCTGTGACTGTGCTTTGAAGGGCTATCCTGCAGTTGCTGCTTCAGGCTGAGGAAAGGGACAAAGACTGGACTCGTGGTATATTCCTGCTTGTGAAGAATCTCCAAGGGCTTGGACTGTCATTGCCTCCTGTTTTGAAGTCTCAGGGCCATCAAAGACTTCCCCTGCCAGCACCTGGACTCTCTGCTGAGACTCCTTCCCTGCCAAGTGGTGCCCTATCCAGTCCCTGGGCCCTTGAAAGGTGAAGCTGGTAAAATAAGGACTGAAATCCACGCACATGAAGCTGTGTGGGGAACATTTTGAGGCAACACCCGCTGTAAAAAACGTGCCACCCACCTCGCGGCTGAAATCGATGCAAAACCTGCATCATGGCTAGGAAATCAACACATCACCTGCATTGTGGCTGGAGGAGTGATACAACACCCACTTGCAGCTGCTGAAAACAACGTAAACCCCATGCAGCTTGGTTTTTCAACACCATGCGGCCGGATTTCTCACGCATTGTCGCTGGGCATCTAATCATTGTGAATCTGCGTGGATCCGAGGTGCTCTGTCCGGAAATTGACACATCGCTCTCTTGCAGGAGAGAAAAATGATGCATCGCCTACCCGACCGGAGACTGACTTTTCCGATGCACACTTGCCTGCGCAGCTTTATTTTTGGTGCAAACCAGGTACTTTGTGTAACAACATTTTTTCCATTGTTTTCTATAGAGTAAGACTCTTTATTTTAAATATTCATATCTCGACTTGTGTATGTTGGATTTTTGTCGTTCTGGTCTTGTTTGATTTAGATAAATATTGCCTATTTTTCCGAACTGGTGTGGTGTCCATTTTGTAGTGCCTTCACTGTATTAATGTGTGTGTTGGCACAAATACTTTATACATTGCCTTTGAGATAAGCCTGACTGCTTGTGCCAAGCTACCAAAGGGGTGAAAATGGGTTTTCTAAGTGTGTATCTCCCTTACCCTGACTAGAGTGAGGGTCCCTGCTTGGGCAGAGTGCAAACTGACTGCCAAGCATTGACCACATTTCTAACAGTGAGCAAAGGTTAGTTTGGGGTTTGCTTGTGCCTTGCCCTGACAATAAATATGGTTGCTACTTGACCAGGGTTATCACCCTAGTCAACCAACAACCCAATTTCTCACACCAATGGACATCTTCCACCCATCATTAATGTTGATTCCTCATCTGGCCCTTAGGATTTGCCCATCCATATTATCTCTGTACCACAAACACAGTACAATCCCAGATTTAAGGAGATGGTGAAAATTAACAATGTTCTCCATTTTAAACCAGTGCCGAGGGCCATTTCCTTCTTTGCTGCCTCCATATCTGCAGTAGGTTCCAGCAGAGCCCTGGTTAAATGGATCATCTCTAGCCATCATGGAACTCCCCAGAAATATATTCCATCATAAAGTTAGACCAACAACGTAGACCAGTGTTTGGGGGTAATTACAATTATTTAAACAAATCCGCACTGAAACTCACTCAATTGTTCACTGCCCACTGGTCAAGAACAAAACCTCTAATTTGTTTTTTTTCAGGCTCACCATCATTTACCACCCCAGCAGACAACAACACAGTGAAGAGCAATGTTTGGAGCACATAACAGCTCAACAGCTGAAGCAGAAATATACTTTGGGGGATCTTAACCTTTACTGAGGTGATGTCTCTGACAGCATTTCCCCCACTTTCTCCTTTAATAGCAATGGCTTCTGCCAAGTCTGTGATGAGCCCACTTGTATCAAAGGTACTACCTTTGACTTCATCATCTCCCTTGATGTGAAACCTTTGGCTGAAGTGCCAGTCAAAGTTGACTGGTTGGATAACTTTCGAAAATCAGTCCAGTTGTTATTGTTAAAGCAATAGGCTCTGTCCTGTCCTCACACAAAGGGCTGCATACCCCCCGTAGTTAGTCTAGAGCCAGGGCAGGGAAGGAAGGACATCTGTGCAATTCAAAGACATGTCTTTGAAGTCTCCCCCACATCAAAGAGTACAGTTCAGCATGGATGCTATGGTCAGCCTGACCAAATAATTATTTGGATACAACATAGTACAACATTGACTCTGATTAGGCCTGAATGAAATCACTGCTTTCCCCGTCACTCTTCTCCCACTAACGTTAACCTTCTCATTACTGAATGCAACTCTGCCATTGAAATAACTTATGTTTTGATGCTCATTAAACATGAACAATGAAACAAAAAAAGGTAGCACAATGGTTCAATGAGGAGCAGAACACAGAAGAGCCATGTCCTGCTCTCACTATGCACTACTATTTGATCTTTAAGAATGGCCTTAAAGAAACACATTTTCAATGTAAAAACTTGCTTCAAGTCCCAAACAGACTCCACTAAACCCAGACCCACAAGCTGAGCGATAATGTTAAGACACAAGCCCCCCCAGTGGCTTTTGCAAGACCTTTCACTACATGTGCAGAATATGCCATTTTCCTAGTAGGAAATGTGCTTAATCTTAGAGCTGACCTTTTTACCCTCTACCTCCTTTCCGTTGCAACTCCATACACACCAAACCACTTACTTCCTAGATTCATTTTGAAATAAGCAACATCCCCTAGACTAGGCAAATTAGGTTTTAGGGAATGAAGGTGATATTGTGCATTTATTGACTCCATCGGCTGAGCGGTGCATCAATATCTGATAGGGTGCTTCATATATAGCCAAAAGAAGAAGGATGAGGCATCAGTGAATTAGGGCCTGATTTAGATTTCGGTGGACAGGTAAATCTATCACAAAGGGGGATGGATATCCTATCTACCGATATATAAATCCCATAGGAAATAATGGGATTTATGTTTCAGTGGACAGGATATCTGTCACCATTGCGAAGGAGTAACCAATCTGTCAAAATCTAAATCAGGCCCTTAGTCTAAATTCAGATGGTCATCACAATTTTTTGTTTCCTTTTTTTGAATGAAACTTTTGTTCTAACAATCTTTCCAAACAACACAATTGAACACATATCATATTTTATATCCTAGACAACACATTCCACATCTAGTTTGCTTCCTCAGGGATGTTAATAATCGAACACAACAATACAATTTTAGAATTAAAATGAAAACACCCTCCCATTTTTTCAATGAAGATGGGCATAATTTAATACAGCTACACATCATCCAGAAACATTTAGGAAATTGATAGGACTAAATAAAAAAAATCGACCAATCAATTCCACATTAAAAGTATTTCAGACAAAATGCTAGGGTTCATTAATAATTTCAATACTCCATAATGTCTTCTGCATATTATATTCTCTGTTAGATGTATCAAACTAATATCATTTACAGTTTCATCATTCTTACGCCATCCTCTCATTTCATGTTGTAATGTTGCTATGCCTCTCTTTTCTGCTACTCTGTACCACGTTAGGTTGTGACTTTTATAGTTTACTATGCAGTTATGTGATGCAATGCTCCTATGCTGTGGTTCAGTACGTTACTTCACTTTATATTATTGTCTTATTTTTTGTTATGTATGTCATCTCACATAGATATATGCTATGCAATATTATGCTACAATTTTATGCAATACTGTTTTAACTATGCCATATTGAAGTATGCTACACCACCTTATCTAGTGTCATGTTATGCTATTTTATTATGGGGTGTTATCTTTCATGCTTATGAACTACAGTAATTGAAAAGTCAAAGGCCTCATTTAGAGTTTAGGAGTAGTGGCACATCCATCACAAATGGACTCTCGATTCCACTACCTCATGAAAAATGCATGTGTTATGCTCTTGTCGGTGCGAGCCTCAGGTGGTCCAGATTGAAAGATATACCCAGGCTAGAATTATCTGCTTGTCAGTGAGATATCCTTTGGCTCAGCTCTTGGGTGTGACTCAAGCTTTTGGTTCAGTATGAAAGCTACACCCAGCTTGGAGCACTCTGTTTGCGGTTGAGACTTCTGAACAGAAGGCAGTACCATCTCATCAATCTCCTGCTCTTCAGACTCCAGGCTAGCTGATCCCAGCACTTCTCCACATTCCTGAAGCACTTCATCCTGCTCACCAGTGTTGGGTTACTAGAATTCATCAGCTCCAGAGTTCCAGTTCTAGCACCTCCTTCACACTTAATTCTTCAGCACACGAAGATCAAGTTCCAAGTTAGATAAGTTAGCCAATTCAGTTTGCATGCTTCATGTGCATTCCAGTTTCATTTGGGACACCCAGGGCTGTGCTTGGGACTAGTGAGCCAGCTGCAAGATTTTACATAGTGTTACAATGCTACAAATATAGTCTTGTTTTATACAGATTTTTAGTTGCAAGGTGTTTCAAGTGGATCACTCATTCTTAGTGTTTTTAGATTCTCATCCTGATTATGTTTTCCAGCTTACCATGGCTATGGCTTTTCAACAAGTAGCCCTTCAGAATGTCAGTGCTTTCAGTTTTCATCTCAATACATGCTGTAGAAGTAGCCCGTAGTCGGTAGTCCTTCAAAGGAGTTTATTTGTTCAGGTAAGTTACAAGCTTATAGTAAAGCAGCACATGTCTGTTACCACCATCTCCCAACTCCAACTGCCACCTAAGTCTATTCCCAAGTAGTCTAATCTCTACCAGATTCTACTGCATTCCACATTATTACTGTTGTGGCCTCTTGCTATAATATGCATTCTCCCCACTACCTTAATGTCCCCTGCAGCTCAGCCAGTGAGTGAGGTCATTGTATGGTTGGAAAGTTGACAGTGTTTGTGCTTGGATGAGTGAACAGTTGGAGTGAGAAGGGCTGAGCGGCAGGATTCTGCTCCTGGTGGGGCTTTATCTGTAACCCATAACTAAGCTAATAAACCTATCTCTTTTATAACCCATGAGTAACCATCATTGATTACAACAATTGCCTACCCAGTATCCTGTTGTTAAGGTAACATATAACACATGCTACAAAGCAAATAAGAATTACAGAACCTGAGTATGTACTAGTCTAGGTGAATGTTTCTGTATAACGTTTTGTTAAATCACATAAGCAGTAGCTTTAACCAACTTTGCATGTATTATATTCATGACACAGTTGAATATCCATAGACCACTAGTACTGTATACCATTTTATACAGAAAAGATAGTTTGTGACACTTTAGAACGTATATAAACAGAGAGTAAATATGAATGAAACCTTACTGAAGTAATGATTGCTGTATATCCTTCATGTTGGTAGTCACATGTGAGTGAATGGATGGTCCATGTTGCCCTTGCAGGACCAACCACAGCCACATACAAGTTAGTGCATGCCATCCCCTTACAGCATCACAGAGCACTAAAAGTATTGAGTCACTTACTGAGCCAATGACAGAACAATACATATCAATAATTAACTGCTGTATATGGGGACCTTGAGCTTCAGCTAAACACTTCATAGTGATACCTCCAATGCTAAAGCTGCTGCCAGTCCTACACTGATGTACAACCAGTACATTCCAAACACAACCACCAAGAGACATTGTACTGGAAAAGAGCACCAGTGGCACATGTTTCCAACCAAGAGATTCAACAAACAGAGTAAATACTACCTTTTATGCAAGTGCTGTCTTTTTCATGTTGTAAGGATAAACGTTCCCAGCTGCATCATACAGCTGTCCCACCAGATCCTTTTAACCTTTCTCTCTTAATGTATTTATCTGTTCATGTTTGAGGGGTTCCTCATTTATGGAATTACCCAAACAAACGTAGTGCTCTGCAGGGACACCTATTAACCCCCTAGGATAGGAGAGACCCCAGAAGAGGCCACCCACCCTGATTTGTTTCAAAGGGCTATGCCTCTCAACAATGTTATTTTCAGGTGCTCATTGGTGGCAAATGTAATTATATGTGGCAGCTTTGGGGGGAGCGGTACAGCTTAGCTGTACCCCCAGGGAGATGCCATCTATGTAAACATTTAGAGAGTCTCCAGTATTGGAAATCTTCTTCTCCAAATATATGATTCTTGAATTCCCATTAGTATGAGAGAGTGGGTACTGTTCAGGATGGATGCAACCCACAGAAGCAAAGGATTCTCCAACATCCTATATCTACAATCTCTTTATGAAGGGGGCTGTCTGCCTGGGTTGCACAGCGTTTTCTGCCAGAACATCACTAATAGAGAGATACCTGTTTGATGGTATATACCACAGCATGTTGGAATCACAACAAGTCTGCTTTGCCCATCATCAGCCCATCTTGGAGTGAGAAGAAAAGCAAACCTAACCCCCTCATGGTTGCTTGAGCTCTAACACTGAAATAAATTGCATTTGTCCTCAATGGCAGTTGGCTTCTGGGCATTTACCACTGGATGTAAAGAACACGTGCAGCTTCCCTCAAGCTCATTGAAGAGTCTTATTGTGACCAGACCTGCAGGGTCCCTTCCAAGCACCTTAGACACTGGAGCTGCTTCATGAACCTCCAAGCTACTATAAATCCTGCACTCTGCCTGAAACCCTACCACCGCATTTGCCACTGCTTGCATGCCCAAAGTAATCCAAAGCACACAGGAGCCTATAGCTCGCACCAGAAGAAAAGTTGTAATTTTTCCCACAAAACTGACTGATGACCCCCAATGTCATGATCAGTACATCAGCGACCCTGCAGGCACCAATAAAAGTCACCCCCCACTAGTAGGAACAAAGATATAGAGACTTTTGAAAAGCTTTTTTCAACTATTTTGAGATTTTGTTTTCTTTCACAACCACACCTTACAAGCTTTGAAGATTTGGTTGTAGGATTAGTACTTGGTCTTATTGGAACATCTCCAAAATCATGCACAAAAGATTGGGTTAGTCCTGATAACAAAAAATGTTCTTATGACACCACACCACAGGATACATACATTTTAATTTCTTTAGTTGTCTTCAGTGATGCAGAGTTGTTAGGTTGCCTCATTATGAGCAGCCCTATTATTTTCCTGCTCTCAATATTACCTTTCTCAGGGAGTGGGTGGGCGGGGGTATTGGTGCAGGTAAATCCAGCAGCGTGAAATAACAGGGATTAACAATTTACCAATTTTGGGGAATAATATGTTTTGGGTAATTTTCCCCTAGCCACGTAGAGATTGTGGCTTATTTCAGCGGCTGAAGTCTCCATGTAAAGCGCATCTGATTATAAATCCGATGGGCCCAGTAATGTGTTAGCGTTCAGTGCAGTGTAATTTGGCTCCAACCCTAACATCACAATTATGCAATCCATATGTGCATTTAGCATTACATATTTTGTGAGTCGTAACATTATTAATGTAGTGTTGCACTTGAACACAATACTAAAGTGCATTCACTGTAGAACCAGAAATTCATATATTCTGTGTGCCTTAACCTTATAAATTAAATATGGTATTTGCAATAAAGTAGAAACCATCCTCACATTGTTGAAATGCATTTACTTTAGAAACGAGAAAGATTCATGAAACATGTGCAGTAATGTTTCACATTTGAATTAAAATGTAGTTCTTAGTCACATTTATACTCATGTACTCAAAGTTGTATCGCAGTTACCTAAAATGTGACATGAATTTAACTTGCATGAATTTAACTTGAACTGATGTACTGACATTTTCATTTATTTGCTGTCAAGTGTGCACAAATGACACATATTAAATGTACACCATTGAATTATACATTTTAACTTTATATGACTAGGACTGTATTTCTTTCAGCATGAAATAGTATTTTTCCATTTCTGTTTGCATGTCTTTTCTTTGCAGGTGCGTTCACATGAATTATCAGTTAGAGGACAGGTCTAACACTGTATTAGTGACGGAGAGCCTCAGAAAAGGACCTTGACGAGGAACATGGAGAGGCAGAAAATTAACTGACAGTCCCTATTCTGTAATGTTACAAAGAGTCGCAGATGTCCAAGGCCAACATCATTCTCAGGACTGCTCGGGGAAAATATGTCAATTTTGCAGCTTACAACATGAGAATGGAGAAAACAATGGAACTTTTGATGGTGTGAATGAGGGGTGTTACTTAGAAGATTCATGTGGTATTAAATAATGTTCTCACAGGTTGAAACTGGCCACTAAGAATTTGGACTTTCAGCAGTGCAGACCTCTAAGCTTTCCCTTCTCCATCCTATTTTCCCTATATAAAGTATGCCTTAGGCTAGCACTCATTTTTCTCTATAGAAGACTCTTGACTGAGCTTCTGAAATGCTGACACCTTCGGTATATGCAGGCACATATATTTTTATCCTTTTCCCACTATTTCCCTGATTTGTAAAAAATTTCCCATCTTAATTTACCTTAAATTATTTGGATAAATAACTTTAGACATTGCTCATGTTTAGGAGAGAAGAACAAAGACACTTCTCTGAGCACCAGAATTTATTGCTAATTTTCTGTATTGCTGTAACTGAACTTTTGGTTTGCTTTATGCTGATTCTCCTAAACCTCTTCAGGAGATTTGGTTATTCTGTTGTTATCTTGTATCTCTACAGTATTGTTTTGAGATTGGTTTATATTAACCTGACTTTCAACTTGCAATAACATTCTTAACTTTATTTCTAATACCTCATTCTCACTATGTAGCCAAATAGGTTACACTGTTAATTAAAATGGTTTACCAAATGTTATCTTTCTAGTCGATTTAAAAAGGTCAGTCAAATAAACAACTGGAGGAAATTTGCCTAGCGCTACATCACAAGCATATCGGAATTAACAGGTCACTGATGATGGCAACCTCCTACCGCTAAGCCCTTTTTTAGGTCTGGCGTTAGCCAAGACCTTTTGATTTTTACTAAAAATATGTTTATAATGTACTTACTTAAAGAGTCTTTCAGCCACCTCTCTTCAACCATTGGTCTGTTGTTGTTTCATTCACATTTTGCTTCTGCCCATTACTGCATGGGTCAGCCTACTGCAGCCACTGGTTAACTTCACTTTGAGTGACTGCATTTTGCTCTTTTACAATAAGCACATCCGCACACAAGGTAGTTCCTCTCAGTGCCAGTGTTTTTGTTTTCACTTCAAAATTACTTTATTGTTGCCATTATGTTTAGAGTCTGAGGTGATAGCAGGATGTTTTCTACAAGATGGGAGCATAGGTCACATTCCAGACTTATTAGCTTCTGTCTCCTGTCAGTGCTGTTGTAAATTCCTTTTGAAGTATCCTCTCTTTATTTGAATGCTGGTTTTTCACAGAATAACAGATTACGTCCATTTGATACTGTTCTGTATTAAGTTATTCTCTTTTCACCATGTATGCAATAATCAAAACAAAAGCATCAATATTATACATGTGAATTCATAAGCAGACAATTCTTCAGTACACGTTTATTCCGGACTCAACTTTACAAAGGTTCCTTAATAAACAGTTTCTATTGTATTTAATTTGCAGCTCTTTTCTTTCTTTGTTTCTTCCTTTCCTTCTTCCTTCTTTCTTTGTTACTTTTTTGCTTTCTTTTTCTCCTGCATCTTTTCTTCCTTCTTTTCAATTTCTTTCTTTCTCTTTTCTTCCTTCCTTCCTTCCTTCCCTTTTCCCTCTTTCTTTTCTTCATTCCTCTACTTTTCTTTTTTTTCCTTCTTTGTTTCATCCTTGCTTCTTTCTTACCTGGCGTATTGTCCTTTCTTTCTTTTGTTTCATACAACAAGGGACAATGCATCAGCCCACTTCAGCCACTGACTGATTTCACATTGATTTATGGCATGCTGCCCAGTCACAATGAGCACATTTACACACAAAGTAGTTCCCTTAAGCACCAGGGAGTACTATGACAATATCTTTGTTTTTTTTTACTAAAAACACTTTGGGCTTTTATCAATTGTTTTTTTACATTGATGTACACCCGAACAATAAAGTTGTGCAAAACCATGATAAAACAAGAATAGCCAAAAGACTGGCCAAAAGCCTGGAGGACATCAGACCGATTGGCTTTGCTAATGCTTGTTGATGCTGTTTATGCTGTTTATAGTTTAACCTTCAAAACGTTTTTCATTCTTAATTGGAGTCCTATAGTCTCACAAATTAGGGATTGTAAAGATACCTAGGTTTGTGGTTTTCCTAGGGGTACTGGGGCAGAGAAAATAGTCAAAATATGTCAACAGTGTTGTGCAAAAAATTGTGTTTGTTTATTTCCTGTAAATTGTATCAACTAAATTTTGCAGCACTATGACTGCAATCCTCCAAGGTTTCAGTAACAGACAGAATGAAAAAGTAATGTTTCTCACCACAGTTTTTTAAGTTCTCTTAGTGGATGTGCAAGTGCAAGTCCAGCCACAACCCAAGTAGGGAAGGTAGGGTAGAGTTCACACAAAAATAAGTACCCCACAACACAAACTGATCTAAAACTCAAAATAACCTATGATGACCTGGTATCTAGGAAGCACTTCTGATCCATCAAAGTGCATTAGTGGAGCAATGGTACAAAATGTGCACTCTGAAGGAGCAGAAAGGCTGGATAGCACAAATTGTCTGAGAGTTGCCCATAAAATGAAAATGTCAAATACAAAAAACAAAAATACACATTCCCTCACATCTAGAGGCTTTTATTTTGCTCAGCTCTAACGATAATCACAAACATTCCATAAACAATGATACATGGAATTGCAGAAATTTTCTTTATTAGTGTAACGAAACCGACACCAAAGAGAATGTCAACATGTTTCGGGTCACGCCTTCTACTGGGCAACCAGTTTCCACCACAACATTGATTTAAAAGTAGTCCCTCATCAATTACACTGCACTCACATTGAATTGTCTAAAACACACACTTCAATAGTTTGTGGCTCAACTCGACCATCATTAAAGGTATGTTGAACACATTTGAATTGCATTTAAGCAGGTTAGACACATGTGTACAATCTTCAATCTCCTTTCAAGACATTTGTGCAACCAAGCAACATTTCTATAACATTTTTAAATATGTGCAATAATACCAAGGCACTGGCTGGTAAAAGATCAACAATTCAATGTTGATCGTTCGAAATATACGAGTAATGTTAGATACATTGTACACATATTGACCTGTGAGACTCATTACTTATCATATATGATTTAAAAACATTGCACAATTTTCACATTTATATCACAATCAATTCCATAAACAAACCTCAAAACATATTCCAAATCAACAGTGCGCAATTCATAAACATTTCTCACAAATTGCCAATATGACCAGTTCACAATCTCCCTCGCTGAAAATTACTAAAATGACCTGGCTAGTCAGTGCCTTGCACAAATCTCCAATATGCTCTAACAGTAGTAAATCAACCACCTGTGTAGTACCTCCTAAACCATATATGCTACCCATGTCAAGTTATTATGCACTTTCAATATATCTACATACAATCGCTGTATAGCTTGTTGTTTTCACCAAAACCACCTAAGTGTATATGGTCTTGCATTAACAGCTCAAAGGTTGGGATACTCGCTGTATCTTGTACAAAAGTTTGCCAAGTGAAGTGCATGATGTAAATAGGAAATGGAATGTGGCAACAGATAGACACTACCAGACCATAGCAATACATTAGTTTCAATGCTGAGAGTCATGCAGCCCACCTGATCAATAACAGCTATATGAAAAATGTATAAAGTGCCAGTGTGTATACCAGAAACTTGTCTCAGCATTGAGATACAGTGATCCCAGACAGGCAATTACCAAAGGCGCACCATATCATAATGCCTGTGAATATTCATAGCATATTGCCACAGCATAGCACTACATCAATTACAATGCTGGACGTTACACTGCCCACCTCATTGATGACAGCCATATGGAAAATATATAATGTGCCAATGTGCATACCTAAAAAAGTTTAATGATATTGGGATGCTGTGTCCCCAAACAGGCAGTTACCAACTGCACAACATTTCATAATCCATGTAAGTATTCATTGTGTATTGCACTAAAGATCTCCCAGAAAAGTGCAGGGGAGGATATCCAAGATATGGGTGTCACCTATAAATGTCTTCACCAACATAAAATGCATTAACCGCAATACCAAACTATTGCAGCAAAACCACACGATAGCAGCAATGTGTGTGTATTAGTATTCATGTTTGTTAGAAATAGGGTCTCTGGTTGGCAGAGGTATACACCTTTGTCCAAGTAGGGACCACAATCCTAGTCAGGATAAGTCCCAACACAATCCAAATTATCCTGTGCCCACCCTCTGGTAGCTTGGCACTGAGCAGTCAGGCTTAACTTCGAAGGCAATGTGTAAAGTATTTGTTCAATACATTATACATTAACACAGTGAAAGTACCACAAACATACACCACACAGGTTTCGAAAAATAGATATTATTTATCTGAATAAAATAAGGTCAAAAACGACAAAGATCCACTAAATACAAGTTAAAATATCACTTTGGAAAGGTTTAAAAGAGTCTCTATCCTTACAAATAAGCAGTTGTCTCTTTGTTAGACACAGTACCTGGGATGCGTCAAAAATAATGACGCACAGAGACCACAGAGGAGGAGATGTGTGGAAAAATAAGGTGTTGCGTTGAATTTTCAGACGCAGCACAGACAATGCGTTGTTTCTTTCCATGCTACAATGGGTTTGCGTCATTTTTCGGCGAGCAGTCTTGGTTCCTCACTGCGATGCAGGGATATTTTGACGCCCAGTGACGATGCGCTGAAAATCCTTGATGCGCTGGAAGAGAACACAGGTGCTGCGTCGATCCAGTAGGCGATGTGTTGAATTTTCAGTCGCTAGGTAAGCGCTGCGTCTAATTTCCAGCCTGGAAGTCGGGGCTGCATCATTCTAGCCAGCTGTGCAGCGATTTCTCAACTGCAATGCATGCTTTGCATCGATTTCTGCAGGCGTTGTGTCCATTTTGAACTCACAAGGAGTTTCTTGAAGAGGTGAAGTCTTTGTTGGCCCTGAGACTTCAGTGTTATATTGCACTAAAGATCTCCAAGTAAAGTGCAGAGGTTGTTGTCTCAGATAATGGTGTCAACTATAGATGTCTTCACCATATAAAGTGCATAGATCGCAATAACAAAGTACCACAGAACACCCAGCCAATAACAGCAATGTGTGTGTGCATAAAGTGCCAACGTGCATGCCTGAATAATATAAGCCCAATTGTCAATGGAGTGTGGACCCTGCTGTACGAATGGGAGCTTGAATGCATACCCAAATCTACTGCAAATAAATGTGTATCTACTCTGTATGCCCTTGAAACTATTAGAATCTATGTGGAGCTAAAGCCCAAACAATCCATAACAGATCTAACGGCAAGAAACTGTGATATTATATACGGTTTCACCATACCCCTCCAAAGATTAACAAAGTGCCAGTGCATAATTCATATCTCCATGAGGAGAGGGAAATATCTAAAGTGCATAAATTTCCTAGACATAGGGGCATGTGGGAGGGATATAACCTTATGTTAATGCAAGTCACAGGAGCTACTAAAATGACAGTGCAGTTCCTTCCATATACCAGGTATACAATGCCTGCCAATATGAAACAGGGTATCGTAAAGTGTGACCACCCCAGTACTCCCAAAAGGAGGACATCATATTCAAAGAGAAGCATGAAGTCTGGCTCACCACAATATTTTCATAATGTAGAGTACAACAGTGTGCCAAAATGTATAAGACCT
The DNA here is from genome assembly GCF_031143425.1 of Pleurodeles waltl. NCBI lineage: Eukaryota > Metazoa > Chordata > Amphibia > Caudata > Salamandridae > Pleurodeles > Pleurodeles waltl. The sequence continues at coordinate 1,349,855,510 of NC_090446.1, read as the reverse complement.
GGCTTCAGAGCCTATTCAACATATTGAGATGTTAGACAAGGGACTATCAACATAAGACATAAAACTACCTGTAAGTGAACAATATCAAAACATTGCAGTGGAATGTTGACTGATTGCTCAAAAGTGCATAAAAATGATGCTCCATAATGAAAAATTCATAAGCCCGCAAAAAAAATCACAGGCCAACATTTGTAACAGTGAGGAGCAACCAACTTCGTAAAAGCTGAACATCTTAGATGTGTACATGTAGTTCTGCATCCACATTGTTTACCCAGGGTTTTTCTGTTTCTAATAGTATAGTCCATCACCCCATGTATAGGTTTGCATATATGGGGGTGAAGTAGGCTCTCATGGCTGTTCCTTGCTTTTGAAAAAAAAAATATCTCAAATAAAAAGATGTTGTGGGTGAGAAAGAATTTTAACATAGCCATAAACATTCTAGTGTGTTGCACATAGTTTACCAGTCCTGCTCTTAAAAAATATTCACAAGCTTGTATGCTATATTGATGTTAAATGGAGGTATATAGTGAGGAGACATCCATGGTCGCCATGATGTACGAACTGGCCATGGGACATTGTTGTTTTTGCTAAAAAAATCATTTGTGTCTTGAATGTAAGATGGAAGACTGGTCACATACTCACACAAGAACAGATCCAGAAACCTGGAGGAGTTTCCCAGGAGTGAGACCACCATGCTTGAATTTTTGGAACCAAATAAATGAGAGGGTATCTGGGATGGTCAATTTTTAAATAAGTAAATTCATCAAATGATAGAAGCCCTTGTTCTAACCATGTTTTCAGCAAGCCATGATATTCTTTTTGATGTTCAAGAGTGGGATTGTGCTTTAACATCTTATAATGTTCTTTGACATTTAGGCCCTCATTCCGACATTGGCCGGCGGCGGTCGCCGCCGGCCTGTCGGGGGCCGCCAGAATACCGTTCCGCGGTCGAAAGACCGCGGCGGTGATTCTGACTTTCCCGCTGGGCTGGCGGGCGGCCGCCTTCAGGCCGCCCGCCAGCCCAGCGGGAAAGAGGCTTCCACGATGAAGCCGGCTCGGAATCGAGCCGGCGGAGTGGAAGCTGTGCGACGGGTGCAGTTGCACCCGTCGCGTATTTCACTGTCTGCGAAGCAGACAGTGAAATACATTTAGGGGCCCTCTTCCGGGGGCCCCTGCAGTGCCCATGCCAGTGGCATGGGCACTGCAGGGGCCCCCAGGGGCCCCGCGACCCCCCCTACCGCCATCCGGTTCCCGGCGGGAGAACCGCCGGGAACTGGATGGCGGTAGGGGGGGTCGGAATCCCCTCGGCGGCGCAGCTAGCTGCGCCGCCTTGGAGGATTCCTATGGGCGGCGGTACACTGGCGGGAGACCGCCAGTGTTGCCGGTCCGACCGCGGCTTTACCGCCGCGGTCGGAATGCCCATTGGAGCACCGCCGGCCTGTCGGCGGTGCTCCCGCGGTCCTCCACCCTGGCGGTTTGAAACCGCCAGGGTCGGAATGAGGGCCTTAGTTGCCTGTTAGCTTCTTTAATATATAACTGTTTATCCATGACAATGATGTTGCAGCCCTTGTCAGAGAGTTTAAGAATAACGAAGTTGTTGGTCTTGTGAGAATTGAGTTCCTGCCATTCTTTTGTTGTGAGGTTGGTGCGACCTTTACATCTGTTTTTTTTTTTCTCAATTTATTGATGTCATCAATAACCAGCTCATATAATACATCAATTAGATTGCCACTAAGTAGTTGTGGATTGAATTTGCTGTGAGACCTAAGGCCACTATCAACGGCATTTTCTGTGGTGAACCCCGTACGCTCCAGCTCTGCATTTTCCACGCTCTTCCTCACTTCTGATGGCACTGAGCCCATATTCTCCATCTCCAATTCACTCAAAGTTGGACGTTTAGGAATGTTCCTAACAGTGAACCTGGACTCATTAATGTTGTGTTCCCTATTATCAGTCTAGTGTTTAAATGATTTCATGGCATGATATTTACTGAGCTTAAGTTTCCTAATAAATGTATAGGTTTCAATACAAAGGTTGACTAAGTCAGGACCGAAAGTAGGGCAAACGTTCAGTCCATAATTCAGGATCTTCTCTTGCGTTTTAGTCAGAGATGTCCTTGAAATGTTAATGACTCTGCAATTCATATTGGATGATGTCAAACCCGCTCCAGTATTTACTGAGTCTTGTTCCCTCTTCCTCTTGCCCCTCCTCATCTTGCGCCTCTGCATCCTCAGCCCCTTCCTGTGCCACACTGTGGTGTGGCCGTTCTCAGCAGCCACATTTCCTCTTGAAAAACTTTTCTTTGGGCACCTCAACCGCCGAGGATCCTGCATCGAAGGTAACTTCCGTGTCACTTGGTGCTCTTTGTGCTTGTCCTGTCGCATTAAACTTCTCCTTCACTCTCAAGGGTTCAAATTTCTTTACAAAGGTATAGATTCTACCATATTGAAAATCCATTTTATCACCGAAAATTTATGGGCTTTGCGTGTTCTGGTTTCTTCCTCATGCTTAGCAGTGCGTTCTTCCATCTTGTTCAGTAAGGTTCTAACCAATTTCATATATATATATATATGTAAATACATACATACATACATACTGGCAGTCGCCAGTAGGTAGTTATAGTTAGGACCTAGTTTCTATAGAAAAAGCAGTTTTTTCCTTGCCTATATCTTTGGTGCCGCTCAACGAATCTTCACAAAATGTTCCCAAAAAAATTCGACAGTCACGTGAGCAGCTGTCTGGAAAATTTTGGGGTGATCCGTCAAGCGGGAGCCGAGATAAAGGGGGGATGAAATTTAGAGTGTTTCCAATGTTAATTCCCATAGGAAAAATTGAACAGCGATAGCAGAAAAACCACTGGACGGAATTACGCCACATTTGGCAGAAAGGTAGCTCTTGGTCCAGAAAGAGCCCTTTTTGTTATGTGGTGTAAATCTGTTCAGTAGTTTTTGAGAAATTCAAGGAAATCCAAATTTGTATATATAGGGACGCCAAGGATACGTGACCCCTCTCTATCTCGTGCTGAGATCTGATTGGCTGATGACACTTCAAAAACAGAAGTGCTGTCAGCCATCTTGGGACTTGGCTGAAAACTAATAAAAAAATACAAAAGGGGCAAGGGTACAAACACCCTGACCCCTGAGCTCTGGTGGTGGGGTCCCAAAGGGACCTCCCAGGGCTAAAAAGCATGTTTTTTTTAAATATTACGGTCGGATCCACGGCAGATCCGTGGATCCACCGTAATAAAAAAAAAAAAAAAAAGCGTGCTTCGGAATCATAAATCCCCCGGGTGGGCCAAGTCCTAGGGGCATTTATTCCGAAATGCGAGGGGGACCTCCTTGCCCTCTGCCACTTCCCCAGGGACCGCCACCTCCCCAGGGCTGTGTTATAATACACAGGGGGGCTGCTCTGCCCCCTCCCAGTGCCCTAGAGACCACCACCTCCCTGGGGAGTTTAAGAAATTATATGCAGGACCTGTGGCCCGTCTTTCTGCCCTGGGGACCACCACCCCCAGTGGCACATGCTTAATACTGTAAACGGACCCCCATTATTCCCGGGGACCACCACGTGTGTGCACAGTTGGAGGGGGGGGTCAGCTCAGCCCTCCTTGTGGAGCCTCTGATGGCCTTGGGGACTGCTACCTGGCTGGCTCCTACTATGTCCCGGGGTGCCCTCCCTCGGGACATGGCTGTTTGCTGTGGCTTGGCAGCAGCTCTCGCATTTTGACAGGGAAAAATGTAAAGCAGGTCTCTGTGTCAAAATCTGAAGCTTTCATCTCTGTCCCCTGCACATGTGCTTATAGCAGCTCTTTGATTGCTGAAGCAATAGGAATGCGGGGAAGGCCTTTGGGCTTCCCCTGCGGTCCCACTTAGCCTGTAAAGGGCTTGTTTTGAAATATAATTTAAAAAATAAATAAAAATACATATAGGGACCGAGGGGGAGCCCTTGAGGGCTCCCCCATGGTCCCAGATAGCCCTTAAGGGGTGGAAAAAAGCAGGTGGCCAACCACCGCAGCACTCTGCTAATTGCCCCCCAAATATGATGAAAAAACTGTGCATAGCAGGGGGGCGAGTTATTGTTACCTTAGGGCATGAGTTATAGTTACTTGAGGTAACTATAACAGGTAAATTTCTATGGTTTTGTACGTTTAAAATGTGAGCCTAACTATAACGTCCCTGTAACCTTTGTTTTTTTCAGTGAATATATATCTCTATATATATATTATATATATATCTATAAATATATATATATATATAATATATATATAGTGGGTTACTCCAAAGGGACAGTACTCCATTGTTTCACGGCTAGCTTTGCGCAACATAAGCATCAATAGAAACTGTAAGGAAATGCCTCCTTGGCATGGTTACCCCCTGACATTTTGCCTTTGCTGATGCTAACCAGGCCCCAGCACCAGTGTTCTTTCCCTAAACTGTACCTTTGTCTCCACAACTGGCACAACCCAGGCACTCAGGTAAGTCGCTTGTAACTGGTACCCCTGGTACCAAGGGCCTTGATGCCTGGGAAGGTCTCTAAGGGCTGCAGCATGTCTTGTGCTACCCTAGGGACCCCTCACTCAGCACATGCACACTGCCTCTGAGATTGTGTGTGCTGGTGGGGAGAAAATGACTAAGCCGACATGGCACTCCCCTCAGAGTGCCATGCCAAGCTCACAATGCCTGTGGCATAGGTAAGTCACCCCTCTAGCAGGCCTTACAGCCCTAAGGCAGGGTGCACTATATCACAGGTGAGGGCATATGTGCATGAGCACTGTGCCCCTACAGTGTCTAAGCAAAACCTTAGACATTGTAAGTGCAGGGTAGCCATAAGAATATATGGTCTGGGAGTTTGTCAAACATGAACTCCACAGTTCCATAATGGCTACACTGAAAACTGGGAAGTTTTGTATCAAACTTCTCAGTCCAATAAATGCACACTGATGCCAGTGTGCAATTTATTGTAAAATACACCCAGAGGGCATCTTAGAGATGCCCCCTGAAAACATACCGACTTCCAGTGTAGGCTGACTAGTTTCTGCCAGCCTGCCACACACCAGACACGTTGCTGGCCACATGGGGAGAGTGCCTTTGTCACTCTGTGGCCAGGAACAAAGCCTGTACTGGGTGGAGGTCCTTCTCACCTCCCCCTGCAGGAACTGTAACACCTGGCGGTGAGCCTCAAAGGCTCACCCCTTTTGTTACAGCGCCACAGGGCATCCCAGCTAGTGGAGATGCCCTCACCTCCGGCCACTGCCCCCACCTTTGGCAGCAAGGCTGGAGGAGATAATTAGAAAAACAAGGAGGAGTCACCCACCAGTCAGGACAGCCCCTAAGGTGTCCTGAGCTGAGGTGACCCTTACTTTTAGAAACCCTCCATTTTGTGAGTGGAGGATTCCCCCAATAGAATTAGGGACAGGGAGGAGGCACAAAGAGGGTGTAGCCACCCTCCAGGACAGTAGCCATTGGCTACTGCCCTCCCAGACCTAAACACACCCTTAAATTTAGTATTTAGGGGCTCCCCAGAACCTAAGAAACCAGATTCCTGCAACCTTAACAAGAAGAAGGACTGCTGACCTGAAGCCCTGCAGCAGACAACTGCTTTGGCCCCAGCCCTACCGGCCTGACTCCCAACTTCAAAGAAAACTGCAACAGCGACGCATCCAACAGGGACCAGCGACCTCTGAAGCCTCAGAGGACTGCCCTGCAACCAAGGACCAAGAAATTCCCGTGAACAGCGGCCCTATTCAACAACCTGCAACTTTCTTGCAACAAAGAAACAACTTTAAAGACTTCACGTTTCCCGCCGGAAACGTGAGACTTTCCACTCTGCACCCGACGCCCCCGGCTCTACCTGCGGAAAACCAACACTACAGGGAGGACTCCCCGGCGACTGCGAGCCCGTGAGTAGCCAGAGACGACCCTCCTGAGCCCCTACAATGACGCCTGCAGAGGAAATCCAGAGGCTCCCCCCCTGACTGCGACTGCCTGTAACAAGGGACCCGACGCCTGGAACCAACACTGCACCCACAGCCCCCAGAACCTCAAGGAACCGAACTCTAGTGCAGGAGCGACCCCCAGGCAACCCTCTGCCTAGCCCAGGTGGTGGCTACCTCAAGGAGCCCCCCCTGTGCCTGCCTGCATCGTTGAAGTGACCCCCGGGTCCCTCCCTTACTTTCTATCTAAAACCCGACGCCTGTTTGCACACTGCACCCGGCCGCCCCTGTGCCGCTGAGGGTGTACTTTCTGTGCCTGCTTGTGTCCCCCCCCCAGTGCCCTACAAAACCCTCCTGGTCTGCCCCCGAGGACGCGGGTACTTACCTGCTGGCAGACTGGAACCGGGGCACCCCTGTTCTCCATTGAAGCCTATGTGTTTTGGGCACCTCTTTGACCTCTGCACCTGACCGGCCCTGAGCTGCTAGTGTGGTAACATTGGGGATGCCTTGAACCTCCAATGGTGGGTTACCTTGGACCCAACTTTGAGACTTGTAAGTGTTTTACTTACCTGCAAACTTAGCCTTTAGTTACCTCCCCCAGTAACTGTTGATTGTTGCAGTGTGTCCACTTTTAAAATAGCTTATTGCCATATTTACAAAGACTGTACATGCTATTGTGATTATTCAAAGTTCCTAGAGTACCTAAGTGAAATACCTTTCATTTGAAGTATTACTTGTAAATCTTGAACCTGTGGTTTGTAAAATAAACTAAGAAAATACATTTTTCAATATAAAAACCTATTGGCCTGGAGTAAGTCTTTGAGTGTGTGTTCCTCATTTATTGCCCGTGTGTGTACAACAAATGCTTAACACTACCCTCTCATAAGCCTACTGCTCGACCACACTACCACAAAATAGAGCATTAGAATTATCTCTTTTTGCCACTATCTTACCTCTGAGGGGAACCCTTGGACTCTGTGCACACTATTTCTTACTTTGAAATAGTAAATACAGAGCCAACTTCCTACATTGGTGGATCAGCGGGGGGGTCTAAGACTTTGCATTTGCTTGACTACTCAGCCAATACCTGATCACACGACTAAATTCCAAAAATTGTCATTAGAAACTGATTTTTGAAATCTGAGCTATTTTTCTACATTTTTAAAAGTCCTGCTAGGGCCTTGTGTTAGTCCCTGTTAGCATTTCTTTTAGAGTTTACAAGTTTTGTAAAAGTTTGGATTAAGTTCTAGAGATAGTTTTAGATTCCTAAAAAGTTTTCCAACTTTTAGAGAAATAATGTCTAGTACAGATGAGATGGTGGTGGAACTCAACCTCACCCCTTACTTGCATCTTAGGATGTCAGAGTTAAGGACTCTCTGTAAAATAAAAAAGATAAAAACTGGATCAAACCCTACCAAAGTACAGCTCCAGGAGCTTTTGGCAGAGTTTGCTAGAGACCACCCCTCTGAAGACAACCTTACAGAGGGGGAAGCTAGTGACCAGGAGGATAATTTCCCCCCTCCTGTCCTAGTTAGGGAGCCCAGGGTTCCTCAAACTCCACAAGTGATAGTCAGAGATGCTGCTTCTCCCACAGGGGAGTCCAGCAACTCTGGAAGCATTGAGGGCAGCCTCAACGAAGATGACCTCCTGTTAGCCAGGATGGCCAAAAGATTGGCTTTGGAGAGAGAGCTCTTGGCCACAGAAAGGGAAAGACAAGAGATGGGTTTAGCTCCCATCAATGGTGGCAGCAACTTGAATAGGGTCAGAGAGAATACTGACATGCTAAAAATCCCCAAAGGGGTTGTAACAAAATATGAAGATGGTGATGATATCACCAAATAGTTCACAGCTTTTAAGAGGGCTTGTGCAACCAGAAAAGTAAACAAATCTCACTGGGGTGCTCTCCTTTGGGAAATGTTCACTGGAAAGTGTAGGGATAGACTCCTCACACTCTCTGGAAAAGACGCAGAATCCTATGACCTCATGAAGGCTACCCTGATTGAGGGCTTTGGATTCTCAACTGAGGAGTACAGGATTAGGTTCAGGGGGGCTCAAAACTCCTCGAGCCAGACCTGGGTTGATTTTGTTGACTTCTCAGTCAAAACACTGGATGGTTCGATTAAAGACAGTGGTGTAACTGATTATGAAGGGCTGTATAATTTATGAAGGAATACCTTTTAAGTAATTGTTTCAATGATAAACTGCATCAGCATCTGGTAGACCTAGGTCCAATTTCTCCCCAAGAATTGGGAAAGAAGGCAGACCATTGGGTCAAGACAAGGGTGACCAAGACCTCCACAGGGGGTGACCAAAAGAAAGGGGTCACAAAACCTCCCCAGGGGAAGAGTGTTGAGACATCCAAGGGAAAAAGTAAAGAGTCTTCTACAGGGCCCCAAATACCTGCTCAGGAGGGTGGGTCCAAAGCCTCTTCACAATCCTCATTTGGGTACAAGGATAAAAACTTTGATCCCAAAAAGGCCTGGTGTCGTAGCTGTAATCAGCAGGGACACCAAACTGGAGACGGCCTGTCCCAAGAAAGGTTCCACTTCTACTACTACTCCAGTTAGCACTGGAATAGCCAGTCTCCAGGTGGGATCAACAGTGTGCCCAGAGCAAATCCGGGTCCACAATGAAGCTACATTAGTCTCTGAGGGTGGGGCAGACCTAGCCACACTAGCTGCCTGGCCCCCTAACATGAAAAAATACAGGTAGCAGCTCTTTATTAATGGGACTACAGTAGAAGCCCTGAGGGATACAGGTGCCAGTGTCACAATGGTGACAGACAAACTGGTTTCCCCAGGACAATACCTGACTGGACAAACTTATCCAGTCACCAACGCTGACAATCAGAATAAAGTACATCCCATGGTTATGGTAACTTTAGAATGGGGAGGGGTTACTGGCCTGAAACAGGTGGTAGTCTCCTCTGCTATACCAGTAGACTGTCTGCTTGGAAATGATCTGGAGTCCTCAGCATGGGCTGAGGTAGAACTCAAAACCCATGCAGCCATGCTGGGTATCCCTGAACTGGTGTGTGTCAAGACAAGTGCACAGTGCAAGGCTCAGGGTGAAAAGGAAGTGTTGGAGTCTGGAATAATGGCCCAACCTTCCAAGAGAAAAGGAAAGAAGACTGGGGAGCCAGCTTCAGCACAGAAAAAGAAGCAGAACCTCTCTTCTCAGGAAGAAGTTCTGTCCCCTGAGGGAACTGAGCCTATGGAGTTATAACCTTATCAGGTTGAGCTCTTGGGCCCAGGGGGACCCACAAGGGAACAACTGTGCAAGGGGCAAGAAACCTGTCCCTCTCTTGAAGGCCTTAGGCAGCAAGCTGCTGAGGAAACCAAAGGAAATGTCAGTGGAACCCACAGGGTCTATTGGGAAGATGGACTCCTTTACACTGCGGCAAGAGATCCAAAACCTGGTGCCACTAGGAGAGTGGTAGTGCCTCAGGAGTTTAGGGAGTTCATTCTGACCTTAGCCCATGGCATTCCACTTGCTGGGCATTTGGGACAAACCAAGACATGGGAGGGGTTAGTCAACCATTTCTATTGGCCCAATATGTCCCAGAAGGTAAAGGGGTTTTGTGCCTCCTGTGCCACCTGGCAGGCCAGTGGTAAGACAGGTGGCCATCCAAAGGCCCCCCTCATTCCACTTCCAGTAGTGGGGGTCCCAGTTGAAAGAGTGGAAGTGGATATAGTGGGTCCACTTGAACCTCCCACCGCATGAGGGAATCAGTATATCCTGGTAGTAGTGGTTCATGCTACCAGGTACCCTGAAGCAATTCCCCTTAGGTCCACTACTGCCCCTGCAGTAGCCAAAGCACTCATTGGTATTTTTCCCAGAGTGGGATTTCCTAAGGAGGTGGTTTCTGACAGAGGTACCAACTTCATGTCAGCTTACCTAAAACACATGTGGAATGAGTGTGGAGTGACTTACAAATTCACCACACCATACCATCCACAAACCAATGGTCTTGTTGAGAGGTTTAACAAGACATTAAAGGGCATGATCATGGGGCTCCCTGAAAAGCTCAAAGGGAGATGGGATGTCCTCTTGTCATGCCTGCTTTTCGCCTACAGAGAGGTGCCTCAGAAGGGACTAGGGTTTTCCCCTTTGTACTTCTGTTTGGCTATCCTGTTAGGGGACCACTAGCTCTTGTGAAAGAAGGCTGGGAGAGACCTCTTCATGAGCCTAAGCAAGATATAGTGGACTATGTACTAGGCCTACATTCAAGAGTGGCAGAGTACATGGAAAAGGCAAGCAAAAACCTTGAGGCCAGCCAACAACTCCAGAAGATGTGGTATCCCCAAAAGGCTGCAATGGTTGAGTTTCAGCCAGGGCATAAAGTCTGGGTTCTGGAGCCTGTGGCTCCCAGGGCACTTCAGGACAGATTGAGTGGCCCTTACCCAGTGCTAGAAAGAAAGAGTCAGGTCACCCACTTGGTAGACCTAGGCACTAGCAGGACCCCCAAAGGGTGATCCATGTGAACCGCCTCAAACTCTTTCATGACAGGGCAGATGTAAACATGTTAATGGTTACAGATGAGGACCAGGAAACTGAGAGTGAAACTCTCCCTGATCTCCTCTCCTCTGACCCTAAAGATGGCTCAGTAGATGGAGTGGTCTACTCAGACACCCTCTCTGGCCAACAGCAAGCTGACTGCAGGCAAGTCCTCCAACAGTTTGCTGAGCTCTTTTCCCTAACCCCTGGTCAGACACACCTGTGTACCCATGATGTGGACACGGGACAGTATGTCTGTCAAAAACTAAATTTTTAGACAGTCTGATCAAGTTAAGGAAAGCATCAAAGTGGACGACCACAAGATGCTGGAATTGGGAGTGATTGAGCACTCTGACAGCCCCTGGGCTAGCCCAGTGGTCTTAGTCCCCAAACCTCACACAAAAGATGGCAAGAGAGAGATGAGGTTCTGTGTGGATTACAGAGGGCTTAATTCTGTCACCAAGACAGATCCCCATCCCATTCCAAAAGCAGATTAGTTAATTGATAAATTGGGTGCTGCAAAATACTTGAGTACCTTTGACTGAACAGCAGGGTACTGGCCAATACGAATGGTACCAGGAGCAAAAGAGAAATCAGCATTCTCTACACCTGATGGGCACTACCAGTTTACTGTGATGCCCTTTGGCTTAAAGAATGCCCCTGCCACCTTCCAAAGGTTGGTGAATCAAGTCCTTGCTGGCTTGGAGTCCTTTAGTGCATCTTATCTTGATTATATTGCTGTCTTTAGCTCCAACTGGCAGGATCACCTGGTCCACCTGAAGAAGGTTTTGCAGGCCCTGCAAGCAGCAGGCCTCTCTATCACGGCGTCTAAATGTCAGATAGGGCAGGGTACTGTGGTTTACTTGGACACCTTGTAGGTGGAGGCCAAGTTCAGCCATCCCAACCCAAGATCCAGACTATTCTGGACTGGGTAGCTCCAAAAACCCAGACTCAAGTCAGGGTACTCCTTGGCTTGACTGGTTAGGTTACTATAGAAGGTTTGTGAAGGGATATGGATCAATAATGACACCCCTCACAGAACTTACCTCCAAGAAAATGCCCAAGAAGGTTAACTGGACCGTGGAATGTCAACAGGCCTTTGACACCCTGAAACAAGCTATGTGCACAGCACCAGTTCTAAAAGCTCCAGATTACTCTTAGCAGTTCATTGTGCAGACAGATGCCTCTGAACATGGGACAGGTGCAGTCCTGTCCCAAACAAATGATGATGGCCTGGACCAGCTTGTTGCTTTCATTAGCAGGAGGTTACTCCCCAGGGAGCAGCGTTGGAGGCCTTTGCTGTGGTTTGGTCCCTGAAGAAGCTGAGACCATACCTCTTTGGTACTCACTTTGTAGTTCAAACTGACCACAGACCTCTCAGATGGCTAATGCAAATGAAAGGTGAAAATCCAAAACTGTTGAGGTGGTCCATCTCCCTACAGGGAATGGACTTTATAGTGGAACACAGACCTGGGACTGCCCATGCCAATGCAGATGGCCTTTCCAGGTTCTTCCAATTAGAAAATGAAGACTCTCTTGGGAAAGGTTAGTCTCATCCTCTTTCATTTGGGGGGGGGGTTGTGTAAGGAAATGCCTCCTTGGCATGGTTACCCCCTGACTTTTTTACTTTGCTGATGCTAAGTTTTGAGAATTGAAAGTGTGCTGGGACCCTGCTAACCAGGCCCCAGCACCAGTGTTCTTTACCTAAACTGTACCTTTGTCTCCACAAGTGGCACAACCGTGGCACTCAGGTAAGTCCCTTGTAACTGGTACCCCTGGTACCAAGGGCCTTGATGCCAGGGAAGGTATCTAAGCGCTGCAGCATGTCTTGTGCCACCCTTGGGACCCCTCACTCAGCACATGCACACTGCCTCTGAGCTTGTGTGTGCTGGTGGGGAGAAAATGACTAAGTCGACATGGCACACCCTCAGAGTGCCATGCCAAGCTCACACTGCCTGTGGCATAGGTAAGTCACCCCTCTAGCAGGCCTTACAGCCCTAAGGCAGGGTGCACTATACCACAGGTGAGGGCATATGTGCATGAGCACTGTGCCCCTACAGTGTCTAAGCAAAACCTTAGACATTGTAAGTGCAGGGTAGCCATAAGAGTAGATGGTCTGGGAGTTTGTCAAACACGAACTCCACAGTTCCATAATGGCTACACTGAAAAGTGGGAAGTTTGGTATCAAACTTCTCAGCACAATAAATGCACACTGATGCCAGTGTGCAATTTATTGTAAAATACACCCAGAGGGCATCTTAGAGATGCCCCCTGAAAACATACCGACTTCCAGTGTAGGCTGACTAGTTTCTGCCAGCCTGCCACACACCAGACACGTTGCTGGCCACATGGGGAGAGTGCCTTTGTCACTCTGTGGCCAGGAACAAAGCCTGTACTGGGTGGAGGGGATTCTCACCTCCCCCTGCAGGAACTGTAACACCTGACGGTGAGCCTCAAAGGGTCACCCCTTTTGTTACAGCGCCACAGGGCATCCCAGCCGGTGGAGATGCCCACCCCTCCGGCCACTTGTTGGCTCTGGGACTCTGAACACTTTATCACTGCTGATCAGTGCTAAAGTGAAGGTGCTTTCTCTTTTAAATTTGGTATGATTGGCTTACACTTAATTGGCACATTTAATTTACCTGTAAGTCTCTTGTACAGTGGTATCCCTTTACCCATGGCCTGCAAATTGAATGCTACTAGTGGGCCTGCAGCGCTGCTTGTGCCACCCACTGAAGAAGCCTTTCAAACCTGTCTCAGGCTTGCTAGCACAGGGCCTGCATGCTCAGTTTTCTGCCACAGGGACCTGGTATCTAAATTTACTTGCCAGGGACATTAAGATACGGCTTGTGGTGGGAGTGAAACCTCATGGGAGGTCTCCGTTCCCACCAAGCCTCCTTGCTGCTTTGTTGCCCGTGGGCAGGAGGGAAGCCTCACCTGAGCACGATGGGGCAGTGACCCTCGACGGAGGTCACTGGTCCTGCCAGTCCTGGTTGTGCAATAATCAGAGCACAGGAGCTCCGAGATTGGGACATGAAAGTACCCGTTTTGACTGCATCGTCCTTCGTTTTGCCCTTTTTGATTTAGGTGGCATGTCGTACTCGCCAGTTCTGGGAGGGACATGTCAGGGTCTGTAAGTACAAGGACATAGCATGGTGGGCTCATGATTTCCCAGGTGGGAGTGCTTCATTGCTATGTGCATTTTCCTCGTGTATGACATATACCATTTGAGGAATGTATTTCATGAAGAAATCGTGGTCTCCATGCTAATGTGATTACTCTGCTGTGAGCATTTTTGGTGATGTTTTATTTTATGTGCCATCGTGATGATGTTTTGGCAGTTATGATGATGTGGTTACTATGGCATGTGCATTTTTGGTAACATGTGTTAACTATGACTTGTGCCTTTTTGGTAACAATGATGACCTGGATACTGCTTGTGTTGCAGAATAACCAGTAACCATTATGTTTTCCTGACTACTGCTTATTTTCGCAGTGTACTAGTATCTGTGTGATGGTATGATAGCTGCTTGAATAGCAGGGTATTACTGATACATGTTGTGCTTGGTCTAATGATGTTTTGTGCAATACAGTTTATTTTCATATAACTTGGTGTTGTGTTTCCTTTGTGGTGTATTTATTACATCACGTGTGTTGTGTGTGTTGTGCAAACACTTTACACATTGCCTCTGTGATAGGCCTGACTACTCGTGCCAAGCTACTAAGGGGGTGGGCAGGGGTTATCTTGACTGTGTAACTCCCTCACCCTGCTTAGAGTGGGTGGGTTCTGCCTGACTCAGGTGCATACCCTCGCCAACCAGAAACCCCATTGCTAACACACCAGATTACCACGAAAGATCCCACCTGACTACCAGAGCATTTACTCATATGCAAGGCGTGGATCCAGTGATGAGAGGCACTGAGTCCAGCTGATAGTGTTTTTTTTTTTTTTAAAGTCAAAGTCTTCTATCAGATGAAATCTGATAACACAGCTGATCCGCTGTCAACAGGTATGAAGTGAAGACGGCCTCAAAGATCTTAAGAGGCGAGTTATCTATTCCATGTTCTTATAGATTAGCACATAAAAGTAGCCTTAGGGTGATAGGAAGCAAGGAACGCTCTAAAACATGTTAAAACTGTTCATTTTATTCTTGCTACTAGTAACATGCACAAGTGCTGTTTTAATTATATTCGGAGAGGGTATTATTGATGTATTAAGCAACAGAATAAGACTGTTGAAGTAAACACTTTAAAATATACAGTGTCGCTCTTAGTGCTATGTTTGAGATTGCTATTCTATGAATGAAATTGGGTTTGATAATGTAAATCACCCACATTACACAAAGACCACAATTGCATGAATGCTCAGTCTGCAGTTTAACTGGATTTCTTTAATCACTGATGGTGCAATCAAATAAGTCCTTGCACCTGTGGTTTAGGAACTCAAACCCTACAGACCTGGGCTCTACAACCCAGGATTCACACCACCTCCCCCTTATTTAGTAGTTCACTAGGAAAATGGGGTGATCCTCCCCAAGGGAACGGTGGAAACGCTATGTAAGAGCCCCCAAGGCCGGGTAAGCAAACCTGTTTGCTGGAGGCAGTAACATAGCCGCTATAAGTCACTGTTGTTTTTTTGCCAGTTTCTGCTCCGTCCCTAGGGAGCAGATCGACTGCAAATTGGTTGATTTGTCTAGGACCAGTAAGCAAAGCAAATCATGTTTTGCCCCTATGAAGGGGCACGTCTTAACAAAGTTCTGAATGGAGAGTGTGGGAATTCTGCTCCCCTGGAACAGACTGACCATAAATTGGTTTGATCCTTCCTGGGGGTGGAACGCCTTCAAAGACATAGGAAGACAAACCATGTGGAAAGGTTGTGGTCTTTCAGCAGAGTTTGCCTGATTCAAGGACAGATCAAACTCACAATCAACCAATTGAGTCCTGTATAGAAGATGTGGGGGTGAAGGGTGCGGCAACAAAAGATAACAATGTCAGAGGTCATTTGAGGATGTTTTCCATGGGTCCTTAAATTTAAAATTAACTTTAAAATCCACTGTACTTTGGCCCTGATCATAAGTGGCATGGGAAATGAGCCAGTTCCCCATCCTCCTCCCCCCAAGTGTTACTGACACCGGAGTAGTATAGTCTTTACACTATTTGCAAGCGTACGTCACTTCTATCGCAAGACAAAAGTGCATAATTTGGAAAGCAAATAAAGCACTTACAATGATATCTATTATCCAGATTGGCCAAAAAGGTCTCGACATACTGGCAATCATCAGCATCTTTATAAGACATGTGTGTAAACAGCGGGTTTACCTTTCTTACTTTTTCTTCATAGGGGGCACAGCACTTTGCAACAATGTCCTGCAGTTTTGATTCCCACTGTGCACGTACAACATACAGAGTCCCACTTCTTGCTACTTTCTTAGCACTGGGAGTGTGTCCATGCTTATATTGCCTACGGAGTCCAGTAACAATGTCCAATCTGAATAAGGCTGGTGTTCCTTTTGATAAATTTCCCTAGCAAACCAAACATAGGAAAATTTCAGCCACCGTGACATCAAGTCGGTTCCCATCATACATTCAGCTGGTCTAAAATGTACTACATTCTTCAACTTCGTGTGGGATAATCTTAGCAATAATATTGCCCTCTTGGGCCAAGATTGCTCCCAGTCTTTCAAAGCCCAGCTCTTGCTCATCCTTGGTAAGTGCAAGTAAAGTATGAGGTGCAGCCTGGATGGCCTGATGCTGCCAGTTTACTAAAGCGCCTACTGCTGCACCTCACACAGATTCAAATGAACACTCATAACAAATGGCTTTGAAATGGATGAACTTTGTCAAACGCAAGATACACCGCCGTAGGGGGCTTGATATTCATGAGAGTCATTATCCACCCCAATTATTCAGACAGCAGCCCCATAGACCAAAACAGGGTGGATCTTCCCTTCAGAGCCCAGACCCCCCCCTCCCCCATAATGTCTGCTAAACCTATTTAGGCTTGCTGCCAAAGTCGTACACTTCCGTCTCTTGTTTTCAAGTTAATATATGGCCTAGTAAGACTCGAAAGTAGGTATAATTACAGACCATGTCTACCTGGGTTTCTCCTAAGTACAGATAGTCATTTCATGACCAAAGCACGAGATTTTGGTTTTTGACTTACTCTCATACTCACCGACAGTCCCCTCACACTTGTATCTCTCTAATTGGTCTAGCCCATGCATGCGAGCATTTTCTCCTCTAACTGGGGGTCGTTCATCTTATCGAATGCAATATAATAATTAAGAAATTAACAATGCAGTGGAACTCAGCCACCCTCCAACCCCAAATACCCATGTAGCTTTAAGTACGAGGACAGCTGCATTGTGCATAGCCAACGTCCCCTGCCTAAGTTCCTTTTGTGTTTGACAGGCGTTGACTCGGTACCTAGAAGCCTTCTCTGCCCCTCACCAGAGAACAACCTCAATGATTAATTAATATGGTGCAGGGGAATTGCATATTGAGCAGCACAGTTGTGAATGTGGCTATTCTGCTACTTTCCCAATGATTATTATTTCATTGGGTGTATCTACACATGTTCTGTAAAAGTAGTCACACTCGCAGTAAGACATCACCTCAATTCATCCAATGTGGGACCTGGGAAACAGGTCAGCAGAGCATAAGAGTTGGGCTAGCCAGTAGTTCTGAACCAGGGCTATCTGGCATCAGTGCTTAATTTGAGCCAGTGGCTTCCGGTGTGGGGCACGGCACTTATTTTTGAGAGCTGGCACTTATTTTTCTGCCTCAATCATCTACTGCGAGCAAAAAACACGTATGGGAAAGACGGAGGAAGAGAAAAACGAAAAATTGTCACAAAGGGAAGAAAGCAGAACGTTGCAAGACTGAGCTGAAGGGGCAGGGAGTGGCTGTAAATGGACTAAAGAGGCTCGAGATGGCTTCAGGATTATGCTGCCTCAGTATTCTGTGCTCGCATATTTAATAGCAGCAGCCGCGAGTTTCCGAGGAGAGGTTTGGGCACCGGCACGGTTATGTACAAATTAAGTACTGTCTGGCATGCCAACACACATGCAAAACCTATATTTAGCTCATTTGTACATATTCTTCTCCCTTTTCTTCTGACCAGTCTGCCAACAGATGTAAGCCACTATTTTCGACTTTGTAGGGTGGTGCTGGCAGGTAACATATGAAACTCTAATTCCAAGTAACTGCTCAGTTTGAGAAACATCTATTACTATCATACATATTTTGTTGACCAAAGTACAGTACAAAGCTGAGTCAAACTCCTCGTTTCTATCCCACGTGTACCGAAAGCAGGGAGCTGCAGAGCATAGAACATCTTGTATTAGTATCTACAAGTAATGGGAACAAATGACCTGATAAACAGACCCACAAGCAAATGAGACCCAGGCTGCCTTACTAGACGTGCCACATTGGCACACAAATCATCCTGCTGTTTTACTGGATTTGGAAAGCATGGCTTTCAGTTCGTCCTCGGATATCTCACACAAGGATACAACCTTGAAAATGATCAGAACCTAGACCCATGAGGGTTACACACACACACACAATTCAGCAGCAGGTGCATTAACACACCAAGTGGAGAAGTGTGGCACAATGGTTAGAGCGGCAGACCCTGATGCAGAAATCTGGTCTGGGACCTGGGTTCAATTCCCTACCTCGGTGGGTCTTGGGCTGAATTCCCTTGGACCAGATAATTCTTGCCTCCTGGGCTCAATTCCCTTGGACCAGATAATTCTTGCCTCCATGCCTAATATAATTAATGGGTCTAACTCTGGGCAACAGCTTGCTTAATCTCCACAACTGCCCTGACAGCGCTTGGATGCCTGGCTTCACTCTGGGGGTTGCCCGGAGTGGGCACCTCACAGGGAAAGCCAGGAGGGGTTCCACATCGCTAAGCGTCTTGAGACCCTAACAGGTGAGTAGTGTGCTATACAAGTGCGAAGTTTACAGTTTTATGTTTACCAACCGGTTTTACTGGTATTTGAACCTGTAAACAGCAGATTACGCCCAGAATATTCCATCGGATTGTTACTGAAATTAGAACCTGGATTGCACAAATTCCACACTTTTCTGTCGGATGTTCTTATCTGACGTGTTACCTGCTTAGCTCATGCTCTGTTCATGCTTGTGGTTCACGCAGCCCTTATTTATATATTTTTGGCTATTGATTTAGTGCCTCGAGACCATGGGCACCGGATGAGAGTGTGCTTTAAAATAAAGCACAGCAACGAACAAGGATATAAAAACGACACAGAATAACCAGTTGTTAGTAGTAATCATTTCAAAGAGACCAACTATGAGTGTTGGACAAAGATTACACAATGCTGTTGAGGTCCATTGTAAAGGTTGAGATTATCACACCAAGAGACTATTCCAGATCATTGTTCCATGCCAGAGAATAACTGTTTGATTGCGGATGTCTCTCTACACATGGGGGTGTCAATTGTGAGCACAGCCTGCCTTCTCGGTTGCTCTGTTTCTGCCACAAAGCAGAATCCTTTCTGATAAGTGTTCAGGTTTGTTCCTCCGGATTGTCTTATGTCTAATGTTTGAAGCCTTACATGCTGACTGGCATTCCTAGGGAAATAAACCTTCTGATGTGATGCCCTGAAAACATTTTATATCGGAGATCAGAGAGGCTGCCGAATTATTTTAATGGGTTGTGTAACCCAGACTTGTCCTAGGAAACCACTTCCTCGAGCTATATATCCCAAAAGTTATTTTTTTCTTTACGGTGTTTCTTCCAGTGTGACAGCCATTATCAACCATCGTCACTATTGTTAGTCCCAGTGTTATGTCTTCAATATCAGGTAATGGTGGAACAAGTAAAGTTTCATCACAGGACCCTGTCCTCTGTCTAAAGGGAAGGGAAGGCCCTTTGGCATCTGGGAAGAGAGAGAAAACCTATTTGAAGACATTCATTTTCAAATTTCTTTTAGATAGGTAAAGTGAAGTGATATATAATCTCTTTTTGTATGTCTTTCTAGATCTATTCCCCTTTTCTCTGGTCCACTGTTAACCAGGATACAAAATCCTTTGAGTGGTTGACAGAGGCTCCTGAAAAGTGTGGATATTACTGTCACTCCAGTTGAATCCAGATTACCAGGTTAGCGTAAACCTGACACTAAGATTTAGGAAGTATGAACGCGTCAAAGGCCTTGGCTGACTGGAGGTTCGGGGAGCACGTTTCAGAAGAGTGTTTTATATTTGTGTGGAGGTTTTGTGAATTGTGTACTCTGTGAGATGTACAAGGCAGTTTCCCTTTCAGCTATGTTTTGGAGTTGTACAGGTGATGGAAATATGAGTTGAAGCAGGTTAGATGTCTACCCTGCATGCATCATAGCTGACAATTTCACATAAGGGAATTGTGATAATTGTGGATTTTTCCTTAAAAACGTTGTTTTCCTGAGATGCCAGTCTCAAACCCTGTGCACTTTGAGTACATTAGAGATTTTAAGGCAGCTCAAAAAAGCCTTTCCCCAGAGTTAAATGTCCATTCAGTTAAATAGTAGTCAAGATATGTGATTTCGTATCATAGGGTGGTAGGAGTGGTCTTAAATACGTTGTTCTGGAAATTTGCTTAGGACAGACGTCTTCAATCTCTATCTGGCTTTGTTTGAAAGTATGTAATTGTGGTACATGATTGCCAAGTGCTGGAGCCAAATTGAGTCAAGTTCCTCCAAGGACCAAGAACATCTTGTATCAGAGGTGGAGTAAGACTATGCAAGGAAGGGGTCGACCTTAGGTTGAATGGGTCACAAGTGCCTCTACATGATGGTGAAGGAGGAAAAGGTGAATCAAAGGGTTTTGAACATGGTTGAAGACCCTGGGTCAATGGGTGAGGAATTCAAATGGTGTGTAGTGTGTGTGAAAAAAGAAACATTAGCCAAAAAAAACACCTTTTTTAATGCTTAGGACACGTACTGAGGTCTTCTAGAGGAGGAGGTCTCCAAAGGTGATGAGGCTCCGTCTAGGCTAGATGATTCCTCTGAACCCATCTCCAGTACGATGTGCGAGAAGTATACTACTAGGTAACCCTTTCTGGGTAGATCAGTGGTGTGAAGCCATTTTGAGGAAGATGAGGGATTTGCTCCTGATCAGGTGGAGCTGGTTTAGAGTAGAGATTAACAGTGAAAAAACAGGCATTCCAAAACGAAGCAGTGATTTAATAATTCGAGTGACACCTAAAATCATGTCTGAGTTGCACAGCAGTGCCTGAGATCCTTTACAGAAATGACGAGTCCTAATATTTTTAAAGGAAAAGGCGGTGTGATATCACTTCTTGAAAGGTCATTGGCATTAAAGCTCATTTGGTGTCAGTTTCTGTGATGTTATTGGGGGCAAGGTGTTATGAGGCCACTCTAGTGCCTCCATGGTTTGGATAAAGTGACACTAATGAGAGCTTCTCTAGCAGACCCTGCATTTTACACCTGCCCCAGTGCCCTCACATCCATGCATGCCGAAGAATTGTGCAAATCTACATTTGGCATTTGCCGCTATACGTCAAAAACGTGACGGATATCCCTTTCGCCGTATGACAAGTGAATTATATCCAATGGCGATTGTAGTACGGCTGACAGGATACACCGGATATCTGTCACTTGTGTGACGGACTAACCCATGGGCCCACAGTAATTACAAATGTGGACGTATGCAAACCACTATAAAAGCGCCCCTGTGACGTACTCGACATAGACAGAGCGGTTCACTATGAAAAACTCGTTCTGAGTCAGAGCGCACAATGTGCACACCTGGCACTGGAGTTCTGTACATTTAATAGCTATGCAAGCTTCCTTTAATTAAGGGTAATTGTCACACCAATTACAGCTTTCTGTAGCAGCATTGTCTTGTTCCTCCTAAAAAATTTGGAAATCATCATCATCATTTCCTGGGGAGGAGGGCCCACACAATCCATGGTGTCTGCCTGCATGTTTTTTTACAGTACGTAGAGCCTGGCTGGGTTGTTTGACGATGGCCTTTGCTTGACTCTCCTCTGATTGTTCTTCATCCAGACACTTATTTGTTGAAAGAACTGCCTGGAGACAACAGCAACCGCTTGAAATGTATGGGTTTGGTATTGTACTTGCATTTAATTGGGCAGACTTCAATAGCTTCTTAATTTCGCCATCATACGAAGATGCGGGTGTTCCTATGCAAATGTGGTGAGTGTTTTTTGGGGGGATTTATTATTGTTTCTCCTGCTTGTAGTTTGATTTTCAAATTAAAAACTCCGTCAGATATGGGCAGTTGCTATAAATAGTGCAGCAGGTGCAGTGACACCAGGGCTAAGAGGTGCCAGTGCACATTGCAAACCAATTATGACTGCTTTTAATATCCATGCAGTTGGCAGGGGGATTTTCCTTCCTTGGTTTGGAGCCCATAGCACCCTTGCTACACCACTACAGTCAGACCAATCTCATTTGCCAGAGGTATCGCTTCCATGTTCTAATGTTTCTATCAGATTCCCCCATGGAAATTGATCAGGGATAGGATGGTATGGCTCCTACAGAAGAGCTGCATGCTCAGGAGCGCACTACGGGCCTGACCACGATTTGCATTCAACAGACAGGGCAGTAAACACATTTCCCATCTGAGCATGCCGAACATTTATGTGGGGTGGTGGTGCAAGGGAAGTAGGAGAGAGACGGGGCAGATAAGGTCTTACAAGGTGGTCATTGTATTGCCCTCCCACTCACCAGAAAAAAACGGAGAAACTGAGAAATTAACCCTGAGTAAAATCGGATCTGGTGTTCCCAATACCTTGGAAAACCAGGTGCAGGAAAACTGGTCGTCTCGAAACCAGGCATAGGAGAATCCCATGCAGTAATTTCACTCTACCTGACACATAAGTAGGGTCTATGTGTTAAAGATACCTGGAGAGTCCAACTGTGCCACTAGAACCAAGCTAAACCTGGCTGAAGAGCCCATACCAAGGCCAAAAGCGGTCCCGGGTTCCTTGTGTTCAGGGAGGCTGGCAGTTCAGGCTGGACTGTTCCCATGAGAAATGCGGTCAAGATTGATTTGTGTATGGCTGGGTCCAAACTGAGGTGGCATGGTGGGAGAAAACCATTGCGATGTGGCCCTGAGCGATTGCCGGCATGCCATCCATCACCTTGTTGTTTTTGCATTTGACACATAATTAGGGCCTGCGTGTTAGAAATAAATGTATTGCCCAAAGCAGCCGACAAAATATGCACCTAACTAAACTACAATACACACCACATATCCAGTACGCCTGTACTCCCCTTATCAAAGACAAGGTCGCAAACTACAACGACCTGATCATATTCCAAGTGAATGAGTGGTATCAGAGCAAGCAATTCTAATCAGGACAATTTTAATGCATGGGGTTTAGTGAATGCGTTAAAATCGCATGAGCTAAACCCACATGTGCTGCAATCCAAGCTACAACAAGCTGCAGAACCATCCGCTCAATAGTTAACTTTACTTCTAAAAGCCTCATCCCCCAAAAAGGTGGTAAACCATTACACAACAAAATTAACCACCCCAATGTCAGGAAGATTCACACTACAAATGACAGCAGAACATAATTAAACATAACAATAAAAATTATGAAGAAATTATATGCATTCTTTAAATTACTACTACAAACTCATAACAGTGCCACAATGACCACAGTCATGAACACCACAGTAGCACTGGACACTACCCACACACAGGTGAGAACTGTTAACTCCCAAGAGTTATAAATGAAGTCACACAAACAATCACAACCATCAACATGACTGAGCTGCAGTACTTCATGACACTTCGCCAGATGTTGGTCCTGCGGCTGGTGGATCAGAACAAGGCAGGATAGCCCAGACGACAATACCAATGCATACATGGTGAAGTCTCCAGAGTTCCAGGACAAGACTCAAACTATAAACCTGAGATGCTGGCTAACTATTGTCTTGACATGGAGTCCATACTGCATGTTATGTCTGTCACTAGAGATGCACCTGAGCCAAAAAGAGGGATACCGAGAGCAATACCTGCACTCACCAAATTACGTGTAGGACTACATTTCATGCCATCTGATAGCACTCAAGACATATCTGATAGCACAGCCCACCTTTCTGTAAATATTGGCTAAAGTCATAAAAACACTCCTGGATATAGTGGGCAAGCACATCACAGTTCTCAAGGACTCACAGACAGCCAATGCAGTGAAAGAAAACTGCATGCAATAATATGTTTGCCAAATGTGCCATAGGTCATAGATTGGCTTATGACTCAATGATCCCGAGCACAAGCACCATAGTGTGCACCATGGTTATTTATCGCCCGTGCAAAACATAACTATTTGGTGACAATAAATATCCAACCTCTCCATCAACGAGCAATGAACCTTTAACAGTATAAGCAAATACATGGGACATGTAAATAAAACAAAGTACAAAGCTCTGATGATTTGAAGATGAATTCAGCAAAGTTGTGTAGCCCCCATGCCTGGACAGGATCATCCTCCCCAACCCTAACTCCTAACAAAACCACTCCCTGGCTTTGGGGTAGCTCTAGAAGGAGTGCTTTCCCACCCAGGGGTGACACAGGTGAACTGTGTTTAATACACCAGCAATGAATGTGAAAGACAAGTTATTGTAGCTCCGCAAAAATACTATTCAATGTGTAATTGACATAGAAGTATTGCTTTTGGGTTACTAACAATCCCAAAAAGGGATCGGGGCACCATGGAAACAGCAATACTTTATGTTAAAACTATTGATTACTACAGCAACAGTCTGTTTCTTAGCACATCTAAAACAACTACACAGAATATTATAAAAACATCAATGAGACACGTTATAAATAACAAGAATAAAATTAACATTTCCAGCATTGTTAAAATTTCATTAAAATGTCATCTAGAACCTAATACCCTAATGCCTATTTCTATGCATTTTACTATGAGAGGATGAGATGCAGACCCTTTAAAAATATGGCCCGCATCGTATGTTGCCTAGGGTTACAAACCATGATGAAGGTTTTCGTTTGATTAGTGGCCAGACCTAGAGTCCCCATAAATGAAACAAATTCTTGTAATAAAATACTAAGACCATTGGAGGTTCTACAGCATAAGACAGCATTGTGTGCATATAATAAAACTGGAACCTTTTTTCCTACCTACTGAGGGGGAATCCAAAACTTTGTTAGCAAGGCAGTGCCTAGGCCATTAACCTAAGAGGTGCACCCCTCTCTCTATTATAAAGCTATCTGTCCACTCACCTGATGGGCCAAACCTAACTGAAGCTGACAGGTTATAGAGTAATGCTCTCAGGAACTGTACCACGTCTCCCTCCCCTCCTAAACTGATCAGGATCTCCCACAATTGAGCCCTATCCACATCGTCAAAGGCGCAAAAGAGGTCCATAAAGGTCATACAGATGGAGCACTGCTTTACAACAGTAAACTTGCTGATCAGCAAATGCAAATTTAGGCCCTGCTCCAATGTGCCAAGCTCGCAAAACCCTTACTGCACCTCCAACAGCATGTCTGTCTCCCTAACCCATGTTAGAAGACACTCCAGGACTACTCTCCCCACCAACTTCACTACTGAGTCCAGCAAGGATATCGGCTGGTTACACCCAGGTAGATGAGAGTTACCTTTCTTAAAAATCAGGACAGTGGCAGCGGTGTGCCATGACAGTGGGAGTCTCGCCTTACAGATGGCATTAAAGTAATTACACAGCAGCGGGGTTCCCAATTCCTGAAATAGTTTATACAAGTCTAATAGCACGCCATCCGGACCTGAAGCATTATTTGAAAGGATCTTATTCATCAACCCCATAACCTGATCAAGATTAAAATCCAGGGCTACTGGAATGGCCATCTCCTTCACAGCATAGCCACTAGATACCGTAGACCCATAAACTTCTTTAAAATGGTTAATCCAGGCTTCCAGACTAATGGTGGTAAGAAATGTGTTAGATTTAACACTCAGAGGTTTGGTGTAGTTAGCCTCCAACCAAAAGGCCCTTGCATCTTTTTGCCTACATGCCGTAACCAGCTTGCCCCATTTTTTTGCTCTTTGATCCTAGTGTGCAGAGCAGCCTTATGCTCCAGGCTACGTCGCTGAATTCTACATGAGTCACTGGGTATCTCCTTCAACACCTCATGTAGGAGCACTGAGGCTTTTCTAAAATACTGATCAAACCATTTAGCCTCACGGGTCCCTGATCTACTTGGCTTCATAAGCAATCCACTCACAACTGAATTCAGCTGAGCAAATACATTGTCCACAGCCCTCTGATCTTCAGAGAGAGTAAGACAGTAAGACATCCAGAGAAGATGGTTCAGACAAATTTTAGCCATGAGACTATACAGATCATCATTTCTCCAGGCCAGACGCAGACCTTGAGTGTTGATCAATAATGATTGCCTGGCCACACACTTTTCACCCCCTCCCTGGAGGACATAAATCAAGACTTACGGGGTTGTGATCACTAGTAGTATGGCTGCTCAAGCAAACCTAGCCAACAGATCATGGGTGGTAAAAATATAATCAATTGTAGAGGAGCACTCTCCCCTTTCAACAGTGGAATAAGTCTGATTACAAAGTTGTCACATTAATAAAATCAAACAACTTAATCAATTGAGAAAGTGCATATCCTCCCTGATCCCTGGGATGATAACCATGACCTATGCCAGATTTATCAAACATGGTGCATTCGTTTTCCATCTGTGTTGACCCAAGATTGGCGTTAAAGTCCCCACCTAAATTGATTTGATAGCATTTGTGCCAAAAAGGCCAGTTGAGCTTCCAGGCTAAGGATAAAATGAAATAACGTCTTGAAATTGGCAGTGTTATCATTCCCAAAATACCCATCATAAAAATTAATAAAAGCAACATTTAAATCACTGGGCCACATGAGTAAAAATGCTTGAAATAAGATACAAGCAGAAAGGACCAAACTGATTTTACAAGCCAAAGTGACATTGAACCATGCCAATAATCCGGCCCTAGCTCTGACTGACGTAGATGGGACCGCAAAGACCAAGTAGGAACAGTAGCCTTACAAGCTAATGGTTTTAGTTGCCCACGTCTCTCGAAAAAAATATTATATCATAGTTGCATACAAAATCAACCCACTACTTGAAGTCCATTTTACTTGCTAGGCCTGCAATATTCCAAAAGAGGTTTTTGATTTCTTGAAGATGGTTTTCTGGGATAGCTGGATTTTCCTTTGGTAATTATCAAAGGACATTCTGTGGATTTAGGTGCTGACAAACCCCCAGAGTTTAACAGTTTATGAAGTGGGTGAGGCCATACGCCACAAGGGCCCTCACCACTGCTCACTTCCTCGACATGGGTCTTCTTAATCTCATAGCAAACACTGTCAATAATTATCTGACAAGTCACTGGGGGGGGGGGGAGTGATTTTGAGCAGGGATGCAGGGATGTTGTAGGGAAACAGCTGAGCAAGCATAAGGATAGAAGGATAAAAGGAACCCAAGGGCAGGATCTTAACGTTGTTAGGTTTATTGAGCCCTTGCGTAGATGCCCAAATAAGTTCTCCTGAATCCTGGGATTTCTAAAAGTAACAATAATGTAGTCTCCAATAAATTCTTTATGCATCTTTCCAATCCAACAAACTCTTCTCTCCATAAGCAGCCCAGGCGATCGTACAACCCTGATAGCTTAGAGTCAAGGAGGTTAGCAAACTCTTTGCTAAATTGAGCCAAAGTACCCACCAATAACCTCTTTATTATTAATAAAGATATCAGGCATTGAGGACACAGGGGATGCTGGCTAATGAGAGTTGAATGCGTTAACTGGTTGTACTTGATCTGGCCCATGTGTCTATTTAGTGCAAGGTAATAAGGCTTGCTTGGCAAACTGTGTGTTACTGGAAGAAACATATTTTTCGCATGGATCCACACCAACACCTCCCAGGGCAGGAATGATAGATGAGGTATGGCAATCACTAAGCTGAGTAACTATAGATGCTATAGATAGCCGCGTTTTGGCGAGCAAGATTTCTTTATCTAGAGCCCCCACTGCCTTTTCAATGTACCCATCCAGTGTGCTAGTTTTTTTTGCAACAGCCCCCTCCATAATGGGGCCTTGTTTCTCTTGACCAGTCTATGCACATGCAAAAACAAACCGCAGACAACTAGGGGATCAAATACACGCACTAGGAAGAATGGTTATACTGGTAGTTATTAAAAGTTCATAAAAGTATTTACTGAGAGACAGCCCGATCAGTGAAACACAGTACCTTTGGAAATAGCAGCGTCAAGAAGGCTGGCCCTTCTGAGCTTAGACGAGCACAGATGGGCCAGTTCTTGGCCTGGTCTTCGCCTGGTCACACACCGGGTGCATCCCACGCACCGCGGGTAAATCAAAGCATTTCAACTCATTTGGTGGCAGCACCTGTGCTGCCCTCCACCTGGGCGCAATGTCTCCTGGTTGTTAAAGTTCCCTCTGGCATCATCAAGTGTCTTCTTGCACGTCGCCGGTCAATCTGCTCTTTTCAGAGCCTTTGGCAGCAGTGGCAGCACATGTGATGCCCTCCTTCGGAGCAGAATGGCTCATGGTTGTTGGAGTTCCCTCTGCCACCAGCAACACTTTTCAGCACATTTGGTGGCAGTGGCTGCACCTGTGACACCCTCCTCCTGGGCGCAAAGGCTTCTGTTTGTTGGAGTTGCCTCTGGCACCAGCAATCGTCATACCACGTGCGGCATGGGGCAATAAGTCCATTGCAGCATATTTGGTTGCTGTGGCAGCGCCTGTGACACCCTCCTTCTGGGCACAATGGCTCCTGGCTGCTTGAGTTCCCTTTGGCACCAGCAACAGTCCTCCCCATCAGTCATGATGGTCAGAGTCATGAAAAGTGGTGTCTGACAGTCAACTCATAAAATTTTTAAACTCTGCTGCAAATAAATTGTTAGAAAGGATAAACATAACAGTAAATCTGTTCTGGCTTACTTAATTGGTCACCGAGAGACTACCCTTTAAAATGTCTTACGGGGTTAAGGCAATTGCTGCAGAGGCTATGTGCCCAGCACTTTTCAAGGGATAATAATAAACCTTATTGTTTTTTTCTCCATCTGTGGTTATTCTAAAGTTGGCAAAATGATTCCTTTGGGTAGAAATAGAGTCTTATTAGTACAGACAACCCCAACCACTACATTACTGTCATGTCCAAATGCATCCTACTTACAGATGAACTGTCCTGTTTAAGTCTTGTAGGAGCAAGAGCAGCTGCCACTACAGTTACATTTTAAATCTTGACCTTGTGTTGCTTCCAACCATGCACTCTTAACATATAGGGCCTCATTATGAGTTTGGTGGTCTCATGACCGTCATGTTGGCAGTGGCAGTCGTACCACCAACAGGCTGGCGGAGAAGAATGCCAAATTATGACATTGGTGGCATTCAGTACAGAACAAAGCCAAAGCACCGCCGGCACTGCCACTGCGGTCTGGCCACCACAGACAATGGTAGCCACCAGCAGGCGGACAAATTACGAGGATTCACATCACCAAGGTTTCTGCTGCGGTCGCACTACCACGGAAACCCAGGTGGAAACCAACTGCATAAAAGGAGACACTCACCTTCAGGAAGCCATACCTAGTCAGGAGCTGCCATGGAACTACACGTCTTCCTGCTGCTCCTGCTTGCCCAACGACTCCGAAATTTGCAACGACAACAGCAACCATGAGTACACACACTTACCTTGTGCTGTTGTAGACTGTCAATTTTGTACACACACATAACATACGTTTGGGAACGGGGTGCAAGGGTGACTGACGCTCACACGTAACAGCACACAAACACTCACACTCACATGCAGCCACAGACACACTCACATATACACAACAACCATGCTACAGCCAACACACACACATATACACTTGTCACAAACACACACAGGTATACATGGAAACACTGCACAGGCTCACACTCACACAGTACCCCACAACATATCACAACCACAACACAACCGCACGATTTCCAATCTCATGGCAAGAACCCACAGGGGACACTACCCAGGGACACATCACAAATATATCACAACGTAACACAAAGAGGCAAAAACTACACACAAATACACAACCATACTACTTACAGATCGACTTACACATAACATCGTATCTAACATACCATGCACAAAACACAAACCCATTCAAAGAACACAAAGCCACACAACACACCATAAAACACATCTCAGCACAAACAACACTCAATCCCAACACTACAACATTTTTTTGAACACATAATGGTCCATCAAACAACACACACCCTAGCACTTTCAGACAAAAGCACTCCGCACAACCTCACACTCTGGCTAAACAACACAGTTATCCCAAACAGCACACACACACACACACACACACACAAATACAGACACACAACTAATGTCAGCCAGGAACACCTCCATACTAGGGAAAGAAATGCATGACAAAGATTTAAGCAGGAAACCAACAACAGGTTGGCTCTAATGATTACTGAATCCAATAATTCGGAAAAACAAAGGCCATGGACCAGTCCATAATGAACAGTGGCAATGCACACAGTGCACATATGTGTGTCCCGAACTTGACTCCTGACTGCCATGTAACCTCGATAGGTAGGGATATCTATGGGGCAGGCAGGCACCTCAGGGTTATGGGGAGGGGTGGCAGAGGGGGGTTTGGGTTTAGGATTTGGATGGGGTCAATGGGATATGGTTTGGGAGGGGAGTATTGGCTTGGGTTTAGGAGAGGGTTGGGTTTTCTTACGAGGGGTAGACATCTTGGCTGGGGGAGGGGTTGGGTACTTGCAAGTGGGGCTGGGGAGGGCTTGGAAGTGGTAGGGCCAGACTTGGGGAGGGACACAGAATGTCTAGGGGTAACAGGGGGTGGGAGAGGAGTAGGGAAAAGGGCAAACTCAAAAAGGAAAGATTTTTTAGACACACAGGAACGATCATTGCAAAAGTGTTTGGGAGTGGAGGGAGAGGGAGTGGTTGTCTGAGGTGTTGGTGTGGATGTAATGGGTGCATGTTTGTGCAAGGTATGTTTGTGGGTGGTGGGTGTCTGTTGGGTGGGTGAGTGCGGGCACTTATGTGTCTTGGGATGAGAGTGGGTGGAGGTGCTGGGGGATGCCATGGTGGGTGGGTGACTGTCTGTTGGGGTTTTGACTCAGGTATGGTGGATGTGCTGCATGTAGGTGTGTCACTGGTTGTGGTGTCTGCAGGTGTTGTGATTGGGGTGGATGTCTGAGGGTCTGCTGGGGTGTTATCTGTGGGTAGGTTTGGTGTGGTGGCTGGATCAGTGAATGTTGCTGTAGTGTCTGCAGATGTGTCAGGTGTAGGTTATTCAAACTATCCAAAGTGGTGTTGTGTTCAGGATGATGTGAGTTGAGACTGCTGTGGTTCGCACCGTCAATGGTTTTCCGCCATGGAAGAACCGCTGTTGTGATTTGTGGATCGTAATTTGATGGGAGGAATTTTGTCTGGCTTGCGGTGCTGGTGGTGGAACCGCCTCTCTTCCATCCTCCTGTGTCCTGGCGGTTTTGAAAAATTGACTGTTTTTTGGCGGACTTCGTTGTGTAACTCTTAATACAGTGGTCCGATTACCGCCAAGATGGTGGTCTTTTGGCGGCAGCCACTACGGTGGTCTTCCCAAAAGACTGACAAACTCGTAATGACTCTCATAATGTTTACCAGTAAGGACGATATGTGACCCTACATCTTGTAACCCTCATTGTCCTATGTAACATTTACATACTATGATATAATTTTTTGGCTTCTGTATAATATGTACATGTAATGTAGGACTCTCTGATACTCTACATTGGAATGAGTAGGACTATAAAAGATCTAAATGGAAAAAAACGTGTTATTTAAATCGTTATTTGTGTAATGCACTCATGAAGACAGCAATACATTACTTTCTAGGTTGAACAAATTAAAAAAACTGCAATCCAAATAGTATCTACTTCGACTTCTGGCCACTGGAACCACAGCTGTACTTCACATGAACCTACAATCTGCAGCTCCAACGAGGACTTTGTGCTGCAACATTGTTTCTCCGGCTCCTTCCAGCAACTGCAACATTTCCCCCGTTGTGTATCCTCTGAGGGCAGCAAGTGTTCAGTCTGCACCAAGAAGCAAGAAGGAATCTCCCTTGGAGTGAAGGTACCAACTGCATCGATGACTGGCCACGTGGATCCATGATCCTGCAACACAAGTAGTGGTCTGGAGTGGTTCCCTCAGTCCCCTGTATCAGCAATCCAACTTGGGAGGTGGTGAGTCTTTGACACTCCTTGCAGGACAGTACCCCTGTGCACTGCGACTCTTGGAACTACCAAGGCTTGTTGGCTCTTGTTCCAAGGTATCTTCAGGCTCCATGTAGCCTCAGCCTCCAGCACTCTTCCCTGCAAAGCATAGTCTCCTGCCTGCTGCTCCAGCAACATGGGACTCCTCTTCAGGTTTGCTGAGTGGGCCTCACTGTGACTCCTGTGCCTGCTGTCTGTGAATTGCCTGTGGGGGCCGCATCCTTGACTTCTGGCTCTGCTCACTGCTGGAGGTCACCTGGGACCCCCCTCCTTGGGTTGAGTCGCCCTGGACCTTCCTGGTCCCCAGAATCTCTGCAACTCTTGCTTTGCCAAGGCTTGTTTTTGGTTTTTCCACACCACTGATGGACTGCAACTATTCTTCCGACATGGGGCATCAACTGCATCACTTCTGGAACTCTTCTTCTGCCTCTGTGCTCCATAGACGATTCCTGGTCTTCACAGTCGACCTGGTCCTGCATCTTCAGAAGGGTGGGTAGTGGCTCCTGGCCCAACTGGAAACTCCAACTGGACTTGGTCCCCTTCATTTGAAGGTCCTCTTATGTCTTGATCCATCTTCTGTTTTTTCCAGTCTTGCTTGGGTCTTGCACAGTCCTTTACAAAGGTTACCTGTGGGTTTGGGAAAACCAGGTACTTACATCTTCTCTCTTGGTCACTGGGGGGCACTCTGGTACTTACCCTTTGGGGTTCCTAGTTCCCCCAGATCCCCTCTACAGATTCCACTTCTTCGGGTGGGGGACTGCTTTTCGCATTCCATTTACTTAGTGTATGGTTTGGTCCCCCTGAGTGTCTCTATTATTTACTGTTATTTCACTGTTTTCTATTGCTTTCTATGCTCATTCCTAATTACTAATGTGTATATAATAGTGTGTTTACTCACCTGCTAGTAGAGCATTGCCTAGATAGTATTTTAATGTTTGTGTTACCCTCATAAAGTACCTTTATTTTTGTAACACTGTGTGGTTCTTTCATGTGTGTAAGTGCTGTGTGACTTCAGTGGTATTGCATACGCTTTGCATGTCTCCTAGATAAGTTGTGGCTGCTCATCCACAGCTACCTCTAGCAAGCCCTGGCTTCCTAGACACTGCCTACTCCTCACTAATAGGGGATACCTGGACCTGGTATAAGGTGGTAACACCATAGGTGCTCACCACACACCAGGCCAGCTTCCTACACTCACTAACTCTACAGTCCTTCTCCTCTACTTCATGTCCCTTGCTATACTGTTCTCTTTATGTCTCTCTCTTTCTCTTGCATCCTGTCGCGCTCAATTTTTCTTAGCCAGCAGGGTCACAGGTAACTGTCTAGCCAGAGAAGTGCATACATATAAAGAGGGAAAGTGGGACACAGCAGAGGAAGAGAAATTAGGAGAAATATATTAAATTTTTATTAATGGAATAGTCAAAACCTTTAGAGTAGTGCTTAGATTTTCTCTGTTGCAACAAGAACACCGATAGTGAAGCGGGTATATTTGTGATTAAAAATATTTGACAACTCAGGCTGCAATTTCAAGTGCTATGTGCATATGTTCTATTGTAATGTTATGCAACAGCCCACTAAACATCTAACAATTCACTATTAGCAGGTTTTTCCTATAATTGGAGCATCCAGCTGGTTAGACAATGAATTTCACTTAATACGTTTTTGTTGGAAGTAAAACAAAAATCCAAATCCAAACTCAAATGGCTTGATCAAGGCTTGTTCAAACTTTCTCTTGGTGTTCTTTGGCTGGCAAACATCAGGCATCTTGGGCTTTTGGCTGTTTTTGCTTATACTCATTTCTGAAAGTTTAACATATAACTCAATATTATTAGGCATCGCTGATGTCTGAACAAGTCGGAAGGTGGCAACAGATTTAAAGTTGTTCCAAATGGGGGGCCTAAAATATATATTGCCCACGTCCCCCAAAACCTTAAGGTGTCGCTGCTGGTGATACATAATGACTATCCACTGTGGCAGCAGACTTTGGAGTAGGGGCATGGCATAAATGAGACTCTCACATTCTCCTTTGGTCCCAGCTACAGAAGCAGGTGAGTGGACCATGTCACTTGCATCATCCACTGTGTCCTCCCTTAGAACCAAAGACCTTTTCAACAGGCTACCTAAAAATAGACTGGTACCTCTGTGCACACAGCTGCAATTAGCCTCACCCTCCCATAAACATGACCAAACTGCACCTCCTCTGTATCCTTCAAAGTGGCTCCCGAAGGAGGTGTGGTGTGCCTCTAAGGAGGCACATCTAACTTGCATGCACTACTTCTAGAAATTCCTAAGAACCTCTCGCATAATATGTCCATCACTAGGGCTTCCCAAACGGTGAGAAGCAAATCAGATGATCACCTCCAGATCCAGCACTTCAAGAAAGAATCCTTCTCTTCTTAGAATTTCACAGCCCATGCAGGCATCTAAGTTATAGAACTTTTTATCTGAACCCTTGAGACTAACTCTCTCAGCTGTTTTAAGTGTTCCCCGAATTGTTGGTTCCTTGAAAAATACCCAACCACCCTTCTAGCGGATCTTGCTTCTCTAATGTTAATTGAGAAACTCTATTTACTGAATATGATTCTGAAATGAGATAAGATCTGTCAGATCCCTAACTTTGTTAAACTGTGTCGCAAAGTTACTTAGTGTGAAAAAAAAACAGCTCTGGTAATGCAGTATATTGAAGTGATGCAAGGATAATCTTTTCAAAATATTATTTGGCTGAACTGACATTAAACCCTGCCTCGTTCCCTCTTTTACCACTCATGTAATATATGCCCTTATGACTTTGTGTAACTGCCAAACACTATTTTTCATCATCTCAGAAACGCCTGTGATTCCTATGAGGTGCCAATATAAAACTGCCTTAATAAATACAAACTTCCTTTCCAATTTTTAGTGCCACTATAGCGGTGGTGGTGGTGTCAGACATAGAGAGACCACTTGGTTCACTGGCAAAGGCTGTGCAGTGTAGAATCTTTCATTGCCTGCTGTCTCATCAGAGACCAGATGCCGGGCGTCACCTGCTGAAGGGATGAGGTGATGGCCATGGGGGTTAATGCTGCACATATTATGTCAGATCTTTTTTGTTTGGGGGAAGTGTTTCTTCCTCTCCGCTGGTGGAAGATGTCTCCAATTTCAGACCTCTTTAGGACTCGAATGAAACTTAAGAGGTCCATGAATGGCACAACCCCTCGATTTTCTTTTCTGTTGCCAGGCTGTCCCTACAGGTGTTTTGAGACCCACATGCCTCCTTTTGTCACTCTTCTTTTTATTTTCCCAACTTTCCAGGAGTAAATGGACACAGTATCACCTTATCTGTTACACTGCACCACAGATGGCCTTGCCTTTTGTGTCGCCTTGGTCATGGTGTGAATTACCGCTTTGGCCCGTCCCCACAACCTCATTGGTACTTGTGCTGACCAGAGAAAGACTGGGCTACCACAGTGTGGTGTAGGCAGTGTAATAGCCAGTTTGATGCCTGGGTGAGTAAAATGGTTTCAGATGGAGATCAAAATGTGGGCCTATGATAAGCCAATAGTGTCCTTATTGCCTGCAAAGCACTAGGCCACAATGTTTGATGCCATTGAAAACATCTTCTATAACTGGGTCTCATGCTTTTTAACTCTGATATTTCAGAACACAGTTTGGGTCTTATGTTGTGTAGTTGTACATAAGGGGAAGGATGTGTTAGCTCCTTTCTTAGAACAAGAAGTATCTATGGTGCAAGATTGTTGATATGGAATGTAGGTGGGAGGTTCTGGGTGGAACAGGATAGACAGCAGCTGGAAGGAAGAGTTGGTGGTAAAGGGTTATACATATCGTCCTGTTGGGTTACAATCTTAAACCTTACCTGAATGAACAGTGCTTCTCTCTATGGGCAACGAGGGACTCCTCTGCAGGACGATTCACCCACATGTGCATTCTGGTCTTTGGTTTTCCATTGTGGCTGCTTCTGAGGTGAGCTGTGCTGCATGTTTTGCTCCAGAGCCACTGCTTGCTGTATACGCTTCTCTGCTGACTAACTCCAGGGGTACGCAGGATTCAGCGCACCTCCGGAATTCCAAGGGTATTACATTCATTGTACCCCTTAATTTGGCACAAGAGCCTCGCAAGTTATTGTGAACTTCAAATGCGCAAGCCAAGCGCATGTTTCACTGCGTCCTTCTACGCTGCGTGATGTCCTTGTTAGGGCAGGAGTTTTAATAAATGTATCAATTAAAATATTCATGTATTCAAGTAATGGATTTGTGTAGAAAATGTAATAATCTAGAGAAAAATAATGCACGCATTTGAAAATGTGCCCACGTGAAGTGGCTGCCAATGTTCACGAAGTATATTTATTAATGCTTTATTAAATGAAAATGATGAGCTTATGTTTGAAAATGTAGTAATACACCATACTTAGGGTTATGCATTATGTATTAGCTTTATTAACTGTAGGCCTTAACTTAGCAGAGGTCTTGGCCTAGTTGCACAGCCTCATGTCAAGCTGTATTTCTAAACATTTAATAAAATGTCTGTGTAAAGAGCTGAATTGTGATCTGCCATTGTGCTGACCTAATGTGCTTGTGACTAAAGTCTTCCCTGAGAACCGCTTACTAGATGATGCTGTTCCTGTTAGATGCAACATTGTAAATGTAACATGTGTTAGACTGACTTTCTCAGGAGAAAACAATAGAGACACTGACTGGAGAATAAGCTGCAACAATATTGTTACCTGATGAGCCGGATAATGAGGACATTACTAAAAAGACCAATCCTCAACATGTGAACCATGAACTAGTAGAAACTGCTGATATGAACTAATAATTTTATTGGATAAAGTAAAAACTTATGATCCCTTGACCAATAGGGAATTGGGAAGTAGTTTTAGGGAATCTAACTTAACAGGACTACATGGAGAAGAACTTGCCATTGCCATTTGGTCTTTGCGTCTTACCACTTGCCATTTGCGCTTTTGCCATTTACCATCACTCATGCCCATCTTCTGTTTTTGAGAAGACGTGCTTAACTTTAATGCTTAAAGACTCTGCGTTTTCTAAACTTTGATTCTGAATCCTGATGCTTTGCTGGTGGAACAGATGTCCTGAGGACGAAGACTATCTTAGTTTGCCGATCCATCTGAGGAGAGGTATATTTGTTACGCATGTGTTTGCTATGCATATTTGTCTTTTCTTTCTAGGTGCCAACCGCATAATTTTTGTAAAGCCATGGCTAGATGTTTTCCAAATTTATGTGTCAAAATTCTTTTGCATGAAGCCCAACATGCCAATTCTAATCTGGGTTTAGATAGAAGTTTCACTCATAAAATCATCTTTTGAATAATGTTTGATGCTTTATTTTGCTGAAACTAAATGTATGTGATAACATTTGAGCAACTGTTCTTGCTGTTGATTTGCACTGTGACTCTAGAATGTGTAATAGTACAAGCTTTGATTAGATTGGGCTTCTTTCACAGGTTTGGCCAGATAGTGCTGTTCTTGTAAGTTTATCATTTGATATTGAGATTGACTTCTGTGACCTTAGCATTGTTAATATAGGGAAATAAACATTCCAACTTTACATAAAGGTGTGGTTATTTATGATCGAGAGGTCATGGTGTGTGTATAACAATTACTGACTCCTATTATTATTGATTATTAATGTTACTGATTGTCATTGAATATTGAATTGTCTATATTGGTCCTATGGTGGGAACATCTTAATTGCGAGTCAAAAGATTAATCTACCTAGTCACGTCCCCTTGTAAGTTTACTTACCAAGGTCAGGCGCGCCAACAGTTATGGTAGCAGACTGATGGTTTGTCTCCTTAAGAGCCCATCATAGATGTCTGGTACAGGTTAGTCTCCTTAACAGCCCATCATAGATGTCTGGTGCAGATTGAGAGTCCATTACTATTGAGATTTGGATTTATTTTTATAATGATGTAAATTGGAGAGAAAATATTTCCCTAAGTCACAAAATGACTTTCCCGGAATCTCGGAGCCTGCTAATGGTTGTTTGAGGATTTTCTTGGCGTTCTAGTGATATAGTTAATGAAGTAGGTTTTGCACTTGCACAGCTTATGCAAATCGCAGGTGAATTGTGATGTTTGTGAGGGTTTAGGGAGTTTGCGTACTCCAAAAGAAGTTGTAGAAGGAGTGTGCGTACTCCGAAGTATGAGAGTAGGGAAGTCGTCGAACTTCATATAAGTGTGGCGCTTGGTGCTCAAAAATTTACTACGTAGTTGTTGATGTACTGACTAAGACTCCATTGAAAAGTGCATAAGACACTTGGGGGGTGATTATGACCTTGGCGGACGGCGGAGGCCGTCCGCCAAGGTACCGCCGCCAAATGACCGCACTGCGGTCAAAAGACCGCGGCGGCCATTCAGACATTTCCTCTGGGCCGGCGGGCGCTCTCCAAAAGAGCGCCCGCCGGCCCAGAGGAAATGCCCCTGCAACGAGGACGCCGGCTCAGAATTGAGCCGGCGTAGTTGCAGGGGTGCGACGGGTGCAGTTTGCACCCGTCGCGTATTTCAGTGTCTGCATTGCAGACACTGAAATACACAGTGGGGCCCTCTTACGGGGGCCCCTGCAGTGCCCATGCCATTGGCATGGGCACTGCAGGGGCCACCAGGGGCCCCGCGGCACCCCCTACCGCCATCCTGTTCCTGGCGGGAGACCCGCCAGGAACAGGATGGCGGTAGGGGGTGTCAGAATCCCCATGGCGGCAGAGCACGCTCCGCCGCCATGGAGGATTCCCCCGAGCAGCGGGAAGTCGGCGGGAGACCGCCGACTTTCCGCTTCTGACCGCGGCTGAAGCGCCGCGGTCAGAATGCTCATGGGAGCACCGCCAGCCTGTTGGCGGTGCTCCCGTGGTCGGTGCCGCCAGGGTCAGAATGACCCCCTTGGTTTTATGTTGTAATTTGTCTGGTTTAATAGGTCGATCGGGCGTGGTCAACAAGTCAGAGTGTGAGTCAAAGTAAGTGAAAGAAATTTCAACTGAGATCTGGCGAGTCCTATGTGCACCAGGACAGACCCACTGATCAGTTGAGAGTGAAATTTGCGGGTCGGATTTTGCTTGCGAATCAGGGAATCTGAAAAGGAAGGAGTAGCTGCAAGAGCGAGAGCCATCAGTGAAAAATCTGTAAAGTTCTGAAGCGAATGTGTTACCTTTCCTATAGTAAACTAGCAAATTGCATTTAGATTTTTGGTTAGTGCTCGCAATTTTTACATTAGTTGTGTGTGAATCGAAGTTTAGGAGGACAAGCCGCAATACTCTGTCAGCCGCAGTACTTGTGAGTGTGACATCATTGGAGCTGCACTGGGATAGGTTTGATAGGTTAGTGAGAAGGGTCGCGCACAGATTGGCAGCCGTCTGTGTAGCACAATTGGGTGAGACAGAGGACGAGGAGTATTCTGGGATTAAAAGTCAATTCCTGATTTGATTTTGAATAACAT
Organism: Pleurodeles waltl; assembly: GCF_031143425.1. Taxonomy (NCBI): domain Eukaryota; kingdom Metazoa; phylum Chordata; class Amphibia; order Caudata; family Salamandridae; genus Pleurodeles; species Pleurodeles waltl. Next base: position 1,349,816,353 of record NC_090446.1, on the reverse strand, counting down.
AAAGGTCGAAAAGATGAAAATTTTCAAAGCTTTAAAGAGTGCTTTAAGGGGAGATACATACTTTACAACGAGTATAGGCGAGGCTACACCACCAGAAGGTACACCAGCTTACATTGTAATAGAAGAGAAGGGTGTCACGCCATGTCTTTGGCTAAAGCAATGGTGTGAGTTGATAGAGAAAGAGGGAAGATTAGCATTTCCTGTAAATGGGACTTTCAATTTGAGGATTCTAGAGAATCTAAGGATGGTGCTTTATTAATGAAAGGCTTTACCGAGACCAGCACAGTTCGAGGCATTAGCGATCTGGGAGCTAGTAGCTAGACAGCAACAGCAACAACAATTTGAGAGGAGAATGAGAAAAGCAGAAAAGACATTAACAGAGGCTAGGTGGGACAGTGTTCAAAGAGTTTGGAGAAACAATACTCTGCAGGGGGTTAAGTTATTTTCCGCAATTACACAGGATGATGATGAAAAGGAAGGAAAGAAAGCTACCAAAAAGACTAGTGTCTTACCGAGAGCAGAAAAGCTAAAAAGTCTACGACATATGAGGAAGAATCAGATGATGATGAGTTTCTTACACAGTTATTGAGAAATTGTCCACCACCATATGCAGCACATGAAAGTGGTCCAAATACCAGTGCTCATCCTACAGCTTCAACACAGGTTAATGGGATAGCAAGTCCGGTGCAGGTTAATCCTGTCCCGACACAAAGTCCGATGCAGAGTCATCTTAACGCACCTCCTAATCCAGTAGTACAAAATCAGGTGCAACAGCCAAATGTCCAGAGAATTTACCCTGATGTGCCTCTTGTGGAAACTGCCACAAACCTAATTGTGCCTAGAGAACAGGATTTCCCGAGATCAACGTTGGTTCAGACAGAGCCAACTCCGCTTTGTTGCCGCAAGTGCAACCACAGGTAATGCCAAGATACTCTCCTATGACAGGGACCCAGACAGATATGTCTGTATTGATGAGGCAGAATATGGGGGCGATGCAACTGCATTATTTGACTCAGACCGAACTCAGATGCTGTATCAGTACCTATTACTATAGGTCCAGCTGTGCCACTATTCGCACAAGAGAAAAACAGTGTAGGGGAGCAAGGAGTCCTGAATCAGAATGTAATGAGGGAAGGAATTAAGGAGAACACTCGAGTAGCCTCTCCTGTGGGACGGACTCTTGACGGGTCAAGATCCTTGATAGAGCTTAGTCCATTTGAAATTCCTCCAGGCTCTACTACAGGGTTGAATGTTAGTCAGAGCCTGAAATTATTTACACCACAGACTATGAATACCGTTGTGCAAAGGGTGCAAAATGTTCAGCCCGGCAATATTTCAGTGCAAGGTTTAAATGCCCAGCAATTGACCGAGTGGATGGATAAATTAAATACTCCACAGAGTGCTCCGAAGGGAGAGAAATACCTGAACTACGCAAGGTAGAGCATGGAAGCGGGTGAGCTCATTAAGGGAACCATGGGTGTGATTAGGTTAGAGTCCTACACAGAAGCAGAGTTGAGATATCTATGCCCGAAGATTACAAGGGAAGTGAGCAATGTGCATCAAAGGCTAGCAGACCTGGCAGAGAAGGACAGCATTGAATTAGAGAAAACAAAACATTTGAAAAGGAGTTACAGGTTATATTTTGAAGCCAAAGATTTTGAACACATGAGATCTGCAGGGATGAAAGCACATCTTAAAGAGATACTTCAAACTTGGGGAGCATTGGATATATGGGAATGCAGATGGGTAAAGAAAGGAGACAAAAGGAAAAGGGATTCCGTGGAGCTGACTGTAAGTGAGCAACAGGATAAGAACCCAGTGAGGATTTTGCTAATGAGAGAAATTCAGGAAGGGATTTTGTTCACGTTCCTTGGAGCAGAAGAGATATTCTGTCATGTACTAATGATTATCCTAGATTGAGAGAGAAGCCAGTGGAATGGTACCAGCAGACAGATAGGTTTTTGAAACTCGCAAAATGTCTGTGGGAGGATCTCAATACGGTACTCGAGATAGTGGTTCCAGCTGATTTGTGGTTAGAATGTAAGAGGAGTATAGATTGGCCGACAAGGGAACCAGAGAGAGACAAAGTTACAGGTGCCCTGTCTCCTGAAGTAATGCAATATTACTATAAGGTGATCAAATTTTTGAAAACGAGAATTTCGTCAAAGAACATTGACTGGTAGAGAATTGACAGGACAGCTCAGGAAGCAAAAGAGTCGATACATGGATACTATGAGAGATTGTTGCAGGTGTTCAAACATTACAGTGGTACAGAGACGATTGAGCCGAAATAGATGATTCATTATGTGTTTAGATTTGTGGAAGGATTAAAACCTGAAATTAGACAGATGATTAAGAGTCATTTGATTTGCTGGCAGGAAAGCTGACTGATGAGGTGTTGCAGTATGCGAAATACTGTAGCGATGAGATTGAATTGAAGTAGAGAAAGTTGAAGGAGAAAGTAATGGTGATACAAATTAAAGCAGCACAGACAGGGATGCAAGGAAACTTTACACTACAGCAGCCGCAACAGGGAAATATGATATTTCAAAATCAGATGAGAGGCAGAGGTCGCGGAGGTACCATGAAGCGTGGCTCAGACATGAGTACTGTAGTGGTTCAGAATGATGTGCAAGGGATGAAGAAGTTATTACCTCGTCATTTTTGTGGAGCAGTTGGACATTGAAAACTGGAGTGTCCGTTGATGGTGCAAGAGGGTGTTGTTCAGCATAGTAATGATGTCAGTTCATTTCAAAACATGAAAGGACCGAGAATGAGAGGTCCTAATCCAAATTTCCAGAATAATATGGATCAAATGCAGAATTTTCAGCCCATGCAGCAGGTGCAAATGCCACGTGTACAAATGACACAGTTGCAGCCAGTGCAACAGCAGCTTCCCATGGTACCTAAACAGCAAATCCAGATACCTCAATCCTCAATGGAACAGCAGCAAGTGATGCTTCCTCAACAGGTCACAGGTCACAGGTCAGAGGTCTAATCAAAGAAGTAATGCAGTTCACCAATTCTCGTTACATAGTGAGAATGGAATAAACGATGATTGGATGAATGAGAGCTCGGATGAAGAAGCATGTGTGCTTGCAGCCTCTTTAGAAGTAGATCAGAGAGGTTACAGAGTTTCATTTTTGTCTGATACTGGAGCTAGACGCTCTATAGTGAGATCTGATGAAGTTCCGAATTTGCCTCTTTCAGGTCAGACAGTCCGTATAGTGGGTGTGGCAAATCAGCAATTGACAAACCCAATTACAGATCCAGTACAAGTGAAGATTTGTAATTTTCAGGGACTGCATATGTTTGTAGTCTGCAATTCAAGTCCGGTATCCCTACTGGGAAGAGACTTGTTGTGTAAAACCAGATGCTGGATTGCTTGCTCAAATGATGGAATCGAGATTCAGACAAATAGTGATGATCAAGAGGACCCTGTTCCAGAACCCGAGTATGAAAAAACAAATGAGGAATATCCTCTGATTGATTTCTTCCCAATGTTCACAGTGAAAGAGCTTCATCCTGATTTACAGGGAACAGTTAAGGAGAAAGTGTGGGACCTGGCAAGAAAAGAGGTAGGATTGATAAAGTGAGTTGAGCCAGTTAGAGTTACTGTAAAACCGAACGCAGTTTTCCCCCAACGTCCGCAGTACACAATGCCGCAAGATGTTCTTGTGAAGGTTGCTCAAACAATTTCAGATTTCATGAAGCAAGGGGTGTTGAAGGAAGTATTGAGCAGCCCATGTAATTCACTGATAATGGGTTTGAAAAAGCCCTGTGGGAAAGTTCGAATTGTCCAGGATTTGAGAAAAATAAATAACATTGTGGTCAAATGTTGCCCCGTAGTTCCAAATCCAGCTGTAATAATATTTCAGATTCCATGCGATGCTGAGTGGTTCACTGTTATTGATCTGTTACAAGCTTTCTTTTATGTGCCTCTTCATGAGGAGAGACAATTTATCTTTTGTTTCAGATTCTTGGACAGAGTTTACTGTTGGTGTAGAATTCCTCAAGGGTTTTCAGAGTCACATTCCATATTCAATCAGATTTTGAAAAAAGGATCTGGAGTCATTGGAATTGCCTTTCCAATCGACCCTGGTGCAGTACATTGATGACTTGCTGATTGTGTCTAAAACAAAGGATGAATGCAAGTTTGATACGATTGTCCTATTGAATAATTTGGGAACGAATGGCCATAAAGTGTCTCCACTGAAATTGCAGTACTGTCAAAAAGAAGTGAAGTATTTGGGTCACCAGATTTAGAAAGGGATAAGGAAAATATCCAGAGAAAGGGTTACAGCCATATTGCAGATGAATCCCCCACCTACTAAGACAGATGTCAGGATGTTCCTAGGGATAGTGGGATATTGTCGCTAGTGGATCCCAAATTTTTCAGTTATTTCCATGCCCTTGTAGAAGCTTACAAACAAGGAAGTTACTGACCCATAATGTTAGACCAGGCTGGAATTAAAGCATTCTTTGAATTGAGAGAAAGATTGTGAAAAGCTCCGGCTTTGGGAATGCCTGACTACACAAAACGTTTCACATTGTTTTGTCATGAACGTGATGCATGTTCTTTGTCTGTCTTGACGCAGGTCCATGGAGGTGTAAACCGTCCAGTAACATATTTTTCAGCTACTTTGGACCCAGTTGCAGCAGCCTTACCAGGTTGTCTGCGTGCAGTAGCAGCGGTTGGACAGAGCCTTACTTAGTGTGAAGGTATTGTGATGGGACATCCTTTAACAATAATGGTCCCTCAGGCTATTGAAATCCTGCTCACTATGACGAAAACACAATATTTGACAGGTGCAAGATTGACTAGATATGTACTAAATGTGTTATTGAAGAGATGTACAGTGCTGAACCCGGCAACTTTACTCCTGAGTGAAAATGTTGAAATTGAAAACCTAGAGGATGTCAACCATGATTTTCTTGAGATAACTGATTTGTGCACAAAACCGAGACCTGATATTAGAGATACCCGATTAGGAGAAAATGACCACATTGTTTTTGTCGATGGTTCTTGTTTGAGAGACAACACAGGGACAATGAGAGCAGGATATGCCGTGCCCACAATTTCTGGAATCCTGGAAGCATCTTGGCTGCAGGAAGTGTATTCTGCTCAGGTGGCAGAACTGGTAGCTCTTACTAGAGCATGCCATGTTTCAGCCCAGATGAAAGTTACCATCTATATGGATAGCCAGTATGGATTTGGAATAGTCCATGATTTTGGCCAGATATGGTCACAAAGAGTTTCCCTGACCTCTTCCGGTTCACCAGTGAGAAATAGAGAACGAATCAAAGAGTTATTGCATGCGATTCAAATGCCTGAAAAGATTGCTGTGGTGAAATGAAGAGCACATCTGAAGTCTCAGTATTATGTGTCAATGGAGAATGGATATGCGGATCAAGTCGCAAGGTTTTGCGCATTGAACTGTATATCATTTGAAGACAAGTGTGAATTGTTACCTGAGGAGAAAATTGACCCCTGTGAAAATTATGCAGTAATTGACACATTGGAAGAAATGAAAACGTTACAGAATAATATTTACAGGGAAGAAAAATGTTCATGGAGCAAAATGAAATGTGTACAAAGACATGATGAAGTGTGGGTTTCAGAAGAAGAGAAACTAGTTTTGCCGAATAGTTTATTGTCTCAAATGGTTAGATATTATCATGGTCAAGCTCATGTTGGGAGGGATGCAATGATCTGTGCATTCAAACAAGATTGGTTCAACCCAAAGTTAAGACAAGTTGCTGGAGCAGTTTGCCATTGTCGCATTATCTGCTAACAAATGAGAGTAGGCAAAGGGACAGTGGTTAATATGAGCCACATTGGAAGAGCAGGCGGTCCATCCAGCAGAGTGCAAGTGAATTTTATTCAAATGCCTTTATGTGGAGGTTTGAGATACGTGATGGTGATTGTGTGGTTCTTAAGTCACTGGATTGAAGCATATCCTACACGAAGAAAGGACAGCCTCACAGTAGCAACATTACTGCTTAGGGAGCTAATACCACGTTTTGGGTGTCCGATCTCTTTAGAATCAGACAGGGAAAGTCACTTTAACAATGAAGTAATAAAATTATTGTGTGCAGTATTAAACATTGTGCAGAAGTTGCACTGTAGTTACCGCCCTGAGGCATCAGGACTAGTGGAGCAGATAAATGGTACCCTAAAATCAAGAATTGCGAAGATGTGTGCGTCTACAAATTTGAAAATGGCCCGACGCATTTCCTTTAGTTCTGATGACAATGAGAAATACACCTGACAGGAAGACAGGATTTTCGCCGCACGCGAGCCTTATGGGTCGGGCCATGAGGTTGCCAGCAGTTCCTGCAAAAGCGCTTGTCAACATTACTGATGATATAGTGTTGGACTACTGCAAAAATCTGGCTGATTTGGTTCGCTCTCTCTTTCACCAAGTGGAGGCACGACACCCGTTCCCGCCAGCCTGGTTCTGGCGGTGAAAACCACCAGAACCAGGCTGGCGGGAAGGGGGTCGGAATCCCCATGGCGGCGCTGCTTGCAGCGCCGCCGTGGAGGATTCACAGGGGCAGCGGGAAACCGGCGGGAAACCGCCGGCTTCCCTTTTCTGACCGCGGCTTTACCGCCGCGGTCAGAATAGCCCCAGAAGCACCGCCAGCCTGTTGGCGGTGCTTCCTCCGTCCCCTACCCTGGCGGTCTCGGACCGCCAGGGTAGGAATGACCCCCATAGTGTTAGTTAGAGGATTCTTTGAGCCTACATGAACCTCTGGGACAGTTTGACATTGTCACATTATCTGCTAACAAATGAGAGTAGGGAAAGGGACAGTGGTTAATATGAGCCACATTGGAAGAGCAGACGGTCCATCCAGCAGAGTGCGAGTGAATTTGATTGAAATGCCTGTATGTGGAGGTTTGAGATACGTGATGGTGATTGTGTGTGTCTTAAGTCACTGGATTGAAGCATCACATCGCTCACACACGCACCACCATCCACAATCATTCACACCCCCACCCCTCCGCATTCATGCACACCCCCACCCCTCCATACACGCAAATATTCACACACTCCGCATACGCACACTTGCACACACACACCCTCATCCGTACACTTGCACACACACACCCTCATCCGTAGACTTGCACACATGCACCCCCATTCACAAACATACACCCGACACTCCCCCCGTCCCCTTCGGATGATCACCTTCTCTTTTCCGGCAAGCTGGTCGTCTGGGAGGGGATGGGTCCTGGCGGTTTTGCACCGTCAGCACTACCACGCCAGCAAGACTCCACCAAGCCGTATTATGGCGGGCGGGGTCTTGCTGGCGTGGCAGTGCTGGCAGTGCACCCGCCTCTTCAACTCTGTTGGTCAGGCAACGGTGTCTGACTTCTGTCCATAAATGGACGGAAGTCCTCAAAAGACTCCAAATATGGTTGTCAGCAGACAGCCAGCACTGTCGGTCTGTTAGCTGCAGCAGCTTCGGGGGTCTTTGAAAAAGATCATCAAAGCCATAATGAGGGTCTCAATGATTAGACCTGTGGGTTATGGAGGTACTGGGGGACTTTGAAGCTGAATTTAATTTATACAGCAGTATTTCAAGAGGAATTTTATACGTAGCAAGAGATGATGCTCGTTTGTTAGGTTGATATGATGAGAAGAATTTGGGCATATTGTTAGATCCTAACAACCCATCCCAAGCAGTGTTAAAGAAAGAATACATAAAAGTTCTTTCTGGCAAAAATAATGCATGGGAGGATGAGCATCCAGCAATATTACATGAAAAGCTTGGTGTATTCAAGGGTTACATACACAAAAATAAAGTAGGTGAAAATTCCAATCCTAAGGTACTCAAAGTTCATGCAGTACTTTTGGCTTTGCGTACTGAATTAAGGAAGGAATTGGCTAAACTATGTGGGCAGGATGTAATTGGACATGTTGAATCTTCTGATTGGGTTGCCCCTATTATCATACCTCGCAAGGCTAACAGGTCTATTCGCATGTGTGTGGATTTGCATGACCTTAATGTCCAAATATGGATTGATCGCCACCCACTGCCTTAAATGCAGAAACGTTATCCACTTTGAAAAGAGGCAACATTTTTAGTTTGCTAGACATGACATCTGCATACCATCAAATTAATCCCCATCCTGACTCTAGACATTTAACTTCCTTCAGAACCAGATGCGGCTCGCGGGTTGCCAAAAGGGCAGCACGCAGGGGTGGGCATGGGGGGAGGGGAGGATGACGACACATAACATTTTAAAAAATATATTTAAAAAAACTTCCCTCCACTCCTGTGACGTGACGCTCCGTTCTTTTGGTGTTTCGTCTCCTCCAGCACAGGCTCCCAGCCTTCCCTGCAGCCAATCCTGACGCTGCTCAGAACAGCATCAGGATTGGCTGGGAGCGCTGTGTTGCTGGGCTGGAGAGACCCTTCTGCGCATGTGTGTTTGGCCAGCCTGAGACGGCCAGCCAAACATGCATGCGCAGTGAGGGGGAGTGCTGGGCACTCCCCCTCATTGCTCGTCACCCTGTGGTCTGCCCCTTTTCCCCAAAAACTATAATAAACATGGTTTATTATAGTTTTTGGTGAAAAGGTTTGCAGCTGCCACTGCTGGCGGGGAGGGGAGGGGGCAACGCTCCTTCACCCTCATGGCAGAGCTGCCCCTGTTCAGAACTCCAGAAGGTTTATTCCAATTTAAAGACATGCCATTTGGGCTAGCTTAGGCTTCTGCCGTATGTCAAAATGTTGTGGAGAGTTTATTTAAAGGCATGGAAGGTATTGTTGCATTCCAAGATGACATGCTTGTTTTTGGGGAGGATCAAGATCAACATGATAATAGGCTAAATTAAGTTTTGTTCATTTTGAAGGATAGAGGAGTTTCCCTCTGTGGAAAAAATGCAAATTCAACACACCTTGTATCGACTATTTGGGATCTAAACTATCAGCAAAGGTGGTGGAACCTAGGGCAAGCTTGGTTAGGGCCATTGATGATATTCAATCACCTGAAAACAAGTTCCAGTTAAGATCCTTTCTGGGGTTGATTGAATTCTATACTAGATTAATCCCCAAATGTGGGGAAAAACATATCATATGAGGAATCTTTTAAATATATTTTTTTAATTTGAGTGGTGTGTAGGCTGTGACCGAGAATTCAAATTGATTAAGAATGAAATGATGCATAACATTTAACACCCAAGATGACACTATAATCATGATTTATGCTGGCCAAAGATGACTTGGTTCTGTTGTAATGCAACGCAGGCAAGGTAATGATGAAGTTGTTGCATCTGCATCTCGAAGTTTAAGAGGTGCTGGGTCATCATACTCTGTGATAGAAAGGGAAGCACTAGCTTGCTGGTAGGGTATTGTTCATTTTGAGTCATACTTATGAGGCACATGCTTCACTGTGAGAGTCGATCACAAACCCTTGGTACAGTTGTTCACCACAAGGGGCAGGGAACGAGCCACACCAGGAATAGCCAAGTGGCACTAAGACTACAATAATACAATTATCATGTTGAGTATGTGCCTGGTGCTAAAAACATGCTGGCTGATTGTCTTTCTCGACTTCCTGCCAAAGCCAGGATGTTGAGGAAGAAGGATGGTCTGAGGATGATACTGAATTAGTATGCACTGTTGAAGAGTATTCAGAAGGTGCCATTTCAGAAGGTGAATGAAAAGTTGTATTTGATACAGATGAACAAATGAAGGAGGTTAAGCAAGGTGTTCTCCAAGGATGGACAAAATGGAAATCTAAAGGGAAGTTAAGTGAAGCGTACAAACAAGTCACTGAGGAATTATCCATAGTCAATAGCATTTTGATGCAGTCAAATGTGTTAGTAGTGCCTGAGGGGATAAGAAAGAAGGTACTATCTTTAGCTCATGAAGGACATATAGGTATGCGTGTTATGAAGAGCTGGATTTGTAAAAAATGTTTCGTGGCCTGCCGTATTTGATACAGATGAACAAATGAAGGAGGTTAGGCAAGGTGTTCTCCAAGGATGTACAAAATGGAAATCTCAAGGGAAGTTAAGTGAAGCGTACAAACAAGTCACTGAGGAATTATCCATAGTCAATGGCATTTTGATGCAGTCAAATGTGTTAGTAGTGCCTGAGGGGATAAGAAAGAAGGTACTATCTTTAGCTCATGAAGGACATAAAGGTATACATGCGATGAAGAGCTGGATTTGTAAAAATGTTTGGTGGCCTGATTTGGATATGCATATTGAACCGTATGTAAGGGATTGTATGATGTGTACTATTAGTGATAAAATGACAGTCATAGTGCCTAGACCTGTTGAAGCAATAAGTGTACCCAACAAAGCTTGGAGCAAACTGGCCACAGAGATCATTGGTCCGATGGTTCTTTCTGGTGGTGTGTTAGAACATGAAATAGTAATAATAGATTTTTATAGCCAGTGGCCTGAAGTCAAATTTGTGAAAGTACCCAATACCACAAAAGTCATTGCATTCTTGGAATCTATGTTTGACAAGAAGGGCATTACTGGTGAAATTTTAACAGACAATGGTTGCCAATTTACATCTGCACAATGTTCTGATTTGCTTCAATTTTGGGGAATCAAGCACACTAAAAAGTCCTTATGTCATCCCAGGCGTAATGGTCTTGTGGAAAGATTCAACAGTTATTAAGGAAAACATACAGTTGGCCAGAATTAATGGATTGAACTGTAAATTGGAACTGAAAAAGTTGTTGTAGACTGTGCGCACCACTCCCATTGCGGACACGGGTGAGTCACCCTTTGTTCCAACATCCAAATTGACAAGGCAGTGGATGGGGGGATTTACCATTAATAAGCACACGCTGGATGAGGTGTGTAATAAAAGAATACAAGCTCAGAATAAATATGTGGACAGGCCAAGAAGGACAGCTTGCATTGAAGTAAGGGATTATGTGAGATTCAAGATTTCTTGCATTGATCCCAAAGAGGAGTCCAAATTTTCAGCACCTAAGAAGGTGTTGCAGGTATGGAAGAATGTGTTCAAAGTGGAGGATGGCAAGTGGTGGAATAAAGACAAGTTATCCATAGCACATGATATGAGAGTAAAAAATAAGAACAAACTAAACATTGCTAATAATAAATGTGAGGACATGAATGATGAATGTCCAAAACAAAGAATGTCTTCAAGGAAAAGGAAAATGCCAGCGAAGTTTCACGATTATATTCTTGACATCTCGAAGGGAATTTAGGAGATTTATTTTGCATTATAGCTATTTACCAATTACATTTATCAATTTAAGAGACATGATTTTTTATAATATATATTCATACTTGGTTCAATTTTCATAGCTCCATGTAAACGATATCTTATTATCCTGTATAATTGCTTCATTATGCTTTCTATTCTAATGTTATAAGGGGAAGGATGAGTTGGGTCTTATGTTGTGTAGTTGTATGTAAGGGGAAGGATGTGTTGGGTTCTTTCTCAGAACGTGATGTATCCAGGGCGCAGGGTGATTGGCCTGGAATGAAGGTTCTGGGTGGAATGGGATAGACGGCAGTTGGGAGGAAGCATTGGTGGCAAGGGGTTGTACATATTGTCCAGTTGGTTTTCGATCTTAATAAACCTTACATGAATGAACAGTGCTTCTCTGTAAACACCCAGGCCCGGATTACGAGTATGGCGATCCTAGGACCGAAAGACTTGCGGTGGTAGTCGGACCACCTCCAAAGCGGCAGTCTGACAGCCACATTATGACCACGGCTAAAGTGCCACTGTCCGACTGCCGGCACTGCCACTTTTTTGGCAGCCGACAGCCTGGTGATGCCAGCGGTCTTAATCTAGCAGGGAAGTGCTGCAATCAGCGCAGCCCTGGGGATTACGACTTCCGTGTCCGCCAGCTTTTGCACAGCAATTCCATCTCCATGCAAAGGCTGGCGGAAACAGGGTGCCGGGGACCCAATGGGGGCCCTTGCACTGCCCATGCACTTGGCATGGGCAGTGTAGGCGCCGCCATGGACAGCTGTGTCCTGCTTTTCACTGCTTGAATTACAGGCAGTGAAAAGCGCGACGGATGTTGTCGCACCCAACGCACCGCAACATTGCCGTTGGTTCGATTACAAGCTAGCGTCAATGTTGTGGGTAGTTTACCGCTGGGACAAAAGGCTGAAAACCCTGTTTCTGCCCGTTTGCCCAGCGGGAAACTCATAATAGGGCCAGCGGGCAGAATACCAGAGTGGAGGTCTTCTGACCCAAACAGCTTGGCAGGCTACCTCTGCCGCCCGCCAAACTCATAATGAAGCCCCTAGTGTTTGTGTTATACGAAAATATCATGCATGGTTTAACCAACTATGTGTTTCTTCATGAATTTTATCACCATTAAATGAAAAATGAGATATCTAAATGACTGGTCGTCACTGACCCATTCACCTTTGAGTGAACTCCTAGCATTCCATTTTATAATTACAAGGGTCATTCAGCCTTGTGATTATTCTGATATATAGTGTTTGTGAGCAGCCACAAATAAATTTGAGCTTTTCCTGAATAGCTTTTTTTCCCATCATGCAAATGTGTAGCTTAGCATGTCGTCTGTGGGTTTAGGGCTGGCATGTGGCATGTCTGGAGGGAATGGTGTGTGTTGTGAAGCAAGGAGAGCAAAGACAGAGTACAAAGAATCACTGTGGTGGGCAGGAATCAGATGCCATGGCATAATGTGCTGGGAGGGGGTGAGAGAATAATACCAACTCTGAATTAAGCGAATACATTACTCAAAACAACCTAGACGAAATGTGAAACCTTAAGAGAAGATGCCTTTAACGAGACTCCTTACCTAAGTCACGAGGTGTGATACAGTCTTCTTCCTCACTGATTATTACAATTCAGCCATCTTTGGACAGGTGTTTGAAGCTTCTGAGGAGCCTGATCATCCTCATTTTGTATGATTTTGAAATGCATGAATCCAATCAACCTCGCATCAGTTCTGGTTTATTGCCTACAATAGATCCAGTTTATGCTAGCGGCAGATGCTTAGGAATTAGATATGAGATGTTCTTTTGGGATAGAACGTCAGTTCTGCAAACGACCACATAATGAAAGCAAGTGGTCTTGCATGAACACAGGAATTATTTTTTCATTTCAATTATTTCAGTAAGGACATCTGCTTTAAAAGTGGGAGCTATTCAAAGGGCAACATTGGTCCTCTGGAAGATAATGTAGGGAATCTAAAACCCTCTGATTCTTCTAGCAAAAGTGGACTTGACCCAAAATACAGTCTTCTTTCAAATCTGTGACGGGAAGACACAGGTTCAAATGGTTTTCTCACTAAAAATCCTAAGACAAAATATCCCATTGAGAAACGGGATCTCTAATGGAAGAGTACAGGCAAAAACAGTCAACAGACTAGCTCATCCTCGGTTTTTAAGCAATAATTATTATTATTAGTGAATTATTAGTATGAGAGTATTATGAGTATCAGGCCACCATATCTGGCAAGAAGTGTTTGCAGGAATCTAGCAATAACCCTGTCCTAGCCAAATAGATAATGAATGTTAAGACCTCATTCATGAAGGTTTCAAGGGGGTTCAATCCCCAGTAACAGAATACAGAGCACTTACTTTTGTTGTGATTCCTATATTACTTTTCTGTAGGTATGCTGTTCTTAACGTTTTGAATTTTCTATACCCTCACTGAATCACTGCTAAATGCTGGGGACTCTGACATAAGCAATTTCTATGATTAGAACCTCAAAACAATACCACACTTGAAAAATGTTTGTTTATTCGCATAAATAATATACAAAATTGAAATTTTAATTTTAGTGGGAAGGTTGAAGCTTTTCAAAATGTGGTTTTATTTCTAAAAGACAAAGTAATATGCTAGACTCTAGCATATCAGTATGTATTTTGAGTTCCTAATGAATGCTGTCACTTAGCATATTAGTGCTTCAATTGAGATCACCAATCTTCCATACTAAATTTTGTCTGCTGTACTTGCGTTGCTCCTAAAAATCAAAGTATAATGTCCTCATAGTGTAGGTAAGTAACAGTATTAATTCCAGCCCCTGTGCTCCCACCTCTTAGTTCCTAACACACAGAAAACTGATTTACAAGTATTTGAAATACAACATTCTTTCACATTTACAAAGTGTCACTGCATCCTCTGCAGAGTCCCCAGGGTACAGTCTCCTGTCATCTTCAATCTCTACATGAAGCGACTTGGTACTCTACCTGCTCCAACAAGATCCCAAGCACTTGTGTAGTCCTCCAGGGTTACATTCTGTCCCCTGTCATCATTGTTCTCTACATGAAACCGTTTGATGCTCTACTCACAGCATCAGGATTCACCCATATATCGATGATACACAACTCATACCTGATGATCTCTTCTGCTTCCGACATCCAACATCTCAAACACTGCCTGTGCATCATCTAGACCTGGAAGTCCAGCATCTAGATGAAGTTCAACTGAGCCAAGACAGAATGCCTGCAAGTTGCCAAGAACAACAAACAAACAGTACAAACCTGCCTCCATGACGTGAACCTTGATGGCTTTCCACCCTAACTTTCACCAAATGCTCATTCACCTGGATTCACTTTGGACATCAACCTCACCCTCAAGGAACACATTGCCAAAAAAAACAAAGAAGACCTGGAAATAGTTTTTTCTTCTGGATTAAGTGAAGCTGTTTCTTGTAAAATCAAAAAAGCAACTGCATAACTATTGTTCAATACTCATACTCTTGCATCTGGATGGTGGCAACGCACTGCTCCATGGCCTTCCAGACTTTACATTGGCACCTTTTTCGGGCATCCTACACACCACAGCACTTCTCATCTGGGTCCCAAAAAGATATGATCACATCATCCTAATCCTGATGGAACTTCATTGGCTTTCCTTGTCAACCTGCACCATCTTCAAATTAAACTGCATTTATGTTTTTTACAGAGGTAGCTAATCTTTTAAGATGATGCATGCTAGGAATGGCAGTCAGAGTTTGTGTTGAAGTGAGATGGTTGACCATCTTGAGGTACATTGAGGAGATATGCTGCATGAATGACATCTTTTCGGGAACCACTGCTGTGTCATAAAGAACACAGAACAAGGGTCTGCCTTTTAGGTTGAAGAGGACAAAGAGATCATTACACCGCTCGATGGGAGAGTACTTTCTGCTCATTTTAGAGATCTTTGCTGGAATGTTTTCCTGGCAGGGATCGCTTGGCCTACAGTAGAAGTGTTGCACTGGCACCTTCACTGTAGGCTCCATGAAATGCCAAACAGAAGCTCTGTCTGCATTTCTGTAGTTCTGCACAAACAAACTTCAGAGTACCTTGTGTAGAACAAATAATGGTCTTCATTTGCATGGAGTTTTCTCCCTGTGTGTGGGGCCATTGAATTATTTCCTTGACCAGAACTGCCACACCTTGAATTATTTGTGCTCGGCAAAAAATGTAATGACAGTCGCCTGCCCTAAAGAGGGCAGGGCATTTTCACTATGACCTGGCAGGCTGCCAGGTCAACAGTTTGCACTGGCGGTGCAAGCCTTGTGCGTCCTCCACGTTGAACTAGGACAGGAGAAGCAGGTAATTAGCGGACACAACATCCCCTATTTTTTGACGGTTGCCCCACATTAGTGAAACATCAAAGGATATCGTAGGGTATGGTCTGTTGTACTGAAGTTGGTTTTGGAGGTAAGCTTTCACATTCTGCCGAAGAGAGAGTTGTACCTTGCTGTCTTGTTTTTCTCAGCGATGTGTTCTTTAACGGAGTGTCAATAGAGAAACCACATAATTTTGTGTTCCTTATTAGCTAGTGATTAAACTGAGTTGACTTGTCTGGACATCGAGATTTGGCTTTCATTCAAGATCCCTAGGTTCGTGGCTTGGCTCGGCGGAGTGGGTGTCTGTCCTAATTATGGGAGCACCAGGCTGAGAACCAGAACAGGTATCTTTCCCGTAGAGTACCACCTAGGTCTTGTCTAAACGGAGCTTCCGGCAGCTGGTCTTCATCCAGTGTGTGACTTCTGACATGCAGTAGATGAATTTAATTTGGGGCTGGAGGTGTCTTTGGAGTGTGAGAGGATGAGCTTGGTGTCTTCGGTGTGTGATATGATGTTAAGTCCACAGGCTTATATGATGCTGGCGAATGGGGCCATAGAGACATTGAAGAGCATGGGGTCCACGGATGAGCCTTGGGGACTCTGTAGATCAGGCTGGAGGCTCAGGAGGTGTATGCGGCCAGGCAGACAGCCTACATGCGGTCTTGGAGAAAGGAGCTGATCAACTGAAGTGCAGTTACGTGTATTCCAGTGTCATGAAGGCACTGGATGTGGATTGAGTAGGAGATGGTATCAAAGGCTATTGAGAGGTTGAGAAGTATAAGAGCTGTGGTGACGCCATTGTCTATGATGAGACAGATGTCATCAGTGGCGGTGATGAGGGAGGTCTCAGTGCTGTGATTAGCTCTGAATCTGGATTTAGATGGGTCCAGGAGGTGGTTGTTATTGATGAAGTTGGTTAGATGTTTGCTGATGAGTTTTTCCAGAACTTTCACCGGGTAGGGTAGCAGAAAGCTGGGTCTGTAAGTCGTTGGAGTCTCCAGATCTGCTGAAGGTCTTTAAGGTAGCAGCAGGATGGTGGCGTGGTTCCAAGTATCCAGGAAGATGGTGGTGGTGAGAAAGTCATTGAGAACTCGCGTGAGGGTAGTACAGATGGGCTCGAGTCCTTTGGTGAAGGCTAATGTGGGCAAGGGTCCAAGGGTGCTCCGGAGTGGATAGAACACATGTTGGCAGTAGTTTTCAAGGAGGAGATGGTGGGCTTAGAGGTCTAGGTGTTTCTGATGTCTTCCTTTCATTGTGTTGGAGGGTTGCAAAAGTGGAGGGGTTGGGTTGGGGTATGAAGTTATCCTATGTTGTGCTTATCGTGTTGCTGAAGTACTTAGTGAAGTGAGAGCAAAGTTCCTGTGGGGGATGATGATCGTGGAGCTAGCAGTGGGGTAGGTGAATTCCTAGACAATGGAGAGGATTTCTTTTGAGATTGTGGTACTGCTACCTATCTGTTCAGTCAGGGCTGAGAGTTTTTAGATCTGAGTTTCTGGTGGTAGTATTAAAAGACTGATTTGTAGGTTTGTCTGTTGTTGTTGTCGTGGGTATGTCTCCATCAGAGCTCCAGCCATTTGCAGTGATGTTTGGTGAGTCCCAGGTGGTTAGTGTACAAACTGGCTTGTGGTCTGGTCCATGAAGTGGTGGTGGCTTTGAGCGGGGTCATAGTGTCCCCCCAGGAGGCAGTCCAGTTGCTGAAGTTGATGATGGTGCCTTGAGCAGCGTGTATTAAGTTCTGTGGAGCAGCTTTCCTAAGAAATTGTGTTCTGGTTGCTCGGGTAATCTTGGTGGGTGTGGTTCCCTGTTGGTTAGGTGTAGGTCAAAACAGACGAGGGAGTGTTAGGCCAGGTGAGGAGGTGGGCTTGTCCTCCGTGATATCAGAGAAGTTGGTGAAGACAAGGCTGAGGAGATGTCAGGAGGCTTGAGTAGGGTCCTTCACTCATTGAGTAAGTGAGGGTGAGTTCAGGCTATCCAGGAGATTTTTTATATTTGGGTCAGTGTGGTCCTCCAAGTGAGAGTGGAGATCACCGAGGAGGACGGAGGAACTGAATTTGAGCATGAGAGGGGTAAAGGTGTCAACCAAAGTGTTTCCGAAGTCAGCTCTTGGTCCTGGAGGCCAGGGTAGTAGGGCTCCACCTAGTGTGATGTTGCTCAAGATACTGAGTTTGAAAGCCAGGAGTTCAAATTGGTCACAGTAGTCTGCCGAGCTGATGGAGCAGTGTTTTCCTTATATATGATTGTGATTCCTTCTCTAGGTTTGCTGGTTCTATAGGCGGGAGGTTTGGCTGTTGCCATGTCGAGCGCAGAAGTAGGTTTGAGCCAGGTCTTGGAGAGGAAGAGTTGGTCCAGGGAGAGGTTGTGCACAAGGTCCTAGATTTTGATGTTGTGTCCTGTGAGGCAGGTTTGCTTGTGTGGTGAGAGGGGTTATGGAGAATGAAGACGGGCAGGAGAAGCTAACGTATCTTCAGTGCTGGCCAGGTTTTCCAGCTGCAGCGTGGGCATGGGCATTTAGGGTTCCAAGTGTGGAGAGCTGTGTAAGAGTATCGTCTTGGTTTTTGGGTTGGATAGAGGGAGAACCAGGGGTCCTGGCTCTGGACGCAGGTAGCACATGGACGGCTGCAGACAGGCTTGCCTTTTAGTGCACCAGTAGCATGTCCATGCTGCGGTTTTCATTAAGAAGGTCTAGGAAGGGGGGGGGAGATCCTAGGGGCTATAGGAAGGGCTAGATGGGGCAGCAGCATGTGGCAGGAGAGAATAGGAGGCAGGAAGAGGAGGATGGGTGGAAGGTGCACGTGAGTGCGCAGTGCTGGGGTAAAAAGGCTGCAAGAAACAGGAGATGGAAAGAGGCAGGGAAGGCACAAAAGGGGCTGAGTCTGAAAGAAGCGAAACCAGGAGGCAGAGTGCATAGGCGAAAACAGAGGTAAAAACATGAAAAAAGAGACAAAAAGTGTGTAGAAAGAGAGGCAGAAAGCAGCAATAACCAAGAGTCGAGAAAGTGATCAAAGCAAGGGAATAAGGAGCGAAAAGAGAGGCAAAAAGAGGGAGACAGTGGCAACAAGTGCAAAACTGGCACAGGTTGAAAATGGCAAGAGAAAAGACTAAAATGCACAAAGAGGCAAAGGTGGATAGCGGGGAAGAGAAAGGCAGAGGGGCAGAGGATAAAAGGAGGCAAAGACGAGAAACAAGCGAGGACACTCATATCCCTAACGCCCCCCTCCCCGTCGATGCGGTGCGGCGGAAGCGGGGTCTGAAAGGGCCAGGTCTGGGCTGAAGGCCAAGGCAACAGGTAAGGCAGTCAGGCAGAGCCAGGCAGCGCCTGTAGAAAGTTTGTACTGCTTATGCAGTGAGCATCACTAAACTGATAGTTGTTGCTGCCTGGGGAGCCTGCCGGCTGTGTTCTCTTGTTCTGATAAATATCAGCATTGCAAGACCCTTTGTAGCCGAAGTTCTTTCAGTCTGCAAGTTTGTTGGTTTTGCAAATGACTTCCTCTGCCGTACTATGATGGATCAATGGGCACTGTAATGTGACTCGAGACATTAGAGTCTAAACTGGAGAGTCTTTTAAAACAATTGCCTCCTAACTATCCCACATAAGGGGCTGAAGTACATCAATAGCAATCTATATCCACTGTGACTAGGACTTTAGCGACTGTTCTGAATCATCATTATATATTAAAGAGTCTGTGTGTTTCTGCACTCAATGGGATCTGGAATAGAAATTGAAAAGAGCAGTTTTAGTCGTGGAGTAGAGACGAACGCCCAGGCAGAATTGGAGGACAGAAGATGTCACATAGTGGGGTGCTTGGGTTGTTACACTCAGTGGCGGCCACTTGTCAACGGGGGTGGCGGAGTGCGGGGAGTATTAAAAAAAAAAGAAAATTAAAAAATCGAACCTTTATGATGGGAGAGACGGTTCTGTCTCTCCTTTCTCCTCGTACTTCTGGAAGCACAAGGCTTCGAGTTTCCTCTCCAATCATGACGCTGCTGTCAACAGCATGACAGTAGCATTGTGATTGGCCTGAGCGCCCTGCTTCTGTGCTCAGACAGGGAGTAAGGCTCTATGCACTTTTTCGTCCCCCCTGTTCAATACATGGCCGGCCAAAGCGTCATGCGTACTTCTGTGCATTTAGCCCTCTTCAAGCCCAGCCCGCCCTAAACCTGCTCCCTAGGAAAAATAAAATATCAACGTATGTTATTATCTTTTGTATTTTTCCCTTTCTTTCACTGCATAAAGGTGTGTGGCGACGCTCCTCAGCCTAAGCAAAAGAGCCGCCGCTGGTTACACTCCCTGAAAATGTATTCTGTAGTAAATAGTTGAGTACAAGTGTGTAATAACCTTCACAAAAATCGTTGTTTCAATGTTTTTAATAAATCTTGTAAACACTTCAGACCCCCAGAGTAAACGCGTCCGTTTTTTCCGACGCTCCGGCACCGTTTTTCCCTCGCGTTCCCCGGTTGCCCCAGCAACCATTGTGTGCTCGAGCGCTCTACTTATTACATTGAGTTTTTTTTTTTTTTTAACTATATAATTTCTTTTACAAACAACTAAAAACAACTCCACATAATTATTCAACTGTTTCACTTAAAGCATATTATGAATATAACTCCTAACACAAATAACTATAACTAAACTTAACATGTTTATAGAACAAAAATAATTTTCAGTGAATATTTTCTTCACATAAAGCAATCAAAAATAATTTTCATTTAATATTTTCTTCACATAAAGCAATCTTATGGATAACTATGTTTTTTTTTTTTTTTTTAGCCACGTTTACACACAAAATCATCACACTCTGAGTTTCCAAGGAACTCTCCTTAAATGTAGACTCTTACGGGTTGACGGTACCTGCAATACCAGTTGCTGGAGAGTATTAGAATCCTGTGACTCTGAATTAGTCCTTAACCCATGGTCAATACGGCACTCTTCCGACCCATTCTGAAGTTTAACAACCTTTGACATGTTCCACCATTTGTTTCCGCCAACTTTAACTGCATTCCCTTTCACCAACTTCACTCTTACTGGGTCAGAGAATTTCGGATCCCCTTTTTTGACAAAAGTAGGCAGCTTTATAGACACCCAATCTCCTGTTGATAAACCAATTCTCTTAGCACCTTTCCGTTTGTCAAAATGCCTTTTTTGTACAACCTGTTTTTCTTTAACATTTTGTTGGACAATTTTCGCACACTCTTCCAATCGCATACTCTTGAAAAATCTAGACATCCACCCCGGACATACTTGCATACAAGCCTTTCTTCCCCTTAACGCTTCAAAAGGGGACACTCCAGTGGTGGAGTGTGGTGTTGTTCTATAAAACCAAAGCATTGCCTGGACAGATGTAGTCACCACACATTTGTTTCTCAGCGACCACCTAATGCAGTCACCCAGTACACGATTAAAACGTTCCACCAAACCATTTGTTTAGGGTTGATAAAGTGAACACTTCAAATGTTTAATTGATCCTTCATCCAAAAACACTTTGAATTCGTCAGACAACAATTGTACACCATTGTCTGTAATTATTTCCTCGGGAAAACCTTCACTCATGAAAACCTCTCTCAAAAACATAACCAACAATCTAGCATTAGGATCCTGAACAAACTTCACGTATGGCCATTTTGAGTAATAGTCAACTACCACGTACGCATAACTGGTACTGCAATTCAAAGCATGAATCCACTCCCAACTTCTTCCAAGGACCAGTAGGACAATCAATTGGAATCATGGTAGGGGTACATGTCCTAAGTGACTTATCACTATTATAACATATGGTGCAATTCTTCACCAAACTGTCAATTTCACTATCCATACATGTCCCCCAAAAACGCTCATGCACTCTTTTCTTAGTCATTGTTGCACCTAAATGCCCCTCATGAGCTTTTTCCTTGATTCTGCTTCTCAAATCTTCTGGTGGAATTAATTTGTCATTCCTCAGCAGTATATTATCCTCAATAGTCAACTCGTCAGCAACTTTCCAAAATGGTTGAACACCATACATCAATCCCCTTTCATGAGGCCACCCTTCTTTGACATTCTTGATTACCTCACACAAAGTTTTGTCTGCATATAATTTCTCCTTCCATACATTTTCTGAACACACACAGACTTGTTCAATTTCCACAGCAGCAATCAAGCAACTCTCATCTGCCCAACTATCATCATCCCCTTCTACAATTTGAGCTGGAAACCGTGAAAGATAGTCTGCTCTGACATTCTTTCCTCCTTGAATATGGATGACTTCAAAATCATACTGTAACAATTTTGCCGTAAACCTCGCAATTCTGGGTGTACCAGTTTTATTATTTGTGCCATTGAGAATCGACACGAGAGGTTTATGATCTGTTTTCAATATGAAATGTCTGCCCCAAATATAGTTTCTGAATTTCTCAACCGCCCACACACAAGCCAACAATTCCTTTTCAATAACAGAAAAATGAGTTTCCGGTTCCCTTAACGCTCTGGATGCAAACCCAATTGTGTTCTCTTCATCATTCTTCAACTGCGTTAAAACCGCTCCAACCCCTACATTACTTGCATCGACAGTTAAACAACATTGAACCTCTTGATCAAACGGTTTCAGTACCTTAGCACTAACTGATTTCTTCTTTATTTCTTCGAATGCCTTACCACACTCAGTATCCCATGCAAAGCATACCTCAATCTTCAAAAGATTGGATATCGGCCTAACTATGCTAGCAAAATTTGATACGAATCGAGAGTAAAATTCACACATTCCTAAAAATGACTTCACTAATACATTCGGCACATCTTTCAATATCAAACACATAATCCTTTGAAAGACTGAAGCTGCCGAGGCTAACCCAAACGGCATGCGACAGTACTGGAACGTCCCAATAGGCGACACAAATGCCGTCAAATGTCTCGATTCTGGATCTAACTCAACCTGATGATAAGCGCTAGCAAGATCAAGTTTAGTAAATATCTTTGCATCCTTAACCGTAGACAACAATTCACTTATTTTTGGTAATGGATGCGTGTCCACCCAAATCTCTTTGTTCAATGCTCTCAAGTCCACACACACTGTCAAATCTCCAGTTTTTTTTTTGTAACTACTAAAGGAGAAGTCCATAGCGAAGACTCAACTGGCTCAATAATCCCTTTGTCACGTAAGCCAAGAAGTTCTTTTTCCAGTTCCTCTCTGATACTAAAAGGTACACTCCTAAGTTTATGTTTGACTGGTATGGCATTGTTCTTAACCTTGATTTTGTGCTTGAATCCTTTTATTTTTCCTAAGTCTCCTGAAAAAACCTCGGGATATTCATTTAACGTCTCTTCAACATCATTAACGTCCCTAATCACTGTTACCTGATCTTTGGTACCAGGTCGCAAAACCATACCAAAAAGACCTTGATGAAACCAACCCAAGATATTTAAACCTTTCACTGCGACGTCAATTTTTCCTTGTATCTTTCTTCCCTTGAACTCCATAATATCCTCAAAATATCCTTGGAGATCTATTTTCCTCCCTTCATAAGAAACAGGAGCTCTATCTGCAGGTAACAAAGTACGATCTTTCCAATTCTGACTAAACAACTCTTGTGTTATCATTGTAATTCTCGCACCCGAATCCACTAACAGCCGTAAATGTTTATTTCCTACTCTAATGAAGACATACGGATCAATGCAGCTCCCAGCATCATCACTCTTCATCATCTTGTCATCAATCACTAACACCATATCTTGAACTTCTCCAATCAAATTCTCAACCAGCCCTTCCTCATTCTCAACCACTGACGTTACTGCGTTGTTTCTTGAACGTTCACTCTGACACACTTTCGCAAAATGGCCAATTTTTCCACAATTCCTACATTGAACATTTAAAGCCGGACACGCTCTGGTCCCTTTCACATGTAAGGCATATCCACATCTAAAGCAAATATTTTTTTGTCTAAAAAATACACTCAAATTATTGTCTCTACTATTCTTGTATCCTTGGTTAAAAGGTTGCAAATTCACTGTTTTGTCCAGTCTTCCTTTCTCCATTTTAGTTCGGACCACACCAATTCTGTCCCGACTATCCAACAATTTCTCTATTTCTTTAGTCGATTTTATTGATGATTCGATGCTCTTGGCAATTTTGATAGATTCAGCTAGCGTTGGATTGTCCAAAGATAACAACTTCTGCTTAATTGATCTGCCCAAGCCTTGACAAATGAACTGATCCCTGATCAATTGATCACTCAGAACACCAAACTGGCAGTCAGCTGCCAACAACCTCAGCGCAGAAATGTATGTATTCACATCTTCACCATTTTGCTGAACCCTCTTGAAAAACTTGTGTCGAGACACTACTAAACTTGGCGGAGAATCGAACCTGTTACTCATTTTCTTCACTGTAGATTCGTAATCATCCAACTCCTCTTCATCATTTGGTATATCCGGTAAATGTTTGAAGATAGCTTGACCTTCCAACCGAATAGAATGTAACAGTATGCATTTTTTCCGCTCAGGTCTAAATCTCGCCGCTCCTATTGCCCCCAAATAAGTTTCAAAAGCATCAAACCAATGCCTCCAGGCAATTTGTGGTTCACCTGGACTTTCCAAAAACGGGGGTGGAGGATTAACAGCCTGCATAGCGCATAAAGTGGCGAAACCAATACAACGCAATAAACCTAACTATTTTTTTTTATATTTACTACAGGTAGTAACTTCCAATGATGTTTATGTACTTCCTTGTCTTTTAAAACTCAGTAAATCTTTAAAATACAACACAGTCTTTAAAATACTCATCCAAAATGGCTGCCGTATATGCCCATTTGTAATAGCAAGATAGCTTGTCTAGCACAACACTCCAACAGTGCTATTTACTGTTACATCTCATTAATCACGCCTCCTGCTGAAGAAATCACCTCACACAAGTAGCTCCGAGTCTGCTCCACACGTCGTTGGTTAATTGACTCCAACTCGAGCCTACTGACTGCAGCAGTGTCTGGAATGGGTTCGTCTCCGAGGGTCTCCTCGTCACCAAAAAGAAGGTATGTAATAACCTTCACAAAAATCGTTGTTTCAATGTTTTTAATAAATCTTGGAAACACTTCAGACCCCCAGAGTAAACGCGTCCGTTTTTTCTGACGCTCCGGCACCGTTTTTCCCTCGCGTTCCCTGGTTGCCCCAGCAACCATCGTGTGCTCGAGCGCTCTACTTATTACAAAGTGCTTACAGTCAGGTGATGTAAAGTGTATGTTGGATTTCACCTGCAGTTTTTACATACCCACATTGACAAAAACCCATAACAATCCTCTCTGTTTCCATTGCCCCTCATGTCCTGCTTCTCATATAAAGAAGATATCCTCGCGTGATTGTTAGGAAATCTGAAGCTCACCCTACCAATCATACTGACCAAGCAATGCCCTGGCGAAGACAGGGACAGTCAGGGGAGACAAAGCAAGGATGTGCTAAAACTAGAGAATCACGACTACAGACCAGTCAGAAACAGCGGGAAGCATACTTCAGAGGGAGTTGGTAAAGGCAGATGTATCCCGAAGTAACTGGTACAGATGCCTCAGGGAATGGAAGGACCTGGAATACTGGACCACTGGAACCTGGCACCAGTACAAGGTTCTGGGCCGCTCCTGCACACTGGCACACACCAGCTGATGGAGATCAAAGACAGGGGGAGCAGAAAGACAAAGCAAGCGAGAGACTGTAAAAGTTAGGAAGAGAAGAAATTCAAGAAACTAGCAGCAAAGCTGACTATGGCGCCTAGTTTATTAATTATTTATGTTGCTTCTACACAGTTATACAGACACATAGTGGAACTAATAACCGTAAACCTACAATAGGCAAATCCCATTGGTCAGTTCAATTTCTTCTTTACAGCTTACACTTTGCACTGCACGAACAAAACCTCACAGCACTTTTTCTATAGGATGAGCAATAATGTTTCTAAGTTTTCCATTGCAAACAGATTGCATGAAATGACTCTTAATTAACTTATATAAATGTAGCAGAATATTCCCATGCAGTGAAAGGATGCCTGTGCAGGGCCAATTCAAGTGGACCTTCATTTTCCTTGCTTCAGTGACATACTGAGAGAAATCTCAATCTCAGTTCCTCCGAGACACTTTTCCCTTCCGAGGCTTCAGTTACTTTCCTGGCAACCAGACAAACTATCTTCCACAGGTACTTCGCAGGCAACAGCGTCCCTGCTTCTCCGTCATGGGATTTTCATTGATAGTCACAAACATTGAACCCTTCTGATGCAGAGTTATTTTAACTATAGGATAAACCCCTCCAGCATACTCTTCTTTTTGACAGGCGCCTATACATTCATCGATTTAGCTTTCACAAACTCATTGGAGTTAAACTTCATTTCTATTAGTCCATGAGTGCCGAGTGCCTACATTTATTTTTGAGAACTGTAAATGTGGAGATGCTCTCGCGCGCAGAATCTCTAAAATAAACGGCTTAGCGAGAGATGCAGCAACTTCTCTTCATTACTATCTAAATATCAAATGATTTTTCCCAGCTCTTTTGGATGTGAAAACGTCAACGCAGATATGATTGTTTTACTTTTTTAGACAGATTTGGACATCTTAATCACCGTTACCAGCCACAATTACATTCACTGTGCGCCATTTGGTACTCAAAGTAGCAGTTCTTGTGCTTTCTCCATGCACACCTGTAAAATGGCTCCCCCGCTTTGCAAATTGTCTTCCTCCAGTATGCACTGATGGGGGCTTTTCAATAAAATCCAATCGGTCACTACTCATCACTGTTACCTCCGTTTGCAACTTTTTTTCCCCTCTCTCCTGCAATTAAGGTTCCCTGCCACAATGAGCCCTCAGCCTAAGGCCTTTGGGCCATAAACCAAGGGGTGCATTCAGCTCATCTTCTGTAACTCTGGTAGGCCAGCATATGAAGGGCAGACTCGCCCTAAATAAAGGCCATCTCTTTCTCTTCTATTTTGTCTTCAAACATGCACGTTCACAGTGCAAATTGCACAGCCCCGGGACAGGGCTGATGTCTGTGGCCTCATCTCCCTTGGACCCATCCTAAGGCTGCACCACCAGATCCAGTCACATAAATGCTCTGTGCTCTCGTCAGGATACCATTTCAAAAATGTTTGTGGTCCTACTGGCTCACGCACTACTTCTTTGAGACTCACTTGCATCAATCTGTGGAGCCTCTAGGCACATTTGTTCCAGATACCCATCCTGTAGGCACTGGACCCAGGCCACGCCAGGATTACTGGCCAATAATTGTGTTATTATGGACTTTTTACCTCTGATGATCTAGTGCCTGAAATACTAAAGAGACCAACACTGAGTACCAATTACACCAGCACTTGATACTCCCGGAGGTGAAGCAGAGAAGTCCAAGGCTGATTCATGGAGCTGATGTGAGGTTAGAAACTCAGCTCGACGACGATTAAACGCAATAAATCAATACCCAATTACTGCTTTATCTTTAAAAAGGGAAGTGGTTTATTATTGATTCAACAGAATATTACCCTCCTAATAACCAGATTTTGGTATCTACATGACTTTATGCCAGATCTGTGGCTGGGGAAAGTGTATATTCCTCAGTGGAATTGTGGATTTCACTGCCTCTAAGGAACAGGTCAGGTCTCCAACAGTCTCTCTGTGCTTGTTCCACAAACCGCCCCAGTCCATCCTGAGATTCGCAGTCTGAAGACCTCACTATTATTAGACATACCTCCCACCCTCCCTTGTAATCCACCCTATTAGAAGTATTCCTATATGGGTACCTTTTAGATGTAAAAGTTTACAGTCATGCTTAAGTTTTGGGCTCTCAGTACAGTGGCACCCTTCAGTACAGCGGCGCCCCACCCTGGGTGTGCTTCATGGGCTTTCAGTAGGATCTGCTGATTACAAGTGCAAGCAGGCTGACTTGGGGCTGTGTGTAGTGATCCATACTCAGCGTGGGAAGTGAGCATAGCTCTCTGCTGCTCTGGAAAAATGTAGTGCTCCCACTGGATGGGAGAATCCCCTGTGTACCCTCTCTGAGGTGGTTGTGCAGGTCCAATAACCCACTACCCAAAGGCTCCAGAAGCCCTTCCCCAAAACATCAGTTCTCTAGGTCAGGGTTAAGTGGAAAATCTTACTGGAATCCGATGGGCACTAACTACAGTTGTCAGTAGATGATGTGATCAATTCTTGCAAAAACAATTGGGCATGGGCCACAGTACCCTTTACTTCAAATTGGCATTGCGATAACATCCTTAGAAGATAAAATATCTATCCACAGTGGAAAAGAAAGATTATTTACATGGGAATAAATGATTCCTACTATATGCCAAGAAACCTTCAGGTGAGAACATGCTCTACATCCAATTTTAATACAGTGGAATCAATTTGTCCTCTAAAATATCATCTATTGTATCGATCACCAAAGGTTATGCTAAGACTATTGATTCCTGTAAATGTATGTGCGCATTTCACTACAGATATGTTATTCACCAATTCACCTAATATTTTGTAACCTTTCCAGAACTTACAAACATTGTGCAGAATCCCTAGTTCGGAAATTGTTCGATAATGGCTCTCAAAAAGAGTTACACCTTCTTCAACTCCTGAATTCTAGCCACAGAACGCAGTAGGCAATGGCAGCAAAATGGAATAGCAATGGCCATGTCCTGGGGAGTACTAGAACAAATTGGTTTGAGTGGACACCAGGGACGAAAAATCTGCTCTGTGACTGATGCACACAAGAACAAGCACATTTGCCACGTAAGTTCAGGAAATATAGACACAATATTAATTAAACTGAACACCTCTACCACAACAGGAAGCACACACACTCCATCAATGTGCAGGCCATTGTCGATCACCAAGGATTGTTCACCAACATCGTGGCAAAGTATCCTGGGAGTGTCCATGACTCATTCATCTTCCGTCACTGTACCATCAATCAACACTTCCAGGATGGACGATATGGCAATGGACTACTTGTTGGTAAGTACAAAAACCTACTTATATACACACTGCACAGCAAACCTCTAGGACACACAACACATACACCACGACAGCAACATGTGGACAGGAACACACTGAGGTCGTGACATCGCTAGCAATGTTTGATAGGTCTGCAGTGAACCTGTCACACATCTGAAATTAGTGTACAGTCAAATGTTAAGACGTCAATGATCACAACGTATGGAGAGGTTTGGCTAATTGTCACCTTGCAAAATGTAATCGTCTCGCTGATGTTTAAATTAATCCATTGCATATGTCTCAAGGTATGGGATGTCCAGGGTACATAGATGCTAACGTGTTACCACCACTGTCAATTTGAATCTGTGTATGGAACTATGATCTCACCCCCAGTGAAGACACAGGGACACATGTATCACAAGTCACAGTGCTAGGGAGTGCACACTGTACTGCAAATACCCAAACATACTGCTGACAACCGGTCAGCAGGCAAACACTCGTTCAGCCAAGGAAACAACCCAATGCAGATGGTACATCCTACAAGCCTAGGAAGCAACACAATAACACAAAAGAGTCACAGACAACACAAGACAACTACTGCCATGCAAGGTGATATTAATGGGGCAAGCTACATCAACATGATCCCAATCATTTTCTTTTTCAGCTGATCAGGGGTATGGGAGCCAGCCATGGATTATGACACCATTTGGCAACCCAAGCACTGCAGCAGAGCGTGCCTACAATGAGGCACATAGGAGGACACGCACCATAGTGGAGAGGACCATCGGCATCCTCAAGTCGAGATTCAGGTGCCTCGACATCACTGGTGGCAGCCTCTTATATTCACCAGAAATGGTCTGTAAGATCATTTTAACATGTGCCATCCTGCACAACATTTGCATACGAAGGAACATTCCCCTCTTAGAACCAGAGCCACAAATGCCTGAAGAGGAGGAAGAGGAGGAGGCTGGCCTGCAACATGAGGGGGAACAACAAAACACAGCTGCTGGATTGCGTAGGCACCAGCATATTGTGAACAATTTCTTTTAAAACAACTCACCATCACCACTGTATTAACAAATGTAAATAAACACCGATAATAATCACCATATCATGGTCTGGGTAATCATTTTTGCTCACCTTTATCTCTAACTATCAGAATAACAGTGTAGCCTCATGGAGCATTGCTGATATACCGATCAGGACACAGAAATTTCCAAAGCAATTGTGATGCGTATTATACAACAGTCACATACACACACACTGTAAATGACATATATCCTGTACATTTCACCTTTGAAGGGCAATAGCAGAAGACCACACCTATTTCACACATACATGTTGGCAACATGGTTCATCGCAGCATATGGCACACAACTAAGACACCATCAGTCTATAAGGGAAAAAAATGCCTCATACATGAGGCAGTGGATGTGCTATTGCATTGGTAACAGTAATGTATGACCAGACCCTTGACAGCAGTAAGTCGTACAGCACCTATCTTTGCAAGGACTATCTGTGACTAGAGTTCCATAGAAGCAGAACATAGACAGCACAAGTGCCATACCTATGACAAGCATTGCGCACATGACATTCCATGTACATGTCAGCCCATTTCCTAACTCCTGACACACCCATGCTCCTGGTCTCAACACACCTGTCTGAAGCGGTCCATGGAATGGTAATATGTGTACCCCGATATTCCCTCCTCTACATACACAGACTAACAATAGTAATCCAGTGTGCTACACCCTTTCCTATGGCATGCCATTGTCATAGTACATCTGACTGCATGGACGTCAGGTCAATTAATACACTGGCTTGTAGTTTCTAAGCCCTGTTATCACCTGTAGATTGCTTCCCATGTGAAAGGTACTGTTGGCCATTTGAACTGGAATCTCACCTACAGGACTTGTGATAAACTGATGCAGCACACACCTGTGATCACCTAAATGCAGACCACCCATTTGAACATGCACTGCCCCTGCAGATGCTTGGAACAGCATAGAAGTTGCCATTTTGTCAAATACACTGTTATGCATTGCTAGTAATTAAGCCGTGTAACACAGCCCTTGGGTTTATGTGTCACCTTCCAAAACACAGGACAAACACAGTTTCCCATGTCAACTGTCTTGTTCTTCCTCCGACCAGTGTAAGTCAGACCACTGAGTATGTACCTTGTGAAATTGCTGGATCCTGATTGACCCTGCATCCTGTCAGCCTGACTGGCACCTGTCTGTGCGTTACCCTAAAGGTTCCTTGTGGCTACATATGTACCACACTTGCTTTACCAAACTTCACATTCCTCAGGGGGTATTTTGTCAGGTGCTTCCTCAATGCATACCCAAATACATTGTATAGCATCATCTGCTTATTAATTGTACCATATTTGTAAAATTGTCTTGGAATACCAAAATCATGGCCTATCCCTTGTCTGGGTCTCATGTATGCATGAACGACAAAGTGTAACAGTGTACCGGGGCCGTATGCAGGGATTGGGTATAGTGCCTCCAGCAGAACCAGCTACCTCTGATAATGTGCATGAAAAGTCCACACATGTTAGGACCCTGACAGTTCACACGCTGAATCAGATTGCTCAAAACATATTGATGGCCTGTGCGTGCTGAATAGTTGCAAGATTAATCAACACAGAGGCTATGATGTTCCCAGATGCAGTGTGAACTTTACAGGCCAACCTGTGTACAAATGTTGTAATGACACCTGCCGGAACATGACTCCTGAGATATGATCTCACTCAGCACACCAAGGTTGCCCTGTTGACAGCCTCATAACACATCTGCAGTGACAGGGTGGGACCATCCCCATGTAGGTTTTTTCATGTCCTCATCAACATTACTTCCATTGATCTCAGAAGGATACTCAGTAGATACAGGAATAGCCGCCACTGACGCATGATGAGACCTGGACGTAACTGTGACAACATAGACCCCTAAAAATATACAGGATCAACATTGGACCACACACATGAACCAGACACCTCTGTGGAATTGATCACTGGAAATATGTGGCCACGTGCTGCCTCGTCTGCTGGTCCACAACTGCCACAGGAGAGTTGTGGCTCAGTCATATGACCACAACGGTGGCGTGATATTACAGTTGTGGGTCACCTTTGGCTGTTTGTGCCAATAACATGGTACCCACTTAGTCTGTACATGTGCCTGACTCACGGTGGGTTCACCAACAAGTGCCTAGGAAGCAGTTTCCAAATTTCCAGGACATGGGATGGGCAACTTTTGGACTATTGACATGAACAAGCGTCTGCCATCTATCCGGTGCATGCTTTGTCATTTGTGGTGTCTACGTTACCCAAAATCTTGGAAGTGCACACAACAGATGTTGCTACATGTATGACTAACACATGTCCTCTCTCATTTCCACACTGACTTGCATCTAAGGTTTGGACAAATTGACTTCACATTCATACAAGCATATTTTCAATAATGCATCTCGTGATGCACACACACTGGGTCAACAACTACATTAGTAGCCAATGCACACACATTGAGCCATAGGCATTGAGGTATTGTACTTATGTGCGTCACCTTGCTATCCTCTCCTGACGCCAAACATGCCCTATTTGTGCAATACATATATGTAGGCCACACATATGACCATCTAGTGCCTCAGCCAAGAGTGAAAATCCTGTTAAGGAAGTAGCGGATCATGGTCCGCAGCAGTATGATGTCTCACATGTGCCCATACACCGTCAAGACCAAAGTGGGTGCAATCAGCCTATCTCAGTTGTGTCACAAATGTAACATTACATTAAAATGGCAAAATGACCCAAACCCAATTAATGCCCTGAAAGTTTGACGCATACGCATCAAAAAATGACGCACAAGCGTAAGAAAATGATGCTTATGCCCGAAAAACTCTGCATTATGCCCTGAAAATTGGTTAAGTGTTGGACTATTTCCAAATATATGGATGTGTCCTCATTTTTACTCCTGTGCGTAAAAAAAAAATGACGCACATACTGTATGCGTCATTTTTTTTTTACGCATAACGATAAAAACGGTGGCCATTTTATGCAGGAAGTGATGTAATAGGATATCCTGTTTACAGATTATGTACAGTGGTTGTACTTTCACTTTCACTTTGCAGTCTGTGATTCTTCTAGACTGTGTGGCTGTGTTCTGAGTTTTGTCTAGTCAAATTGTGCTTTTGTCTCCTGTGTGGTCCATTACTTGTTAGTTTGTGAATTAAATATTGTTGTTGTATTCTGTCTGAGTGTTTATTGTGTACTATTGTCCAGTATTGTATTGTCTTTGTTGTTTGTGGGAGTCTGTTGTGGGTAGTGATAGTTTGGGGATAGTTGGGCTCTTTTAGTTGTTTAGTTTACTTTTTTCTTATTCTACTTTCCCCCTATTCTCCTTTGTTCTTCTTTATCCCCTATTCCCCTTTTTCTGTGCTAAGATGTTGGGTAGACCACGTCTTGGCAAGATGGGTGAGGAGGAGCTTGGGGGGTTCATATGGCTGGTGTGCCATTTCCTCCCCCTTATGATTGAGGCAGGTGGGCGGGTGATACAGGGGTATCACACCGAGGCACGGAGAATCCGGTGGAGAAAGGTTCTGCATCACTTGCAACATGTATATCGGAGCCAGAGGAATGACCACCAGCTGAAGCACCACTGGGCTGACCTCATCTCCAGGGAGCAAGATCTGCTGGACCACCTGGGAATTGTGATTGGTGGCCCTGTTGGTGAGTACAAATCATGTAAATGTGCACAATTAAATGCTCTGTAGTGACATCAGATGATTTGTACAATATCTGCCGGCTATGTTGTTGAGTATGTGGAATGCTTTGGAAACATACAGGGTCATTGATGGACCATTTTAAGGACCACAATTGCTAGCTGTCAGGAAGCAAGTGCTCTGCAAACTTACTGAATACTTTTGCTTAATGTAAGTTGGTGCCGCCTTTGTGTCAGACAGCAACACAAATCAGGAACCAATTATGTATATGTAGGTCACATTTGCCAGTGAGGTATAGATTTTCCAAAACATTACCGACCTTTGTTGACGCAACAGCTAGACTGACTTTCGAAACACTACATGATGCAGAAAATGAGTGCAGGCTTCACGTCAATTGATGATAGCAATGTGGCCCAGACATAGGTCTCATGTGTGTCTGGTGAGTGTGTAAGGAAAGAGATCATGGAAGTTCTATAAATGTTAGGGATTATTGTGGTCCTTCATCATTTCGGATATATGTCAGATCTGGATTTGGAAACATAGGGAAAAAGTGCAAGGTGCCCTCAGCTAACATCTGACACTGGTATTTGGTGTTTGTTGTTCCACCTTTCGTTTAGGGATGGCAGGCCAAAGGTATGCACACGGGTTCATATCTCTATGGTTGGTGGAACTCATCATAGCTGGGCCACATCAAATGAGGAAACTGTAACAACATGAGGGCTTACAAATGTCCCTGCCCCTCTGTACATTGTACCTATGTGTCATACATTTGTCATGGCCACAATGGCTGGTTGAATGGTAATGCACTCCTCAAGGAAACTGGCTTTGGATGTCTCTCTTGGATACACATGAGACG
This sequence comes from Pleurodeles waltl, assembly GCF_031143425.1. Classification (NCBI taxonomy): domain Eukaryota; kingdom Metazoa; phylum Chordata; class Amphibia; order Caudata; family Salamandridae; genus Pleurodeles; species Pleurodeles waltl. Next base: position 1,349,782,313 of record NC_090446.1, on the reverse strand, counting down.
AATACACTCCATTATTATGGGCCTGATTCTTACCTTGGCGGTCGGCGGAGAGGCGGCGGTCGGACCGCGAACAGACCGGCGGTCCAAAAAATGGCATTCTGACCGCGGCGGTCACCGCCGCGATCGACCGCCACTTCCCCACTCCGACCGCCACGGCGGTCATGACCGACGGGCTGGAGTTCGCACACTCCGGCCCGGCGGTCGACCCAAGACCGCCAACCGTATCATGACCCTGCTTACCGCCGCGGTTTTTGGCGGTCGGGAACCGCCATGCGAACCATGGCGGTAGGCACTATCGGGGCCAGGGAATTCCTTCCCTGGCACTGATAGGGGTCTCCCCCACCCCCCACTGCCCCCCACGAGTCCTCCCCCCACACCCCCCTGCCACCCCCCAGAGGTGGTACGAACCCCCTGCCCCCCCCACCCCGACATGCACATACACGCACCCCGACATGCACGCACCCCCAACATGCACATATGCACACCCCCTACACACACACATACACAACGGGGGCACATACCTGCACACATACATGCCGACATGCGCACCCGCCGAACTACACACATTGCCCAAAGGCACAGCAGCACCCCCCGCCCGCATGCACGCACTCACACACCCCCTCTACACACCCTCATGCACGCACACATCACACAACACCCCCCCACCCCCTCCCCTCACGGACGATCAACTTACCTTGTGCGTTGGTCCTCCGGGAGGCGACGGGAGCCATAGGGACGTGACCGCCAACAGAAGACCGCCAACAGAAGACCGCCACACAGAAATGTGGGTCGTAATTCTGGGGGCGGTGTTCTGCTGGCGTGGCGGTGGAGGTTGACCAGTCTCCACTTTCCCGCCGACCGCCAGTGTGGCTGCTGGCGGTATTCCGGCGGAACGCTCCCAGCGGTCGGAATACGCGCAGCGGCATACCGCTGCGGTCGGTGGTCTTTACCGCGGCGGTAACTCAGCGGTCTTGCGAAAAGACCGCCAAGGTCAGAATCAGGCCCTATGTCTGCTCACTAATGTAGGAGCATGTTTGACACCACATGATAGTTAGGGCCACTGCATGTGTGCAGATATGTGTGTAAATTTCGCTGGAGACTCATAGTATGTAAAAGTTAGCCATGCTATATTGGATGCAGTATCATCATGTCTGAGTGGATTTACTTACTTATGTAATCTTACACATAGTATTTGTCTTTGGAATTGTTGGTCAGTGCACAGAATTTGAGCACATTTCTCCCTTCCATGCCTTACAGGGGGACCCGCACCCTACACTGTGGGCGAGGTGGCTTAATTCGAGGACCCTGACAACTCCAATAAGTGTTGATATGTCTGTTATGTGTTGTGTTTGCTGGTGATGTGTGATGGACTCCTGTGTGTTGAACAAATAGCAATTTGTGATGCACTGGCCCATCATTTGTCTTGTTCCATGAGTGGTATTTCATTTTCTCACCATTTTAAAGTTGGCCAATGCTTATCCTATTGTCTTATTTAGGGATTCTAGGTCAGTCCAGTATGCCCCGCAATGTGAATGGGGATGAGTCATGTGGATAACACTTGTATCAGCAAGAGTCGCACTGGACCTAATCTGAAATTTAGTCAGCCTCTCAGACCCACATTCTCCCAGAATGGGGCTGCAAAATGCTTACCCACAGACTTCTGCTTCCCTATTCACTAATGTACCGATTAAACTGTTGGTTGAACTTCCTAGCAGCATGTAGCTCTACATGTAGTGCCCCGAGTATGTGGCACTTGAGTGCAATGGCCTAGGTGTGCATGCAAATCATGGCCAGGGGTGTTCTTGCATCTCTGTGGTAGTTGTAAGTCATGGCTTACTGGAAGTATATGATGTGGACAAAGGTCTGCATTGCCAGACATGTGTGGTGTTGGGATTGGTCAAGGGTTTGCTGTCTCCTATTTGTAGATACACCTTACCTGTGGTGTGTGTGTTGAGCCAAACACACGTCCAGCTTTCATAAGCTTCCTGGGTGTCCTTGTTGTTTGAAATTGTTAGTTGTTTCTCCACCTCCCACCGTCAAACAAAGGCATGGGTTTGTGAATAGTGTACCTAGGACAGATGATACACGTTTGTTACACAGACATGTAAATCAGTGAATCTTTGGTCTGAACCTAGTATACACACTCAGGTTTAGCACATGAGTACTATACTAGCAAGTTCATTTACAAATTGCAGATCATGTGGCCCCAGATTTCCATCCCGTACACTGACATTTGTAGCCCTGGCATTGGTGGAGGATGTGCTGCATGATTGTTAGCTGACAACTGGCAGAACTCTGATGCCAAAACATGCCAGTTGTTACCCATCTTGTAGGGTTTGGATGTGCTATGTGTGATACGTCCTTTGTAGGCTGGCCTGCCATGTACTTCCTCAGGGACATTCAATGATCTGTATGATGATATGAGCTGTTACAAGTACAGTAGATGTATTGTCTGATTTACTTATTGTGCCATTTCACAGAATGCAGTTCCTAATGTAATTTTTTTCATTTGTCTTCACAGCTGCTAATATGACACTTATCCAGGTGCGTAAATTCCAGAGGCGGGCAATGCGGTACCAGCATATACTGCAGGTAGAGTCGGGGTACAGAAGGATGGCCCGCCGATACAGGAACGAACGGGCCTCTGGAGCCTGGAGGGCATTCCCACAGGGTGGCCCTTCTTTGCCCACCACAGCCAGCACCACCACCACTACCACCCAGGTGGCACCACCAACAGCTATGACCGTTGTGGCAACAATATCAGGAAGTGCTCCAGGCCCTAGCACTGGACCACCTTCAGGGCAGCCCACATCCATATACCATATATGGCCCCACACTTCCTCAGCTGGCACACAGACCACCCAAGCTGCAACAATTGACCCTGTTGCTTTTGTGGACATGCAGCGCAAAATGGACAGTGTCCTCAGAAAAATGAGTCGCCTGCGGCAGGATGTTCGCCATATCAACAGGCGGGTGCGGTTCATTAAGCAGCCCCTCCAGAGGGCCAACCTATAGACATTTTTGAGGGACATGATTCCCTCCCCTCCCTCCTCTTTCCCTATTTTTATACTTTGTGGGTTGAGGGGGCTGAGTGTTAGGTTAGTATAGGCTGTTAGTTTAGTTAGTGTTAGTGGGTGGGGGTGGGGGGTCCTGATTATTTCAAATGTTTTTTTTTTTGTGGGTGGGTGGTGGGCTATGTTGGGGTTCTTGTGTGTTTTGAAAAAAAATATATATAAAATTATTTTTTTTACAAAAAAATATATATTTGTTTAGTATAGGATAGTATGTGTTTAGGTTAGTATCTGTTGTCCTCCATGTGTCCCATCTTATAAGGGTGGTGGTGGATTGATGTTTAGAACGTTTCGTTACATGTGATAAGTAAGTTTAGCTTAGGTTAGTTAGGGACAGCTGTGGGTAATGAGTAGTTAGGGTAGATTAGGGTAGGTAAGGCTTTTCCCCGAGTTTTCTCTTCTGTTATTACTGTTTAATAAATATGTAGTGAACCCTTTACAGTATGTGTGAAATGCTTATAGATCAGGGCCTTGGCATAAGTGTACATGAATTCTGTTGTATTACATTTGTGTCCTATGCTACAAACAAATCCCAACTGAGCTGTAACATTGGCAGCTACCCCAGAGCTACCTTGCAAAGATTTGACCATTGATTGCAACCACCAATCACAGTTACTATGGATCCCAATGTGTGTTTTTCAGTAAGTGTGTTTTCAATGTCACATACTGTGCTTCCAGATTTGGTATTGGGGACACTGTGTTATGTCTGACTGCAGTGTGATGTTCAAGGAAACCCTTATTAGCTGAGTGGTAGTAAGCACTCTTGTAGTATCGTGTTCATGACTCACATAGATCATTTGTGACACTGTTCAGCATGATTACTTATTTGGATGTACACTCAGACACCTTCATTCATGCAGTTTGTTGACTGTTTGCTTAGATTTGTGGGCAATGTTATATGTGTTAGTATTGCATGGTGGCAACATTTTGCTGCCATTATTTAATGACTTAGATATCCCTTGAGGAAGCATTATTCTGTCCAACACAGCATTATGGTGTATGTTTTCTCTTTTCATCAGATATTACCCTCAGGAAGGGCAGAGTATGGTGCAATCCAGGCCACTGTGCATAGTTAGCAAACTACATTATTCCAGGACAGTTGTATTGACATGCTATGTAATTTGACAGGAGGCACATTTCAGTGATCTACTGCACGGTTGATGTGTCACATTACACAGAGACAAAGTGGTTGTGGAAGTGCGATTTATTGAAAAGTGCTGTAGTGCTATATGTACATTGTCAATGATTGTGAGTCCATTATAGTGACATCTTCCAATATGATCCTACACAAGTGCTAAAGGAAAATTCATTTGACATGCTGGGGTGATGTGTCAGACAGTGCAGAGGGACAGGATTTGTCAATGAGTAAGTGAGAGACAATCACTGGGCAGGCTATCAAGATATACAGTGGTTTGCTGAACAGTCATTGAGTACAGTTGTTGCAAGACTGACATGTTACAAAGCGCCTTGGTAATAGGTGGCCATGTGGCAGGGACTAGTGCTTCCGGGAACTTTTACGTGTGAAGGTGATCTGTTCCATGTCTTCTTCTTCTGATGTGTGTGTTGCCTCCTCTGTCCTTGGTGGTGGTGGTGGTTGTGAGGGGCAACACACAGCTCAGTGTTTGAAGACGTGGAGTCAGACATCCCAGTCGCTGCTACCTGTGAAGGTCTTAAGGGCAGTACTGCTGCAAGGAGGATCTGCTGGTTCTTGAGAATAGCAGCCACATCACGATGGTAGGCAGCCAGGTCAGCCCTGAGGGGTTCAATGTTGCATTCGTGCACACGTTGACAGGAGTGCTGTTGTAGGTGTTGGGTCAACTGTATTACAGCTGTGCTGATTTCCTTCAGCCTTTTTTCTAGTTCCTGCAAGATAGTTGTTCGCCCTTGCATAGCTGCTGCCTGTTCTTCAGTTGACATCATGCACAAACGCACCCCCTGTAGGCTGGCTGCCATATTTTGCATCCCCACCCGCACCTCCTTGTCCAGCTCCCGCTGTACTCCGACTACAGTTCTTTCAAAGCTGGTGCCTGTGTCATCTGAGTCCTCAGCTGTATTGGAGCTGGCAGGTCTTACAATTGGGGTTGTGGGTGGGTCCTCTGTGATGGCTGCTTGTTCTGTGCTCCTCCTTGTGATAGAAGGTGGGGTATGGAGGGTTCCAAGGACATCATGGAGGGTCTGGTGTCTGATATTTGTCAGCTTGTCATCCATGTCATCAGGGTAGTCCTGGACAGGCATATCCGCAGGAGATCCATCGTCCTCTGCAATGAAATAGGGTACTATTAGTGTATCTGTGTTGTGGCACTGGTGATGTGACATGCCTGCCTTGTGATGATTTCACATTGTGATCTTGTTTCCTGTTCATTGATCCAGTCTTTCAGATGGGCATTCTCCCAGGCCTATGCCCCACCTGCATGACACATGTATTGTGGTCAGTTATTAGACTTGTCGGCATCATCTCCTCTAGGTGTTGGTTTAGGCCAAATAGTTATTTGCCACCTTCTTGTCCTACTCAACCCTCCATCTACATCCATTCTCATGGTGAGACCTTTCACTGGCTGTGGGTGCTCTGATGGCACCAGCAGCACACTTAACAATCTGGACCTGCCCCAGTCTCTGATCTTTCACATCCACTTATATGTAGTTGAAATGTAGCGGATCCTATGCATTGCATTGTTATGGCACGATATGGATGTTAGCATTGGTAATGTGTACAGCTGATGTTGGGGAATGTGTGGACATTGGATTGTCCTGATAGTCGTAGCAGTGTCCTATTTCCTCCTCTGACTGTGCAGGTGTATTTCAGTGACCAGTTACATGTGTCCTCCCCCTCAATGCTGTTGCCTGAGCAGTATGACATTTGGGATGTTGCAATGTGACCCAGGCACAGGATGGACCCTGGCATATGCAGCATGGGTGTGACCTTAGTGCTGTGTACCTCCTACTGTTGATGACATTGGCTGATGTTTGCGGGAACTATGGGCATTCACAATTGACAGGACTGGAACATTTGTCTTGTTTCAGGGGATTGTTAAAGTTGTCATCCTCAACCCACTAATTTAGGTGTGTATGATCCATGGGGACGTTACTGCCATTGGCTACTTGACCAGCACACACAGCGGAGGTGGTAGTGGCAACTGTTGTCACTGTTACATTCCAGTTGTCGGTATGGCTAGACGTTGTTAATTGGGCCCTAGTTAATGTAGGGGGTAAAGTGGCTGACGTGTGACAGGATGTCAGTTTGACGTTGTGCCCTTCCCTCCTGGCGTGGCCTTACCTTTGCTCCATCGTTGTCATGGCAGCATACCCCCATGGAACTGTTGTTGGTGTTGTGCTATGGTGGGCCCCAGCTTCTCTCTGTACAGGCCATGCCCCCATGCTATACCTTTTACCCATGCCACTCCATGTATATCATGACTTCCATGCATTTTGTGGTTGGTATCCCCCTCCCGGTTGTAGTTGACATTAGTGCATTTTAATTCCCCATGCGACTTATCCTGCATGTGTGTTGTCTCCTGGTAGTCTGCGCTGTCCTGTCCTTGAATCCCTGTGACGATCTCCTCAGGGATGACGGCTGCCACCATCTCCTCCATGTGGTCCAGGGCCTCCTGGTGTGCTGGACTTCTACCTCCAGTCTGCAGTGCTGCCTTCCTGTTCCTGGCCATCTTTTCCTTGGTCCTGCGCTTGCAGTCATGCCAGCGTTTCTTGCACTCGATGACTGTTCTGCGTACTTCTGCCACACTGTTAATCTTGTCAACAATTTGTTGCCATATTGCCTCTCTCCTACTGTTTGGCAACTTTGAGGTGACAAACAGTTGGTGCTGGTGTTCCGTCACCTCTTTCACCAGAATTTCCTGTTCCTCTGCACTGAAGCGACACTTTCTTTTCTTCTTAAAACTGTCCTGGGTCTTGTGTGGGTCCTCCTGGCTGGTTCATGGTCTGTTGTCATCTTCCAGGGGTCTGTACAGGCATCTGGGATCCATTTTGGCTCTCCTCTGCTGAAATGTCTGTGTTTGCGGGGAATTTTGAGGCTACTGCATCAAAAAACGCCGTATATCCGGTTTGCGGTGTCGTAAATTGACCCACAGTCATTTCCGCCACGTTAACGTCGTTTTGCTTTACGTAAAAAAAATGACTTACACCTGTGGTTTGCACACGGCGCACTGAAATGGCGTTAGCCGGCGGTAATAGTTTTGACGCAATACTGCACAGGCGCAGTTTTGCATCAAAAAGTATAAATATGGGCCTTAGAAAGACTCTATTCGAAGATTTATTATGAAATTCCAACTAAATAAAATTTCGAGATTAAGATTGAATATGAGTCACAAGAGTTATAACTGCTTTGGGTTTGGAGACTCCTGTTGCTCTGAAGAACCAATGTAAATATTAAACAGGTATTGGCATATGGAAGTGATTTTAATACAATATTAAAAATCACAAAACTCTTGGATGAAGTTAGTGAATTTTGAATCAGAACTTTTCATTACGTGCCTCCATATAAACAGCTATTGAAAAACATATTGCCATGCTTAGCAGGCTGTCATGAGTTATTCGTACTGTTTTGTGTTTAAATACACCATGACTCAATGGATCACAATTAAAAACACAAGTATGGTGACACAAGAAGATCTTAATTTACACCGCTAGCTCATAGCTAAGTTGCCATTTAAGACGCAGCTGGCAAACTCCAAGATGGCATTTGAGGTAGGAAAACCAGCAACCACACCACGGTGGATGAGGAAACTGTAGCAGCTAGCAACAGCGACATACTGCAGAAGGCTCTTGTCAGAAGTAGATACTCAACCTATAAGGAAACGGGAAGTTGAGCGTCCTCTGCTGGACATATGTCTACGTACTGTTGGTAGCTGAGGGAAACATTTACATAATGCGCATCTGCCAAGACTATTTTCATAACTTCTCAAATTGAGTTCTTCGCCAACATGTCTTGTGAACTTTGTACCATTGCCATTCATGTATTCATCCTGACAGCTCTATTTTTTGCATTATGTCAATTCAGCGCTTGTGCAAGAACCTAGAATGTTATTGTATACCTAAAAGTATTACCATTTACTAACAATTTACTACTAATCAATTTTGCCACCTTGGAGACAACAGTCGGATCCTTGATGCTGTCTTGACTTTCTCAGCCATGACTGAAGCTGAGGTAAACCAAGCAATGAAAACCCCTTAATTTGGTGACCCATGCTATTTCCATTTTGCAAGAGCCAAGGCATGCTATTTGCAGCTTCTGATGTAGGTTTATTAACACTACCAACTCCTAGTGAGGTGTGCAAAAAGGACGTGATTACGCCACTATTTAAAAAGTCAGCGTGACAAACCTAAAGAATATTTGAACGATCACCTTACTCTCGGCCTTGACAGAGACAGTGGAATAGCATCTTGCAAAGCTGCTCACAACCTACTTCACTTCCTTGGAGCTAGTTGCTTGCTTTCAGGTGGGTTTTCATGCAAGACATAGCATGGAGCCAGTCCTGGTTGTGACCCATCATGAGTTCCGGACTCTGATGGACAACAGAGAATCCGCAGGATTACAACACTTTGATCTGTCATCTTTGTATGTAGCTTTCAAAACAGTCCACCACTTTATCGTAATTGAATGTCTCGCTGCTGTGAACCTTACTGACCTGCACTAAATTGATTCAGATCTTTTTTGGGAGGACCGGACCCAGACTGTTTCCTTTGCCCTATTTGGCTCTTCTGAAATGACTGTCTCTTATGGTGTCCCCAAGGATTCTCCACATCCCATATTCTTTTCAGTCTTTCTGTACTAATTCTTGGGCAGTTAATCCTCTCATTTAGCTTAAGATCTTTTCATCTATTGATGATGTCCAGCTTTTGCTGAATTTTAACTGGATGTTGACCAATTTGATCGACCATTTAATGGGCTGCCTGCTTACTTTCAGAGGTCGATGACTAACAACTTTCTTAAGGTGCGTGCTGATAAACCAGAGAGCCTGATTGATGGGGGTGATCCTGGCTGGAGTCCTAAGCTCTGGCTAAAACAGCTGCCCTATGACAAACTCTGGTTTCTGTGAAAAAGAAACTGGGTTCTTTCTGACCAGGAGCTCTCCTTCGCTGCTCAAGAGGTCTGCTCCATAGTCTTTTTGTAAATAAAAATGCTACAAATTCTTCTTTTATTACTGCTAAGCATGCTATTGCAGTGGGAGCTGTGATGTCGGGCCAGCATAGCATGCAAGCACTATGAAAGCTCCTTAATGACCAGTTATTTAAAGGTCATCTTACTAGTTACACATGTTTGCTCATGCAGGAGCTACCCTCCAACACTTGCCCTCCATGTTCCTTTTCCAAATGTCCTTTCCCGCGTTTCACCCAGTAAACAGGGCCCAGCGTCGGTCTAGAGCACTGACCCTCACTAGCTCTCTGCAAGCATGAGGGCAATCTTAAAGTGACATGGCTTTTCCCCCTCCACCCTTTTAAATGACAACGTCTCTTTCTCACCTTATTCCTTCAATCAGTTGGTTTCTTGGAATTTCACTTCGATTTATGCCTTGTTTGAGTGGGCTCTTCAGTGTTTCAATCCATCTTCGGTATTCAAGTCTGTCAATGCTAGGATGTGGTAGATCCAGCTGTCATGATGCTGATGGTATGGCTTATATTGTCGGAGATATTCCGAGTTATTTACCTCTCTCCTGAACTGGCAATCATCATGGTTCCTTTATTCGAGATGACTTGCAGTGGTGTGGCATATAAGTTGGTGCCCATCACTGATTAGCTGGCACTGATGACAGTCTGGAGCATTTCCTCATCCATTTGATTCAGTCTTGGGAACCATATGGGTTCACAAAGTGCTCTGTTGGTAACTTACAGTCCTCAATGTCCCTTGAATGCTAGGTCGACAATGCGCTTTCTATGTGATGCTGGGATCAGTACTCAGCTGTCTGTCACTACAATGTCTTATGTTTCTTAGATCAGTTCTTTATGAATCTTTTGGAAGGTCATCAGGTCCTTTTGTTGCACTCTCTCGGGAAGTGAGCTCTTTTCCACTTGGCACTATTGCCCGTGTTGTGTTCTTTTCTTAGATTCTGTCAGTGTGAGATCAGCCTTGATTGCTCCATCGATATATGTACAAAGCCATTGATGGCGGGCTTGCTTGATTCATTAAGACTTTGAGGAATTCTTTCACTGTCACTGTCTCCCACTGACGATGATGTGTTCCTCCTTGTGATTAATTGGCGTCAAGACATATAACCTCCTGAGTTGTTGTCCTTTCCTGGTTTGTGAGTGATTGTGTAAGAGTGGTCTTGCAGGCGAATTCCCCATCGTTAATTTCCCTGGGGCTTTTGCAAGGGGCTGAAATGAGTAAGAGGTTTCCAAACATTGTTATTAACACCTGGTATGTTGAGATGATTCCCAAGAAGTCCAAAAGTGATAATGTTCATCCAGCTGCACCACTGCCAGGCTTTCGTTTTCGGCTTCAACATCTATTTAAACTAACCAACCTGACCTTTTTGTTAAAAAGAAATACACCACATCACGACCTGCAGACCTAGAGGATACAGAACTGGAGACTTTAAAAGATCTAGATCCCAATAGCGAGTGTAACATGGAAATGAAGTGTGTGGCATCTCTATATTTCATTTGACATTGTTGGATAGGATGCCGTATATGCTCTTATGTTAATCTACATTCTTTCCATGTTAGACAGTCATGTTTGAATTACATTGTGATATATATGCATTTTTTAGAATAATTTAAGAAGTTCTTCATGAAGGAATCTAGAAAGACCAATGAAGATAACAGAGCTGCTTGAAGTTACCATCCTATCAAGTTTACTGCGGGTCTGGAAACAAATGAATAGGAGGTGTCTATCTTTGAAAAGTCTGCTCATAAAAGCCTCCTTGCGTTTTGTCCCTAACTAACATTATGGGGGTCATTCTGACCTCGGCGGTAAAAGTCGCATACCGCCGGCCAGAAGACCGCCATAACACCGCCGCGGCTGCGGTAAACCGCCACGGTCATTCTGACCCGCAACTGGCAAACCGCCAAAAACCCGACATCCACAAAAGTCCGCCATACCAAAGGTCAGCGGGAAACTGGCGATGACCAAACCTCCACCGTCACGCCAACAGAAATACGCCCATACCATTCCGACCCACAAATCCCTGCAGCGGTCTTTCAACCACGGTATTCCATTGGCGGTACACACCGCCGCGGTCAAAATACACACACCTTTACAAAACACAGCCACATTGGACAATTCAAAATACACACACCTGAGACACATACACACACCACTCCCACACACCCAATTAAATATAAAACACACACCCACATCACCCACAAACCCCTACGACCACAATTGCGAGTGAAGGACAGAGAGAGAGAGCACAGCATAGAGTACACCATCACACAGAGGCAAATCACAACATCACCCACACAATTTCCACGCACAAAACACCATACACCACCACACTCACCACACTCTACAACGCATACACCACCCCTCACCTCATCCACACCACCCCATGGCACCCCAAAGACACCCCAGGTTCTCAGACGCAGAACTCAGGGTCATGGTGGAGGAAATAGTTTGTGTAGATCCCCAGCTCTTCGGGGCACAGGTGCAGCACACCACCATTGCCAGGAAGATGGAGCTATGGCAAAGAATAGTGGACAGGGTCAACGCTGTGGGACAGCATCCACGCAATCGGGACGACATCAGGAAGCGGTGGGACGACCTACGGGGGAAGGTGCGTTCCATGGTATCAAGGCACAACATCGCGGTGCAGAAGACTGCCGGCGGACCCCCACCTACTCCCCCAGAATTCACAGCATGGGAGGAGGAAGTCTTGCACATCCTGCATCCTGAGGGCCTCGCAGAAGTAGGTGTAGGAATGGACTCTGGTAAGTCAAATCTTCACTACTTCATTCCCCCCACCCCACCTGCATGCCAAATCATACCCCCACCCACACCCCCACCCCCATCACACCAACTCCTTGCAAATGGCTCACCATCACATCCCACCCATCCCAAAACCTAGCCCTGCGTGCGTCCCCAAAGCATGGACACCCATCCCCAAAGCATGCCCACTGCACACACCCATCACCCCCACAAGCCACCGTCACAAAAGCTCCTACAAGGGAATGCCAGCACTGGGGGACACGGCCACCCACCCATTACACGAAATGGCACACACAGAAGCAATAACCATACTCTTATACCCCTGCAGGACCCGAACGCCACCACACCGCCACGGAGGGTCCAGAGATGTCCATCCCACCCCCAGAAGAGGCCCCCAGTGATGACAGCAGCTCTGTCTCCCTGGACCCTGATGACCAGCCCGGCCCATCGGGGACCTCGGGACAGTCGGTTCCCCACAGACAGCCACAGGCTACACCAGACCTAACCCCCTCTGGGAACACCAGCACAGCTCCCACCCAGCGGGCCCATGCCTCTGTCCCCAGGACACGTCAATCAGCAGTGTGTCCACCACTACAGGGCACCCAGGTTGACCCACCACCCCAACAACAACAGGGACCTGGGGGCAGTGGTAGTGGGCACACCGTCCAGGGGACAGAGGCCCAGGGAAACAGGGCAACTGGGAGGGCTGCTGTGCGACAGGGGGGGGGGACAGGCCCAGGGAACCGACTCTCCAAGAGGCCCTCTCCTCCATCATGGGAGCATACCACCACTCCCAGGAGACGATGGCTACGGTACTGGCCAGGTTCCAGGAGATCCAGGTCATGCAGGAGCAACAGTACATGGGGTTCAGGGAGGAACTGAGGAACATTAGTTCCGCAATGGGGACCATCGTTGTGGCCCTAACCCAGATAGTCACCACATTGCGGGACCATGTGGCACCACAAAGGGCCCCTGTCACTAGCCTGGACCAGGAACAGCCTACCACCTCCGCCGGCGCTAGTGGACAGGAGGCCCCCACACAACGACGGGCCACCAGAACCCCACCTCCTGCAGAAGCAGAACCACCCCGCAAGCGGAACCTGAGATCTCACAAGAAGACAGAGTAGGATTGCAAGACCCCCGCCAGCAAACGATACCCCCTTGATGTCATCCCACTGTCCCACATTGTCACCCTGTCCAACCTTGAACTTCCCCTGCTCCATCCTTCCACAGGCATATGGACAATGCACCTGTGCGACTGAGAACTGGACTCTGCCATGGACATTACTCCACCATCACCCATCACTGTTTTACAATCATGTTCCTTAAACTTAGCACTTTAATTAAATAACTTCTTGCACTAAAAATATCTGGAATTTGCTTGTATTTTGAACAAATGTATTAGACATAACGGTGCCAAAATGTTCAGTTACATTGTGATGACAACATACCACTGTCACACAGCTGTAGTCCATGGGCAAACAATGCAGAGGTCACGCAGTGGGGCCCACAGCACTGAAAACGGAAGGGAAAGTCACAACTCAGTTAACAGGAACTGGGGGGGAACTCAGACAGTAGAGATGCAGGAGACTTTAAGGAAATGTAAAATGGCGTGGCTGATTCGTACCTGTGTGCTTCTGAAAATACTGTTGTATCACTGTGTCCCTGTTGTCTGTGTCGTCCCCGTCGTCTTCCTCCTCTTCACTCTCCACAGGCTCCACAGTTGCTACAACACCACCATCTGGACCATCCTCCTGCAGGAAAGGCACCTGGCGTCGCAAAGCCAGGTTGTGAAGCATACAGCAGGCCACGATGATATGGCACACCTTCTTTGGTGAGTACATTAGGGATCCACCTGTCATATGCAGACACCTAAACCTGGCCTTCAGGAGGCCGAAGATACTTTCTATAACCCTCCTAGTTCGCCCATGGGCCTCATTGTAGCGTTCCTCTGCCCTTGTCCTGGGATTCCTCACTGGGGTAAGTAGCCACGACAGGATTTGGGTAACCAGAGTCACCTATTAGCCACACACGGTGTCTCTGTAGCTGTTCCATCACATAAGGGATGCTGCTATTTTGCATGATGTACGCGTCATGCACAGACCCAGGGAACTTGGCATTTACATGGGAGATGTACTGGTCAGCCAAATAGACCACCTGGACATTCATCGAATGATAACTTTTTCTGTTCCTGTACACCTACTCACTTCCACTGGGGGGAACCAAAGCCACATGGGTCCCAACAATAGCACCAATGATGTTGGGGATATGTCCAAGGGCATAGAAATCACCCTTCACTGTAGCCAAATCCTCCACCTCAGGGAAAACAATGTAGCTCCGCATGTATTTCATCAGGGCAGACAACACTCTGGACAAAACCTTAGAAAACATAGGCTGAGACATCCCTGATGATATGGCCACTGTTGTTTGGAATGATCCACTTGCCAAAAAATGGAATACTGACAGAACCTGCACCAGAGGGGGAATCCCTGTGGGTTGGCGAATGGGGGACATCAGGTCTGGCTCCAGCTGGGCACACAGTTCATGTATAGTGGCTCGGTCAAGTCTGTATGTCAGTATAACATGTCGTTCTTCCATTGTCGACAGGTCCACCAGCGGTCTGTACACGGGAGGATTCCTCCATCTCCTCGCAAGTCCCAGCGGACGGTGCCTAGGAAGGACAACATGGAGCACAGAGTCAAGCAACCCACAGGTACGTAACCACAGCTTGCACAAAACACGATTCGCTATGCATTGAATGGCATGTATGAGTGGCAATGCAAGGCCTAGGCCTGTGTGACGCAGTACAAATTAAGCCATGTGGGCCCTTGAAATGGCGGCTGCCTGACCTGTGAAGTGTGACAATGGGATGTGAGGTCAATGCGCTGGCGTGGCACACTGTGGCGGTAGGCGGTCGAAGACCGCGGTGCAAAGCAGCACTGGTTAACATTGAACCCTATGGGTCTCAGGAGCCAATGACGATGTGCGCCGGCGGTCGCGGTACGCACCGCCGCGGGCGTGACCGCCATTTTCCAACTGCTTAATCACTCGAGACCTGATTATCCACAGGAGAGGACCTATACTGCAAGTGTTGCTGTGACCTCGGTCTGGGAGATACAATGGCTGCTGAGACTGGGGAAAGGGCCCCTGCCTTTACATCTGAGGAATTGGAGAAACTTGTAGATGGGGTCCTCCCCCAGTATGGGCTACTCTACGGTCCTCCAGACCAACAGGTAAGTACACAGGGAGCACGTAGTATGGGCTATGCCTGTGTTGAGTGGGGTGGATGTAAGATGGTGGGGAGGGGTGCGAATGGGGAGTGCAATGCACGACAGATGAGAGCATGTGCCACATGGCAAGGTTGGGGAGGGGGGGCCAATCACATCGACCATGCAGGAAAGTGATGATATTTCTTGTTCCACCCTGTCCATGTCACATAGGTCAGCGCCCATCAGAAGATCGACATTTGGCGTGCCATCGCCAAGGACGTCCGGGCCCTGGGGGTCCACAACAGACGGGGCACCCACTGCCGCAAGAGGTGGGAGGACATCCGCCGCGGGAGCAGAAAGACCGCCGAGGCTCTGCTGGGGATGGCCTCCCAACCTAGGAGGGGTGCCACATGGCAATTGACCCCCCTGATGTCCCGGATCCTGGCGGTGGCCTACCCCGATTTGGATGGGCGCGTGAGGACATCACAGCAGACACAAGGGGGTGAGTATCAGCACATTCTGCTATATTAGCACACAGTGGAGGTGTCTGGGTGGGGGAGGAGGGCTGTGGCTATCTCTAGGCCAGGGCGGTTTCTGTAGGCTAGGCCCCTCCATTAGGCATGGCCCTGTGCCCCCGCCCCCCACCTCTGTAGGGTGCTAAGTACAGATATCCATGGTTCGGCCTCACCTATGTGTGCATTTGTCGTCCATTGACTTGTAGGCCAAGTCACAATAATTGAGTAGTGTACCCCGAGTGCGCGGCGTAGTGCAGGGGGCTTCTGTGTCTGTCCTCTCCGCCAACGGTGCCGCCAATGCATGCACTCAACATGTCCTTCTTTCTTCTCCCCCCCCTTTTTTTGGGTTTCCTGTTCATGTGTGCATTAGCATCATCAGGCGGAGGAGAAGTGGCATCGGCGCACGAGGGAGCTGCATCTCACATGGCCCCGGAGGGCCATGCAACCGACTTAGAGTACACCAGTGAGACGGAGGGCGAGGGGGGCTCCACAACAGGGACCCGTGGAGACGTCAGCGACACCGACACGTCCTCGGAAGGGAGCTCCCTTGTGGTGGCGGCACCACCCGTGCCCACCGCAACAACAGGTACAGCCGCCACCCAGCGCACCAGCCCCGCCCTCCCAGCAGCCCCTCAGCGTTTGACCCGTGCCCGCTCGGCCAGGAAGCCGGGCATCTCCTTCGCCCCTGGCACCTCAGGTCCTGCCCCAGTTACCCCTGCTGCCCTCAGTGCAGAGATCATTGACCTCCTGAGGACGCTCATTGTTGGGCAGTCTACCCTTTTGAATGCCATCCAGGGGGTAGAAAGGGAGGTGCATCGGAGCAATGCATACCTGGAGGGCATTCATTCGGGTCAGGCTGCCCATCAGCGATCGTTCAACGCTCTGGCCTCAGCACTGACGGCAGCAATTGTCCCTGTGTCTAGCCTCCCCCCTCCAACTTCCTCAACCCAGTCCCACTCCCCTGTTTCTCTGCCTATCCCAGACACACCTACAGACCAGCCTGCACACACCTCAACACCCAAGGGCAGCTCATCCAGACATAAGCACCACAGATCACACAAGCATTCACCCAAGCAACATCCACATGCAGACATGCCAACAGCCACTGCCTCCTCTGTGTCCCCCTCCTCCTCGTCTCCCTCCTCCCTCCCTGTGACGTCTCCACTCACACCTGCATGCACACCACCATCAGCCAGTACGTCCATCACCACCACACCCACAAGAACAGTCCGCACATGTGCAGTCACCACCCCCACTGCCATTTACACGTCCCCTGTGTCCTCTCCCACTGTGTCTGTCACCCCCTCTTCCAAACCACACAAATGCAGGCAGTCACCCACCCAACAGCCATCCACCTCACGACAGCCTCCAGCACAAGCACCTGCACCCAAAGACAGCACACTTGACTCTCCTACAACCACATCCTCTCCCTCCACTCCCATACCCACTGCACCTACCCTTCCCATTGCTCCTAAAAAGTTGTCCTCTCCAAAATTAACCTCTTTGCATCACCTGACCCACCCCCTCCATCTCGTAAGAGTCCAAACAGCACCTCAGCCACCACCAGCCCTGCACCTACTAGGACCATCGTTCAGGGCTATTGGAGTCCACCAGCTCCTAGGGCAGGAACATCGGCCAGCAGCAAGGGGACAGCCAGCCCACCCCCTGGGAAAAGAACAAAAAAAGGGAAGGGCCGGCGCAACAGGCCTGAGACAGCAGCCCCCAAGGACACCACCCTTGCACCGTCACCTGGCCCATCCACAAAGGGAGGCAAGGGCCCTAGAGATTCCGCCAAAGGGGGCAAGGGCAGCAGGGTGGACAAGTCCGGCAGCAGGCGAGCTGCTCAGGAGGGCCCCACCAGCCCCATTTGGGGTGTGACGGAGGACACCCACGGGCCCAGGAGTCCTGCACAGGAGGGCCCCGCAAGCGATAGGTCGGATGGCGACTGAGCGGGAATGATTGCCCAGATCTGGTTCCCTAGGAACACAAGACAAGCACCGCTGAACAGGGCCCCACCGTGAGAAGCACCGCTGAACAGGGCCCCGCCGTGAGAAGCACCGCTGAACAGGGCCCCGCCGTGAGAAGCACCGCTGAATAGGGCCCCGCCGTGAGAAGCACCGCTGAACAGGGCCCGCCGAGACAAGCACCGCTGAACAGGGCCCCGCCAAGACAAGCACCGCTGAACAGGGCCCTTCCTGTCAAGCACCACTCCGCTGGGCCCTTCATCTCAAGCACCGCTCCGCTGGGCCCTTCCTGTCAAGCACCGCTCCGCTGGGCACCGCCGTCTCTGCACCGCTCCGCTGGGCCCTTCATCTCAAGCACCGCTCCGCTGGGCCCTTCATCTCAAGCACCGCTCCGCTGGGCACCGCCGTCTCTGCACCGCTCCGCTGGGCCCTTCATCTCAAGCACCGCTCTGCTGGGCCCTTCATCTCAAGCACCTCTCCGCTGGGCACCGCCGTCTCTGCACCGCTCCGCTGGGCCCTTCCTGTCAGGCACCGCTCCGCTGGGCCCTTCATCTCAAGCACCGCTCCGCTGGGCCCTTCATCTCAAGCACCGCTCCGCTGGGCCCTTCCTGTCAAGCACCGCTCCGCTGGGCACCGCCGTCTCTGCACCGCTCCGCTGGGCCCTTCATCTCAAGCACCGCTGGCCCATTGGCAGAGCCGGATCTGTGTCGGGCAGGGCTTCACGAAGCACTCTGGGCACCATGCCTCCTCCATAACCAGTGGAGTCTGTAATCCACCAGATGGACTGTGGCTTTGCACTCCCCAGGATGGTACAGTGGGCAACCCACCCACTGTAGAGACTTGAGAGACTGTGGCTTTCCACTCCCCAGGATGGTACAGTGGGCAACCCACCCACTGTAGAGACTTGAGAGACTGTGGCTTTGCACTCCCCAGGATGGAAGAGTGGGCAACCCACCCACTTGTGAGACTTGAGAGACTGTGGCTTTGCACTCCCCAGGATGGTACAGTGGGCAACCCACCCACTATAGAGACTTGAGAGACTGTGGCTTTGCACTCCCCAGGATGGTACAGTGGGCATGGAGGCCCCTCGTGGATCTGGCGTCGTGGACTCATGTGGCTGAGGTGCCCCCCCTTCCCTTCCCCCTGAGGTGCCTGTGGTTTTATTATCTGATGCCCCAGCAGTGTTCTCTCCAATGGAATCGGGTCTTGTGTGTGGGCTTTGCCCATGTGTTAATGCACATTGGCCCACGAACAATGGCATGTAGCCAATATGTGCCGGACTTTTGGACTATGTATACATTGTTCATGTTGTGATTTATTTATTTTAAAAATCTCATATTTCACTTCAGTTCAAATATGCTTTAATATACTTCTATTTTAATGATCATTTTATTTTGTCTTTGAATTATTCCGGGGGTTTGGGGGGTGCAAATCTGACTTGTTGCTCTGCATTGGTGTGTGGGGATTTGGGGGGGGGGGAGTGTCGTGTATGTGTGTGCCCGTTACCTTTTCTCCTCCCCCCTCCCCTGTGTCGTAGGTGCAGTACTCACTGTTGTCTCCTGCGGCGGCGTTCGTGCTCCTGGTAGAGGAGCAGGTAGACAATCGCTGGTAGGATGTTTAATTCGGGTTCTATGCTGTCCAGATTCCTCGTGGAGTGTATGAAGGTGAGCGTTTTCCCGTTCGTGGTCTATTTCCGCCGTGTTTTTATCGGTGGGGCTCCCGCCCCGGAAAAGGTGGCGGATTGGTGGGTCGTGATAGGGTGGGCGGTACATTGTCTGCCGCCTGTCTGTTGGCGGTGACTGCCGCGCTGTTTGTTTGCCCCGCCGTGGCGGTCGGAGTGTTAAAGTGGCGGGCTGTGTTGGCGGTTCCCGCCAGGGTCAGAATTCCATTTATTTTACCGCCTGCCTGTTGGGGGGTTGGGTACGCTTTAACACCGACCGCCAGGGTTGGAATGACCCCCTATGTGATCTGCAGAAAGAGGAAGGAAATGACTTAGTTGTCTTACGAACTAACCCTGATATCACTGTTAAACTTTGTGACAAAGGAGATGGCACTGTGGTCATGGGCACTGATAAATGTAAATCTAAGATGAAAGACATGCTTGTGATCCATGAACGTTGTTGTAAGAACCAACTAGAGCCATTTAAAAAGACTGCCACAAGGACACAGCAAATCACGAAGAAGTCTGTGGGGAGAGAAGACATTTGAAGAAAGGAATTTGAGTTCCTGAACAGAGAGCATCCCCACGGATCTGTGGTGCCCCTAAAACACAGAAGGACCAGTTGGATCCTCCACTTCATTCGATTGTCTCCAATATCAAGGCTGCTTTGGAGCCTTTGTCAAAATATGTTGATATGTCCCCTATACCTATAATGTCCTCTTTTTAATCTTACATTAAGGACACTTGTGATATAGTAGCAAAGACTAAGGGCATGTTGTTTAATCAAACACTATTGGTAACTATAGACATTGAGGCATTCTACATGAACATGCCTCAATGGGACACGATCAATGTGTAAAAACAGTATTTAAATAGAATAATGCAAACAGATGCCTTGAAACTGTACTTGCAAGCAATTGTTTCTTGTATGATGGAGCAGTAGTTCAACAACTTGAAGGTAACAACATGACAGCATCTTGTGCTCCAAGCACAGAAATCATATATATGGGACTCTCTGAAGAGGCATAAAATGAGGTTTTCAGAAAACATCAGAAGTTGGCCTAGATTCATCAATGATATTTTCTTTATATGGCATGGTGATGAGATACAACGTAAGGAATTAGTACAGTGGATCAATCTCTGTGATAATAATTCGAAATTCATGCCGAATATAAGTAGGAGAAGTATGGGTTTCTTGATATTTGGATCCCCCAAAGAGAACATAAGACAAGTTGGATTTTTTCATCAAATCCAGCAAGAAACATTTTACTTCACTTCAGTAGTTTTCACCCTAACATTCAGAAACAAGGAACTCCTTTTGGGAAATGTGTCTAGTTGAGGCGAAATAGCTCAAATTTGAGTGACTTTACATGCCAACCATTGAAGGGCAAATTAGTTTGTGTTACACATCAGTCCACCCTTAATGATAACATCTGTTACATAATTAACTCATACTGGCACATACTGAACACCAGTGATAATGAGCTCATGTTCGCTAAAACCCATAATTAAATTTTGCTGCAATACCAACCTTAGGGATACACTAGTGTGGTTAGGTCCCCAACGAGTCAGACATAAATAAGTCCACTGATGGTGCCAATCCAATTTTTGGAACTCACAGATGTGGATTGTGTCAAATGTGTGATGCAGCAATTATATTAGATCATGTGGACTACGGAGGATATGAGGTATCAACATAATATAAAAATAAGGTTATAAACTGTAGGTCCCTCAATGATATAAATTTCATCCTATTGCCTTGTGATTTGGAAAATGTTGAACATATGTTGAAGCAATAGCATATGACGTACGCATAAGAGTTAGTGAACACACATCAGATGTGTGTACCAAGAAAATACAGGCATCTATGCTAGGACATTTATGCGGCACAATCATTCTGACAATAGCTTACGCTGGACCTTCCAGAGAAAAGTATATCTAGCTTATGCAGTGGAAATCTAAATTATGAAAGTGAAAGTTTAAAAGATTAGGGAAACATATTGGATCTTCATTCCTAAAGACATACTTTAAAGAGTTGAATAACTAGATAGCATGGGAAATTGCACTTAATTGATTCCCATATCTATTAAAACATATGGGATGTCTGCGGTAATGTTTATAGGAAACCATAGGACTAGTGAATTACATAGCAAACCAGTGTGATTGTCTTATATACAATATATTTTGAAATGTCTGGGGAACATAAAAATTGCTGAGGACATTGTACTGCAGTGATTTTTGTTGTCCTACCACAACAAGACGATGCCTAGCTAGATTAACAGTAAATACTTTAGGCCCCTTCAAATTGACTTCTTTTCTAATCGGTGTAAAATGCCAGCTGGCCACTATAGCCATATCAGATGTCGTGCAATCAAGCTGTGATTCCTTAGGAGGGCTGATGTGCATTTGACTGATGCCTTCCTGAATGACTGAACTGAGGGAGGAAGGGGCGAGGCCATGGTGTGCAATAGCTGGTATGGTGAGAGACTGACAGCGAGGGACCTAAAAGTTTATTCACTGATGTGGACCCCAGGGTGTTCAGCAGGAAAACCAGACACTAGAGGACAAAGCAGAGTTGAAAAGCATGCCTCCATAGTAAATAAAAATGGCCACTGCTCAGCTCCTCTACCCAGCGAAGAAACAGAAATCCAGCAAGATCTCTGCTTGAAAATTCTAGGAGAAGTTGAGAATTGTCCAGGCTTGTTGCAGGTTGTCCAATGAATTCAGGGGTCTTTGGAGGTTCTGGAAAAGAAGTGTCTTCGCTTGCCAATAATGACGGCGAGTATTTGAAGAAAAACAGAATTTAAATTCCTTATAACAGCGCTATAGTTGTAGTGCGAGCCCCCCCACTCTACACTGGGGGGCCTCGCTCTACAAGCCCCAGTTGCCAGTGCAGTAGAGGCAGCCCAGCGCCATTCTGAGTGCCTGGAGGTGCATTTAGACAACTCTGCAGTCCCGCTGCTGCTGAGAGGGAAACCAGTGTACACGGGGGCAGCGCACTACATCCCCAGTTGCCAGTGCGGAAGAGGCCACCTAATGCCATCCTGAGCACCCGGAGGTGCATTTAAACAACTCAGCAGTCCTGCTACTGCTGAGAGGGAGACCCGTGTACACTGGGGACAGCACACTACAAGCCCAAGTTGCCAGTGTGGCAGAGGCTGCCCAATGCCATCCAGAGCGCCAAGAGGCACACTTAAACACTGCAGTCCTGCTGCGCGGGACACACCTGGGCGAGTATCAGGGCAAAGACCGGGCCAAGAGTGGGCCCATCCTTGGCTAAAAGAGGCTGGGCCCACTCTCTTGGCTCTTCGAGCCTGGGGCCTCTCCTGTGTATTGGTGTACTGGTGGTAGTCAAGGTGAAGTGTTAATAATAATTGAATTGGAACTCTTTTTATTGCAATGAGAGTGGATTATCTGGTAGGGTGATATAAACCCTACTTTTGAGACTGTGACTGAGTTTCAACATGGACAAGCGTAAGTCTAGTAATTGTAAACGAGGGCCAGAGGCATAACGTACAACCTCCTTTTTTAGCAAGGGCAGTAGGAGTTATTACCAAGGAGATAGATTAGGCACCTATCCCTGGGGGTGGGTGGTGTCTTAACACCTGGCGCCTTAGATACAACGTTTGTCCCAAGCACTGTGAGGATTAAAGATCAGGAACTGGTTGAGAGGTATGGGTTTGATATTGGGGAGGCTTTAGATCAACTGGGCCTAACGGAACGCATCCAGCATTCTGAAAATGTTGAGGCCACCTCCACTTCTGTGGTTGGTGCCACTGCTACCCAAAGAAGAAGAGGTGTAGGAAAGCGGTCAATGACAATTTGGGTCAACTGGATGTACAGCGTTACGAGAAAGTTATTTCCCCTCCTACATTGGAAGAGTAGTGGGCTACCATGGAGTAAACTTTTAGTAAATATCAGTGATGCATTAGAACCATTAAAAGATAAGATGGATAGACTTGAAGGTGAAGTTGGGAAAGTCATTGCACTGTGTCAGAAATTGTCTTCCCAGATGGTTACTTGTAATAGATTAATAGAGGTTTCGCAACATGATGGGTATGGAAACATATTAACCCCTCTAGGTGTAGGGAAAATGACAGAAGATTTGCTAGCTAGCCCACATTTCGAGCTGGTCTCTTGGGGGTCTGCAGTAGGATATGATCGATGGATGAATTTGAAATGCCGGCGCCAAGTGGTAGCTCCGACTGAGGTCAGACCAGACAAGAGTTTAAATGCCAATTTAGGACCACCATCCCAGCTTAATTTAAGGAAAAATGGCAATAATAATTACTCACTTGCTTTAGGCGAGTCTGTTACCATCAACTTACCACCAGCTTGTTGCCGATATGTAGCTATTATGCTTAATGTTTCACATTTGAAACAGGGGCAGATGGAAACCCCAGAAGCACTGAAGAATAAAGTAGTACGCTGGCTTATTTCCAGCAGAAATAGCACACCAAATCCTACTTGCCATGAGAGTGGGATGGGTTGGACCATTAAGAAAAAGTATTAGAGATGATTGCATTATTATTAATTTTAGGAATGAGGGATTTGTTGGGGGAATTATTGCTATAGCCATTCCTTTGTATTTCTAATGGTAATGTTATATTGCTCCTTCCATTATCGCCATTTGCACGTAACAGTTAAGCCTTCTAATGCTCCAGTGAGGGAATGGAGACTGTCAGATCGTATGAATTCAATCCATCCCTCTGTGGTTAAGAGCAATAGATTTCAGGTACTTAATTCACTGTTTGATAATGATTGACAAAGCCTTAGTGGGCGGAGCAGATGGGTGTAGAGTCTGTTAAATCTGCCGGGCCAAATTATCTATAATAGAGTATGATAATGAGGAGGACTCACAATCCCCTATCAGACTGGTATATAATGTAATATTGCCCTGTTCTTATAGTAATACAGGGGAAAGTTTAGTTGGGCTCAGGCACACTACTGACCAGTTTCAGTATGAGTGTGTCTCAGGAGTTGATGACCAAGGTGGTGATGGAAATTATAGACTTGCTACTCAAAAAGTGGGAGGGTTACTAAATAAGGTGGGATCTGAAGAATGGAGTCATATTATTAATGGTCTATATATTATCTGCATTCAAGTGATCTGGTGCGTGGCTCTAACTCATGTGTGCAAGGTTTCTCTTCTTATTTTTTGGATGCCATCGCAGGCGAATGGGGGCTGCAGCTCTCTCTCATAGTGAAAAAGACCACTGTAGTGGGGTCATACGTACAATCATTGTGGCTAACATTTAGGGAGAGCATGGATGTGTTATTAATTAACTTTT
This sequence comes from Pleurodeles waltl, assembly GCF_031143425.1. NCBI lineage: Eukaryota > Metazoa > Chordata > Amphibia > Caudata > Salamandridae > Pleurodeles > Pleurodeles waltl. Next base: position 1,349,757,722 of record NC_090446.1, on the reverse strand, counting down.
ATAATAATGTCTTTGATTCTACCTGTAGTGGCTTCTTAAGGTCTTCAGGAAAGTTTTCCCATAGTTAGAATTATTTATGATTCTTCTAACTGGTGTGGCAGCAGAGGTAAATAAAAGAATGTTCTTGAAGATGTGTGCTGGGCAAGGGTCAGAAGGGCAGCCGGAAGGCCTGCTTGCTTTAACCAAATCCATAAATTCACTTTGTGATATTTGTTTGAAGGAGTGCAGAGGCAGAGTTGGCTTACTCTTGGAGGGGATTTTAGGGAACGGGTTGGAGCTTTAAATACGAGTCCAATGTGTATGCCTTAGTTGTGTAATGATTTGCCAGTTTGCCTGTGAATTCATGAGTAATGGGATGAGTTCCTTCCATGTGTTTAGGCACTCAAAATTTGTTGAGAGTTTTATAAAATACTTTTGTTTGCCAATTTAGCATTTTGAATTCTGTCTCAGTAGTACCCTTTTTTAGCTTTTTTGATTGATGATTTGTATATTCTGTTAAGGTTGCAAAGGTGAAGTTTGTCTTGAATGTTGTTTGTTTTGAGCCAGATCTGTTGCAGCCCTCTGATCTGTTGTTTAATCTTTTTTAGTTCTGTATTTCTCCAAGGTGTTGGTTTTCTTTTGTCCTGTTTACTTTTTTGAGTGGTATTAGGATTTCAAAAGCTTCCTAAAGCCACTCTAAAAGTTATTGAACAGAATTTATTGTGTCTAGATCTGTGTTGACTATTAGTTGTGTTTCTAAGTCTTCAAAACTGAGTTTGTTCTATGGTTGATAGATGGATGGATGTAACGTCGTCTTGGGTGTGTTGATTTTTGTTGTTTTATGTTGGAAAGTTACCAAATGGTGGTCGGCCATGTGAATGGTGTGATGCTTTGAACAGTAACTAGTTCTGGGTTCTCAAAAATTACCTCTAGGGTGTGTCTAGCAACGTGTGTGGGATTGTGTACAATCTGATGTAGGTTCAATGTGAGTAGGCCAGTGGTGATAGTTTTCGGATGGGGCAAGTTGGATTTGTCAAACCAAATGTTTAGGTTGCCAAGATTGCACAAGTTGGAGTGCAACGTTATAAGGGTTGAAACTGTGTCTAGAAATGTGTCTGGGAATGCTGAATTGTTAGGTGGTGGTCTATAAAATAGGAGGACAGACGATTCTCCTTCTACACCCCGACCCACCAGCTTTGCTCTGCCGACCTTGCCCTTGCCACCGTTCCACGCATCCACGGAACGACCGCCGGTGACAGATCATTCTCCCACCTCGCCGCCAAGACATGGAATACTCTTCCTATCCACCTGCAACAGACAGAGGACCTGCTAACCTTCAGGAGACACCTCAAGACCTGGCTGTTCGAGCAGTAGCAGTATCCACCCATCCAACCGCCACACCCCAGTACCTTGAGACCCTCACGGGTGAGTAGTGCGCTTTACATATGCTATGTTTGATTGAGTGAGGAAGTTACAGGAGGAAGTGTAGGAGGCTGGACTGGCTTGTAGTGAGTACCAAGGGGTACTTACACCTTGCACCAGGCCCAGGTATCCCTTATTAGTGTATAGGGTGTCTAGCAGCTTAGGCTGATAGATAATGGTAGCTTAGCAGAGCAGCTTAGGCTGAACTAGGAGACGAGTGAAGCTCCTACAGTACCACTAGTGTCATATGCACAATATCATAAGAAAACACAATACACAGATATACTAAAAATAAAGGTACTTTATTTTTATGACAATATGCCAAAAGTATCTCAGTGAGTACCCTCAGTATGAGGATAGCAAATATACACAAGATATATGTACACAATACCAAAAATATGCAGTATAGTAATAGAAAACAGTGCAAACAATGTATAGTTACAATAGGATGCAATGGGGACACATAGGGATAGGGGCAACACAAACCATATACTCCAAAAGTGGAATGCGAACCACGAATGGACCTCAAACCTATGTGACCTTGTAGAGGGTCGCTGGGACTGTAAGAAAACAGTGAGGGTTAGAAAAATAGCCCACCCCAAGACCCTGAAAAGTGAGTGCAAAGTGCACTAAAGTTCCCCGAAGAGCACAGAAGTCGTGATAGGAGAATTCTGCAGGAAAGACCAAAACCAGCAATGCAACAACGATGGATTTCCAGACGAGGGTACCTGTGGAACAAGGGGACCAAGTCCAAAAGTCACGACCAAGTCGAGAGTGGGCAGATGCCCAGGAAATGCCAGCTGTGGGTGCAAAGAAGCTGCTACTGGACAGTAGAAGTTGAGGATTCTGCAGGAACGACAAGGGCTAGAAACTTCCCCTTTGGAGGATGGATGTCCCACGCCGTGGAGAGTCGTGCAGAAGTGTTTTCCTGAAGAAAGACCGCAAACAAGCCTTGCTAGCTGCAAGTCGTGCGGTTACGGTTTTTGGATGCTGCTGTGGCCCAGAAGGGACCAGGATGTCACCAATTGCGTCAGGGGACAGAGGGGGCGCCCAGCAAGACAAGGAGCCCTCTCAGAAGCAGGCAGCACCCGCAGAAGTGCCGGAACAGGCACTATGAAGAGGAGTGAAACGGTGCTCACCCGAAGTTGCACAAAGGAGTCCCACGCCGCCGGAGGACAACTCAGGAGGTCGTGCAATGCAGGTTAGAGTGCCGTGGACCCCGGCTTGGCTGTGCACAAAGGATTTCCGCCGGAAGTGCACAGAGGCCGGAGTAGCTGCAAAAGTCGCGGTTCCCAGCAATGCAGTCTGGCGTGGGGAGGCAAGGACTTACCTCCACCAAACTTGGACTGAAGAGTCACTGGACTGTGGGAGTCACTTGGACAGAGTTGCTGGATTCAAGGGACCTCGCTCGTCGTGCTGAGAGGAGACCCAGGGGACCGGTGATGCAGTTCTTTGGTGCCTGCGGTTGCAGGGGGACGATTCCGTCGACCCACGGGAGATTTCTTCGGAGCTTCTAGTGCAGAGAGGAGGCAGACTACCCCCACAGCATGCACCACCAGGAAAGCAGTCGAGAAGGCGGCAGGATCAGCGTTACAGAGTTGCAGTAGTCGTCTTCGCTACTTTGTTGCAGTTTTGCAGGCTTCCAGCGCGGTCAGCAGTCGATTCCTTGGCAGAAGGTGAAGAGAGAGATGTAGGGGAACTCTGATGAGCTCTTGCATTCGTTATCTAAGGAAATCCCCAAAGCAGAGACCCTAAATAGCCAGAAAAGAGGGTTTGGCTACTTAGGAGAGAAGATAGGCTAGCAACACCTGAAGGAGCCTATCAGAAGGAGTCTCTGACATCACCTGCTGGCCCTGGCCACTCAGAGCAGTCCAGAGTGCCAGCAGCACCTCTGTTTCCAAGATGGCAGAGGTCTGGAGCACACTGGAGGAGCCCTGGGCACCTCCCAGGGGAGGTGCAGGTCAGGGGAGTGGTCACTCCCCTTTCCTTTGTCCAGTTTCGTGCCAGAGCAGGGCTGAGGGGTCCCTGAACCGGTGTAGACTGGCTTATGCAGAAATGGGCACCATGTGTGCCCATGAAAGCATTTCCAGAGGCTGGGGGAGGCTACTCCTCCCCTGCCTTCACACCATTTTCCAAAGGGAGAGGGTGTAACACCTTCTCTCTGAGGAAGTCCTTTGTTCTGCCCTCCTGGGCCAAGCCTGGCTGGACCCCAGGAGGGCAGAAACCTGTCTGAGGGGTGGCAGCAGCTGCAGTGAAACCCCTGAAAAGGCAGTTTGGCAGTACCCGGGTCTGTGCTACAGACCCGTGGGATCATGGGATTGTGCCAAAAATGCCAGGATGGCATAGAGGGGGAAATTCCATGATCTTAGACATGTTACATGGCCATGTTCGGAGTTACCATTGTGAAGCTACACATAGGTAGTGACCTATATGTAGTGCACGCGTGTAATGGTGTCCCCGCACTCACAAAGTCCGGGGAATTGGCCCTGAACAATGTGGGGGCACCTTGGCTAGTGCCAGGGTGCCCACACACTAAGTAACTTAGCACCCAACCTTTACCAGGTAAAGGTTAGACATATAGGTGACTTATAAGTTACTTAAGTGCAGTGTAAATGGCTGTGAAATAACGTGGACGTTATTTCACTCAGGCTGCAGTGTGTAAGAATTGTCAGAGCTCCCTATCGGTGGCAAAAGAAATGCTGCAGCCCATAGGGATCTCCTGGAACCCCAATACCCTGGGTACCTTAGTACCATATACTAGGGAATTATAAGGGTGTTCCAGTAAGCCAATATGAATTGGTAAAATTGGTCACTAGCCTGTTAGTGACAATTTGTACAGAGAGAGCATAACCACTGAGGTTCTGATTAGCAGAGCCTCAGTGAGACAGTTAGGCACCACACAGGGAACATATACACATAGGCCACAAACTTATGAGCACTGGGGTCCTGGCTAGCAGGGTCCCAGTGACACATAACAAACATACTGAAAACATAGGGTCTTCACTATGAGCACTGGGCCCTGGCTAGCAGAATCCCAGTGAGACAATGAAAACACCCTGACATACACTCACAAACAGGCCAAAAGTGGGGGTAACAAGGCTAGAAAGAGGCTACTTTCTCACACAACCCCCCCCCCCCCAAACGAAGGACAATAAGGCTAACCTTGGCCAGTTGAGACTTTATTGTCTAAGTGGTGATAAGTAGAGAGTAGCTCTGCAATAGACTGGTTACTCCCTTTATCATCCACTATATGGTTACTTCCCTGTGGGGATGTAAACCACCCTGTTTGAAGTTTTTTAGCTAAGCAACAATGTGAAGATGTATTTTCAGAGTTTCTATCAGTAAGTTTTAGTTTAGAGCAGTGGGAATTGTCCACTGAACCTATTTGTAGTGATGAAAATGCCAGACAGGGATGCTGTCTCAATAAATCCATAGCTGGGCAAAAACGTTGTCCATATGGCTGGAAGAGAGAACAGGGATGCTGTTTCTCTTGATTTGGAGCAGGGCAGGGATGCTGTCCTAAGGGACAAGGGTAGGTCGCTCCCCCTGCCGCTGCAGCTCCTCCAAGTTCCCGAGTTCCTGTGTTCCTGAGACCCACCTAACTGTAAGTACCCCCCTCCTCCCAGCCCCTCGCCCTGCCCCGCGCCACTCACCTTCTCTCCTGCTCCTGCTTCTTTTCCTCCTCTCTGTCTCTTCCTCCTCGCTCCCCCTCTGCAATCTTCTTCTGTGTTCTTCTGTTCTTCTGTTCTTCCCTTCTGTTCTTCTGTGTTCTTCCGGTCTTCTGTGTTCTTCTTCTCTGTTCTTCTCGGTGCTTCTGTGTTCTTCTTCTCGGTTCTTCTGTGTTCTTCTCTGTTCTTCTCTGTTCTTCTCTGTTCTTCTGCTCTTCCGATCTTCTGTGCTTCTGTCTTCTGTTCTTCTGTTCTTCTGTCTTCTGCTCTTCCGGTCTTCTGTTCTTCTGTTCTTCTGTTCTTCTGCTCTTCCGGTCTTCTGTTCTTCTGTCTTCTGTTCTTCTGTCTTCTGTTCTCCTGTCTTCGGCTCTTCTACCTCCTCCGTCTTCTTCCCCCGAGCCTGCCCTCCTGCTCCTTCCTCATCCCCCTCCCTCACTCGCCTCCCCCTCTCTCACCCCTAGCTAACCCGTTCGCTATCTACCTCCCTCACTCCTCCTATCTTCCTATCTCTCTAGCTCCCTATCTCACTATCTAACTCCCCCACTCTCCACCTCCTCCTACCTACCTATCTGTCTATCTATCTATCTATTTCCCTATCTATCGACTTCTCTATCTATTTTCTCTATCTATTTCTCTATCTCTCCCCCCCTCCCGCCACCCCCTCTACTACCTATCTCCCTATCCTCTCACTCTACCTCTCTCCCTCACCCACCTCTACAACCCCCCCTCCCCTATCTTCACAACCCTACTCCTATCTCTCTCCCTAATCTCCAAACCTCCTAACACTCACCCTCCTCCACCCTAAACCCCCTCCCCCAGCTCCTCTCACTCTACCTGTCCCCCCCCCTCCCTCGCGCTTTCCCGCCGCGACCTCCTGCACGCCCCCGCCCCCCAGCTCCCATTCGCCCCCAGCTGACCCCTCCCCCCCCCTCCTACCTCTTATGGCGGCCGCTGCGCGACAGTGGTAGCGACCCTTGACCCAAGGGTAGGTCGCTCCCCCTGCCGCTGCAGCTCCTCCAAGTTCCCGAGTTCCTGTGTTCCTGAGACCCACCTAACTGTAAGTACCCCCCTCCTCCCAGCCCCTCGCCCTGCCCCGCGCCACTCACCTTCTCTCCTGCTCCTGCTTCTTTTCCTCCTCTCTGTCTCTTCCTCCTCGCTCCCCCTCTGCAATCTTCTTCTGTGTTCTTCTGTTCTTCTGTTCTTCCCTTCTGTTCTTCTGTGTTCTTCCGGTCTTCTGTGTTCTTCTTCTCTGTTCTTCTCGGTGCTTCTGTGTTCTTCTTCTCGGTTCTTCTGTGTTCTTCTCTGTTCTTCTCTGTTCTTCTCTGTTCTTCTGCTCTTCCGATCTTCTGTGCTTCTGTCTTCTGTTCTTCTGTTCTTCTGCTCTTCCGGTCTTCTGCTCTTCCGGTCTTCTGTTCTTCTGTTCTTCTGTTCTTCTGTCTTCTGCTCTTCCGGTCTTCTGTTCTTCTGTCTTCTGTTCTTCTGTCTTCTGTTCTCCTGTCTTCGGCTCTTCTACCTCCTCCGTCTTCTTCCCCCGAGCCTGCCCTCCTGCTCCTTCCTCATCCCCCTCCCTCACTCGCCTCCCCCTCTCTCACCCCTAGCTAACCCGTTCGCTATCTACCTCCCTCACTCCTCCTATCTTCCTATCTCTCTAGCTCCCTATCTCACTATCTAACTCCCCCACTCTCCACCTCCTCCTACCTACCTATCTGTCTATCTATCTATTTCCCTATCTATCGACTTCTCTATCTATTTTCTCTATCTATTTCTCTATCTCTCCCCCCCTCCCGCCACCCCCTCTACTACCTATCTCCCTATCCTCTCACTCTACCTGTCCCCCCCCCTCCCTCGCGCTTTCCCGCCGCGACCTCCTGCACGCCCCCGCCCCCCAGCTCCCATTCGCCCCCAGCTGACCCCTCCCCCCCCTCCTACCTCTTATGGCGGCCGCTGCGCGACAGTGGTAGCGACCCTTGACCCAAGGGTAGGTCGCTCCCCCTGCCGCTGCAGCTCCTCCAAGTTCCCGAGTTCCTGTGTTCCTGAGACCCACCTAACTGTAAGTACCCCCCTCCTCCCAGCCCCTCGCCCTGCCCCGCGCCACTCACCTTCTCTCCTGCTCCTGCTTCTTTTCCTCCTCTCTGTCTCTTCCTCCTCGCTCCCCCTCTGCAATCTTCTTCTGTGTTCTTCTGTTCTTCTCTTCTGTTCTTCTGTTCTTCCCTTCTGTTCTTCTGTGTTCTTCCGGTCTTCTGTGTTCTTCTTCTCTGTTCTTCTCGGTGCTTCTGTGTTCTTCTTCTCGGTTCTTCTGTGTTCTTCTCTGTTCTTCTCTGTTCTTCTCTGTTCTTCTGCTCTTCCGATCTTCTGTGCTTCTGTTCTTCTGTTCTTCTGTCTTCTGCTCTTCCGGTCTTCTGTTCTTCTGTCTTCTGTTCTTCTGTCTTCTGTTCTTCTGTCTTCTGTTCTTCTGTCTTCTGTTCTCCTGTCTTCGGCTCTTCTACCTCCTCCGTCTTCTTCCCCCGAGCCTGCCCTCCTGCTCCTTCCTCATCCCCCTCCCTCACTCGCCTCCCCCTCTCTCACCCCTAGCTAACCCGTTCGCTATCTACCTCCCTCACTCCTCCTATCTTCCTATCTCTCTAGCTCCCTATCTCACTATCTAACTCCCCCACTCTCCACCTCCTCCTACCTACCTATCTGTCTATCTATCTATTTCCCTATCTATCGACTTCTCTATCTATTTTCTCTATCTATTTCTCTATCTCTCCCCCCCTCCCGCCACCCCCTCTACTACCTATCTCCCTATCCTCTCACTCTACCTCTCTCCCTCACCCACCTCTACAACCCCCCCTCCCCTATCTTCACAACCCTACTCCTATCTCTCTCCCTAATCTCCAAACCTCCTAACACTCACCCTCCTCCACCCTAAACCCCCTCCCCCAGCTCCTCTCACTCTACCTGTCCCCCCCCTCCCTCGCGCTTTCCCGCCGCGACCTCCTGCACGCCCCCGCCCCCCAGCTCCCATTCGCCCCCAGCTGACCCCTCCCCCCCCTCCTACCTCTTATGGCGGCCGCTGCGCGACAGTGGTAGCGACCCTTGACCCAAGGGTAGGTCGCTCCCCCTGCCGCTGCAGCTCCTCCAAGTTCCCGAGTTCCTGTGTTCCTGAGACCCACCTAACTGTAAGTACCCCCCTCCTCCCAGCCCCTCGCCCTGCCCCGCGCCACTCACCTTCTCTCCTGCTTCTTTTCCTCCTCTCTGTCTCTTCCTCCTCGCTCCCCCTCTGCAATCTTCTTCTGTGTTCTTCTGTTCTTCTGTTCTTCCCTTCTGTTCTTCTGTGTTCTTCCGGTCTTCTGTGTTCTTCTTCTCTGTTCTTCTCGGTGCTTCTGTGTTCTTCTTCTCGGTTCTTCTGTGTTCTTCTCTGTTCTTCTCTGTTCTTCTCTGTTCTTCTGCTCTTCCGATCTTCTGTGCTTCTGTCTTCTGTTCTTCTGTTCTTCTGTCTTCTGCTCTTCCAGTCTTCTGTTCTTCTGTTCTTCTGTTCTTCTGTTCTTCTGTTCTTCTGCTCTTCCGGTCTTCTGTTCTTCTGTCTTCTGTTCTTCTGTCTTCTGTTCTCCTGTCTTCGGCTCTTCTACCTCCTCCGTCTTCTTCCCCCGAGCCTGCCCTCCTGCTCCTTCCTCATCCCCCTCCCTCACTCGCCTCCCCCTCTCTCACCCCTAGCTAACCCGTTCGCTATCTACCTCCCTCACTCCTCCTATCTTCCTATCTCTCTAGCTCCCTATCTCACTATCTAACTCCCCCACTCTCCACCTCCTCCTACCTACCTATCTGTCTATCTATCTATTTCCCTATCTATCGACTTCTCTATCTATTTTCTCTATCTATTTCTCTATCTCTCCCCCCCTCCCGCCACCCCCTCTACTACCTATCTCCCTATCCTCTCACTCTACCTCTCTCCCTCACCCACCTCTACAACCCCCCCTCCCCTATCTTCACAACCCTACTCCTATCTCTCTCCCTAATCTCCAAACCTCCTAACACTCACCCTCCTCCACCCTAAACCCCCTCGCCCAGCTCCTCTCACTCTACCTGTCCCCCCCCCTCCCTCGCGCTTTCCCGCCGCGACCTCCTGCACGCCCCCGCCCCCCAGCTCCCATTCGCCCCCAGCTGACCCCTCCCCCCCCTCCTACCTCTTATGGCGGCCGCTGCGCGACAGTGGTAGCGACCCTTGACCCAATGGTAGGTCGCTCCCCCTGCCGCTGCAGCTCCTCCAAGTTCCCGAGTTCCTGTGTTCCTGAGACCCACCTAACTGTAAGTACCCCCCTCCTCCCAGCCCCTCGCCCTGCCCCGCGCCACTCACCTTCTCTCCTGCTCCTGCTTCTTTTCCTCCTCTCTGTCTCTTCCTCCTCGCTCCCCCTCTGCAATCTTCTTCTGTGTTCTTCTGTTCTTCTGTTCTTCCCTTCTGTTCTTCTGTGTTCTTCCGGTCTTCTGTGTTCTTCTTCTCTGTTCTTCTCGGTGCTTCTGTGTTCTTCTTCTCGGTTCTTCTGTGTTCTTCTCTGTTCTTCTATGTTCTTCTCTGTTCTTCTGCTCTTCCGATCTTCTGTGCTTCTGTCTTCTGTTCTTCTGTTCTTCTGTTCTTCTGTCTTCTGCTCTTCCGGTCTTCTGTTCTTCTGTTCTTCTGTTCTTCTGTTCTTCTGCTCTTCCGGTCTTCTGTTCTTCTGTCTTCTGTTCTTCTGTCTTCTGTTCTCCTGTCTTCGGCTCTTCTACCTCCTCCGTCTTCTTCCCCCGAGCCTGCCCTCCTGCTCCTTCCTCATCCCCCTCCCTCACTCGCCTCCCCCTCTCTCACCCCTAGCTAACCCGTTCGCTATCTACCTCCCTCACTCCTCCTATCTTCCTATCTCTCTAGCTCCCTATCTCACTATCTAACTCCCCCACTCTCCACCTCCTCCTACCTACCTATCTGTCTATCTATCTATTTCCCTATCTATCGACTTCTCTATCTATTTTCTCTATCTATTTCTCTATCTCTCCCCCCCTCCCGCCACCCCCTCTACTACCTATCTCCCTATCCTCTCACTCTACCTCTCTCCCTCACCCACCTCTACAACCCCCCCTCCCCTATCTTCACAACCCTACTCCTATCTCTCTCCCTAATCTCCAAACCTCCTAACACTCACCCTCCTCCACCCTAAACCCCCTCCCCCAGCTCCTCTCACTCTACCTGTCCCCCCCCTCCCTCGCGCTTTCCCGCCGCGACCTCCTGCACGCCCCCGCCCCCCAGCTCCCATTCGCCCCCAGCTGACCCCTCCCCCCCTCCTACCTCTTATGGCGGCCGCTGCGCGACAGTGGTAGCGACCCTTGACCCAAGGGTAGGTCGCTCCCCCTGCCGCTGCAGCTCCTCCAAGTTCCCGAGTTCCTGTGTTCCTGAGACCCACCTAACTGTAAGTACCCCCCTCCTCCCAGCCCCTCGCCCTGCCCCGCGCCACTCACCTTCTCTCCTGCTCCTGCTTCTTTTCCTCCTCTCTGTCTCTTCCTCCTCGCTCCCCCTCTGCAATCTTCTTCTGTGTTCTTCTGTTCTTCTGTTCTTCCCTTCTGTTCTTCTGTGTTCTTCCGGTCTTCTGTGTTCTTCTTCTCTGTTCTTCTCGGTGCTTCTGTGTTCTTCTTCTCGGTTCTTCTGTGTTCTTCTCTGTTCTTCTCTGTTCTTCTCTGTTCTTCTGCTCTTCCGATCTTCTGTGCTTCTGTCTTCTGTTCTTCTGTTCTTCTGTTCTTCTGTCTTCTGCTCTTCCGGTCTTCTGTTCTTCTCTTCTTCTGCTCTTCCGGTCTTCTGTTCTTCTGTCTTCTGTTCTTCTGTCTTCTGTTCTCCTGTCTTCGGCTCTTCTACCTCCTCCGTCTTCTTCCCCCGAGCCTGCCCTCCTGCTCCTTCCTCATCCCCCTCCCTCACTCGCCTCCCCCTCTCTCACCCCTAGCTAACCCGTTCGCTATCTACCTCCCTCACTCCTCCTATCTTCCTATCTCTCTAGCTCCCTATCTCACTATCTAACTCCCCCACTCTCCACCTCCTCCTACCTACCTATCTGTCTATCTATCTATTTCCCTATCTATCGACTTCTCTATCTATTTTCTCTATCTATTTCTCTATCTCTCCCCCCCTCCCGCCACCCCCTCTACTACCTATCTCCCTATCCTCTCACTCTACCTGTCCCCCCCCTCCCTCGCGCTTTCCCGCCGCGACCTCCTGCACGCCCCCGCCCCCCAGCTCCCATTCGCCCCCAGCTGACCCCTCCCCCCCCCTCCTACCTCTTATGGCGGGCGCTGCGCGACAGTGGTAGCGACCCTTGACCCAAGGGTAGGTCGCTCCCCCTGCCGCTGCAGCTCCTCCAAGTTCCCGAGTTCCTGTGTTCCTGAGACCCACCTAACTGTAAGTACCCCCCTCCTCCCAGCCCCTCGCCCTGCCCCGCGCCACTCACCTTCTCTCCTGCTCCTGCTTCTTTTCCTCCTCTCTGTCTCTTCCTCTTCGCTCCCCCTCTGCAATCTTCTTCTGTGTTCTTCTGTTCTTCTGTTCTTCCCTTCTGTTCTTCTGTGTTCTTCCGGTCTTCTGTGTTCTTCTTCTCTGTTCTTCTCGGTGCTTCTGTGTTCTTCTTCTCGGTTCTTCTGTGTTCTTCTGTGTTCTTCTCTGTTCTTCTCTGTTCTTCTGCTCTTCCGATCTTCTGTGCTTCTGTCTTCTGTTCTTCTGTTCTTCTGCTCTTCCGGTCTTCTGCTCTTCCGGTCTTCTGTTCTTCTGTTCTTCTGTTCTTCTGTCTTCTGCTCTTCCGGTCTTCTGTTCTTCTGTCTTCTGTTCTTCTGTCTTCTGTTCTTCTGTCTTCTGTTCTCCTGTCTTCGGCTCTTCTACCTCCTCCGTCTTCTTCCCCCGAGCCTGCCCTCCTGCTCCTTCCTCATCCCCCTCCCTCACTCGCCTCCCCCTCTCTCACCCCTAGCTAACCCGTTCGCTATCTACCTCCCTCACTCCTCCTATCTTCCTATCTCTCTAGCTCCCTATCTCACTATCTAACTCCCCCACTCTCCACCTCCTCCTACCTACCTATCTGTCTATCTATCTATTTCCCTATCTATCGACTTCTCTATCTATTTTCTCTATCTATTTCTCTATCTCTCCCCCCCTCCCGCCACCCCCTCTACTACCTATCTCCCTATCCTCTCACTCTACCTGTCCCCCCCCTCCCTCGCGCTTTCCCGCCGCGACCTCCTGCACGCCCCCGCCCCCCAGCTCCCATTCGCCCCCAGCTGACCCCTCCCCCCCCCTCCTACCTCTTATGGCGGCCGCTGCGCGACAGTGGTAGCGACCCTTGACCCAAGGGTAGGTCGCTCCCCCTGCCGCTGCAGCTCCTCCAAGTTCCCGAGTTCCTGTGTTCCTGAGACCCACCTAACTGTAAGTACCCCCCTCCTCCCAGCCCCTCGCCCTGCCCCGCGCCACTCACCTTCTCTCCTGCTCCTGCTTCTTTTCCTCCTCTCTGTCTCTTCCTCCTCGCTCCCCCTCTGCAATCTTCTTCTGTGTTCTTCTGTTCTTCTCTTCTGTTCTTCTGTTCTTCCCTTCTGTTCTTCTGTGTTCTTCCGGTCTTCTGTGTTCTTCTTCTCTGTTCTTCTCGGTGCTTCTGTGTTCTTCTTCTCGGTTCTTCTGTGTTCTTCTCTGTTCTTCTCTGTTCTTCTGCTCTTCCGATCTTCTGTGCTTCTGTTCTTCTGTTCTTCTGTCTTCTGCTCTTCCGGTCTTCTGTTCTTCTGTCTTCTGTTCTTCTGTCTTCTGTTCTTCTGTCTTCTGTTCTCATGTCTTCGGCTCTTCTACCTCCTCCGTCTTCTTCCCCCGAGCCTGCCCTCCTGCTCCTCCTCATCCCCCTCCCTCACTCGCCTCCCCCTCTCTCACCCCTAGCTAACCCGTTCGCTATCTACCTCCCTCACTCCTCCTATCTTCCTATCTCTCTAGCTCCCTATCTCACTATCTAACTCCCCCACTCTCCACCTCCTCCTCCTACCTACCTACCTGTCTATCTATCTATTTCCCTATCTATCGACTTCTCTATCTATTTTCTCTATCTATTTCTCTATCTCTCCCCCCTCCCGCCACCCCCTCTACTACCTATTTCCCTATCCTCTCACTCTACCTCTCTCCCTCACCCACCTCTACAACCCCCCCTCCCCTATCTTCACAACCCTACTCCTATCTCTCTCCCTAATCTCCAAACCTCCTAACACTCACCCTCCTCCACCCTAAACCCCCTCCCCCAGCTCCTCTCACTCTACCTGTCCCCCCCCCTCCCTCGCGCTTTCCCGCCGCGACCTCCTGCACGCCCCCGCCCCCCAGCTCCCATTCGCCCCCAGCTGACCCCTCCCCCCCCCCTCCTACCTCTTATGGCGGCCGCTGCGCGACAGTGGTAGCGACCCTTGACCCAAGGGTAGGTCGCTCCCCCTGCCGCTGCAGCTCCTCCAAGTTCCCGAGTTCCTGTGTTCCTGAGACCCACCTAACTGTAAGTACCCCCCTCCTCCCAGCCCCTCGCCCTGCCCCGCGCCACTCACCTTCTCTCCTGCTCCTGCTTCTTTTCCTCCTCTCTGTCTCTTCCTCCTCGCTCCCCCTCTGCAATCTTCTTCTGTGTTCTTCTGTTCTTCTCTTCTGTTCTTCTGTTCTTCCCTTCTGTTCTTCTGTGTTCTTCCGGTCTTCTGTGTTCTTCTTCTCTGTTCTTCTCGGTGCTTCTGTGTTCTTCTTCTCGGTTCTTCTGTGTTCTTCTCTGTTCTTCTCTGTTCTTCTCTGTTCTTCTGCTCTTCCGATCTTCTGTGCTTCTGTTCTTCTGTTCTTCTGTTCTTCTGTTCTTCTGTCTTCTGCTCTTCCGGTCTTCTGTTCTTCTGTCTTCTGTTCTTCTGTCTTCTGTTCTTCTGTCTTCTGTTCTCCTGTCTTCGGCTCTTCTACCTCCTCCGTCTTCTTCCCCCGAGCCTGCCCTCCTGCTCCTTCCTCATCCCCCTCCCTCACTCGCCTCCCCCTCTCTCACCCCTAGCTAACCCGTTCGCTATCTACCTCCCTCACTCCTCCTATCTTCCTATCTCTCTAGCTCCCTATCTCACTCCCCCACTCTCCACCTCCTCCTACCTACCTATCTGTCTATCTATCTATTTCCCTATCTATCGACTTCTCTATCTATTTTCTCTATCTATTTCTCTATCTCTCCCCCCCTCCCGCCACCCCCTCTACTACCTATCTCCCTATCCTCTCACTCTACCTGTCCCCCCCCTCCCTCGCGCTTTCCCGCCGCGACCTCCTGCACGCCCCCGCCCCCCAGCTCCCATTCGCCCCCAGCTGACCCCTCCCCCTCCCTCCTACCTCTTATGGCGGGCGCTGCGCGACAGTGGTAGCGACCCTTGACCCAAGGGTAGGTCGCTCCCCCTGCCGCTGCAGCTCCTCCAAGTTCCCGAGTTCCTGTGTTCCTGAGACCCACCTAACTGTAAGTACCCCCCTCCTCCCAGCCCCTCGCCCTGCCCCGCGCCACTCACCTTCTCTCCTGCTCCTGCTTCTTTTCCTCCTCTCTGTCTCTTCCTCCTCGCTCCCCCTCTGCAATCTTCTTCTGTGTTCTTCTGTTCTTCTGTTCTTCCCTTCTGTTCTTCTGTGTTCTTCCGGTCTTCTGTGTTCTTCTTCTCTGTTCTTCTCGGTGCTTCTGTGTTCTTCTTCTCGGTTCTTCTGTGTTCTTCTGTGTTCTTCTCTGTTCTTCTCTGTTCTTCTGCTCTTCCGATCTTCTGTGCTTCTGTCTTCTGTTCTTCTGTTCTTCTGCTCTTCCGGTCTTCTGCTCTTCCGGTCTTCTGTTCTTCTGTTCTTCTGTTCTTCTGTTCTTCTGTCTTCTGCTCTTCCGGTCTTCTGTTCTTCTGTCTTCTGTTCTTCTGTCTTCTGTTCTTCTGTCTTCTGTTCTCCTGTCTTCGGCTCTTCTACCTCCTCCGTCTTCTTCCCCCGAGCCTGCCCTCCTGCTCCTTCCTCATCCCCCTCCCTCACTCGCCTCCCCCTCTCTCACCCCTAGCTAACCCGTTCGCTATCTACCTCCCTCACTCCTCCTATCTTCCTATCTCTCTAGCTCCCTATCTCACTATCTAACTCCCCCACTCTCCACCTCCTCCTACCTACCTATCTGTCTATCTATCTATTTCCCTATCTATCGACTTCTCTATCTATTTTCTCTATCTATTTCTCTATCTCTCCCCCCCTCCCGCCACCCCCTCTACTACCTATCTCCCTATCCTCTCACTCTACCTGTCCCCCCCCTCCCTCGCGCTTTCCCGCCGCGACCTCCTGCACGCCCCCGCCCCCCAGCTCCCATTCGCCCCCAGCTGACCCCTCCCCCCCCCTCCTACCTCTTATGGCGGCCGCTGCGCGACAGTGGTAGCGACCCTTGACCCAAGGGTAGGTCGCTCCCCCTGCCGCTGCAGCTCCTCCAAGTTCCCGAGTTCCTGTGTTCCTGAGACCCACCTAACTGTAAGTACCCCCCTCCTCCCAGCCCCTCGCCCTGCCCCGCGCCACTCACCTTCTCTCCTGCTCCTGCTTCTTTTCCTCCTCTCTGTCTCTTCCTCCTCGCTCCCCCTCTGCAATCTTCTTCTGTGTTCTTCTGTTCTTCTCTTCTGTTCTTCTGTTCTTCCCTTCTGTTCTTCTGTGTTCTTCCGGTCTTCTGTGTTCTTCTTCTCTGTTCTTCTCGGTGCTTCTGTGTTCTTCTTCTCGGTTCTTCTGTGTTCTTCTCTGTTCTTCTCTGTTCTTCTGCTCTTCCGATCTTCTGTGCTTCTGTTCTTCTGTTCTTCTGTCTTCTGCTCTTCCGGTCTTCTGTTCTTCTGTCTTCTGTTCTTCTGTCTTCTGTTCTTCTGTCTTCTGTTCTCATGTCTTCGGCTCTTCTACCTCCTCCGTCTTCTTCCCCCGAGCCTGCCCTCCTGCTCCTCCTCATCCCCCTCCCTCACTCGCCTCCCCCTCTCTCACCCCTAGCTAACCCGTTCGCTATCTACCTCCCTCACTCCTCCTATCTTCCTATCTCTCTAGCTCCCTATCTCACTATCTAACTCCCCCACTCTCCACCTCCTCCTCCTACCTACCTACCTGTCTATCTATCTATTTCCCTATCTATCGACTTCTCTATCTATTTTCTCTATCTATTTCTCTATCTCTCCCCCCTCCCGCCACCCCCTCTACTACCTATTTCCCTATCCTCTCACTCTACCTCTCTCCCTCACCCACCTCTACAACCCCCCCTCCCCTATCTTCACAACCCTACTCCTATCTCTCTCCCTAATCTCCAAACCTCCTAACACTCACCCTCCTCCACCCTAAACCCCCTCCCCCAGCTCCTCTCACTCTACCTGTCCCCCCCCCTCCCTCGCGCTTTCCCGCCGCGACCTCCTGCACGCCCCCGCCCCCCAGCTCCCATTCGCCCCCAGCTGACCCCTCCCCCCCCCCTCCTACCTCTTATGGCGGCCGCTGCGCGACAGTGGTAGCGACCCTTGACCCAAGGGTAGGTCGCTCCCCCTGCCGCTGCAGCTCCTCCAAGTTCCCGAGTTCCTGTGTTCCTGAGACCCACCTAACTGTAAGTACCCCCCTCCTCCCAGCCCCTCGCCCTGCCCCGCGCCACTCACCTTCTCTCCTGCTCCTGCTTCTTTTCCTCCTCTCTGTCTCTTCCTCCTCGCTCCCCCTCTGCAATCTTCTTCTGTGTTCTTCTGTTCTTCTCTTCTGTTCTTCTGTTCTTCCCTTCTGTTCTTCTGTGTTCTTCCGGTCTTCTGTGTTCTTCTTCTCTGTTCTTCTCGGTGCTTCTGTGTTCTTCTTCTCGGTTCTTCTGTGTTCTTCTCTGTTCTTCTCTGTTCTTCTGCTCTTCCGATCTTCTGTGCTTCTGTTCTTCTGTTCTTCTGTTCTTCTGTTCTTCTGTCTTCTGCTCTTCCGGTCTTCTGTTCTTCTGTCTTCTGTTCTTCTGTTCTTCTGTCTTCTGTTCTCCTGTCTTCGGCTCTTCTACCTCCTCCGTCTTCTTCCCCCGAGCCTGCCCTCCTGCTCCTTCCTCATCCCCCTCCCTCACTCGCCTCCCCCTCTCTCACCCCTAGCTAACCCGTTCGCTATCTACCTCCCTCACTCCTCCTATCTTCCTATCTCTCTAGCTCCCTATCTCACTATCTAACTCCCCCACTCTCCACCTCCTCCTACCTACCTATCTGTCTATCTATCTATTTCCCTATCTATCGACTTCTCTATCTATTTTCTCTATCTATTTCTCTATCTCTCCCCCCCCCCCGCCACCCCCTCTACTACCTATCTCCCTATCCTCTCACTCTACCTCTCTCCCTCACCCACCTCTACAACCCCCCCTCCCCTATCTTCACAACCCTACTCCTATCTCTCTCCCTAATCTCCAAACCTCCTAACACTCACCCTCCTCCACCCTAAACCCCCTCCCCCAGCTCCTCTCACTCTACCTGTCCCCCCCCCTCCCTCGCGCTTTCCCGCCGCGACCTCCTGCACGCCCCCGCCCCCCAGCTCCCATTCGCCCCCAGCTGACCCCTCCCCCCCCTCCTACCTCTTATGGCGGCCGCTGCGCGACAGTGGTAGCGACCCTTAGGTCGCTCCCCCTGCCGCTGCAGCTCCTCCAAGTTCCCGAGTTCCTGTGTTCCTGAGACCCACCTAACTGTAAGTACCCCCCTCCTCCCAGCCCCTCGCCCTGCCCCGCGCCACTCACCTTCTCTCCTGCTCCTGCTTCTTTTCCTCCTCTCTGTCTCTTCCTCCTCGCTCCCCCTCTGCAATCTTCTTCTGTGTTCTTCTGTTCTTCTGTTCTTCCCTTCTGTTCTTCTGTGTTCTTCCGGTCTTCTGTGTTCTTCTTCTCTGTTCTTCTCGGTGCTTCTGTGTTCTTCTTCTCGGTTCTTCTGTGTTCTTCTCTGTTCTTCTCTGTTCTTCTCTGTTCTTCTGCTCTTCCGATCTTCTGTGCTTCTGTCTTCTGTTCTTCTGTTCTTCTGTTCTTCTGTCTTCTGCTCTTCCGGTCTTCTGTTCTTCTGTTCTTCTGTTCTTCTGTTCTTCTGTTCTTCTGCTCTTCCGGTCTTCTGTTCTTCTGTCTTCTGTTCTTCTGTCTTCTGTTCTCCTGTCTTCGGCTCTTCTACCTCCTCCGTCTTCTTCCCCCGAGCCTGCCCTCCTGCTCCTTCCTCATCCCCCTCCCTCACTCGCCTCCCCCTCTCTCACCCCTAGCTAACCCGTTCGCTATCTACCTCCCTCACTCCTCCTATCTTCCTATCTCTCTAGCTCCCTATCTCACTATCTAACTCCCCCACTCTCCACCTCCTCCTACCTACCTATCTGTCTATCTATCTATTTCCCTATCTATCGACTTCTCTATCTATTTTCTCTATCTATTTCTCTATCTCTCCCCCCCTCCCGCCACCCCCCTCTACTACCTATCTCCCTATCCTCTCACTCTACCTGTCCCCCCCCTCCCTCGCGCTTTCCCGCCGCGACCTCCTGCACGCCCCCGCCCCCCAGCTCCCATTCGCCCCCAGCTGACCCCTCCCCCCCCTCCTACCTCTTATGGCGGCCGCTGCGCGACAGTGGTAGCGACCCTTGACCCAAGGGTAGGTCGCTCCCCCTGCCGCTGCAGCTCCTCCAAGTTCCCGAGTTCCTGTGTTCCTGAGACCCACCTAACTGTAAGTACCCCCCTCCTCCCAGCCCCTCGCCCTGCCCCGCGCCACTCACCTTCTCTCCTGCTCCTGCTTCTTTTCCTCCTCTCTGTCTCTTCCTCCTCGCTCCCCCTCTGCAATCTTCTTCTGTGTTCTTCTGTTCTTCTGTTCTTCCCTTCTGTTCTTCTGTGTTCTTCCGGTCTTCTGTGTTCTTCTTCTCTGTTCTTCTCGGTGCTTCTGTGTTCTTCTTCTCGGTTCTTCTGTGTTCTTCTGTGTTCTTCTGTGTTCTTCTCTGTTCTTCTGCTCTTCCGATCTTCTGTGCTTCTGTCTTCTGTTCTTCTGTCTTCTGCTCTTCCGGTCTTCTGTTCTTCTGTTCTTCTGTTCTTCTGTTCTTCTGCTCTTCCGGTCTTCTGTTCTTCTGTCTTCTGTTCTTCTGTCTTCTGTTCTCCTGTCTTCGGCTCTTCTACCTCCTCCGTCTTCTTCCCCCGAGCCTGCCCTCCTGCTCCTTCCTCATCCCCCTCCCTCACTCGCCTCCCCCTCTCTCACCCCTAGCTAACCCGTTCGCTATCTACCTCCCTCACTCCTCCTATCTTCCTATCTCTCTAGCTCCCTATCTCACTATCTAACTCCCCCACTCTCCACCTCCTCCTACCTACCTACCTGTCTATCTATCTATTTCCCTATCTATCGACTTCTCTATCTATTTTCTCTATCTATTTCTCTATCTCTCCCCCCCTCCCGCCACCCCCTCTACTACCTATCTCCCTATCCTCTCACTCTACCTGTCCCCCCCCCCCTCGCGCTTTCCCGCCGCGACCTCCTGCACGCCCCCGCCCCCCAGCTCCCATTCGCCCCCAGCTGACCCCTCCCCCCCCTCCTACCTCTTATGGCGGCCGCTGCGCGACAGTGGTAGCGACCCTTGACCCAAGGGTAGGTCGCTCCCCCTGCCGCTGCAGCTCCTCCAAGTTCCCGAGTTCCTGTGTTCCTGAGACCCACCTAACTGTAAGTACCCCCCTCCTCCCAGCCCCTCGCCCTGCCCCGCGCCACTCACCTTCTCTCCTGCTCCTGCTTCTTTTCCTCCTCTCTGTCTCTTCCTCCTCGCTCCCCCTCTGCAATCTTCTTCTGTGTTCTTCTGTTCTTCTGTTCTTCCCTTCTGTTCTTCTGTGTTCTTCCGGTCTTCTGTGTTCTTCTTCTCTGTTCTTCTCGGTGCATCTGTGTTCTTCTTCTCGGTTCTTCTGTGTTCTTCTGTGTTCTTCTCTGTTCTTCTGCTCTTCCGATCTTCTGTGCTTCTGTTCTTCTGTTCTTCTGTCTTCTGCTCTTCCGGTCTTCTGTTCTTCTGTTCTTCTGTTCTTCTGTTCTTCTGCTCTTCCGGTCTTCTGTTCTTCTGTCTTCTGTTCTTCTGTCTTCTGTTCTCCTGTCTTCGGCTCTTCTACCTCCTCCGTCTTCTTCCCCCGAGCCTGCCCTCCTGCTCCTTCCTCATCCCCCTCCCTCACTCGCCTCCCCCTCTCTCACCCCTAGCTAACCCGTTCGCTATCTACCTCCCTCACTCCTCCTATCTTCCTATCTCTCTAGCTCCCTATCTCACTATCTAACTCCCCCACTCTCCACCTCCTCCTACCTACCTATCTGTCTATCTATCTATTTCCCTATCTATCTACTTCTCTATCTATTTTCTCTATCTATTTCTCTATCTCTCCCCCCCTCCCGCCACCCCCCTCTACTACCTATCTCCCTATCCTCTCACTCTACCTCTCTCCCTCACCCACCTCTACAACCCCCCCTCCCCTATCTTCACAACCCTACTCCTATCTCTCTCCCTAATCTCCAAACCTCCTAACACTCACCCTCCTCCACCCTAAACCCCCTCCCCCAGCTCCTCTCACTCTACCTGTCCCCCCCCCTCCCTCGCGCTTTCCCGCCGCGACCTCCTGCACGCCCCCGCCCCCCAGCTCCCATTCGCCCCCAGCTGACCCCTCCCCCCCCCTCCTACCTCTTATGGCGGCCGCTGCGCGACAGTGGTAGCGACCCTTGACCCAAGGGTAGGTCGCTCCCCCTGCCGCTGCAGCTCCTCCAAGTTCCCGAGTTCCTGTGTTCCTGAGACCCACCTAACTGTAAGTACCCCCCTCCTCCAAGCCCCTCGCCCTGCCCCGCGCCACTCACCTTCTCTCCTGCTCCTGCTTCTTTTCCTCCTCTCTGTCTCTTCCTCCTCGCTCCCCCTCTGCAATCTTCTTCTGTGTTCTTCTGTTCTTCTGTTCTTCCCTTCTGTTCTTCTGTGTTCTTCCGGTCTTCTGTGTTCTTCTTCTCTGTTCTTCTCGGTGCTTCTGTGTTCTTCTTCTCGGTTCTTCTGTGTTCTTCTCTGTTCTTCTCTGTTCTTCTCTGTTCTTCTGCTCTTCCGATCTTCTGTGCTTCTGTCTTCTGTTCTTCTGTTCTTCTGTTCTTCTGTCTTCTGCTCTTCTGTTCTTCTGTTCTTCTGTTCTTCTGCTCTTCCGGTCTTCTGTTCTTCTGTCTTCTGTTCTTCTGTCTTCTGTTCTCCTGTCTTCGGCTCTTCTACCTCCTCCGTCTTCTTCCCCCGAGCCTGCCCTCCTGCTCCTTCCTCATCCCCCTCCCTCACTCGCCTCCCCCTCTCTCACCCCTAGCTAACCCGTTCGCTATCTACCTCCCTCACTCCTCCTATCTTCCTATCTCTCTAGCTCCCTATCTCACTATCTAACTCCCCCACTCTCCACCTCCTCCTACCTACCTACCTGTCTATCTATCTATTTCCCTATCTATCGACTTCTCTATCTATTTTCTCTATCTATTTCTCTATCTCTCCCCCCCTCCCGCCACCCCCTCTACTACCTATCTCCCTATCCTCTCACTCTACCTGTCCCCCCCCCCTCCCTCGCGCTTTCCCGCCGCGACCTCCTGCACGCCCCCGCCCCCCAGCTCCCATTCGCCCCCAGCTGACCCCTCCCCCCCCTCCTACCTCTTATGGCGGCCGCTGCGCGACAGTGGTAGCGACCCTTGACCCAAGGGTAGGTCGCTCCCCCTGCCGCTGCAGCTCCTCCAAGTTCCCGAGTTCCTGTGTTCCTGAGACCCACCTAACTGTAAGTACCCCCCTCCTCCCAGCCCCTCGCCCTGCCCCGCGCCACTCACCTTCTCTCCTGCTCCTGCTTCTTTTCCTCCTCTCTGTCTCTTCCTCCTCGCTCCCCCTCTGCAATCTTCTTCTGTGTTCTTCTGTTCTTCCCTTCTGTTCTTCTGTGTTCTTCCGGTCTTCTGTGTTCTTCTTCTCTGTGCTTCTGTGTTCTTCTTCTCGGTTCTTCTGTGTTCTTCTCTGTTCTTCTCTGTTCTTCTGCTCTTCCGATCTTCTGTGCTTCTGTCTTCTGTTCTTCTGTTCTTCTGTTCTTCTGTCTTCTGCTCTTCTGTTGTTCTGTTCTTCTGTTCTTCTGTTCTTCTGTTCTTCTGCTCTTCCGGTCTTCTGTTCTTCTGTCTTCTGTTCTTCTGTCTTCTGTTCTCCTGTCTTCGGCTCTTCTACCTCCTCCGTCTTCTTCCCCCGAGCCTGCCCTCCTGCTCCTTCCTCATCCCCCTCCCTCACTCGCCTCCCCCTCTCTCACCCCTAGCTAACCCGTTCGCTATCTACCTCCCTCACTCCTCCTATCTTCCTATCTCTCTAGCTCCCTATCTCACTATCTAACTCCCCCACTCTCCACCTCCTCCTACCTACCTACCTGTCTATCTATCTATTTCCCTATCTATCGACTTCTCTATCTATTTTCTCTATCTATTTCTCTATCTCTCCCCCCCTCCCGCCACCCCCTCTACTACCTATCTCCCTATCCTCTCACTCTACCTGTCCCCCCCCTCCCTCGCGCTTTCCCGCCGCGACCTCCTGCACGCCCCCGCCCCCCAGCTCCCATTCGCCCCCAGCTGACCCCTCCCCCCCCCCTCCCCCCCCCTCCTACCTCTTATGGCGGCCGCTGCGCGAGTGCGCAGCGGGCACGCCGCTGGCGCGCCGGAGGCGCGCCAGAGGCAAGCCCGTCTGCGCCCGTCCGCGCCTGGCCCGCGCCCAGCGCCACGACCCCTGGTCCCCAGCTCCCCCAAGCCCCGCTGATCCGCTACGACCCCACCACCCTCCACGCCCTCAACCCAGGGCGCTCCAAAACCTGCTTCCTAGCTCACCCCAAACGCACCCATGGACCCTTCGCCTGCAACTCCTGCAAACGCATCTTCCACCACGCAACTACCACGACCACAAGCCCACGCGCCATCAACCACCTCAAGTGCATCCTGATCAACGCTCGTTCCGTCCACAAGCACGCCGTTGAACTTTGGGACCTCCTGGACTCCACAGCCCCGGACGTCGCCTTCATCACGGAGACATGGATGAACGCCTCCTCTGCTCCAGACATCGCTACCCGCCATCCCCGAAGGCTACAAGATCTCCAGAAAAGACCGCACCAACCAAGTAGGAGGAGGTGTCGCCATCATCTTCAAAGACTCCATCAGCGTCACCACCTCCACCGAAGACCCCCCCCTCGCCGCTGAACACCTGCATTTTCAGATTCGCACCGACCCAAGGACCACCCTCAGAGGATCCCTCGTCTACCGTCCTCCCGGACCTCGCGCCTCTTTCAGCGACGCCATCGCCGACTTCATCTCCCCGCACGCCCTCGCCTCACCGGACTACATCCTCCTAGGCGACCTCAACTTCCATCTGGAACAAAACAACGACCCCAACACCACCACCCTGCTCGACAACCTCGCCAACCTCGGCCTCAAACAACTGGTGAACACCGCCACCCACATCGCCGGACACACGCTCGACCCTATCTTCTCCGCCAGCAAACACGTCTTCTTCAGCCACACCTCTGCCCTACACTGGACCGACCACAGCTGCGTCCACTTCACATTCCGACGCGAGACCTCCCACCTCCGCACTCAACCCATCCCTCATCGACAGTGGAACAAGATCCCTGAAGAGCAACTCTTCTCCGCTCTCGCCGCCAACCAACCCACCCTCACCACCGACCCCAACGACGCAGCTCTCAACCTCACAAACTGGATCTCCAACTGCGCTGACAACCTTGCTCCCCTCAAACGCACGCATCGACAGACCAACACCAAAAAACCTTTCTGGTTCTCTGACACCCTCAAAGAATCAAAGAAAACTTGTCGTGCCCTTGAGAAGGCCTGGCGCAAGGACCACACCGCTGACAACATGACCGCCCTCAAGAACGCTACACGCGAACACCACCACCTGATCCGCACTGCCAAAAGGAACTTTTTCACCGACAGACTAGACAAAAACAGCCACAACAGCAGAGAACTCTTCAGCATCGTCAAAGAGTTCTCCAACCCCAGCGCCAGCGCCAACGCCGTCACGCCCTCACAGGATTTGTGCGAATCCCTCGCCACTTTCTTCCATCGCAAGATCAGCGACCTCCACGACAGCTTCGGACACCAGACCCAACCATACACCACTGAACCCGCTTCCCCGGACATCACCCTCAACAACTGGACCCACATCAACACGGAAGAAACCAAATCCATCATGAACTCTATCCACTCCGGCGCCCCTTCGGACCCCTGCCCGCACTTCATCTTTAACAAAGCCGACGACATCATCGCCCCGCACCTCCAGACCGTCATCAACTCTTCTTTTTCTTCTGCTACCTTCCCCGAATGCTGGAAGCACGCTGAAGTCAACGCCCTACTAAAGAAACCTACGGCTGACCCAAGGGACCTGAAAAACTTCCGCCCCATCTCTCTTCTACCTTTCCCAGCCAAGGTAATAGAAAAGACCGTCAACAAACAGCTGACCACCTTCCTGGAAGACAACAACCTGCTCGACCCTTCACAAACCGGATTCCGAACCAACCACAGCACGGAAACCGCCCTCATCTCAGTCACAGACGACATCAGAACCCTGATGGACAACGGTGAAACAGTCGCCCTCATTCTCCTCGACCTCTCGGCTGCCTTTGACACCGTCTGTCACCGCACCCTAATCACCCGCCTACGCTCCACCGGGATCCAAGGCCAGGCCCTGGACTGGATCGCCTCCTTCCTCGCTAACCGCTCCCAAAGAGTTTACCTCCCTCCGTTTCGCTCAGAACCCACCAAGATCATCTGCGGCGTACCTCAAGGCTCATCGCTCAGCCCGACACTCTTCAATGTCTACATGAGCCCCCTCGCCGACATCGTACGCAAGCACGACATCATCATCACCTCCTACGCCGACGACACCCAACTTGTACTCTCCCTCACCAAGGACCCCGTCAGCGCCAAGACCAACCTACAAGAGGGTATGAAGGACGTCGCAGATTGGATGAGGCTCAGCCGCCTAAAGCTGAACTCTGAAAAAACGGAAGTCCTCATCCTCGGCAACACCCCGTCCGCCTGGGACGACTCCTGGTGGCCCACGGCCCTCGGCACCGCACCGACCCCCGCAGACCACGCCCGCAACCTCGGCTTCATCTTGGACCCTCTTCTCACCATGACCAAGCAAGTCAACGCCGTGTCCTCCGCCTGCTTCCTCACTCTCCGCATGCTCTGTAAGATCTTCCGCTGGATCCCCGCCGACACCAGAAAAACCGTGACCCACGCCCTCGTCACGAGCCGCCTGGACTACGGCAACACCCTCTACGCCGGGACCACAGCCAAACTCCAAAACCGCCTGCAACGCATCCAAAACGCCTCGGCCCGCCTCATCCTCGACGTACCCCGCAACAGCCACATCTCCGCACACCTGAGACACCTGCATTGGCTCCCAGTCAGCAAAAGGATCACCTTCCGTCTTCTCACCCACGCACACAAAGCCCTCCACAACAAGGGACCGGAATACCTCAACAGACGCCTCAGCTTCTACGTCCCCACCCGCCCCCTCCGCTCCGCTGGCCTCGCACTTGCTGCCGTCCCTCGCACCCGCCGCTCCACGGCGGGTGGGAGATCTTTCTCCTTCCTGGCGGCCAAGACCTGGAACTCCCTCCCCACCAGCCTCAGGACCACCCAGGACCACTCCGCTTTCCGGAGACTCCTAAAGACTTGGCTGTTCGAGCAGCGATAACCCCCCCTTTCCCCCCTAGCGCCTTGAGACCCGCACGGGTGAGTAGCGCGCTTTATAAATGTTAATGATTTGATTTGATTTGATATGAGCTCCACACTAGGGCAGGGATGCTGTCCTAAGTGTTGTGAGGCAGTGCAGGGTTTCTGCACTAAAGTTTCTCTGGGAGGGTTGGAGGGATGCTCCATGTTAACTAAAATGGTGCTCTTTTTTTCACCAATGTTAGATATCCTACAGAGAGGTACTTCCACCTCAGGGAGTACAGCTATGCCAGCTGATGATTCCCTTGGAACAGATGCCACCCCAGGAGAGGTTTCTCCTACCACAGGAATGATATCCTGATTGGCAGGGTGGTTAGGGGATTCTGTGATACCCTTTTTACTTGTTGATGGAGAGGGATCCTGAGTTTTCAGGCCTTCTCTCCTTTGCTTTTTCATTTCAGTAGAAATGCGAGGGAACAATTCCTCTGGGATGCCCAGCATGGCTGCATGGGCATAAAACTCTACATCAGCCCAACCTGAGGCCTCTAGGTCATTACCTAAGAGACAGTCTACAGGTAAGCTAGGTGATACCACCACCTGCTTAGGGCCAGTAACTCCACTGCAACTAAACTGAATTATAGCTAAGGGAAGAAACTTAGTGGAGTTATGGACATCAATAATCTTATACTGTTGTCCAATGATGTGTTGTTCAGGATGCACTAGGTTTTCGGTCACCAAAGTGATACTGGCACCTGTGTCCCTGTAGGCCAAGGCCTCAACACCATTTATTGAAACTGTCTGCCTGTATTTATCCATTGTAAGGGGACAAGCAGCCAGTGTGGCAAGGCCAATGCCACTAGGTGTGACAGAAACTGTCTTGGGACTGACTACCCCAGTTTCTATGATGGACCCATAAGTGAACCCAACTACACCCTTTGCTTGACTGTTGCCAGCAGTCCCACCACTAGTACCACTACTGCTAGGGGCACTAGAGCTTGATGTATTAGTGGTGGTAGGCTCAGGGGGGTTACCTGGACAGGACTTATCCCCTGGCCTATGGCCTCTGTTTTTACACACAAAGCACCAAGGCTTTTTAATGTGTGTGGGTTGAGAAGAAGATGAAGAATTTGTTTTATCCCCACCCTCTGAAGAGTGTTGAAGATTTGAAGTGGGATCTTTGGTTTTACCCTTATCCCCATGCTTATCTTGAGATTTTTCACCATCTTTCTTCTTGCCATCCTTGTCACCACCTGTATGAACTTTTCTGTTCACTCTTGTTCTGACCCATTTGTCTGCCTTCTTTCCCAATTCTTGGGGAGAGGTCAGATCTGAGTCCACTAGATACTGGTGCAACAAATCAGACACACAATTATTAAGTATATGCTCTCTCAGGATTAAGTTATACAGGCTTTCATAATCAGTAACTTTACTGCCATGTAACCACCCCTCCAAGGCCTTCACTGAATGGTCAACAAAGTCTACCCAGTCTTGTGAAGACTCCTTTTTGGTTTCTCTGAACTTCACCTGTACTGTTCAGTGGTTAAGCCATAACCATTTAGGAGTGCATTCTTAAGAACTGCAAAATTATTGGCATCACTTTCTTTCACAGTAAGGAGCCTATCCCTACCCTTTCCACTAAATGATAGCCAT
Organism: Pleurodeles waltl; assembly: GCF_031143425.1. Lineage (NCBI taxonomy): Eukaryota > Metazoa > Chordata > Amphibia > Caudata > Salamandridae > Pleurodeles > Pleurodeles waltl. The sequence continues at coordinate 1,349,730,354 of NC_090446.1, read as the reverse complement.
AGGATAGCAGCCCACTGCCTTTGAGGGACATCCTGTACAACACAGGCCCTCTCACGTGCAGCAAACCACTTGTTAATGTCATCCCCCTCCTTATAAGGGGGAACTATCTTGTGCAGATTCCTACAATCATGCTCTTTTGCAGGATGACTATGGGGAATACTGCTGCTGCCACCATGGGTTTCTAAACCCAATTTCTGTCTTTCTCTTTCCACCTCTAAGGACTGCCTATCCAAATCCAGCTGTTGCTTCTTGAGCTTCAGTCTGGTTTGTTCCACTCTCAATCTATTGAGCTCCCTTTCTAACACTCTGTCATCAGGGTGGGTGGGTGAGGCATGTCTAGAGACAGAAGTATGCTGAGATTGAACAGAAGGAGACCTGGCCCTAACAGATGGCACCCTAATAGCTTGACTAACAGAAACAGCACTTCTACTATGATGAGAAGGGATACTCTTACTGTGATGTGAGACAACACTATCAGTATGGTGTGACTCTACATCAGTACCAGCTATGCTAGGTGGCTTGCTAGGGGGCAGGCTTGGAAGTTTCCCTCCCACATCTTTTGCTAGGGGTGCCCCAGAATCAGAGTGGGAACCATCAGCTAATTTTTCACCAGAAGTGCCACCTCTGGCTTTATCTTGTTCAACAAGCATGTTAACCAACAGTTCTCTAGAGGGATTCTTCCTTACACTTAAACCTCTTTCTATGCAGAGACTACTTGCTCCTTCCCAGCTAAGGTGATCATAAGCAAGTTTGGACAGATCAACAGTTTGGCCTGTGCCAGACATTTTAGAAAGTGTTTAAGTGATAGAAAAAGTGAGAGAATGTTTTTCAGAACTTTTAGAAAGACAGAAAAAAACTTTTTAAACTTTTTAAGAACTTTTTAGAAAGTTAGAGGTACTTTTCAGCACTTTAGAAAAGAAGTGAGAAAAGAAATGCAAAACTTTTTGGTTAGGTGTACATACACTGAACTTGTTTTGTATATTTTTCTCTTATGAAAAGTGCAATGACAAAAGTGGTAAGTAGTTACAAAGTACTTATCCCACCGCTGCACAACCAATGTAGGAGGCTGGACTGGCTTGTAGTGAGTACCAAGGGGTACTTACACCTTGCACCAGGCCCAGGTATCCCTTATTAGTGTATAGGGTGTCTAGCAGCTTAGGCTGATAGATAATGGTAGCTTAGCAGAGCAGCTTAGGCTGAACTAGGAGACGAGTGAAGCTCCTACAGTACCACTAGTGTCATATGCATAATATCATAAGAAAACACAATACACAGATATACTAAAAATAAAGGTACTATATTTTTATGACAATATGCCAAAAGTATCTCAGTGAGTACCCTCAGTATGAGGATAGCAAATATACACAAGATATATGTACACAATACCAAAAATATGCAGTATAGTATTAGAAAACAGTGCAAACAATGTATAGTTACAATAGGATGCAATGGGGACACATAGGGATAGGGGCAACACAAACCATATACTCCAAAAGTGGAATGCGAACCACGAATGGACCCCAAACCTATGTGACCTTGTAGAGGGTCGCTGGGACTGTAAGAAAACAGTGACGGTTAGAAAAATAGCCCACCCCAAGACCCTGAAAAGTGAGTGCAAAGTGCACTAAAGTTCCCCAAAGAGCACAGAAGTCGTGATAGGGGAATTCTGCAGGAAAGACACAAACCAGCAATGCAACAACTATGGATTTCCAAACGAGGGTACCTGTGGAACAAGGGGACCAAGTCCAAAAGTCACAAGCAAGCCGGAGATGGGCAGATGCCCAGGAAATGCCAGCTGTGGGTGCAAAGAAGCTGCTACTGGACAGTAGAAGCTGAGGATTCTGCAGGAACGACAAGGGCTAGAAACTTTCCCTTTGGAGGATGGATGTCCCACGCCGTGGAGAGTCGTGCAGAAGTGTTTTCCTGAAGAAAGACCGCAAACAAGCCTTGCTAGCTGCAAGTCGTGCGGTTAGGGTTTTTGGATGCTGCTGTGGCCCAGGAGGGACCAGGATGTCGCCAATTGCGTCAGGGGACAGAGGGGGCGCCCAGCAGGACGAGGAGCCCTCTCAGAAGCAGGCAGCACCCGCAGAAGTGCCGCAACAGGCACTATGAAAAGGAGTAAAACGGTGCTCACCCGAAGGTACACAAAGGAGTCCCACGTCGCCGGAGGACAACTCAGGAGGTCGTGCAATGCAGGTTAGAGTGCCGTGGACCCAGGCTTGGCTGTGCACAAAGGATTTCCGCCGGAAGTGCACAGAGGCCGGAGTAGCTGCAAAAGTCGCGGTTCCCAGCAATGCAGTCTGGCGTGGGGAGGCAAGGACTTACCTCCACCAAACTTGGACTGAAGAGTCACTGGACTGTGGGAGTCACTTGGACAGAGTTGCTGGATTCAAGGGACCATCGCTCGTCGTGCTGAAAGGAGACCCAGGGTACCGGTGATGCAGTTCTTTGGTGCCTGCGGTTGCAGGGGGACGATTCCGTCGACCCACGGGAGATTTCTTCGGAGCTTCTAGTGCAGAGAGGAGGGAGACTACCCCCACAGCATGCACCACCAGGAAAGCAGTCGAGAAGGCGGCAGGATCAGCGTTACAGAGTTGCAGTAGTCGTCTTCGCTACTTTGTTGCAGTTTTGCAGGCTTCCAGCGCGGTCAGCAGTCGATTCCTTGGCAGAAGGTGAAGAGAGAGATGCAGAGGAACTCTGATGAGCTCTTGCATTCGTTATCTAAGGAAATCCCCAAAGCAGAGACCCTAAATAGCCAGAAAAGAGGGTTTGGCTACTTAGGAGAGAAGATAGGCTAGCAACACCTGAAGGAGCCTATCAGAAGGAGTCTCTGACGTCACCTGCTGGCCCTGGCCACCCAGAGCAGTCCAGTGTGCCAGCAGCACCTCTGTTTCCAAGATGGCAGAGGTCTGGAGCACACTGGAGGAGCTCTGGGCACCTCCCAGGGGAGGTGCAGGTCAGGGGAGTGGTCACTCCCCTTTCCTTTGTCCAGTTTCGCGCCAGATCAGGGCTGAGGGGTCCCTGAACCGGTGTAGACTGGCTTATGCAGAAATGGGCACCATGTGTGCCCATGAAAGCATTTCCAGAGGCTGGGGGAGGCTACTCCTCCCCTGCCTTAACACCATTTTCCAAAGGGAGAGGGTGTAACACCCTCTCTCTGAGGAAGTCCTTTGTTCTGCCTTCCTGGGCCAAGCCTGGCTGGACCCCAGGAGGGCAGAAACCTGTCTGAGGGGTTGGCAGCAGCAGCAGCTGCAGTGAAACCCCTGAAAAGGCAGTTTGGCAGTACCCGGGTCTGTGCTAGAGACCCGTGGGATCATGGGATTGTGCCAACAATGCCAGGATGGCATAGAGGGGGCAATTCCATGATCTTAGACATGTTACATGGCCATATTCGGAGTTACCATTGTGAAGCTACACATAGGTAGTGACCTATATGTAGTGCACACGTGTAATGGTGTCCCCGCACTCTCAAAGTCCGGGGAATTGGCCCTGAACAATGTTGGGGCACCTTGGCTAGTGCCAGGGTGCCCACACACTAAGTAACTTAGCACCCAACCTTTACCAGGTAAAGGTTAGACATATAGGTGACTTATAAGTTACTTAAGTGCAGTGTAAAATGGCTGTGAAATAACGTGGACGTTATTTCACTCAGGCTGCAGTGGCAGGCCTGTGTAAGAATTGTCAGAGCTCCCTATGGGTGGCAAAAGAAATGCTGCAGCCCATAGGGATCTCCTGGAACCCCAATACCCTGGGTACCTCAGTACCATATACTAGGGAATTATAAGGGTGTTCCAGTATGCCAATGTAAATTGGTGAAATTGGTCACTAGCCTGTTAGTGACAATTTGTAAAGAGAGAGCATAACCACTGAGGTTCTGGTTAGCAGAGCCTCAGTGAGACAGTTAGGCATCACACAGGGAACACATACCTATAGGTCACAAACTTATGAGCACTGGGGTCCTGACTAGCAGGGTCCCAGTGACACATAACAAACATACTGAAAACATAGGGTTTTCACTATGAGCACTGGGCCCTGGCTAGCAGGATTCCAGTGAGACAGTGAAAACACCCTGACATACACTCACAAACAGGCCAAAAGTGGGGGTAACAAGGCTAGAAAGAGGCTACTTTCTCACAGTGGCCGACACCAGGGAGGGGGTTAATAAGCACCCGAGGATTTATTTTTATTTTTTTTGTTCCCTGGGAGACACGGAAGCTCTTGGGGTGGAGGGCGGCTATGGAGAGATGAAGGGCACTTTTGCTGGGTGGTAATGAGGAAATCCGAGGAGGAGGGAGTGGGAGCACCAATAATGATTGTTGGACTGGGCGCAGGAGGTGCTAAAGACTGTGACGAATGGTATGTGACAAGGTGTTTTTTGAGTGTCTTGAAAGAATGTGCTGATTGAGGGAAGAAGCGCAGGTAAGGTGGCCTCTACTGTTGCACGTATCTCACACACACCATTGATTTTGAGACTGTCTACGTAGGCTAGTGTCTTAGAGCAAAAGTTTAGCCAATAGCAGAGATGGCATATTGATGGATGACTGCTGCCGTCACTCGGGTGATAGAGGACAGCTCTGACATAGGATCAGAGACTGAGACATCAGATACTGAGACAGCATCTGAGGGATAGGACAATGGCGCAGACTCTGGGAATTATTTTTCAGTCGGAGGAGTCCCATTCGATAACTCCTCTTCCAGTAAATTATGAGGGAGGTGATGAGGACAGTCCTGCTGTCCCTTCGCAAGCAGTCTGTGCAACTGGGTAATAGAGGGTTAGCCCAACCCAGAGAGCAGGTGAATGCGGCGGCAAGCAGAGAGAGAGAGAGTGGGAGCTCCCCAATTTAGTTTAGCCCCAAATTCCACCGCCCAAATCGTATTGTGGAGACATCAAAATTATCTATCGCAAAACAAACTGGTTTTGTAAGGCAGGCACCTGTGTTTCTGGTCCTGGGTTCGGCAGCCATATAGAGAAACACACTAAACCCAAACATTTCTGGAAACTAGACATTCGGGGGAGTCCACAGAGGTGTGACTTGTGTGGATTCCCCAAAGTTTTCTTACCCAGAATACCCTGCAAAGCTGAAATGTTGAATAAAAACTCTTTTTTTCTCGCATTTCTGTCACACAAACTACAGGAATATGCTGGGATCCACAAAATTCCTACCACCCAGTGATTCCTCACCTGTCCTGATAAAAACACTACCCCACTTGAGTGCCTACACCGAGTGCCTGCATCAGGAATGGATCACCCCAGGGTCAACAGCTGCCTCATGTAAGGACCAACATTGACCATTGTGTGATCTATTCCTGTCGCGGCACCAGGCCTACCCACACAAGTGAGGTACCATTTTTATCGGGAGACTTGGGGAAACGCTGGGTGGAAGGAGGCTCCTCTCAGATTCCAGAACTTTCTGTCACCGAAATGTGAGTAAAACATGTTTTTTTAGCCACATTTTGAGGTTTGCAAAGGAATCTGGGTGACAGAACCTGGTCAGAGCCCGACAAGTCACCCCATCTTGGATTCCCCTAGGTCTCTAGTTTTAAAAAATGCACAGGTTTGGTAGGTTTCCCTAGGTGCCGGCTGAGCTAGAGGCCACAATCTACAGGTAGGCACTTTGCAAAAAACAGCTCTGTTTTCTGTCAAAAAATGGGATGTGTCCACGTTGTGTTTTGGGGCATTTCCTGTCGCGGGCGCTAGGCCTACCCACACAAGTGAGGTATCATTTTTATCGGGAGACTTGGGGGAACGCTGGGTGGAAGGAAATTTGTGGCTCCTCTCAGATTCCAGAACTTTCTGTCACTGAAATGTGAGGAAAACGTCTTTTTTTTGCCACATTTTGAGGTTTGCAAAGGATTCTGGGTAACAGAACCTGGTCAGAGCCCCACAAGTCACCCCATCTTGGATTCCCCTAGGTCTCTAGTTTTCAAAAATGCACAGGTTTGGTAGATTTCCCTAGGTGCCGGCTGAGCTAGAGGCCAAAATCTACAGATAGGCACTTTGCAAAAAACAGCTCTGTTTTCTGTAAAAAAAATGGGATGTGTCCACGTTGTGTTTTGGGGCATTTCCTGTCGTGGGCGCTAGGCCTACCCACACAAGTGAGGTATCATTTTTATCGGGAGACTTGGGGGAACGCTGGGTGGAAGGAAATTTGTGGCTCCTCTCAGATTCCAGAACTTTCTGTCACCGAAATGTGAGGAAAACGTGTTTTTTTAGCCACATTTTGAGGTTTGCAAAGGATTCTGGGTAACAGAACCTGGTTAGAGCCCCACAAGTCACCCCATCTTGGATTCCCCTAGGTCTCTAGTTTTTCAAAAATGCACAGGTTTGGTAGGTTTCCCTAGGTGCCGGCTGAGTTAGAGGCCACAATCTACAGGTAGGCACTTTGCAAAAAACAGCTCTGTTTTCTGTCAAAAAATGGGATGTGTCCACGTTGTGTTTTGGGGCATTTCCTGTCGCGGGTGCTAGGCCTACCCACGCAAGTGAAGTATCATTTTTATCGGGAGACTTGGGGGAACGCTGGGTGGAAGGAAATTTGTGGCTCCTCTCAGATTCCAGAACTTTCCGTCACCGAAATGTGAGGAAAACATATTTTTTAGCCACATTTTGAGGTTTGCAAAGGATTCTGGGTAACAGAACCTGGTCAGAGCCCCACAAGTCACCCCATCTTGGATTCCCCTAGGTCTCTAGGTTTCAAAAATGCACAGGTTTGGTAGGTTTCCCTAGGTGCCGGCTGAGCTAGAGGCCAGAATCTACAGGTAGGCACTTTGCAAAAAACAGCTCTGTTTTCTGTCAAAAAATGGGATGTGTCCACGTTGTGTTTTGGGGCATTTCCTGTCGCGGGCGCTAGGCCTATCCACACAAGTGAGGTATCATTTTTATCGGGAGACTTGGGGGAACATAGAATAGCAAAACAAGTGTTATTGCCCCTTATCTTTCTCTTCATTTTTTCCTTCCAAATATAAGAGAGTGTGTAAAAAAGACGTCTATTTGAGAAATGCCCTGCAATTCACATGCTAGTATGGGCACCCCGGAATCCAGAGATGTGCAATTAACCACTGCTCCTCAAAACCTTATCTTGAGCCAATTTTGGAAATGCAAAGGTTTTCTTGATACCTATTTTTCACTCTTCATATTTCAGCAAATGAATTGCTGTATACCCAGTATAGAATGAAAACCAACTGCAGGGTGCAGCTCATTTATTGGCTCTGGGTACCTAGGGTTCTTGATGAACCTACAAGCCCTAAATATCACCGCAACCAGAAGAGTCCAGCAGACATACCAGTATATTGTTTTAAAAAATCTGACATCGCAGGAAAAAGTTACAGAGTAAAACATAAAGAAAAATTGCTGTTGTTTTCAGCTCAATTTCAATATTTTTTTATTTCAGCTGTTATTTTCTGTAGGAAAACCTTGTAGGATCTACACAAATGACCCCTTGCTGAATTCAGAATTTTGTCTACTTTTCAGAAATGTTTAGCTTTCCGGGATCCAGCATTGGTTCCACACCCATTCCTGTCACTAACTGGAAGGAGGCTGAAAGCACCAAAAATAGTAAAAATGGGGTATGTCCCAGTAAAATGCCAAATTCGTGTTGAAAAATTTGGTTTTCTGATTCAAGTCTGCCCGTTCCTGAAAGGTGGGAAGATGGTGATTTTAGCACCCGAAACCCTTTGTTGATGCCATTTTCAGGGAAAAAACCACAAGCCTTCTTCGGCAGCCCTTTTTTTCCAAATTTTTGGGGAAAAAACGACATTTTCACTGTATTTTGGCTAATTTCTTGGTCTCCTCCAGGGGAAACCACAAACTCTGTGTACCATTAGAATCCCTAGGATGTTAGAAAAAAAGGACGCAAATTTGGCGTGGATAGCTTATGTGGACAAAAAGTTATGAAGGCCTAAGCGCGAACTACCCCAAATAGCCAAAAAAGGGCTCAGCACTGGGGGGGGGGGAAATGGCCCAGCAGCTAAGATGTTAAGTCTTTGAGAATTTCTAGGCTGAGATCAAACGTTTATCTTATGAATGCTTAATTGTTACATGATTGATATTTAGAGTATGACCATAGTCCAAAGCTCTTGCCATCTCTAGGTTTAGAGGTTACAGTTTGTTCTTGTTCCATGATTCAAAGGGGCCACGCCCAATTCACAAAGGGTCTCAATCTGATATCACTGAGACGCTTTTATTCAAGAGTCTATTGGTGAGTTATACTGTTATGAATGAATGTATGAATGTATGCATATTTGTTTTAACCGTTTCTTTTCAGATCTCTCTCCCTGCAGTTCCCTACCCTAATTCCCTTCCCCCGCCTAGCTTCATCATAACTCTGTGCTATAATAGCCTTCTGAGTTGGTGACGCTGGGAGGGGGGCCTTTTGTTCAGCAGGGTGCAGATCCTGAGGAAAGGGCACTGTGACAGAATAGTGAGCCCACAAGTTTATACTTTCCTCTTGGTCTGTACGTGAGCTGCGCAAAATGGCCACCTTAGACACCCTTATGCAAGTAGTCACTCAAATGCAAAGGGATTTGACATGCTCAAAAAATGTTAAAGCCGATTTAGTTAACAAAGTAACCCAGTTACAGAGTAAGGTGGATGGTTCTGAATCTGAGTCTCGTCCTACGCTTACCACACCTACTAACATAGCTGTGAACGTGCCAACACAGATTCCTCTAGCTACACCAGAAAGATTTTCTGGGGACCCCAATAAGGTTCAGGTTTTTCTCACACAGGTGGAATTACATTTTACGTGTCGTCCCAGTGCCTTTCCGGACGCACAATCTAGAATTGCATCCCTTATATCATATCTGAATGTGATGCAGCTACTTGGGCAGTGCCATTAGTCCGATTAGACAGTCCCCTTTTGTATAATTGGCGTTGTTTTGTAGAAGAATTTGTAAAGGTATCTGCAGACAAAGAGTTACTAGAACTACGTCAAGGAAACAAAGACTTGATAACGTATTTGTCACACTTCAACCGGTTAGTAGTTGAAACCGCTTGGCCAGAGGAAAAAAGGGCAGCAGTATTTTATCAAGGGCTGAAAGACGAACTGAAAGACATATTGGCCCAAGTTGAACCGCAACCAGAAACTTGTACTGATTTAATTAATCTAACCCTGCGGATAGATCATAGACTCTCAGAGAGAAAAGGAGTAAGGAAAAAATGGGAAAAACCCAACTGGCGAATGGAAAGGTCCAGACACCTTCAGTTGTCCTCAGATCCTATTATATAACCAATGGATATCGGAACTGTTCGCCCATCATTGACCAAAGAGGAGAAAGACATGCGACAAAGAAATGGGCAGTGTCTGTATTGTGGAAAGAAGGGTCATTTTGTAAAGGAATGTCAAAAGAAACCCAAAGGTAAAATTGATCCAGCATTTGTGACAAAGAAAAAGATAGCGATTGCTTTGGAAAATTCACAGGAAAACTAAAGTGCCCAAAAAAAACGAAGGGGACCTCTTGGGCAAATTGACAATCCCTTCAGTGTGTTCTTGCACAAATCGCTATGTCAAACATTTTCGAATTTGAGTACAACTGACTGTACAGGGAAAAATACATAATGTACAAGTTCTAATTGATTCAGGGGCAACAGGAAATTTTGTGGACCAACAAACTGCAATAGATTTACATATACCCAGTGTCAAGAAAAAGGTTCCTGAAGTTGTTTATGCAGTTGATGGTAGTGAATTGGCAGGAGGCCCCATTACTAAACAAACCTTACGAATACAAATGATTTGCAAAGATGATGAGAATCTGAACCACTGTGAGATAATTCGCTTCGATATAATCCAAGCACCCCAATATGGTTTTATCTTAGGAATTCGGTAGTTATTGTTACACAATCCATGCATAGACTGGCGCAACCAGGTTTTGCGTTTTTCTTCTTCTTCTTGTTCAAAAAAAGTCTTCAACCAAGATGAGACAAAGAAGGAAATCTTCAACAATCTATTGCTACTGCAGTCGAGAAGGAAATTGAGCTGCCACCACAGTATTCAGAATATACTGACGTTTTCTGTGAAAAGAAAGCGAGCTCCTTACCACCTCACAGGCTGTACGACTGCCAGATCAATCTTGTACCAGGCGCCAATATACCAAATTGTAGAATCTATGCATTATCAGAGAAAGAAAATCAAGTCCTACGAGAATACCTTGATCAATGCTTAGCCAACGAGCTAATTCGGCGATCACGATCTCCAGCGGCTTCTCCACTGTTTTTCGTCCTCAAAACTAATGGCGAATTGAGACCTGGCATTGGCTTTAGAGCGATAAACAAGATCACTGTTAAAAATAAATATCCACTACCTCTCATACCAGTCTTGTTAGACCAGGTGAAATCTGTTGTTATTTATACCGAACTTGACTTACGAGGTGCTTATCACCTAGTTTGAATTCGAGAGGGAGATGAATGGAAAACGGCTTTTAAAACTCGTTATGGTCTCTTTGAGTATCTAGTGATGACGTTTGGTCTATGTAACGCTCCAGCAGCTTTCCAATATTTCCTAAACGATGTTCTGAGAGAATACCTCGACATCTTTGTCATAGTTTATATTGACGATATATTGATCTATTCAAACTCTGAAGAAATACACGAAGAACATGTAAAAAAGGCATTACAAACTCTACTAAACCATTATTTGTTTTGCAAATTAAGTAAATGCGAATTTCATACCAAAGAAGCTGAATTTTTGGGAGTCATTTTAACACCTGACGGCATGCAAATGACTGAAAGAAAAATTCAAGCAGTATCAGAATGGCCCACCCCAAAATCAGTACATGACAGCCAATGTTTTTTGGGTTTTGTGATTTTTTATAGATGCTTCATCCATCACTTCTCCCAAAAGGTGGCACCAATTACCAAACTGCTAAGGAAAAAGGCCGTCTTCAACTGGTCCCAAGAGACAGGAAGCATTTCAAGACTTAAAAAAGGCTTTTACTTCAGCTCACATTCTAGCTCATCCTAATGTGGAGGAACCATTCATTGTGGAAGCCGATGCATCCGAGGTCGCTGTTGGGACCATCCTATCCCAACGTCACCAAGAAACTGGACAATTGCACCCCATAGCGTATGTGTCAAGAAAACTGAATGAAGCAGAACAAAATTACACCATAGCAGAAAAAGAATTACTAGCAATTCGCAATGCTTTCAAGAAATGGAGGCATTATTTATTGGGAGCAAAACACACCATAACTGTATACTCTGATCATAGAAACTTACAATTTATGAGCTCCGCCAGACTACTAACTCCCAGGCAACTGAGATGGATTCTGTTCTTTGCAGAATTTGATTTCATAGTGATTTTTAGACCAGGAGTAGATAATCTTAAGGCAGACGCATTGTCTAGGCAAGATTCTTCGATCACACATACTGAACAAAAACCCATGTCTATTATAACGCCTTCAAAATTGTTGTGTTTAATAGCGCCGAGAAGTTCTTTGATCTTATTCGTAATCATTTTCACATCACCAAGTGGCAAGAGTGGTTACAGCAAGACACCAAAAGGTCCATTCAACAAGGCCTACCTCAACACGAATCTTGAGTAATCCTGCCCACTGAGGAGTTAAGAGAGACAGCTTTTTATCGGTTGCATAGTCATCCTCTGGCAGGTCATCCAGGTCCTCAAAAAACACTATAACTCATGAAAAGGGATTTTTGGTGGCCTACATTCATTCATGACTTAAAACAAATGCTACAATCATGTGAAGTATGTGCAAGATGCAAAAGCAAACATAGCAAGCCCAAAGGTCTATTGATACCACTACCCTTTCCCAATCATCCATGGGAACATATCTCTATGGATTTTATTGTAATTGTATTGTGTTGTATTGTAATCGTATTTATATAGCGCTTACTACCCCTGACGAGGCATTGAAGTGCTTTTCGGTGAGTAGCACGCTACTCTGGAACCCAACAAGAATTAGTGATGGATTAGTATTGTGAAATAATGAGTACAGTTTTAGTATTATTATGAGTTAATTTGAGCCACGGATATGAGAGTTTGTTAGTTACATTGACTGGAGTAATGGAGGGGTGGAGGAGGAAAGAAATCCAGAAGTGTTAATTGGGAGTATATCCTTCATTTACTCAACCCAAAGGCTTGGGATGAGTAAAGGGGGATGGAGGAGGGAAGAGTATGGGGAAGGGTTAGGGAGAGCATAGTAGCAGGGTGAGATAAATACGGGAGAATTTAGTAGGGTTGTGTGGGAGGTCACGGTAGTAGAGTGAGGTTTGGTGAGTTAGATGTGGAAGCAGAGGGAAGAGCTTAGGCAGAGTTATTTAGGAGATGAAAGTAGTAGAAAGGATTTGGGATGAGTCAGAGTGAGAATGGAGGATAGTTTGAGAGAGACATGACATATGATGATGGGTAGGTAAGTGTGATAAGATGAGAGCAGGAATTCATAGATATCTAGTATAACAACCCACCCAGGAGCCATGCAATGACCCACGAACATTCCAAGCACAGAAACAACATATACACATACATACATACATATATATACATAAACACATACACTGGTATTCCTCAATTAAAGCAATTTACAACCATTTTAATGGAGGTGGATAGTCTTACCAAATATGCTAATTTCATTGCCTGTAAAGGTCTCCCACCTCTGACACCTTAGCAACTATCATCTTAGAAAACATTGTTCGTCTTCATGGACTTCCAAGAGTCATCCTCTGTGATAGAGAAACACAATTGTCTGCATGTTTTTGGCAGCAATGGTGCAAGGCTTTACAAACTGATTCAACTTTATCCACTAGTTATCATCCGCCAACGGATGGTCAAACAGAGAGATTAAACCAAACTCTAAAACAATACTTACGATGTTATGCAGCAAAGTCTCCTACAACCTGGCTGGATCTTTTGTGGCTTGCAGAACTGACTTTTAACAACTCTCACCACTCTTCAATAAACTCAACTTCTTTCAGTGGTTTATATGGGCGTCATCCGCACATTTTGCCAGTTACGCTATCTGTTTCTACTCAAACCACGCCAGAAGTCATGGACATGTTAACACACAAGAAAAAGGTACATTCACAATTGCAAACAAATCTACACCAAGCAAAAACAAAATATAAAATGCAATATGACAAAAAACACCAGCCTGGTCCTCAGTATACAGACAAAGATAGAGTTTGGTTGTCCACGAAAAACTTTGTATTAAAAAATTAAAATATGTTTCATCCAAAATTCATAGGGCCCTAAGAAGTTCTGTGACAAGTGAACCCAGTAACATATAACCTAAAGTTGCCATCGTCCTTGAAAATTCATCCGGTGTTTCACACTTCACTTCTTAAACCTGCTTCGCCCTCAAGTGTCACACAACCTGCTCCTCTATTAGTCCAAGGTCATTGGGATTATGAGGTGCGATCTATCTTAAACTCCAGATATCGTGGGTCTTCCCTTAGGTACTTAGGCCCTGATTCTCACCCTGGCGGTAATTACCGCCAGGGCGGAGGTCGGCGGTAGCACCGCCAACAGGCTGGCGGTGCTCCGCCGGGCATTCTGACCGCGGCGGTACAGCCGTGGCCAGAAGCGGAAAGCCGGCGGGGTACCTCCGACTTTCCGCTGCCCGTCTGAATCCTCCATGGCGGCGGAGCGCGCTCCGCCGCCATGGGGATTCAGACACCCCCTACCGCCATCCTGTTCATGGCGGCTCTCCCGCCATGAACAGGATGGCGGTAGGGGGTGCCGCGGGGCCCCTGGGGGCCCCTGCAGTGCCCATGCCAATGGCATGGGCACTGCAGGGGCCCCCGTGAGAGGGCCCCGCAAAGTATTTCAGTGTCTGCTTTGCAGACACTGAAATACGCGACGGGTGCAACTGCACCCGTAGCACCTTCCCACTCCGCCGGCTCAATTCTGAGCCGGCATCCTAGTGGGAAGGTTGATTTTCCCTGGGCTGGCGGGCGGCCTTTTGGCGGCCGCCCGCCAGCCCAGGGCAAATGTCAGAATCACCGCCGCGGTCTTTCGACCGCGGTGCGGTGTTCTGACGGCGGTACCTTGGCGGACGGCCTCCGCCGTCCGCCAAGGTCAGAATGACCGCCTTAGTGTCCTGGAAAGGATACGGACCGGAAAATGACTCCTGGGGGCCTGCAAGACATGTCCATGCACCACGTTTGGTGCAACGCTTTCATCTCCTCTATCCTGATAAGCCGGGTCCTGGACCGCGCTTAGGAGAGGAATAAGGAGTGTAATGTCAGGAATAAGGCTGTGCGCGGTCCAGGTCCTGCCTGAAACTCTGCTGTGTGTATTTGCGGCGCTTCATGCACACCACTTGTCATCCCTTCATGTTCTAAAAGTGGTCATCAGCATTGCCTGCCCTGTGGTAACGCTCATGTAGCTGCAGGGTCAGGACATTGGTGGACAAGATGCACTTAATAGTGATATTCTATGAAGGGACTACAATTCTCAGGTTTTTAGAGGCAGCGGCCATCTTGGGGTGTGGCAGGCTTATAAAGCCCTGCCACACCCAAGCACACTGCTCACTATTTTGAAGACTTCAATGCAGTCACACCTCGTGGGGGTTCCTCTGAAGAAGAGCAGATTTCCTGCATGGCAGATTGACAGCAAATCGGAGTATCCTTGTTTCCATGGTGAATTCAGATACGAGTATGTCGTACTCATAGCTGTAAGGTCTTGATGAGCCCAATCTTGAAGGAAGTGGTTACTTCCAAAAAAAACAGCGCCTCTTAGCACAACGAGCAAATAGTTTCCAGTTCTAAGAGTAAAGCGGCCTTGGCGCGACGATCAAAGCGCTTCGGATCACAGGAGTAAAGTGCCCCTTAGCACAACGAGCAAAGCGCTTCAGGCCACACGTGTAAAGCGTCCTTGGCAAGATAATCAAAGCGTTTCAGTCCACATGATTAAAGCGCCCTTGGCACGACAATCAAAGCGTTTCAGTCCACATGAGTGAAGCGCCCTTCGCACGACAATCAGAGCGTTTCAGTCCACATGAGTAAAGCACTCTTGGCATGACAATCAAAGTGTTTCAGTCCACATGAGTAAAGCGCCCTTGGCACGACAAGCAAAGCGTTTCAGTCCACATGAGTAAAGGGCCCTTGGCATGACAATCAAAGTGTTTCAGGCAACATGAATAAAGCGGTCTTGGCACGAGGATCAAAACGCTTTAGTCCACATGAGGAAAAGCGGCCCCTTAGCACAATGAGCAAAGTGCTTCAAGGCACAAGAGTAAAGCGCCCTTGGTACGACAATCAAAGCGTTTCAGGCTACATGAGTAAAGCGATCTGGGCACGAGTACCAAAACGCCTCAGGCCATATGAGTAAAGCGTCCTTGGCATAACGAGCATAGCGCTTCAGACAAAGCAAGTAAAAGCGATCTCTGGTACAATGAACAAAGCGCTTCATGTATGATGATCAAAGCACTTCATGAACAAGCAAGGCGCTTCTGCCCAATTAACAAAACGCTTCAAGTTCAATGAGTAAACTTTCAGGCCTAGGTAGTAAATGTGAAAACGTTTCAGAGATAAGCAAATTATAGTTTCATTGTTTTTTGGGAAGCATATGTGAGATACATATTTAAGTCTTTGAGAATTTCTAGGCTGAGATCAAACGTTTATCTTATGAATGAATAATTGTTACATGATTGATATTTAGAGTATGACCATAGTCCAAAGCTCTTGCCATCTATAGGTTTAGAAGTTAGTTTGTTCTTGTTCCATGATTCAAAGAAGGGCCTATGCCCAATTCACAAAGGGTCTCAATCTGATATCACTGAGACACCTTTATTCAAGAGTCTATTGGTGAGTTATACTGTTATGAATGAATGTATGTATATTTGTTCTGTTTCTTTTCAGATCTCTCTCCCTGCAGTTCCCTACCCTAATTCCCTTCCCCCCGCCTAGCTTCATCATAACTCGGTGCTATAATAGCCTTCTGAGTTGGTGACGCTGGGAGGTGGGCCTTTTGTTCAGCAGCCTGCAGATCCCAAGGAAAGAGCACTGTGACACTTCCGGTTCTGATATAGAATGAAAAATGTCCAAGCTTTTGTGGAGGAAAGTTTAAATTCTATTAAGGACACAGAGGCGAAGATTATCCCTCCCTCATACTCTGATAGTATTACCCGCCCAACAATGATTTATTTCAGTTAATGTTCTTTGGGTGGATTCTTCCTCTTACAGGTCAGTTTTTTTTCCTCTCTGAGGTTTTTTTACTATAATGTAATGTTGTTTGTGGCTGATTTTGTTCTGATCTTGATTTTGATTAGGTTATCACATTGATTTTCTTTTGCTTACAAACTGATGATGTATTCTTGTGGGATTGTTTTTCTTGCATGAATCTGTTTCAGTGTTTCTGATCACTTCTTTATTTCTTAGGAGGTGATTCCAAAGGTGATTGAGATCGTGAGTTCCTTACCTTTCTTCAGTGAAGAAGCGGAAGGACTGCGCACGTCAGCTACTTATATACACCCTATTATGGACAGTGGATTGGTTTACTGGTTGCCATGGTTATGTGTTAGCATCATGGGACTTGAAGTTTTAATGTTTTTTGTCATGGTTGAACTTTGAACTTGCTGATAGTAATAAAGAGAAGAAAGGACAGCATAATCCTCATCTCCGTGTCCTTAATAGAACTGAAACTTTCCTTCACGAAAGCTAGGAAATGTTTCATTCACTGCTACATGCCACAAAAAGATCTCAAAACTCTTAAGTCACTGGTGCCATGCAGAATTGACTACTGTAACTCTCGATTGGTCTTTCCAAAATTCATCTCCATCCTCTTAAATCAATCCCATATTGGACAGCTTATTTAGTCGATGGGACAAAAAGGAATGACCATACAGTATGTTCAGAGGTCAACTGGGTTACCTTGCCTTGACATCCACTCCACGCTACCTGAGTAACAAACTTAAGTTAGGGGGGCATTGGTCCATCACGGAATGCTGAAACACTGCTGCTTGAACACCCTGACCTTTGAAAAAGAAATATTTATGGACCGATCCTTCTGAGAATGTGCAACCACACTATGGAACTCCTTACTTCCGTACCTTCGATGGTCTTCTTCAAATCTGCGCTGAAAGCCCTTCTCTTTCAGAGACATTTTATTTAACCTCTCCTCCCCAGTTATCACCTCTCTGGTTTAGTCTCCACACTGATTGGTGCCTTGAAGCTTACCTCTCTACCTCGATTTCATTAGACTCCGTCTCCTACCAGTCTTCGTCCTGTTACTCAATTTGTTATGAATGCTGTAATGTATATGTGTCTTTGCTTATTTTAACCTACCAATAGGTGCAGTAAATATAATCTTGCGTCGTATATAATGTTCTATTGCTATAGTAAAGCGTTCTAACTCATTTTGGTAAAGTCCGCGCTACATAAAAAAAAAAAACATCGCTCGTCCTCCTTCGACCACTGCTCCACGCACCACCCCAGTGCCAAGTGAATAAAACCCCTCAATTTAAAGTAACCTTTCTTAAGTCATAGACAAGCAGAGACCGCAGCCAATTTACACTGTACGAAAAAAAGAAAACGCTCACACTCCTTAAAACAATCAGAACTTCGGGATTCTGTGTGATGTTCTACGATTGGCTGCGGTGCGTTAGATGCACCAATCCTAGGTCGTTTTAAAAATGAGCGGTACCACCCCCTCACAGACTTCTCTGGAAGATGCTCTGGTCTTGGGATTGGTTGCTCTGCTACCCGGAAGTGCTAGTATCACGGACAGTCTCCATCCGTTTAAAGAGCAGCACGGTGCGACAGTAATTAGGTTGCTTTCACGGCACATCCGTGTAAGTAGCAATGTGGTCGCTTTATGTTATGAATTCATTTACATTTTTTCTTAATTTTTAAAGCGGTTTTTAGCGCCTTCAGTACCCATTTCAGCTTTCAGAGTGACAGAACACTTAAAGCAATTATTGGTCAAACGGCACAAAAATTATGAATTATGGGGTGAAATTGATAGTGCTCAATATGTAGGCCATACGAGCTTAAATTTCGTGTTCTTTTAATTATATCGTAAACTATTGAAAGCTCAAACATAATGTTTCCGCTTATGTCTGTTATATGTATGTATGTGTGCTTATATGACATACATTCGTGTGTTTATACTTCAGAATATCACGTTATATTCACGAGCCTTTTATCTCTAAATCAATGGGATTTGAGTCTCAGTAACTTAAAGCGCCTAACCTCGACTTAAAACGTTTTTGGTATGTGCCTTAAGGTCTTGTTCGCATCCAATGTAGACAGAGAGATTTTCACGATAAAGAAGTGTATAAATTACATACTACCTGACAAACCTACTGAAAACCACCAGTTCTACTTTTCTATATAAGGAAAGTAAAACATAAACAGAACGCCTCCCGAATGACTAAGCAGAGGCAACATCTTTTCTTACTGTGCGCGCACACAGAAACATGTAAGCAGTCTCCAGCTTTGGGATCTTTTATAGAATAGGAATGTAACGCAAAACCAGTGCTTTAGATACCATATCGAAGCACGTGTGAACATCAGTTGTATTGTGTTTTTTCCACTTGCAGATTGCACAGCCTGAAGGCCCACATTTTGGTCAATATGGCTGAAAGCGGTTCGGGAGGAAATAGGAGACATCCTCAGAACATGCAAGGCCTCCTTCAAATGGCCATTGAAGCTGGAGCAGACGATCAAGATGCTGGCGTGGCCAATGAAATGTCCGAAGAGGTATAGTAAGCCTGTAGTTTGTATGAAAGGCTTTTTTTTTAAACGTGGACTCCACGCAGGCTTTCTGAGTTATTTCACGTACATGGCTGAATATAGTTTTTTAGGGAACAGTTAACTTTTTGGAAATGTTTGATCGAGCAATCCTTGATGGCAGGTGAATCTTTTTCTCGGTCAATCGGGTGTGGTGGCGCACAGCTTGTCCAAATCTGTGTTTGTTAAAAGTGCACCGTACCCAACGGTGAAAGTGCAGATGTGTTCTACTGTAGAACTTGAAGGCCTGATTGTTTTAGCTGGTCTGCTGCATACTGTGGCTATCGCACGCCCTTTCAGTAATTGTTGAGATGCACGATCAGTGGCAGATGTTTGCTGATGTGGCAGGGCTTGTGGTTCACAGCCAGCTTCTTAGATTCTAGTAGTCCTGATTTTTTTTAGCTTGGAGCTTTTGTGACTTCATGTTGACCAATAAAAGGCATGTGGACTTCTTTCTAAGCTAACAAAGGTGCAATTTTTTTTATCCCGTTTACTGACCATCCCAGAGGAGGAAGTGGCTTCAAGAAGCGATGAGCAACGCCTTCCAGGGGCAGGTGGATGAGGTTCAACAGATGAAGGATTGCCTTGCAGATCTAAGGGGAGGGGCTGAGGGAGGAGACGAGGAGGCTAAAGATCCGCAGGAAGAAGAGGAGAGAAAGGAGCGAGCCCTGGAAATGCTGGCAGACTTGTGTGAGAATCTGGACAACGCTGCTGGTAGGTGGATACGTATTCACTGTCCCCTGGACAAGGATTTACGACTACACCTAAGTGATAGCCAGTACCACTGGAACTATGCAGCAAGAGAAGGCCAAATTATCCAGCAGGGTTGAGTAAATTATGCAGCAAGAAAAAGCAATTTATGTGGTGTAATGCAGCACATTTTGTAACAGTAAGCATTATGTTGTCATTTTTGAACTTGGTCACGCTGTCTGGGCACTGGTTGGACCTCATTAGTGTCATTTTAGCATCCAAAAATAGAAATAAGCAGTACAAAGGTGACCAGTCAAGCTTGCAGAGGGTCTTTGATGTTGCTGCACCTTTAGTAACTATTCAATTGTTTGGGCTATAACATTTTTTAATGGTTTAAATCAGCAGGGTTTGCAGCAAATTATGTATTATGTGGCAAAAATGGCAAATCTATAATTATGTGAAAATTGCCGCAGATGCACAATCGTATTATACCAGTGGCCCTCACGATAGCCAACCAATTTTGTCATAATATATAGTCTGAATGCTGCATGGTGAACTCATGTAGCTGGCCACAGAACATGAACATGACTAAACCAGACATTTAGAATCTGCAATCTACAGTCATGGAAGCATTCTTATCAAATTTAATATTCAGGTGTTTCTTTTGGATTGACTCCTCCTCTAAGCCATAATCATGATGGCTGCTTGTGCCTGTATTCATTAATAATATTATTTAAGTGTTATGGTTTTCACTCTCTACTATGAAGTCAGATTGGTAATTTTGCAGGCTATGGTTAGCGTTGAAGTGATCTTGGAGTTCAATATAGACTGCTTTTTTTAGTGATCTTGCAAATGAATAGTAACTGATTTATGGGCTGGTAGTTGGCAAAGTCATCGGGGTCTAGTGTAGGTTTCTTTAGGAGTGGGGGAATTTGGCCAGACTTGAGAGCTTTTGGGAAGATGCCTTCAATGAGGGAGGCATTGACAATGGTAAGTCCGGATAAGAGAGCTTTGATTAAGGACGATGGTAAGATGTTATCATCATAAGAAGTGGGAAGTGGCCTTTAAGGATTTGAGTATGTCAGCCAGATCTGGGGGATATAGGGCTTTGGAGGCTGACCATTGTGGGATTCTACATGAAAGGGTGGGTAGCTGTAAGAGATGAGATGAAGCAGGCTTGGTGTTTTTGATTCGATGTTGGTTCTTCTGTATTTTTTCATTGAAGAAGTTGATAGCCTTGCACCTTTCTGTGGTGTGAGGGGAATAGCTGGGCCCTGCTTGTGGCTGATATGGTGGTTAACTGTCTTCAACAGTGTTCTGCCTCTGTTTGTGACTTCATTTGGTGGCTACATTGTTGATGATATTGTACTTTACTTTTGCTGATGTGATAAACAGTCTGTGTGTTGTTAGGAGGGCCTTCAGTTACAAGGGATCCTCAGGAGTTACGTTTTCTTCCATTTTCCTTGCTGTCTGCAGATGTATGGTTTACTGTCAGCAGTGTCTTTAGAATACCAGAGTGCTGAAGGCTTTGGCTTGTATTTGCATGCTGTAATTGGAGCATGGACATTCACATAGCTTTCCAAAAAATATTGAAGTTGTTTAGAACAGTGTTGGCGTCAGACGTGTGGCTGATGATGTAAGAGATGAGTTCAAGCATTAGAAGATCTGTAGAGAAGTCTTTGAAGGATCTGAAAGGTTTCATCCTCTGTTTTGGGTTCACCTTAAATTTTCGGTAGCATAGTGAGCTGAGAGATAAGAATGGCAAGGTGGTCAGTCCAGTGCAACGGTATAGGAGGTTGGTGTTTCATTTCTGGTGAATTTGCGGTGTCAACACTGAGGATGTGGCCTTTGGAGTGTGTTGATTGTGTGGTATAGTAAACCACATTCACTGCATTGATGTGGTTGAAGAGGGTGGCTCTTGTTTTTTTGAGTTTGCATTGTCTTAGAGGTTGAATTCACCCAAGACGGTGGTGTGGGCATGTTGGATGGACCAGATGATAAGGAGATCTGAGAATTCATCAATGAAGTTGTTGTTCTGCATGGGAGGCATGTAGATAAGATGGAAGGTGGCGATCTGAGTTACAGAGAGAGGGAAATGGCATGTCAGCATCTCCATGGAGTTGATTGTTACTTGCTTACGTAGTGTGCAGGACCAGGAGGACTTATGGATGACAAAGAGGCCCCCTCCCTCCCTTCTCATGTGCATGGTCCAAACCACGGATGCTGTAGCCCGGGTGAAGGACATCTAGGATGTGCAAGTGGGGTGAACTTTGCTTCTGTGATGAAGAGGGTGATAGGTGATGATGTCTGCAGTGTATTGTGTGTGGAGTATTACAGAACAAGCATTAATGAGCATGAGTTGGAATGTGTGTTTGGTAGTTTTAATGGTGTGAGGTTGGGTCTGTGTGTTCTGCGAATTCTATGTGAGTGCCTGGGTTGTCTACACCCCGGTGTGATTAAGGGGATTGGCAGTATGGGATGCTGGGTGAAGCAAATTATTATATCTTACATTTTTAGTTTCAGAGGAACAGGTGTTCTGGCCCAAGCCCTTCCTGGCCCTAAAAGGCACAAACAGGCAAATGCTATTGTTTTGTCACAGGTTTGTCTGTGTCCACCCTGAAAAGTTGATTGAAGTAGGGTGAAGGCAAGAAATAATGTTGCTTTGTGTGCAGATGGATGATGGTAAATACCGTCATTGTACTTCATGTGCAGATAGCTGAAGGAAAATGTCATGTGCAGATCGACAATGGAAATACATTCATATCCCTTCCTGTGCAGATAGATGATGTGAAATGAAGTCCTCTTGCTTGTCTTCTTTTAAAGATGTTTTTGGTGGAATGCCAGTAATGTCACTTCCTGTGCAGATGAATGACGAGAAATCCAGTGATGTCACTTCCAGTGCAGATGAATGATGGAGAATAATGCGGTTATGTCATTATAGGGCATGACATTAATTGGTGTGTAATATCAAGACTAAACAGTTTTTTTCACTCTGTGCAAAATCATGTTGCTACACTCTTTAATATACTTTACATTTCAACTACATTAAATTGTGTTAAAGATTTACAGAAGACACATTTTGCTGTTTAGTAGGATATGCACACGTATCTTTGTAAACCCAATACACGTTTTTGTAACAATAGTGTTTATCAAGGCCTGGGAGAGGCATATTGAATGATGATATTGTGAGAGCAGAGATGAAATTTAACTGTATTATTTCTCAACACGAAGGGAGCACAGCTTCATAGGTTTTGCAGTACTCATCTCTGATTTATGATGATGGTTCAACGGGGTTCAAATCATTCAATGTGCAGTGCCTTTCTTTCAATTCCCTTTGCCCTTCTCTGATCACACACACATTATGTATGTCTTTTTTGTTGTCCCTTAGCCCCACAGATAGCTGTTTTGCTAATTGGTGTGTATCTCCTAAGTGTGGGTGCTTCTGCTTTTAGGTGTTGTGTGCTTATGATGTTACTGCGTGTCATATTCATGTGGACATTGGGTATGTGGCATTTATACCCATTTTAAGTAATTACTGCCATGCATAACCCACAAAGAATACTGAGGTCCTGGAAAAAGGGCACATCACTTCCTGTTCTCTCTCTTCATTCACACTGCTTCAAATTCTACTCTTCTCTTGCACACCACTTTCCTCTTTGCATTCTTTCATTTATTCACATGCTTTAATGTTTCCCATCATCTGACAGCACTATTAAACAGGAGCTACTACAGTGGCACGCTAATCTCATTTGCTACTTTTCAGATCCTGCTGGCTGAAAGTTCTACCTTCAGAAGCCATGTTAAATTATTTCCCCCAAACGTAATTAATGTATACTCATTTTAAGTACAGGTTATACATTTCCAGTAAAATATTTAATTTGAATACATATGGTTTTTCAGTGATCTTTAATTTTTGAGTCCAGTACACTTAGACTTATACATATTAATGACATTTTGAGCAGCCCTGCAGTGTGCAAGACTATTTAATGTTTCCAAGTAACCTTTCACACAGCCTATTGCGTTGGGGGCAGGGTCTTCATATGAGTCCAGAGCCATTCAGGTTGGAAGTAAGTTCTTTATTTCATGCTAGGCCCATAGGTTACAGCAACAGCAGGTAGGTCCTGTTATGACGTCATCTTCCCTTTATCAGTCTCTGTCTTCTTAGACTCCATGCCACAAACCAGCATTGTATTAAATCATTCATTCTCAGCATTCTAGACACCACCTCAGACACACAGGGCATGGGGACACACATGATGCTGTACACTCCCCCCAGTTATTCCCTGTGCATACTGTAATGGAACAAACATTCATAACCACTAAATCTCTACATGTCTAGCTTAGAATTTTCTCACAACAACAACCTGTTAAATTGTCCAATACCCTTGTAGACTCATAAAGACAAAAAATAGCAGTCAGCAGAAACTCTGAAACAGGTCAAGACATAATACTCCCCATACCTCATGTCAAACAAAGAAATGCGATAACTAGGTTGTAACTTCCATTTCACAAAGATCCAGAACATGCAAGACCTTTAACATGATGACCTATTAGTACATGCCTGCATACTCACAATTACACTATGCAACATTTATGCATGCAGGCCAGGTAGTCACAGACACTCAATTATGTGACAGCCGGGGCACAGAACTCATCAACTTCCTTGGACAAAGGGTTTCCTCATCGTCCCTAAGTCTACACAATCAAGACATTAACAAAAAACAGAAAGTTTAACCCTATGTCATCTTAGCTAAAACCTCCCTTGACCAGACTCCAATACAAAACGTGCCCTCACAAAAACACTAATACACAGTCCCTAAACGTCCACATCACACTGCTAAAATATGCAGGTTACACAGACACAACAAACTACTACACTTTCTCCTTCATCCACAAGCAACATTCATAATTCCATAAGAACACTTTGCACTATGCACCTGCACACAAAAATGCAGCCCAGCACACTAAAACGCCAAACAACCGATCACACAAGCTGGCTAGACCAACATGCCTTAGAACCAGGCCAAAGAAAGCATCTAAATTGCACCCAGTACCACACCCTATGAAAATTCCACCAGAAATCAATGACAACGGCCTCCGTTATCAGCATAAAGTTATACTGAATAGTCATTGACACAACTTAACAATGGAACACTAGAGCAGTCCAGCACTACAACCATTTACTGCAGAAGTCAGGACATCTTTAAAACACAATGATGGCAGCCTTAAGGAGTCTCATACTGAAAAGTTACTGACACAACCCAACAGTCAAACAATAAAGGAGCTCAACAATACAGCCATTGACTCCCGACCATGTCAGCAGGTACAGGAGTACTAACCTACCACACAATAGAACTACATGAAACCCTACCTCTGGCGACGTGGTCCTTCTTTTCTTCCACATAATACCCATTGGGTTCTCCCTGCACAAACGGGCACTACTCTTGTCCAGCTGCTTCTCTTTAGGGTACTCCCCACATACATTCCACAGAGTACTACACTTCCCCAACTTTGCAAACCATGGAGTACTTTCCCAAATTACCGTTAGCGAACAGGTACTTCTCTTTCCCTAATTTGTACCAACACACACTTGTGTACTGCACTCTTATCTCTTGTGACCGGGGACTACTTTTCCTCACATCTGCAACACTTGGACACGCACAACAGCATGTATCTCAACAACACCACTCAGAACCATACTAAAGTCTCTTCCGCAAACTGCTAACTAGATTCCATATGGAGTGAATAGTAAATGTGCACACAGTACTCCGAAACATCCTACAGGTCGATAATGTAAAGTTCCCAACCTGTCTCTTGCAGTACTTAACATTCAGCTCACCACAGCTATTAACATAAACTGCAGTTTCAGGGATGTGGAATTCCTGTAGCCCGACACACGGGACATATTGGTCAACAGCAACAAGTTTTCATGTTTATTTTGTCTTTGGGACAAGTAGGCGTAACCCCCTGCAGCACAAACCCTTTAGCTGCCATTTTACAGAGAAGGGAACTGTCTGCAGTTGGGGTAATATGTGTGTCAATTTGTTAATACTGTTCGAACTTGTATTTTTATGGTTCATTAATGAAAATCCTTCATTATTAGGGTGCGCGCTGTATATGTACATTTTAAGGTCACACTGCATTACTTACAGGGGTTCTAGAAAGAAAAAAAAGTGTACACTCATGTTTGCAAAGTTTAACAATATGAGGCTAAGTATAATGATCCCAGAATGCTCTCTGATTATATGCAAATGTTTGCAAAAGCTTGATGATTCTTTGCTTTCAAAATAAAATGTTCAGAAACAAATGCAAGTAGGAAAAAAACATTTCACTGATATGGAATGTTAGGTGCTATTTTTTTGAAGCGTCATTTAGTAAAATGTGTTGATGCATGCTAGTATTTCCAAAAAATATTCCTAATGGAAAATCAGTGTACCATTTGCAACAAGATTATGGGAAGCATGAAAATAAACAAGCACTGGGAAAGCCAACCTATCCAACATATTTTGTGAGTCTTTTGGTTTTGTCAGTGTGTGTCTTGTTTTGACATGGCTTTTGTATCACTTTATTGTTGTAGGAGCTGCCAGGCCCTCACCACTGTAACAAACACTGGTAAAAAGACAAAAAGGTTTTTGGTCTCAAAAAGCACACATTGCCACCAGTGGCGTAACAAAGGGTAGTCAGCCCCCTCTAGGGGGTCCCCTCAGCACAGCACCAGCCCTGAGTGAGTCTGGGGGATGCATATTCTTTATAGGGAGGGCCCCCTCCAGTTTTGTTACACCACTGATTAGCACAGTAGTTCATGGCACTGAAAAAAACTACTTTATGTTTGAATATGCTCTTTGTAAAAGAGCAGAATGTGATCACTCACAGTAAATCCAGCCAATATGTAGAGAGAGAGAGAAATAGAATTTTAATAAAAATAAAATGTCTTTTTTAACACCAGACCTAACTGGGGACCTCATTCTTAAAGGAAGTCACTAAAGTGCACCCATGGTATATGTCTTTAAATTAGTAGTTTCCATAAATTAACCAGAACTTACAGAAGTAGACCAGGAAATCGTACTCCTAGAAAATATTTGTGAACTGTATTTTAGCATGAGCAAATATGCATGTGTAGATTTGCTGATATGAAAATCTGTTGAGTGTTTACAAGTTCAATTTCACTCCAACCACTTTTTTCCACAACCCTGGAAGAACTTCTACTTCTGCCATTGTCAGGAGTAAATTTCCAACCTTTCTCATTATGGGGAAAGATTAGAGAAGAGCTGGTGACTCAAAGGCATTACAGTCCTGGAACTATTGCTTACTGCTTTCTCCAGTCCCAGTATGTAAATCTGCGGAAAAGTGGCAATAAAAGGAAATCAGAGAGGCTTTTATCAGAGCTCTTACATAATGAGATTGCTGCCATAATTTGTCGTCACACTACATGGCACCAATGGGACAAGTAGATTTTCTTACAGAACAAGTAGATTTAGGAAGCAACCTGTCCCATGGACAAGTAGATATTTAATTAAATTCCACACCCCTGCAGTTTCCAAACAACAGAAGTCAAGTCTACACGGAAACTTACTAACCCAACACATGCATTGCAATTAAGATGAATATGGCTTGTGTTAATACGCAAGAAGCACCAACCAAAATGTTCCCCAACCTAATAGACCTCACAGCTAGTAGGAAACATTTCCACTTCTTAAAAGAAGCACATATTCATTAAAATGTCATGGCTGCTAAATAGCCTCCCGATATTTAATTGCATGTCCTATTTATCGCAACTGGACAAATGCCAAGCATGCATTGTTTCAACTTCCCATACCTTCGGGGCACAGTATACCCTCAAACCACACTCTCATGTCTACCGCCCCTGCCGTTGGAGGTAGTCCTACATCTTTCTAAAGTGACCAGAATGCATATGATCGTCTTTGTGCAACATTTCCAGATATGCCCCTATCAGACACCAGCTTGATACCATGCTTCATGATGTAAAGGTCTGCATAACCATCACCTACACTGGGATATCCAGACCTGGAATTCAGCACATTGATGAAGGTCTCTGAAAAGCAAGTTGCCTTGCTATGCCCCCAAACACCACGCCCTCTTCTTCCTGCTGCCTAGAGGTAAGTCCCCATGTACCTGTTGCTTTGTAGACCTCTGTCTGTTGCCTTGACTACAGTATTAGCCGGACCCACATCGACACACATGATGCTATATAGCCCTTGTGCTTCTCATAGACTTTTCCCCTTCCTAATAAGAAAACAGAGCCCTCCTTTTCACAAATGACAAAGGAATGTTCTCTTGAAGTTCTCACATAACTGCTTTCATCTCACCATGCAGTGGATGAATAGCAAATAAGTAAGTCTTTCAACACTATAAACAAGGGCCAAAAAGATGGATATTTTTAATACTGGAGAACTGTAATAACTTACAGGGAAGGCTTTTTCACTACCATCTGTACGCTTCACTTCTGTCATATTCACCTCGATGCACATAATTCCTTACTGCTTCTCTCTGTCTTCCTCCATGTACATCTTGTTCAGTCCGCTCCTCTCGGTGGACATAATTTCCTATTCCATTCTACTGCATCTACTGAACTTCACATATCTCTCTTATTTATGCCCATCACTTTCTGCTGTCTCATCCCACCCTAAAAGCATCACCTGTACGAAACTGCTATGCGCACACCACTTTGTTTCATTCATTTGTATGTACGCAACATCCGGTCTCGTTCCTATACACGCAGAGCAATCTTTTCTTTTAACTTCTTTGGTCTGATCTCAGTCCATACATGAACATCTCTTCTCTTTTGTGCACATGACTTTCTATCAGTCTCCTGAAAGCACCATGCCTGTTTTCAGATTCAGATACGTGTGATGTGTGTTTTTTATGTGCACTATTTTCCATGTTGCTGATTTTGTTACAGGCGATTGGTTGAAATTTAATTTGAAACTAGAGCCAAGTGATGCTAAAAGTGTATTAGGTATGTGTGATTAATAATTTTGTTGAGCCCATGAACTGTTATTCTGTATGTCTGTTTTAGAAAGTACTCACTGGCAAGAATAAGTGAAGTGATTAATGTAATGTCACCTGCAAGCTAATTTGGACAATTACATTTGTGATAAGAAAATATGTTCTTACTCATTGACAGATTTCTGTAAGCTGGATGGAATGCGTTTCTTAGTGACCCACTATCTGGATTGTCCAGAGGCCGTTCTGCGTAGTGAGACAGCCCACCTTATTGGGACTTGTAGCCAGAATGTCCCATTCGTTCAAGAGCACGTTCTCTCCCTAGGAGCCCTGGGAAAGCTACTGCGACTGCTGGATGTAGATTGCAATGAGGTGGTTCGGATAAAAGCTCTATTTGCCATTTCCTGTGAGTATCGCACCTTTCGAAGTTGCCCTGCATGTCAGTCAGTGAGTTGTACCACACCCTTTGCATTTTTTTTTCATACATATGCTTCAACCTGGAAGTAAGCTTAAATACATGATGGGGATCAAAAGTATGTCCACTCTCGATTCTGAGCTGAACAACCCAGTGAGATTCTTCATCAAATCTCAGCAAGGCTATGTCACATTTACATCTTATATAAAAAGTTCTCCATTCGAATCTTTGGCTATATAGTTACTAGCATGAAACTGTAATAATAATGAAACGTCTGTACATTGTTTGGTCAATTGTTATCCCTGCCGATACCCCTAGGATGGCACTTTGAAAGTTAGTTATAACACAGCGGTTAAAAGTATGCCTTAGACACAAGAATGGTAAAAGCAATCCGAGCTATGCTTCTTACGATGCAGGTCATATTTATACCAATGCCCTGACTAGGGAATGCCTTTCTTTCTCTAACTGACATTCATGTGGGAATGCACTCCCATCATAGTTTTTCTCAAGCTCTGAGCTGAGAGAAAAAGAGACGAGTAACAAAGGGACTATTGGATCTAGAATTGCACATTCAGAATTTGTGTGCATTTACAATGCACATACTGAATTTCAAACTTTAGTGTTCTTGCATATCCATTCTACATGTTTTAAATGTTTAAATATAGGAAATGGGACTAGTGTTCATTCACCACCCCGAGCTGTTCTTCAATGTGTTCTCAATAATCTGTGGCCTTGATAGCATCATGGCTAATAACTGTCTACTCTTATAATCCCAGAAACCCAAGCCTTTAATAGTGATGAGTTTCCACAATTTATTGTGAGTGCAAATCCCACCTTCACTTCAGAGAACTTGTTTTGTATTCTTTTACATGGCAGATTGCAGGGGGTGATGGAAATGTATAAAAAAAAAAAAAGATTTTATGATGCCCTGAAAGCCCTTATGCATGTTACTAGTGCACCCTAGATTCCATTCACAGTTGCCCAATAGATGGTATGTTGTTTTGAACTGTTGTTTGGACTGCACAAGATGATGTTTCCTGGATGCTGTTGGCAGGTTGGTTGGGGTCCTCATAGTGACTCGTGCCAGCTACCCGTAGACAGAGAATAGGAACAGCTACATACCATACGCAATACAAAATGGCTGAAACATTCTAACTCGGATCACAGTGCAACCCACAATACCCAAGTCCCTATACTGATGTTGTTATCTGGACAGGACTGACAAAGTGGGCTGAAACCAATTTGACCTACATTATGTGGATGTACTGTTTGTGAAAAAGCAGAATTCTGTGACTTACATTGAAGTCCATAGGGCAAGTGAGCCAACCCTTTGCCCCCATACGGTATATAATTGTGGGATGCAGTAAAATGTGCACAACTCAACAACAGACCAGAGGGTAGGAGAAACCAAAGGTTACAGGGACATTATAGTTAGGTTCTGAATTTACTCATACAAAACTATAGTAATTCAGCAGTTTTAGTTAGTTTTTTGAAGTAACTAAAACTCGCACCTTCACCATGCACAGCTAAATTATTCCACATAGTATATAATTGTTGACATTTTGTATGGCAGCTTTGATATTATCGCTGCAACATTTGCAATAAAATTGATAAGCAAAATGTGCAGGGCAAGGGTGCTAGTTATAGTTACTTTAAATATCTCTAACCATGACTGCTGAATTGCTGTAGTGTTGTACAAGTAAATTCAGAAATAACTACAACGTCACTGTAACCTTTGGCTTTTTCAGGGAACTTATATAGTTTTTTAACATACTCATTTTAATTATTATACATTATTCCAATACCCGCCACACACGTTCAGTGGATCTGAGTGGGTGCGTGAGTGGGCACATGAGTCTCTGAGTGCATGTATGAGTGATCGAATTAGTGTATGAATGAGCTGGTGAATGTGTTTTTGTTTTTTTTTGGACTATCCTTGAACATCCCCGAATATTCAAGGATATTTGTGAAAATCGTGCATGGTGAAGAAAAATGATTTTTAACCTATAATTTGACCATAAAACACCCCTATATCACACCCCTGGTGTCAGGGTTCCTCCCCCCCGACCCACTATATTACTTATCATTTCTATTTTCTCCCCTGGGGCCCCTCTCCGATAACATAAAATGGCGGCTGCAACTTTCTAATCAAGTTGTGGCCAGCTAATTACAATGCTTCTATTGTGTGTGCATTTCGCAAATTTTTGCAATATAGTCGCGAAGGATCAGCAGCTCTAGATGTACAAATGTATTTTCCCTTTAATATCTCTAAAACTACTGTACGGATTTTCCCCCAATAAGTGAAAGCATGATATGCGTACAGAAAGCTAGCTTTCTACCAAATTTGGTGTAATTCCATCCAGCGGTTCTGGCTGTAGTCGTGTCTAAAGGACTTATGGGAATTAACATGGGAAACACAAAGTTTTTTGACTCCTCTTTTTCTTGGCCCCAGCTTGATGATGACTTCTTTTTTGGAAAATGTCATTAACATTAGTCAAACAGTGCCAAAGATATAGGCAAGTCAAAAAAACGCTTTTTCTAAGGAAACATGGTCCTAACTATACCTAGTGCAACCGTCATTTGGTAATATATGTATCCTGCTGGTGGTCACCAATAGGCAGTTATAGTTGGGGCCTAGTTTCCGTAGGAAAATAGTATTTCTTGTTTATAACTTTGTTGCTGTTTGACAAATATTGACAATATTTTCAAAACTAGTGTGCCAGTCACTTCAGGTGCGTGTCTGGAAAGTTTTTTTAGGTGATTTGTCAAGTGAGAGCTCCGTAAAGGGGTGAGGGTTCCAAAAAGCATTTCCTCATTAAATTTCCCACCGGGATTTTACACACAACTGCAGCCCGAAGTGCTGAACGGAATTGCACAAAATTTGCCAGAAGCTAGATGTTGGTACAGAAGGACTTTTTTTTTTTTTTTGGGTAATGTGGTGTAAATCTGTTCAGTAGTTATTAACCCCTTCGCTGCCAGGCCTTTTCCCCCTCCTGTGCCGAGCCTTTTTTTGGCTATTTGGGGCAGTTCGCGCTTAGGCCCTCATAACTTTTTGTTCACATAAGCTACCCATGCCAAATTTGCGTCCTTTTTTTCCAACATCCTAGGGATTCTAGAGGTACCCAGACTTTGTGGTTTCCCCAGAAGGAGGCCAAGAAATTAGCCAAAATACAGTGAAAATTTAGTTTAAAAAAACCCCATAAAAATGGGAAAAAGGGGCTGCAGAAGAAGGCTTGTGTTTTTTTTCCCTGAAAATGGCATCAACAAAGGGTTTGTGGTGCTAAAATCACCAGCTTCCCAGCTTTCAGGAACAGGCAGACTTGAATCAGAAAACCCAATTTTTCAACACAATTTTGGCATTTTACTGGGACATACCCTATTTGAAATTTTTTTTTTGCTTTCAGCCTCCTTCCAGTCAGTGACAGAAATGGGCGTGCAACCAATGCTGGATCCCAGAAACCGAAACATTTCTGAAAAGTAGACAAACTTCTGAATTCAGCAAGGGGTAATTTGTGTATATCCTACATGGGTTTCCTACAGAAAATAACAACTGAAAAAAAATATTGAAATTGAGGTGAAAAAAACTGCAATTTTTCTCTACGTCTCTGCTGGACTCTTCTGGTTGCAGGGATATATAGGGCTTGTAGGTTCATCAAGAACTCTAGGTACCCAGAGCCAATAAATGACCTGCACCCTGCAGTGGGTTTTCATTCTATACCGGGTATACAGCAATTAATTTGCTGAAATATAAAGAGTAAAAAATAGCTATCAAGAAAACCTTTGTATTTCCAAAATGGGCACAAGATAAGGTGTTGAGGAGCAGTGGTTATTTGCACATCTCTGAAGTCCGGGGTGGCCATACTAGCATGTGAATTACAGGGCATTTCTCAAATAGAAGTCTTTTTTTACACACTCTCTTATATGTGGGTAGGCCTAGCGCCCGCGACAGGAAATGCCCCAAAACACAATGTGGACACATCCCATTTTTTGACAGAAAACAGAGGTGTTTTTTTGCAAAGTGCCTACCTGTAGATTTGGCCTCTAGCTCAGCCGGCACCTAGGGAAACCTACCAAACCTGTGCATTTTTTAAAACTAGAGACCTAGGGGAATCCAAGATGGGGTGACTTGTGGGGCTCTGACCAGGTTCTGTTACCCAGAATCCTTTGCAAACCTCAAAATTTGGCTAAAAAAAAACACATTTTCCTCACATTTCGGTGACAGAAAGTTCTGGAATCTGAGAGGAGCCACAAATTTCCTTCCACCCAGCGTTCCCCCAAGTCTCCCGATAAAAATGGTACCTCACTTGTGTGGGTAGGCCTAGTGCCCACAAAAGGAAATGGCCCAAAACACAACATGGACACATCACATTTTTTCACAGAAAACAGAGGTGTTTTTTTACAAAGTGCCTACCTGTAGATTTTGGCCTCTAGCTCAGCCGGCCCCAGCGGGGGCAGAAATGGCCTAAAATAAATTTGCCTCCCCAACCCCCCCCCCCCCCTCCTTCCCTCCCCCGGGGAGCGACCCTTGCCTACGGGGTCGCTCCCCTTGCGTGACGGTGCAAAAAAAAAGAACCCCGGTGCCTAGTGTTTTCTGCCCCCCTTGGGGGCAGATTGACCTAAAATCGGCCGATTTGCCCCCAAGGGGGGCAGAAATTGTCTAAATACAATTTGCCCTTCCAGGGGAGCGACCCTTGCCTAAGGGGTCGCTTCCCATCTCTTAAAAAAAATAAAAAAATAAATTAGCCCTCGCGCCTAGAGGTTTCTGCCCCCGGGGGCAGATCGCCTAATAACAATAGCCCGATCTGCCCCCGGGGGGGCAGAAATGGCCTGAAATAAATTTGCCTCTCCCCCTCCCCCCCGGGGAGCGACCCTTGCCTACGGGGTCACTCCCCTTGCATGACGGCGCATTAAAAAAGATCCCAGGTGCCTAGTGGTTTCTGCCCCCCTTGGGGGCAGATTGACCTAAAATCGGCTGATCTACCCCCAAAGCGGGCAGAAATGGCCTCAATACAATTTGCCCCTCCAGGGGAGCGACCCTTGCCTAAGGGGTCGCTCCCTATCTCTAAAAAAAACAAAACAAACAAACAACAACAACAAAAAAACAAAAATTAGCCCTGGCGCCTAGAAGTTTCTGCCCTCGGCCTAATAACAATAGGGGCAGAAATGGCCTTAAATAAATTTGACCCTCTCCCCCACCCCCCCGGGGGAGCGACCATTGCCTACGGGGTCGCTCCCCTTGCGAGACGGTGCAAAACAAAATCCCTGGTGCCTAGTGGTTTCTGCCCCCCTTGGGGGCAGATTGACCTAAAATCGTCCGATCTGCCCTCAAAGCGGGCAGAAATGGCCTAAATACAATTTGCCCCTCCAGGGGAGCGACCCTTGCCGAAGGGGTCGCTCCCCATCTGTAAAACAACAAAAAAATTCCCGATGCCTAGTGGTTTCTATCGGCCTAATTAAAATAGGCTGATCTGCCCCCCTGGGGGGGGGCAGCAATGGCCTAAAATAAATCTGCCCCCCTGGGGATCGACCCTTGCCTAAGGGGTCGCTCCCCTTACGTGAAATTCACGAACAAAAAAAAAACCTCCCTGGTGTCTAGTGGTTTCTGTCCCCCTTGGGGGCAGAATGGCCTCATAAAAATAGGCCAATCTGCTCCCAAGGGGGGCAGAAATGGCCTAAATATAATTTGCCCCCTATGGGAGCGACCCTTGCCTAAGGGGTCGCTCCCCACCTGTAAAAGAAAACAAACAATTTTTTTTTATCCCTGGTGCCTAGAGGTTTCTGCCTTAAAAAAAATTCCCCCCCTGGGAGCGACCCTTGCCCAAGGGGTCGCTCCCTTATGTCAATTTCATAAAAAAACAAAAAATCCCTGGTGTCTAGTGGGCGTTTCAAAAGCAAATGCAGAGAGAGACTTCAAAGGGAAGGAAATAACTTTTCTTCCCTTTGAAGCCTCTCTCGGCCTCCCCCACGTGATCGAGCTTCCAGCGCGATGGGAGGAGGCCCTGTGACAAACAGCGCGCGATTGTGCGCTGACGTCACAGGGGGGGTGGGGTGATCGGGGGTGGAAGGGGAAGGGCTTGTCCTTCCATCCCTGCTTTGGGGGATGGGGGGGAACCCACAGAGGGAGCGCTAGCAGTGCAGACTTCAGCTCTGGTCCCCATCACACAGGTCCCGGACAATATTCAGAAGAGGGAAAGGGGGATCGCGCGGTCCCCCTCCCTGGGCAGATATCGTCCCATGGGATCTCATGCAGTCGTACACTACTGTCGTGTTAAAAATTGAGAGGGGGCACACACCCTCCTCCCCGGCCCTGATATATGTAGCTGGGGAATAGGGTCCTTGGGGCCAAACGCGACTGTGGAGGGTGGTCCCTGTGCCCTCCTACCCTATAATATGCACCGGCCTCCTGGGGATGAGGTACTCAGGACCAATAGCGAGCAACCTCCCGCCGAAGTCCGTGCACTGCAGCGGTTGGATTAACATATGGTAATAAAATATTACTTTATGTTAAAAAAATAAAATAAAAAAACCTAGAAATTCACAGAAAAAAAACAAAGATTACAGGGACATTATAGCTAGGAATTAGCATTAAAAAACCATAGTAATTCACTGAGACAAAAACAAAAGGTTACAGGGACATTATAATTAGAGATAGAATTTAAAAAAAAACTAAGAAATTCACTAAAAAGAAACAAAGGTTACAGGGACATTACAGTTAGGTTCAGATTTTACACACATAAATCCAACCATAGAAATACAGCAGTTATATTTATAGTTATCACAGGAAACTATAATTTGTGCCATAAGGTAACTATAACTCATGCTCTCGTCATGCACTTCTAATTACCCCACATATTAAAACAGTCATGACATCTTATATGACATTGATAATAGCACTACAACATTTACAATAAAATTACTGATGAGAGAACTGTGCATGGCAGGAGCGCGAGCTATAGTTACCTCCTTGCCCCACCTGCCAAACCCCTTTAGCATGCCCTACGTGAAGCACCGCTGGGAGGCAGATCCCAAGATTATTAACCGGATTGTCAGGACATTTCATCAGACAGGTGGGTCCTGCAAATTGCTCAGAACTGCTGTGCCCTTATTTTTCTTTTCAGCACTGCCGCTCCTTCCACTACCTCCCCAACGACTGAAAGAGGACCCTCTTTCAGTCTTACAGCAGAAATGCAAGCCCTTTTGGCCAGTGGGACTATTGAGAGGTTTCCTGTGCCAGCCACTGCTACTTTCTGGTGCCCAAGAAGTCCCTTTGTCAGGCATGCCAGTCCCTCCCTTGACGACTAGCCGTTGATGGTGTGCTCGCTCCAGGCAGCTATCAACCACCTCCAAACTACTGCAAACCTCCTGTCATCAGACGCTCACCTTCATCTGAGCCATTCTAGGCACAATTCAATTTTATTTTTTCCTCCAGCCTATCTTCCCAATCTTTTAGCCTCTGTCCTGGATTTCAAAGAGGTGGACTTTGAGGCTGCTCGGATTGAGAGCCTCCTGCATCCTACTGATGGAGCACAGCAGGTGACATATGTGGGCTCTGCAGTGGGACCTGAAGTCTCACTTGGCACAACATCAAGGGTACCTCCCTGACCACATCCACATTTTGGAGGAGATTGTAAAAGACCTGCAGTGGTGCTTGCTGGCTTGTGGTGGGGTCAACAGCAGAGCAGAGCCCTCCTCCTACCACGCCCAGAGCTGACAGTAGTGAGCCATGTGCACATTGTAGATGTGCGTGGCCACCTGGAAGAGGTTAAGATCGGAGGCCTCTGGTCTCTGGTGGGGTCCCAGCTTCATATCAGCTTCCTGTAGGTGAGGGCCATATGCTTGGCACTCAGTCTCCCTTCTGTCCATCAAAGGGAGGCTGGTACAGGTGCTTATGGACAACACCATAACCATGTGGTACTTCAACAAACAGTGCAGGGTGGGGTCATGGTCCCTATGCCTGGAGGCCTTCTGTTTCTGTGAGTAGCTGTGCCACCAAGGAATTCCATCTGGAAGGATCCAGCTGGAAGGAATTGTCTGGAATGATCGTTGAATGCCACAGTAGACAAGCTCATCCATTGGTGTCTAGCGTATCACAATTAGCAGTTACACCGGAAGGTGGCAAAAGGTCTGTTCTGTGAATGGGAAGAACGTTGGCTGTATCTATTCGCCACCATCAAAAACATTCATTGCCAGCACCCCTGCACGAGTTTCCAAGTTTTTTCTCACTCAGAGACGTGTTCTGCCTCAAGTGGAATTCAGTACTCCCATATGCCTTACCCCTGATACTACTCCTGCCTCAAGTTCTCAAGAAGATCAGGACAGACCAGGCCCAAGTCATCCTAGTGGCTCTGACTTGGGCATCAAGAGATGAATCTACACCACAAATGTAAATTAGGAAGTCAAAAGGGGTGACTTAACTTTCTCCTAGCAATGAAGAAAGAGGATTTTATGATTCTGACAGATGACTTTATGATGGACTGATTACTGTGATAGGTGCAGCACATAGCTACTTTGTTGATTTGTGATTTCCCCGTGTTCCTTGAGAAATGTAGTTTTAACATTAAAGGAAAGTGCTTGGTAATAACTGCTGTGTAAAATACATTGAAGAACGATGTGCATAATCTTCGCCTCGAGTCCTGACATAGAATCCCAAACTTCCAGCTCTGGGCTGCAAGCCACCTGTACTGCTAGGACAGGAAGTGTAAAGGTGCAGGCTCCCATTTAATGGGCAACTGGTGACCACCTGACATGCAGGAGGTAGAGAGGCTGAGATGGATGTCTGAGATACCTCCCTTAAAGTGGAGTGGAAGTTGCTATGGGTGCAGGAGGACCTGCCATGGAGAGGAGTGAAAGGGAGCCTTGGAGGTGAGGGGTGCGTGCCATAGAGAGGAGAGTGAGGTGTGTCAAGGTGTGGAAGATGCTTTACATACAGGGGAAGCAACCCTTTTGTCAGGGAAGCTGAAGGTGGTGGGGTCATCCCCACTTTTGGAGAGTGAATGCAGAGACGGTTGTAGAAAGTGATAGTGCCTCACATAGTGTAGTGATGGCAGGTGTGTTAGGCATGTTATGATGGAGATGGTGTCTTTCGTAGATAGCACAGAGAGATGCTACCGCCATGTGAACAACTGTCTGTCATTGAGGAAAGGGGTGTCTGTGTACTTGGCTACTTTTTTTTGTGGCATGCTGTGTTTGTACATTTTCGTGCAGGTAAATCAACTGGTCATCAGGTCGGGATTTCCCCCCAAATTTGTGAATGCTGTTTGGCAACCTCACACACCCCTTTAACTCATGCATCTCAATTGATTGAAGATTCCTACAATGCAGTACTATGTCTACAGGTATGAAACTTTTCCTTCTACATCGTAGGATCTTCAATGATAATCATAAATCTTGAATAGAGTAGCAAGCTGATAGAAAAAACTCCCTGAAGTGGCTGTCAAGAATCATTACCCTGGGAGTCCATAAAGTGTTTGACTTGAAATATATCAATTATAACCAGAGTTCAGACCCATGAGGGCAAGACAAACTGTTTGAAAAGGTTTGTTAGCATTTCTTGTCCAGACCTAGACTCAGCGAAAATATTCGTGTCTAGTCAGTACTGTCTTGTGAATGTGCTTAAAGGCCTCCAAGTAGCAGCCTTATAAATGTCTAGTATAGGAACTTGCCTCAACCAGGCCGTGGTAGCAGCTTTACCTCTTGTTAAGTGAGCTTTTGGCTTGTCTGGCCAAGGTTTGTTTGCTATCTTATAACATAATGAAATGCAATAGACTAGCCATCTAGCTGTGGATTGTTTTGAAGTCGCTAGACCCTGTCTTATAGAACCTGTTGTAGGACTCCCATTGTAGTAACAAGACTGCTGGATTTTGGGTGACAGTACTGCCAAGTTTGGGGGACTGAGTCTGATCCCACACCGTGTGACAGCTGGTCAGTCTAACCCTTCCGGCTAGCTAGCAGCACCTCACCAGTACCAGAGGTAAAAGTGATTTATGGCATCCTATTGCAGGACACTCTAAGACTCCACAGGAAGTTGTGGTAGAACAGATTGTTTCCCTTTCTGTTAGTTATACAAATCTTATACATGCAAAGACAAAAAGAAACAGGATTTGTTCAATAGATTTTATTGAAGCAACTGCATTCTATGTAAAAAAGCATGAATTGCTACAATGAGGATAATTAAACACAGCACAATCACAGCAGGAACCAGGAAAGTTAAACACAGGAAGAGGCCCACCATATTTTCACAGTAGTATATCTAATATCCCTACCCACACTACTAAAAGTCTACATGAGGGCAAATAGCAGTGGGAGTCCTAATCTGCCCATCTAGTCCCAGGAAGAAAGCCCAATCTCTATACCTTTGTTCAGAGGTAAAGAAGAGGTCTGTTAGTCTGCTGGGAGTCCTCCCACGTGGACAAGAGGGGAAGCATGGAGTTTCAGCAGAAACAGAGATGATGTGTAGCATAAGACGGCAGGCTGGCTGGAATGTCCCTTCTAAGGTGGTGGGGACAGCATGTTGTTTTATAATAAAACATCTTACTGTTCTGAGAACTGCCCTGTCATGACAACACACATTTCTCTGAGTAGGGTGTACTCTCTGGACCGGAAGTAACCCGTAAACAATCGTGCGCAGCCTTAGAATGAGCACAAGATGAAAATGTTGTGCAAAGAAATGAATAACAAGTTCTACATGGAAAGACAACTGATAAAAAATAAGAAAACATCACCATTAAAATTTAGCCTTGCTAAAATAAGAGGAATAAAATGACGAATGATTAGGTGAGTGGCACATGCCTCAGGCTCAAGCTAAAATAGATGTGCTTACATAAACTCTAAAATAACCTCACAACAAGCCGTAGTTTACCAATAGATGGGTAGAGTATGTAATGGACTTTGTCCTGTCTAAATAAAAATGTAGAACTCTTTCAGGGTGTAGAGAATGTAGTGTTCTCTCAGCTGTAAATAGGTTACTTAGGGTTTGGAAAAAGGTAGGTAGAGTAATAGATTGATTGATATGATACCATCCTAGACACAAAATAACGATGTGTACGTAGAGAAATGAGAGCCATCTTTAACAATCTCCAGATAGGCTTGCTGTCGATGGGTAGGTATTTCATCTATGAACAATGTCATACCCTCCTAAATCTCACGATGGTAGCCTTCTAACAGAGCCGCAGAGTTGGCATTGCACAGATGAATGGAAGCTGTGCCACACATTTTCTTTTCAATTCATCCGTTCTCGGTCCTGTGGGGCTGTGGTTTCCAGAGCTGACACGTGTCTTCTTCTCTCTGCTGTCACAATGACTAAATCTTGTTCCGGATCAGATTTGAAGAGACTCCGGATCCTGTTGTGGAGGTTTACATTTTTTAAGCAACCTTGGAGTTGCAGCTTTCAGTGTTCCCGGAGTTAAGAACGTTTCTTGTGCAATCCTCCATAAGGCCTGGAAAGCAGTGGAAGAAGAGGTCTTGGGGTAGCTCTTGGTTGTAGAGTCTCTAATATTACAGCCACCCATGTCTGAGGACATATGTCTTTTTGACATGGAGTATGAACCAGCCTTTGGCGGCATCGTCGAATGCTGGGACTTTGATGAGTGGTGAGATTTTGACGTCAAATGCACTGTCCTCTGTGGCGACCAGTGGGATCTTGACGTTGATATAGATCGCGACAGTGGTGCTGTGGTAGTCTGCAGCGTGAGGTAGGCCTCGCCGCCGGTTTTGACGTTGATCGGTGACGATATTGAAGCCCCATTGACATTGAGCCTAGTTTAGAAGGCGAGCAGGAAGGAGCCAAAACTTTTGATGGTGACATCGATGTCTTTGATGTCAATGCATGCCATCTATGGGAATGGTGACAGTGTCAGTGTCCAGAAGGAGACCTCTTGTAATCAGATTTCCTTTTGTAGGAGGGAGTGTGTATCTGATGTTTTTCTGTTCTGAGGAGACTGATGTCATGAAGATCTCTTCATTCTCTTTCTCTTCGCCTTCATGTCCCCCATCCGGCAACACAGTCTGATGGCTTTCCTGACTCTGAGTGTTCTTTTTAAAAAAAAATTTAACACATATGTCACAGCCCATAGTGAAAACTTGTGGAGACAAACACACCACACATATCCTATGGGCATCAACAGAAGCCTTCTTCCTGCCACATGATGGGCACTTTACGAAGAGAGCAGGCATTTTGATTTAAAAAAAAAAAAAGAAAAAAAAACTCTCTTCAGAAAATATATCAGGAAAAAGCTGTATTACTTGACAGTGCAGGTGAACAAATATCAAGTAAAATGACTTTTAAAGCACTTAGAAATAATTACTTACAGAGTTTAGATGAAAAAAAACATCTGAGTTGTTCTGAGAGTCTGCCTGAAGGAGCCAGAAAAAAGAATTGACACACTCAGGCAAACTTCCACTGCAGCGCATTGTAGAAAGGGTTTTCTCCAGGGCCCTTAAATGTACAGGCCATGTATTCAAGTTGTCAGTGTTAGCCTATCAGGCTGTCTTTTCCTCTCATGCTATCTCTGTCAAGTTAAGCCTTTTCTACATGGCAATGTGTTACATATAATTAAAAGGCCTTTTTTGTAGAATATGGGGGTCATTACAACATTGGCGGTAAAAGCCACTTACCGCCGTGCAGAAGACCGCCAACACACTGCCGTGGCCGCGGAAATCCGCCACAGCTATTATGACCCACATCCTGAAATCCGACAAAATTCAGACACCCACACAAGTCCGCCACACCAAAGGTCAGTGATAAACTGGCAAAAACAAAACCTCCACCGTCACGCCAACAGAAATACGCCCATGCTATCACGACCCACAAATCCACGCGGCGGTCTTTCAACCGCGGTATTCCATTGGCGGTACACACCGCCGTGCTCAAAATACACACACATCTCCAAAACACCACCACATTGGACAATTCGAAAGACACACACCTGATACACATACACACACTCAATACTATATAAAACACACACCCACAAACCCCTACAACAAAAAAATCTGAAAGGCCAGAGAGAGACACCACCATCCACAAACTAGCAGCCACAGGCACTCAACACCATCACCCACACTACTTCCACGCACAAAACACCACACACCACTACATATCACCACACGTATCACCACACATCACCTACACCACCCCATGGCACGGCAAAGACACCCCAGGTTCCCTGAGTAGGAGCTCAGGGTCATGGTGGATGAAATCGTACGGGTAGAGCCACAGCTATTTGGATCACAGGTGCAGCACACCTCCATAGCTAGGAAGATGGAGCTATGGCAAAGAATAGTAGACAGGGTCAACGCAGTGGGACAGCACCCAAGAAATAGGGACGACATCAGGAAGAGGTGGAACGACCTACGGGGGAAGGTGCGTTCCGTGGTCTCCAGATACAACATCGCGGTACAGAGGACTGGCGGCGGACTCCCACCTCCTCCCCCACAACTAACAACATGGGAGGAGCAGGTCTTGACTATTCTGCATCCTGAGGGCCTCGCAGGAGTCGGTGGAGGAATGGACTCTGGTAAGTCAAACCTTTAACTACCATATCCCCCAACCTACCTGCATGCTATCACAGACCCCCACCCTCGCTCCCTCCCCTACCACTCCAACTCCTCACAAATGTCCCAACATCACAAACCACACATCCCAACACCAAGCCCTGCATGCAGCAACAAAGCAGGGACACCCATCACTAAAGCATGACCACTGCACATACCCACACAACCCCCTAAACCATCATCACACAAGGTCCCACACAGGAATGCTAGCACTGGGGTACACAGTCACCCACCCATTGCACACCATGACACACACAGATGCAATGATCATGTCTTTACACCCCTGCAGGACCACTACCCAACGTCACCAGACAGGAGGGTCCAGACATCTCCACCCCACCCACAGAAGAGGCCCACAGTGATGACAGCAGCTCTGTCCAACTGGATCAAGATGACCAGCCCGGACCATCGTGGGCCTCGGGACAGCCGGTTCCCCACACCCGGTCATAGGCCACCACAGACCTTCCACCCTCTGGTAACACCAGCACAGCACCCACCCAGCGGGCCCATACCTCCGTCCCCAGGACACGTCAATCAGCTTTGTGTCCACCACTACAGGGAACCCAGGATAACCCACCACCCCAACAACAACCAGGACCTGGGGGCAGTGGTAGTGGGCACACGGTCCAGGGGACGGAGGCCCATGAACACAAGGGAACTGGGAGGGCTGCTGTGCGACAGGGTGCGGACAGGCCTAGGGAACCTACTCTCCACAAGGCCCTCTCCTCCATCATGGGAGCATACCACCACTCCCAGGAGACGATGGCAACGGTACTGGCCAAGTTTCAGGAGACCCAGCGCATGCAGAAGGAACAGGGAGGAACTCAAAACCATCCGCACCGCCCTGGGCACCATCGTAGGGGTGCTGAAGGAGATACTTAACACCAGGAGGGACACTGTGGCACTCCAAGGGGCCCCTGACACTAGCATGGACGATGAACTGCCCACCACCTCCGCCGGCGCTAGTGGACAGGAGGCACTGCCACAGGACCACCACACCAGCACCCCACCCCCTGCAGACGGAGAACCACCCCGCAAACGGTCCCTGAGATCCAGGAACAAGACCGAGCACGATGCCATGACC
The DNA here is from genome assembly GCF_031143425.1 of Pleurodeles waltl. Lineage (NCBI taxonomy): Eukaryota > Metazoa > Chordata > Amphibia > Caudata > Salamandridae > Pleurodeles > Pleurodeles waltl. The sequence continues at coordinate 1,349,686,971 of NC_090446.1, read as the reverse complement.
CCCTGCCAAGAAATTAGACCACCCTGATTGTCATCCTACTGTCCCACTTTGTAACCCTGTCCATATTGGAACTGCCCTAGCTCCACTTCCTATGCCCATATGGGCAATGCACCTGAGAGACTAATAGACTGGACTCTGCCATGGACATTCCTCCACCATCACCCCTTACCATTTTACAACCCTCTCCAATATTTAGCACTGCAATAAACACCCTTGAAGCACAAAACAATCTGGAGTCAGTCTATGATTTTGAAAATGTGTATTAGCAATGACAGTGACAAAATGCGTTCTCAAATGTAATGTCAACATACCTATGTCACACATCTCAAGTCCATGAGGAATGTAAGCAGATAACACACGTTGGAAACCACACCTGTGAAACCGTAATGAAAATGTACAACTCAGTTACCATATACTGGTTGAAATCGACAGACAGGATAGAGGTAGAAGTGTGAAAGTACTTGTAGTAGGCAGGAATGTATTCTCACCTGTGTGTCACTGGAAATATTGCTGGATAACTGAGTCCCTGTTGTCAATGTCTTCTTCCTCTGCTTCCTCCTCATCACTGTCCACAGGCTCCACAGCTGCCACAACACCGTCATCTGGACCATCCTCCTGCAGAAAAGGCACCTGTCGTCGCAAAGCCAAATTGTGAAGCATACAGCAGGCCACGATGATCTGGCAAAGCTTCCTTGGTGAGTAGAATAGGGAACCACCTGTCATATGGAGGCACCTGAACCTGGCCTTCAGGAGGCCGAAGGTGCGTTCGATCACCCTCCTAGTCCGCTCATGGGCCTCACTGTAGCGTACCTTTGCCCTGGTCCTGGGATTCCTCACTGGGGTCAGTAGCCATGACAGGTTGGGGTAACCAGAGTCCCCTAATAGCCACACCCGGTGCCTCTGGAGTTGACCCATCACATAAGGGATGCTGCTATTCCGCAGGATGTAGGCGTCATGCAGAGAGCCAGGGAACATAGCATTTACCTTGGAGATTTACTGGTCTGCCAAACATACCATCTGTACATTCATCGAATGATAACTCTTCCGGTTCCTGTACACCTGTTCACTCCTGTGGGGGGGGACCAGAGCTACATGGGTCCCATCAATGACACCTATGATGCTGGGGATATGTCCAAGGGCATAGAAGTCACCTTTCACTGTAGGCAAATCCTCCACCTGAGGGAAAACGATGTAGCTCCGCATATGTTTCAGAAGGGCAGACAACACTCTTAACAACACGTTGGAAAACATAGGCTGGGACATCCCTGATGCCATGGCCACTGTTGTTTGAAATGACCCACTTGCAAGGAAATGGAGCACTTATAGCACCTGCACTTGAGGGGGGATCCCAGTGGGATGGCGGATTGCTGACATCAGGTCTGGCTCCAACTGGGTACACAGTTCCTGGATTGTGGCACGGTCAAACCTGTAGGTGATGATCAAATGTCGCTCCTCCATTGTCAACAGGTCCACCAGCAGTCGGTACACCGGAGGATTCCGCCATCTCCTCACATGTCCCAGCGGACGGTGACTAGGAAGGACAACAGCGACCACAGAGTCAAACAACTCAGAGGTATGTACCCACAGTCTACACAGAACACCATTCATACACAGAATCTGGCCTGTATTTGTGTTGTGCGACAAGGCCTAGGTCTGTGTGACGCAGTTGGTAATTAGGCCATGTGGGCCCTGAAATGGCGGCTGTCTGACCTCTAAAGTGGGGGGTAACTGCGCTGGCGTTGTACACCGTTGCGGTAGGCGGTCAAAGACCGCGGCGCAATGCTGCATTGGTTAACATTGGACCCTATGGGTCCCAGGAGCCAATGACGATGTACGCCGGCGGTTATGCTACGCACCGCCGTGGACGTGACCGCCATTTTCTAGCTGTTCAATCACTCAATACCTGATCTTCGACAGGAGAGGACCTACACTGCAAGTGCTGCTGTGACCTCGGTCTGGAAGAGACAGTGGCTCGTGCGCCTGGGGAAAGGGCCCCTGCCTTCACTGCAGAAGAGTTGGAGAAGCTCGTGGACGGGGTCCTCCCCTAGTACATGCTACTCTACGGTCCTCCAGACCAACAGGTAAGTACACAGGGAGCATGTTGTATGGGCTATGCCTGTGTGGAGAGGGCTGGTTGTAAGAAGGAAGGGGGCAGAGTGCTGAGTGCATGAAAGACGGTGAATGCATGTGCCACATGGCAAGGGTAGGGATGTGGGCCACTCACTTTGACTGTGCAGTTGTTAATGACTTCTCTTCTTCCCCTGTACATGTCATGTAGGTCAGCGCCCACCAGAAGAAGGATATTTGGCGTGCCATCGCCAAGGACGTCCAGACCCTGGGGGTCCACCACAGACGGAGCACCCACTGCCAGAAAAAGATGGGAGGACATTCGCCGCTGGAGCAAGAAGACGGCGGAGGCTCAGCTGGGGATGGCCTCCCAATGTGGGAGGGGTGCCGTCGAACCATGACCCCCCTGATGCTCCGGATCCTGGCTGTGGCCTACCCTGAGTTGGATGGGCGCTTGAGGGCATCACAGCAGACACAAGGGGGTGAGTACAACATCATTCAGCGGACTTTGCGCGCAGTGAAGGTGTCTGGGTGGGGGAGGAGGGCTGTGGGTTTCCCCAGGCCAGGGCGAGTTCCGTAGGCTAGGCCCCTCCGTAATGCAGGCCATGTGGCACCCCGCCCGACCTCTGTAGAGTGCCAAGTACAGGTATACATGCCCCTGTGTAATCTATGTGTGCAGATGTCGATCATAGCCATGTAGGCCATATCCCAGGAATTGCATCTGTAGAGCCCAACAGCGCGGCGTAGTGCAGGGGGCTGCTGTGTCTGTATTGTCCGCCAACGGTAGCAGTAAGCCATGCACTCAACCTGTCTTTCTTCTGTCGTCCCCCCCCCTTTTTGTGGTCTCCCTGTTCTTGTGTGCATCAGCATCATCAGGCGGAGGTACAGTGGCACCAGAGCACGAGGGAGCTACATCCCACATGGCCATGGAGGGCCACACCACGGACTCGGAATACACCAGTGGGACGGAGGGCGAGGGGAGCTTCACGGCGGTCACAGGATCTGCAACGAGCGACTCATCCTCCGATGGGAGCTCCCTTGTGGTGGCGGCAAAATCTGTGCCCCCCACTTCTACAGGTACAGCCGCCACCCCCCTACCTGCACCACCCTCCCAGCAGCCCCTCAGCCTTCACCCTGTGCCCGCTCACCCAGGACGGTGGGCATCACCTTCGCCCCAGGCACCTCATCCCCTGCCCCTGTCACCTCTGCTGCCCTCAGTGAGGAGGCCATTGACCTCCTCAGGTCCCTCACTGTTGGGCAGTCTGCCATTTTGAATGCCATCCAGGGTGTAGAAAGGGAATTGCAACACACAAATGCATTCCTGGAGGGCATTCATTCTGGTTAGGCTGCCCTTCATCGAACCCTGCAAACTCTGGCCTCAGCACTGATGGCAGCCATTGTCCCTGTGTCTAGCCTCCCCCCTCCAACTTCCTCCACCCAGACCCAATCCCCTGTACCCCAGCCTATCCCAAGCACACCATGTTTTCCACAACAGGTTTTCCTCTGGCCTCGCGCTCGCTGCCGTCCCTCACATCCGCCGCTCCACGGCAGGTGGGAGGTCTTTCTCCTTCCTGGCAGCCAAGACCTGGAACTCCCTCCCCACCAGCCTCAGGACCTCTCCGCATTCCGGAGACTCCTAAAAACCTGGCTTTTCGAGCAGCAGTAACCCCCCCCTTTTTCCCCTAGCGCATTGAGACCCGCACGGGTGAGTAGCGCGCTTTGTAAATGTTAATGATTTGATTTGATTTGACCATCAGACCAGCCTGCACACACCTCACCACACAAGGGAATCTCAGGCAAACATAAGCACCACACATCCCACAGGCACTCACACAAGCATCACACACATACAGACACAGCAACATCCACTGCCTCCACTGTCCCCCTCCTCGTCGTCTCCCTCCCAGTCTCGTCTACACTCTCACCTGCATGCACTACCACTACAGCCACTACGTCCAGCACCAGCACACCCCGCTCACGTGCATCCCCACCCCCACTGCCATTTACACGTCCCCTGTGTCCTCTCCCAGTGTGTCTGTGACGCCCCCTCCCAAAGTACACAAACGCAGGCACACACCCACCCAACAGCCATCCACCTCACGACAGCCTCCAGCGCATGCACCTTCACCCAAAGTCACAAAACGTACACCTCCTACAACCACTACCTCTTCCTCCACTCCCAAATCCCCTCCAGCTACCCGTCCCAGTGTTCCTAAGAAACGTTTCCTGACCAAGCTTGACCTCTTTCCCAGCCCCCCCCCCCCTCCAATTCATAGGTCCCGTACTAGCACCTCAGCCAAAAAATCTCCAGGACCAGTGGTGCCTGTTGTTACAGGTATGTGGAGTGCACCGGGCACCAGGGCAGCCAGCGTGACACGGAGCCACAGCACAGACAGTCCCCCCCCCCCCCCCCCCTCCTTCACACCCCCTTGTGAAGCACCAGAAGTTGGACAGTGCCCGGCGGGAGAGGGGGAAGACTCCAGCCAGCAAAGCCGCTCACAAGGGTCCCGGGGGGAGTGTCGTCTCAGCTGTGACTCCTCCCAAGGAGGTGGAAGGGGTAGAAGAAATCGCCAAAGTCTGGGAGGAGCAGCACGGCGGAGAAGACCGCCATCATCCCCGCCGCCCAGGAGGCCACCGCCAGCCCAATCGTCACTGGCCAGGAGGCCACCGCCAGAGTCAGTGCCCAGGAGGGCAGCCCGATCGTCACTGGCCAGGAGGCCCCTGCCAGACACAGCCCAGCTGCCCAGGAGGGCCCCAGCAGCCACGGCCCAGCTGGGCAATGAAGGACCGCCAGCCCCAGCCCAGCTGGGCAATGAAGGACCGCCATGGCAAGCACCGCTGAACAGGGCAGGAACTGCAAACTCAAGCACCGCTGAACAGGGCAAAGACCGCCATGGCAAGCACCGCTGAACAGGGCAAGCACCGCTGAACAGGTCAGGAACTGCAAGCTCAAGCACCACTGAACAGGGCAAGGACCGCCATGGCAAGCTCTGCTGAACAGGGCAAAGACCGCCATGGCAAGCACCGCTGAACAGGTCAGGAACTGCAAACTCAAGCACCGCTGAACAGGGCAAAGGCCGCCATGGCAAGCACCGCTGAACAGGGCAAGCACCGCAAACTCAAGCACCGCTGAACAGGGCAAAGACCGCCATGGCAAGCTCCGCTGAACAGGGTAAAGCCCGCCAACTCAAGCCCCACTAGCCCATGGGCGGCAGGGGCAGTGACGCAACTGGGACCGTCACGGGGTGAGTGATGCACTCTGGGCACCAGTCCCCCTCCAGAACCAGTGGAGACATGCATCCACTACATCTGTCCTTCACAGGATGAAGCACTCTGGGCACCAGTCCCTCTCCAGAACCTGTGGAGACTATTATCCACTTGAGAGACTGTGGCTTTGCACTCCCCAGGATGGTACAGTGGGCAACCCACCCACTGTAGAGACTTGAGAGACTGTGGCTTTGCACTCCCCAGGATGGTACAGTGGGCAACCCACCCACTGTAGAGACTTGAGAGGCTGTGGCTTTGCACTCCCCAGGATGGTACAGTGGGCAAACCCGCCCACTGTAGAGACTTGAGAGACTGTGGCTTTGCACACCCCAGGATACATCAATGGGCATGGAGCACCCTCGTGGATCTGGCGTCGTGCACTCATCCGGCTGAGGTGCCCCCCTTCCCTTCCCCCTGAGGTGCCTGTTGTATTTCTATCTGATGCCCCACCAGTGTTCTCTCCGTTTTGATCAGGTATCTAGTGTGGGCCTCGCCCATGCATTTTGGGCCCAGTGTTCCACGGACAATGAATGGTGCATTACTTGCACTACTAATTGTGGTGTATATTTTGTTTAATGTGTGTGTGTGTGTGTATATATATATATATATATATATATATATGTATATGTATATATTTGCTTACTGTATTTTGATATATTACAATGGTTCCACTCATTTCCTTTTGTCTTTGCATTCTTCCGGGGGGGTTGGGGGTTGTTACTGTAATGTTTGGATATGCGTTGGTGTGTGTGTTGTAGTGGGTGGGGGTGGGGGTGTTGCGTGTGTGTGTCCCTGTCTTTTGCCTCCCCCTCCCCTATGTCGTAGGTGCAGTACTCACCGTTGTCTTCGCTGCTGGCATTGATGATCGTCGTATAGGAGCAGGAAGACTAGTGCAGGAAGAATATGGAGTTCCGGCTCCATGGTGTAGTCGTTCCTCGTGGAATGTGTAGAGGTGAGCGTTTTCCCTTTGAAATGGCTATTTCCGCCGTGTTTTTATCCGCAGTGAATCCGCCCCTGAAAAGGTGGCGGATTGGTAGGTTGTGATACTGTGGGCGGTACTTTGTCTCCCGCCTGTTTGTTGGCGGTGACCGCCACGCAGTTTGTCTATACCGCCGTGGCTGTCGGGAGTGTTAAAGTGGCTGTCTTTGGCGGTTTCTGCCACGGTCATAATTCCCATTTTTTTACCGCCGGCCTGTTGGCGGTCTTACCGCCGCTTTAACACCGTCCGTCAGGGTTGTAATGACTCCCTATATGTCCTGCTACTCTTCTACAGCATCCTCAAGGAAAATACATTGTTGACAGTCTACACTGTGACTGTGGAAAATGATTTGCAGTGATGAACACCATACAAATATTTTCCTGGATTCTAAATATATTTGAAGAAGGTCTTCTGGAGTCCGCACAGACAGCACATAATTATTCAAGGTTTATGACTATCGATGATGCGTAACTGATGTTACCTCGAGCTGAGGTGTCGTTCCATTGTGATGTAACTAAGGGCACTCCCCCTTATCCTAAAGTCTAATGTGCCAGCTATTGCTTCCAAGTCCACTTTTCTGTTTATGAAATCACCATAGTGCATTACCTCAACAAATCAGAAAGAACCAGATGTTGAATCCTTCCAATGAGGCATCTGACAGTTTGGCCTTGGCCTCTAGTAAGGTATATCAGCCGCAGGCCTGTCCATCTCACAGATCTTTAAAACGCAAAGGCAATCTAATTCAACTATCACTGTGGAAGTACTTGAGTGGGTGCTAAATGATGAATTTATTTTCAAGATCATCAAAATATTAGGAACTCCTGTCACCAATTCATTTTCAGTGCTACAGAAACAAATATATGCCTGCAGTACGCATTCCCTTTCTCAGAAACTTGTTCCAATTGGAATGGCTGTTGGATAGAATGTTGGAGACATTCTTTTATAACTTTCCATCGATTTCCATGCTGGCCAAAATGTTTTCCAATATAAGACAACAACAATTATCATTACACAGGGCTGTCTGCAGCAGTGGTGTAAGCAAGACTGCCTTCACTGGTACATTCAGTCACACATGAGGTTTCAGTTGGACTACACTGTCTCTACAGGATGTCAGGCAGGATCCTACATCATGGACGGATCTCTGGGAGCTCAGCTGCCTATCTCCAGAGTACCTGCGTTACAGCCACCTAAAACTCCATTATGACTGCTTTAACATTCTGAATGAGATTACAAGTCCTTCCACAAGATCTTTGGCTAAATGTACCCTCATATTTATGTATATTTTGCTGCAATTACCATATACTGAAAATGTTCCCCATGAGCATCTTTTTCACCATTATAGTGATTTAATACTTTTCTGGGGAACATTAAAAATGTATGTAGGCATTCCCCTTCATGTGAGTTAAATGTTTTTTAAAAATAATGGTCTCCCCTGATGAGGAACAAGTTAAGATACCTCTAGGGATTTTTCATTTTAGTTGGCTCGAATGAAGAGTGAACTTCAAGCTGCATGCATGGAAGAACACTGTACTGTGTTCCATCGTCGTAAGTGCCCTTACGTTCTGCTCAGAGTATTATCATATTTTCACCGGGCTTAAAACAGTTTTGCTACCCACCTTCAAGTCACACCCTACGAATTAGCAGCGAGGTCTTAGATGTAACAAGGACTTTGACATATTACGTAGAGAAGACAAAGTACTTGAGACAACTATTTGTCAATCAGGGGACCACTTATGATAGTTCATGGGTACTCACAAACATGTTCCCAGGGACCTCAAAGTTTGGTCTGCGATTTGCCTAAGGGCTGCATCAATGCTAACGGGGTGTTGCTCAGGCAAGGGAGTTGGCAGGAATAGCGTTAAGGAATGGATAGGCGAAACAAACTATATACACCTAGTGGCTGAATTGAACAATGGGAAACCAGAAAACCTGGGGTTAATTCCGGCTTCCCCACTTTTCCAAATTGTGTGATTCTACGCAATTGTTTAGTTTCACTCTCCCTCCTTTTACTTTAGTATCACATATGAGGACCTCTAATTACATAAGTTCAGGGTGTGTGCTTTACGAGAACTGTTTGAAACTTTGTTACGATAGCTAGGATTTGTTTCATTCTGTGTCTGCACTCGATGCTCGGATTATGCTAGTTTAAAGCTTGTTCACCACCAAATGAGCCGCATCTACCACCGCTCAAAATATAATCTCTTGAAGGTGGAATCTGAGGACCAGTCTGCTGCATGCTGCTGCTGAGGACTCCTAAGCAAAATGCCTGTGAAGCCATCGCACCCCTCGGCGAGTGTGCTCCAGATATCTTGGCGTCAATGCCTGCTTCCTGCATAATCTATTGAACCCAACTGGCAGTTGTAGGAAATGTCTTCGCTTTTTGCAGTTAACAGAGAGCAATGAGAAGCTGCCATTCACCTGGAGGCCGCAGCTAGTCTGTCATGTTCTCGTAAGCTTTGAGGCATTGCACCACACACAATTTAGGAGCGCCCCAAAAAGCAGACAAGAAGCCCTCTAACACCTTCTGGTGGGGAACTTGGGTCAGATTCGTCAAGAGGTTAGGAAACAGGGGGAGAGGGATTAGAGAATCTCAAGAAATTTCTATCAGATCTGGGAACCAAACTTGAGACCTCCTAATCATCAGAGGAATGAGTACTACCTCCACCTGTTGCCTGCTGACCTGGACAGACATTCTGGTGATCATCCTGATCGGGGGAACCCCATATCCTACTTCCGAGCTCCAATCCTGTTGGAATTCATCACATGCCATCTTCAGAGGGTCCAAGCGCCAGCTGAAGAATTGATCTAGCTGCTGATCCAGGCGTGAGGCAAACAAATCAACCGAGAACAGGCCCCATCTGTCTGAAATTTTGGCAAAAACCTGAGGGAGCGGTTTCCACAGGCTTGAATTGTGGAAGTGGTGGGCGTGCCAATCTGCTACCTGGTTCATCTGCCTTGGGAGGTACTACACTGTGACCAATATGTGAAGGTTCAGGCAATATTGCCAAAAACTATTTGCTAACTCAGAAGGAGCTTTTGAGCGCATGCCCCCTAGGTGGTTGAGGTAACGCACCGCAGATATATTATCTATTTTGTGGAGGACTCAAGACTGGACCCTGTCTTTGGTCCAGCGGCAGACTGCGAAGCAACTCGCGAGGAGCTTCAAGCAGTTGATATGCTACCTCTGTTTGTTTGGAGACCACCTGCCTCCTGTGGAGAAATCCCCCCACACTGCGCATCCCAGCCTGACCGCCTGGCGTCTAACTCTATAACCAAATCTGGTGCGGAACTGAAGATCACTCTTCCGTTCCAGGCATGAAAAGAGAGAGTCCAGCCAGTTGACTTCCTTAGAATGCCGAATTAGTTAAGATGGTTTTGAGAGCTCCAAACCGGAGGCCTGGACCCTAAACCTCCCAAATAATTATGGTACTAGATTGATTATAGGTGAGCTCCCACTCCAAAAAAAAATTCTGATAATGAGCACAATGCTTCAGTAGTTATTTATTGCAGTAAAGACATCAATTCCATATGCTTTTAATCCAGTTGAATTAATGATAATCTTGAAGCTGAAATTAAGTTCCAAGAATCAGCAACTGAATAGTCCAAGCAACTTTTATCAAGGATGGAGAGAAGATAAAGAGCAATAGTCGATGGAAGAACAGCCAACACGTGTTTCGCCCCATAAGCAGGTAGGCGGGGGCTTTATCAAGGCTGTGGAAGATATATATGGACAATTTAAGTCACTTGCCAGACATTACCAAAATGAAAGCATGCTTTCCGTGCATATCATGCAGGGCATGTTGTGCTCCCTCTCGGTGAAGCCTGTAAATATAACAGTATAGTGCCATAGCAGACTCCCCAGTGTGAGCCAAGAACTAAAGTCATAAAGGAATATTAGTGGAGTAAGGGCATGAATGAAATTAAGAGAGTTCCAGGCCTACATGTGGGTGAAGCCACCAGGCAATCTCCTCTCTTGTCTCCTTGAAGTGGAACTGATGAGGAATATGAGAGTCCCCTCTGAAGCTGGAACGCCTTGATGCAACGGCAGGGCTTGATAATGCAGAGGGCCTAGAAAAATCACTTGTATGGAGGATGAGAGGACTACCAGACGGGCCAGCTGATGAAGTGATGTATTTCGTTTGGCCACGATTTTCCTCAGCTCGTCTTGGCTCTTCTATATCTTTCGAGCTGGAATACTGGGGGATGCCGAGGGCAAATCTGTTGTGAACCCCAAGAAGGTTGTCCTCTGCGAGGGTGTCTGGAGGGACGACTTCTCATTGACTACGAAGCCCAGCCCCTCCAGAAGGTTTACTGTGGACTGGAGGGGGCATTGTTCCAGCTACAGCATATTGTCCAAGTAGACGATAAGATGAATGCCTTGTGCTCCGAGGTATTTCACCTCTGGTTTGAGCACCTTCGTGAAGCACCATGGGGTTGACGACAGCCCGAATGGTAGGATGGAGAATTCGAAGGTCTGCTGATGCCATTTGAATTGAAGGAACCGTCTATGAATGGGAAAGATTGGGATTGTCAGATAGGTGTCATTGAGATCTAGGCTCACCATCCAGTCGTGAGTCCTGAGTATGTCCCACAGAAGGTGAATATCCTCCGTTTTGAAGTGGCGTTACACTAGCAACTCACTGAACTTTTAAAGGTTGATGACGGGTCCCCAAAACCCATCCGCCTTGTCCACTAGAAACAAGTTGCTGATGAATCCCTGTGGATGAGGTACTGTCGAGCAGATGGCTCCCTTGTCCCAGAGAGCCTCGACCTCCACGGATGCAGGGATCTCCACAACTGCCCCAGCTATTGCTGCTCACTGTTGACATGAAGAATGAAGAATATCCTCACAACTAGATGTGCAGGGTTGTCCCATCCTCAGTACACTCCTCACAAGTGGGGTCTTACAGAGTTATTCATTGGGACACCATCTCCTATCCTTAGCACTCCTCCTGTGGCACACTAAACTCGATCCTATTAAATCCTTTGTTCTCTCACTTGATGCTGAAAAAGCATTTGTGTATACTGAGACTACGTTACTACTGAGCATTGACATGTGGGTAAAGGATACGTTAAAATGGATACCGGCTGATGAAGAGGTGCATGGTAAAATATCTTGAAGATATGAAAAAGTTTCAGAGGACTTGAAATGCCAGGGGTCACTGTTCATACTTTTGCTGTGGATGCAGGGGTTCTTCATACTCCTCCCCTCCCCAATATCATCATTAAGTGAATAAGAACGGGGCTACGGACCCACATAAAAGACCGATTGGGAGTGGGGGTGGGGGCGGCTGACAGGGAATTTCCTAGAATTAAATGGGAGTTGTGATTTTATTATAATGATAAATGGCTTTTGAGTAGATAGCTTTGTATTAGATTTGAGATCATCTAGGCAACTACACTGTTTAATTGTAAACATGTTTTTCTTTCTGTGAGGAACTGTAACATTAATTTCTGTTTTCTTGTTTAATAGGATGGAACAAATGTAAATAAGTATTTTAAAAAACAGTTAGGACTTCTTATCCTGGACGATTAGATTAGATCATGACACCCAACAGGATGTCCTCTCTCTCCTTTTCTATTCCTTATGACCCTGGAGCCTTTGCCAGCTGTGATAAGCACATGAGGTTAACAGGATACAAACAGTGATAGGTCCGGTCAAAGCCTTTCTTTTAACAGATGGCATCTTGGTACTCTCTTTCAACCCAAAATATTGATACCTGCTGTGATGTCCCTAATCCAGTCTTTCTTTGAATTGCCTGGATACTTAATCAACTGGGGGTAAGTGTGACCCACTAAAGCCACCAGGGCTTGCCTGGTTGATTGACCTATCCAGTGGGTGCACAAGAGCCTCAAAGTTTTGAGCCTCCTCTCTTCATCTGGATTTGGGAATCCATATGAACAGAGGCCTAGATCGGATGGAACAATACAGTTAGGCACCACTCATGACCAAAGCCAAAATCTACGTGCATAATAGGCACACTTTAACTTATCTTTTTGGGAATGAGTGCAGACAGATAAAATGACAGTTGCATCGAGATATAATGATGTTTTAGAGATGCCCCCATTACTGCTACAAGAGCCCTTGCTATAGCACAGATTGACTCGGACATCTGTTGCAACTGGCTTGCTACCTATCCGGTACATGGGTACCTCTACAATAGGTGGTGATTGAACGAGAGGTCCATGACTGCCCTATTGGTATCTTCCTGATCTACACACAATGGAAACTTTTTTCCTAGCCTCAATATCCCGATCCATTTCTCAGGTTTGGAATTTAGCACACTAACACCAGAAGATGCATGCATTAATCATCTCTCAGCGCAACCATTTGGCACAGTGTAGGTACATCTGTGGGGGAGAGATGTTTTGGCTTGGATTGAGGCTCGCTAAGGGATTGCTCACATCAGATCTGTACAAGGATGATGTACCTATCTCACCTCAGATTGACCTGTATGGCTCCTTCCACTGACAGTATTGCCAACCTTCTGCTGTCTAAAGAGCTGCCTCAGCCCTAGACCGGCCCCTCTTCACACTTTCTCGATTGCAAAGTATCTCAACACTCACAAATTCCTGGTAACGAAGTCTGGGAAATGAATACTTCTCCTAGACTGACTGGCCAGCTCTCCTCCTGGACCACGACAGAGTGGAGTAAAAGTTGATACTTCTTTATTTCACAGTGGTGTGTGATTGGTACTAAGCCCAGCAGAAAGTACTACCTTTCTTCAACTGCTTGAAATGTGGAGACTAACCTGCTGCATTGTACTATGGAGCTGCCTGCTGGTTGTATATATGAGACAAACTATCTTGAATTAGTGGTGCTGCTCTTTTCCTTGCCAGTGCACTTAGCTATGTAGCGCAGTAGCTGTTATTTTGAGAAAATCCCCAAATCTGAGCACTGCTAGCTAGCCACTTTGATCAGAGCAGTGAAAATCTATATCTTGCATCATTAGCACCAAACATATTTTGCTCTGGTTAAAAAGTGATTACTGGAACTCCACAGAAACCATTTTATTTTATATAAACTTAGTGACCAACTGATTGTCTTTGATAGTCTAGGGCCTTTTTATCAGGGATCGTTGACAGAGACGGGTGTTAACGTTGCCAGCACACCACCTCTTTTCCACTTTTGTCTTTATTCCACTATACAGGAGCCACTAAACGGTATCAAGTCCACTCTTCCTCCTCCCTTGTAGCCATCTATCACCCTTCTCTTCTATGGTGTTTGACTGACTGATAGGTACTAGTGCACACTTGTATATACCCAGCCAGGATGTACTGTTTGGGTTTTAGACACCTTGTCCTGCCCTTTTGCTTTACCTTCAGTAATATTGCACCACACCAGATTGTCAGAACAGTGATTGTTGGTGATGCCTGTTAATAACCTGCACTGTTTTCCCTTCATTTATCCTATGACTTTGGATTTCTTTGCAATGTCACTGTGACAATGTATTGAAACATTTTGTAAACCTAGTAAAGAAGTGTTGGTAAAAAGGAAATTTTCTGTGCTCCAGAATTCCAAGGCCCCAAACACTTCTGAAGCGGATAACCAGTACCTACCTGAAGCTTAAACCAAAACAGAGTTCATTCTCTTAGACTAAAGCAGATAGCATCACCATTTCCAAAACTGGTCAAACAACATGAATTAGATAGATTTGAATCCCAGCTCTCACTAGTGATTCACCATGAACATCCACCTTATCTCAAAGAGCACATTACTTCAAAACCAAGATGGCGTGGTACCAGCTCTTTCTATTAAATAGAAAAGGACACCATTCTTCCCAGTAAGCAACTTCAGAAACTGACGTTTAAGCCCTTTTACCCTTGCATCTGGATGGTGGGAAGGCCCTACTCCATTTCCTCCCAGACTGCACACTGTCTCACCTTCAGGGCAGTATACATGCTGCTGCATGCCTAATCAAGAGCTTTAAGAAGGATGGCCACATCATTCTCACCCTAATGACATTTTGCTAGGTCTTCTTGCTGGCCTAAACAAGTTTCAAAACCATCTGCTTCATCTACACCCTTCATAATCATCACTCCTGACAAGCTCCCCATCTCTGAGGGGTCTTGCCACACCTGTTTACAGGACACCATCAGAATGAAGACAGAGAAGTGCAAAACAAAAAACTACAACGAAACGGACCTTTTCAATCTATACACACAGGATCAAGAATGGCATCCCTGTATCCATCATGACTGGCCCAGACCTGTTGCAGGTTAAGAAGGAGCCGAAGTCTTCCTCTGAAAAACATTACAGCATGATGCAGTTGCAGTCCTCTCTCACGCTGAGGAAATTGCTACCTCTCTAATCAGTCATTGACTGTATCTTGCCTTTGGTCCTGTACAGTGCTCTTCTGTCTTTCGAATGGTTTGTGCTGTAAAAAAAAAATGAAATACATATGTACAGACACTAAATATGCCACTTAGCCATCTGCCTATGTAGATATCGATATTGGTTTTCTGGTACCTGGATTATGCACAGGACGTGAAGTTATTTCTTGATAAAATGTCAAAAACTGTGTATAGTTTTGACAGTAACTTTGGCAACTTACACTCCCCTATTTGCTTGCTCCCCTACCCTTATCTCCATTTATCTCACATTCCATCCATCTTGGGTGCCCACTCCTGACTAGTTGGAACTAATTGAGCCGCCTGTCTACCCCAGTGAAGCTGCTTTTTCTTTTCCAAATAGAGCATACATTCTGAATGAAACAATATCAATAATAAGCACCTTGGTGTATACATCAAACTATATCAAAATATGCAGAATGCATTTATAAAGGCATTGGTGAGAGTATCCCATCTAGAAGCCCATAAGTTTTAAGAACATTAGAAGGTTCTCTGAAAAGGCTGGCATTGTTGTGGTATATTGGTAGAATGTTTGTCCCTGGTTGAATGAGGAGGTTGATGCTCATCTTCTATTTCTCTCGTGGAGTTTACCGTGAATGATATATGTGGGGCTGAGAAGCATTTTGTGCAAAAGTGTCAAGGTTTCAAATGTCTGGTATGAGATGTTCCTCCAGTCCTGTCTTTCTTTTTCTTTTAGCTTAGGTCACTTCATGTTCTAGTACATGTGGTTCTACTTTTTTCACTCAAGTTATTGTGATGTGAGCAAATACAAAAGTGCTAGTTAAGAAGCTTGCTTTTGACTTTTGTCACTGTCCCCTTTTTACATCTTTTCTTAGGGACCCTGTATGCTGGCGTTGCTATGGTTGCTAACAGAGCATGTGGTTGCGTCTTTCTTTCTCTCAGGTCTTGTGCGGGAACAGGAAGCTGGTCTGCTGGAGTTTGTGAAACTGGATGGCTTCTCTGTGCTGATGCGGGCCATGCAGAGCGATGTAATGAAGTTGAAGGTGAAGTCAGCCTTTCTGCTTCAGAACCTGCTAACCAGTCACCCAGAACATAAAGGTTAATACTTCAAAATAACATTGTGCAGTAAATGCTATTTTTTACGTGCAGATTTAGAAAATCCCTCTGAGATTTTTAGAACTAAAATTTCATAGAAGTTTAGACTTCTGTTTGGTGATACTATACCTTAATTCCCTATTGAGCTTTAATATAAAAAGTTATTCTTCAATTAAAGGAATATCTGCTCTTCACTACTTTTGGATTCCTCAGCAGTAACTCCTTGCTGTCACCACTTACCTTTCCTTTAATTCTCTCCCCTTACTCTGGTCTTTTTCTCCCTTCCTATTTAGAGTTTTTTCATGCCTACGTCTAATCCTGCGTGCCATTTAAGAAGGGCTTTAAGTAGATGTAGGCCATAGAACACTCATTAATCATAACATCAGAGCACAAACAGCCAGTCAGACGTAAAACGGGCACAACTGCATGTGCTTGAAAACAAGCTTATGGTGCCCAAGAAGCCTGGTGGCACTAGGTCAATATCAGATGTTTACAATTTGGATTTGTTTCTTTTTTGTGGAGTCTTTTCCACACTAGCTCGGTTTCCAGGGGCCAGGCAGATCTTTCACTTCAAACTTTCAGATTTAAATCAGCTGAGAGCAATGAAAGGCCCTGGGGTTTTGTAGCATGAATGCTTTTCTGTATTCACATGCTGTGCTAAGCTTTGGCTGCTCACCACAGCTACCCCTAGAGAGCTTTTGCTGTCTGGACACCTAAACACTATCACTAAGGGTTGCCTGGACTCAGTATAGATGTACACCATAAACTGAGCCAGCCTCCTACATGACATACTACTCAGGCCTTGAAAATTGCTTCAAATTGTTACTAGACCTGCAGGTCGAGTAGCTTGAATAATCTACTCGACCTAACTGTGATGTACTTGACCCGGAAACTGGTCTCAAATTGTGTGATCCTAGGCAAATATTGTAGTTTACAGTCGCCTGTGTCTTCATTCTCACATATGAGTGCACCTGCAAACATGTGAGTTCAGCATTTGTGCTGTAAGAAAAAAAAAATATATATATCCTTTTTTGTTTGATTACATACACTAAACGTTTGCTCCATGTATAAAAAATGTAGCTCACATATAGGGTACACATGATGCATGCATGACTTGCCTCTTAGTTTACTAATATATTAGCTTTGCTTTTAGTGTTTCTCAGTTTGTTTAAACACCCACATTTAATAAATATATTACTAAGCATGATGTGGTAGTGCACTGTCAATGACAGACAGTACATTTCCAAGAAATGTCCAAACCCTTCCCACTAATTTGCAGTTTTACAGATAAAACTATATAGTGTATTAACAATAATCTGTGAAAATTGGGCCTCAGAAAACATTTATCATTTGCACATCACCAAGTAAAGTGTTTGACTTTTTTTTCATCCTATTAAAATATTTTTTCATCACACAGAAGTACAAAAAAAAGGGTCTTTCACAGCTACTAATATATCTATATTTTGAAATGTTTGTAAAGTTGACTTAGTTATGTAAATGTTGTGTGTTAGGAAACACTTTATACCAACAGCCTTTCATTTCACATAGGTCAGACAGTTCACCTTGCAAAATCCTGGAACTCTGCAGACACAAGGAAAAGTATTTGCATTGCTAGAAGACAAACTGACTTTTGACCTCTGTCTCTGAACACGGAGCAGATGTGACGAGAATAAGATTTAAAGGCATCTTAGTTGCTAATTCAGTTTCTGTGTAAACAGAACACCTGTTCTTTGTCCACTTTCCAGGAGGGGCGAGTAAGATCTAAAAATAGCTCGACCTCTTAAAATAAAACTCTCCATAGCGAGTGGTCAAGTAGATGTTTCAAGCCCTGCTACTGTTTGTATGTGACCCCTCAGTTAATCTAGTCCCTGTTATTCTTGAGGTGCAGCGATTTGGTCTCCATGTTAACTGGAGTAAATCTGAAATATTCCCATTTACGGCAGCTACTTCAGCATGTGATTTAGAATTCCCGCTGCAATTTTGCACGGACTTCGCCAAATATTTGGGAATATGTATTCACAGGGATCGTGCAGAGATAATTCGGCCTATGGCCCTGCTATGGATAAACTTAAGTCACAAGTGGAAAGGTGGATTAGGCTTCCTCTGGGAATAGCTGGGCATATAACCATTATTAAAATGATTCTTACCCTGATTTCTTTACAGGGAGTGCAGAATTATTAGGCAAGTTGTATTTTTGAGGATTAATTTTATTATTGAACAACAACCATGTTCTCAATGAACCCAAAAAACTCATTAATATCAAAGCTGAATATTTTTGGAAGTAGTTTTTAGTTTGTTTTTAGTTTTAGCTATGTTAGGGGGATATCTGTGTGTGCAGGTGACTATTACTGTGCATAATTATTAGGCAACTTAACAAAAAAAAAATATATACCCATTTAAATTATTTATTATTACCAGTGAAACCAATATAACATCTCAACATTCACAAATATACATTTCTGACATTCAAAAACAAAACAAAAACAAATCAGTGACCAATATAGCCACCTTTCTTTGCAAGGACACTCAAAAGCCTGCCATCCATGGATTCTGTCAGTGTTTTGATCTGTTCACCATCAACATTGCGTGCAGCAGCAACCACAGCCTCCCAGACACTGTTCAGAGAGGTGTACTGTTTTCCCTCCTTGTAAATCTCACATTTGATGATGGACCACAGGTTCTCAATGGGGTTCAGATCAGGTGAACAAGGAGGCCATGTCATTAGATTTCCTTCTTTTATACCCTTTCTTGCCAGCCACGCTGTGGAGTACTTGAACACGTGTGATGGAGCATTGTCCTGCATGAAAATCATGTTTTTCTTGAAGGATGCAGACTTCTTCCTGTACCACTGCTTGAAGAAGGTGTCTTCCAGGAACTGGCAGTAGGACTGGGAGTTGAGCTTGACTCCATCCTCAACCCGAAAAGGTCCCACAAGCTCATCTTTGATGATACCAGCCCAAACCAGTACTCCACCTCCACCTTGCTGGCGTCTGAGTCGGACTGGAGCTCTCTGCCCTTTACCAATCCAGCCACGGGCCCATCCATCTGGCCCATCAAGACTCACTCTCATTTCATCAGTCCATAAAACCTTAGAAAAATCAGTCTTGAGATATTTCTTGGCCCAGTCTTGACGTTTCAGCTTGTGTGTCTTGTTCAGTGGTGGTCGTCTTTCAGCCTTTCTTACCTTGGCCATGTCTCTGAGTATTGCACACCTTGTGCTTTTGGGCACTCCAGTGATGTTGCAGCTCTGAAATATGGCCAAACTGGTGGCAAGTGGCATCGTGGCAGCTGCACGCTTGACTTTTCTCAGTTCATGGGCAGTTATTTTGCGCCTTGGTTTTTCCACACGCTTCTTGCGACCCTGTTGACTATTTCGAATGAAACGCTTGATTGTTCGATGATCACGCTTCAGAAGCTTTGCAATTTTAAGAGTGCTGCATCCCTCTGCAAGATATCTCACTATTTTTTACTTTTCTGAGCCTGTCAAGTCCTTCTTTTGACCCATTTTGCCAAAGGAAAGGAAGTTGCCTAATAATTATGCACACCTGATATAGGGTGTTGATGTCATTAGACCACACCCCTTCTCATTACAGAGATGCACATCACCTAATATGCTTAATTGGTAGTAGGCTTTCGAGCCTATACAGCTTGGAGTAAGACAACATGCATAAAGAGGATGATGTGGTCAAAATACTCATTTGCCTAATAATTCTGCACTCCCTGTATTTATTCTTTAATATTCCCTTTGTACTTTTCACCACACTGTGGGGGTTGCTTATTTATTTTAATTTTATTTATTTAGATCGTTTTCTGTAGCGCTGGCAAGACCTGAGCTATCAGAGCGCGTTACAACAGTATAGGTAATCAAAAGAACAAGTTCAAAGAAACAGTTATACATATAGGTTTCATAGGGCCAAAAAAGATAATGTGCCAGCGGTGGTGGTGGGTAGTGGGCTGGTGGGTGGGTGGGGGGGGATGGGATGGGATGGAATGGAAGATGGAGTGGCCAGTGACTCTTTTTTTGATGTGATGGTTGGTTGAGGAGGAATTATTTTAGTTGCTTCTTGAAGATCTGGAGGGAAGGGTTGGATCTAATGTGGACTGGTATGGAGTTCCAAATTCTGGGGGCGTTGCTTGAAAAGGAGCATGTCCGAGTTTCTTGCTTCTGGGTTTTGGGCAGGATGAGGAGAAAGGTGTTTGAGCTTCTAAGTGTTCTCGATTGACCCGCTTTCAGGAGTTTATTGGCGAGGTATTCATATAGGCTGAACACACTCTTCCCTTTGAAGGGAGTGGATTTGGAGTTCGAGATTTACAGTTATACTACCTTCTGGCACTAGCACATTATGCCTATTATTGGTACCACCTCGATGCCAGAATTATTTTCTTAAACCTGAGAGAGCTCAGTGCCCACATAATCCATTATCTACTTTTTTGCCACACGACCTTCCATGTACCCCCAAGAAAATAAAACTCTTGCTACTAAGAGTTGGGCTTGTTTTAGGTTGTTGTGGTATTTTGGAGGAGACACCCTTTATTCCCCGCATATCCCACTTTTAAACAACCCATGGCTCTGACTTGCGCAAGAGCGCCTGGTGCAACATACACTTCACGCAGACGATTTGCAAGTTACCGGGAATCTGTATGCCAATGGGATATTGAAACCCTGCACTGTGGTGAATGGGGACCCAGACTCCCCTCTCATTGGTGGCTTTCATATTCATCGCTTGCACAGTACACTCTGTGAGGCACTGCCAGACTACCCTTAAGAACATAAAGACGTCTCTCTTCTTACACTCTTAATTACTTCCCGGGATAGTTACCGCATTATTTACAAATAGTACCACACCACCTTGCAGTTGCATCCTCCTGGTGTAGAGAAGGCTAACGCAGCTTGGGAGCGAGACCTCGGTATCCCCCTGCCAGATAAATCCTGGTGTTACTGCTGTCAACAGACCAAACTTATCTCTGGCAATTACCATCACAAAGTATTACACTATAAATATCTCAACAGGGCTTATACTACCCCACTAGCCCTTGTAAAATTGACCGAGCCTGATCCCACCAATGCCCCAAATGTCCTGCAGAACAGGCAGACTTTTTCCACCTGTGATGGACGTGCAGAATTATTGCTAATTTCTGGGGAGACATTTATACTACTCTGTCTCTTATGCTGGAACATGGCACTCCTGGGGTATGTTAAGCCACTCAGATAAGGACTCCGTTCCTTTTTTATCTATCAGAGTATTGGATGTCAAATGTGCTTTCTTCCTTTACCTCTGGACTTGTGGTTTTAATCTGCTGTCGTAAGTTCCCACTTCTCTATTCCATTATTTTTTAATGTTACTGTAAGGAAATGCCTCCTTGGCATGGTTACCCCCTGACTTTTTGCCTTTTCTGATGCTAAGTTTTGATTTGAAAGTGTGCTGAGGCCTGCTAACCAGGCCCCAGCACCAGTGTTCTTTCCCTAACCTGTACTTTTGTTTCCACAATTGGCACACCCTGGCATCCAGGTAAGTCCCTTGTAACTGGTACCCCTGGTACCAAGGGCCCTGATGCCAGGGAAGGTCTCTAAGGGCTGCAGCATGTCTTATGCCACCCTCGGGACCCCTCACTCAGCACAGACACACTGCTTGCCAGCTTGTGTGTGCTAGTGGGGACAAAACGACTAAGTCGACATGGCACTCCCCTCAGGGTGCCATGCCAACCTCACACTGCCTATGAAGTATAGATAAGTCACTCCTCTAGCAGGCCTTACAGCCCTAAGGCAGGGTGCACTATACCATAGGTGAGGTCATAAGTGCATGTGCACTATGCCCCTACAGTGTCTAAGCAAAACCTTAGACATTGTAAGTGCAGGGTAGCCATAAGAGTATATGGTCTGGGAGTCTCTCATGCACAAACTCCACAGCACCATAATGGCTACACTGAAAACTGTGAAGTTTGGTATCAAACTTCTCAGCACAAATAAATGCACACTGATGCCAGTGTACATTTTATTGTAACATACACCCCAGAGGGTACCTTATGGGTGCCCCCTGAAACCTTAACCAACTACCCGTGTAGGCTGACTGGTTTTAGCAGCCTGCCACACACCAGACATGTTGCTGGCCACATGGGGAGAGTGCCTTTGTCACTCTGTGGCTAGTAACAAAGCCTGTACTGGGTGGAGGTGCTTCGCACCTCCCCCTGCAGGAACTGTAACACCTGGCGGTGAGCCTCAAAGGCTCACCCCCTTTGTTACAGCACCACAGGACACTCCAGCTAGTGGAGTTGCCCGCCCCCCTCTGGCCACGGCCCCACTTTTGGGGGCAAGGCCGGAGGAGATAATGAGAAAAACAAGGAGGAGTCACTGGCCAGTCAGGACAGCCCCTAAGGTGTCCTGAGCTGAGGTGACTCTAACTTTTAGAAATCCTCCATCTTGCAGATGGAGGATTCCCCCAATAGGATTAGGGATGTGCCCCTCCCTCCCCTCAGGGAGAAGGCACAAAGAGGGTGTAGCCACCCTCAGGGCTAATAGCCATTGGCTACTAACCCCCCAGACCTAAACACACCCCTAAAATTCAGTATTTAGGGACTCCCCAGAACCTAGGAACTCAGATTCCTGCAACCTAAGAAGAAGAGGACTGCTGAACTGAAAAACCTGCAGAGAAGACGGAGACACCAACTGCTTTGGCCCCAGCTCTACCGGCCTGTCTCCCCCACTTCTAAAGACACTGCTCCAGCGACGCTTTCCACAGGGACCAGCGACCTCTGAAACCTCAGAGGACTGCCCTGCATCTAGAAGGACCAAGAACTCCAGAGGACAGCGGCTCTGTTCACCAAAGACTGCAACTTTGCAACAACTCGCGTTTCCCGCCAGAAGCGTGAGACTTGACACTCTGCACCCGACGCCCCCGGCTCGACTTGTGGAGAACAATCACTTCAGGGAGGACTCCCCGGCGACTACGAGACCGTGAGTAGCCAGAGTTGACCCCCCTGAACCCCCACAGCGACGCCTGCAGAGGGAATCCCGAGGCTCCCCCTGACCGCGACTGCCTGCTTCAAAGACCCGACACCTGGTAAAGGCACTGCATCCGCAGCCCCCAGGACCTGAAGGATCCGACCTCCAGTGCAGGAGCGACCCCCAGGTGGCCCTCTCCCTTGCCCAGGTGGTGGCTACCCCGAGGAGCTCCCCCCTTGCCTGCCTGCATCGCTGAAGAGACCCCTTGGTCTCCCATTGATTTCTATTGAAAACCTGACGCTTGTTTGCACACTGTACCCGGCCGCCCCCGTGCCGCTGAGGGTGTACTTTCTGTGTGGACTTGTGTCCCCCCCCCGGTGCCCTACACAACCTCCATGGTCTGCCCTCCGAAGACGCGGGTACTTACCTGCTGGCAGACTGGAACCGGGGCACCCCCTTCTCCATTGAAGCCTATGCGTTTTGGGCATCACTTTGACCTCTGCACCTGACCGGCCCTGAGCTGCTGGTGTGGTAACTGTGGGGTTGCTCTGAACCCCCAACGGTGGGCTACCTTGAACCCAAACTTGAACCCCGTAGGTGGTTTACTTACCTGCAAAAACTAACAAATACTTACCTCCCCCAGGAACTGTTGAAAATTGCTGTCTAGTTTTAAAATAGCTATATGTCATTTATGTGATAACTGTATATGCTATTTTGCTAATTCAAAGTTCCTAAAGTACCTACCTGCAATACCTTTCATTTGAAGTATTACATGTAAATCTTGAACCTGTGGTTCTTAAAAATAAACTAAGAAAAGATATTTTTCTATACAAAAACCTATTGGCCTGGAATTGTCTCTGAGTGTGTGTTCCTCATTTATTGCCTGTGTGTGTACAACAAATGCTTAACACTACTCCTTTGATAAGCCTACTGCTCGACCACACTACCACAAAATAGAGCATTAGAATTATCTCCTTTTGCCACTATCTTACCTCTAAGGGGAACCCTTAGACTCTGTGCATACTATTCCTTACTTTGAAATAGTGCATACAGAGACAATTTCCTACATTGGTGGATCAGAGGTGGGGTACAAGACTTTGCATTTTCTGGACTACTCAGCCAATACCTGATCACACGACTAAATTCCAAAAATTGTCATTAGAAACTGATTTTTGAAATTTGAGCTATTTTTCTAAATTTTTAAAAGTCCTGCTAGGGCCTTGTGTTAGTCCCTGTTAGCATTTCTTTTAGAGTTTAAAACATTTTGTGAAAGTTTGAATTAAGTTCTAGAGATAGTTTTAGATTCTTAAAAAGTATTCCAACTTTTAGAAACATAATGTCTAATGCAGAAGAGAATGTGATGGAACTCGACCTCACCCCTTACCTCCATCTTAGGATGAGGGAGTTAAGGTCTCTCTGCAAATTAAAAAATATTAAAGCTGGTTTAAACCCTACCAAATTACAGCTCCAGGAGCTTTTGGCAGAGTTTGCTAAAGACAACCCCTCTGAGGATGACCTCCTAGAGGAATAAACTAGTGATGTGGAGGAAGTCCCACCTCCACTCCTAGTTAGGGAAGTCAGGGCTCCTCAAACCCTGACTCCAAATGTGATAGTCAGAGATGCTGCTTCCCTCACAGGAGGGTCCAGCACCTCTGGAATCACTGAGGATAGCCTCAGTGAAGATGACCTCCTGCTAGCCAGGATGGCCAAAAGATTGGCTTTAGAGAGACACCGCCTAGCCATAGAAAGGGAAAGACAAGAGATGGGTTTTGGTCCCATCCATGGTGGCAGCAACATAAATAGGGTCAGAGATTCTCCTGACATGTTGAAAATCCCTAAAGGGATTGTAACTAAATATGAAGATGGTGATGACATCACCAAATGGTTCACAGCTTTTGAGAGGGCTTGTGCAACCAGAAAAGTAAACAGATCTCACTGGGGTGCTCTCCTTTGGGAAATGTTCACTGGAAAGTGTAGGGATAGACTCCTCACACTCTCTGGAAAAGATGCAGAATCCTATGACCTCATGAAGGCTACCCTGATTGAGGGCTTTGGATTCTCCACTGAGGAGTATAGAATTAGGTTCAGGGGGGCTCAAAAATCCTCGAGCCAGACCTGGGTTGATTTTGTTGACTACTCAGTAAAAACACTGGATGGTTGGATTCAAGGCAGTGGTGTAAATGATTATGATGGGCTGTACAATTTATTTGTGAAAGAACACCTGTTAAGTAATTGTTCAAATGATAAACTGCATCAGCATCTGGTAGACCTAGGACCAATTTCTCCCCAAGAATTGGGAAAGAAGGCGAACCATTGGGTCAAGACTAGGGTGACTAAGACTTCCACAGGGGGTGACCAAAAAAAAGGGGTCACAAAGCCTCCCCAGGGGAAGAGTGTTGAGACATCCAAAGGGAAAAATAGTAAAGAGTCTTCTACAGGCCCCCAAAAACCTGCTCAGGAGGGTGGGCCCAGAGCCTCTTCACAATCTAATTTTGGGTACAAGGGTAAAAACCTTGATCCCAAAAAGGCCTGGTGTCGTAGCTGTAATCAGCCTGGACACCAAACTGGAGACAAGGCCTGTCCCAAGAAAGGTTCCACTTGTAACTCTACTCCAGCTATCACTGGAATGGCTAGTCTCCAAGTGGGATCAACAGTGTGCCCAGAGCAAATCAGGTGTCACGCTGAAGCTACATTAGTCTCTGAGGTTGGGGTGGACTTAGCCACACTGACTGCCTGGCCCCCTAACATGCAAAAATACAGGCAGCAGCTCTTAATTAATGGGACAAGTGTAGAAGGCCTGAGGGATACAGCTGCCAGTGTCACCATGGTGACAGAGAAACTGGTTTCCCCTGGTCAATACCTGGCTGGACAAACTTATCCAGTCACCAACCCTGACAATCAGACTAAAGTACATCCCATGGCTATGGTAACTTTAGAGTGGGGAGGGGTCAATGGCCTGAAACAGGTGGCGGTCTCCTCAAATATCCCTGTAGACTGTTTGCCTGGAAATGACCTGGAGTCCTCAGCATGGGCTGAGGTAGGACTGAAAACCCATGCAGCAATGCTGGGTATCCCTGAACTGGTGTGTGTCAAGACAAGGGCGCAGTGCAAGGCTCAGGGTGAAAAAGTGGTGTTGGAGCCTGGAAAAAGGGCCCAACCCTCCAAGAGAAAAGGAAACACAACTGGGGAACCAGTTGCAACACAACAAGAAAAAGAGAACCTCTCTTCTCAGGAAGAAGTTCTGCCCTCTGAGGGAACTGAGCCCCTGGAGTTAGAACCTTATCAGGTCGAGCTGCTAGGCCCAGGGGGACCCTCAAGGGAACAGTTGTGTAAGGGGCAAGAAACCTGTCCCTCTCTTGAAAGCCTTAGGCAGCAAGCTGCTGAAGAGTCCAATGGAAAGATAACAGGAACACATAGGGTCTATTGGGAAGATGGACTCCTTTACACTGAGGCAAGAGAGACCAAACCTGGTGCCACTAGGAGAGTGGTAGTGCCTCAGGAGTTTAGGGAGTTCATTCTGACCTTAGCTCATGATATTCCTCTTGCTGGGCATATGGGACAGACCAAGACGTGGGAGAGACTAGTCAACCACTTCTATTGGCCCAACATGTCCCAGAAGGTCAAGGAGTTTTGTGTCTCCTGTGCCACCTGTCAAGCCAGTGGTAAGACAGGTGGACATCCAAAGGCCCCCCTCATTCCACTTCCAGTGGTGGGGGTACCCTTTGAAAGAGTGGGTGTGGACATAGTGAGTCCACTTGAACCTCCCACAGCCTCAGGGAACCTGTACATACTAGTAGTAGTGTATCATGCTACTATATACCCTGAAGCAATTCCCCTTAGGTCGACTACTGCCCCTGCAGTAGCCAAGGCACTCATTGGTATTTTTACCAGAGTGGGTTTTCCTAAGGAGGTGGTGTCTGACAGAGGTACCAACTTTATGTCCGCATACCTGAAGCACATGTGGAATGAGTGTGGGGTGACTTACAAATTCACCACACCATACCATCCACAAACCAATGGTCTTGTTGAAAGGTTTAACAAGACATTGAAAGGCATGATCATGGGGCTCCCTGAAAAACTCAAAAGGAGATGGGATGTCCTCTTGCCATGTCTGCTTTTCGCCTACAGAGAGGTGCCTCAGAAGGGAGTAGGGTTTTCCCCCTTTGAACTTCTGTTTGGCCATCCTGTAAGGCAGAGGTCTTCAATCTGGGGGTCGGGACCCCCAGGGGGGCCGTAGAGACCTGGAAAGGGGGTCGCACATTCCCCCAGCTGATCCTTAAAATGCCTCAGCTGAACTTTGATTTGAGTCTCCTGTGTTGTGAAAGCTGCACAGACAGCTAAGGAGACTTTCAGCCCAGGGCTTCTGCTTCCTGAATGAAAAGCAAATGTGCTCTACGAGCTGATCTGCAAATGTAAAGGGTGCATGGGAGCAGCTTTAAATGATCAAAGCTTTGTGAGGACAAACATTTATTTTGTTTGAGGGGTAGTGCGAAGAGTTAACAACTGAGCTGTGAAGTGCATGATTTTAATTGTAATTCTATTTACACAGCGCTCACTTCACCTGGAGGTATTGAAGGGACAGCTATTAAAAAAAAAGTTATTGCATATGCTCTGATATTACTTAAATCCACATTTTGGAAGCACCGTTTTATAATAAACCTTTTTGTAGTGGCCTATATTATACTGTGTGCAATGCAAGTATAAAATAATGCCTTTTTATATATTCACAGTGCTTTCTGTCACACGCTGTGACCTCATGGCACTAAAAATACACAAGTCACTATTCTCAACTGTACTAACAAAGATTTAGGGCCAGATGTAGGAAAGCATTTGCGAGTCGCAAACGGCAAAAATTGCCGTTTGCGACTCGCAAATCGCATTTTCCTATTCAGAAATGCATATTGTGAGTCGGGACCCACTCGCAAAATGCATTTCAGAATCGCAAATAGGAAGGGGTGTTCCCTTCCTATTTGCGATTCGGAGTGGTATGCAATACCATTTGCGACCGCATATGCGGTCGCAAATGGTGTCGCAGTTACCATCCACTTGAAGTGGATGGTAACCCACTCCCAAATTGGAAGGGGTCCTCATGGGACCCCTTCCTCTTTGTGAATGGACCCAAAACTATTTTTTCAGGGCAGGTAGTGGTCCAGGGGACCACTACCTGCCCTGAAAAAATACCGAAACTAAAGGTTTCGTTTTTTTTTAAGTGCAGTCACGAACATGGAGGTCTGCTGACTACAGCAGGCCTCCATGTTTGCGAGTGCCTATAGTCGGTATGGGGCCTCAATTTGCGACCCACCTCATTAATATTAATGAGGTGGGTCTCTGCGACCCCATACCGACTCGCAGACGGTGTCTGAGACACCGTTCTGCATTGCAAATTGCGACTTGCAATTTGCGAGTCGGAAGGACTCGCAAATTGCAAGTCGCAATTTGCAATTTTCCTACATCTGGCCCCTAGTTCTGTTGCTCTCCGGTTAAACACAGACCTCTGCAGTGCATTAATTAATAGAGGTTTCATAATGCACTACAGTGCATTTCCCAATGAGTAACAACTTTTATTTTATTTATTTTTCATTTCAGCTGGCTATTATTTTATATGTAGCTACCTGGCGGTGAAAGACTTAAAAACATTTAGAGAATATTTTGGGTTTATTTATGAGAGGCTTGCGCTGCTGGAGCATCACTTTTTTTGATGCTCCAGCATCCCAAGCCTCTCAATCGTACCTATGAGCTGACTCAAAGCCACCCTGAGCGGATTGAATGGCCTTGTTGATATGGAGTAAGGCAAGGCAGTGCAAGTCGCTGCATTGCCTTACTTTGCGTCAAGGAGGCGTTCCATGAGCGTAGTGGTGGGTGTTCCTATGCAACACAGATGGATTTTGACACTGCCCCAGATTTACAAAATCACGTAAACTGGAGCAGTGCCAAAACTTTACGCCTCCCCAGAGCAGGCAAAATGAGGAGAAATGTTTTAATTTCTCCTTGTTTTTTTCTCTTTCCATGTGTGCTGCTATCTGCCACACATGTAGAAAGAGGTACAATGCCTTTCTGGATTGTTTTTGTGCAGGAAGGAGTCCCTTCCTGCACAAATACAATCCTGCCTATGTTGGCACTAGGCAGCAATTGTGCGCCAGCGCAGGGGGAAAGGACAGAAATGTACTGTATTTCATAAATACGGTCCATTCCTGCCCTTTTGTATTGAGAGTGTGGAAGTGTAGCAAGAAGACTTGCTGTGCGAAATGGGGATGTTTATTATTGTTGATGATGAGGAGTACCAGGTTCTAGAAATTTTTATCAGGAGGGGGTCCTTACACCTAAATTCTTTTAAGAGGGGGTCCCGGCATCAAAAAGTTTGAAGACCTCTGCTGTAAGGGGACCACTAGATCTTGTGAAAGAAGGCTGGGAGAGACCTCTTCATGAGCCTAAGCAAGATATAGTGGACTATGTACTAGGCCTACGTTCAAGGATGGCAGAGTATATGGAAAAGGCAAGTAAAAACCTTGAGGGCAGCCAACAGCTCCAGAAGTTTTGATATGACCAAAAGGCTGCAATGGTTGAATTTCAGCCAGGGCAGAAAGTCTGGGTTTTGGAGCCTGTGGCTCCCAGGGCACTTCAGGACAGATGGAGTGGCCCTTACCCAGTGCTAGAAAAGAAGAGTCAGGTCACCTACCTGGTAGACCTAGGCACTAGCAGGACCCCCAAGAGGGTGATCCATGTGAACCGCCTCAAGCTATTCCATGATAGGGCAGATGTGAATCTGTTGATGGTAACAGATGAGGACCAGGAAGCTGAGAGTGAACCTCTCCCTGATCTCCTCTCTACAGACCCTAAAGATGGCTCAGTTGATGGAGTGATCTATTCAGACACCCTCTCTGGCCAACATCAATCTGACTGTAGGAAGGTCCTGCGGCAGTTTGCTGAGCTCTTTTCCCTAACCCCTGGTCAGACACACCTGTGTACCCATGATGTGGACACAGGAGACAGCATGCCTGTCAAAAACAAAATATTCAGACAGTCTGACCAAGTTAAGGAAAGCATCAAGGTGGAAGTCCACAAGATGCTGGAATTGGGAGTCATTGAGCACTCTGACAGCCCCTGGGCTAGCCCAGTGGTCTTAGTCCCCAAACCTCACACCAAAGATGGAAAGAGAGAGATGAGGTTTTGTGTGGACTACAGAGGACTTAATTCTGTCACCAAGACAGATGCCCATCCCATTCCAAGGGCATATGAACTGATTGACAAACTAGGTGCTGCCAAATACTTAAGTACCTTTGACTTGACAGCAGGGTACTGGCAAATCAAAATGGCACCGGGAGCAAAAGAAAAGACAGCATTCTCCACACCTGATGGGCATTATCAGTTTACTGTTATGCCCTTTGGGTTAAAGAATGCCCCTGCCACCTTCCAAAGGTTGGTGAATCAAGTCCTTGCTGGTTTGGAGTCCTTTAGTGCTGCTTATCTTGATGATATTGCTGTCTTTAGCTCCAGCTGGCAGGATCACCTGGTCCACCTGAAGAAGGTTTTGAAGGCTCTGCAATCAGCAGGCCTCTCTATCAAGGCATCCAAATGCCAGATAGGGCAGGGAACTGTGGTTTACTTGGGTCACCTTGTAGGTGGAGGCCAAGTTCAGCCACTCCAGCCTAAGATCCAGACTATTCTGGACTGGGCAGCTCCAAAAACCCAGACTCAAGTCAGGGCATTCCTTGGCTTGACTGGGTACTACAGGAGGTTTGTGAAGGGATATGGATCCATAGTGACAGTCCTCACAGAACGTACCTCCAAGAAAATGCCCAAGAAAGTAAACTGGACTGTAGAATGCCAACAGGCCTTTGACACCCTGAAACAAGCAATGTGCACAGCACCAGTTCTTAAAGCTCCAGATTACTCCAAGCAGTTCATTGTGCAGACAGATGCCTCTGAACATGGGATAGGGGCAGTTTTGTCCCAAACAAATGATGATGGCCTTGACCAGCCTGTTGCTTTCATTAGCAGGAAGTTACTCCCCAGGGAGCAGCATTGGAGTGCCATTGAGAGGGAAACCTTTGCTGTGGTTTGGTCCCTGAAGAAGCTGAGACCATACCTCTTTGGTACTCACTTTGTAGTTCAAACTGACCACAGACCTCTCAGATGGCTGATGCAAATGAAAGGTGAAAATCCAAAACTGTTGAGGTGGTCCATCTCCCTACAGGGAATGGACTTTATAGTGGAACACAGACCTGGGACTGCCAATGCAGATGGCCTTTCCAGGTTCTTCCACTTAGAAAATTAAGACTCTCTTGGGAAAGGTTAGTCTTATCCTCTTTCGTTTGGTGGGGGGGGGGGGGGGGGGAGAGGGGGGAGGGCTGTGTAAGGAAATGCCTCCTTGGCATGGTTACCCCCTGACTTTTTGCCTTTGCTGATGCTAAGTTTTGATTTGAAAGTGTGCTGAGGCCTGCTAACCAGGCTCCAGCACCAGTGTTCTGTCCCTAACCTGTACCTTTGTTTCCACATCCAGGTAAGTCCCTTGTAACTGGTACCCCTGGTACCAAGGGCCCTGATGCCAGGGAAGATCTCTAAGGGCTGCAGCATGTCTTATGCCACCCCGGGGACCCCTCACTCAGCACAGACACACTGCTTGCCAGCTTGTGTGTGCTAGTGGGGACAAAACGACTAAGTCAACATGGCACTCCCCTCGGGGTACCATGCCAACCTCACACTGCCTATGAAGTATAGATAAGTCACCCCTCTAGCAGGCCTTACAGCCCTAAGGCAGGGTGCACTATACCATAGGTGAGGGCATAAGCAAAACCTTAGACATTGTAAGTGCAGGGTAGCCATAAGAGTATATGGTCTGGGAGTCTGTCATGCACGAACTCCACAGCACCATAATGACTACACTGAAAACTGTGAAGTTTGGTATCAAACGTCTCAGCACAATAAATGTACACTGATGCCAGTGTACATTTTATTGTAACATACACCCCAGAGGGCACCTTAGGGGTGCCCCCTGAAACCTTAACCGACTACCTGTGTAGGCTGACTGGTTTTAGCAGCCTGCCACACACCAGACATGTTGCTGGCCACATGGGGAGAGTGCCTTTGTCACTCTGTGGCTAGTAACAAAGCCTGTACTGGGTGGGGGTGCTTCACACCTCCCCCCGAAGGAACTGTAACACCTGGCGGTGAGCCTCAGAGGCTCACCCCCTTTGTTCCAGCACCACAGGAC
Source organism: Pleurodeles waltl (assembly GCF_031143425.1). Classification (NCBI taxonomy): domain Eukaryota; kingdom Metazoa; phylum Chordata; class Amphibia; order Caudata; family Salamandridae; genus Pleurodeles; species Pleurodeles waltl. The sequence goes on along the minus strand of NC_090446.1, from coordinate 1,349,655,099 downwards.
ACTCCAGCTGGTGGAGTTGCCCGCCCCCTCCAGCCACAGCCCCACTTTTGGCGGCAAGGCCGGAGGAGATAATGAGAAAAACAAGGAGTCGTCACTGGCCAGTCAGGACAGCCCCTAAGGTGTCCTGAGCTGAGGTGACTCTAACTTTTAGAAATCCTCCATCTTGCAGATGGAGGGTTCCCCCAATAGGATTAGGGCTGTGCTCCCCTCCCCTCAGGGAGGAGGCACAAAGAGGGTGTAGCCACCCTCAGGGCTAGTAGCCATTGGCTACTAACCCCCCAGACCTAAACACACCCCTAAAATTCAGTATTTAGGGGCTCCCCAGAACCTAGGAACTCAGATTCCTGCAACCTAAGAAGAAGAGGACTGCTGAACTGAAAAACCTGCAGAGAAGACGGAGACACCAACTGCTTTGGCCCCAGCTCTACCGGCCTGTCTCCCCCACTTCTAAAGACACTGCTCCAGCGACGCTTTCCACAGGGACCAGCGACCTCTGAAGCCTCAGAGGACTGCCCTGCATCTAGAAGGACCAAGAACTCCTGAGGATAGCGGCTCTGTTCACCAAAGACTGCAACTTTGCAACAAAGAAGCAACTTTGAAACAACTCGCATTTCCCGCCGGAAGCGTGAGACTTGACACTCTGCACCCGACGCCCCCGGCTCGACTTGTGGAGAACAATCACTTCAGGGAGGACTCCCCGGCGACTACGAGACCGTGAGTAGCCAGAGTTGACCCCCCTGAACCCCCACAGCGACGCCTGCAGAGGAAATCCTGAGGCTCCCCCTGACCGCGACTGCCTGCTTCAAAGACCCAACACCTGGTAAAGGCACTGCATCCGCAGCCCCCAGGACCTGAAGGATCCGACCTCCAGTGCAGGAGCGACCCCCAGGTGGCCCTCTCCCTTGCCCAGGTGGTGGCTACCCCGAGGAGCCCCCCCCCCCCCTTGCCTGCCTGCATCACTGAAGAGACCCCTTGGTCTCCCATTGATTTCTATTGAAAACCCAACGCTTGTTTGCACACTGCACCCGGCCGCCCCCGTGCCGCTGAGGGTGTACTTTCTGTGTGGACTTGTGTCCCCCCCCCCCGTGCCCTACAAAAACCCCCTGGTCTGCCCTCCGAAGACACGGGTACTTACCTGCTGGCAGACTGGAACCGGGGCACTCCCTTCTCCATTGAAGCCTATGCGTTTTGGGCACCACTTTGACCTCTGCACCTGACCGGCCCTGAGCTGCTGGTGTGGTAACTGTGGGGTTGCTCTGAACCCCCAACGGTGGGCTACCTTGGACCCAAACTTGAACCCTGTAGGTGGTTTACTTACCTGCAAAAACTAACAAACACTTACCTCTCCCAGGAACTGTTGAAAATTGCACTGTGTCTAGTTTTAAAATAGCTATATGTCATTTATGTGAAAACTGTATATGCTATTTTGCTAATTCAAAGTTCCTAAAGTACCTACCTGCAATACCTTACATTAGAAGTATTACATGTAAATCTTGAACCTGTGGTTCTTAAAAATAAACTAAGAAAATATATTTTTCTATATAAAAACCTATTGGCCTGGAGTAAGTCTCTGAGTGTGTGTTCCTCATTTATTGCCTGTGTGTGTACAACAAATGCTTAACACTACTCCTTTGATAAGCCTACTGCTCGACCACACTACCACAAAATAGAGCATTAGAATTATCTCTTTTTGCCGCTATCTTACCTCTAAGGGGAACCCTTGGACTCTGTGCATACTATTCCTTACTTTGAAATAGTGCATACAGAGCCAATCCTTACAGTTACTGTATGGGGTATGTCACAATAGTCCTGATAGCCCACTTTTGCTGGATTGGCTTTGTTGTTTGTATTGTGTTTCGATACAAAATGGTAAAAAAAAGTTTTTTTTGGTTTTTTTTTTTTAAATGAAGAAAGGGATACCTGGGAGTGGATGAGTCCTCCTTAGATTTATCCCCGGTCATCACAAAATATATCCAAAGAGTACCCTGAAATATGGTTGAGCCCATCCTGCTCGTTAGGAGCAAGGATGAACCTGATGATGAAGCATGTGTGAGCTTGAGTCATCCCTGACAGTCATCATCTTACATGTGCACTGGATGTGTTTTTGCATAAGTAGGCGGATACTTTAGTTGGTTTGTAAGTAAAAGACTTGACCTGGTGGGAAGGCACATAGAGAAGGAGGCAGCAACTCAGTGGAGGATTGCTAACTCCAAAACCCTCCTTAACAGGTACAGACGACAACAATGGGACGAGATGGAGTCCCTCATGCTGCACCTCCCAGAGGAATACAAAACAAGGGCCAAGGCAGTGATGCAAGAGGGGAGGAACATTGCTAACACCTGCCTGAATTCAGCCTTGCACGCAGCAGAAACTGCCAGCAGGCAGATGTGCACCGAACACCACTAAGAAGGCATGCCTGGCTCAGAATGTCAGGATTTAAATCAGATGTATAAGCCTCAATAATTAACATACTGTTCACAGGAGACGCCCTGTTTGGACAGGCAGTAAATGTGTCCCTTTAACAGTTGAAGAATGATAATGAGACGACAAATGCACTTGGGGCACTACAGTTCAGGGGTTCCTTTAGTAGAGGAGGAACCATATTCTGAAGGCCCATAGTCAGAGACCCATTCACCCCGGCTCAACAACAGCAGCAGCCACTGGGCAGCTCACACCATGTCACACAAAAAAAAACACATACCGGCAGTAGCAACACCCTGCGAGGCAGTCCATTTGTGGACGAGGAAAGGTAAGAGACTGGGCCTCCAGAAGGGGAGGAACAACAGGCAGGTGACTTGCCCAATGGTACAGGCCACCAGAAAACACCAATGTGAGGCAGAATAGGGAATTACCCAAAGGAGTGGGAAAAAATCACCTCAGACAATTGGGTTTTGAACATAATATGTCACGGATACTGCATAGAACTGAACTGCTCAAAAAACCACCCCAACCCAATAGAGGGAAGGTACCAACAAAGTAAGCAAGCAGAGGTAACTGTTCACCTTATTTCCTGGTCCCAAAACAAGATCAAATCCTGAGACCAATCCTAGATCTCAGATTCATGAATAAATGAATAAATTCATACACAACACCTCAAGGTGACAACTCTCCAAGGAGTAATACCACTCCTAGGGAATGGGGATGATTTGGCCACCTTAGATCTGAAGGACGCACATCTGCACATACATTTGACCCAAAAACACCAAACATTCCTCAGTTTTGTATTGGATGAGGTGCATTACCAGTTCAGAGTGCTACGATGCGGCATAAAGTCAGCTCCAAGAGTCTTCACAAAGTGCCTCAAAGCAGTAGCAGCACACCTACGAAGACAGCAAGTCCATGTCTGATCATTCAAGGACGATTGGCTTGAAAAGCACAATTGAAAGAAAAACGCCACAAGGATACTCAAACAGTGATCGGCACACTACAGTGTCTGGATTTCACAGTAAAGCAAAAGAGGCTATCTCCGCAAACGGATCAGGAAAGAAGTTCCTGGAAGAAATCCTAAACTCAAGGACATCACAAGCATACCCAGTCCTAAAAAAAACAAAAGCGATAACGCAGCAGACTCATTTCTACCAGAGGGATTGGCCTCTGACAGTGAGGATTGTCATGAAACTGATGGGTGTGATGGCATCATGCATACTACTCATAACCCATTCAAGATTGCACATGCATCCCATACAGAATGGATCTGCAACAAATGGCCACAAGCCACTGGGAGTTGGGAGGATCTAGTGGTTGTCGCAGCAAAATTACAAAAGCAGATACAAAGGTGGGAATCAAAAAATGTGAACATAGGAAGATCATTAAAGACATCAACTCTAACGGTGACCATTAAAACGGATGCATTCCAGAAAGGTTGGGGAGCATTCACAGGTAACCTGAAAGTACAGGGACAGTGGTACAGATCAGATGTGCTGAAACATATCAATTACCTGGAAATGAAGACGGGTTTCATAGCCCGGGTCCTTTCCAATCACACATAACAGGTCAAACTGTGCTAGTTCAAACGAACAGTATAACAACCATGTTTTATCTCAACAAACAGAAAGGCACAAAATTGTTCACCGTGAGCAAATTAGCGCAAGAAATATGGAAATGGGTGATATCAAGTAAGATCATACTGGAAAAAGTCCACCTACCAGGGAATCAAAACATAGAGGCGGGCAGACTAAGCAGGCAGGAAAATAGCTCCCTTGAATGGGAACCAAAACGAGACACTGGAACAAATTTTCAAGGTCTGGGGAAACCGAAAATAGACGTGTACACAACATAAAAAAAGTAGAATTCCAACACTTCTCCAGATTTCCACACCAACAGTCAGCAGGGAATGCCATGTCAATAAATTGGTAAGGGAGATTTGCTTACACCTTTCTTCAGATTCCCCTGATACCCAAGGTGCTGGAAGAAGGCCAGAAAACCAGGGACAAAATGTATCCTCATATCCCCACATTGGGCCAGACTGACCTGGTACTCAGACCTAGTAGAGATGCTCATGGGACAAATGATCACAATCAAAGCGGAACATTCTTGGTGACAATGCAACCAGAGCTAGCAACCCTCAGCGTAGCGGCCTAGCTACTGAATATCTGCAATTCGGATATCTGCAACTGCTGCCCAGGACAATGGAAGTCCTTAGAGAGGCAGGGAAGGCCAGCCCAAGGAGTTGTGTTATGCTGCAAAATGGACAGATACATTTACTGGTGCACAGGTAACAGGAAGATGGAGACAAGAACAAAGCAGGAAACTGTCTTGACATACCACACTCACCTGCTAAATACTGGGTTAACCTATGCATCGATAAAGGTACACCTTGCAGCAATAGTAGCCTAATCAGAACGTTTCATGTAACGCTTTGTTGGACTAGACTGTTTTTGTAGGGTTATCCCCAAACTTTCGGCCTTCTTCCTCCTATTTTTCTGACTTGTTTTTGTTGGCTTTAGGACTCTGGGCACTTTACCACTGCTAACCAGGGCTAAAGTGCAGATGCTCTCTCTCTAAAATGTATTGGCGATTGGTTTATCCATGATTGGCATATTTGATTTCCTGGTAGGTCCCTAGTAAAAGTGCACTACATGTGCCCAGGACATGTAAATCAAATGCCACTAGTGGGCCTGCAACACTGATTGTGCCACCATCATGAGTAGTCCTGTAAGCATGTCTCAGATCTGCCACAGCGGTGCCTGTGTGTGCAGTTTTACGCTGCCATTTCCACCTGGCCAGTGTGCCCACTTGCCAGGCCCAAACCTTCCTTTTTACTACATGTAAGTCACCCTTCAGGATAGGCCCAAGGCAGCCCCATGGCCAGGGTGGAGTAGGACATATACTAGTAGGACATATACCTGTATGTTTTCACATGTCCTGATAGTGAAAAACAAATTTAGCAGTATTTCACTATCGCATGGACTATCTCTCCCAGAGGATAACATGGGATTGCCTTGAAATATCTTTTAAGTGTAATTTCCCATTGGGAGCAGATAGAGATTTAGAGTTTGCGATCACTGAACTCACAATTTAAAAATACATCATTTGGTGAAGTTGGTTTTTAAATTGTAAGTTTGAAAATGCCACTTTTAGGAAGTGGGCATTTTCTTTCTTAACCATTATGTGCCTCTGCCTGGCTGGGAATACACATCTGGGTCAGAATGGCGTTTTGGCTGTTTGTGAATTCACTCTATATAGCCACACAAAAGGAGCAGAGGTGTTCCCTGCATATCCTGATGGGTCTTCCTGAGCTAAAGTGATGGGAGGACCGAACACTTGTACCTGAATAAGGCTGTGCCTGTCCTTACACAAAGCAGTCTCCAACCCCCTGGAGTGTGCCTTGGGCTAAGTCTGGGAAAGGCATGGTCTTGTGCACTACAAAGACTTCTCTTTGAAGTTTGCCTACTTCAAAGGCAGAAATGGGTATACATACTGGACCTCTGACCTCACAAATGTAGAATCCTTCTGGACTGGGAACATTTTGCCAGGAAGAAGAGCTGGATGCTGTAGGAGGGACTGCCAATCTGCCTGTTTCTTTGCTGTGCTGGCCTGCTGCTTCTGTCCTGTGAGTGAAAAGACTGGTCTTTGCTTTCTACATCCACCTTCCAAAGGTTCTTCAAGGGCTTGGACTGAGCTTGCCTCCGGTTAAGAAGTCTCAGAGACATCAAAGGCTTCATCTGCCAGCACCTTGGCTCTCTTGCTGAGAGTCCGGACTTGCCAAGTGTTGCCAAATCCAGTTCCTGGCCTCTTGAGAGTGAGTTCTGTTGCAGCAAAGAATAAACCAAGTACATTGACTCTAGAGCGACTTCGGAACAGGCACTGCTGACTGCACCAGAGCCGTGGTCCCCGCTGAGTGCAATGACCGTGACCAACTCTGCAGGGCCTCTGAAATCCTGCCACAGCGCAAGTCCTGAGTGCCGTGTCCCTGACTTCCGTGATTCCCAAATCCAACTCCGCCATAGCACCTGTGGCCCAACAGTGTGATCGTGACACTGTGAGGTCGACACCTTGTGTCTTGACCTGCTGGATTCATCGACTCCGCCGGATTGTAAGGAACCAATGTCTTGCCACCAACGTCCCATCACCTCCCCTGCAACTGTAAGGAACAGTTGCCCTACCTCTCCTGACTCGCAGTAAGGAGCCAATGCCTCACCTCTTTGGTAGCAGTAAGGAACCAACGCCACACAGTGCAGCTTCAAAACCAGCGCCGCTGTCAGGCTCTGCACTGCACCGGAGCCGTGGTCCCCATTGAGTACAACGTCCTGCAACACAGGCCAGACACCGCTGCAGCGTCTGCGAAATCCTACCAGAGTGTGAGCCCTGAATACCAGTTTCCCGATGTACGGGACACTGAATTCCGCTGCAGCACCTATAGCCCCATGGTCTGATCGCGACACAACGAAGTCTTGACCTGCTGGATTAATCGACCCCTGCCGGATCATAAGGAACTGACGCCTCGCCACCAACACCACATCACCTCCCCTGCAACCATAAGGAAACACCTCACCTCCACTCCCTAGCAGTAAGGAACCGATGCCTCACCTCCCCAGTAACAGTAAGGAACTGACGCCCCACCGGCTCCAACGATGCATCACCTCCCCAACTCTATTCAAAATCTTTGTCTCCTCATTGTTTCCCAAGGTACTGTACCTGGGGTTCATGCGACTCCGTGACCAGCTTTCACTCCCTTGCGAGTGGCATTGGGCTGTTGGAAACAACTCCGTTAAGATGTTGTGATAGCCCCAGTGGGAGCTATTGTGTTTTTAAGCAGTACACTAAAATTTAACCTTTGAAAATGTGTATCTTTACTTCTGTATCTTTGATGTTTGTCGTTTTGGTCTTGTTTTACTCAGATAAATACTGGCTATTTATCTAAACTGGTGTGGAGTACATTCGTGGTGTTTTCACTGTTACTGTGTGTGTGTTCAAATACTTTACACATTGCCTCTGAGTTAAGCATAACTGCTTGAGCCAAGCTTCAAAGGGGGAGTGAGTAGGGGTTATCTTAGCTCTGTGACCCCCTTACCCTGATGGGTGCAAACTACTGCCAACTAGAGACCCCATTTCTAACAAGCTTCTTCTCATCGCCAGTGGTGAAGATGTTCTTGTAGCGTTCTAAACGAGTTGCACCACCAAGATCAGTTCTAGCACCATTTTGGGAACTTAAACACCGTGTTAACACAGTTAATGACAGACCCGTTTAAATCTGTGCATAAAACGGATCTGAGATCACTTTCACTCAGGACAACATTTCTGATTGCATTCACATCACTCAGCAGAGTGAGTGAGCTTCAAGCCGAACAGTACAGGAACCATACCTACAAATACACAAAGATAAGGTGGTTCTTAGAACCAACCACCAGTTTCTGCCCAAAATGGTGACCTACTTTCATGTCACCCAAAGCATACAGCTACAAACTTTATTCAAAGAACCTAAGACACAGATGGAAAGAGCCCTACACACGTTGGATATGAGGAGGGCTTTAATATACTATCTGCAAGAAACAAAACCGTTTTGTAAAGGTTGTTTGTATCCTTCGCCAAGACAGCCAGGGGTTCTGTGGTAACCAAAGGAACAATCTCAAGATGGATAGTAGAAACAATACAGACCTGCTACTCAGGGCACTGCCTTCACACCGCAGAGCCTACTCAGCTATGAAAAAGGGAGCAACACTGACATTCTTAGCAAAGGTACCCGTGGACAGAATCTGCGCAGCAGCGACATGGGCATCACCACACACCTTTATGAACCATTACTGTATGGACATTCAGATGAATAAGGAAGCACAGGTGGGACATATAGTACCACAACACCTGTTTGCTAACACCTCCTCATTTCATCCCACCCAACCTAAGGGAAGGGACCGCTATATAATCTAATGCACAGCATGGGAATCCAGAAAAGGATTCATGCTGCAAAACGAAATGGTTAATTAACAGTATGAGTAGTTGTGCAGCTTGAAGAGTTTTCTGGATTCACATGCAACCCACCCACCTCCCCAGAAATGAGAGATGATTCAACCAGGTGGGGAAGGGAAGAAAAAAGTAGTACACCAAGAAAGGAAAGAAAAAAGTATCTGAAAATGTTGACTACACACAGGAAGTTTTGGGGTGCAGTCTGATGTCACACAGGGAAGGACATACGACCAAATGGTGATCAATGTCCACAGGGGAAAACCGACAATTCCCAACCCAACCACTAGCTGGAGGAATAAGGCACATCATGTGAATCCAGAAAACTCTTTAAGCTTCAAAACTACTCCTGCTGGTAAGTAACCATTTTGTTTACCTTTCAGCTTATAATCGCTTCCCTGAGTGTTTATAAAGGTTACCTAAGTCGTAGCAATCCATCTTTTTCAGGTGTTGTATCCAGATCATTGGCTAGTCAAGATAGTCACTTGCTGCTTGATTACGAAACCTAACTTCTTTGCTGCACTTTAAACATTCTACTTTTGTCATTCGACCAGAAGTCTCATCTGTATTCATTACAGAAACATTATATTATAAGAGAATAACATCATTGATTAAGAAAGTAGAACATTTGTCCAACCATCCTATAATTTCCACACAATGACTTCAGGCTCTTGGGTCTGGCTCTTGTGCATTCATGTGGTTCACTTGACTTCAGATAAACATACATCAGCATCACTTATTTCTAAATTGTACTACCTGTACTCTGTCCAAACCAGTTGTCATTCACAGTCACCTATTTTATTCTCTTTGCTGCAGGGCATCAGACAACTACTTCTTGAAGGTCCTCTCCCCTTCATGTTTGAGTTTCCAACTCCTATCACTCTGAATTCACTCTGAATGGGTGGCTCATTGCTGACTGGGTTATTATACCTTTATCAGGGCTCTCCAGAACTGAGGCTTACACCATAAATATCTGGAGCTAAAGACCAATTTTCTAGGTTTAATAACGCTAACTTTCCTTTCATGTTTCCAGGGTAAAGACGGCAAAGCTCTCACAGAAAATGCCAAGAAGGAAACTGTTTCATTGTGGTCTAGTCTTTCAAAAACATTTTTTCAGTGGTACCACTAATATGTTCTGCTGTCTGTGCTGCAAATGTAATCCTATTTTTTTTTCATGCATTTTATTTTTCAGAATTAGGCATAGTGTCTGTAAGATATTTAGACAATGTGTGTTTTGTTCTAAAAGTTATGGCCCATCTTGACTTCTCCAAGCCTTCCCAAACATTTAAGCTTCCAAATCCATAATTATTGAATTAATCTTTTATTCTGATGGCAGTACTTGTGACCTTAGACTGTTCATCATATATTTAAGAATCTGTTGATTTAGGGGGTTCTAAAAGTTGAAAAGAGAGCATTCATTTGAGAAACATTGTGTTTCAATGAATTTTGTATTAGTTTAGTTGATACAAAATACAAACCAAATAACCACAGACGCCATGAACCATCCAGATTTTCAAACTACGTACTCCCTCTAAACGTTGACACCCCATGTCATGCTCCCTCTGCTCCCGGGTCACAAATAGTATGATGTTTGCAAAGCTCTTAAAGCTTAAATCTATGGCAAAAGTGTCCAGTAATGAACTGAATCACCTCTTCGTCCCTGTACAGTGTAAGTTTTTTTGTTAGACTTAATTTATGCCACAGCTTTGCCATACCAGTCCTATGTGGTGAAAAGCAGTTGTTTCACCTTTAGCGAAGATCATCTGCTTGGCCATGAGTGAGCACCAGTTAATTTACTAGCTGGGTTCACCCCTTGCACATTTCCCATCCTACCTCCGTAGTGACTGTATTATCAAGAGCCCATATGTTGGTGCCCCATTCTGTTATCCTGAGGGTGTCCCTCCTTCAGTAGTCCCAGAGGATACGAATTATAGATCCCATCTATCTACACACACCAGCCTCGTTCTGACCTATTGTCTCAAGGCAGGGCTCAGATCGCATTGGCGAGTTTTTTTTATTTTATGAGGTCGAGCTATTTTTAGATTCTACTCAACCCTTCTGACCAGTGGACAAATAACAGGTGTTCTGTTTAGTCTGAACCTGAATTAGCAATTAAGATGCTTTTAAATCTTATTCTTGTAACATTTGCTCTGTGTTAAGAGACAGAGTTCAGATGTCAGTTTGTCTTCTTGCAATTGAAATACTTTTCCTTGTGACTGCAGAGTTCCAGGATTTAGTAAGATGAACTGTCTGACCTATGTGAAGTGAAAGGCTTTTGGTATCCGCTTTTTCCTAACACACACCATTTACATAATAACTAAGTCAACTTTACAGATATTTCAAAATATATTTCAGTTGTTGTGAAAGACTATTTTGTGTACATCTGTGTAATGAAAAAAATATTTTAAGAGGATGAAAAAAAGTCAGAACACTTTACTTGGTGATGTGCAAATGATAAATGTTTTCTGAAACCCAATTTTCACAGATTATTGTTAATACATTTTATAGTTTTATCAGTGAAGTGGGAAGGTTTTTGGAAATTTCTTGGAAATTTACTATATGTAAATGGCAGTGCACTACTACATCATGCTTTAAAATATATATATTTTTTTACAAGTGAGTGTTTACACATAAACTGAAAAACACTCCTACCCTGATGGCAAAGCTATTAGTAAACTAAGAGGCAAGTCATGCATGGATCATGTGTACCGTATATGTGTGCTAGATTTATTATACATGGAGCAAACTTTTAGTGTATTTAATCAAACAAAAGAAATGCTGAACTCGCATATTTGAAGGTGCACTCATATGTGAGAATGAAGAAAAAGTTGACTGTAAAATACAATATTTGTCTAGGATCACACAATTTGCGACCCGTTTTTGGGTCCAAGTACATTACAGTTAGGTCGAGTAGATTATTCAAGCTACCCGACCTGCAGATCTAGTAACATTTTTATGATTTTTCAAGGCCTGCAAGGGTATATGTAAGCATTGCAGGGTCCAATGCCAGAGGTGTAGGATTTTAGTCTCTGTCTCCTGCCCCTGTACCCTTTGTAACTTTGCACATGGCACCATGGCTGTTGTATGAATTCATCCCTAGTTATTTCTCCCACATATGATTTCCCCATAGGGGGAGTCCTAATCTGTTTAATCACCATGTAGATTCTAGAGCTTAGGTGGGTGTCGTCTGCAGCATTTCTTTGTTTTTTTGTTGTTGTTTTTTTTTTTTTTTTTATTCTGTCGGAGTGATCATCAATGCCTTTCATATGCTCTACTCATCAACAGCATCTGATCTATGTGTATTTGTATCTGTAGTCCACCTTGAAGGGTTTGAACAATTTAATGGTCCCCTTGAAGAGATTACCTCCTTGGCCGCGTCAGGCTTGCTGCTGTTGCTAAACAGCATCCCTGTGGTTCCTATTCCAAAGTCTGGTTTCCACATTAAGGGCGTGGTAGGCAAGAGAAAGCTCATAAATCCTGCCCTTTCCCAGTGGACACACTTATGTCACCATCATAACTGGTGTCTTTTGCAAGTTGGATGAAGTGAGCTTGTTTGCCTGTGGGCCTCCAGCCAGGAACTATTCTACAAAGCATGAGTGGTGTTCTGTTTCAGCGACAGCAGGTATATGAGGTGAGTGGCCCGGTGATACCTGAATCGGTTGGTGTTAAAATGTCACTCCAGGCCCCCTTTCTTGTAAACATCTACTTATGAATGTCATGAAAAGACTCTGCTTGGGATTTAAAATATATCTGACTGTTGAATAAGAGACTTTTGGAAGTCCTTCAAAAGATACACTCTTGTTTCCAATACAGGTTCAAAGTATGAGATTGGTTGTTTTAGCATGTTATTGAGAGTGGGTCTCAATCAGGAACTAGAAAAATATAGACTGTGGTGAATATTTTAGTTACTTTAGTGAGAAAATCTGTGTGTTGCAAGTTACATATGGAAGTGATGCTGCACCATCACCAAGAAGCATTTTACTTCAATCATTTGCCCATGGTTTTTAAGTTTAGAATGGTACAGTATTGTTTTCTCTGACTTTTCTGACTATGAAGTAGCTGGCATAGATTCCTTTGCACTTTATAAACCATCTTTCATTTCCCTTTCTATGAACAATTGAATGTTCTGTGCTGGCGCGTAGGAAGGGGTTCTCACTGCCATAATGTAAAATCAGGTAGCAAGCTCCAAAAATGAAGTTCATAGCCATTATCTGAATTACATACTTCATAGTCTTTTATTATGCTTTAAGACGAGAAAGAGTTTGGGAAATATTGCTAATTTTGCGGTGGTGGTTGTTGGGGGCTTTATCTGTGCAGCAGAGTAACTGCAATAGGCTGTTTTGTCTGGTGATGACACCCGCAGAGGCCTCTCAGAGGGAGCAGAATGATTATCACCAGTCTTATATGTAGCTGACAAAGGCACACAAAATTGAAGACGTTAGTCAATAAACATGGACTACTGGGCATATACTATGATCCTTGGTATGAGAGTCCAATTATTTTCTTCCCCTTTCCAGGACTTTTTACAAGCACACTTAGCATTGAGAGCTCCAACGTAATTCTAAGGCAATTGATGTGACACACCTTAGGGAAAAGTATAGCATTACAAAATTACTTTCACACATGAAAAAAGAAAATTGCATATAATTAAATGGTACCGAACAAAATGAAAAATGTATATTGTATATATTTAAATGCCCCAGGATCCCCCATGTGATCAGAGATTTTCCACTGTTGATAAGTTTCAAAGGCATTTCATAATAGAAGCTCCACATGCTAAGTTTCATTCTGATGTTTCCCACCTACTGCTCTTTCTCTTATAAATAGCTTATTGCAGTGTAGAAAAATATTGTTAGTTGATTGTTGACAGTAAAATGGTGAATTTACTCTTTCCTTTTATGAAAAGGTAATTTTGGGCTACAATCCCTTATACGTTCCCAATTTGATGTGATATACTTTTTGGTCTAAAAACTAAAGAGTAAAATATTTATTTTCTGTGCCCTATAAGTAAACAGTGAAATTTTTAACATAGCATGTATTATGCATCATCAGCAGGGCTTCGTGAAAACAGTGCGTTGTAGGGAGCAAACCAAGAAATCACTGGACTGAAAACTGTCTTGGATGTAGAATTTAGATGAACTGATGTTCTGTTTTTGGTAATGTATGCTTTGACCCAGTAATTGGATTGATTGATGTCAAGCTATGTATGAACAAACAGATGCCATGTTTTGAGGTTCTAACCACAGAGGTTGAAATGCTGGACAGCCAGATATATAACACAAGCTTCCCTGTCCACTCACTTGCTACTAGGCCTCCACAACTGCAGCAGTCCTATTGATTTGGTGGGAAATAGTCCTTCACCTATGGCAGCAAGAATTAGACAACATACTCCCGCAGGAAGTTGGTTAATTAACTGCCGAATCCTTTGGAATCACTTGGAATAGTCATTGTGATATGAGGGCTCCTTGCAGCCTGTTATCACCTTTGTTTTGAATGTTTCTTAGGGATAAATAAGAGATGAATACTTTTGCACCTTTCTTATGGCTTGAAGTCATATTTCTAGTTTACCCATTGTGATGATGTGAACCGACGTTGAGTTGTGGTATGATATCCTTTTTTAAGTCAAATCTCATTAACGGGAAAAAGTGTGAATCAGCAACCAGCCTATTGTTTTCTGAATTCTGTAACTTGACTAATGTTTGGTTTCAGCCTCCAATAATCCTGAACGATATAGGGTTCCTCTCGCTCATTCTCATCATAGTACTGCCAACTTTTGTCGGAATGTAAATGTTTTGTCCGCATGTCTTCCATATCTTAATCTCCTTGTCTGAACCTGTTGATGTTTCACTGAAGACCAATGTGTTTAGGGAAATGTGACTTACAGCATGCCTGGATCCCACTCTTTATTATTTAATAATTTTGTAAATGTGTAAAGTGTGTATCATTTCAGCCTCAAATAGCTTTAGATCATGTTGGGCAGTTATGAGAAAAGTTTATCCGATAGAAGTGTACATCCAGGTATTCAGGTTGTTTTTGTCTGATTACAGTTGTAAGGTATACATAACCTATACTTGTCTTTGCTCTTTTAGAGGCCCTCTGCTCCATGGGCATGGTCCAGCAACTGGTGGCTCTTCTCCGCACTGATCATGGGCCCTTTCATGAACATGTACTGGGTGCCCTTTGCAGGTAAGCAGTTGCTACACTAACCATGATTGTAAGGAAATGCCTCCTTGGCATGGTTACCCCCTGACTTTTTGCCTTTGCTGATGCTAAGTTTTGATTTGAAAGTGTGCTGAGGCCTGCTAACCAGGCCCCAGCACCAGTGTTCTTTCCCTAACCTGTACTTTTGTTTCCACAATTGGCACACCCTGGCATCCAGGTAAGTCCCTTGTAACTGGTACCCCTGGTACCAAGGGCCCTGATGCCAGGGAAGGTCTCTAAGGGCTGCAGCATATCTTATGCCACCCTGGGGACCCCTCACTCAGCACAGACACACTGCTTGCCAGCTTGTGTGTGCTGGTGGGGACAAAATGAGTAAGTCGACATGGCACTCCCCTCAGGGTGCCATGCCAACCTCACACTGCCTATGCAGTATAGATAAGTCACCCCTCTAGCAGGCCTTACAGCCCTAAGGCAGGGTGCACTATACCAAAGGTGAGGGCACCAGTGCATGAGCACTGTGCCCCTATAGTGTCTAAGCAAAACCTTAGACATTGTAAGTGCAGGGTAGCCATAAGAGTATATGGTCTGGGAGTCTGTCATGCACGAACTCCACAGCACCATAATGGCTACACTGAAAACTGGGAAGTTTGGTATCAAACTTCTCAGCACAATAAATGCACACTGATGCCAGTGTACATTTTATTGTAACATACACCCCAGAGGGCACCTTAGAGGTGAGCAGCTACCATGTTTTCAAGAAGATGTGGTGCTTTTGTTTTTCTACCTTCAGAGTTATCCCTATAAAGCTTTTGCCAATGCAACTAGAGTTTTGGTTGTCACACACAGTCTTTTTCCCTTTACCAGTGAGAGTCCCTGGCCCTCAATCCTGCATTAGCGGAGTCACCCTTTGTTGCTTTAGACAGATACAACATTTTGTGTACACTTTGACAATCTGTGCCATAAAGATCATGTTTGTGTATTTTCACTTCAGTTGGTGAATAACTGCTTGTATTACAGCTGGGCTCCATCTTGTATGTGGGGTGCTTCTGATTGTGCATTAGTATTGTTAACAAAATAACTAATTCTTTCTTTTTCTTAGTATAATTTATATTGATAGAAACTCTTTTGGAAAAAAAAATCATATTTACTTTTTATGGCAGAGGAGGGACACAACTAGACCAAATCCAGTCCTAGATTTTTCCATACTTGACCTGTTCTGTAAATTGGGATGATTGAACATTTGCCATTGTAAGATCTTCATTGATAGTCGTAAATGTTAGAATAATTGTCTGTTGGGTGTATTGCTCTGGATGCTTATAATCCACATATTTGTCCAGTTTTCACAGATAGGATGCAAATTTCAATATAGACACATAATGTGCCTTACCTTTCATGAGCCTGTCAGTGGCAATAAAGTTTCCCAATTTTAGACTCCCTAAGTCCACAAAAAACCTGTCTCAAGACACCATTACATCATGAACAGTGCAAAATGCTGAGTATCTGTCTTAACATTGATGGAAAAGCGCCTACCTGGTAGGCTTACATTGAATAAGGATGTGACAACAACAACCTGTCACTTTAAGGCTACAGGATCTTCTGTTATGATGGTTAGGACAGACAATTTCCAGCTTGTGATCTGATCCACACAAGATGTGTGTGTGATGTGTCTGCCATCCTCCTATTCAGTGAAGTAATGTTAATTTTACAAAAACGTGTTGAAGAGAACCCTGAAAGATCGAGAAGGCACCTGGCTGAGAGGCAAGTTGGAAGATCTGAGAGTGAGGGAGGAGCAATGAAAGAAGGAAAGGCCAGAAAAGCCCTCCAGCAATGCTTCGTCTGCTGAAAAATGAGCCAGCATTTTATAAGACTTTGAGAGAGAGAGAGAGATCTAGACAGAGGAGGTTAGAATAAGGTTAAAGATCACACAGACATCACCATCACTGATGTTCATGATTGACGTCACTGAATGTGGCAGCATGGCTCCTTATATTGGACAGTATTGTCATTTAAATATAAGAACATTATCAAATTGCCTTCTGCAAGATCTTGTTTTTCCTTTAAGTGGAAAAAGTTCCGCTTTTGTTCCAGAATAATGAATTTAACATAATCACTAAGCAAAGGATGTCGTTATCTCATACTTCTTATATATGGCATGGTCAAAACTACAGTCCTCTTTTAAGGTGCCTCTTGCTGCTATACCAGCTTCAGAAAAAGTCCCAACAGGGAGTCTTTCTTGAAAGTTCCTGTTATCAAGGGATTTTACAAGGCATAAAGAAAGTGTTTACTTTAGTCGGAACACTGTCTTTTCCTTTGAACTTCGGGCTAGTCTGGTCTAAAAAACTGGACATTCCATTTGAGCATATGCATTAGGCTTCCTTGTGACATCTTTAATTAAAAACAACATTTTTGCATCTGCCTGAAGGGTTTGTGAGACCCAAGCTTTTTCAGCCGTTGAACTACACATGTGTTTTTTCAATGAAATAGGGTTGTGCTCAGGACACACCCTTCTTTTCTACCCAAAGTTGTCTCAGAATTTGTCATTTACCAGGCAGTTAAATTACCTGTTCCATTTTCCCACTCCATATTTTCCAGCAATGCATTACCTTTGCAGGGGCGTGGAATTTAACAAAATACCTACTTGTCTATGGGACAGGTTGCTTCATAAATCTCAAAAAATCTACTGGTCCCTTTGGTGCAGTGTACCGCAGTGACAAATTATGGCAGTAATCTCATTATGTAAGAGTTCTGATAATGGCCTCTCTGAATATGCCAGGATTAATCTTATAGTAGGGCTTATAAGGATTTTTACTAGCTCTTCTCTAATCTTTTCCCATACTGAGAATGTACTCCTTACAAGGGCAAAAGTAGACATTTTTCCAGAGTTGGGAAAAAAGTGGTTGGAGGGACAGTAAACTTGTAAACACACAATAGATTTTCACATGAGCAAATCTGCACATGCGTATTTCCTTATGTTAAAATATAGTTCATACATATTTTCCAGGAGTACGATTTCCTGGTCTTATGTAAATTCTTGTGAATTCATGAAAGTCACTAATGCAAAGACATACACCATGGGCGCACTTTAGTGACTTTCTTTAAGAATTGGGCCCCTAATTAGGTCTGGCATTAACCAAGATAATTTGTTTTTATTAAAATTCTGTTTCTCTCTATCCGTCTATCGGCTTGCTTTACTGTGACTGATAGCATTCTGCTCTTTCACAAGGAGCATAGTGGCACACAAAGTAGTTTTGTTCAGTGCCAGGAACTACTGTAAAGATGTGTGCTTTTTGAGACCATCATTTTATTTTGCTTTTTGCCAGTGTTTGTTACAATGGCGACGGCCTGGCAACTCCCACAACAAAGTGTTATAAAAGCCATTTCAAAACAAGACACGCATTGACAAAACCTAAAGACTGACCACCAACGTCGGATTGTTTGTTTTGCCAGTGCTTGTTTATTTTCATGTTTTCCATAATCTTGTTGAAAATGGCTACCCTGATTTTCCATTAAGAAAAAAGTTTTGAAAATACTAACACGTATCAAAGAAATAGTACCTAAAATGTCACAGTAATTTAGCAAAACCTTTTTTCCCCACTTGCATTTTGTCCTGATCATTTCATTTTGAAACCTTTTTTTCCTACCTGTATTTTGTCCTGATCATTTCATTTTGAAAGCAAAGAATCATCCATCTTGCTTACAAGCTTCTGCAAATGTTTTTATCTAATCAGAGAGCATTCTGGGAGCATTATACTTAGCCTCATATTGTTAAACGTTTCAAACGTGTACGCATTTTTCTTTTTTATCTGGAATCACTGTCAGAGCAGTGAGACCTTAACGTTTATTTAGAGCATTCACCCTAATGATAAAGCCTTTACATTAATGACCCATAAATACAGGTTCGAACAGCATTAAAATATGGACACAAACATTACCTCAACTGCAGACCAGTGTCCTTCCATATAAACTGGCAGACAAAAGGTTTATGCTGCAGGGGCTGGGACTGCTAGTCCCAAGAACAAAATAAACATGAAAACGTGTTGTCCTTGACCCAAACAATACGTCTTGGGATTCCACACCCCTGTCTTCACTTCATAGATGTTAGAAGGGTACTGCAATTTTATCTTGATAAAACCAAGTCTCTTCACAAGTCCAGGCAGTTATTTATTAACAATGGTGGTGTTCATCAAGTTTCTTTTAAATAAATGTATTTCTTGGTTATGGTTCTGAAACGTTCTTAAACATTTTACTTCAAAGGATACATATAAGTATGTCATCGTATTGCACACACATTGTTCTGTGATGCTGCACCAGGTTCCCCTTTTTATATAGATATCTAGATGGACTGCAGTGACCTGAAGAGCTCTAGATTTGGGCAAGTCAATGCTGTGTAGAAAGTCTCCTGACGAATTGCAACTCTGTAGACATTCAGGTCCCACTCCCCTTTGAAAGCACTAAAGTTGTAAATGTTTAAATCTTATTAGGCGAAGCTTGTTTGTGACTGCTGCCTTACATGGGGCCATGAGTGGCAACGCCCATTCTTCATTATCTATGGGGCCATGTCTCCTTAAGTTTACTGAGGTTAGTAGGGTCTTATATATGGATGAGGTGGCGGCATCGTTTGTTTTTCTTCCAAGGGTGTATACCCTGGATTTCCTCGAGTTGTGTTATAAAAATTGCTAGAGCATGTCGTATTTGGAGGTAACTTTAGAACTGAATATGTAGTAAGCCACATTCCTCTTTAATATCTGCTTAATATATGCTAGACCATCTCTGTTCACATCATCCAATGTAGATATTGCAAGACGGTCCCACCCATTGAACCCCTTTAGGGTCGATACTTCTGAGAAGACGGTTCTCACCCACAATGGAGTCTATTCTGTAGGTCTGTCTCCTTAGCCTGTATACCTGTTTGTGGTTTTCCATAAGTCACAAACCACTTTTGTTGCGGTGGGACCTCCAATGGGAGCATGTCTTCTTATAGGAAGTGCGACTGGGCTTTCTTTTCCATTGCCCATTCTCTCCATCATCGAAAAGGGTAAAACCATCCAAATCTTTGCATCTCTATGGAAATTGTCTAGTAGGTGAATTATGGTTTTAATACAGACTGTCTTCTCTGCACCCACCAAGTGGATACCGACATACTTGATAGAGTAGGTAGTGACTCACATCTCCCTTTCTTCCACTCAAGGGCCATGATGCCCCACTTGTGACACCATCCATAACATTTTTGTCAGATGCGCCTTAAATCCTTAGTAGTGACTTAGTCTAGTAGTTGTATCACTGCTGGACCTGAGAGCGTTGAGTTAGTTAAATATATGAGATGATAGGCATAAAGCAATATCTTGTCCTCCAGGACCCCTGAATATCTAAAGCCAATCACTAGCTCAAATTGTGAAATCTCGCTGGGCAGGACCTTAGTAGCAATGACTACCAGTAGAGTGGACAGAGGTCATCCCTCTCTCGTCCCTCCTTCCAGTCTAATCAAATCTGAGAGTGAGTTTTCCACCCTGACCTAAGGTCCTAGTACCTTGTACAAGGGCTGGGTTTATGCTAAAAATGTGGGCTGAGACCTACATGTTTCAGTAGCTCAACAAGATAGTCCATGAAATACTATTAAGTCTTTTTCTAGGTCCATGAATAATAGGAGTGCCAGTTCCTCCAGCCAGTGGCTCATAGCTGTTGCATTGGATGTGCACCAGAGATTGTGTCTGGTTGCACTATGTGCCTACCTGCTTTTATCTGGTTGAACCAGAATAGTTATTACTGAGGCCAGTCTCTGCATCATTATCTTAGCCTAGGTTTTGGCCTCTGTATCAATTAAGGATATTGCCCAGTATGAGCTTGAGTTATCAGAAGGGCAATCAGGATTGGGGATACTCTATGTGTGCCTCTCCAAGTTCATGTGGGAGGTATACCTGTTCTCTAGCCTGCTCAAACACATCAAGGAGTGCCAGTGACAATGGTGTAGGTAGGCATTTGACAGATTCCGCTGGAAGGCCACTAGATCCCGGAGCTTTGTCAGTCGAGAGATGGCCCACGGCTTCAGACATTTCCCCTTTGCTTATTTGCGCGTCAAGCTGTACCTTATCTCTGTCGGAAAGGCTGGACATAGAAACAGATGTTAGGGATTCTTGGAACCGATAAGTGAGTGTGTGGTCTCGGTAGTGCCCATATCCATTTCCATTCCCGGTCATTGAAGTGGTCTGTGCCTTTATCTCTGTGTCATTGGGCCAGTTTGCCCCTTTTATTCCCTTGATTGTATAGTCTCTCTGGGCAGCTAGCCGTGTCTTATATGCCGTGCCATGTCTTGTGTGTTCAAGGTGGAATTTCCATTATTTCAGTCTGTGTAGGTTTTCTTCTGAAGCATCGGTTTCTTCACTGCCTGGTTGACATCTTCCTCTAGTTTAAGTAACAAATGTTTTCCTTTGTTGTTGTGTGTGTGAACCTAATGGCTCTTCCTCTTATTACCGCTTTGTAGGTGAGTCTACTGTGCCATTATTGATTTCAAAGTACTGCATGGTCTGGTAGTGAGACTACAAATTCTTGAGCCACCTAGGAATCATCCGTCATTGATAAGGGGCATTCAGTAGTTTACCATATATCTGTAGTTCTAGGGGCGCATGCTGAGGGAGGCCTCTGGCATTTAATGATCTATACCTAACCCTATCCGTGTTGGAAATCGTCATCAGGAAATAGTCAATCCTAGAAAAGGATCTATGTATCCAAGAGAAGAATGCATAATAACCCTCCATGATGGTGTTGGTGCACACATCCTTCAAACCCATAGATCTCCTGCGAGTGGGCTGCTGTTGGGGAGGGTCACCAATGGGGGCGGGTCAGGTGCAAACATAGTCCATCCACCGACTGAAATCTTTCTCTATTTTTGTGAGTCCTGGTAGTGTTTCTAGCTGGACTGCACCAATTTAGCTAGGATTTCCTGGGATATATGTAGTGGCACATGGCTTGAGCGTAGTGTGATTGGTTAATCATATATAGTACCAGTTACTATGACTTTTTTTTTCCTCCTGTATCTTTCAATTTATGTGTTATCACCAAAGGCAGGAGTTTGTGTAATGGTATTGCACCCCTTGTGATCCTCTTCCAAAACCTGGCATGAGCTGACTGGGTAAATCTGTATCTGTTAAGGTATTGGCAGTGATCTCTCATTAGCTATATCTCCTGTAACAGGAGTATGTCTGCTACCTAGTATTTGGCTGTGCTTAATATTGCAACTCTTTATCCTATTGAGGAATCTGTTTATGTTCCATAAGATACATTGTAGTATACTAATGGATCGCTATATAGGAGAGGTAAATTGAGATTTTAGTCTGCATGTTCCTTATCTATGTATTGGTACTGTTTCAGATGTGTGTTTCTATGAGAACTGTGCCCAATTCCCCACCCGAATATTTGCAGCCATGAATCATCTGTTGTAATTCCAACCTGAAGTTGGCTAGGTTAGTTGAGAAAGAAGCAAGAATGTCTCTCCCCTTCAAATCTTCCTCCGCTACCTACCACTACCAGAAATTAATATCCTTTTCTAATAACTGCTGAAATCCAGTGCCCTGTTCAGTATGTGTTAAGAGTCTCCAACTATAAATTGTATGCAGATATCAGTCTGGTCTTTTGCAAATGTCCCCAAAGAGTCTGTTTAATATATTTCAGGAAGGAGGCTGGGTCTATAGAAGATTAGTTGAGCTGTTGGTTTGCTCACAGCTGTTTCAGCGACATGTATGTTGTCATCTATGCTGAGCTGTGTACCTTGGGCTGGGTCCCATCCGTTTTGTGAGTCATCGCTTCTGTTGTCGACACCTTCATTCGATTCTGGTATCGTGAGTCTATTGGTATTGGGATGCGTCAATCAGATTCTACTCTTTCGGGATCTGTTTGTCACGTTTTGGCCACAGCCAATCTATTCCCTTTTGGGTTCTGGCCTGCACATCCATGTGTTGCAAATTGTACAGTTGTCTGGTAAACCTCTTGTAGTTGGAGGGAAAGATCTTCTTACAAGTGTCCAGAGCCATTCAGGTAGTAGGTTATTTCTTTTTTGTCAAGTTAGGTCATTAGGTTACTGCAGCAGCAGGTAGCTTACGTCAGGGCTACATTCTCCCTTCAGTTGCCCTAACTTGCATTGCAGACTACACATCTACGTCCTGTTATATTATTCACTCTAAGCTTTCAGGACACCGGCTCAGACATACAGAGAATAGGAACACATGGGATACTACACACCTCCCTTTCATACAAACACCAAAACAAAGAGCAGCCCTTCTCCTTGCAATAAAGTACATGAACCGTCATTCACAATCATCTAATCTCTAACATGTCTAGCTTACACATTCACTCACCAGCAACCTATAAAACTCTTAAATACCTACGCTAGCACACAAACACAGCAAATAGCAGTCACAGAAACTTTGTGACAGGTTAAGACATGAGGCTGTCCCCACTCCATGCCAAACAAAGAAGCAAAACAACAATTAGGTTGTTGACTAACATTGCACATCAGTCCAAGGCTTACAACTCTTGCAACCTTCTCGTACATGAGGCCCTACCACATCATGTCTGCACACTCAAGCAGGAGATGCAGCCACGCTACATCCAAGGCACGGAATCCACTGATTTTCTTCGACCAAGCATTTTCTTGTCATCCTTAAGTTTACACATTCAGTGCACAAAGCAAAACACAAACGGATAGTTTAACCTAATGCTACCTCAAATCAAACCAGACTGCAAAACAAAACCTGTCATAAAATCTACCCTCCTGTACAGTTTCCTAAACTACACAGTGAAACTAACTCTCACACGTTATTCACCTTTAACAATCAAAACACACATACATACAAAGACAACACAATGCACCATACACAAACGTTCAGTCTAGCATTCCAATATGCACCACCAGACCCCGTGACGCTAACTGGCTAAAACAACATGACCTGTTACCATGCTGAAGAAAGCAATTATTCTTCATCTAGTACTGTGCCTGCTTAACAATGCACCAGAAAAAATGGTATGTCTTCTGAACATAACGATACCAGCTTCCAGTAAATGAATAGTGAAAAATTGTGGAAACAAACGCTAGAGCAGCCCAGCAATACAACCATTGACAACTAACCACATCAGCAGGAAAAGGAATCCTAGCCTTCAACACACTAGAGCTACATCAACCACCACATTCAGGCACCACATTCAAACACAACACTGACTGACTCCATTATAAAAAAAAAGACAGTCAGGCTATATTGTCATTTTTAGGGTCGAGCGCACAAGCGCTTTGACCTGTTGTAAGTATTGTGGGCTTTTAACCACGCCCATGTCACGTCCATTACTTTCACTCGTTCGTGGGCTTGCCTTTCAAAAATCACTTGATGTCATTGGTAAATTCTGTACGTTTATCCCGCCTTCAGGCTGTTTTTGTCATGCCTTGCAGACTGCCCCTGTTACATGGATTATTGGACGATTGTCGATATACTTCAGCGTGGGCAAACTATTTATTTTGTCTCTCCCTTCCGTACTGTTTGGCAGCCAGGGCACTCACAGCGCGAACAGGCACAACACAGTGAACTGGATTGGCAGTACTGGAGCACTGGTTGTATTGTTCACAGTTACCTAATCAGAGTCATTTCTTGTGGCTCTCCCCTTAAAACACTTGAAATTGGTGAATGCTTTACGTAAAACAGAAATCCTCAAAGCGAAAGCGGCTCTCCTGGCACAGCGGAAGAGCTGATACTACAATATTCACTGCACTTGGGAAAACCTGATCCATAATGTTTTGCAGGGCATTACTTTTACAAAACATTTTTGCTCATAACTCAGCCTGTGGTGGTCCTAGGACAATGGGACCATCACTAAAACGTTCACGACAAAGTGCTCTTTCTGTCTACATCATCTGTGGGTCCCCACATTAGGTTAGTGGGGACCCCAAAATAATAACCTCTTTCACCATTCAGTGTCTGTTTAAGCTCTATCATGGCTGGAACTTTTGTTTTACAGCTGGGAATAGCTTGTGTTTTAAGTGCCTTGTTAATAATATTATTGTTGTAGGCCTGCTACCCTACAATATATATATATAATGCACTATGCCCTTTAGAGCTAAATGTATGGTTACACTGCATTATTTAATGCCATTTTCTTTTTGTGTGGTTATGCCCCCTAGGGGCTAGCTATATAGTTACATGACAATGTTTCTTACAAATGCTATTTCATTGTGGTGTCCTCTATGGGCTGTTCTAAGCATTACAGTCATATCAACATACTAAAATATTTGTAGCATGGAAACTTGTCCGATAGTCCTTTGAGGGGCATTACTTTTACAAAACATGTTTTGGTCCTAGTACAATGGGACCAGCTTCAAAACATTGACCACAATGTGCTCTTCCTCTGTACATCACCTCTGGGTCCCCACACTGTTGGTGGGGAGTCCAAAATAATAACCCCTACCACCACTCATTATCTTTTTAAGCTTTCTAATGGCTGGAAGTTTTGTTTTACAGCTGGGAGAAGTTATGTTTTATGGGCTTTGTTTGTAATATTTGATGGTGGGGTGGTGAAAGTGGTATTTTATTGGAATTAGCATGGCAAAATTTAAATTAGGATGCCAAATGGCAACATTTTCATTTTTTGCTGCCGATAAAGAAAGAAGGTAATTGGGAGTGCTTCTTTTTATGCAGGGCCACTGGAATTATATGGCAGGAAAACACAAAATTATGAGGCAGGGTTGATCAATTTATGTGGCAAGAAAAGTCCAGTTATGAATTTACAATGCCAATACCTCTAACTCAAGCTAATGCGGGACCTGTTGCATTGCAAATGCTTGTTAATATTTTAAACACTGGAAGAAATATATAGTAATGTTTAAAAAGGTCACTTTACAAAAGTAAAAGTACATTTTAAAAATGCTATTCACAAAACCTTTTTGTTCTATTTTAAAGTGAATGACCGAGAAAGGTAGTGCAATGAAACTGTATATGCTGCAGTATTGCAACTATGAGAATAGAACGTTGTTTCTTTAAGGGCACCTAGCCTTCAGTGATCATGCCTTGTAGGTGTCAGTTTACCCCCTTCTTTTGGACGCATAAAGTAACATGATAGAGTTAACCAAAGTTTCTCTCTCTCATCAGGGAAGAGGGTGGGTTACTTATTTCAGTGGGGATTTCACACAGAGAGCTAGGATTACAGGTAAGAAGCTATTGCTTCTCTCTAGAGGGATCGCCATTGATGAACATAAGCACTGAAAAGAGTTGTTAGCTTATCCCCAAAGCCAAAGAAAGAAACGATAAACAAGGTATGATATTTAAGCAAAGATGTTTCACAGAGAGGTTTGCCCTACTTGGGCAGCTGCTGTAGAATCATTCAGGCAATCAATGGGTTCTTGTGTAGCGTGGAGAATCACCCGTTCGGCCCTCAAGGGTACTAGGGACGATGAAGAATAGGGTTGGGGGTTCTGTGGCTCAGTTGAATTGCTGGATGGTTGGTCATTTGAAGAGCCAGGTCTTGAGGTCCTTCCTGAATTAAGGCAGAGCGTGAGATTGCCTGAGATGAAGAGAAAGAGAGTTCCAGGTCTTTGCGGTGAGGTAGGAGAAGGATCTTCCTCCAGCTGTAGTGTTGCGCATCTGTGAGATGGTGGTCAGGGCCAGGTGAGCAAAACGGAGTTGCCTGGTAGGCATGTGGAAGGTGAGGCGGGGTATGCAGGTCCGATGTTGTGGACAGCCTTGTAGGCGTGCGTGAGGAGCTTGAAGGTGATTCGCTTGTTAATCAGAAGCCAGTGGAGGTCTTTTAGGTGTCCGGAGGTCCGGCTGCATCGAGGGATAAGATGTGTCTGGCGGCAGTGTTCTGAATTCTTTGCATCTTCCTATAGAGCTTCAGGGTGGTTCCTGCGTAGAGTGCATTGCTGTCGTCGAGGTTACTGCTGATGAGCACCCGGGTGACTGTTCTTCTGGATTCTACGGGGATCCACTCAAAGATCTTTCGGAGAAGGAGGAGCATGTGGAAGCAGGAGGATGAGACGGCGTTAAATTGGTGGTTCATAGAGAGCGAGGACTCCAGGATGACACCCACGTTGCTTGTGTGGTCAGTCGGTGTGCGGGAGGGGCTCCCAGCGCTTTTGGCAACCAGGAGTCGTCCCAGGCAGAGGCGGTGGTACCTAAGATGAGGACTTCTGTCTTGTCATAGTTGAGCTTGAGAGAGCTGTCTTTCATCCAGGCAGCAACTGCCTTCATCTCGTTGTGGAAATTGGTCTTCACGACAGTAGGTTCATCGGTGAGGGAGAGGATCATCTGAGTGTCGTCAGCCCAGGAGACGATGTTTAGTCTGTGGTTTCTTCCGATGCTTGCTAGCGGGGCCATGTAGATGTTGAAGAGGGTGGGGCTCAAGAAGGATGCCACAGATGATCTTTGAATGTTCGGATGTGAACGGTGGGAGCCTGAATCTCTGGGTTTGGTCGGTGAGGAAGGAGAGGATCCATTCCAGGGCCATGCACGGATGTCGCCGTCGTGGAGTCTTGCACAGAGGGTGTGGTGGGAGACAGTGTCGGAGGCTGTGGTTTCACCTCAGTCCAGGAGATTGCGGAGTTCGTCTGTTGAGGCGAGGAGAGCAGTCTCAGTGCTGTGGTTGCTTCTAAAGCCGGGTTGGGAGGGGTCCAAGATGTGGTTGGTCTCGATGAATTCAGTGAGTTGGGCATTGATGGCTTTTTTAGATGACTTTGGCAGGGAAGGGGAGCAGATAGATGGGTCTGTAGTTCTTGTGGTCCGACGGGTCTGCTGAGGCTTTCTTCAGCAGGGGGTTGATCAATGCGTTTTTCCAGTCTTCAGGGAAGTTGGGGGTCTCAATGGAACTGTTCATGGTGCAGCAGAGCATGGGGTTGATGGTGTCACTGGCTTGGTTGAAGATGTGGTAGGGCAGGGGTTTCGAGGGGACTCCGGAGTGGACGGTCGTCATGATCCGTAGGGTGTAGTCAGCAGTGAGAGTGGACCAGCTGGTCAGGGTCAGCTGTGATCGGGAATCTTTGGGTGCGGTGGTTGCATGTGGGGCTGGTGGGTCTGTTGTGAAGCTGTCGTAGATATTGGAGATCTTGTGGTGGAAAATGGTGGTGAGTTTGTCGCAGAGGGCTTATGATGAGGGGGATGTCCACAGTGTCAGTGTGGGATTTGGTGAATTCTTTGATCACTGTGAAAAGTTATTTGCTGTTGTGTGCGTTAGCATTGATTCGTTCTTGCATGGCGGTTTTCTTCAATGCTTTGATGAGGCGGTGGTGTGATGTGACTGCGGTTTTAAGGGCTGCGTGGTCTGGCTGCACCTCCATCTTCTTTGGCTTTCTCTGTGATCTGTTGCAGGAGGGCTTCCGGGAGGGGGTGGGGAGTATTGGCACAGTTGGAGATCCATTGGCCGAGGAGGTGTACAGATATGGTGGCATCCGTGGTGGTGTGTTGAGGAGGGTGGTGACGAGCTGCTCATTGGTGACCTTGTTCCAGCTTCTGTGCAGGTGGAGGTGGGCATGGTGAATGGTAGGTGGATTTGGTGAAGGAGAAGTGGGCACAGTGGTAGTCTGTCCAAAGGAGTTCAGTGGTGTATGAATCAAGATAACAGTGTCTTGTAAAATTTGTAGGAAAGTGTTCTTTTTGACATGGTCATCCCCAGTTTTTGCCACTGGCACTGAGGTTTTTCGACTGAAAGTGCACTTGGTTCCTGCTAACCAGGTCTTCAGTGCCAGTGCTCTTTCCATAAAACAAGGCAAAATGGACTAATTGTGTACAATTGGAACACACTTTAGCACCCCTATAAGTCCCTGGTGAAATGTACCTCTGGTACCTAGGGCATGGGAACTAAAGAGGGTCCCTAGAGCTGAAGCATGTATTATGCCACACTAAGGGATCCCACTGCAAATTGCATGCAGACTGCCAATGCAGGCTGCGTGACATGGTACAAACCATGTGTGAAAACACAACATGATACTCTCATTGGGTGCCATGCCAAAGTCGTCACTGCATATGAGAATTGTAAGTCACTCCTACAGCAGGCCTTACATCCCTAGTGCAGGGTGCATTATATTTTATGAGAGGACATAGCAGAAAGAGCAGATATGCCCCTGTGATGTCTAATTGATTACTAGATATTACAAGTGAACAGGGAAGCCATCTTAAGGTATGTTCTGGGCACTGGTCATTATGAGTTACCCAGCTACATAATGGCTTTACTGAAACCTATGGTGTTTGCTATCAATCACTCATGTCTTAATAAACCAATACTCATGTCCGTATTGGATTTATTATGACATACACCCAGAAACATTCTAGTCTTCTAGTGTGCTGGCTGACTGGTAGTGACCAGCCTGCCACCATAGGCAAGTTTCTGACCCCCTGGAGGTGAGGGCCCACGCTTTCAGAGGCCAGAAACATTGCCTGCTCCGGAGGAATGTAATATCACCTCCTCCAGCAAGATGGCTAGTAAATCAGCATATCTGGGCTGGAGGCTTCAAAACCTCTGCCTCTGATATGCAACCCTGGCTTCCCCCAGACCTGAGGATTGCCACCCCCCTGCACTGAGGCCAATTTGGCACAAGGACAGGTGGAAAATTAACTACACAGTATGTGTTTTGCACCTCCAGGGTAGTCACACTCCTAAGGTGGGCTGCCCGATCTTCTCCACAAAGGAATGGTTGCACCATCTGGTTTTTGGTGGAATTAGGAACTCTGGGGCAAGGTTATGCCCATTCCCCCAAGGAAGTGGTCATATAGGTAGTGTGGTGACCCCCGGGGCAGGTAGCCCATTGACTGCTACCCTTCACTCCCCTAAATGCCCCTAAGTTCAGTATTTAGGTGGCCCCTTGACATCTGGAACTCCGATTTACCTGACTACAAGAAGAATGACTAAGAGCCGAAGACACAAGAACTGTTTACTTGATGCAAACCATGCCTGCTCCTGTCCCGACAACTGCAAAGACCCGACTTGTCCTGCGGCTGTGCATCTGCACAGAGCCTTGGAGGACCACTGCCACTTCACAAACCAGCCAGCATCTCCCTTGGAGTGGATGAGCCACTCCGCGCACCAACCACGACTGCCTGGTTCCCAGTTTTGCAGACCATCGGGTCTACTGAGGGAGCAATTCACCAGGAAGAGGGTCCTGAGTGTCCAAAAGTGCAGCCCTCTTGACCCATCCAGTCTTTGAGACTCTGTGCCTGCCCAGAGCCTCCCTGCACCAATACCAGAGGTACCACCCACCAGTTGCAGGCACCAAGGCTTGTTTGTGTCCAGCCCGGGCACCAGCATCGCCAAGACAGAGCTACTAATGTGGGACATCCGCATCACTGATGCCATTATCACAAAGTCCCTGTTGTCCTGTTTTGTCCCCATCTCCAGGTTGATCTAAAAAGTGGGAGCCTTCAACACATGCGAGCCGCTAGACAAACCTCTGCACCCGAGCCCCACCTCCCGAGTCTGACCATACCAAAGGTGTCCTACAGACCCTCAAGAGCGGAGCCCCCCTTTATGTTCTGGCAGACTGGTCCCCCAGTCTCATTTGCGGTCTTTTTCCCAAATGCAGATAATTTTCCCATTGACTTTAGCGTGTAGCATTCAAGGCTACAACCGTTGGAAGCATGTCTGCACCCAGACACACCAGGGCAGGTAAACTCGAACTGTTGGTGCTTTCTAGTACCTTGGCCCCTACTTACCTTAAATCTAGAAGGACTTATCTTAAGTCCAGAAGAACAGTCCTGTAAGTTGATTGAATCAACCCTGTACAGTGTGTGTTTCTCCCATAGGAGCCCTGTACAGTGTATGTTTCTCCCATAGGGCAACATAACCACTTTCGAGGCTCATGCCTCAAATCTGACAGCTTTAATTCGCGTTTCTAAAAATCACTAACTCAGAAAGTACTTACCTGATCATGAAGATTTTGGTGTTTAAATTAGTATAAAAATTTAGTTATTTATCTAAATTGGTGTTGGATTTCCCTATTGAGTGTGGGTCTGATTTATTGACTGTGTGTACAACAAATGCCCAGCACACCCCTTTGATAAGCCTAAGACTGCTCGACCACACTACCACAAATGAAGCACCTTGGGATTGTTAAAGCAAATCCTGTACACTAATGGGTTTTAGGTTTTCTCAGGAAGGCTTTGTTGGCAATCGGGTAACACAGGATTATGCTGGAAACAATCCATTTTGACAACAATTGTTTAGAAGTTGGCTCTGTAGTACTTATTTTGCAGCTTCTCTTTCAGAATTTCTTTCTTCTTTTGTATCAGCATATATCAGGGTTTGTGCATATAGATATGTTCGATGGCATGTGTAGCTGCAGATACACATGCTTTGCACATCCCGCCATCTAGTGTTGGGCTCGGAGTGTTACAAGTTATTTTTCTTCGAAGAAGTCTTTTCGGGTCACGAGATCGAGGGACTCCTCCCCTTTCGGCTCCATTGCGCATGGGCATCGACTCCATCTTAGATTGTTTTCTTTCCGCCATCGGGTTCGGACGTGTTCCTTTTCGCTCCGTGTTTCGGTTCGGAAAGATAGTTAGAATCTCGGAAAATACGACGGTATTGTTTGCGTTCGGTATCGGGTTAGTTACAACAGATCGGCACCGAATTTTGAAGAGCACCGGTGGCCCTTCGGGGTTTTCGATCCCCCGTCGGGGCCTGGTCGGCCCACCCACGTGTCTCTTCAAGGCTAATTGAACGGACCCCATTCCGCTTCTGCCCCAAATGTCACAACAAGTATCCTTATACAGATTAGCATCTGGTCTGTAACTTGTGTTTGTCTCCAGAACACAAAGAAGATACTTGTGAAGCCTGTCGAGCATTTCGGTTGAGGAAGACATTAAGAGACCGAAGAGCGAGAAGACTACAGATGGCGTCGGCGCCGACAGGACAAAAACACTTGGAGGAGGAAGAAGAAACCTTCTCCATCGAGGATTCGGACTCGGACGAGGTCGATCCCGAACAGACGCCTAAAACCGTGAGTAAGACGACGACACACAAAACTCACGGAAAAACCACTAAAGCCCCGGGTGACGCCACCGCCAGCAGGCCATGGCTTAACCTGAAAAATAGGTGACCGATCATCGGCACCGAAAAAGGGCACGCATGTGTCAAAGACATCCGACTCCGGTCGAGATACCGGCACAGAGCAGACTCGACCCCGAGACAGCGGGTCAGAGCAAGTTCGGCACCGAGAGGGCGGCACCGAAACGAGTCGGCACCGAGAGACCGGAACGCCAAAAATTAAGAAAGTGTCGTCGGAGCCGAAAAAGACAGCCGAAAAAGTTTCCATTCCGAAACATCCGGCCTCGGAACCGAAAACAGGTTCCTACACAGAAGAACAGGGACTGTCCTCACAAATGCAAGGACATAGGTTCGGACAAGAACTAGAGTCAATGGAGCCAGACTACACTCAGAGAAGGCTCCACATCCAAAAGGACACAGGGAAGATAAGTACTCTTCCCCCAATTAGGATGAAAAGAAGACTTGCCTTTCAAGAAAAAGACAAGCAGCCACAGGCAAAGGTGGCAAGACAAGTAACACCGCCACCATCTTCACCACACTCAACGCACACATCACCGGTAGCCACTCCACCACTGATGCAGTCCCCAACTCATACTGGAATGAGTCAGGATGATCCCGACGCATGGGATCTTTATGAGGCGCCAGTATCAGATAACAGCCCAGACTGTTATCCAGCGAGACCGTCGCCACCTGAGGACAGTACAGCCTACACACAGGTGGTGTCAAGAGCAGCGGCGTTTCATAATGTCACCCTGCATGCAGAGCCTATTGAGGATGACTTTTTATTTAACACACTATCCTCCACACATAGCCAATACCAAAGTCTCCCTATGCTACCTGGAATGCTGAAACACTCCAAACAGGTGTATCAGGAGCCTGTGAAGGGCAGGGCTATAACTCCATGGAGAAGAAATACAAGCCACTGCCAACAGACCCTGAATACATAACTCAGCAATTAACACCAGACTCTGTGGTAGTAGGGGCAGCTCGCAAAAGAGCGAACTCACACACCTCGGGAGACGCACCACCTCAAGACAAAGAGTCGCAAGTTCGACGCTGCGGGGAAAAGGGTTGCAGCACAAGCCGCCAACCAGTGGCGCATTGCCAACTCACAGGCATTGCTGGCGAGATATGATAGGGCTCATTGGGACGAAATGCAACATTTCATTGAACACTTACCCAAAGAGTTCCAAAAAAGGGCACAACAGGTGGTGGAGGAAGGACAGAGCATTTCGAACAATCAAATACGCTCTGCAATGGATGCAGCGGATACAGCTGCTAGGACAGTAAATACAGCAGTGACCATAAGGAGACACGCATGTCTGCGTACATCAGGATTCAAGCCGGAAATACAAGAAGCCGTGCTGAATATGCCATTTAACGGACAGCAGTTGTTTGGGCCGGAGGTTGACACTGCTATCGAAAAACTTTAAAAGGACACTGATACGGCCAAAGCCATGGGCGCACTCTTCTCCCCACAGAGCAGAGGCACATTTCGTAAACCACAGTTTCGAGGGGAGTTTCGAGGACAAAGCACAGAACCCTCAACCTCACAAACAAGGCCCACTTATCAGAGCCAATATCAGCGGGGAAGTTTTCGGGGACAATATAGAGGGGGCCAATTCCAAAAGAGTAGAGGGAAGTTCCAAAGTCCCAAAACTCCTCAAAACAAGCAGTGACTTCCACGTCACAAATCCCCAACACATAACACCTGAGGGGGGGAGACTAACCGGGTTCTACAAACATTGGGAGGAAATAACAACAGACACGTGGGTCCTAGCCATTATCCAGCATGGTTATTGCATAGAATTTCTCAAATTCCCTCCAAATGTCCCACCGAAAACACACAATATGTCAAAACAACACATAGATGTTCTAGAACTAGAAATCCAAGCGTTGTTACAAAAAAATGCAATAGAACTGGTACCAATTCATCAGAGAGGAACAGGAGTTTACTCGCTGTACTTTCTCATACCCAAAAAGGACAAAACTCTAAGACCTATATTAGATCCCAGAACATTAAATACCTATATCAAATCAGATCACTTTCACATGGTGACATTACAGGACGTAATCCCATTGCTCAAACAACAAGACTACATGACAACACTGGACCTAAAGGATGCATACTTCCATATACCAATACATCCTTCACACAGAAAGTACTTAAGGTTTGTATTCCAAGGGGTACATTACCAATTCAAAGGGTTGCCATTCGGGATAACAACTGCGCCAAGAGTTTTTACAAAATGCCTGGCAGTAGTGGCTGCACATATCAGGAGGCAGCAAATACATGTGTTCCCGTACCTAGACGATTGGTTAATCAAAACCAACACGCAAGAACGGTGTTCACAACACATAAAGTATGTCATAGAAACCCTCCACAAACTAGGTTTCTCACTCAATTACACAAAGTCACATCGTCAGCCGTGTCAAACACAGCAATACTTAGGAGCAACAATCAACACAACAAAAGGGATTACCACTCCAAGTCCACAAAGGATACAGGCATTTCACAATGTAATAC
The DNA here is from genome assembly GCF_031143425.1 of Pleurodeles waltl. Classification (NCBI taxonomy): domain Eukaryota; kingdom Metazoa; phylum Chordata; class Amphibia; order Caudata; family Salamandridae; genus Pleurodeles; species Pleurodeles waltl. The sequence continues at coordinate 1,349,621,006 of NC_090446.1, read as the reverse complement.
AGGCCATGTATCCAAAACAGAAAATACAAGTCAAGATGGTGATGAAACTACTAGGCATGATGTCCTCATGCATAGCCATTGTCCCAAACGCAATGTTGCACATGCGGCCCTTACAACAGTGCCTAGCATCACAGTGGTCACAGGCACAGGGTCAACTTCTAGATCTAGTGTTGATAAACCGCCAAACATACACCTCGCTTCAATGGTGGAACAATATAAATTTAAACCAAGGGCGCCCTTTCCAAGACCCAGTGCCTCAATACGTGATAACGACAGATGCCTCCATGATAGGGTGGGGAGCACACCTCAATCAACACAGCATCCAAGGACAATGGGACACTCAGCAGAGACAGTTCCACATAAATCACTTAGAACTACTGGCAGTATTTCTAGCGTTGAAGGCATTTCAACCCATAATAAGCCACAAACACATTCTTGTCAAAACAGACAACATGACGACGATGTATTATCTGAACAAACAGGGAGGAACACACTCCACACAGTTGTGTCTCCTGGCACAGAGAATATGGCATTGGGAGATTCACAACCACATTCGCCTAATAGCACAGTTTATTCCAGGGATTCAGAATCAGTTAGCAGACAATCTCTCTCGGGATCACCAACAGATCCACGAATGGGAGATTCACCCCCAAATACTAAACACTTACTTCAAAAGATGGGGAACACCACAAATAGACCTGTTTGCAACAAAAGAAAAGCAAAATGCCAAAACTTCGCATCCAGGTACCCACAAGAGCAATCTCAGGGCAATGCGTTATGGATGAGCTGGTCAGGGATATTTGCATACGCTTTTCCCCCTCTCCCACTCCTTCCATATCTAGTAAACAAATTGAGTCAAAACAAACTCAAACTCATACTAATAGTACCAACCTGGGCAAGACAACCTTGGTACACAACACTACTAGACCTCTCAGTAGTGCCTCATATCAAGCTTCCAAACAGACCAGATCTGTTAACTAAACACAAAAAACAGATCAGGCATCCAAATCCAGCATCACTGAATCTAGCAATTTGGCTCCTGAAGTCTTAGAATTCGGACATCTAGACCTTACACAGGAATGTATGGAGGTCATAAAACAAGCAAGGAAACCAACCACAAGATATTGCTATGCAAATAAGTGGAAAAGATTTGTTTATTATTGCCATAATAATCAAATTCAACCATTACACGCATCTGCTAAACACATCGTAAGCTACTTACTGCATTTACAAAAGTCAAAGCTAGCTTTTTCATCCATTAAAATACATCTTACCGCAATTTCAGCTTATCTGCAAATTACGCACTCAACATCATTATTTAGGATCCCAGTCATAAAAGCATTTATGGAGGGCCTAAAGAGAATTATTCCACCAAGAATGCCACCAGTTCCCTCGTGGAACCTTAACATTGTCTTAACACGGCTCATGGGTCCACCGTTTGAACCCATGCATTCATTTGAGATATAATACTTAACATGGAAAGTAGCATTTCTAATTGCCATCACATCTCTAAGAAGAGTAAGTGAGATACAAGCATTTACCATACAAGAACCCTTTATTCAGATACACAAGCATAAAGTAGTTTTACGAACAAATCCTAAGTTCTTACCAAAAGTCATATCACCGTTCCACTTGAATCAAACAGTAGAACTACCAGTGTTCTTTCCAGAGCCAGATTCTGTAGCTGAAAGAGCACTACATACATTACACATCAAAAGAGCGTTAATGTACTACATTGACAGAACAAAACAAATTCGAAAAACAAAACAATTGTTCGTTGCTTTCCAAAAACCTCATACAGGGAACCCAATATCGAAACAAGGCATTGCTAGATGGATAGTTAAATGCATTCAAACCTGTTATCTCAAAGCAAAAAGAGAACTGCCTATAACACCAAAGGCACACTCAACTAGAAAGAGAGGTGGTACCATGGCCTTTCTAGGAAACATTCCAATGACTGAAATATGTAAGGCAGCCACATGGTCTACGCCTCATACGTTTACCAAGCACTATTGCGTGGATGTGTTAACAGCACAACAAGCCACAGTAGGACAAGCAGTACTACGAACTTTGTTTCAAACAACTTCAACTCTTACAGGCTGAACCACCGCTTTTGGGGAGATAACTGCTTACTAGTCTATGCAAAGCATGTGTATCTGCAGCTACACATGCCATCGAACGGAAAATGTCACTTACCCAGTGTACATCTGTTCGTGGCATGAGACGCTGCAGATTCACATGCGCCCGCCCGCCTCTCCGGGAGCCTGTAGCCGTTTGAAGTTGATCTTGAACATTTGTAAATTTGTAAATATATCACTTTACACCACATTATGTACATACATATCTACTCCATTGCATGGGCACTATTACTATAATACACAACTCCTACCTCACCCTCTACGGGGAAAACAATCTAAGATGGAGTCGACGCCCATGCGCAATGGAGCCGAAAGGGGAGGAGTCCCTCGATCTTGTGACTCGAAAAAGACTTCTTCGAAGAAAAACAACTTGTAACACTCCGAGCCCAACACTAGATGGCGGGATGTGCAAAGCATGTGAATCTGCAGCGTCTCATGCCACGAACAGATGTACACTGGGTAAGTGACATTTTCCATATATATATATGTATATGTGTGTGTGTGTAAATGATTTTCTCCTGGGATCACATCCTGTGAAAAGCTAAAGGTTTAGCTTTTCACAGGATGTGATCCCAGGAGAAGAAAACAAGTTACTTACCTGTAACTACAGTTATCCAGTATTGGTATCTTTCATAAATTCACATGCTTGAATCATCCCTGTCGTCGAAGTGGGAGTCCCACGGTACATAAAATAGCAATAAATTTTAAAAAAATTGCCATAGGCTATAATGGAGTCAGAGCTTGCTCATATAGCCTATCCATGTCCTTTTGTGAAAGGACCCAAACCTGCCTGCTGTCCAATCAGGCACCATCACGCTCTAGAACCTTCTCCAGAGAAGCTCCCTTCCTCAGATTTTCCAGCACAAGAGTGAAAAATTAAAACCTGAGAGGAATGATGCGAGCATCAAAGGGGAGGCGGGTGGGTCCCATGTGAATTTATGAAAGATACCAATACTGGATAACTGTAGTTACAGGTAAGTAACTTGTTTTCTTATCCAGTATTGGATCTTTCATAAATTCACATGCTTGAATCTGAATAGACAGCAGTATGGTTGATAAACATTGTATCCAGCGTGGGTGGAGGGTGCGAGCATGAAGACCCTCTATCTCAATTATAGTTAATAATAATCATAATAATAATAACATTTATAGAAAATTCATATATTTCTGAGCGTGAGTTATGAAGGACTACAGATACATACACTTTAGATATTTCACCAGGAAGCACAATAGAAACATGGTTATCTGCATCTTAAACCATATGACTATAACTAAGGAAAGGTCTCACCTTAATGAAAGAGATGGCGTAGCACAGCTTGTCCTACTAGAGAGTCTGTTCTTTGTGATGACTCCAAACAATAGTGCTGCGTAAAGGAGTGCGTGGTTTTCCATGTCGCAGCCTGGCAAATTTTTTCAAGGGCAATACCTTGGAACAAAGCAGCCGATGTGGAGACTGCTCTTGTAGAGTGGGCTCTCGGGCGTCTAGTCAATGGTTTTCCTGCCTTGGTGTGACAAAATTGGATTGTGGAAGAAATCCATCGGGCTATAGTGGCCTTGGTTACTCCTGTTCCCTGACGTCCCAGAGAATAAGATACTAGGAGTTGGTCTAATTTCCTGATGTTCTTGGTACTTTGCAGGTAAAATTTTAGGCATTGTTTAATGTCCAAAGAATGGAGAGTTCTCTCTGCTATCGTAGTAGGGTTTGGAAAAAAGGTTCGTAGAATAACTGGTTCATTGAGGTGGAACGAAGATGGAACTTTGGGAATATATCTGGGATTGGTTCGGAGCATAACGAAATCCTCAGAAAAAACTAGAAAGGGTTCTTTAGTAGTGAACGCTTGTATATCACTGACTCTTCTGGTAGAGGTGAGAGCGAGCAATGGTGACACTTTCCAGGTGATGTACTTGAGTTCAGCTCTATGGATGGGTTCAAAAGGGGCTTTCATGAGCTGGGAGAGAACAATATTAAGGTGCCACTCTGGCGGAGGTAAGCGAACTGGAGGAAAGGTGCGGAACAGCCCTTTCATAAACTGTTTGATGACTCTGGTTGAACCAATAGACGGCATGTTAGCCGATCGTCTGTAAGAGGCTATAACTGCTAGGTGAATCTTGACTGATGCATAGGAAAGACCAGCTTTGGAAAGGGAGAGCAGGTAAGGAAGAATTTGCTCAGGATTGATTTGAAATGGGTGAAAATTGTTCTGAGAACACCAAACACAGAACCTCTTCCATTTTAATTTGTATGTCTTATTCGTACTCTCCGCTCGCGCTTTAGATAATATGAGCCTACATTCTTGGTCGATGTTCATATCTTGGAACTCTCCGAACTCAGGAGCCAAGCATGCAAGTGCAGTGAAGTTGGGTCGGGATGTAAGATGAGACCCTGATTCTTCGATAGAAGATTGTGGTTGCAAGGGAGACGGACTGGATTGGCTATTGACCGGAGGAGGAGCTCCGTGTACCAGTACTGCCTCGGCCACTTGGGGGCTATGAGAATGATCTTGCAGCCTTCGGTCTTCATTTTCCTGAGGAGTCTGGGAATCAGTGGAATGGGGGGAAAAGCGTATGCAAAGATCCCGGACCATCTTATCAAAAGAGCATTTCCCCACGACCCCGGGAGTGGGTATCGACTGGCGTAAAACTGGCATTTGGCGTTCAGGTTGGTGGCGAACAGGTCTAGGATCGGCCAACCCCATCGTTGAAAAATGCTCTCGAGTATGGTCTGGTTGAGTTCCCACTCGTGACAGTTGTCGTCTGTCCTGCTGAGAGAGTCCGCTAGAGCATTGTTGACCCCCGCCAGGTGCTCTGCCCTGAGGCGGACGTTGTTCTGTGTGAGCCAGTTCCAGAGAGACTGAGAGGGAGAGGGATCTTGTTCCTCCCTGCTTGTTGATGTAGAACATGCTTGTTGTGTTGTCTGTTCTGACTAACACTGATGATCCTGCGATGCGCAGCAGAAAAGCTTTGAGCGTAAGATGAATCGCCTTCAGTTCTAACAGATTTATGTGCATCTCTTTTTGGAGCTTGGACCATCTGCCTTGAATGCGCATGTCCTGTAAGTGGCCTCCCCATCCTTCCAGGGAGGCGTCCGTGGTTATAACGAAATCTGCTATTGGTGCCAGAAAGGTTAGACCGTGGGAGAGGTGGTTGATGTGGGACCACCATTCTAACGTCTGCCGAATCCTTGGTGTGATAGTTATTAAATCGTCGAAGGATCCTTGTGACTGGGTCCATTGGAGTTGTAGTTCTTCTTGTAGAGGTCTCATCTTGAGTCTTGCCAGCGGTACTAGGACTATGGCTGAGGAAATCATGCCCAGAAGCGATTTGAATAGTCGTGCTGAAACGAACTTTCTTGCGGAGATTGTGACAGCCAATTGGGTCAGCTTCTGCTGCCTTGCTAGGGTAAGATATGCCTTGTTTTGGATAGTGTCCAATTCTGCTCCCAGGAAAACTCTCCTGCGTGCGGGGAACACGACTGACTTTTGTAGGTTCACTGTTAGACCCAAACTGTTGAATAGTCTTAGGCAGGCATCTGTGGCTTTTGAGGCTAGTAGAGATGACGGAGCTTTTATGAGCCAGTCGTCCAGGTAAGGGAACACCTGGAAACCCTTGCTTCTGAGGGCGGCTGCGACTGGGGCAAGGCATTTCGTGAAGATTCTCGGAGCTGATCTGAGGCCAAATGGCAGGACTCTGAATTGATAATGGGCACCGGCTACTGTAAAACGGAGATATTTGCGATGTTTTTGGTGTATTGGAATGTGGAAGTAGGCGTCCTGGAGATCTAAGGTTGTCATAAAATCTCCAGGATTCAAGAGGTGCAAGATATCTGACAATGTGATCATCCTGAAGGATTGTTTCCAAAGGAACTTGTTGAGCTTCCTGAGGTCTAATATAGGACGCCACTCTCCAGACTTCTTCCTTATGAGGAAAAAACGGGAGTAGAATCCGAGACCTCGTTGCTGCAGAGGAACTGCCTCTATAGCCCCTTTGGCCAGAAGGCTGAAGACTTCCACTTGAAGCAGACGAAGGTGGAGAGATCTGCCTGATGTTGGTGGGTGAAGCGGTGGCTTTTCTGTGCACTCCAGGGTATGACCTCTTGTCACTATATCTAGCACCCACTTGTCCGATGTTATCTTCTTCCACTCTTGGATGAAGTTGGAAATGTTTGCTCCTATTTGTTGATGTTGCGGGCATTGAGGGAGCATAGCCGGTGCCCGTGGAAATTCATTGCTTTCTGGGTTGATCTCTGGATTGTGAACCCTGTCTTCGTTTCCCTCCCTGTCTGGTATAGGAGGCAGTCGATGATTGCCTGTACTGCTGATGGTATGAAGGCCTGTACTGGGATTGCTGGTATTGTCTATGAAAGGAACCTCGAAATGAGGTGAAACCTCTCCCTCTAGCCCCTCGAAAGGGCTGCTTCCTGTACTGTAGGGTACCCAGGGACTTGGCCTTGGCCGTGTCTGTGTCCGTCTTAATGGTTTGAAGTGCGTCATCCACATGTTTGCCAAACAAAGATTCCCCATCGTAAGGCATGTCTAGAATTCGGGACTGCACTTCTGGTCTGAAGGATGTGGCCTTGAGCCAACCTTGTCGTCGTAAGACAGCGGCGCCCGCTAGTTGGCGGAAACCAGTAGAGGCTATGTCCAGAGCGCAGTCAATAATCTCTTCCGACGCACGCTCACCTTCCTGTAGGATCTTTTGTGCCTCTTCTTGCTTATTTTCTGGTATGAGGTCCAGGAAAGGTTGCATGTCGGACCACATTTGACGATCATATCGGCCTAAAATTGCTAATGAATTCGCTGCCCTGACAGTGATTGCAGACATTGAGGAGAATCTCTTGCCTATATTATCCAGTCTGCGACCTTCATTGTCTGGAGGAGTGGAGATAGGCGTTGATGGATTTTTTGAGCAGCCTGTGAGATGACCGAATCAGGCTTTGGATGGCCAGTAAGGCATGCCGGAGAATCTTGGGTCGCCTTATATTTTTTATCCAGTTTTTGTGGAACTGGAGGAACAGTAGCCGGATTCCGCATAATCTTTGTGCCCTCGCTCCAAATGTAATCAATAATTGGAATGGACCGTATCGACTTCCGTGATTGCTCTGTGAAATCATGCAGAAAACATTCCGATTGGGAGACAGATGTTGGTAGGTGGAAACGTACTGTGGCTCTGTCCATAAGATTATGGAAACCACCTATGTCCTCGGGTGGAGAATCAGAGGGGCGAGGAGGTGGTGGAGAAGGAGTGGGGGCCAAATAATCATCCCATTCCTCTGTAGGATGTTGTGGAGTAGAAATTTCTCCTTCTTCTTGTTCTTCTTCCCCTGAAGTGGAACCTTCATCTCTGGGGGGTGCAGCTAACACCGAGTGTGATGTTGATCTTGGAGTAGCTGGAGGAGGAGGAGCATTACCTGGCATCACCGTAGAGACCGGCGCCGGTGGTTGACCTTCCGCTGGAAACCTTCTCCTATAATCCTGAAGCATGGATTGTAAATCCTGGATTAAGGAGGAAGGCATTTCTACGGTGTCTCTGTGTTGAGGCTCCCGTGTTTCATAGTATTGGTCCTGATGAGAGTAGTATGGTTGATACTGTTCATACTCATTCTCTTCATCGTCGTCTTGATATTTGACATGGAGCTGCGAAGGGCTATGTGCATCTCCAAAAGGACCTTCGTCCGATTCCTCCCAGTCAAGAAGATGACTGGGTAGTAAAGCCGACACCTTGTTTGGAGATGTGTCGGTTGGATAAACGTCCTGTGCAGGTAGACTTCTGATGCTGACCATGGCTCGGATTGCTGGAGACCTGGAAGAGGTAGGAATGGCCTCAGCGTGTCCACTAGGCATCACTGCTGTCGATGGCGTGAAAGTTGATGCAGCCGTGGATGGTGCAGATTTTTCCGTCGACGGTGGTCTCGTCGACGGTGGAGTCACCGACGATGGTTTCGTCGACGATGGTCTCGCCGAAGATGGTTTAGTCGACGGTAGTGTCGTCGACGGTAGTTTCTTTGACCCCGTCGATGGCGATAGCGCCGATGAGAATGACGTCGCTGAGGTTATAGTCAACGGGGCAGTCGTCGACGGTGCCGATGGAGTCTGGAGAGAAGGTATCGGACTCCCTTACCGTCGATGTTAGGGTCGTCGACGATGAAGTGGAGACGGTAGATGTAGATACCGTCGTCGTCGTCACGGTCGTCGACGGTGTTGTCGTCGTTGTTCTAATTTTCAGAGTCATTTTTCCAGAAGTGGAAGGCTCTGAAGAAGGAGATAGATGGTAAGACTCCTTCTTTTGAAGAGGAGAGGAAGGCTCAGAGGAGACTGAAGTCTGTAAGCCCTTCCCATGATGAGATTTCTGCCTCTTTCTGGATTTCTCTATGTGGCCTAGGTCCTCAGATCTGGACCCTTTATGTGGCCTCTCTGACCCACTCTCCTCACCTGAAGTACAGGATTTGGCCTGTAACCATGTCAGGAGTCTGCCCTCCCGGTCTCTGAGGGTCTTTGTGGAGAAGGTGCGACATATTTTGCAGTCCTTAACCTGATGTTGTGGGTAGAGACAGTACAGACATTCTTTATGTGGGTCATCCACATGGAGCCTTTTCTTCCCACAGGTCTTGCAAGGGCGGAAAAGGCCTTTTCTAGAAGAATCTGACATATTTGAAGCTTTCTTGAGAGAAAAATCTCTGAAGTAGAAGAAAAACTGAGCAGAGCTCAGGGAGACTCCCTTCACATGACGTGCAGTAGAAAATCTGAGGAAGGAAGCTTCTCTGGAGAAGGTATTAGAGGGTGATGGTGCCTGATTGGACAGCAGGCAGGTTTGGGTCCTTTCACAAAAGGACATGGATAGGCTATATGAGCAAGCTCTGACTCCATTATAGCCTATGGCAAAAAACATTTTTTTATTATTTATTGCTATTTTATGTACCGTGGGACTCCCACTTCGACGACGGGGATGATTCAAGCATGTGAATTTATGAAAGATCCAATACTGGATAACACTGATTTCAGCTGGCAGCTGGCCCTTTCCAGAGGCATAGTAGTCTGTTTCCAGTGCAAGTAGTTCCCTCTCAAGGTCACTAAGTTGGCTATGCAGCACTTTCAGTATACCAAACTATTTTTCCGTACATGCCTCCTGTAAGACATCTTTAAATGCCTCCCATAATGTGCTAGCCATGAATACATACTGAGAATTGAGCAAAACAAAATGCCAGAATAGCAGATCAAATTAATACAGGGTCCCAGAATGTGTTGGGTGTCAGTTTGTCTCACAGGCAATGTTGACAGTGTTACCTGATGGAGTACCATGTAGCATATATATCTATCTTCTCTGTTTGACAACCTGCACCATGTGCGAAAGGACTCCCTTGCCAAAAATTACCACAACACTTCTAGCATAAGCTAAGTAAGGGGCCACGTGGACTTTGAGCCAGTTGGCACAAACTCTCAATTTTGTGGTTTCAGTAAGTTAGAGTTGCTGAAGGAGCCCAGTGTTAATTTTACGTCTAAGTATGTGAATATATGTGGTTCCTTGCAGAGCTAATTCATACCACAAATATTCTATGCAATGAGTTTATGTGCGGGCATGGATTACGACCCTTAATAGTCAAACATTTGGGTGGTAGAGTAAAAAGACGGGCTGTGTCTCCGCCCCTTATCGTGGGATTGTGGTAGGTATTGCACAAGTCATACATACCAGTGGCAAAACAATTGAGTTCTTAACAAACAATCCCTCCCTCCACTTGCACCACATTTCCCCACTTGCCAGAGAATTTAAAGACATTTCAGCAAACTGAAGAATAAATTAAAAACCTTAATCCAAAATTGATCAATACAACATTTAGGTGTAATAGCAGGATGAAGTGCTATTGCCCATATAATGGAACCAACTGAACAGTTAGACCACAGAGTAAATCATAGATGAACATCCCACAGGTGGTTATGTAGTCTGGTAATCTGCACCTCTCTTACATGAGAAGGGTGCCCAAGGGGGTAGATCAGTTAGAGAGCCCATCATAGTGGATAGTTCCTATGCAATCAACATTGAGCAATCACTGGCAGTAGCATATGTTCATGCAAGGGCTCATAGTTTTGGTCTCCGGACCACTACTCCAGATGTAATAATTACAACACACTCAAACATCAGTATGTTGATGGAATGAACAAGGGAGAGTAGCAGCTTCAGGGTTTGGGGGCATGGAGAGTTGGGGAGTAGGACATTAGATGGTCACCCATGGCAGCTCCCAGTTCAATGATTATTTGCTGAAGTAACACAAGGGACTCCAACTCCCTGACCCAGTTGTAACATCTCCCCCTAGAGCAGGGGTCTTCAACATTTTCTATTATGAGAGCTACTTATGTATACTCAAACATCAGTATGTTGAAGGAATGGACAGGGGAGAGTAGTAGCTGCAGGGTGTGGAGCATGGAGTGGTGGGGAGCGGGACATCAGATGGTCACTCTTGGCAGCTACCAGTTCAGTGATTATTGTTGAGGTAGCACAAGGGACTCCAACTCCCTGCCACAGTGCTAAATATCACCCCCTAGAGCAGGGGTCTGCACCCTTTTCTATTATGAGAGCTACGTATGTTCAGTGAAAATCACCCTGAGCTACTGATATTGTAATGGTGACCACATCAGACAAGATTACATTAGTGCCGGCACCACAATCAGAATTACCAGCAATGCTTACCTCAGTGAATTGGGCACGCTTGCCAGCAGTGATGTAAAAAAAGATGCTTTGTCAATATGGAATACCTCTAGGTGGGAAATATATAACAGCCATAGTTATAATGCCCCTGCCATCAAGTTAATATTATTAATAGATATCCATTGCCACATGATTTATCATTCAAATATCAGTTTTAAATATACCTTGGGCATGCAACCCTTTTTTTTTGTTGCAAACATCAGCTTATCAATTCTGAAAATACACACATTGTCATCTTGAATACACACTCTTCAATTTTGCTATACATACTAAATCGACCAAGCAAAAGCCCCTAATTCAGTAGGTCAGGGCATCACCCAGGATAGATAGTTACAGGTAACTTGAGAGCTACCAGTAGCTCACGAGCTACTTATTGCCGAAGCCTGCCCTAGAGAGTCCTGGACGTGTCTGAGACAGAATTTGTCATCCTGCTTTAAATCAGCTATCATGTGAGCTTTTCAGTCAATAGTGGTTCATAGTTCTGTTGGATAGATAAGTTAATATGGTATTCGTCCTTTCTTCAGTGTATGGTTCATTGTGAGGAACTCTCTACAAGCAGCCTGAAAACCCAAGGTGAAATCAGGATAAATGGTTATGCAGTAAACTTGGTAGAAAAGATTCCTCTGTTCCCTCACTAGCTGTAAGATAGTTTTGTGATCCTTAAAATTCAAAAGGCATGCAATAATAGTATGGGCTCGGAGTGCGGACCCAAGAGTGGTGAGTGCCCTCCTCTGACAGCATAAAGGTGAGTGCAGATTCCTGGAACATAGTTAGCAGCATTCTACATACATTTCAATTTAAATCCATAGCTGTAGATTCCGGAAAGCCCAGAATGCACAAGTAGTTCCATCTGGAGCAGGTTTCTAGATCTTTGTTTTTGACCTTTATGACCTCTAGGTCCTTTTCTATACTCAGAAGTTGTTTGAGTGCGATTATTAATGTCATCTTCCTATTAGATACCAAATGTTCTAACTGGTCGGTACAGTTGTCGTGCTTATCAGTCTTCCATTTCATTCAGTCAAGTCTTTTGGTAAGACTGTATACCCTGTAATCAGTTGTGATGAGGCTCTGTTTCATTCCAGTCAACAAGTAATATAAGTCTTTGTACAGGGGGCCATCACTTGGGTGCCATGGGTGAGAAGACTCTTGATTCAGGTTCTCATTGGCAGATTGCATACAACGCTTATTGTCAAAGACCAATTTACATGTCCTGACATTCTAGTTGACCATCACTGTTATTGTCTGAGGAGCCACACCCCTCAGTTCTAGTGCCCCATCCTGAATGACATGGAAGAGGTCATGAGCAGACCCTCAGTCTCCACGTGCGAATGGGAGGCACAGCCAGCAGTCATTCCAGCTAGCCAATCCAGCCCCAGATCTGCAATAACACCACAGGAGGACACTTGTCCTGAACTCTCACCTGGCAGGGCTGGTCCTTCTCTTGATTCTTCCAGCAACGCTTCTAAAGGGTTGGTGCCTGGCCACACTGCCAATGTCTCCCACATGTGTGGTCCACCAGCAGCCCCCACAGGTCCTAAGCCGTGCCATGCCAGGTGCTACTATCAGTGACTGTACTCCCCAGGCCACATCTCGCTAAACCCAGCCTTCTTCCGGAGCAACGCCTCTCCTAGCCTCTGACTCCCGGATGAAGTGGTGCGGGGCAAAAGTGATCCCTGGGCCAGGCCACCTCAGCCACTACGATCACCCCATAGATACAGGAGCATTGAGTTGCACCCTGCTGCCAGCTCAGGAACCGATGCACATGTATTCTGAGCCTTACCTGAGGGCTCTCTGTGTCCTAAAATTAATCTTTAGGGCTGTACAGTCTTTTTTTTTTTTTTTTTACTGTTATCCACGCAAGTTTGTTTCATCATCAATTTATATATCTTTTAGAGCATGAGAAGAAACATTTGTCTATTTGGTCTCAACTCAAGTATGATCACGGTCCCCAAGGTGAAACAAGATCCTTGTTGTTATCCCTACCAGAGGAAATTAACTGATGCTTTGAGCCTTGGAATACTCCACCAAGTCAACACACAATGGGAACATATCAGATGACTGCCATTTCATTATTAGCAACTGGGATCTTACCAGGATTAACCTATTTGCGCCCATACTCATCTAGGTTTCAAACCAAGACTGATCATTGACTCTAACTGCCCCAGTCAGTTCTTGTATTTAACTCATGTAACTGGTGTTGGACAGAACTGTCAAGTTTCCTTATAAGGCTAATATCCTGTCAATGAAAGGATGTAAAAGCCCCCACTCTTCCTTCAGTTAATCCGAAAAATTATTTCCATGCAAAGTAAATTTCTGCTACATAAACAAGCCAGCCTCCAGCAATAAAAACTGATATGCAGCACCAAAGTATTCCATTAGGTTAAATATACATATGAAAGGTTCAGGGTTTTTAGTCTGCAAGCTAAAATGGAAGCCAGTTATGTAACAAGAAAAGTTATTCAAATAGGAGTTGCTTGGTCACCAGAAACTCCACCCCCACCAACCCAAGGCAAAGAGATGTTTTGCCATCTACCTCTGTGTCCTCCTCATGCTCAAGGGACTACCCAAGACGTCAATCTAAGAAGCGTAGAAGATGATGTTCTCTTTCAAAGTCTACACCAGGTACAGTGCCATGCCAACATGCTTATGGTGACGACATGGGACTTCCGTTACAGCTATATGTTTAATTTTAGGATGGACACAGTGTGTCGACATCGAAACCTACTTCGATGTCAGTGCTATTTCCCTCTACATCGACATCAAAAAGACCCTCTCCATTGAAGTTGAGACCGCATTCTCGGCCTCCTTCACAGTCGAGACTTTGCCTCAGTCGCCTCAAAAGAGTAAGTATTCCAGGGCATACTCTCTCACAAGGGATGTCACTACTGTGGGTAGTTTATTGCCTCAACTCCTTTCCCATCAAGGTCCCTCTCTCCACGTTTCTCACTAGTACCACCTTCTACTTCATTTCCTTTGAGTTCACCACAGTGGCCAAGGTTTCCATTTGTGCCTCAGACAACCCAGCTGCCACCTACATTTGCTCATACTGAGGGTTCCTGGAAAACAAGAAGATCTTGCACTAGATCTAGATCTCCCAGAAGGTCATTTTCTCCTCCAAGGCACCCTGGATGCCATACTGAGAGGTCAAGTTCTCACAGGACCGCTAGAAAACGTGGTTGTTCTCCTTCAAGTTAATCTTATACTTACAAACGTTTCTCTACCAGCAATTATAATCTGACTTTATCTGACTGCTTCCTGCAAGAATCTAGCCTATTGATGACGTAAATACTTTTAGTAAGGTGAGCAGCAAAGTACATCATTCCGATACCGACTCATAGCACTTTTACGTCGGGTGCTATTTGAGACATTACATTACAGGGCCTTATCTAGACCCATATTGCCTTTGGTCCCGGGTCTTTTGGAGCTGGCAGTGCATCTATTTGTCTCTCTAATATCTAAGGAATTTGCTCCTACAAGACTGCAGAAAAAAGCACAAAGCTCTGTATCAGTTCCCTCCTTTCCTTAGAATGGATCAGCCTTCTGATTCTGTCATTGTACCTGCAAGGAGAAAATCTCATGCTGTTGCTCCTTCTTCCACTTTTCCCCCAGAGAAAAAGAGCAAGTGGATTGATTCAGTTAGGAGAAAAATATGTAGCACAGCAGCCACAAGGAAAAAAAAAAAGAGCAAGTTCCATGGCCATGAACTTTCCGGGATACTTGATAGATATTTTCAGAAAACCTGCGAAGAGATGACAGGCAACAATTTCAACAGATTCTTCAGGATGGAATGCCTGTGTCAAACCAGGCTATTAGATTAGCACTTTAGAAGATTCCTCTTATGGGTACTGCCATGCAATTTGTTTTGGTGCAGTTCCTGGTTTAGACTTGTAGAAATGAAAATAAGCTTAACAGAGGATTCTCGGGCAATTCACCTTTGGGATGACATGGAGATGGGCCAGAGAAAAGCTGAAATGGACACCTTAAAGGCTGAAGAGGAAACATTACAAGAGGCACAATAAGCCTTATGTGAGGAGGTATTTCCTACAGAAGGTTCAAACCCCCTCAATAGCAGCCACAGGAAAACCGCAGCATCAAAGGCAGGGTTTCCACCAAAGAAGACCTTATAAAGGCAAAGGACATCTGTATACCTTGACAGCCACAGGCAATTTTTTCCCAAAATCAATGAGTTCTTACTTCCCTCCTCTCCATTAGTTAGTCTGGTAGGGGAAGTATCAAATCAAAAATCATCTACAAATATTCAATATATAAACAAGAGACACATGAGTCTTGAATATTGTTCGGACTGGATATTCACTAAAAATTCTAGTCTCCTCCTTCTGCTGTCTGCAATTAGATGTATTTCTTAATTCAAACAAAACATGCCCAAATGTTGAATTCAGATAGTACCATCCAGGGTCCCTGTGGAATGTTACTTCATCCACTGGTCATGGAATTCCTCTAAGCTTTCCCACCATCTCACTGATTCCAAAAGTGTTAATCAAGCTGTGATGTGCCAGAGCCCTTCAGTTGTGGTTCACAGCTCTTCTTCACCTATCAGAGAGACCACACAAGAATCTGGTGTGCAGACCGGTTTGTCTATACAAGTTGGGAGGCCAGATCAAATCCTCCACCTTAACCTACCATTGTTGAGCTTAGTGGTTCGGCTCATTAATTTTTGCAGTGTGGACATTTAGATCTTCCAAAAGACTGGGTGGAGATTTTGAAAAGGGCAAAGAGACCTTCCACTGGAACATCAGACACACTTAATTGGAAGAGAGTCTGAATATGGCACGTACAAAATAACTATAATCCTAGAGGAATCCAAGAGGAACTGGTTATTGTATACAGTTTATATTTAGCGAGGTCTAGCCTTTTATTTATATCTATAAAGATATACCTTGCAGCAATAACTGCATTTAGGAAATCTAGTTTTCAACCCTAACTCTCTTTAAAATTGCAGTAGGAAAGGATTTCGTAGAAGGGATGAGGAAGATCTCCCCTCCCACTGGGAAATTAAATATTGTGTTATTAAAATTGATGGGTCCTCCTTTTGAACCACTAGACATGGTGACCATGCAGCATCTAACATTGAAGACAGAATTTCTGGTAGATATTACTTCTGATCACAGAGTCTGTGAAATCCACGTTCACACAAACCTTATACAGTATTTCAGAATAGGAATAAATTCTGTTGAAACAAAAGGTATTGGACAATCTGACCATCTATTCCTAAATTATATTCCTGTGGAAACCGGCCCTTCCATGTCAAAGCAGTCAATTTGTAGATCAATAGTTTCTTGTATTAGGTCATGTTACCAGTTACCAAATACATCTGTCCTTATGGCCTAAGGCACATTTGTATTAGGTTGTGTTACCAGTTAGCAAATTTCCCTGGTAAGCCTAAGGCACACTTAACTAGGGTAAAGTAGCTACAGTCACACTAAGAAAGCAGATGATAATTTGAGGTGGAATAATCACAACTCGTGTCAGGGTTAACCTTCAAAGTAACTTGAGCTCAACCCCCTTGTAGCTATGGTACAGAGCAGACATGCTAAATATAGGACAATATGTAAAGTATTTATTCAGTACAAAAACAGTAATATCGTAAAAAATGCAGAACAATGAAAATCCCTAATTTACTTAGAAAGAGGCACTTGGAGAATCACAGGGTGTCAGGCAGAGGCCAGTATCAGGGTCCAGTCCAAGGGCAGTTGCCACTGGGCAGTTGAAGGAAAGGCCTTTTGAAACTTGTTATATCTCTTTAGCTTGAAGAAGTGGTCAGCCTTATGTCCATTGGAGTCAACGTGTTAGTCCTGACTACAAGAAGAAGGTGGTACAGTCCTTCGGGGTTCCTCTCCGGTCACAGTCCTCTTCTGTTCGTCCTCAGTGTTCTGAAGTGAGTGTCTGGATAAGCCACATTTTTGCCTGGCATGAGCCTTTGGGTGGAAATGTCCTCTTGGCAAGCTCTAACCAATGGGGAAAGTTCCCAGTGCTAACCCTTCCCTCTTTCCTCATTTTCAAGAAAACTGAAGTCTTATGCCACATTAAACTTGGGTTCTGAGGGATTGGAGTGTATGTGGGGAGCATACCATGGTAATCCTAGTGTCCTTCCAAATCTAGCACTAAACTCTAGTTTAAAGGAGCCATTGTACCACCAATAAAATCTGAGACAGGTCTGGTCGAACATAAGCATACCTTTCCAGCAATCAAAGTGGATGCACAGAAATTGTATTGCCATCTTGTCCCTTTTCATTCACGTGCACTCCCAGTGTTATGTGTGAACAAAGCTGACCGGTCATGCAGGATTTAACACAATGTCAAAAAGGATGCTTTTACCCTTCTACTGAGCTCAAAAGAGTCATCCCTGCCAATTCAGATCAACCTGTTAATAACAGTGAACTATTTTGCAATACCTGGGAGCAATTACACACACCTACCTATTCAAATGCCAATTACTGCCTGTGAGAAGTTGAAGAGCAAATGCAAATTAGCCTTCAGGAACTTAGGCATGGAAAAGGTAACTTTCTACAACATACTTTTTCTTAATATTTATTAAAAATCCCACTTCATTCATTAATTTGTTTTTACTAACTATTAAAATAGCTTATTTTTCTAGCTGGTCCCATTCTTGATATACATTATCTGTACCCTGTGGTTTCTACATAGGACAGCTATGCCTGCTACAGAGAAAAATAGCTTTTGGGTGCTCATCACTGTAAGGACATGTTAACATTGAATTTCTGCTTGTCTGCTGCTACAGTCAAGCTACACTGGTAGGCCTCAAGCCATGTTTTATACTGTCACTGTAGTGGATGCCACAATAGATTCTGCTTTTCCAGTAGTGACATTCAACTTACAATCCTGGGTACAATTGTTCATATATAATAGGGACTTATTGGTAAGTTACGTATACCAATTAGGAATATGCCAATTCAAAGGGGGAACACAGGCAATTTAACAAAGGTTAGCCAAGGTAAAGTGTGAATACCAGCAAAAATATAGGGTCCAGCAAAAGATGAGAAATACAGGGTGACCACGCAGAAAGAGCGGATTTCTTACAGTGGCACTATTGAGAAATGTGCCCAATTCAGGTACTGCTAAATGGAGATACCTTTACTAGACATTTTTGTTTGGATTCAGACTCAAAAGTAGCTTCCTCAGTGGGCCAGCCATCTTAGACACTAAGAGCTGTTTTGTTGTTTTTTGTCAGCGGAATGTTTTGGGGTCAGCTTGCTATTAAATTCATTGCTTATGACTGTTGATGAGGACCTCCTGGAAGAAAAGGAATGGTTTCTTACCTGTAACTCCAGTTCTCTCGTAGGGGTATTTCCATGATAGTCATAAGCACTGAATAGTTCCGCGCGCCTGCGGGGACCCCGGAGCACTGTTGTGAAGTATATTCTTAAGTGCAATTATCAGCCCTTTGGAAAAAAAAGGTCTGTGAAAAAACACTTAAGAATACCAATATGCAGCCTATGTGAACAGCTACACAGGCAAAATTGTTAAAAGAAAAACAGTTGTAGTGTAAATTCACGTTTAAACATCTGTTTATTCTATAAATATATTAACAAATACATTCTCATATTTTATTTACACCTCTCATGAGAATAAAACAATGCAGGGCAGTGTAGCCCATAGGCTGCCATTATACAGGATGAAAATAGAGCTGTGCCTTTAAGAAAGTAAAGTCTTCCTGTTTCCCATCATGCACAGCAAAAGGCAGTTGCCTCAGTTCTTTTTTGGAGGCTTGTAACCTGACATGAAGAAACAAAAACATTTGTTGGAGTACCAACCTCGATAATGTTCATGGCAACTTGTTCTAAGTCAACTCCACCGGGGAGGAGGGAGGGTTGCTTATGACTATCATGGAAATACCCCTACGAGAGAACTGGAGTTACAGGTAAGAAACCATTCCTTCTCTCGTAGGGGATTTCCATGTATAGTCATAAGCACTGAATAGAGTAGCAAGCCCATCCCCATAACCGCGGTGGAGTAGACAGAAGAATACTGACGAAACATGAATCATGCAAATAAATTCTTAAGCAAGGCCTGTCCAACCTGCGCATCTGCCCTAGCGTCTGTATCGAGGCAGTAATGCTTAGTAAAGGTATGGACCGACTTCCAAGTGGCAGCCTTGCATATTTCTGCCAAAGGGACATTTCTCATCAAGGCTGCAGTAGCTGCCTTCCCTCTAGTAGAGTGGGCTTTTGGCCTACCACCAAGGGATTTGTTTGCTAACTGATAACATAACATTATACATGAAACAATCCACCTGGATAAAGATTGTTTAGATGTGCCCAACCCTGTTCTAACTGGGCCATAGTTAATAAAAAGCTGTTGTGATTTCCTTAAGCTTTTTGTCCTGTCCAAGTAAAATTTCAAGACTCTCTTTACATCCAGAGAGTGCAGATTTCTCTCAGCAGGAGTAGTTGGATTTTGAAAGAAAGTCGGTAATGAAATTGTTTGGTTCACATGAAAGTCAGAGACTACCTTAGGTAAAAATTTTGGATGAGTTCTCATTACCACTTTCGCAGAATGAAAAACCGTGTAGGGTTCTTGAGCGCAAAGGGCCTGAATTTCGCTAACCCTACGCGCTGAAGTGATTGCCACCAGAAAAGCAGCTTTCCATGTGAGATGTTGAAGCGATGCCTTATGTATCGGCTCGAATGGAGGCAGCATCAGACGTGATAGGACAACATTCAGTTCCCATGGAGGAGAAGGCTTTCTAATGGGGGGGAAAACCTTTTTTAAACCTTCCAGGAAGTCCTTAATAATTGGCATCCGAAAAAAGGAAGTTTGTGAGGGACTCTTTCTGTATGCCGTTACAGCCGCCAAGTGAACTTTTATTGATGACAGTTGTAAGCCCGATTTTGCCAAACTTAACAAGTATGGCAGGATAGATTCCTCTCCACAGGAAACCGGGTCAATGTTGTTGTCTAAGCACCAGATGCAGAATCTTTTCCACTTGCTTGCATAAGCTGATCTTGTGGAAGGGCGCTTTGCTTCTTTCAGAATTTCCATACAGTCCTGAGGTAGGTTCAAGTGTCCATATTGCACTAGCTCAGGAGCCATGCTGCCAAACTCAACGATGAGAGGTTGGGATGAGATATCTGCCCTCTGAACTTCGTGAGCAGGTCTGGACGATAAGGCAGCCTGATGTGTGGTTTGAGTGACCGGTGAAGAAGGTCTGGAAACCACCATTGGCGTGGCCACTCCGGAGCAATTAGGATCATTTTGGTCTGAGCATTGGACAACTTCTGGAGGACCGCCGGAATCAGGGGAAGCGGTGGAAAGGCGTAAAGAAATGCTCCTGACCAGCTTATCCACAGGGCATTCCCCAGTGTCCCTGGATGGTAATATCTGGAGGCGAAGTTTTGGCATTTTTTGTTTTCTGGGGTTGTGAATAGGTCTATAGAGGCGGTACCCCATAGTGCGAAAATGGAACGAACGACGTCGTCGTGTAGCACCCATTCGTGGTTCTCGTCCATTACCCGACTGAGGGCATCCGCTTGCACATTCTGGATGCCGGGCAGGTGAGTTGCCACTAGCGACAGGTTCCTGGCTAGAAGCCAATGCCAGATTGTCTGAGCCTCTCTGGATACAATTCTGGACCTGGTGCCTCCTTGTTTGTTCACGTAGTACATAGTGGCCACGTTGTCCGTCTGGAGAAGGAGAGTTTCTGTTCTCAGAGAGGGAAGAAAGGCTTTGAGCGCAAGTTGGACTGCGCGAAGTTCCAGCAGGTTGATGTGATAGAGACTTTCTCTCTGTGACCACTTGCCTTGGACTCGAAGATGTTCCATGTGCGCCCCCCATCCGAGCAGTGAGGCATCTGTTACGATGGTTTGAGCTGGAGGCTATTGTTGGAACGGAATCCCCACCAAGAGATTGCTGGGTAAACACCACCACTTGAGGGATTGTAG
Organism: Pleurodeles waltl; assembly: GCF_031143425.1. Taxonomy (NCBI): domain Eukaryota; kingdom Metazoa; phylum Chordata; class Amphibia; order Caudata; family Salamandridae; genus Pleurodeles; species Pleurodeles waltl. Next base: position 1,349,600,251 of record NC_090446.1, on the reverse strand, counting down.
GGTGTGAGGAGAAAGGAGGACTTTGTTCTCCCAATCGTCCCTCTGTTGACACCACTGATTCTCCAGGTTTTCCTGTAATGGTCTCATGTGGAGGCGAGCATTGGGAACAAGATGGATACAAGACGCCATCGAGCCCAGTAGAGAAGCTATTATTCTTGCAGTGGCCTGAGGACTTTCCTGCAGTTGTTTGCACTTTTGGAGAATCGATAATCGTCGTTCCTCCGAAGGAAACACCTTTCCTAGCTTGGTATCTATAATGGCCCCTAAGTAATGCAACCTCTGAACAGGCGATGCTGTGGATTTCAGGAGATTGACTTGAAGACCGAGCTTCTGCAACAGCTGTAGAGTCCATTTGAAATGTTGTTGCGCCTCGAGATAATTGGAGGCCTTTATGAGCCAATCGTCTAGATAGGGGTAGACAAATATTTGTTGTTTCCTCAAGTGTGCGGCTACCACCGCCATGCATTTGGAAAAAGTTATCGGCGCTGATTTGAGGCCGAAAGGTAGAACCGCAAATTGGTAATGACGTTTTCCGACGGTGAACCTTAGGAATTTTCGATGTTTCTTGGTCACCGGAATATGAAAGTAAGCGTCGCAAAGGTCTATTGCACAGAGCCAGTCGCCCTGACGTAGATGTGGGTAAATTTGGTGTAAGGATAGCATCCTGAATTTCTCTTTGCGAATCCACTTGTTTGCTGTCCTTAGATCTAAAATGGGACGAAACTCTTGTTTGTCTTTTTTCGGTACAAGGAAATATCTCGAATAAATCCCCTTCCCTTGCTGGCTGATCGGGACGGGTTCTATGGCTCTTCTTTGCAATAGGAGAGTGACTTCTAACTGAAGAGCTTCGAGATGGCGGTTGGCTGTCTTGGGTGGAACAGATGGTGGAGGACTGGTGAATCTGAGAGCGTAACCATGTCTCACAATATTCAATACCCAGGCGTCTGATGTGATGCGTAGCCACTCGTCCAGATGATTTGAGATACTTCCCCCTACCGGAGTGGGTAACGGAAGAGGGGGAAGCGAAGATTCAGGGCTTAGACGTGGGAGCCTGTCGAGTCATCCGAGTTTGGGGTATTGAACGACCCCTTGTCGAACCTTCACTGTGTGGAGAAACCCCTTTGATGCTGCTGTTGTTGCTGCTGCTGGGGGCGTGAAGACATCCAGTGCGGTGACTGATACCAGTGGGTGAAAAGTCGTCGTTGATATGGCCGGAATACCTTTCGTTGTTCTTTCGGTCTTTCCATGCCTACCGCTTTCAGGGTATCTAGTTCAGCCTTCATTCTGGCCATCTCATCATCGGCATGAGAACCGAACAAGGTGGAGCCCGAGAAAGGTAAATTTTGTATTCTCTGTTGTGCTTCCGGTTTGAGTGATGTAAGTCTCAACCATGCATGCCTTCTGAGTGCTATCCCGTGAGCATAATTGTGTGCGGATAGCACCGAAGAGTCAGCTGCAGCACTTATAACTTGGTTAGAAACCATAGCTCCCTCACCCACGACCTCCAGGAAATCTTCCCTTTTGTCCTTAGGAAGATGTTCCGCGAACTGCATTATAGAGTCCCAAAGGGCCCGATCGTATTGCCCTAATAACGCAGTAGCGCTGGCTGATTTCATCGTGATGGCTGCAGTAGAACATACTTTTCGTCCTGCAGCATCTATCTTTCTGCTCTCTTTATCTGAAGGTGAACAGGAAGACGGTGATGTTGAATGCAATTTCTTTGCCGCTACTATGACCACCGAATCCGGTACTGGGTCCGACCTCAAGAATAGAGGATCTTGTTCTGGTGGACGATATTTTTTAATAAGTCTGGAAGGAGCAGACTTCGTTGCGGCCGGTGCAAGGAAAATATCCATTGCTGGTTCAAGGAGACCTGGAACCAGTGGAAGCAAAGGTCTGGAAGATGTCCTGTGATGTAAGGTCTCGAAGATTACTGACGTCAATGGGGCAGGTACCGCCAGCGGGATGTTCAGATTGGTCGCCCCTCGCACTAAGACCTCCTGGAACGTATTCACATCATCTATGGGGGACACTCTCGGGGACGGTGAGTCCGATAGGGTTGGAGAGTAGTCCCGTGTAGACGAAGAAGAACGCTTGTGATGTGAATGTTGAGATCTCTGTCGTGATTCACGACGGTGGTGCCAAGAGGAAGATGAGTGTCTAGAGGAATGTCCAGAACGCCTTACAGATCGCGTTGGAGTCCTCAAAACAGACTCTGAAGGAGGACCCGGAAGAGGAGCCGTAGGTGTTACCGGCGTCTGCGGCAACGGCGATTGTTGAGAGAGTTGTGGAGACGCTGGAAGCAGGATGAGTGAGGCCGAGGATTCTGACGTTGTATAAACCCTTCTAGGCCTTTTTGATTGTCTCCTCGACGTCGACACACTCCTCGACGTCGAAGTACGGTGACGGCGAGTGCCCCTCGACGTCGATTCTTCTCGACGTCGCTGTGGTGACGGCGAACGCCTCCGACGGCGAGCACTCTCCCTCGACGTTGATCGCCCTCGCCGTGTCGACCGCGAGCCGGTCTCAGATCTCCTCGACGTGGAACGTCCTCGCCGTGTCGACGGCGAAATAGCTGTCGACGGCGAACAATGTCTCTTTCTCACCAGTGAACCACTCCTCGACGGCGAGCATGTTGGCGCCGTTCCCTGTCTCGACGTCGACGCCCTCGGGGACCTGTGCCTTTTTTGAGCAGGTCTGGTCGGAGTTATAGAGGAAACAGGGTGAGCCCTGGTAGAAGACTGACCTTCTCCTCGCTCTGTGGTAGAATGACCACTTTTTCTCCTGTCCTCTTTCGCCTGGAGTCGGATTTTCTCCCTGTCACGAAGAGTCCTTCTGGAGAAAGTTTTACAGATGTCACACGACTCCGGCTTGTGGCTGGATGGAAGACAAATTATACAGACCCGATGTGGATCTGTTTTAGCCTTTTTTTCTGCCACAAGAAAAGCATTTATCAAAAAGTGAAGGCATTTCTGAAGTAGAAAAACCTCAAAATTCTGTCAAAATTTAACAGAAAAAAGTAGGAAATGATCACTCAATGTTAAAAACGTAGAGTGAAATTGAAATTCAAAAGATTTTTAATTAATTTCTGTCACAAAAAGATTTTGTGAGGTAGAGCTCAATGCTTCAGGGTCCTGTCAGAAAGGAGCCGGAAAAAAGAACTGAGGCAACTGCCTTTTGCTGTGCATGATGGGAAACAGGAAGACTTTACTTTCTTTCTGTATAATGGCAGCCTATGGGCTACACTGCCATGAATTGTTTTATTCTCATGAGAGGTGTAAATAAAATATGAGAATGTATTTGTTAATATATTTATAGAATAAATAGATGTTTAAACGTGAATTTACACTACAACTGTTTTTCTTTTAACAATTTGGCCTGTGTAGCTGTTCACATAGGCTGCATATTGTTATTCTTAAGTGTTTTTTCACAGACCTTTTTTTTCAAAGGGCTGATAATTGCACTTAAGAATATACTTCACAACAGTGCTCCGGGGTCCCCGCAGGCGCGCAGAACTATTCAGTGCTTATGACTATACATGGAAATCCCCTACGAGAGAAGATTTCTTACCTGAAATCCTAGTTCTCTTACAGAGAGTCCTCGTCAGTGTCGTATGCAGCCCTTCCACCTCCCCAGACAAGATGTTAAAAAAGAGGCTTTTCTTACTGCACAGAGGATCCGATTATCTCCATAAAAGTGAACTGACCTGACTGTCTCTGCTGGGACATGATGGCACACAGGAGGAAGGTTGAGGCCCTTCAAGGCACTGTGCCGTTTTATGCCTTTTGATCTTGACCACCTGCTAAGATTGTTCTTCATTCCCTTCATTTTTCTGGAACAAGGTTTTAGAGTGATATTTCCTAGTCACTTTAATTGTAGTGTCTATTTTTCAATTATAGAGATATCATTAAAATGAAGAGAAAAAAAAGATTTAGCCCACACATTGCCAAGACATTCAGTGCTTATGACTATGGTGAGGATGCCCATAAAAGAGAGTTAGGATTACAGATAAAAAAACGTTTCCATCTATTCCATGTGCTGCTGATCTGACAGGGGTGAAGACTCTGTAGGATTGGTGGCAGGTCAAATCAGTTAATCTAGTTGAATGCAATTAGAAGCAGATCTAATAGTATGGTTAATTCTCTGTCATTACTCACAGAAAATTGGGGGCGAGTGGTATACCTCTACACTTGCCCTCACACTATCAACAGAAAAACACACAACAAAATATAGAGAGGTGATATGGGAGTACTTCGTCCTTGTCTATAGGTTAAGGGTCCCTTTTGGGTTATTAAAAGTGCCCTCACCCACTAAATAGCGGCATGCTTCGTCAGAGCGCTACTACAACACTCTGGTGGAGACCAACACTTCACATTGGAGCAAAAGGGGTAGTTAGTGAGGGAAAATGCCCTGGATTCTAAAGGATCCTTTGTGCAGCTTATCTAAAACCGCCTAAGGGGATTCCCACCTACAGTTCTCTGAATCACTTGCCTCGGTTTCTGTGTTTTGTGTTCTGTAATACAATCAGAGTAGTCCACCACTTGAGCTGTGAGGGGGCATTTTGTATGCATATGAAGTTCTTACATAGAAAATGGTGTTTATAGTGGCCATCCTATGCTGAAGATCCCTTTGTAAACTGTGTGTAACTTTTACTTCTGCAGCTTGTTCCTTTCTACAAGAATAAACATGATTGTTTCAACTGTTGACAGAAAGAAAATTCTTCCATTCATCTTTCTAAACCCCTGTCCAGTCAAATGAAGAAATAATTTCAGATTTGCCTAAACGTTGTACAACGGATCCATATCTCGGGCATGTATGGTGGAAATGTTGGTGGTAGATATGTTCTTCTTGCTTTATTTGCTCACCCTAAAATATGGTCATGTGCCAACAAGAGATTGCCTAAGATAATTAGTTGTCTATTATTTATTTAAGATAACCAAATGAGCTACCCCAAATACATTAAAGTGTTATTCTTGAATGTCAGTTGCATAAGAGAAGACAAATGTGGTCACTGTTCCTTACGTCCTCTTGCCCAAAAACCTAAAATGCTGTTGGTACCAATAATTTGTGCTTGGTAATCTAGACGGAAAAGTGTGAAATTTGAGAGACACATAATGAGAGGATAAGAGACTTTGACTGAAACTGATTGGAAAGTGGCTGCTTTTCTAAATGTAGGGGTTCAAATATCAATGTATGGTTTGTATCATTGGCTTATATCCAGATCAAATTGAACTCCTTTCACTACCCAATTGAATATATTGCTGAAACATAGGGTAAAGTGTGTGGCAGACCTATGTAGGTGAATGAGCAGTTGTGTGTATTATCGTCTGTACTCTCAAGTATATGTTAAGAACTGTTTAAGGTCCTTCTCTTATCAGTTTAATCAAGGGAGTGAGGTTACATCTTTTTATTGGTAGTGCTAACTTTATAACCATCTCAAGTATTGAGAAGCAGGTGGACTCTTCTCACTGGGGCAGTCTTACTGTTTCTACTAAATGTTATCTTTATAGCCTACCATTGAACATGTATGGTGGTGTATTTTGAAGTTCTAGAACCTGTTGGTTACTTTTACATTTACTGTTTGAGACCAGGCGGCATTAAAATGTGACCATGATCTGAGCTTGTTAGGGAAAGCTATGATTTAAAATAAAAATGCAATTAATACTACAGTTTTTTTTTTTTTACCTAAATGCATGTACAATAACCATAGACGTAGATACATACATGCATAGACTTTCTGCAGCAAGTGTGGCCTAAATGTATGATGCCTGCACACAAAAGTATGCAGCATTTATGCTGCTCTCTTGGGAGTATGCGTGAACAGCATCTACTAGAGTGACAAAATAGAGCACTCAAATATAGCGAATGCTCTAAATGTTGTGCACACACAGTGCTCATAAAAAATCTAAAATATCATGAACGTTTCCACATTTTTGTTGTGTTAGTGCCTCTGGTCGCATGCATTTAAATTATACACATTAAAATGATACAAACAGTTCTGCATATCAGCACACCATGCGTCACTTTTTCAAGTAGCTAAAGGCTTTTATTGAGAAATATATATTTTTATTTTAACGTAAAATATCCTAATGGGATGTGTCTTCATGCTGCCCCTGAGGTAATATAGTTAGCGGAACCATTGATAGGTACAATTGCAGGCGTTCTACTACTGTGCACGCCTAGCTTTTGCAATATTTGTTCTTTACAAAAGAGTTTGAGTTCTTTTGGAAGCATTGATGGACATCAACCTTTTAAATTTCTTGACTTGATTTTGGTCAGTGGCGCGACTGTGCTTCTCAAGGACATTTAACTTTCCCTGTCCTCTGCAATGTGGATTTGCCAGTTGCTCCAGTCTCTACCAGTGGGAAACATCCCTATAACACTATTTCGCCACCACCATTCCTCATAGTAGGGAGTGTGTTCTTTTGGTGATGTGTTGTTTTGAGGTGCATTAAACATCCCAATTTGCATTTAGGTCACAAATGTCCTTTTTAGTTTTTCCAGACTACAGAACTGATGACTGAATCTCTACAGTGTTTGGGTGTTTTTTCCAAACTTCAAATGCTGTTCATGCTGTACTTTCTTAAATAATGGGTTATATTTGTCAACCATACCACACATTCCAGATTTGCGCAGTGGTTGGGCTATTTATGTTGAATGTATATTTTGACCTTTCTTGGCCATGAGTCTGTAGGTTCTTCGAAGTTTGGAATTGGCTTCCTGGTAACCTCTTTTTTTTTCCTGCTTGTTCAACCAGTTTGGAGGGACAGCCTGGTCTAGGCAGTGCCTTGGACTACAACTGAGCACTTGTAGTGACTGAAACCTTTAAATGTATTCCACGTATCACCCGTTTTGCGTTTTTTCAGTGTCACACCATAGTTCTGACTGAATGCCGAGACGTGGGTTCCTACGCTCGCTGTGACATGACTCAAGCTGCACAGACATGAGCCCCAGAAACACCATAAGTGACCCTGATGTGCTTGTGCGCTAGCGGTCTGAACTGACATATTCCAGCTGGAGCAGACCATTTTGCTTTTGCATTAGCTTGATCCTTGTCTGCAGTAGCATAGTGGGAAAAAAAGCATTTCACACATCACTTTTTGTTTTTCTGAGAGTTCTGGCGATGCCAAACACCTTCCTGTCTTTATAATTATCTTGACATTTTATCCAGTAGATATTGAACCGCCATGAAATGTTTTCATTCATATTACCTTATCTGTGCCTTTCCCAGTGTTCATTTGAAGGCTTCTTGGTGCTTATGGATGAGTTTTGCGCTATAAAGCACTACAACACAACTCAGGGAGCCTGCAGCACATGCTGAATGTATCCTCGTATCATGTGACTCACTACAGTTTAACCGAGTTTGTGGCAGTTCACTTGTATAATTTTGGATATGAACAGTCATACCTGTGCTAAGCTACTAATGCTATTGGGCTGGACATGTATGCAGCCCCGTTATTTCCTTTTTTAAGTTTTTATAATTGAACTAAATCCTTTCAAAATATGTCCTTTTACTTAGAAGCTTTAGGCCAGGGTATGTAGACAACTGAAAATGTATATCAATACATTTTAATTCTAGGCTATAAAGTGGAAGTGTTGAAAGGGGCTATGTACTGTCTAAAAGCATTGTAGCTAGCTTATGGCCTGTCACTGAGGATAATAGTTGGCTCCAGAATGTTTTATCACACAATGAGTGCTGAATTTAAATCTCTGCTTTGCAGTCTGGTGATGGATTTCCCTCAAGGAGTGTTGGAGTGCCGGGCACCTGAGCTGGGATTTGAGGAACTGCTTAAGGAGCGGTGCCAGCTGATTGCATCCCAGGAAGAATTCCAGGTATGGAGACACTGCCAGACAGATATGATAGCACTATGTTACATAGCTGTGACCTGAGCAGCATTCATAGTCTGCACATGTACATCTGCTCCAGTACACAAGTATGGTGTTGGGGCTGACTGTTATCTGCTGACTCTGCACGAATCTTAGTGCTGAGTGACTTAGATGTGTGTTATGTTTTCATACCTGTTGCTTGTCGCATCCACTCCAAAACCTGTAGAGTGATGTGAGGGGGTGGCATGCTGTCCTTTCTATATATTTTCTACTTAGCCCCCTCAAACAGATTTATGGGTTGAGTGCATGTATTCTTCTGCTGTCTTGTGTTCAGTCTTGACATATCCCATTTCCTGCACTTCTAGCATAATACTTGTGCACAGTCCGGTATACAAGCATCTGTCATGTGGCATAAGGTGCCTTTATGCTTTCTTGTGTGCATTACCTGCACACGTCCAATCTCCTGTTACTTTGCTCATATCCTTTCACCTCTACTGTGGTTTCCTTTGTGCTTATGGTAAAAATTACTTTGTGCTAACGTGTAGGACTGCTTATTCCACATGTTCTTGAGCAACAATAACGTAATATCAGGTAATTGGGTTTCTAGACCCTGGAAACGTCTCCCTCGTCATAACTTTCATATATTGTTCAGTGGATGTCCGTAATGGGCACACCTTATATGTCAGTACATACATTGACGGGGTGTAAGGTGCATGGACTTTCCTGTTTGCCTCACTAACGTTTCTTGTTTGCCTCACTAACGTTTCTTGTTTACTCTGTTGTAACACTGTAAATAACATGTTCACTAGTACGCAATTCACTGGTACTCAACTAATCGAATTCTGAAGGATGAAGAGCTCAGTTGGTTGTCCTTTGTCTAGAACCTGGAAATGCCCCCCGGTCGTACCCAGTATGAATGGTTCGGTGGAAGGCTGTAATGGGCACACCCTGTATGTTGGTGTATAAAGCGTTCTCATTGATTAGGTATGTCTGTCTGTCTGCAAGCTAGAGAGAGCTTTCCTGTTTGCCTCACTAATTTTTGTTTATTGTGTTGTAATACTGTAATGTATGTTTACGGGTATGCATTTGTTTAGTTATTAGTTTATCAAAATCGGAAGAGTGACGAGCTTAGTTGGCTGGAATGGGACTGAAACGTGGCGTTCATGTGACATCACATGTAGATGTTGGCAGCAAGTGCTTAACATACTGTGGCTCCCTACATTTTAAGCAAGCTTCTGCAAACTTCTCCCAGTCGTATATTCTTTAGCATTTGCATACTTTTTATTATTGAATGTTCCCTCGAAAACATTGTTGAATCCTTAAACTTTTCATTGTGGTTCTTTTTTTAGTACAACGTGCAAACTTTGATCTGTTTCCCAACAATAAGCTCTTCTAAAGTAACTGCTGGGAGAAAAGTCATCTGCATGGATTTAAAAAAACTGTCCTTTCACGTAACGCATTTCCTCCAGTGTGCTTGGTAATTATGCAACCCCACTGGAGGTGCTTGATGTCAGTGGTGTTTTTTTTGCTGACATCAAAGCAGTGATCTGATTTCCGGAAACACTGAAAATGTGCTCTTTCAGTAAGACTGGGTACCGCTATTTCAGCCTAGGTTATGGAATGGCTGTTGATCATCCCTGCAAATGAATAGTCTACAGCAGTGCTTCTCAAACGTTTTATAACCACAACCCAATTTTTTGAACAACAAACATTTGCGACCTACCTCGCTTTAACGAACATAAGGTGGGAAATTTTTTATTGTAACTAAAGCATCGTGTGGTAGTGCATTGTCATTTACAAGGAGCACAATTTCCATTGCAATGGCCACTAAATTTGTCAGACATACAGTTCTTCTGATATTGCACACAAGTGATAATGTGTGTAAATTGGGTTTCAGTGAGTATCGTGTGCATCACCCAAGTAAATTGTCTTGATTTGTTTTCATCCTATTAAATCCTATCAAAATCATTGTTTCCATCACACTTCAAAATTACCAAATAATAAATGTTCGTTATGTTTTGTTTTCCTAACTGCTGAGTGTGTACTGTTCATTTACAAGTATTTACGTTTTATTGTGTTACAAAAATGACATCCTACAACAAGATTGTCATGCAAGTCTCTCTACTTTCTCTGACTGCAAAGTGAAATGAGCTTGTAAACACCAGTCCCCAAGGGAAAAAACAAACAAACAAAAAAATAGTAACTAGCCAGAAGACATAGGCTTCCATTTGACCTCCGTTTTGAAGCGCAGCAAATGTGACCAGATAAATGCAGAATTTAAAAGCATCTTTATTTTTTGCTTGGACTTTCACAACCCACCAAAAATTCTGGTCACGACCCACAGTTTGGAAACTCTGGTCTAGAGGTACATACCTTTTTACATGCTCAGTCTTTAAGAGGATCCTATCATGGAATGACGACCACAGTGTCTTAATGGTGTGCCTTCCCAACTCATTCCATTGAGGCCCTTTTTTCTTTTTTCAAAATGTCCTCCCGGAGTCTTAGCGACAGGGATGGGGATGGCATCAGGGCTAAGAAAGCATCTATTGGGCACCAAATGTCACCTGCATTTACATCTGCTTTAGAGGGTAGAGGTGATAGTTCCACCCTCTCTTCTTCCCAGGAGCCTTCTTCTGAAAGTTGAAAAAAAATCTTTTTACCGTTCATTTGTGCATTTTTCTTTTTCCCCACATGCAATTTAGTATGCAAACAGTAAACATTTCTGGCAAATGTCTATACTACTGTATAGCATACATACATTAATACCAGGCCGAGTATTAAAAAAGACATCCGTGTCAGCGAGTAACGGTGATGCATAGTCATATACGCCTGAGCATATGCAGAGCATACAGTTCCATAATCAATCAAAAAAAAAACATCGCGTAACAAATGTTATATAACCTGCTAACACCCGCACAATATACAAGGAATTAACGATGTGACAGTAAAGCATGACTATATGCAGCCGTGGGGCTAGGAGACTGAAGTACAGCACCCATTGCGATCTGCGCCTTTAATGTAGAATTAACAATCAGCATTGGGCAGCAGGTAGAAGTGCATCAAGGGGGGAGGACATCGTCCTGCAATTTATCCCGCAACTCTCCCAGCAGATTATCTCAGATGGTGGCAATAGGGTATTTGCACAGCGCCGTGTATTCTATTGGTGCAAGGACTAACTTTAAGCTTGGGCCAAGGCATCCATTGAGAGTGCCCAGGCAAAAAGCACAGGAGGGTAGGCGACTTCCATCTGCTAGAGATCAAGCTCTTAGCAAGGAGATTAACCAGGTCAGTGAATCGTACACCTGCTCTGTTCTTTTGGGTCCAGTGCAGCATTCCTAGCAGGCACACCTACCATGTGTGTAACATGGAGTTTCCCGTGCATTTGATGAAATGGTTTGTGACTCTTAGCCAGTCCTGGGACAACGCTGGGCACGCCCAGAACATGTGTAGGAAGTCAGCCTCTGGTGAAAGCCAGTAGGGGCAGGCAGCTTCCATGCAGTAAAAGTATCAGTTGATTTTGTTTGGGCTTAGATAAGCTCTATGCAGTATTGTGTTAGCTTAAAGAGGGCATTGCAGGACACTAGAGCAGGGTATTGCAGGATGGTCTGAAACTTTATCTATGCAAGGGCAATCCAATTCACTGTCACAGTGATGTCTCAATGAAGTGAGGGGTGCTGTAGCGTGCATGCATAGTGAGCTGGCAAGCCATCGTATTAGATAATGACCCGCCCCCATGGCAACTATTAGATTGTTTGGTGTGCTGCATGTTCCTGCTGCATGGCGCCCCAGTGTATTCACATCACCCGAGTGAGGAAATTGTACTACAAAAATTGGCCTGGAGGAAATCTAATTTGTGCATTTAGTTTCCCAATTGAGAGAAGGGTGTCATTATGGTACATATCGCCCAGGCTGTGGAGCCCCATCTCGGCTAAGGACCTACCTCCGCCAGGGAAGTCACCACATCGCCCTGCGAAGAATAAGGCATCACCAATCATGTGAAAAAAAGGCTTCTTCGGAGGTACTCAACCCACATAAGAGGACAGTGGGGTTGTTTCCCTTTGGAGAAGGGATGGAATAAATACAGTATGCATAGCATTACGGGGGGTGTGAGGCAATCGCAGTGTCCTTCAGTTGGCAACCCGCAAGCCAATGGGCTACCGATTTGTAATTAGGAGGCCAAGTAGGAATGTTTGAAATTCGATACTCCTAAACCACCCTGGCCAGTCGGGATATGAAGCTTAGCAAGGGCCACACTGCTGGACATAGCATGCCATATAAAGTCACCTGTCGGGTGCTCAAGGAAGCAAAAGAAGAGTTTAGTAACATGAAGAGATAGATGGAGGAAATAATACAGAATGTGCGGCAGCATTACCATTTTCATGAGGGCTGTTCGGCCCGCCACTGAAAGCAGAAGGGTTTTCCAGAATGATATCTGTGCTCACAAGGCGCTCACCGCACGTGGAAGATTACTATCTAGGAGATCAGTCGAGGTATGATGTATCTATGCCCAGTGTGGGAAGCTGGCCTGGTGTGTGGTGGGTACCCAAGGTACTTACACCTTATAACAGGCCCTGGTATTCCCTCTTAGTGAAGTTTGGGCAGTGTCTAGAAGCCAGGCTCTCTAGAGGTAGCTGTGGATGAGCAGCCAAAGGCTTATCTAGGAAACATGCAAAGCTCATGCAATACCACTGTAGTCACACAGTACTTACACACATGAGAGAAATCTCTCAGTGTTACAAAAATAAAGGTACTTTATTTTGGTGACACAAATACCAAAAATATCATAGAGACTATACTCCCTTATGAGGTAAGTAATACACAAATTATATACACTAGTATGCAGAAATAGGCATAAAAACAGTTGGAAAACAGTGCAATTTGTGAAAATCACAATGGTTAGAAATGGGCCTAGGGGGAGCACAAACCATATACTAAGAAAGTGGAATGCGATGTCGGTCCCCTACCTTGGCAAGTAGTGTGTAGAGGGGAGCTGGAAGTATTAGAAAAGACCAAAGGTAAGTACAACAACCCACCCCAGAGACCAGGAAAACAGGAGTAAATCACAGTCAGTGTCCCAGATCACACACAGAAACAAGAAGAAGAATTATGCAAAACCCAGAAGAGACTGCAAGACACCAACAGTGGATTCCTGGACAAGAAGACCTGTGGAAGAAGGGGACCAAGTCCAAGAAGCACAGAAGAGTCAAGGAAGAGCAGGAGCCCCTGCTAACCCGGATGAAAGTGCAAAAGGAGAACCACGGTTGGAGAAGAAAATTCAGTACTGCACTCAAGAAGACGGATTCGGGTTCCTGGAGGGTGCAAATGATGTCTCACGCGGGATAGATGATTGCAGTGAGGTTTGCATTGTCGGAGTCCGCCAACAAGCCTTGGCACATGCAAAGCTCGCGTTTAGTGGAAGATGGCGCTGCCGGGTACCAGAAAGGACCAGGTGGACTCTACCCAGGAGGGGATGTCATAGGGGGTCCTCAGCCACGCAGAGCACCCATAGAACACCAGGCAGTGCACACAGGAGTCCCACAGCACGGGGACACGAAAGTTGCACAAGAGGCCCACGCAACACTACGACAAAGGCTCCCACGCCGCTGGAGAACCACTGAGGAAGCTGTGTATCGAAGGAGAGAGTGCTGGGGGCCAGAGCTTCAAGCTGCACAACGATCTTGGAATAAGGATTCCAACAAGCCCTGGCAGCTGCAAGAGACACCTTGCACCTTAGCGGTGCACGGGTGTACTCTCTTGCGTGGGGAGGCAAAGTCTTACCTCCACCAAAGTTGGACAGCTGGAAGAGAGGACCGTCGGGACCACTTCAGTCCACCGCCTGTGATGCAGGAAACACGCAGCTCAGCAGGAGAGGGGATCCACGCAGCCGGTTGTCGTTGCAGTTGGTGCTTGCTGAAGCAGGGGAGTGACTGCTTCACCCCAAGGGAGATTCCTTCTGATGCAGGCTGAAGACGGGGTGTCCTCAGAGGATGCACGACCGGGGAAATGTTGCAGTTGCTGGAAGGAGTCGGATATACAATGTTGCAGGAGGTGTCTTGCTTCTTTGTTGCACCTTGTAGGGTCCTGAAGTGTCAAGGTGAAGTTTCTTTGGTCAGAAGTCAAAGTGAATGATTCAGAGGATTCCTGCTGGAGTCTTGAATCCGAATCTGAGGACCCACCCAAGAGAAGAGACCCTAAGTAGCCCTGAAAGGGGGATTGGTCACCTAACCAGGTAAGCACCTATCAGGAGGGGGCTCTTATGTCACCTGCTGGCACTGGCCACTCAGTTGATCCCAGAGTTCCCTTCCAACCTTCAAATCAAGATGGCAGAACCCAGGGACCCTCTGGAGGAGCTCAGGGCACCACCCCTGGGGTGGTGATGGACAGGAGAGTGGTCACTCCCCTTTCCATTGTCCAATTTCGCGCTAGAGCAGGGACTGGGGTCCCCCAACTGGTGTAGACTGGTTTATGCACGGAGGGCACCAAATGTACCCTTCAAAGCACACCAGTGGCTTGGGGGGGGGGCTACCCCTCCCAAGCCAATTACATCTCTTTCCAAAGGGAGAGGGTGTTACCTCCCACTCCCAAAGGAAATCCTTTGTTCTGCCTTCCTGGGCTTGATCAGATCAAGCAGCAGGAGGGCAGAAACCTGTCTGAGGGTGGCAGCAGCTGGGCTGCCCGAGAAACCCTGTAAGACTGGTGGTAGCAATACCCGCGGGTCCTCTAAGGAGCCCCCAGAGTGCATAGAATCATACTTCCAATACTTGGAATTGTACTGGGGTATGATTCTGACATGTTTGATACCAAACATGCCCAGGTTCGGAGTTACCATTATGTAGCTGGACATAGGTAGTGACTTATGTCCAGTACATATATAAAATGGCTTCCCCACACTCACGAAATCCGGTAAAATGGTGCTGGAGTTTGTGGGGGCACCTCTGCTAGTGCAAGGGTGCCCTCACACACAGGTATCTGCACCCTGCCTTCTGGGATGAGAGGACCTACCATAGGGGTAACTTACAGTGACTTGGTGCAGTGACCTGTAGTGAAACCGGTAGGGGTATACTCCAGTACACAGAATAATTAGCAAAGGTTAAGAAAGGTATTCTAGCCGCCACATATCCATTTTGTTCTGGGTAGACTAGCTGCAGGACCAAGGGGGCAAGGCTGTCCACTAATATTTTAACGAATATTTTATAGTCTGTGTTTAGGAACGCTGTCAGAAGGATTTCAATACCTTGTGGTCCCTACTAGGTTTGGGTAGTGATATGAGTAATGCTTTGCATAATATGGATGGAAGACAGGCGGCTAACATGACCTCATTCTATAACGTTTTTAGGTGTGGGGTGAGTAGTGAAGTGTAGGACCTTGTAGAAATCGGGCGGAAGCCCATTGGGCCTTGAGTCTTACCTGTGGCAAGCACACAAATGGCCGTCTTAACCTCAAACAGTGTAATATCTCTGTTACGTTTCTCCCTCTGTTCAAGGGTCACTCAAGGAAGTGTCACACTAGCCAGCAAGGTCTCGACCTCCCTTGTCATCACAGTGTATAGTGAAATTTTGTGGTGTGTGAATGCAGTTTGCATATGTATGAAGGCCCCAGGTTCAGCACAGTTGGCCAATATGGGTCACTGCAGCTGCTCTTGCTGGATAAGCCATGCAAGCGGAGCTCCTACTTTGTCCACCTCAGGGTGCGTTTTTGCCTAGTGTGCTGAGAAATTGAGGCAGCTCAGTCCCTCCAGTAACTTTGCATGCTCGTGCTTGACCTGGGTAAGATGCTCCTTACCCTCCCCAGAAGACTGAGCCCGCCTCTCGTATTGGAGCAGCGTGTGTTCCACCTGTGAGACTTCATGGTCAGTCTGGTGGTGCATCTTGAGTGTGCTACCCAAGCAGTGTCCTCTAATTGTAACTTTAAAGGCATCCCTCTCGATCAGCCGTCAGGTGGCAGTGTCCGCGTTTGTTAAAATATTCTGATATACTATGATTGAGGGAAGCCATGAAAGTAAGATCTTCAAGAGCTGACGCTTGCAAGTGCCAGGTTAGGATAAGAGGAAGGCCATAATCCCAGCACAGTTGTAAATGTTGGGGATTAAGGTCTGAGTGTGTCCTGCCAAGGTAGTCTATGTAGGTAACATGAGGAATTAGATCTGGTATGCTAACAAGGCGATCTATATGGACATACAGGTTGTGAGCTTGGGAGTAGAATGAATATACTCACTTAAGGGCATTGCGCAGGAGCCAAATATCAAACAGGTTGCAGTGTTGTAGCCAGCCCGTTAAAGCATGCCCGTTGACATTACCAATGGCGCGGAGAAGGGTGTAAAGGATCGGTCAGCGCTTAGGACCCCTCCACCCCCAGCAGCCAGGGAAAGTCCCCTCCATCGCAACAAAATACCAGTCAGGGCATACAAGAACACTGCCTGCCTGAAGTTAGGTGCCTATAGGGCTCCAAGCAGGTACGATGACTCTCCAGTCGGTCCTCCACAAAGACGTAGCAGCTCTCCTGGTCTGTAACAGTGGTATCCGCAACAAAGGGAACCCTAACCATTATCCATACCAAGACACCCCACAAGTTTATGTAGAATAGTTAGAGTATACTTGACCCCTCTAGTGTTTCTGTAACTGTATGGGCTCTGTCTAGGTGACTTTGGTTTCTGCAGGAACACTATATGCATCGTCCTGTGGCGCAAGAAAGAATACACAGCACATGCACGGGATGGAGTGTGCTTTCCGCTAACATTCCACATAAGTATATCAGTGTCAGTCATCGTAATAACCGTTTGGTGAATAGAATCCAGGAGGGCAGTGCCTGGACTACCCAGAAGTGGATGGCAACAACAGCAAACTAATGAGGAATAACTGAAGGAAACACATAATACTATACATTCAACAGATTCCCACCCAAACTTGTTAACAAGGAGTTCCAATATTGGCTAACTGACAAGGGAGTAGGCAACAGTGTAGAACCATAGTTAGCTGGTGGTTAAGCGGTATCCAGTGCCGCCAGTAACTCCTGCAGTGGTGCTGAGGTTAAGTTGTACAGGTTTGATATGTTGTGGAGGTGTGAGGATTGCCAGTGCCGCGCTTAGTAGGCAAAATCAAGCAGTAGCTGCAAGCACAGCCACAGCAGGTTCCAGACTCAGTTCCGATGGGAGGGGCATCAAATAGCCACCACCCAAGAGCATCACTCGATGATAAGTGAGCTTTAAACACAAATAAAGTCAGAGAAGAGAGGAGACCCCCTAGGGTTTGCATTAATTGAGAGGTGTCCGTGATCACTTTGTACAATAGCACTCCCAACCCCCAAGGCTAAAGGTGTTGTGTAACATGCATGTAGCCAAGGCTGTGTTTGCTAGATATAGTATAATACAATGACTGCTTCCATTGCCAAGGGGAGCAGTACTGGATCTGCTGTGAGAGAAACTGCATACATGTACGAGAAGGGTAATCTTATAAGCAAAGCATCTCAAGTGCAACCTAAAGATATCGTCCACCGTTTGTGAAGTTACACTGGGCGCAGTGGTGGAGTCAAGTGTGCGAAGATCTGATATCAATGAGCCCTCTTCGTTCATATATTTGGGGCCATCACTGTCCGGATGCAGAGTAGGATACCGAAACACCACAGCTGCCTGCAGTGCCTTCCTCCTGGCCTGTATAACCTGCTCCAGGTCAGGCAAGCAGGATGTCTGGGAGTCAGTCCGCAAATGACATCTCCTATGCCTCCAACTGCTCCTGCTACAGGGCCCTGAGTCAATTGTTAGTGTCTGCGAAAAGGCAGCACCCACAGCGCCGTGCCTCTCCACCCAGTCCCAGGCCTCCTTGGGGACTATGGGGGTGATTCTAACTCTGGCGGGCGGCAGAGGCCGCCCGCCAGAGTTCCCCCCCTCCAGAATACCGCACCGCGGTCATAAGACCGCTGCGGTGATTCTGGGTTTTCCACTGGGCTGGCGGGCGACCGCCCGCCAGCCCAGTGGAAAACAACCTTCCCACGAGGACGCCGGCTCTGAATGGAGCCGGCGGAGTGGGAAGGTGCGACGGGTGCAGTTGCACCCGTCGTGAATTTCACTGTCTGCAATGCAGACAGTGAAATTCAACGTGGGGCCCTCTTACGGGGGCCCCTGCAGTGCCCATGCCATTGGCATGGGCACTGCAGGGGCCCCACGACACCCCATACCGCCATCCTGGGGTGTCAGAATCCCCATGGCGGCGCAGCTCGCTGCGCCGCCATGGAGGATTCTTTTGGGCAGCGGAAAACCGGCGGGAGACCGCCGGTTTTCCTCTTCTGACCGCAGCCAAACCGCCGTGGTCAGAATGCCCTGCGGGGCACCGCCAGCCTGTTGGCGGTGCTCCCGCCAACCCTGGCCCCGGCGGTCCATGACCCCCTATGTGTCATGGTTCCGGGTTTATGAGAACCCCATGGCCCTGTTCAGCCCCTCCGATATTGCCATAGGAAGTGGTGTGCTTGGGGTCATGAATGTTATTGTAGTAGAAACGCTGGATGCTGGGTTTGCTGTGTCCAGTGGCAGCATGCACATAGCACCTTCTGCAGGACTACTTCAAGGTTAGCAGTGCATATGCAGGACCTTCCTGCAAGGTCACAGCAGGGTGGGTGAGCTTCTGGGTTGTGACACGTATGAAGCCAGTGTCCACAAACCTCTAGCCACTTCACCTCTGATCTGACTCGTTGAAGCAGTGTTCCGAATTTCTCCATTTGTGTCCTGAAACACGCTGGAGTACATTGCCTCACTCACGCCACCTGGCTTCCTTTAGTACCAGTGCTCGGAGTGCTTTCCAATGTACTTGTGTTTATGGTTTGATTCTAGCACAAGGAGCACTTTAACAAATGTTGGGCAATATATTAAGTGTAAGCGCATGGAGCGCTTTGACTGTTGCTTATGTTCATGGTCTGAGACAAGTGCATGGAGCACTTTTCAACTTGCTTATGTTCATGGTTTGCTGCATTCGCAAGGAGCACCTTCAGTTTGTTTACGCTCATGGTATGATACGCGTGCATGAAGCACTTTTTTGCTAATACTAATGATATGAGATAGGCACATGGAGTGCTATTCAATTTGCTTATCTTCATGGTTTACTGCATGCACAAGGAGCTTTCTCAGTTTGTTTATGCTCATGATTTAATACACGTGCAACTTGTACATCAAGACCCACATCAGTGAAAACTCAACTCATCTGTTCCAGGTGCTACTCAATGCATGAGTGCATTAGCTGCCTACATTTTATTTCCCTAATTTGCATATACCAGCAAATATTTGTTTGCGATATTGAAGAAACTTACTCAGTGACACCTCACTGAGTCATATGCTGAGTTCCTCTACTAATAAGGATTCCTATCACCTCAATGTTATTATGCACAGATATCATTCAGTTTTTCTGACAGTGCGTGTATGCGGGAGGTGATGCCCCTATGCCAAATTTGTGTCCTTCATCTTGAATGGTTCAACAAACCTGCATCCTTCAGTTCTCCAGCCTCCACCCAATGGCCTAACAGGCACATACACATTCATTCCTCTCCTTCCACAAGTAGATAGCAGTGCTTGGAGTCTGCTGGGAGGGGTCACACTGGGTGGCATCTGTACGTCCTTGTTTCTGACTTGTTCTTCCTTATTTTAAGGTACATTAGCTTACAAGTAGAAGGGATGCCACTTCTGAATTTTCCAAGACCTCCTCCCCATATTTCAGCCTTCTTCCTTGTCCTGTTAACACACACAAACAAGTAAGAGGGAAGAGATTGTGGCGTTTGTTCCCATGTCTCTGCGAGGCCTAACCGTGGGCTCAAGATAGTGTGCAGTGTCTTGACACCGTGCGTGCAGAAGTGTGATGTGCCATGTGCCAGAACCCTGAATCATGCTGGAAACAGGTGCAAGTACTTAATGTAGGATTCCTGAATTCTACGCTTCACAGCAAGAAAAGTGCTCCGCTGACGGACTGTAAGCATATAATCCATGAAGATCATTACTCACATTGTCCACTACCACGTTGTTTAGCTTCTGGACCTCCGGTGGAATAAGGTCATGGTCATTGTAATGCAGAAGTTGGACCACAAACTTGCACCAACACCCAATGTGCTCATTCAGTTGTGAAGAAAGGCAAGAGGGCGGGAGAAGGGATGAAGCTGTGGAACCATGTCTCCAAATAAAACATGGAATCGTGATTCCCCAGTATTCTGAGGCAGGCCCACTACACAAACATTGTTTCTGAGAAAGCGGCCATCGGCATCATCCGCCATCTCCCTCAGTGTACGGATCTGGTCACGCAGTTGGAGCAGCTGAGCCTGCGCGTCTTGGTTCTGTGCTTGGACAGTCGTCTGTGATTGTTACTCAGCCTGAACTCTGGCCATGAACTTATAATGCTCGTCCTGGATTAGGGTAAGCTCTGTCGCTACTGTGTCAATTTAATTCTGCAGTGACAGAAAGGACTTCTCCATAGCTACCAAAACTGTGTCTGGTTTGACCTGCACAGAAGTGGGCCCAGTAGAGTGCCACGAGTGGTCCACTTCCTTTGTAGCAACTGATGGTTGCTCTGAGGGATGCAACGGTGTAGACTGAGCTGCAACGGTGTAGACTGAGCTCCATATCAAAGATGCCCCATGGCCGCAAGCACCGGTTGATAAGATAGAGTCTTATAGCATAAGTTGGCAAGCAGACTGATCAGGCTGTACGTAAACTGTTGATCGCTGCAGTCGCCGGTCCATGCGCCTTGGGGCAACCAATGCCCTCCTGGGAGTGGGATAAGCTAGACAGGGTTGTGGTGCCTCAGTTTGTCGTTGCAGCTGGGTCTAGCTGAGCAATATCCAGCCCCCGAAGCAATGCCTTTGACAAGCATCGCCCACAGCCGAACACGCCCGAGTCTTCCATGGGTGGTGTCCGGTCAGTGCACCAGGACACGCGGGTGGCTGGTAGTCACCGTGCACAACTTTAATTCTGGGTACAATTAGGTGTGTATTACACTGCCTTCAGTGTGTGCCTGTGTTTTCCCCTGCCTTCACAGTGCATCACTGCTCTTAGGGGCTCTGCTAGGAGCCCCGTATCTGACTCTGACAATCACCCTCACTGTCCTCCCCAGTCTGCTTCTGGCCGCAGGGTTTAGGGTCCTCGCCTGCAGTGTTCAGAGTCCAGGGGCTCGCGGAGAGAAGGAAGCAGGGAGCTGGCCCAACCTCCACACCACTTTCACTCGAGGGATGCCACTAGCGCCCCTGCGGCCTCCAATTAGCCAGTGGGGAGCAGACCCCATCCGCATGCAGGGCCCCAGACCACTCTCATGCCTTGCTAAGTCTCTCTCTGCAGTCGCCCAAGTTGTCACTCTCGCCTCCCTAGCACCTCCATCGCCCAGGAAGTTACTTGTTGGTGAGAAGGGTTGATAGTAGACAGACAAGGAGAATTCTGCTGGACTATGGGATTGACATGCAGAGCTTCGTAAGAGACCATCCACCATCTTGCCTGTGCAAGCCACGTCCCTGGGATGTGTACAATTAATGTGCAGAAATACGTCGACATCAAGAGATTAGGAGATTGTCATGGGTTAATTTTAGAGCCTTGCTTGGGCACACATATTTTAGCTTAGGCCTGTGGCATATTCCCCTTTTCCATAGTTACATGCTTTATTTCACTCATTAATTTTAGCATAGCTAGATTTTAGCATAGCTAGCTTTTAGCGGGACGTTTTATTTTTCTAATCAACTGTTTTATTGCAAAAGTGATTGTTATTGCTTTCTTTGCCTGACATTTCATTGTGTACCTCTGCCCAAGGCTTCTCTAGGACTATACATGATAATCTATCTAGTATTGCTGCCACAAGAGTGCGCATCCAGCCTTGTCACTTAGACACATGACCACAGCAGGTCTGTTCCAAAGAACACCAACACTTTTTAATCTAAAACATCATACAGGCCAAAGAAGGTTAGAGAGGTTATTATAGCTAAGAGATCCCTCCTATTGTGTATGATATTTTGTTACAACATTGCTGACCTCAGCCCTGTATCTACAGCCAACCGAGGATACAGCGGGCAGACCTCTGCTTCTCAGGTATGGGGGTGGGTGTTCTTCTATGGACTAAGTACGGGCAGAGAAAAGGGCTAACGCTGCCATGCTCTCGCATAGAAGTTAGTAAGTGTGGGAAGGATTTTTTAGACATGTTTATTCCAGTATGCTGAGTTTATTTGCTTTTCACTTCCAGGAACAATCCTGATTATTTTATGTTTCATCTTCCTAATAATTGCAGCTCATGCATTTTATCATCGATTGCAGTCTTTGCAATAAATACATTGAAAACTGTCCTGCATCCCTTTGTCTGCCAATGCGTGTGTGAGTCCTTTGCTAATGAGGGAAAAGGGTATGATCTGCGGACCACAACTTCCCTGAGGGGTCACAGTGTCATGCATAAGGCTGCCACAAGTCACCTTTACATTTAGGGTGTTAGTGAGGTGCTGCTAGCTAGCTGAACGGGTTAGGCTGACAGTTACCAGACGGTGTAGGATTGACTCAGTCCCCTGCATGCGGTGGTGCTGCCACCCAAAACCAGCAGTCTTGTCCCGTGACGAGAGTACTATGGCAAGATATTTGCATCGACAAGGGATATTTTGGTATTAGCTTGCTCTTTACCTCTCAGAATCTCTCCCTCTTCAGCTAGAACTGTGGTGGCTCCAGTACAGATGTCCAGGAAGAGGGCTGTTCATTATATCCTTCTCTGCCGGCACCATGAACATGGTGGAAGAATTTTTGTTTGAGGATAATCATCACCCGTATCTTCTCTGCAGAGAGTCCAGCCTACTGACCAGTGTTTTTCAGAGGCTCCAGACCCTGTTCTTCCACCTTGCCTGCAGAAGGTCAACCTGGAGAGAAGGGCCACTGGGAGTCCGAAGAAAGAACTCAATCTGGGCATTCTCATAATAAATTCAAAGAAGACGGACCATAATATGTTGCACAACGCAGATATCATGAGTATCATGAGTCTGTTATGCAGTCCAAAGAGATGATGACAGCAAGGATCTTTCTCTCTGTATTCATATTGTACATCATTGTTTGGCGAGCGTTTTCTCCAGATTCTGCTCCTATGAGAATCTCTTCAGTGGATGACCTAGTAGCCATTCACAATCTTTCCAAAAGGGCTACAAAAATGTCATCTTCAGAACGCCACTGAAATCAGTACTTCGGTTATGTTTGAGACAATCCAGACTAAGCTACTGGTTTGTTCCATTTGTTCCTTGATTATTGCAACCCAAGATGGAAACCTTCCCAAACTTAGTTTCAGTTTGCACAGGTGAAGAGGCAGCTGGGAAAGAAATTCAGTACCGCAGGTTGCTGAAGAAGTTGGTAATTCCTTCGTAGTGGCTGTCACAAAGGAGAAAATGTTTGCTGAGGGCTCAACATCCTGGAATGCTCCTTAGAAGGACAGCAAACAATGGGGACTGCCTTTTGAAAGAAAGTTTGCCAACTATTAGGAAGCACTGTTAAAGTCACCAGTACTTCTGCCGTGCTTAGCTACTGAGACCACTCTATTTAGGATTCCCCCAAGAGAGAACAAAGGTGACTTCTTGGACTTGCTACTACACTGTAAGACGATCTTTGTGGCTTAAACTAACATCTTTACCCCTGTAAGCACAGCAAAATAATTTGAAGTACCATTTAAAGGCTCTGCTGTTTTTGGCTCTCAAGCTGACAAAGTGATCCAAAAAATGAAGTTTGAAGACTAGCAACACTACGGTATTCTTTTGTGGAAGAGACAACAGATGGAGCAAAATCAGAATTTTCCAAAAGCAAAAGTCTTCTTGTGGAAGAGGTAGTGGTCATCAGCCCTGTGCTGCCTCAGAGAAAGCTCCAGCAAAGAAAGGACTACATTTTTCTGTCTACAAATCAAAGTAAGGGGTCCCCTACAAATCCAGTTCATCTGGGCAGTACCAGCATGTGAGAGATTTTCCTATAAAACTCTCACTCTTCAGGAAATCCTGTAGGCATGCTTCATCATATAATTTTGTGATGGAGTCTAATAATTCCACCTGAACTCTTCCAGGGAGCACTTACCGATATTTAGAGCCATTCTAGCAGTAAATGTTTGAAAGGCTGCCTGAGGCAGACCTGCAACAGCGAGGAAGGATACGTGGGTAACTAGACCCCACATAATGTCCCCATTTGTTTTTTAACACTGCCAAGGCAATATTCTGATAATAGTTTGTTGCAGGTATATGATTTATGTACAATTGTTTCAGGGACATTGGGGGATCCCAGCTGATCTTCTTTCTCCTTCCCTTTGATTATCCATCATTCTGTCACCACCAATGAATAAGTCGGTGGGCGTGAATATGTCCAACAAGCTCCTGGCATGGCAGCAAATTATGAAAGACCAGTATCTGCCATATATTGTACAGAATGTGTGTGAAATCAGATTTTCAAGTTTGCCATTTCCACCGAGGGGCTCAAATCCTACAATGCTGAACAGATTTATCTTCAAGACTTTGACACCCTTGGAGAAAGGAGCAATAGAGCCAGTTCTGAAAAAGCAATGCTACAAAGGCGTTAATACCTATTACCTCCTCATCAAGAATGCCCCAAACATGCTGCACATATGCAGCACGCTGCGTGCTGTCTAGAGACAGTTGGGAGAAGCATATTGAAGCAAGGATGGTCGATGTTGGGGAGCTCATGTCAATGTTGATGGAGGACACTGTGGCGCCGGACAGCATGCTCTTTGTGATAAGGCAGGGCCCGCAAATCTGGCAAAAGCTAGTCACAGTAGTGCTGAGATGCACCACCTTTCACCGGGAGTTGCCGTGTGGATGCTGGCGCGTCCGTCAGATGTGTGAAAATATGTCCTTCCAGGCTCAGATGGACGGGGCTGTGTACTGCTGGAGAACTTGTACCCCAATGAGCACTTTATACATTAGAGGAAGCACAGGCGGAGTTTGCATTGGGGCCAGGACACTTTCTTCACTATGCTGGCTTGACTTAGTTGGCCAGGCAGACCTGGGCTACCTTTCCTGTAGCGACGGTGGCATCTGACACTCTGGGGACCCTACGGTCCTGTGGGTCAGATAGACAGCTAATATCATTGATACATAAAGCTTTGGAAGCTGATGCAGGCCTGGGCGGCCTGGGAGGAGGACCCAGGGGCACTCATGGAGGGTGTGGGCTGGGCTTGTATATGTGCACTCATACAGTCTGTATCAAGCAACGTCCTTCTTAAGCGGGTTCATTACAACTTGTTGCATCACACTTACCTGACGCCCCTTGACTCTTCGGTGGATATCTCAGACCCAGCCTGATAACTGCCCCTGATTCAGCTCTTGGGGGCTGACTTCCTTCACCTGGCCTCGGGTTGTCGAGTAGTACAGGATTTTTGAATTCGGTGGTTGGTGAACTCATAGGTGTTACTTTGTTACGGGCCACAGTAACTCCACAGTGCTGTTTACTGGGGGATATCAGGAGGCCTAAAATACGCAAGATGGCATATAAATTCTTGCAACTGGCGCTGGTTCTTGCTAGGCGTAGGATGGCCATCACTTAGACGGGACAGCTTGCCCCGGAGATAGAATACTGTCATAGAGACATGGCAAAATGGATGCTTGCAGAAGAGACGATAAGGTGGGGAAAGATATCCTTGTGTAGCGGGAACTGGGTGACAGATTCTTGGCCCTGGATTCTGATCCAAGCAGCGGGAACAGTATCTGATCTGCAATGTTGTGTGCCTGCTGTTTTCCTCTTGGGCAGTGTATGAGAATGAATACCGCAAAGTTGGGTACTGTTCTCTTACCTGCTGTACACTGTGGTTATTATTACCGCTGCAAAGTTGATTAATTTGAAAATGAACAACAAAGATTTTTTAACAAGGGAGACAGAGAAGATGACAGATCTGTGTCAAGCTGCTCTGAAGCGCTCCGTATAATCAGACTAGGCCTGCAGGATATTCCCGGATTTGCCAGTCAAATGCCAGAAAATCAAGGGAATTGCTCCTGAGAAGCGCTTCAGCAGGATTCAACATTGGCAAGACAACAGCACTACATCTAAAATGCACTGTTGTGAACCCGTGGGAGACTCATATCTTACTAATGCTGGATATATGCGGGCAGGCACTACATCTCCTGTAGTGCAGTCTCTACTTCCACTGCAAATATCAATTAATGAACCTTTTTCAGATGTTCTGACCATCCTGTTAGAAACTGCAGCTCCTAAAATAATCTTTATATGTTAGTCTTTTCTTTTAGATAATTTAAGTTTATGGTCCCAATGTGTCAAGGTCCCTTTGCAGCTTGAAGAGGATCTGAGTGTTGTTATAAGAGTTGTACTGTGTTAGATTACAAGACATGATGAGAAGCGGTAATGGGCTGAGGCAGGCATTCAGCCAGAAAGGTAAAATGACCAAGACCTGATGTACGTCTGTAGTGGTGTGTAAAAGTGGAAATGCAAATGGGGTCACAAGAATATGCTGGTCCAGAGGGACAGGTAGATGAGATATAGCTAAGGTGCTGCCCATAATGCAAAGTTCTTCTAGCCTTAATAGAAGATAATGTAGTGGACTTTATTTAATGTGGCAGACATGTCCAGAATTACAACTGTGGTGGCTTCATTTCTACTCATGGAGGTCTTTTGGTTACCTATGACTGAAACGTGGGTCTGAAAGTAGGAGGTTTTCTTCACAAAGTTATAGATCATAATGCATGCTGATGTTTGGTTAATTTTCCTAAAATGGATCAATCAGAATTAGGCTACATCTGACCTGGTCTAATGAATCCAGATTATTGATCTTGATGAGTGGCTGAACATAGGATATCTTGAGGGCTAAGGAGAAGGTGCTTGATGAGTCTGATGATAGGAAGTTCTTGATATGACACATTTTGACTGTAAGATGTTCTTGTGGGTCAGTGTCAAGCAGGGCCTGACAGTGAGCCTCGAGGTTCACCAGCCTTGTCCTGATTACAGAATTAGAAGGCTGAGGTCAGGGTCCAGAGTCCATTGCTGCTGAAGCCGTCTCATTATTGGTCTCAGTGGGCTGAAGTTTTGTTCCTTCTGCGATGTCCCAACTTATTGATTTTTGTCACAAAGTTTTTTTATGGTGGTTTCATAAAGCTTGCGATTGCAGAATGTTAGAAGTGGTTCACTCCAGGTTGTGGAATTCAGTGAAATTCCTTTGTAGTGTATTTGCCATAGGAGATCTGCTTAGCATAAAAGTAGCCTGTTTACATTCTTAAATAAATTTATGTCTCCTTAAACACAAAATAATGTCCTAAACAAGACTTTTGACTCATTTTGGACTTGAAAAAGCAAACAAATGGGTGAAAATGGGAAACGTTCAGCATGCTAGCTCACCACCAAATGTTTCCTCTTCTTCAGAGGAGGGTTTGGATGTGCACTGCAGATTTGCAGGATACATATTTTCATGTATCCAAATGTGCAAGTCTCAGATTTTTTCAAAAATTCAACATTTGTAAAAAATCACTACATATGCAGTCCTCTTCTCTTTGGACTGAAGTTCAATTTAAAATATTGTTAGTTTTAGTAATTTACAGAAAAGAAGTGTTTTATTATCTGTACTCAAGCAACTGGTTAATCAATGCTTCTTCTAATTCTAAACTCCTTCAGGACTTATATCTGACAGTAGCCCCACAAATCACCCCATCTTGGATTCCCCTAGGTCTCTCGTTTTCAAAAATGCACAGGTTTGGTAGGTTTCCCTAGGTGCCGGCTGAGCTAGAGGCCAAAATCTACAGGTAGGCACTTTGCAAAAAACACCTCTGTTTTCTTTCAAAAAATGTGATGCGTCCACGTTGCGTTTTGGGGCGTTTCCTGTCGCGGGCGCTAGGCCTACCCACACAAGTGAGGTATCATTTTTATCGGGAGGCTTGGGGGAACATAGATTAGCAAAACAAGTGTTATTGTCCCTTGTCTTTCTCTGCATTTTTTCCTTCCAAATATAAGAGAGTGTGTAAAAAAGACATCTATTTGAGAAATGCCCTGTAATTCACATGCTTGTATGGTCACCCCGGAATTCAGAGATGTGCAAATAACCACTGCTCCTCAACACCTTATCTTGTGCCCTTTTTGGAAATACAAAGGTTTTCTTGATAGCTATTTTTCACTCTTTATATTTCAGCAAATGAATTGCTGTATACCCGGTATAGAGTGAAAACGCACTGCAGGGTGCAGCTCATTTATTGGCTCTGGGTACCTAGGGTTCTTGATGAACCTACAAGCCCTATATATCCCCGCAACCAGAGGAGTCCAGCAGACGTAACGGTATATTGCTTTCGAAAATCTGACATTGCAGGAAAAAGTTACAGAGTAAAACGTAGAGAAAAAGTGATGTTTTTTTCACCTCAATTTCAATATCTTTCTTTTTCAGTTGTTATTTTCTGTAGGAAACCCTTGTAGGATCTACACAAATGACCCCTTGCTGAATTCAGAATTTTGTCTACTTTTCAGAGATGTTTAGGTTTCTTGGATCCAGCATTGGTTTCACGCCCATTTCTGTCACTGACTGGAAGGAGACTGAATGCACAAAAAATTTTAAAAATGGGGTATGTCCCAGTAAAATGCCAAATTTGTGTTGAAAAATTGGGTTTTCTGATTCAAGTCTGCCTGTTCCTGAAAGCTGGGAAGCTGGTGATTTTAGCACTGCAAACCCTTTGTTGATGGCATTTTCAAGGAAAAACCCACAAGCCTTCATCTGCAGCCACTTTTTCCCATTTTTTTTTTTTTACAAAAACGAAATTTTCACTGTATTTTGGCTAATTTATTGGCCTCCTTCAAGGGAACCCACAAAGTCTGGGTACCTCTTGAATCCCTAGGATGTTGGGGAAAAAAAAGGATGCAAATTTGGCTTGGCTAGCTTATGTGGACAAAAGGTTATGAGGGCCTAAGCGCGAACTGCCCCAAATAGCCAAAAAAAGACTCGGCACAGGAGGGGGAAAAGGCCTGGCAGCGAAGGGGTTAAGATATGTGCACAAGATACAGCTGTTAGGTCATGTCTGCCAGTGCTTACGGTGGTGGTTCTGGAAGAAGAATCTTCTGCCTGAGTACCTCTCTGTCCTGTGCTGTAATCTCCAACCTTGGTTACAGCGGCTTCTGTGGAAAAATGGGGAGCTCATATGGATACCCTCACTGCCCAAGGGTTGTGGTCTTTGAAGGAGAAAGGGCGTCACGCCAATATGTTAGCGCTTACAGCAGTTCACCTTGCTGTAAATCATTTTGCCCAGTGATCAAGCCTGTTTACCTACTTCTTCAAAAATACATCGTCAACTGTGTATTACCTGAAAAGCAAGAGGGCCTGAAGTCTCACTATGCCACTGAATTCAAGCTAGCCTGGCTAATGAAGGGTGATGCCTAGAAACGGGTCCCAGGAAGCTTATTTCTGTCCCAGGGAGGACCTGGCCTGGCAGTTTGGGCTGGACTGTTCCCATGGGGAACCGGGACAAGACTGTTTGCATATGGCTGGGTCTAAACTGGGGTGGCATGGTAGGCAAAAACACAATGGATTAAACCCAGATCTTTGTGACTGGGGGAAATGTTTGATTGATTCCTCATTCCGTCCATCATTTGTGTGTGTTTACTTTAGAAAGGGGGCATTTTTCTGCTTTTATAGCTCTGTGTGCCTGCTGCCTGTCTCCAGTACAAGACTGGGGTGGGTGACAACTCCATTTTGTGCATTACTACTAGACAGACACAAACACAAGAAGGTTAGGTGTGCCTGAGTACTCATCTGCATTCTGATGGCTCTTCCTGGGCAGGAAGAGCTGGAGGGGATGATACACCTGAATAGGCAGTGCCTTTCCCCACACAAAGGGCTGATTTCACCTTACTGATAGTCTGGAGCCAGGGCTGAGGAAGAAAAGAAACGTATGCACTTCAAAGACCCTTCTTTGAAGTCATCCCCACTTCAGAGGCACATTTGGGTATAAGAAATGGATCTCTGACCCCACCAAACCATACACTTCTGGCCCTACAACTGGACTCTTTCACAAGAACTGCTGTGCTGCATTAAAGCCTATAACTCTGCTGGACTGCTGACCTGGAAGGGCTGTTCTTCTGCTGTGCTGCCTGCAGCTCTCTGTCCCTGCTGAGAGAGAGTTTGGCTTTGCCTTGCACCCCAAGTGATCTCCAGGGGCTTGTTGGCTTGCCTCCTGTTGCTAGAGACTCAGGGATATCAAATTCTTTACCCCTGTTCTTGTACCTGGTTCACTAGAAGTGGACCCAAATACTTGCACCATGGAAATTGGCGCATCTCCTGTCTGCGTGTAGCAGGATAGCAGAACCAGCGCATCAACCTGGTTGCGGGAGCAGAATTGGTGCACGGCTCTTGGAACCACTCAATCACGTTGACAGCTCGATGTATCGGAACTGTGCATTGCCATCACAGCAGTCTACCTAGATCAACGCATCCCTCAACTGCGCGGAGAAACCCAGCGCATCGCTCTTCAGGAACCAATGCATCTCGCCTCTAGCGCTTGTCTTCTGAACCGATGCATCACCCTCACTGCATGGGACAGATCGACGCATCGCCATCTCTGTAAGGACCCAATCAACATATTGCATCTTACTGTTGCGGCCAGGAAAGATACTGTGTTCACTTGGGCCTGCATGGGTCCTGTAGCCAGCCTGCACTCAATTGAGCTCAGCCCAAACTTTGACTTTGCCCCAGTCCAGCGCAACCCAGAGTAACCCCTAAAACGCTATGTGCTTCTAAGCGCTAGAACCCTTTATTCTTCTAAAATTCATAACTCGACTTCTACTTATTGGATTTTGGTTGTTTTGGTTAATTTATACAATTGTCTTTTCATTGTGTTACTGTGTTTGTGTGTGTGTGTGTTGCACAAATACTTTACACATTGCCTCTTTAGATAAACCTCACTGCTCTGTGCCAGGCTACCAGAATGTGAGCACAGGTTATCTCTAAATGTGTACCTAGCTTACCCTGACTAAAGAGGTGGTTCCTGCTTGTACAGGGTGAATACTCTGACAACCAGAAACTCAATTTCTAAGGTTTTTAAAGGGGCAGAGTTGTTTTAGTGTATGTGTTTACTGTTTACATTTCTTGTTTTATATTATATGACTTGAACCATTTTAAGTGATATTTTTCAACCAAATGTACTGATATTTTACTATTCTGATGCATACTTATAACTGCAGATCCCTCACTTTTAGAATATATCCCATGCAACAGCTAGATTTGTTAACTTTCCTACCAGTGCTCTTGCGTTGCCGCTAGGTGGCGAAGTGGCAATCTGCCCCAGAAGTAACAGAGTGGAGCCACAAATAAGCACTACCTTTTCACACGCAGACTTCAGTTCCCTTCTTTGTGTGGCTTTGAAAACAGATCTGGAGCTCCACTCCCACTTGTGAAGGTTTTACGCTGACTTCCCAAAACGAAACTCAGGGCCACATGTACAAAAGGTCTGAGCAGTTGCAAAGGGTAAATAT
The DNA here is from genome assembly GCF_031143425.1 of Pleurodeles waltl. Taxonomy (NCBI): domain Eukaryota; kingdom Metazoa; phylum Chordata; class Amphibia; order Caudata; family Salamandridae; genus Pleurodeles; species Pleurodeles waltl. The sequence goes on along the minus strand of NC_090446.1, from coordinate 1,349,569,005 downwards.
GGATTTATGCGACCGCTGAATAGCCTTTTGTACCAGTCTTATTTTGCGATCTGGTAACCTGTTACTGAATCACAAAAGCGGTTAGGGAGTCGGTATTAGGAAGGGGCATGTTAAGGACGTCCCTTCCTAATAGCAGGTTGCAGGGGGAGACATGAATGTTTTGCCACCGGAATGCAGTCGCAAAACAATCGCAGTTTACCACCAACTTCAAGTTGGTGGTAAACCAACCCTGTGATTTAGGCCCATCCCTGTGATTTTGGCCGTTCACTATGGATCGCAAATTCCGACCTACCTCATGAATATTGACGAGGCAGATCCATTTGCAACCCACTGGGAATCGTTGTATTCTTCTGAGACACACTGGTATATTGCAGTTTGCGATTTCCTAATTGCACAAAAAGTCAAAATTAGGAAGTCGCAACATCTGGGGATCGTACATGTGGCCATCAGTGTGTAAGGAACAATGTCCCTGCATAAAACCACAGTCTTCAAACCATGCGTGACTGCAGAAAACAGATCTCTGTCGCAGACCCGCACAAGCTGTGCGTTTGGCATTTGGGCTTGGGGCAGGAATCCAAGTTACGGGAGTCCAACATGTCCTCTAGTCCCACAGACGTTTCCTGTGGTTCAAGGCAGTCAGAGCATTTTTTTTTTTTTTACTTTTCTTCACTGCTCTCGGCCTCACCAGTACCCCTTGGGTATTCAAACATGTGATGGGTGTGGTCGCTGCCCATCTCCGGACCTTGAAGATACCTGTTTTCCTCTACCTCAATTGGTTACTGAATTCAGGTTTGCAACAGTTGATTGTGGGCCACCTCCAAACAGCAGCAAGACTCCTGACATTGTTTTGGTTTTCGATCAACAAGCCAAAGTTGCAGCCGACTCCTTCGCAAATTATTCCTTTCAAAGAAGCTGTATTGGACGCACACTAGTCCAGGCACCGCACCCCCTTCCCTTGGCAACAAATCTAGGGCAATCAGACTTTGAGCCCATCACCAAGGAGACAGGCAAATTTCATTCAGATTTCCCAGGCAACTGACAAGATCAGTTGTTGCAGCTGATCAAGTGCAATTGGACCAGCAGCAGACACCTGTTATATTCGGGTCCTGATGAATCACTCCTTGGTTGCGTTGGCCACCTGGGGGTGGTGGAGATTAAAGGACTCTAAGTGCTGACGGAACCCCGGCTCCATCTCAGTCTTTTTTGGAGATGCAAGCCATTCGCCTTACTGTGAAGGCCTTTTCCATCTATCAAAGGGAGGCTGGAGCAGGTTTTTATGGACAGCACCACTGCTGTGTGGAATTGTAGCAGGCATGGTGGAGTAGGGTGCTGGGTCCTCTGCCAAGAGGCCCTTCACCTTTGAAGTTGGCTGTAATCTCTGGGCATTTTCCTGGTTGTAAATCATCTGGAAGGCTTTAAGAATGCCAGGATGGAGGACCTCTGCTGCAGGCATCTGGTTGACTACAGATGGCATCTACATTCCAAGGTGGCTCAAGGCATCTCAGTTGTGCGCGTTGGGAGTTTCTGTGAAGAGACTCACTCAGTCGTGTGTCCCTGTTGTATTGTAGCACGAGATTCCTGTATTCCTTGTCCCACTTTCCTCTTGACTTCTTTTGACCCAAGTTCTGAAAAAGATCAGGAACAACTCAGCACAATCATTCTAGTGGCTTCGGACAAAGCCAGGAGAGTGTGATACCTGGAGCTTTTGGGTATTAGCATCTGCCTTCTGATAACACCACCACTTCAGAAGCTTGTCTGTCACAGCAGCCGGGCTGGGTCCTTTACCCATACTTACGCAATTTACACCTTCATATATGGCAATGAGTAGCGGCTGTTGACAGCATTTGAGCTGTACCCAGTGTTAGCAGATGTCATCCTTGCTGCCAAGTGTCCTCCCATGTTATTCATTTACCCTGTTTGCTGTTACAAAGTTTTGGCCTGTTGTGGAGCCCGTAAGACAGACCTTTGACAAGCCAAACTGTTTGATGTTTACTATTTGTTTTGTCTTGGGACTAGCAAGGCATTTGTCCATTTACCAGACCAACTGTCCGTGCTTAAATCACCTGTTGTGATGTGGTTAATTTAAGGTTTGACACACATGCTCCTTGCCAAACCTATTGTGATGCAACAGTGGGTCCTTAACTTGGTCTTGATGATCCTCATGTGTTTGCCCTTTTAGCTGATGCACAGCAGCTCCTAGCATCTTCCGATTCTTCATTGTGATCATTTCAGCTTGTCATGTGACTGAATTCCAAGGACTTAAGGTGCAATCGTCCAACTCAACTTTTTTTTCTGAACAAACTAATGCTGAGGACTTGAGGCCGCCTCGTTGCCAAAAGTCATAACTCCCTTCCACATCATCCACCTCCCCGTTCTGTTGTGTGACCTCTTTTTACCATCCCAGGTTAGAGATCTGTGCACTGGTACCAACATTTGTAAATGCTCTGCATCTGAGGGCGCAGAAAGAGTTGATTAAAAAACTGACTGCATGCACTCGCTTATGTGCGGCCCCGCCAACGGTGCTACCTAGTGGTGCTTCGGACACAAATAATATTTCTGGATCCAGTCTGGCACCAGGCAATATTTTAAATTTGAGGAATATGCTGTTAAATAAAATATCCAGCAGAAAAGGCATTTGCAAAGCTAACCAAGTTGGTCTTTTCGCTAATTGGTTGGAAAAAAACAGCAAATGTTGCTGCTTCATCATGTTCCTTTTATGGGCTGGGAACCATGGGAAATTGACATTACATTTTTGTTTATTCTGCCTGTCACCCATTTTTTAGGTGACACCTTTTATTGCACCCCTTGGTACCAGAGTGGGACTGAGTTGGCGCCCGAGCCTCCAAGTTGGGTCCACAATTACATTTCACTCAGTATGAGCTTTTATAGGATTCCCCCAAATGTAAATCTTTTGGCAATTAATATCCATTGCCCACCCTTAAAGTGATTTAGTGATAATTTAACCCCTGCTTAGAATTAGAGTCCTGAGTGTTTCTGAAGTTCCCTATTTTGAGCCTCATAGGATTATAATGGCCCCTTAATAGAACTCTAGCTCTAAACAGCTATAATAATCTAACAGATCCAGAAAGGTACCAGCATCCTGTTTATTTTGGTGTGTTAAAACTGCTTTGTTTTTTTTACAGATGGTAAAACAATGAACTAACGTTATTGAATAATTTGTAAGTTGTCATACTGAATCTGCGTTCCTAACCTCCTCCATCTCCTTCAGTAAGCCTTGATTGCTTGTCCTCACTACCCTCATAGAGTCAAATACTCCAAGTACCTTGATCTTCCTACTTGAATGTATTAGTATTTTGGTACCTGGATGCCAGTGATATCAGTGCCCTGACATGATAACGACCAGTAGTATACTGTCAGCCACCCGATGAGGACCTCCAGAAAAGCATTCACACGTTCTTCAGACTTGGGGCCTGATGTAGATTTGTATCGGAGGGAATACTGCGTCACAAATGCGTCTGCCGCATTACAATCCCCTTAGGATATGTTGGGATCGTAATACGGTGGACGGGATATCCATCACATTTGTGAACGAGTATTCCCCTTCGTCCAGATATAAATCAGGTCCTATGTCTCTTGCATTTTACATTTATTTTTACCCATCTGCGTTTGGGGCCTCAGAGAATTGCTGCTGTCCTCTCTTCTGTGATGAAGCCACATTGTTTTCAAATGTTTGCTTGATGGTCTCTTCACGCATGCAGTTTTAAGAACTGCAGGGCTGTGTGCAGTCTAACTGTACATTCACGACATTTAACTCTGCATTCCCTAACTGCTAGGCACCTGGTGTGTTCCTTTTTAGGGTCGAGCCGGCGAGTGCATGCGCTTGCGCACGAGTCTCGTATGCGAGACGCGGTTGTGGTCAGTAAAGGGTTTGGAGCCCGCCTTCCCCTCACCATTTGTGTGGCACTCTTCTTTACAGCCTCAAAATTCGTCAAGGCACGCCTGGCATCACTTCCGTTCCACTGTGTGGGGGCAAGGATCAAGCACCAATTAATGCAATTTAATTAGTGCCCGCCCGCTGTTCGCGGTGTGATTGAGGTACTATTTGTTGTTTTTAACTTCGAGTGCCCAGCAAACAGTAGGCTTGTGACTGCCAAAAACGTGCCCAGCAGGCACAAAATTGCAAAGTTTTATTTTTAAAGCTACTTTATTATATTTTGCCAAGTCGTCTTTTCGCAGTTTCTTCTCATGTATTAGTTTGTTTTTGTCGTGGGCGCTGATGTCAAAAGATGACAATTGACTTGTAATTTGTGTGTGATGCCAGGGACGTCAAATTTTGTTCCGGTTTCATTCCAATCAATAAAATAAACAGTCAGGCATGAAAAAAATGGCACATTGAACCTTTCCCGGCACTCTCCTGAAATATTTCATCCTTATTTGAAAATGGCAAACATTAGAGTGCTCAGTTACTGGAAATGAAAAGCTGGTAGAGTTCAGAGGTGAAAATAAGTATTCTTCCCGTGGTATCTCTTTTCGAATGTAGGGCTTACTCACACCGAACTTGGCGGCCCTCAGAGGTTCCAATAAAGCAACCTGTACTTGGTCCTGTTTACATCATATATCGCTCAGATCTGCCATTACTATAAACCCACATAGTAGTGTTTATTTCAATGTTTTAAAGATTAGTGCTAAATTAAAATATAGTTCAAACCTAGAACAAGCGAGTTGAGCGCATCTCTTTACAGCAGACTCATCAATGTCCTGTGACATATGCATTGTCATCACCTACAACACACCAGGTGTTCTTTAAAAATAAAAATAAAAACAGGATGCTGTATCCCAAACATTTTGTGGAGCACTGGGCTACCTAATTATGGCTAAGCAACGAATCTCTGCAGTAAACCTTTTCTCAGTTTGAATAGGGAAAGGGAGTGGGAGTAGCACAGAGCAGAAGTTGGCTTTGCTCTCTGCTAATACCGCAATGTACAGTGGTGGAATGGACATGGCCAACCGCAGTCTGTCCACACCAACGGAGCCCTGATTCAGCAGAATACTGGAAGGGGAGCAGGCAGCAACACATGAGAATATCAGTTGACTCCAAAAATGTAACAGAGTAGCATTTCCCTCACTTTTTCAGTATTACAAATTTATAATTAGTACTCCCACTGCATTCCTAGCAACACTACTTTCTTCTTTCAAAATAGGAAGCCTTGCAAAAAAGCACTGGCTGCCGCTTTTTTAGGTCGAGCGCACAAGCGATTTGACCTGTTGTGAGTTTTGTGGGCTTTTAACCACGCCCACCTCACACCCATCACTTTATTTCATTTGTGGGCTTGCCTTTCAGAAATCCTTTATCGTCATTGGTAAATGCTTTACGTTTGCCCCTATTTTGGGCGGTTTTGTTACTGCCTTGCAGACTGCCCCGGTTACGTGGATATTTGCATGATTGCCATTCGTTTGACTGCAAACGAACTTCTTTTTCTTTTTGTGTTCCACCCTTCTCGCGCTTGCTAATGGTGGCCATGGCGCTTTGAATCGGCTTGCTTATGTCAACTGTTTTTCTTTTACATTTCAGTGTATGTGGCAAGCAAAGTCCAGTTAGGAATTTACTAAGCCAATAGCTCTAACTCGAGCAAATGCAAGACCCATTGCATTACAAATGCTTGTTGATATTTACTCTTACGTACTCTTCACACTACTGTTACAAGCATATATAGTCTTGTTTTGAACACCCAAATTATTAGTACGAGATGTACCTGTTTAAGGCTGTAACCCAGGGCTGTGTATTCGGCAGCACGTGCTGGACATAAGTGTTGTAGGTCACAGAAGCGTGCACTTAACCTTCACACCAGCTGTTCTGCAGATTCGATTTGTTTATAGTAACAAACAGCTATTTACTGATACATCATGACAGCAGAAACTACCACTTTACATTCTGCAATTACACATCAGAAGTTTTAATTAAATACCCGTCTAATGTGTAAACAACTGGTTCCTGACTAATTATATCCCCCCGTTATCAGCCTGTTTCCTCTTACTTTATTCTTGCGCTAGAAGGGGTGTAACTCAGACATGCTAGCCATTTAACCCGATACATGCCAGGATGCGCGCAGCAGTCTTCCTCGCAGGTTGTTAAATGCCAGAAAGCTGAAAGCACTGCACATGCCAAGCAGAGCTCAGCTTCTGATCCTCCTTTGCATGTCCTTTTCAGTAAAAATCTGTATTTTTTTAGTGCACGTCCCCACGCAGTGCTCTTCTCAGTAGCCTCAGTGACAACACGGGAGAGGATCACTTAGCATAGACCTTCTCAGTGCCAAATGTTTACAGTGCCAGCTGTAACAGCATGTTAGGATATGTCTTTTTAATAGGCATTGTGGCACTTCTTAGCTATAACAGAGCTGACAGCTAATCTATTATCATTTAATTTTGTTAAAACCCCCTTTGTCAAATATCCTAGAGTGAGATTCATATATAAGGGGGTGGCTGGTCGTGGCCACCTGCATATGCAAAAAGCATGGCTACCATTTTCTGGCCAGGCATAAAAAATGGGATTTCCTTAACATTTTTGAATTTGGATCTCAAAATTCAGTGTGACAGCAGCGTCAGAAATCCTTTCTAGGAGTCAGCAAGCCTAAAACGTATATGGCTTATTGAGCCATGCAAAGATTTGAAGAAGATGCCCTTCTTTACCCCTCAAATGATGACCCTTCGCCTTCTCCCCAAGTGATCTGCCCTATTTTAGCAAGTGAAGCAGTTCTCACTGAAGCTTTCATAACTTTAATTCCACATAAAGTATCTAGGCCAGATTTGCATCCTATTTTACCCACATGTTGTAACAATGCCCTGCTTTTGTGGTAGTTTTCAGAAGGACCTGGGAAAATAGTCAAAATGTCAGAAATGTTGATTTCTTTTCAGAAAACGGTACTTAAGGCGCTGTGGAAGAAAGTGTTTCATTCTAAAAATAGCATCAATAAAATGGTAACTGAAAAAATCGCCACCTTCCCAGCTTTCTGAAACTGGAACAGTTGTTAAAACAGAATAACCAGTTTCTTCAGTTTTCTACGTGCTGGGCAATATTTCCTATTTTGTGGTTTCTACCTACGTGTGTATTGTGGGGGTAAGAGGTGCGAAAATTCATGGGTGAACCCGGAATGCTATACATTTCTACAAAGTAGGCAAAATTCCGAATTTGTGAGGAGGTTATTTGTATAGATCACGTGTGGTCTTCCCAAAGAATCTAATTGTTGAAATTATAACATAGTGAAAGTAAGTAGTTAAAATCAGAAATAGGTGACAATGTTTTAACTGTACTCCTTAATGTGAAATCTAATTAATCAAATGTGAGCATGAAGGAAAGCTATGCATTCTTGGAATATGTCCAAAAAACCGAGCTTAGAAATAGCAGTTATTTGTACCACTGAAAATTTGAGATTATCCGTAATATCTTGTGATTTGTGGATGTTTTACAAAATGTACATTTTTGTGCACATTGACTTACTTTTGGAAGGCAAAAATGTAGCAAAAAATATTGGATAATTTAAATAATAATAAACGTTCAAATATTATTCACTGCCACACCTCTGTTAAAATCAGTACCTCACTTGTGTGAATGAACGTTTTGCAGGTGACCGAAAAGGCTCAAAAACACATGGAATGAGGGTAGTTGCAATATTTTGTCCCAGTGTTGGTCAGTACCCAATAAAACCTACCAGCTCCCGCCTTCTAGGGAGAGTAAGCACCTGGTGCTGTATTGGTTTCTGGCCCAGGGGCACCTTGATGTTATGGAAGGGGCCACAGACACCTGCTCTGTCCCTTCTGTAAAACAGATGTACTGGTGCATAAGTAGTGCATTCCCTATTTGCGTGGGGCCATGGCCTTATGCAAATGAGGAGACTCTTTGCTTCTGTGTACGCCTTATAGACCCATTTCCTCAAAGCGACAATTCCAGAGACTGCAAGGATCAACAAAAGCCATAACACCCACCATTCCCAATTTTTTCTCGATAAAAGCAGTCCCCCACAGATGGAAATGATCCAAAATGCAATAGTGAAACATCAAGATATTACCTTTTGAATAGCAATCATTGTATGGAACTGGGCAACTGCAGCGTTTGCCAAGGTTCTGCCATAACCCAGGGAAACCTACCAATCCATCGCTTTTTGTTTAATTTAGTATGTCGCCCCAGACTTGTGCCCTGTGCACACTGTGTCACTGGATACCTTATTGATGAACCCATAGCAAATGGGCGAAACCTGTCCTAGCTTGCTTGTGTTCTGATTCAGGGAGGACTTGGCTTGGAGCAGGTCAAGACTGATTTGCCTATAGCTGGGTCCAAACTGAGGTGGCATAGTATGCAAAATAACGATGGAGTGTAATGTGGCCCAAGTAATTACCAGTGGCTAAGATTAATTCAAGCATTTCATCTATCTCGTTGTGTATACTTTGGTATAGCCAATGAACATCAATATGCTAGCCTAAGACACATTCTTATAAACAAATAAGGTAAAATACGACAGTTCAGACTACACTGTTTTGACCATTGTTCTTGTCTGACCTTAAAATGAAGATAACAAGGCCCTTGTTAAAGACTGATGTCACATCAGGTGTCTTGTTGATATGTGTCTGAGTGACATGACACTTTCACAGGTTGTTGAAAAGCTAAGGACCGACTACCCCTGCGTCAAAGGTAGACATGTTGATGATTCTGCAAAAATACAGAAAATGAAGTCTCGGCCTACCTCTAAATGGAGTCGGACCTTAATAGTCTTTACGTCATACCCTGCTTGTACGTTTAAATTCTTATGTCATAAGGGCAGAGAGATATATAGGGATTTATCTAATAGATAAGGAATTCCATGCCTTAAGAACCTTAAGCTATAGAATTCTATATTTAAAGGGATCTCAATCTGCTATGTACACCTAAAGCATAACATTTGTTTACATTAATGTAACTTCATAAAAGCATGATTTCATAAAATAGCAAGAATAAATGCAATAAGCTGCACAGGAATGTGTTTCTTGAAGCTTTGCATGTTTAAAGCACATTGATTAGGTTTCCCTTTGCCAAAGGGCGCTCCTTTGAGATAGCCGCTTGCACAGCTGCAGGAACTTTTTAATGGAAGGAAAACGTGCTTTAACAGGAGAATAATAGTGAGACTTGAATGCTATAGGAACAGTTTGTCCCTCATTGTAAGTTACATCGGTATAACCTGGTTGACTTGGTATGACTCAGAACTAGGTTGGTTTTACTGTTCCTAGCTTGTCAATATTTTGTCTCTATCATGTCTGCCTGCAGAGCACGCAAGTGAGATCAGTGTGTTTGTTCGTCCGCTGATTTGCTAAAAACATGGGAGAAATCAAATCCTACAAGGGCTTCACTCGCTTAGCATAGTGAGACATGTAGGTACTTCCACAGTTAAGAAACTCCATCAGGGATTGCAACTTTTTCAGTGTGTTTGGACGCTGCAAAGTGGCACACTTCTGAAGGAAATCAGAAGCCAAACCCTTGCACTCATTGGATAGCTCGTATCCGAGGAAGGTCACCATAAGATAGGCAAGCTTCTATTTTTTTAATAAAGTTAATTATTTAACCATGGGATATTAATAGTATTACAACTCTATCCACCCTAGTTAGGAGTACATTTAAGTCACCGTCAGTAAGATAGATATCATCAGTGTATGGTAATACTTTAAGATAGTGCTGTAAGATTACCATGATGTGTGCTGAAATAAGCCAGGATTGTTCTTATAGGCCAAACTCAAGCGTCAAAAAGAGAACTGTGTCCCTTTAAAACCTGAAGGCGGTTACATACTTTCAGGTGCCATATTTTGACTGAAAACCCCATTGGACATATATAGGGTTGTTTTGTTTTCTTTCTGCGCCAGGTTAGTAATTAAACTCATGCTGTATACATTTTGCACCATGGATATGAGTTTAAATTCCTGTAGTCCAGCACTATCCTGTTAGATCCATCTGGTTTGAAATCGGGAAAAGAGGCATGTTTGTTGATGAAAGGCAAGGTGCTATTATGTCTTGATATTGCAATTGATCTAACATTTCTTTGATGCCATGCTTAGCTTCTGGCTTTAAAGGATATTGAGCTTGTTTTTGAGGTTCACTGTTTAAGGGAATCACGTGGATTAGAATGTTTATCCCATCCCTCTTGGTTTCTTTATAAGGTCAGAGCCTGTCTCAGCCCATTCACTAGTGTAGATTTCCCTGTAGGAGGAAAAAGCTACTCTTAATTACTTCCTCCCCAGGAATGCTTCCCTAATAAGGACTGGAGGCCAGTCTTCCTCCGCAGCTAGTATGATGTCATATTCTTCAGATAAATGTGACCAGAAGACAGCTTTAGAAATGTGTGGTATAGCCTATTTGATTAGTATTTTAAAATCATAAATCTTATTTGGAGGATTTAACTGCTTAACTGGAGTCTCAACTCGTATGAACTCATCAGTTGGACTTGCCACCAGAAACCTCTGAAATGTCTCATGTAATATCATGACTTCTGCTGCGCTGTCTAGATGCACCTAAGTCTTATTTTGCAAGAGACTCTTTAGTTGTATTGGTATGTTTCTTTGAAAGGCCTGCTTCTTTTTTACAGTAGTTTGGAGTTTCTGTTCCCGCTGACTTTAGCTTCTCGTCCTGTTTCACATTTTCTGCTATAAACCTTCTTTCTTTGTAACCCTGATGGACTCCCACTCTCTGCTCATTAACCGTCAAAGGTCTGAAAAGAACGTGGAGAACGTATATCAGAATAATTATACCATTCCAGTTTTTTACATTTTTTCACAGACCCCTAAACCCCTAAATGATAACCACCTCGACCAGAGTCCAGAGATGGGGGAGATCCAGTCCGTCTCAGCTCTCTACTTCTCTTTCTTCCTCCCTTCCATTGCAGATTTCTCTGTAAAGGAACCCTCAACATCACTTTTAGGTTTTAAATGTGGTTTAGCGGCTCACGTACCCACAGAAGTGTAAATTTCTGTTGTTATTTTTGTTAGTTCCCATTCACAGTCCGGAACTGGAATCTCTAGCGTATGGCCAGAACCAAAGCTTCGCCTATAATGCTGCTTAGGATGATCAAGGAAACTGTACAGAAGTTCCCCATTAATATCATTCTTAAGTCCAGAGCTGATGCAGCTCTATGCTCGTTCTGCACTTGTTTCAGTACTTCAGGGAGAACAGCCAATGATGGCGTGTCATGCATGCTGGTGTATATGTATGCAAATATAGTTTCCCAGGTGTTAAATTTCCCTTTAGGTGTTAATAGTCTATTCTATGTTAGTCTTGGGGTGTAGTATGTGGATAGACTGCTTCCAACTGGTTGGTCTTGCAAGCAACCCAGAAGGCAAACTCACAGTGGGCACAGTTCCCATGATAGGATTTACAGTCTGTGGACTAATGGATTGTACCTCACCCTGAACTGCTGGTCTCGCCACAAGAACAGGTCTAGAGTTTATAATATACGGGACAAACTGTACAAGGCTCCTGTATAAAGTGACTGTGTAATTCAAGATCCCTACAACATCAGAAAGAGCTAATGTGTCGGAACGTGTAACAGGGGTGTAGCAATGTAGCCAGGTAATACTGGCCCTGTAGCCCCTATGGGGGTCTCAGGCAGTAATTCCTGTCCGTGTGGGGAAACTGACCAGCAAACCAGTTCTCGTGTTCCTTGTAAGTTTAAGGGATTTTCAAATCTTGGTATGCCCTATAATATGCAAATGGTGGTAATGCCTTATAAGCATGAATCTGCCAGACGGCAGCACCAGTAGCCTCAACTCCACTCAAAAGTGAAACGTCTTAAAGCCATACACTTTATCAATCAGTCAGCTTTTAGAAAGCGAAACTACTCACCTGTGAGGGTCTCAAGGTGCTGGTGGTGGGTCTGGGCCTCTTTTGAAGGGCCATGTCTTGAGGTTCTTCCTGAAGATGGTGAGTGATGGGCTTTGTCTGAGGTGCGTGGGCAGATTGTTCCAGCTCGTAGCTGCGAGGTAGACGAAAGACCCTCCTCTGGCGGTGGTTTTCCAGATGTGTGGGATGGTGGCTAGCGCCTGCTGGGCGGAGCAGAGGGGTCTGGCAGGGTTATGGAAAGATATGAGATGATTCAGGTAGGCCAGTCCGATGTTGTGAATGGACTTGTAGGTGTGGGTGAGTAGGTTGAAGTTGACTCGCTTCTCCACTGGGAGCCAATGGAGGATCATCAGGTGTTGGGAGATATGTTCTTGACGGGGGAGGTTCAGGACGCATCTGGCAGCGGCATTTTGGATGAGTTGTAGTTTCCTGATGTTCTTTGTTGTGGTGCCGGCGTAGAGTGCGTTGCCGTAGGCAAGCTTGCTTGTGACTAAAGTGTGGGTTACTGTCTTATGGCAGTCGACCGGGATCCATTTGAAGATTTTGTAGAATTGGCGGGGGTGTGCCATCAGGAAGAGGTGTCTGCATTTACTGGTCGGGTCATTGCTAAGGAAGTGTCGAGGATAATTCCTAGGTTGTGGGCGTGGCCAGTCAGTAGGCAGGGCGCTGAGCAATGAGGGCCACCAGAAGTCGTCCCAGGCTGAAGTGGAGTTTCCAAAGATGATGAGCTCAGTCTTGTCTGAGTTGAGCTTGAGGCAGCTCTCCCTCTTCCAGGCGGCGACAGCTTCCATTCCGGTATGAAAGTTCCTCTTAGCTTTTTCCATGTCTTCAGTTAGGAATATGATGAGTTGTGTGTCATTGGCGTATGACACAATGTTCATTCCGTGGCCTCTGAACAAGGCTGCAAATGGGGCCGTGAAGATGTAGAAGAGTGTTGAGCTCAGGGAGGATCCCTGAGGGCCTCCACAGCTGACTTCTGATGGTTTGGATATGAAGGGTGGGAGCCGGAGTATCTGTGTTCTTCCGGAGAGGAAGGAGGGAATCCATTGCAGGGCTTTTCCGCGGATTCCTGCATCGTGGAGTCTGGTGCATAACGTGCTGTGGGAGACCGTGTTGAAGGATGCTGAGAGGTCGAGGAATATGAGTGCTGCGGTGTGCCCACGGTGCGAGGAGTGTGCAGATGTCATCGGTGGCTGCGAGAAGAGCTGTCTCCGTGCTGTGGTTGCTGCAGAAGCCAGACTGAGAGGTATCCAGAGAGTTGTTGTCTTCAATGAATTGTCGCAGCTGTGAGTTGATGGCTTTTTCCAGAACTTTGGCCAGGTAAGGTAGTAGTAAGATGGGCAGGAAATTCTTTAGCTCTGATGGGTCAGCTGTGGGTTCCTTCAGGAGGGGGCAGACTTCTGCGTGTTTCCAATCTTCGGGGAAGGTGGCTGTGTTGACCGAGCAGTTCAGCGTCTTGTGGAGTCCGGGGGCGATGGATGCGCTGGTTCTGTTGTAGATGAACGAGTTACTTACCTTCGGTAACGACTTTTCTGGTGGATACATTAGCTACCTGTGGATTCCTCACCTAATGAATACTCCCATGGCGCCAGCATTCGACGGAAATCTTCTTCCTAGTCTCTGCACGTCGACGAGGACGTCACTCTAGCCCACGCGACGCCGTCTGACGTCATACAGGCAATAAGAGGTCCTCGACGACGTGCCGACGTCAGTACCAACATTTTTTACGTGCATGAGAACAACCACCCAATGCAATGAAAGAGCAAGGCAACATCCCATAACCTTGTAAAATACACAATATTGCAATGAATAGCTGTAAATTTAATATAACGAACAAATATATGCAAATCATGTATGTACACAAAGATATATACATATATATATATATATATATATATATATATATATATATATATATATACAGATAAATATACACAAGTATCCATATATACAACGTCTATTGCAACCTTGAAGACCAAGAGGAGCGCAATCAAGGATTACTTGGTAAGACCAGAAAGGCAACGGGGAGGCGGGTGAGGAATCCACAGGTAGCTAATGTATCCACCAGAAAAGTTGTTACCGAAGGTAAGTAACTCGTTCTTCTGATGGATACAACTACCTGTGGATTCCTCACCTAATGAATAGAGTCCCAAAGCAGTACCACGCCCGGTGGCGGGTGCCTAAATGGTCAAACCAAGAAATCCTGCAGCACTGACCGTGCAAAATGGCCGTCCCTTCTGACCTCAGAGTCCAAACAGTAATGTTTCGCAAAAGTGTGAAGGGACGACCAAGTTGCGGCCTTGCAGATGTCAACCACAGGAACACCTCTGGCCAAGGCCGAAGTGGCCGACTTAGCTCTGGTGGAATGAGCTCTAATGCCCTCAGGAGGGTCCTTCTTTGCCAAAGAGTAACAGATTTTAATGAAAAGAACCACCCACCTGGAGAGTGTTCTCTTGTGGACTGCCTTTCCTCTCCTCTTGCCCACGTACCCGATGAACAGCTGATCCTCCAGCCTGAAATCCTTTGGTTCTATGGCATCTGTCGCTGTAGATACGCATGTTTTGCAATAGCTCGCCATCTGGTGTTGGGCCGGAGTGTTACAAGTTGTTTTTCTTCGAAGAAGTCTTTCGAGTCACGGGACCGAGTGACTCCTCCTTTTGTGTCCATTGCGCATGGGCGTCGACTCTATCCTCGATTGTTTTTTTTCCGCCATCGGGTTCGGACGTGTTCCTGTCGCTCCGAGTTTCGGAACGGAAAGATAGCTAAATTCGGAAGATTTTCGTCGGTATTGTTGCGTTCGGGATCGGCGTAGTTAGATTCAACACCGCATCGAAGATCGAAGAGCTCCGGTGCCCTTCGGGGTAGTTTTTCGATCCCCCGTCGGGGCCTGGTCGGCCCGACCGCGTGCTGAAGAACGCCGATGGAACGGACCCCGTTCCGTTTCTGTCCCAAATGCCACAAAAAGTACCCCTATACAGACCAACACTTGGTCTGTAACCTGTGCCTGTCACCTGAGCACAGTGAAGACACCTGCGAGGCCTGTCGTGCGTTCCGGTCCCGAAAAACACTCCGAGACCGTCGAGCCAGAAGACTTCAAATGGCGTCCGCGCCGACAGCCCACTGAGAGTTCGAGGAACAAGAAGAGGAAGGTACCTTCTCGATCCACGAATCGGACTCCGAGGAATTCGATGACCCACAAACCGTGAGTAAGACGTCGAAAACAACACATAAGAAGATTGACAAGGCCCAGGGGACGCCACTGCCACCAGGCCATGGCTCGACCCATATATTCGGTGACCGACCGTCGGCACCGAAAAAGGCCCAAACAGTGCCGAGACAGTCCGACTCCGGTCGAGACACCGGTACGCAGCCTTCTCGGGACCGAGAAAGTGCTGGAGACAAGCATCGACACCGAGATAGCGGTGTAGACACGGCTCGACGCCGAGACAGCGGCACCGACGAAGATCGACGCCGAGAGGTTTCGGCCCCGAAAAAAAGAAAAGTCAGCTCGGAGCCGAAAAAAGATGCAGACAGGGTTTTGGTGCCAAAACAACCTGCAACCGACCCAGTTTCAGGCTCTTATACAGAGGAGCATTCACTAACCTCCCAAATGCGAAAGCATAGGTTCGAGGAAGAGCTGCAATCTACCGATGTAGACCATACGCAAAAGCGTATCTTCATACAGGAGGGAACAGGGAAAATAAGCACCCTTCCCCCTATTAGAAGAAAGAGAAGACTGGAGTTCCAAACTGAACAAACACCACAAACAAAGGTGGTGAAAAAGGTTACTCCACCACCCTCTCCTCCACCTGTAATTCACGTCTCACCAGCACAAACTCCATCACATTCCCCAGCTCACACCACCATGAGCCAGGGTTACCAGGATCAGGACGCATGGGACTTATACGACGCCCCAGTGTCAGATAACAGCCCGGAGGCATACCCTACAAAGCCATCTCCACCAGAAGACAGCACTGCGTATTCTCAAGTGGTGGCTAGAGCAGCACAATTTCACAATGTAAGCCTCCACTCAGAACAGGTCGAGGATGACTTTTTATTCAACACCCTCTCCTCCACCCACAGCTCCTACCAAAGCCTGCCTATGCTCCCTGGTATGCTCCGGCACGCAAAATAAATTTTTAAGGAGCGATCAAAAGTAGGGCAATCACACCAAGAGTGGAAAAAAAGTATAAGGCGCCCCCTACAGACCCTGTTTTCATCACTGCACAGCTGCCACCAGATTCCGTCGTTGTAGGAGCAGCTAGGAAAAGGGCCAACTCCCACACATCTGGGGATGCACCACCCCCGGATAAAGAAAGCCGCAAGTTCGATGCAGCTGGAAAGAGAGTCGCAGCACAGGCTGCAAACCAGTGGCGCATCGCCAACTCTCAAGCACTACTTGCGCGCTATGACAGAGCCCATTGGGATGAGATGCAACACCTCATTGAACATCTACCCAAAGACCTACAAAAAAGGGCAAAGCAAGTGGTTGAGGAAGGTCAAAACATTTCAAACAACCAGATACGCTCCTCCATGGACGCAGCAGACACAGCTGCAAGGACAATTAATACATCCGTGACCATCAGAAGGCATGCATGGCTACGAACGTCTGGGTTTAAACCAGAGATACAGCAGGCAGTTCTCAATATGCCTTTCAATGAAAAAGAACTGTTCGGTCCAGAAGTGGACACAGCCATAGAAAAACTTAAAAAGGACACGGACACTGCTAAAGCAATGGGCGCACTCTACTCCCCGCAGAGCAGAGGAAACTATGGCACCTTCCGCAAGACACCCTTTAGAGGGGGGTTTCGGGGTCAGGCCACACAAGCCAGCACCTCACAGGCAACACCGTCCAGTTACCAGGGACAGTACAGGGGAGGCTTTCGGGGCCAATACAGAGGAGGGCAATTCCCTAGGAATAGGGGAAAATTTCAAAGCCCCAAAACCCCTGCAACTAAGCAGTGACTCACATGTCACTCATCCCCTCCACACAACACCAGTGGGGGGAAGAATAGGTCATTATTACAAAGCATGGCAGGAAATCACTACAGACACTTGGGTTCTAGCAATTATCCAACATGGTTATTGCATAGAATTTCTACAATTCCCTCCAAACATACCACCAAGAGCACAAAATTTATCACAACATCATTCCGAGCTCCTGGAGACAGAAGTTCAAGCACTATTGCAAAAGAATGCAATCGAATTAGTACCAAACACACAAATAAACACAGGAGTTTATTCACTGTACTTCTTAATACCAAAGAAGGACAAAACGCTAAGACCAATCCTAGACCTCAGGATAGTAAACACATACATCAAATCAGACCACTTTCACATGGTCACACTACAAGAAGTGCTACCATTGCTCAAACTACACAACTACATGACAACCTTAGACCTCAAAGACGCGTATTTCCATATACCAATACATCCATCGCACAGGAAATACCTAAGGTTTGTATTCAAAGGAATACATTACCAATTCAAAGTATTGCCTTTCGGTTTAACAACAGCACCAAGAGTCTTTACAAAATGTCTAGCAGTAGTCGCTGCACACATCAGAAGGCAGCAAATACATGTATTCCCGTATCTAGACGACTGGCTAATCAAGACCCATTCGTTATCAAAGTGCTCACACCACACAAATCAAATCATACAAACCCTCTACAAACTGGGGTTCACCGTCAACTTCGCAAAATCCAACATCCTGCCGTGCAAAGTACAACAGTACCTAGGAGCCATAATAAACACAACAAAAGGAGTAGCCACTCCAAGTCCACAAAGAATTCAAAACTTCAACAACATCATACAACGCATGTATCCAACACAAAAGATACAAGCAAAGATGATATTACAACTCCTAGGCATGATGTCTTCATGCATAGCCATTGTCCCAAACGCAAGACTGCACATGAGGCCCTTACAACAGTGCCTAGCATCACAATGGTCACAAGCACAGGGTCACCTTCTAGATCTGGTGTTAATAGACCGCCAAACTTACCTCTCGCTTCTATGGTGGGACAATATAAATTTAAACAAAGGGCGGCCTTTCCAAGACCCAGTGCCACAATACGTAATAACAACAGATGCTTCCATGACAGGGTGGGGAGCACACCTCGATCAACACAGCATACAAGGACAATGGAACGTACATCAAACAAAACTGCATATAAATCACCTAGAACTGCTAGCAGTTTTTCAAGCACTAAAGGCTTTCCAACCAATAATAGTTCACAAATACATTCTCGTCAAAACAGACATGACAACAATGTATTATCTAAACAAGCAAGGGGGGACACACTCAACACAGTTGAGCCGGTTGGCACAAAAGATATGGCATTGGGCAATTCACAACCAAATTCGCCTAATAGCACAGTTTATCCCAGGGATTCAGAATCAACTCGCAGACAATCTCTCTCGAGATCACCAACAGGTCCACGAATGGGAAATTCACCCCCAAACTCTGAACACTTACTTCAAGATCTGGGGAACACCTCAGATAGACTTGTTTGCGACAAAAGAGAACGCAAAATGCCAAAACTTCGCATCCAGATACCCACACAGGCAGTCCCAGGGCAATGCCCTATGGATGAACTGGTCAGGGATATTTGCCTACGCTTTTCCTCCTCTCCCTCTCCTTCCTTATCTGGTAAACAAACTCAGTCAAAACAAACTCATATTAATAGCACCAACTTGGGCAAGGCAACCCTGGTACACAACGCTGCTAGACCTATCAGTAGTACCACACATCAAACTGCCCAACAGACCGGATCTGTTAACTCAACACAACCAACAGATCAGGCACCCAGATCCAGCATCGCTGAATCTAGCAATCTGGCTCCTGAAATCCTAGAATTCGGACACTTACAACTTACACAAGAGTGTATGGAAGTCATAAAGCAAGCCAGAAGGCCATCCACCAGGCACTGCTATGCAAGTAATTGGAAGAGGTTTGTTTGCTACTGCCATATTAATCAAATCCAACCATTACACGCAACTCCAAAAGATGTAGTGGGTTACTTGCTTCACTTACAAAAATCTAACCTAGCTTTCTCTTCCATTAAAATACACCTTGCAGCAATATCTGCATACCTGCAGACTACCTATTCAACTTCCCTTTATAGGATACCAGTCATTAAAGCATTCATAGAGGGCCTTAAAAGAATTATTCCACCAAGAACACCACCTGTTCCTTCATGGAACCTAAATGTTGTCCTAACTAGACTTATGGGTCCACCTTTCGAACCCATGCACTCCTGCGAAATACAGTTCCTAACCTGGAAGGTTGCATTCCTCATCGCCATTACTTCCCTAAGAAGAGTAAGCGAGATTCAGGCGTTTACAATACAAGAACCTTTTATTCAACTACACAAGAATAAGGTCGTCCTGAGGACTAATCCTAATTTTTTACCAAAGGTTATTTCACCGTTCCATCTAAATCAAACAGTGGAACTTCCAGTGTTCTTCCCACAGCCAGATTCCGTAGCTGAGAGGGCACTACATACATTAGATGTCAAAAGAGCATTAATGTATTACATTGACAGAACTAAAAACATCAGAAAGACTAAACAACTATTTATTGCATTCCAAAAACCTCATGCAGGAAACCCAATATCAAAACAAGGTATAGCCAGATGGATAGTTAAATGCATCCAAATCTGCTACCTTAAAGCTAAACGACAGCTGCCCATTACACCAAGGGCACACTCAACCAGAAAGAAAGGTGCTACCATGGCCTTTCTAGGAAACATCCCAATGCAAGAAATATGTAAGGCAGCCACATGGTCTACGCCTCACACATTCACCAAGCACTACTGTGTAGACGTGTTATCCACACAACAAGCCACAGTAGGGCAAGCCGTATTAAGAACATTGTTTCAGACTACTTCCACTCCTACAGGCTGAGCCACCGCTTTTGGGGAGATAACTGCTTACTAGTCTATGCAAAACATGCGTATCTACAGCGACAGATGCCATCGAACTGAAAATGTCACTTACCCAGTGTACATCTGTTCGTGGCATCAGTCGCTGTAGATTCGCATGTGCCCACCCGCCTCCCCGGGAGCCTGTAGCAGTTCGGAAGTTACCTTCAACTATTTGTATATATATCATTTCAACCTTATATAGGTACATACTTAGTCACTCCATTGCATGGGCACTATTACTACAATACAACTCCTACCTCACCCTCTGCGGGGAAAAACAATCGAGGATAGAGTCGACGCCCATGCGCCTTGGACACAAAAGGAGGAGTCACTCGGTCCCGTGACTCGAAAGACTTCTTCGAAGAAAAACAACTTGTAACACTCCGGCCCAACACCAGATGGCGAGCTATTGCAAAACATGCGAATCTACAGCGACTGATGCCACGAACAGATGTACACTGGGTAAGTGACATTTTCATTCTATCAATAAAGAAGCTCAACGCCCTCTTTGGGTCCAGACGGTGCAGTCTTTCTTCCTCTTTAGAAGGATGAGGCGGAGGATAGAACGTGGACAAAGTAATTGTCTGAGCCAAATGGAAGGGTGAAACAACCTTCGGGAGGAAAGCAGCCTTGGTCCTCAACACCACCTTATCCCCATAAAAAGTTGTATAAGGGGGCTTTACCGATAAGGCCTGCAACTCACTCACTCTCCTTGCAGATGTTATAGCTACCAGGAAAACTGTTTTTATAACCAAATACCTTAAGGGGCAAGAATGCATAGGCTCAAAAGGGGACCCCATAAGGAAAGTCAGGACCAAGGACAAATCCCATTGCGGCATAACGAATGGTTTTGGAGGATATTTATTTAGAAGACCTTTCAAGAATCTGATAACAATAGGGGATTTAAATAACGATGGTTGGTCTGGAAGACAAATGAAGGCCGACAAATAACCCTTAATGGTAGCCACTGCACAACCTTTCTGCGCTAGAGACAGAGCAAAAGACAAAACGTCCGATAGATGAGCATGTAAGGGATCAATCTGCCTCTCTCCACACCACGCAACAAATTTAGACCACCTATTAGCGTAGATAGATTTAGTGGAGTGTCGCCTGGCCGCTAATATAACATCCACTACATCAGGCGGGAGAGAGAAGGAACTCAGGTTGCCCCGTTCAATCTCCAGGCATGTAGGTGCAGACTCTGGAGGTTGGGGTGTAAAACCTGCCCCTGCGACTGCGAGAGGAGGTCTGCCCTGAAAGGGAGACGGAGCGGAGGGCACATTGAGAGTTGGAGAAGGTTGGAGTACCACACCCTCCTTGGCCAATCCGGAGCTATTAAGATGACTAGCGCCCGGTCTTGGCGAATCTTCCTCAATACTCGAGGAATCAAGGGTATGGGAGGAAACGCATAAAGCAACTGGCCGCACCAGGTTATTTGAAACGCGTCCCCCAACGCTCCCTGCATCGGATACTGGAGGCTGCAGAATAACGGACAATGCGCGTTCTCCAGAGTGGCAAACAGATCTACCCGAGGAAACCCCCACCTTTGGAAGATCAAACGGGCTTGATCTGGATGGAGACGCCACTCGTGGTCTGCCGAGAACTGGCGACTGAGACCGTCCGCACGTACATTCAAGACCCCGGCCAGATGATTTGCTACCAAGTAAATCTGATGGTCCTTTGCCCAGGACCATAGTCGAAGAGCTTCTCTGCAGAGAAGGTACGACCCTACTCCTCCCTGTTTGTTTATGTACCACATCGTGGTAGTATTGTCCATCAGGACCTGTACCGACTGACCACGAAGGGAAGGGAGGAAGGCCTTGAGAGCCAGACGTACAGCCCGTAACTCTAACAGATTGATATGAAACATCTGCTCCTCTGGAGACCAAAGGCCTTTGATCTCCAGATCCCCCAGATGAGCTCCCCACCCTAGAGTGGAAGCATCCGTTATGACCATGGCCACTGGTGGTGACTGCGCGAACGGCTTTCCTTGTGAAAGATTGTTGCTCGCAATCCACCACTTCAAGTCCACAGCAGCATCTCTGGAGATCTTGACAGCACCTTCTAGATCTCCTTTGTGTTGAGACCACTGCCTTCGGAGGCACCACTGAAGAGCCCTCATGTGCCAGCGAGCATGCGTGACCAACAGAATGCAGGAGGCAAACAGACCGAGCAGACGAAGGACCTTGAGGACTGGAACTACCGCTCCATTTCGAAACATTGGAACCAATTCCTGAATATCTTGAATCCGCTGAGGCGGAGGAAAGGCTCGACTCAATGTTGTATCCAGTACTGCCCCTATGAACAGGAGGCGCTGAGAGGGCTCCAGGTGAGATTTGGGCTCGTTCACCGAAAAACCCAGGTCGAACAACAACTGAGTCGTTGACTGCAGATGATGCGACACAAGCTCCGGCGACTTTACTTTGATCAACCAGTCGTCCAAGTAAGGGAATACTGCTATCCCTTTCCTTCTGAGCTCTGCCGCAACCACCGACATCACCTTCGTGAAGACTCGAGGTGCTGAAGTAAGACCAAACGGAAGGACCGCAAACTGATAGTGCTGCGATCCCACCATAAACTGGAGATACTTCCTGTGTGACTTGAGTATCGGGATATGAAAGTAAGCATCCTGCAAGTCGACAGACACCATCCAATCTTCCTTGTTCAACGCCAAAAGCACCTGAGCTAGGGTCAGCATCTTGAACTTTTCCTGTTTGAGGAACCAATTCAAGATCCTCAGGTCCAGGATTGGTCTCAACCGACCATCCTTCTTGGGAATCAGGAAATACCTTGAGTAACAACCTCGACCCCTTTCCTGCTCTGGGACCAACTCTACCGCGCCCTTTGAAAGGAGGACTTGTACCTCCTGTTCTAGCAACAGGAGGTGTTCTTCTGAACAATAAGATGGGCGGGATGAGGGGCGGGAACTCCCGAAAAGGAAGGGCGTAGCCTTTTCCCACAATACTGAGAACCCAAGTGTCCGTTGTAATAGTCTTCCACTTGCGGAGAAAATGCTGTAATCTTCCCCCTACAGGAGAGGAGTGAGTGGGAAATGGTGGAAGCCTAAGGCTGCTTTCCCTGCTGCACCCCTCCAGAGGAAGAGGCAGAGTACTGCTGAGAGGCTCCTCTGGTGCGGGCCCTTCCTCTCCCTCTGAAAGATCTATAGGGATGGGAAGAGGTAGGTTGCTGGAATCTCCCCCGAAAGGAAGAGGAGGAAGAGCCACGCCCAAATCCCCGAAACCTCCTGAAAATCCTGGAAGAGGCAGAGGAAGAAGGAGCTTGGAGTCCTAGCGATTTGGCTGTGGCCCTGCTCTCCTTAAAACGTTCCAAGGCCGAATCTGCCTTGGCGCCAAACAGCTTGTCCCCATCAAAAGGGAGATCCAATAGGGTTGACTGCACATCTGCAGAAAACCCCGAATTACGGAGCCAGGCCTGTCTCCTTGCCACCACAGTCGTGCCCATTGCTCTGGCCACCGAGTCTGTCGTATCCAGCCCAGACTGAATAATCTGGGTCGCGGCAGCCTGGGCATCTGAAACAACATCCAAAAGACCCTGGGGAAGCTCCGTAAATGATGAGGAAATGTCATCCATAAGTGCATGAATATATCTCCCCAGGATACAAGTTGCGTTGGTGGCCTTCAACGCCAGACTGCAGGACGAAAAGATTTTCTTGGACTGCGCATCCAGTTTCTTCGAGTCCCTGTCCCCAGGCACCGTCGGGAAAGAACCAGGCGCTGATTTGGATGAACAGGAGGCCTGCACCACCAAGCTCTCCGGTGTAGGGTGCCTAGAAAGAAAGCCAGGGTCAGTTGGTGCAGCTCGATACCTCCTGGCTACGGCTCTATGAACCGCTGGGGAAGATACTGGTCTCTTCCACACCTCTAGCACCGGATCCAGCAAAGCGTCATTAAACGGCAATAGAGGCTCTGCCGCAGCTGAGGCCGGATGAAGCACCTCTGTCAGAAGGTTCTGTTTTGTCTCTGCCACCGGCAAAGGCAGGTCCAGAAAACTAGCTGCCTTCCGTACCACTGCGTGAAAGGAAGCAGCCTCCTCCGTGTATTCCCCTGGAGCCGAAAGATCCCACTCAGGGGAAGTGTCCAGCCCACTGGCTGTATCTAGACCATGCAGTCCATCACCCGAGTCCTCTAGTTCTCCTTCTTCCAGGACTCGTTGGTACTCCTGCTCCTCTAATAATCGGAGAGCACGTCTCCTCGAGTGAAGCCTCTGCTCGATACGCGGAGTCGACAAAGCCTCCGCCGAAGCTGAAGATCGGCGCCGATCTTCAGAAGCCACCGACGCCGCGTCCGGCGCCACAGGTAGCTTCGGCGCCGATGAAAGAGCACTCTGAGCGGATGGACCCACCGGAGTCACAGGACGAAATCCGGACAACGGAATGGAAATCTCCGGGACCAATCCCTCCGAAATCACCGGAGCGGCCACCGCCCCCCACGTTCCCAAAAGGGAGAAAGGGCATAAAGGGTGCCGGCCGTAGAGGCGCAGGATCACCCAATGAAAAGGCCAAAGGGCCAGCCGGAGCACCCCCTGGAGCCATCTGTTGGAAGATGGTATACATCGCATTTAGGAATGCGGTACTATCGGCTCCAGGGGTGGGAAAAGCCGGATACTGGGGTGCCTGTATCGAAGGCGACCCCGACGCCGGCCTCGACGTCTGCGACGCCGGAGACAACACCAGAGGCTGCACCACTTCAATCACCGACGCCTGTCCAGGTGAAGTCGGTGACGCCGGAGACGGCAACGGCGTCGATGGATGCGGCGTGACCGTGGGACTGACCTCCCAAGTCCTCCGGCGCCGATCCGAAGACCTGGAACGAGTCTCCTTGCTTGAATGGCGCTGTGATTCTCTACGGCGCCGGGAGTCTCGATGACGCCGATGCCTTGGCGAAGAAGACTTCTTATGATGTTTTTCTTTCTTCGACTTCGCCATAAACAACTTCGCCTCACGTTCCTTGAGGGCCTTTGGATTCATGTGCTGGCATGAATCGCAAGTCGAGACGTCGTGGTCGGAGCTTAAACACCAAAGGCAGTCGGAGTGAGGATCCGTAACTGACATCTTGCCCCCACACTCACGACAAGGCTTAAAACCCAACTTTCTCTGCAACATTATTACTGCAGCGAAGGACTACGCAGCAAAAAATACACTGTAACCACGAAAGTAACAGTTGCTCCCTCGAAGATAACCGTTTCGAATGCACGGAAAAAAGGGAACTGACGTCGGCACGTCGTCAAGGACCTCTTATTGCCTGTATGACGTCAGACGGCGTCGCGTGGGCTAGAGTGACGTCCTCGTCGACGTGCAGAGACTAGGAAGAAGATTTCCGTTGAATGCTGGCGCCATGGGAGTATTCATTAGGTGAGGAATCCACAGGTAGTTGTATCCATCAGAAGTGGTGAGGACAGGGGTTGGTGGGGGCTCTGGAGTGAATGCTGTTTATGATGCTTTCAGTCTTTTCTGTGGTGAGCGTGGACCAGCTGTGGATGATTAGGGTGGGTTCTTGGGGGCTCGGTCGATCATAGGTTTTGATGCTGGACGGGTTCTGCGGGAGGATGTCCTTAATCTTGCTGTGGAAGAAAGTGGCCAATTTGTTGCAGAGGTCTTGCAGTGGAGGGATGTTGATGGCTTCGGAGGGGGATTGGTGAATTTGTTAATTACCTTGAAGAGTTCTCGTGTTGATGCGTTCACGAAGTGCAGATTTTTTGTGTGCTTGATGCGTCGGTGGTTGGTGGCAGTGGTGGCTCTGAGGGAGGCGAGGTCTTCGCTGGTTTTGCTGTTTCTCCATTTTTTCTCCAGGCGCCTACAGGTGCGCTTGGATTCTTGGAGTTCAGTCGTGAACAAGCTGGATTTTTTGGGATGCGCTTGATCGAAGTTGATCGTAGGGGGTCTAGGGAACTGGGGCATTTGGTGATCCAGGAGTTTAGGTTACGTGCTGCGGTGGTGTTGTCGTCAGTGGGAGGCAGAGTTGATTTGGCAATGGTCGTTTTGAGTTGCTCATCGGTGATTTCGATCCATTACCTGTGGGAGGTGGGGGGCGCCTGGGGACGCAGGGGCGGCTGTTGGGTGTGGTGATGGCGAAGTGTAGGCAGTGATGGTCCGATGGTCGGTCCAGTCCGGGGTAGAGGTGTTCTTGATGGTAATCCTGTTGCTTGAGGTGAAAATGGAGTCTAGTGTGTGTCCTGAGGTGTGCATGGGTGCAGTGATCAGTTGTGTGAGGCCAAGAGTGGTGAGATTCTCGAGTAGGGAAGTGGTGTTTGGGTCGTTGTGGTCCTCGAGGTGGAACTTCAAGTCTCTGAGGAGGAGGTAGTCAGTGGACGCCGGGACGTGGGTGGCTGCGTTGTCTACAATGGCGTCAATGCATGCTGTGCATGAGCCGTGCTTTCTGTAGACCACGTGCCGCGGAGGGAGGAGTTGTGAGTGCCGTGAATCAGGAAGTAAGGGTGTTCTATTGTGGTGCAGTGTTCCTTCGTGTTGACCGTGATGCGGAGTGAGAAATTGTGGATGATGACCAGTCCTCCACCCAGACTGGAGGGCCGGTCCTTCCTTAGGATGTTGTAGCCATCTGGGATTGTGATGGCGATGTCTGGTCTGGAGATAGGGTTGGTCCAGGTCTCGGTTAGGAATGCGATGTCTGGACGGGCGAAGTTGATCAGGTCCCAAAGTTGGTTGGTGTGCTTATGGAGGGAGCGTATGTTCAGAAGGAGGCAGTTGCTGAGGTTGTGGCAGGCCTCAGTGGTTTCGGGTGTTCCGGCTGTTTGTTGTGGCTGAAATTGAGGTTGCAGTTCTGACAGGAAAAAGGTCAGTGGGTGACCGTAGGAAATGCGTGCAGCAGGCACCGAGACGTTGAGTGTTAAGGTGGTGGAGGGTCTTGGCTTTGTAATGGAGGGCGGCCAAGGTATGGCTTGTTGGAGATTCAGGGTTCCTGGAACTGGGCGCGGACCAGTCCCGGATGGGCGCAGACTGGCTTGCCAGCGTTGCGTGCAGCCACCATTAAGAAGGGGAGGGAGGCGGGAGCCGGTCATCTGGGAGGTCAGGAAAAGTGCTTTGCGGCGGGGGGCTGGGGAGTGGTGGTGTGGGAGGGTGAGGGAACAGAAGAGACAGAAAAAAAAAAGGAAAAAATTGAAAAACAAAGTAAAAGTAGAGGTAAAAGTTAGGAGTTGTAAAGCAGGGGTAGAGATTGCCAATAGGCCACCAGGGATGAAGTGCAAGTAGGAGCCTGCGGGTGTAGGTTGGCCTCAAACTGAGAGTTGGGCAGGCTCTCAGTTCGATTCCAAGTCAGAGGCAGCAGCAGGTGGAGGAGGAGCTGGGGAGGGCAACAGACGCTAACCAGGAGGTCAAAGGAGTCACCCCCTCACAGCGCTGCAGCCGCCATTAAGATGGGTAGGGAGGCGGTGATCCGGTCAGGCAGGCTCTCAGTTCGATCCCCAGGCAGAGGCAGCAGCAGGAGAAGCTGGGGAGGGCAAGAAAAGCTGACCAGAAGGTCAGCAATTTCAAAAGTAACTGTCCCCACCTCTCACCCCCCAACGGGGACACCTCAAAGCTTGAGATGCAGAGGAACTGCTTCCCTGTAATTGGCTCCTATCACAATAGTGGTCACTGTATGAATGGATTCAAATTAGATTAATTCAAAGAATTAAAAAACCCACAGAATTGGGAATAACCTTCCATGAATTAACTTAGTTCAGTATACCAACGCTTGTATTCAGGCTGAACCACGATACAGAAACAGCACTCATTGCTGCCACAGACAACATCTGCATGATCCTTGCCAGAGGAGACGCAGTAGCCCTAATTTTCCTCGACCTCTCTGCAGCATTTGACACCCCCTCCTCATCATATGCCTGCAAGAGATTGGCATCTGATGACCCGCTCTCTGCTAGATCTGCTCCTTAATGGATAGAACAAAAGCGGTCAGCCTGGCACCTTACTCCTCAGAAGTCTGCAAACTTTGCTGCAGATTGCCTCAAGGTTCATCACTCAGCCCTATCCACTTCAGTGCATACATGATCCCTTTGGCCAACATCATCTGCGCACACAACAACATCATCATCTCCTACACAGACAACATGCAACTCAGACTCTCCCTCTCAGACCCCCTCACAAGAAACAAGTTCACCGCCTGCATGACCAAAGTCACTAACTGGATGAAAGACACCTTCTGGAGGTTTTTACTCCATTCTGCATTTACATGACACCATATGTATACAGTATTTAATGCAAATACTGACTGACCCTCCTACATTTATGTCCATGTTTTCAGGACTCAAACTAGCTATTGCTGAGCCTTTCTTTTAAAACTGTTTCGAGGTGTATTAGTCTCATTTGTTTAGTGAAAGCACCACATCAGTTGTCTTCCTGTCAGATCATCTATTGCATTTACCAATAGCAGGCTGTTACTGTGTTTTGATAAAAGGTCAGTTCTTCACTCTCGGAAGCTATAGTAAAAACAAACTCTTTTTAGGCCTCCAATCATCATCAACACTATTTTAAAGGAGTCACTGAGAACTGTTACTACAGCCTTAAGGCCATTCCAAGTATGTAAAGTAAATCTGGTACTGTCAAGACTAAATGAAGTTCCTTTCAAGCATAGGCGTACAACTAATTTTTTTAAAAGGTTGAATTTATTGTCACTTTGTTTTTTGTTTTTTTGCTTATCACCCTTACATGCAAGATGCAGTGAGCTTCCGACTGATCATGCCCTGATACATGATGATTCAGGTTTCCTTATTGGTTGTAGCCTGTACATAAGATGCACCTATCTTCTCTGTTGGTCCCAGCCTGCATACAAAATTCTGGGAGTCGTAGCCATACTCTGTGTGGAAGATGCAGCTGCCATCATTGAAGAAAGCTTGCTCAGAAAGAGTGAATCCAGCATTGAGTGAAAAGTCTGTAACCTTTCTTTTCTCTTCTAGGAGGAGATGGAGTTTTGTGAGCGTCTTCTCCAACTTTGTTTCCAGAACCAGCCGGAGGACCAGAGCATGGACCGGTGAATCTGTTCCTTTCTAGACAGTTCAGCAAGAACAGCCTTAACCATACTATTGTATTGAACATAGTAGCTCAGGCTACCAAGCACACGACGGTGGCTGATGGGATGTTCTGTTGTGGATTCTATAAGCGACACCACTGAACCAATATAAAGGAGCCACTACCACCAAGTGGATTGTATTACGGACCTTTTGCAATATTTAGTGCCAATTATAGTCCTGTTCCCTTAGTAACAAACATGATGTTCTGAGAGTTAGATAATCACATTGCTGGTTTTACTCCCGAATGGTCTTGCAACCCTTCGCCTTCTTAATTCCCCTAATGGAATTACACCCCGTAAATGAGGCATTCTGTTCCTCTGAACAATTTAGGTATGACCATCCCTGAAGATAGGAATAATTGTGCATTTTTCTCATGACTTGTTATACGGTATGATGTAATGTAGAACCATGAAATACGACTAAGAACGTCCATCAGGAGAAATAAGTTGGTGCCACTTACTGCGTATTGAGCATCCCAGGCCAGTCACTTCATCTGCATATCCCAGATTTCAGTGACACTACTTCACCCAACTGGACTTGTAAAAATATGCACTCTCCCTCAAACATATTTATTTACTAATTTTTCTGAATAAGCATGGTAATACTGTCAATGTTTATTTCAGCTTCAGAAATTGCATATGTTGTCATCAATGCATGAATGCATAGTTTGTTTCCTAGGTTTAGGTACTGTCCCAGTTTTATCATTCATAATTTGCAGTAATTTAAACATTTTGCAGTGGTGTTGTGAGCCGAGATGTATATTTGTCCAAAGATGTGTTACTGAAACCCACAGCAGTGCTTCAACTCTTTATACTGCATTTTCTCTGTACTAGCGTGACTCACCTTCCAGACTTTGGTGGACAGTCAACAACTAACCTTGGCGGGTCAGGCTTTTGTTACTAGATGGGTAATGGTCTCCTTGTTTGTGTGTAGTTAATTTCTGTTTTAATTAAAGAGGAGAAGGAGTAAAAACACAGTACTGGAAATATTGACAAACTAAATTGATTGTCTGAAGATTTCACACAGTTGTGTTCTCATAAAGCCTCATACTTTATAATCCATTTGATTGTCTCTTTTTTTGTTCAGGTGATGCTTTTTAGCCTGAATAATAGTCACCTCCCATAGAAGAATAGAGATAATCAACAAGTTACCTTCTGTAATGCTTATCTGGTAGAGACTATATCAAGCTGCAGGTTCCTTACCTTAGAGTTATCCCCAGGTGTCAGGCTGGATCTGGAAAACATTTCATGAGCAGTACCACTGTGCCCCAGTAGGTGGTGTCGTTTGGCTCCGCATGGCATCATCACTGTCAACCACGCCGTAAGTGATGTGGGCGGTGCCTATATATGTACCACCCAGGTGCTCTGATGTCAGTTTCTTTTCAGAACTTTACAGGCCAGAAGCGCAGAGCCATAACTAGGGCTCTGAAAGGGAACAGCCCTTTCCCTAGAAATCTGTTTGCAGGGGGGGGGATGGGTAGGTTGGTAAGAGATATTTGGTTAGAAATAGTCTCCTATAAGGTGTTAGAGAGGGTAAGTAACTTGTTCATCTCATAGAGACTTTTTTGCAAAGGATCGAAGGGGAGCACACATAAGAAAAGTGAGGACGAGGTTATGGTCCCAGAGGGGCATAATGAAAGTGGGAAGGTGGAAACATATGTTGCAAACCTTTTAAGAACCTATCTACAATAGGGGATTTGAAAAGGTATGACTGGTCAGTCAACCACAGAAAAGCAGAAATAGCAGAAAGGTAACCCTTAGGAGTGCGGAGAGCAGACCCCTGCTTTGCAAGGGAAAGAATTAAAAGAACTTGAGAAAAGAGTGAAGAAAGGGGAATGTTCTGTCTTTCTGTGCTCCATGCCACAAACTTTCCCCAACAGCTGCCAAGATAACAGGAAGGTCAGAAGGAAGGTTGGGAGGAAGGTCAAAAGCTGTCAACTTTTGCCTCTCAAGTTCCATGAAGGCGGAGTGATGGCAGTTTTGGGAGGAGAACCCTCCCCTGATGCTGCGACAGAAGGTAGTCCTGAAGGGGCAGCCTGATCGGAGAACTGTGATAGGTATGCTTAAGAGCTCGGGATACCAGACTCTTTGTGCCCAGTCGGGTGCCACAAGACTTACTTGGGCCTACCGTTCTAGAGAACGCTGGGCAGAAGTGGTATAGGCAGAAAGGTGTACAGGAGGTCTGAGCTCCACTCGAGATTAAAAGCATCTCTGAGTGAGAGCCGCCTTGGAAACTCCAGCGTGCTGAACTGTTGACATTACACATTCTCGGTGATGGCGAACAGATCTAACCAAGGCTCTCCCCACTGATGAAAGAGAGCTTGCGCCACCTCCGGATGGGGACGCCATTTGTGATCCTCTAGGTATCTTTGAGTGAGTTTGTCTGCCCTGGGGGGTCAGAGAGCCTGCCAGATGTTGAAACATCAGGGCTATGCCCTGGCATTCCAGCCATGTTCGGAGACGCAGGGTCTCTTTACAAACGGTCCACAACACCACCTTGCCATGTTTGTTGCAGTACCACATGGCGGTGGTGTTGTCTGTGTACACCTATACTAGCCTTCCCTTGATAGAGGGTACAAAGGCTTTCAATGCCAATATGATCGCATGGAGTGCCAACAGGTTCATGTGGAGTCAGGATTCCCTCAGAGACTAGAGTCATCTGATCTTCACCTCTTTCATGGCCGCCCCATCCCAGGAGTGATGCGTCTGTCACTACTGTCAGATCTGGTTGGGGAAGGGTGAGGGGTCTACCACTGACCCAATTGTGGTTTGTTAGCCACTACTGCAAGTCATTTGCAGTACTCTCCAAGGTCTAGACCATGTCGGAGAGGCCCCCCTGATGCTGCAACCACTGGAACTTCAGGTTCCACTGCAGAGCCCACATATGCCAGTGGGCATTTGTCACCAGTAAGATGCAGGAGGCAATGAGCTCCAACAGCCTCAGAGTGAGTCTCATCTCATCGAAATCCAGGACAGAGGCTGAAACATCGGTATTACAGCCTGCATGTCCTGGACTCTCCGCTCAAGAAGATAAGTCTGAAACTGCACTGTATCCAGAACAGCTCAGATGAAAGGGAGAATCTGAGAGGGAGTCAGGTGTGATAGTGAACCCCAGCAAATGCAGAAGGTCCTTCGTAGTCTGGAGGTGGGAGAGGACAGCCTGGGACGAGCCCGCAGCCAGTGTTCAAGATATAGGGGAAGACTTGGTTAACCCCTGTGGGGTGCTGATACGGCCAAAAGGGAGCACAGTAAACTAAAAATGCTTGTATCCTACCTTAAACCACAGGTAACGTCTGTGGGTAGGTAGTATAGGGATGTGAAAATATGCATCCTGCAAGTCCAACGCTACCATACAGGGTCCAGGGTGAACAGGACCTGAGCAAGAGTGAACATTTTGAACTTCTTCTTCTTGAGGAAGAAATTGAGAGGGCACAGGTTAAGGATAAGATGAAAGCTTCCAGCTTTTTTGGGCACAAGAAAGTAGTGGGAATACCAACCACAACTTACTTTTGGTTTTGGCACCCTTGGCCAAGAGAGCTGTAACTTCCTGGTGGAAAGGGAAAGATGGTCCTCTGTCATCCTGTTGTTTGAGGGTGGCATGGGGAAGTAGAAGTCTTGAAGGGGAGGGAGTAGCCCCTGTGGACAGTCTGTAAAACCCACCTGTCCAATGTTATGGACTGACAGTGGGGCAGGTTATGGCGAATCCTGCCACCAACTAGGTGCCCATGATGGTTTAAAGGGAGACTAGGAAGGTTTGGCTGCTGCCACTGCCTAGGGGGTGGTGTACTGGCCTGACCTCTGGCTGCCCGACCCACGGGGTCTGTAGGCACAGTGTCCACAGCCATGCAGAGGCTCGGAAGCATGCGCGCTGGGGTGACTGGGTGGGTAAGGATGTGGTTGTAAGCCCCTTCCTTGGCCATGAAAGGAGTGAAAGGTGGATTGTGTTGGGCGCAGGGCCATGAAAGGGCCCAAGGATGTGGCTGTGGCCCTGCTGTCCTTAATGAGCTTCAGCGCTGAATCTGCCTTGTCTCCGGAGATGGGCATGTCCATGAGCAACGCTTGGAAATCCCCAGTTGTGCTTAACCAGGCATGGCGCCATAAGTCCACCATCAAAGTAATCGCTGTGTTTAGTGAGTTGGTGGTGTCCAGTCCACAAAGGATGGTGAACTTTTTTGCATCCCTACCGTCCACAACAGCCTGGGAGAGCACTTCCTGGGCCTCCTCTGAAACCATTGGCAGTACCTGTGCAACCGTATCCCATAGAGCATGGATGTAGCGGCCCAAAAGGCACTCAGTGTTTACGGACTGCTAGGTCAGTATGGTAGAAGAAAACATATTTTTTTCCCCAAAGTTTCCAGCCTCTTGGATTCCTGATCCAGTGGTGCAGTTGGGAATGCACCAGGATTTACATGGGAAGTGGAGGCGTGGACCACAAATCTGTCTGGATTGGGGTATTGTGGGAGGGAATATGAGCCCCTGGTGCGGAGCGATGGGCAATAGTCCTGTTCACAGGAGCCTCTGTTAGGCTTGGACCAAGTCCCAGGCAGGACATCAGTAAGTGCCTCATTAAAATGGAGTAGCTGTTCTCCAGATGTGCGCTGGCTGGTGAAAAAAGAAAAGAACTGAAATCTGCGGCCTGGGTGGCGCCTATCTAGATCCAGCACGAACAATGCCATACATAGCCGAACGATGCCACTGACCTGCTCACGAAAACATTTCCGGATCCAGTCTGACGTCTGGGGATCATTCTGAGGTAAGGAATCTGTGGCTAGAAGTCTATCAGATTAAGCATTACTGGTAGTGTGTAAGTTCTTGTACTGCACTATGGACCAACTTGTTTATTTTAAGGCTCTTGTGTAAATTATGTGTAGGCTTGTATGACATACCAGGGTCATGGAAAAAGCAATTTAAGCTCTGTTTATCTACACAACGACAAACTTTTTTTCTACCTCACACCATTGGCTGTGTCCTTGCAAGTCCTCAAAAAATGGATGCCTGCTACAGCAGTGAGAATGCTTGCTCTCGCTCTCTCTTTCTCTCTCTCGCCCACCCATGTTACTTTCTCATGTGGGACAGATTCAGCACTGATAGCGGCATTTGAGGCAGGGCCATGCTCCCTTTGTCTTGAATCACTAACAGGAACTCTGATGGAGACATAGACTTACATATTCGTGGCTTTTCTTCCCTTTTCTCTCCCCATCTCCATTGGGAACAATCACTTGCCTGATTTGTCACAGTACATCCTCCCCCATTGGATCTTTCAAACTTTCATAGATTCACATGCTTGAATTATTCTGTCATCATGCTAGGAATCCTCCCCAGTGAATGTTAAACAGCAATAGTAAGAAACACTAATTTCTCATTACACTTTTTGTAGCCTATCCACCTAACTGGGTGGCCCAGACTAAAGCTACTGAAGGCTGCAAGTACAGCAGCCTTACTGGGCCAATGTGACATACCTGTCTGAAACTAAGTACAACTTGCAGAAGGTCATATCAGACATGAGGAGGACTTTCAGGAAGTCATGAATGACTGTATTTTGGTATTCAAAGATCATTTATGTGAGAGCTAATTCTTCCGATTAGCAGCATATGGACACTGCCATAGTTTTGCAGTAAGATGAATCTCGTGGTTGAGCTTCAAGCAGGGTGAGCAACAGACAATACTAAATTAATATTTCTTTTGTGCATCTCTCTCAGTAGTCATTCAGAAGGGAACAGTTACCAATGAAGTTTTAAGGTAAGAAAATAAATATAACTGTTAGCCACAGGAAAAGCAGTATTGCCAGCAAAAGGTTCCATTGAAAGTTCAGCAACACATGCCACAACAAAAGCAATCCCTCTCACAAGAATTGCCAGCTTGTGGGAGGGTGGTCAGCATACCTCTGTAGCAGCAGAACAACTTTTGGCTGAAGGAACACTGATGCTGCTGCCTTACCTTCTCTTGCTAGCTGCTTGTTTGTGGGAGGATGTGGGGGGGGGGGGGGGGAGGGGAAGGGGGGGGGTCTGTTCAGTTTATTTTCAGATGGCAGCAGGAAAACCTCTGGGTGGAGGTACACTGATTCACCAATATTACCCTCTCCTGTTAGTTCTTCTGGCGGGTAGTCCTATAACACTGGCTACCTGCTGAGAGAGAGAAAGAGAGTGCCAGGAGGAGAGGATGTCCAGGAGGAGAAGTGCATTGTGTTTACACTTTAAAAGCACAAGTACCAGTGCAACAGCTGGAAGCTGCTGTGGATCCACGAGCTGGTGCTGCTACTGTGACCACAGAAGAAAGATGCAGCGTCGCAGTTGAAGTACAGAGTGATTGGCCTGGGATAATGCAACTGCCAAAGATACATAACAGCTGACAACTAAACCGAAAGGCTGCACTGCCTTAGCTGATGATTAAACTAAGAAAACACAATTGTCTTACCTGCTATCTTTCTGCACTCAGTAAAGATGGACTCAACTACTGAATACGTCACATGTCTACGCAAGACCTGCCATGCTAATTTCACCCAATAGTTCCTGTTCTGAAAGCTGTGATTGAGTTCCCCACAAGGAGGAGCTGCAGCTGCAAAGTGCTTGGATGTTGGCTGCTCCCACCATACCCTACACTATCACTACAACATTGAGCAGGTAAACGTGTGGCGTAGGCTGTGAATGAAACAATGGACAATGTGGAATCTGGCACAAGAGTTTGAGACTTGTGGCCGAGTTAATACTAATAACTATCAGAGTTGCACATCTAACTAGTGGGAGTTAAAGTGAAGTAATCTTCACCTGTACCAGATTCACGCCTTTGTCCCCAGTATACCAAGCACTACAGCCGTTGGAATCGCCAGAGCTGGGAGAGAGTATCTGAAGAGAGGTTCCAGCTCTTACTATTATGTTATGATTGTTTGTAGATTGCACATTTCACCTGGAAAGGTATCCAGAAGCTAGGACGGGAGAGGACTGAGCTGGCCGGGTCTGGGGTCTAGGTAAAAAGTAATGTCTTCAGTTTCTTGCAGAATTCAAGGACTGAGGGTGTGGCTATGATGTGCAGGTTTAGATCATTCCAGGCTTTGGGTGTGAAGTACGAGAATGGATGGCCTATGCAGATGCGGGGAATGTGAGCAAAAAGGTGACACTGCTGTTGAGGTCTAGGGCCTAGGTTGTGCAGGGCTTTGTACATGTGTGAGGACATTAAAGAGAGCACATTTGTGGACGAAAAGCCAGTCGAGCTCTTTGAGGTGCAGGGTCATGTGTGTGTAGGGGGAGCCTAAATGTGTCTAGCCACTACATTTTCTATGACCTAGTGTCTCCTGGGCAGATGGGTGTGTTAGTGGCATAAAATGCCTTGCCATAGTCCAGTTTGCTAGTGATAACAGCCTGTTTGATGGTTTGGCATGTATTGACTGAGAGCCATTTGAAGATTTTTCTGAGGACCTTTAGGGTGTAGAAGCAGGATGAGGGAATCACATTGATTTGGCAGCAGATCAAGAACTGGTTGTCCACCACTATGCTGAGGTTTTTGTCTTGATTTCCAGGGCAGGGTGTTGGTCCAAGGTTTGCAGCCCACTTGGTGGAGTTTCATAGGGAAGTGTTCCACTTCTGCTTTGTCTGTGTTGAGTTTCAGACAGTTGGCCTTCATCCAGCTGTCAGCTTTGGACATGCAAAAGTTGAACTTGGTCCAGGTGTTGGATGTTTTGTCGGAAAGGGAAAAGATGAGCAGGGTGCTGTCAGCAAAGGAGATGTTGATTCCATGATATTGGCGACTGGTACCATGTAGGTGTTGAACACCGTGAGGCTGAGGTAATCCTTGGAGTACTCCGCAGTTGAGTTTGGCTGTGGCTAAGGTATAAGAGGATAGGTTGACCGACTGGGTGTGTCAAGGTAGGAAGGGGCAGATATATCGTAGAGCGGGCCCCCGTATGCCAGCCTTGTGGAGGTATTTATTGAGGGGGTTGGGAGATGATATTGAAGGCAGGTAGATATGTTGAGTAGGGTGAGAGTTGCAATGTCTCCTTTGTCAAGGATTAGTTGGATGTTTTCAGTGGTGGCAATGAGGGGCAGTCTTGGTGCTGTGGTTGAGCCCGATTCTGGATTGGCTGGGATCGAGGAGATTGTTGTT
This sequence comes from Pleurodeles waltl, assembly GCF_031143425.1. NCBI lineage: Eukaryota > Metazoa > Chordata > Amphibia > Caudata > Salamandridae > Pleurodeles > Pleurodeles waltl. Next base: position 1,349,532,130 of record NC_090446.1, on the reverse strand, counting down.
GTTCAGGTGGTCAGGCAGTCATTTGTTGTTGACGTTCTCCATGACTTTGGCAGGATGGGACACTGAGTAGAGCTATGGGTTTCTTCAGAAGGGGTTGTATGGTAGCGTGTTTCCAGGCATCCAGGGAGGTGGCTGTGTTCATAGAGTTTTTGAGTATCGAGGTAAAGGCTGTGCTTTTAGGGTCCAGTCCTGAACAGCATTACAACCCAGTATTTTCAAGTCCAAATGAACTGTGCAATATTTAGTCCTGCTGTGTAAATAAAGTTCTTTCTTATTAAATAAAAGCTGAACACTGGGCTGGACACTGTTATTTTAGTGGTTGGTTGACTGTTGTGTTCTGAACTCTTTCCCTCTCGCCACCAACACTACCTTTTTGAGAAGCCTGTGACTGCTTGCCCTCACCCAGTTTGCTGAGCCATATAAGGACGAACCCCAGGATACTAGTGGCAAATGACCTCAACCACTAAGGTCGGGCCCAATGGCCTCTGTCTGCTCTGTGGCCCTCAAAAAGTCTGATATCTTTCATGGTGGCAAAGAATTACCAAAGACAGATAAGTTATGAATATTGTGCAAAATAGATAAACCTCGAGATTCATGCTGTCTTCTTGAGCCAGCTCATACTAGGTTGTAGATCTCACAACATCAGTGCTAGCTAATAAATTAACATACTTTTTTGAAAATGAGTGATGAAAACAGCCCTCACTTTTCAAAAAGTCAAGGGAATTTTTTTGTTTCACTTAGTGTTTTGAAAAGAAAGAAACAGAACACGAATTCTGACTCAGTCGCAAACTAAAAACGTAACCCAAAATTTTTGACTAAGTGTGTGCTGGGATCCTGTTATCCAGGCCCCAGCACCAGCGTTCTTTCCCTAAAACAATTTGCACATCCCTGGCACACAGATAAATCCCATGTAAAAGGTACCAGTGGTACCAAGGGCCCTGTGGCCAGGGAGGGTCCCTAAGGGCTGCAGTATGTGTTGTGTCACCCTAAGGGACCCCTCACCAAACACATGCACATTGCCATTACAGATTGTGTGTGCGTGTTGCTGGGGAGTAAAAGGTAAAGTCGGTAAAGTCGACATGGCATCCCTCTCAGGGTGCCATGCCCACAAAACACTGCCTGTGGCATAGGTAAGTCACCCAACTAACAGGCGTTACAGCCCTAAGGCTGGGTGCACCATACCACAGGTGAGGGCATAGCTGCATGAGCAATATGCCTGTACAGTGTTTATGTCCATTCTTAGACAGTGTAAGTGCAGTGAGGCCATATTAAGTACCTGGGCTGGGAGTTTGTCATTACGAACTCCACAGTTCCATGAGGGCTTCACTGAAGGCTGAGAAGTTTGGTATCAAACTTCTCAGCACAGTAAACCCACACCGATGCCAGTGCTGGATTTTGTAAAAAAAAAAAAAAAAAAAACACAGAGGGCATCTTAGAGATGCCCCCTGTATTTTACCTAAACCTCTAGTGAAGGGCTGACTGGTCTACCAGCCTGTCACTAGCAGACAAGTTTCTGACCCCATGGGGTGAGAGCCTTTGTGCTCTTTGGGGACAGGAACAAAGCCTTCTGTGGGTGGAGGTGCTTCACACCTCCCCCTGCAGGAACTGTAACACTTGGCGGTGAACCTCAAAGGCTTAGGCCTCCTGTTACAAGGTCCCAGGGCACTCCAGCTAGTGGAGATGCCTGCCCCCCGGACCAAGCCCCACTATTGGCGGCAGGTTCGGTGGGAAAATTAGAACCCCACAAAAAGCTGATCGCCCACCCAGTAGTCATTGGTACAATCAGTGTAAAAGCTTAAAACCCTTTTGAGGGATGAGGATGGGTGAAGAATGCTGGCAGTACCACGGATTGCCCAACATAGAAGGGTGTGATTACTTTAGGCAGAAGACTGCCAGAGGCCAAGATTGTTGGGGAAAAAGGTGGTGCTTGGTGTTTACGCCAACAGAACCTGAAGTTCAGCTTGCGTGATGAGCTGAAGTGATCGGAATGAAAAAGGCAGTCTTTAGAGTCAGTGTTTGACCTGGCCCTTTCTGCAGGGTCATCCCCAAACTTGTTGCCTTCCTCCTCTTTTTGCTAAATTAATTTTCCTGGCTTTAGAACTCTTTACTACTACTAACCAGTGTTAACACGCATGTGCTCTCTGCTTAAAACATGGTAGCACTGGCTTATCCACAATTGGGATTTTAATTTACTTCCAAGTCCCAAGTAAAGTGCACTACATGTGCCCACGGCCTGTAAATTAAAAGCTCCCGGGGGGCCTGTAGCACTGATTGTGTCACGCCACTCAGTAGCCCTTTAAACATGACTCAGTGCAAGGGCTTATTGATCCTGACCAATCTGGATTTATATCCGAGAGTGGTTGTAGCAACGACTCCAAGCATCTCTGCCATCTCCTAGACAGAAGCACAACGTGCACGCTTGCCTACACTGCTCCAGTCGATGCGGAGAAGGCCTTCGACCGAGTACAATGACCAGACCCACATTTAGTGCTTGCCAAATTTGGGCTGGGGACACGATTTAGACGCTGGATTGGGTGTAGCTATGCGAACCCTCAGGCAAAGGTCAGGGTTAATGGTCTGATGTCCCACTGTTGTGGGATAGCCACTGTCCCTGCTTTTCTTTGCTCTATATATGGAACCATTTGCTGAACGAGTGCGGCAGCACCCTCGTATAAAGCCTGTACCAATGGGGAGAAGGGATAACAAGTTGGCCTTGCATGCCGAAGACGTAATGATCGTGTTGACACACCCATTTGCCTCTTTACCACCTCTCATGTGTGAGATGGAAGAATTTGGGCAGACATCTGGTTTCAAAATCAATTTCCAGAAAACACAGACCCTCAATCTAACAATTCCCAAAATTGATCAGTCAGCACTGGAGTGTCTTTTCCCCTTTGAATGGGCCACTCAGGGAGTTGGGTACCTGGAATTACAAATCTATTCCACACCGGGGCATACTGCCCATGAAAACTATGCTGCGCTTCTCTCTAATACTAGATCTGAATTGTCCTCCTGGGGAAATACACTGTCATGACTAAGGTGGTTAGCTGCAGTTAAGATGACTTTAATTCCCATGGTTCTATACATCGGGCAGACTCAGCCCTTACAACCACCCACACACATACTACACAAACAACGTCTTGTTAGATTACTTCATCTGGGCGGGGAAGAAGGTGTGAATTGAGAAGAAACAGGCCTACCTACGTCAATGCAGAGGGTAGGGTGTACCTCATCTGGTGAGATACTATCAGGCGGCTCAGCTTCGACACCTGGTGGAATCGGCTAGAACTAGTACTGAAAAGCATTGGTGCTTCATAGACCAGGCTGTCATTGGGGTACATACCTGGAAGATCCAGTGGCTCCTTAAAATACATCGTCCAACAGGAGTGTATGTATCTTCGGTTACTGGGACGACGGTGGGGTTGTCGGATAGAGTGTAGGAACAATGACGCCTCTCTTCCTCTATTTCTCCTTGACACCACCTCTCTTCCTGTATTTTTCCTTGACCTGGCTTACAGCTAACCCGATTTCCCTCCGGCATCCTGGAGGTCTGCCTTTCTGTGCTGGCAGGAGGCCAATTGTACCAGGATGGGAGACATCTTTAACTTGGAGGGAATCGTGGACTTCGCTCAACTCCAGGCTGCTTATGGCCTTCCTTCCATTGCATACTGGCAATACCTCACCATTGGGTCATGCAACCCCATATCCACCCTCACGCCAGCTGGCCCCTTACGCTCTTTGAAAAATGGATCCTTACACTTCAATCCCATAGATGTATTTTATTGGACATTTACACATTCCTCCCTATGCCTGTTACCCCCGACAAAATACCAGCACACCGGAGATGGGAACAGGAGTGCCTACTCATATGGGGATGACCGTGCAGAAAGGGCCAGGTCAAACACTGACTCTAAAGACTGTCTTTTTCATTGTGATTACTTCAGCTAAGTTGAACTTCAGGTTCTGTTGGCGCAAGCACCATACACCACCTTTTTCCCCCAACAATCTTGTCCTCTGGCAGTCTCCTTGCCTAAAGTAATCACTCCCTTCTTTGTTGAGCAATCTGTGGTCCTGCCAGCATTCTTCACCCATCCTCATCCCTCAAAAGGGTTTTAAGCTTCTACACTGATTGTACCAATGACTACTGGGTGGGCGATCAGCTTTTTGTGGGGTTCTCTGGGTGAAGAAAGGGAAGGTGATGTCAAACACTAACCTGTTGAGCAGGATAGTCCCCTGCATTAAATGTTGCTACGCACTGGCCACAAAGCAGGTCTGAGAGCCTATTCCATCAGGACCAAGGCTGCTATCAATGTGGTAGCATGTGGGGAGCCTGTCCTTAATATCTGCCATGTGGTAACATTGGCACACACTCACAAACTACTACTGCCTTGACACTCAGGCCCGCCAGGAAGGACATTTCGCCCACGTTTGGCAGGTATGCTTTGGCATCTATTCTAAGATGAGGAATTTGTGGTTAGAAATATCACAAGAAAAAGGTGCCCACAAACAGCCAAAAAATGGCCCCACGCTGACTTGTCAGAACAGCCATCTGGCACTACTAGATTACTCTATTGACCAGTCCGACCTTGCACATAAGCCCATATCAAGCTTGACTGCAATTTATATTCTCAGTCTTGAAATTTCATTTTTATAGCCATAAACCTAAAAGTCTCATAGTAGAAGGTATGTTGGATAAAGGGCAAGGTCTGGCTAAATCTTTCACATATAATATGAGGCCACTCAGTGGCTGTCTGTGGTATATACTTGAGATGTGCGTGTGTGTGTGCAGTCTCCACACTAGTCTAAACAATACTGGATATTTCCTAAAGTTATGACAGAAATCACATCTGGTAAGTGACAGCACGCCTTTAAAATGTCTGAAACTGCATGTCCTGTGTCTCCTGAGGGCCATTTCTGCTGTCTGGTCTGTGTATCCAAAACCTGCTGTCCCAAAGCTCAAGCCTTTAATGTCTGTAACATAATTGATAGCTCAGTGGTTTGAAGCTTTAACCTTTGCTACTCAGGTAACTGCAGGAATTGCTCTGCTGCCTGAGGATTCAGGATGTAAGATCTATATAACCCAATAAATAACGTCTGTCTGGAGCCAGAGGTGGTAAGATATAATTAACATTACCGGTTATACCCCAGTTGGAAGCTTGAGCCTTATTATATGTGTAAGATGAGAGATACATGTGCTGTGAAAAGCCTGTAACATCTGAGTAACCATAATGCATAGCTCTTCTGTTTGAAGCTTGGATCCTTAAGATATTTTAATTATTGGTTTCTGAACTTATGCACCCCCTAATTTCTCTGTTCGGCAGTGCAGTGTTTCTGTGCACTGCAGCCAAATCTATGTGCACCAAGAAACTGACCGTTCATGCAACTCTTACCTGGGATTCCAGTTTAGACCAAACAGGCACAAGTCCACGTTTCTTTATTAGCATTTGTTACACTAAATAGGTTTATAAACCTGCATTGTGTATTACTCCTTCTGTAATGCAGCTTTTCCCTGGCATATATACTGTACAAGTGGTACAGCTGGGCGAGCTAGGAAATTCAGAGGGAGGGCTGAGCCAGATCAGATCATTTAGAAGATCCCACATGAAATGATACAGTAAGTGGCATGCAAAACATATGACAGACTCTAATTAAAAATATGCTAATTCTATAACAATTGCTTTTCTATTGATTTGTAGTACAATAGATGATAGCATTGCAAAATGAGGATGACAGACTTTACTACCATATGAAAAGGACCGCAGATTGCCACAACTCTAAAATGTGGCACCCAGCTGTACATTACACAGAGGACGCAGCATCAGATTGTAACCCCAAGAGCCATTCTTCAGACTGAAACATCACTGTAGAAACTTGAAATGCTAAAATCACACCTGGTTCCTGATACCACATCATAATAATAGAGTATGTGGTGTACAACAAATGTGCTTTCCCATCGTTAGAATGTAGGAGGAGTGTTGTCACCTGTCTTCCTTGTCCTGCATGCGTGTGTGGAGGAGTTGAGATGCGCACACATTTTTAATGGTAGCCCTTTGAGAAGACAGCATGTGGGTTCCATTCCATAAAGTGCCAGTTCAGAATAAGTCCTTGCAGTATTGCACATATGCAGCAGTGCTTCAAGTGGACTGAAATTGGAGAGGGATCTCTTAAAGGGGCATGGCCAAAGCAGTGTAACCAAGCATCCTTTTCAAGAGGCATGGCTGAAAACATGTGAACCAGAATCCTATGCTTAATACTGCCATGAAGCAGCATTTGGTATAATATAATTAGGCATAAAAGAACAATAGGCCTACACCTAAAACAAGACAGATCTATCGGCTTTGCAAATGCTGTTTCGCTCTATCAAATAAATGAGTAGCAAATATTTTGTTGTGATAATGTGACCTGAAAATATCTGCCTTTCACACCATTTTTGTCTGCCTTCATTCAATCTGTTAGACACATACTTTTTCTCACCACATCTTTCAGTCATTCAGTCTGTGAAACACACACTTTTTTGTCACCACATCTTTCATACATCCTCCATACTCCTAGCTCACGTCATCTCTCTCTTCAACAGCACCTTCTTTCACTCTCTCCTCCACATACTTCATTTACTTTCATCTACTTAAGCATCTCCCCATCCACTCACATGCTTCAAGCACTGCATTTTGTTTCTCTTTGCCATTGTCTTATTTTGAAAGTTGTGTAACTCCTCCACACAATACCCACAGTTACAATTTTCGCTCTCTCTGGTCTGTAGAGAGGTAAACAAAATGAAGGCTCATGTAATCGAAACACCTTTAAGACCCACTAGGACCCACTGACAGGTACTGTGAGAAATAGGATCTACATTCTGTCTTAACTCCAGGAGCTCTCAGTCACATCCCATCATAATCACACATCCACATTTTCTGCTCAATAAGACACCTGGATAGACTCAGTTCACAACATGCACTGTACAAGAGTCATATACTGCATGAAAACAGGGGAAATGGCCCCTTTGACTGCTCTTGGCATAATAAAATGCAGCAATTTACATGTTTCAGTGGGGCCCAGTGCCACTGCACCTGCTGCATCATTGGTAGCTACACCCCTGGTAACAGCATCAGCTCATGCACAATACATGAAAACAGCAGCTGGTGCCGGTTAAAGAAAATAGTACAGTTAGTGCTGTGCCGATGCATAGCTTCCAATGGTGCAGCGCGTGCAGTTACACTGAGAGGCCCACTGGATGCTAAATATTTCTCTAATTCACAGTTCAAACAGTGACTAAGAGGCCCATTTTCTTCCTTGCACTAGGATGTATGCCTCACTGGTTATGCCACTGATGATGTGTATCAAATTAAAAATACCTTGTTCATTGCAAGATAATGGTAGCGACAAAATTAACGATAATGCTGCAAATGTGGGTTATTTAACTTCTACCTTTCACTACAAGCTGGGACAATCGGGTTAGCATAGTGGAAGGAGACCGCACACTGGAGACCATGGACGCAAATGACTCCGCTTTCAATCTCCACCGCTGGATCAATGTAAGGAAATGCCTCCTTGGCATGGTTGCCCCCTGACTTTTTGCCTTTGCTGATGCTATGTTTACAATTGAAAGTGTGCTGAGGCCTGCTAACCAGGCCCCAGCACCAGTGTTCTTTCCCTAACCTGTACTTTTGTATCCACAATTGGCAGACCCTGGCATCCAGATAAGTCCCTTGTAACTGGTACTTCTAGTACCAAGGGCCCTGATGCCAAGGAAGGTCTCTAAGGGCTGCAGCATGTCTTATGCCACCCTGGAGACCTCTCACTCAGCACAGACACACTGCTTGCCAGCTTGTGTGTGCTAGTGAGGACAAAACGAGTAAGTCGACATGGCACTCCCCTCAGGGTGCCATGCCAGCCTCTCACTGCCTATGCAGTATAGGTAAGACACCCCTCTAGCAGGCCTTACAGCCCTAAGGCAGGGTGCACTATACCATAGGTGAGGGTACCAGTGCATGAGCATGGTACCCCTACAGTGTCTAAACAAAACCTTAGACATTGTAAGTGCAGGGTAGCCATAAGAGTATATGGTCTGGGAGTTTGTCAAACACGAACTCCACAGCACCATAATGGCTACACTGAAAACTGGGAAGTTTGGTATCAAACTTCTCAGCACAATAAATGCACACTGATGCCAGTGTACATTTTATTGCAAAATACACCCCAGAGGGCACCTTAGAGGTGCCCCCTGAAACTTAACCGACTATCTGTGTAGGCTGACTAGTTCCAGCAGCCTGCCACACTAGAGACATGTTGCTGGCCCCATGGGGAGAGTGCCTTTGTCACTCTGAGGCCAGTAACAAAGCCTGCACTGGGTGGAGATGCTAACACCTCCCCCAGGCAGGAGCTGTAACACCTGGCGGTGAGCCTCAAAGGCTCACCCCTTTGTCACCGCACCGCAGGACACTCCAGCTAGTGGAGTTGCCCGCCCCCTCCGGCCCGGCCCCCACTTTTGGCGGCAAGGCCGGAGAAAATAATGAGAATAACAAGGAGGAGTCACTGGCCAGTCAGGACAGCCCCTAAGGTGTCCTGAGCTGAGGTGACTCTAACTTTTAGAAATCCTCCATCTTGCAGATGGAGGATTCCCCCAATAGGGTTAGGATTGTGACCCCCTCCCCTTGGGAGGAGGCACAAAGAGGGTGTACCCACCCTCAGGGCTAGTAGCCATTGGCTACTAACCCCCCAGACCTAAACACGCCCTTAAATTTAGTATTTAAGGGCTACCCTGAACCCTAGAAAATTAGATTCCTGCGACAACAAGAAGAAGGACTGCCCAGCTGAAAACCCCTGCAGAGGAAGACCAGAAGACGACAACTGCCTTGGCTCCAGAAACTCACCGGCCTGTCTCCTGCCTTCCAAAGAACTCTGCTCCAGCGACGCCTTCCAAAGGGACCAGCGACCTCTGAATCCCCTGAGGACTGCCCTGCTTCGACGACGACCAGAAACTCCCGAGGACAGCGGACCTGCTCCAAAAAGACTGCAACTTTGTTTCAAGGAGCAGCTTTAAAGACCCTGCAATCTCCCCGCAAGAAGCGTGAGACTTGCAACACTGCACCCGGTGACCCCGACTCGGCTGGTGGAGAACCAACACCTCAGGGAGGACCCCCGGACTACACTACGACTGTGAGTACCAAAACCTGTCCCCCCTGAGCCCCCACAGCGCCGCCTGCAGAGGGAATCCCGAGGCTTCCCCTGACCGTGACTCTCTGAAACCTAAGTCCCGACGCCTGGAAAAGACCCTGCACCCGCAGCCCCCAGGACCTGACGGACCGGACTTTCACTGGAGAAGTGACCCCCAGGAGTCCCTCTCCCTTGCCCAAGTGGAGGTTTCCCCGAGGAAGCCCCCCCTTGCCTGCCTGCAGCGCTGAAGAGATCCGTTGATCTCTCATAGACTAACATTGCGAACCCGACGCTTGTTTCTACACTGCACCCGGCCGCCCCCGCGCTGCTGAGGGTGAAATTTCTGTGTGGGCTTGTGTCCCCCCCGGTGCCCTACAAAACCCCCCTGGTCTGCCCTCCGAAGACGCGGGTACTTACCTGCAAGCAGACCGGAACCGGGGCACCCCCTTCTCTCCATTCTAGCCTATGCGTTTTGGGCACCACTTTGAACTCTGCACCTGACCGGCCCTGAGCTGCTGGTGTGGTGACTTTGGGGTTGCTCTGAACCCCCAACGGTGGGCTACCTTGGACCAAGAACTGAACCCTGTAAGTGTCTTACTTACCTGGTAAAACTAACAAAAACTTACCTCCCCCAGGAACTGTGAAAATTGCACTAAGTGTCCACTTTTGAAATAGCTATTTGTGAATAACTTGAAAAGTATACATGCAATTGAAATGATTCAAAGTTCCTAATGTACTTACCTGCAATACCTTTCAAACAAGATATTACATGTTAAATTTGAACCTGTGGTTCTTAAAATAAACTAAGAAAAGATATTTTTCTATAACAAAACCTATTGGCTGGATTTGTCTCTGAGTGTGTGTACCTCATTTATTGTCTATGTGGATGTACAACAAATGCTTAACACTACTCCTTGGATAAGCCTACTGCTCGACCACACTACCACAAAATAGAGCATTAGTATTATCTCTTTTTACCACTATTTTACCTCTAAGGGGAACCCTTGGACTCTGTGCATGCTATTCCTTACTTTGAAATAGCACATACAGAGCCAACTTCCTACATTGGTGGATCAGCGGTGGGGTACAAGACTTTGCATTTGCTGGACTACTCAGCCAATACCTGATCACACGACAAATTCCAAAATTGTCATTAGAAATTGATTTTTGCAATTTGAAAAGTTTTCTAAATTCTTAAAAGACCTGCTAGGGCCTTGTGTTAGATCCTGTTTAGCATTTCTTTTAGAGTTTAAAAGTTTGTAAAAGTTTGAATTAGATTCTAGAACCAGTTGTAGATTCTTAAAAAGTATTCCAACTTTTAGAAGCAAAATGTCTAGCACAGATGTGACTGTGGTGGAACTCGACACCACACCTTACCTCCATCTTAAGATGAGGGAGCTAAGGTCACTCTGTAAAATAAAGAAAATAACAATGGGCCCCAAACCTACCAAAATACAGCTCCAGGAGCTTCTGGCAGAGTTTGAAAAGGCCAACCCCTCTGAGGGTGGCAACTCAGAGGAAGAGGATAGTGACTTGGAGGAAAATTCCCCCCTACCAGTCCTATCTAGGGAGAACAGGGTCTCTCAAACCCTGACTCCAAAAATAATAGTCAGAGATGCTGGTTCCCTCACAGGAGAGACCAACACCTCTGAAATCACTGAGGATAACTCCAGTGAAGAGGACATCCAGTTAGCCAGGATGGCCAAAAGATTGGCTTTGGAAAGACAGATCCTAGCCATAGAGAGGGAAAGACAAGAGATGGGCCTAGGACCCATCAATGGTGGCAGCAACATAAATAGGGTCAGAGATTCTCCTGACATGTTGAAAATCCCTAAAGGGATTGTAACTAAATATGAAGATGGTGATGACATCACCAAATGGTTCACAGCTTTTGAGAGGGCTTGTGTAACCAGAAAAGTGAACAGATCTCACTGGGGTGCTCTCCTTTGGGAAATGTTCACAGGAAAGTGTAGGGATAGACTCCTCACACTCTCTGGACAAGATGCAGAATCTTATGACCTCATGAAGGGTACCCTGATTGAGGGCTTTGGATTCTCCACTGAGGAGTATAGGATTAGATTCAGGGGGGCTCAAAAATCCTCGAGCCAGACCTGGGTTGACTTTGTAGACTACTCAGTAAAAACACTAGATGGTTGGATTCAAGGCAGTGGTGTAAGTAATTATGATGGGCTGTACAATTTATTTGTGAAAGAACACCTGTTAAGTAATTGTTTCAATGATAAACTGCATCAGCATCTGGTAGACCTAGGACCAATTTCTCCCCAAGAATTGGGAAAGAAGGCGGACCATTGGGTCAAGACTAGGGTGTCCAAAACTTCCACAGGGGGTGACCAAAAGAAAGGGGTCACAAAACCTCCCCAGGGGAAAGGTGGTGAGACAACCAAAAATAAAAATAGTCAAGAGTCTTCTAAAGGCCCCCAAAAACCTGCACAGGAGGGTGGGCCCAGAGCCTCTTCACAAAACAATCCTGGGTACAAGGGTAAAAACTTTGATCCCAAAAAGGCCTGGTGTCGAAACTGTAGTCAGTCTGGACACCAAACTGGAGACAAGGCCTGTCCCAAGAAAAGTTCCACTCCAAACTCCAATCCAGGTAACACTGGAATGGCTAGTCTCCAAGTGGGATCAACAGTGTGCCCAGAGCAAATCAGGGTCCACACTGAAGCTACTCTAGTCTCTGAGGGTGGGGTGGATTTAGCCACACTAGCTGCCTGGCCCCCTAACATGCAAAAATACAGGCAGCAGCTCTTTATTAATGGGACAAGTGTAGAGGGCCTGAGGGATACAGGTGCCAGTGTCACCATGGTGACAGAGAAACTGGTTTCCCCTGGCCAATACCTGACTGGAAAAACTTATACAGTCACCAATGCTGACAATCAAACTAAAGCACATCCCATGGCAATGGTAACTTTAGAATGGGGAGGGGTCAATGGCCTGAAACAGGTGGTGGTCTCCTCAAACATCCCAGTAGACTGTCTGCTTGGAAATGACCTGGAGTCCTCAGCATGGGCTGAGGTAGAACTAAAAACCCATGCAGCCATGCTGGGTATCCCTGAACTGGTGTGTGTAAAAACAAGAGCACAATGCAAGGCACAGGGTGAAAAAGTAGAGCTGGAGTCTGGAAAAATGGCCCAGCCTACCAAGAGAAAAGGAAAGTCAGTTGGGAAACCAACTGCAACACAGTCAGAAAAAGGGAACCTCTCTTCTCAGGAAGAAGTTCTGCCCTCTGAGGGAACTGAGCCTTTGGAGCTTGAACCTTATCAGGTTGAGCTCTTGGGCCCAAGGGGACCCTCAAGGGAGGAGCTGTGTAAGGGACAAGAAACCTGTCCCTCTCTTGAAGGCCTTAGGCAGCAAGCTGCTGAAGAGTCCAAGGGCAAGAAAAATGGAACACATAGGGTCTATTGGGAAGATGGACTCCTGTACACTGAGGCCAGAGACCCCAAACCTGGTGCCACTAGGAGAGTGGTAGTGCCTCAGTCGTTCAGAGAGTTTATTCTGACCTTAGCCCATGATATTCCCCTGGCTGGGCATTTGGGACAAACCAAGACGTGGGAGAGGTTAGTCAACCACTTCTACTGGCCCAATATGTCCCAGAAGGTTAAGGAGTTTTGCCTCTCCTGCCCCACCTGTCAATCCAGTGGTAAGACAGGTGGGCACCCAAAGGCCCCCCTCATTCCACTTCCAGTGGTGGGGGTCCCCTTTGAAAGAGTGGGTGTGGACATAGTTGGTCCACTGGAACCTCCCACAGCCTCAGGAAATATGTACATCCTAGTAGTAGTGGATCATGCTACTAGGTATCCTGAAGCTATTCCCCTTAGGTCGACTACTGCCCCTGCAGTAGCCAAGGCCCTCATTGGTATCTTTACCAGAGTGGGTTTCCCTAAGGAGGTGGTGTCTGACAGAGGTACCAACTTCATGTCAGCATACCTAAAACACATGTGGAATGAGTGTGGAGTGACTTACAAATTCACTACACCATACCATCCACAAACTAATGGCTTAGTTGAGAGATTCAACAAGACATTAAAAGGCATGATCATGGGGCTCCCAGAAAAACTCAAAAGGAGATGGGATGTCCTCTTGCCATGTCTGCTTTTCGCTTACAGAGAGGTGCCACAGAAGGGAGTAGGATTCTCACCCTTTGAACTTCTGTTTGGTCACCCTGTAAGGGGACCACTTGCTCTTGTTAAAGAAGGCTGGGAGAGACCTCTTCATGAGCCTAAACAAGACATAGTGGACTATGTACTTGGCCTTCGCTCTAGAATGGCAGAGTACATGGAAAAGGCAACCAAAAACCTTGAGGCCAGCCAACAGCTCCAGAAGTTTTGGTATGACCAAAAGGCTGCACTGGTTGAGTTCCAACCAGGGCAGAAAGTCTGGGTTCTGGAGCCTGTGGCTCCCAGGGCACTCCAGGACAAATGGAGTGGCCCTTACCCAGTGCTAGAAAGGAAGAGTCAGGTCACCTACCTGGTGGACCTGGGCACAAGCAGGAGCCCCAAGAGGGTGATCCATGTGAACCGCCTTAAGCTCTTCCATGACAGGGCTGATGTGAATCTGTTGATGGTAACAGATGAGGATCAGGAGGCAGAGAGTGAACCTCTCCCTGATCTTCTGTCATCAGACCCAAAAGATGGCACAGTAGATGGAGTGATCTACTCAGACACCCTCTCTGGCCAACAGCAAGCTGATTGTAGGAGAGTCCTACAGCAGTTTCCTGAACTCTTCTCCTTAACCCCTGGTCAGACACACCTGTGTACCCATGATGTGGACACAGGAGACAGCATGCCTGTCAAAAACAAAATCTTTAGACAGTCTGACCATGTTAAGGAAAGCATCAAGGTGGAAGTCCACAAGATGCTGGAATTGGGAGTAATTGAGCGCTCCGACAGCCCCTGGGCTAGCCCAGTGGTCTTAGTCCCCAAACCTCACACCAAAGAGGGAAAGAAAGAGATGAGGTTTTGTGTGGACTACAGAGGGCTCAATTCTGTCACCAAGACAGATGCTCATCCAATTCCTAGAGCTGATGAGCTCATAGATAAATTAGGTGCTGCCAAATTCCTAAGTACCTTTGACTTGACAGCAGGGTACTGGCAAATAAAAATGGCACCTGGAGCAAAAGAGAAAACAGCATTCTCCACACCTGATGGGCATTATCAGTTTACTGTTATGCCCTTTGGTTTAAAGAATGCCCCTGCCACCTTCCAAAGGTTGGTGAATCAAGTCCTTGCTGGCTTGGAGTCCTTTAGCACAGCTTATCTTGATGATATTGCTGTCTTTAGCTCCACCTGGCAGGATCACCTGGTCCACCTGAAGAAGGTTTTGAAGGCTCTGCAATCTGCAGGCCTCTCTATCAAGGCATCCAAATGCCAGATAGGGCAGGGAACTGTGGTTTACTTGGGCCACCTTGTAGGTGGAGGCCAAGTTCAGCCACTCCAACCCAAGATCCAGACTATTCTGGACTGGGTAGCTCCAAAAACCCATACTCAAGTCAGGGCATTCCTTGGCTTGACTGGGTATTACAGGAGGTTTGTGAAGGGATATGGATCCATTGTGACAGCCCTCACTGAACTCACCTCCAAGAAAATGCCCAAGAAAGTGAACTGGACTGTGGAATGCCAACAGGCCTTTGACACCCTGAAACAAGCAATGTGCTCAGCACCAGTTCTAAAAGCTCCAGATTATTCTAAGCAGTTCATTGTGCAGACAGATGCCTCTGAACATGGGATAGGGGCAGTTTTGTCCCAAACAAATGATGATGGCCTTGACCAGCCTGTTGCTTTCATTAGCAGGAGGTTACTCCCCAGGGAGCAGCGTTGGAGTGCCATTGAGAGGGAGGCCTTTGCTGTGGTTTGGTCCCTGAAGAAGCTGAGACCATACCTCTTTGGGACTCACTTCCTAGTTCAAACTGACCACAGACCTCTCAAATGGCTGATGCAAATGAAAGGTGAAAATCCTAAACTGTTGAGGTGGTCCATCTCCCTACAGGGAATGGACTTTATAGTGGAACACAGACCTGGGACTGCCCATGCCAATGCAGATGGCCTTTCCAGGTTCTTCCACTTAGAAAATGAAGACTCTCTTGGGAAAGGTTAGTCTCATCCTCTTTCGTTTGGGGGGGGGTTGTGTAAGGAAATGCCTCCTTGGCATGGTTGCCCCCTGACTTTTTGCCTTTGCTGATGCTATGTTTACAATTGAAAGTGTGCTGAGGCCTGCTAACCAGGCCCCAGCACCAGTGTTCTTTCCCTAACCTGTACTTTTGTATCCACAATTGGCAGACCCTGGCATCCAGATAAGTCCCTTGTAACTGGTACTTCTAGTACCAAGGGCCCTGATGCCAAGGAAGGTCTCTAAGGGCTGCAGCATGTCTTATGCCACCCTGGAGACCTCTCACTCAGCACAGACACACTGCTTGCCAGCTTGTGTGTGCTAGTGAGGACAAAACGAGTAAGTCGACATGGCACTCCCCTCAGGGTGCCATGCCAGCCTCTCACTGCCTATGCAGTATAGGTAAGACACCCCTCTAGCAGGCCTTACAGCCCTAAGGCAGGGTGCACTATACCATAGGTGAGGGTA
Source organism: Pleurodeles waltl (assembly GCF_031143425.1). Taxonomy (NCBI): domain Eukaryota; kingdom Metazoa; phylum Chordata; class Amphibia; order Caudata; family Salamandridae; genus Pleurodeles; species Pleurodeles waltl. The sequence continues at coordinate 1,349,516,386 of NC_090446.1, read as the reverse complement.
CCAGTGCATGAGCATGGTACCCCTACAGTGTCTAAACAAAACCTTAGACATTGTAAGTGCAGGGTAGCCATAAGAGTATATGGTCTGGGAGTTTGTCAAACACGAACTCCACAGCACCATAATGGCTACACTGAAAACTGGGAAGTTTGGTATCAAACTTCTCAGCACAATAAATGCACACTGATGCCAGTGTACATTTTATTGCAAAATACACCCCAGAGGGCACCTTAGAGGTGCCCCCTGAAACTTAACCGACTATCTGTGTAGGCTGACTAGTTCCAGCAGCCTGCCACACTAGAGACATGTTGCTGGCCCCATGGGGAGAGTGCCTTTGTCACTCTGAGGCCAGTAACAAAGCCTGCACTGGGTGGAGATGCTAACACCTCCCCCAGGCAGGAGCTGTAACACCTGGCGGTGAGCCTCAAAGGCTCACCCCTTTGTCACCGCACCGCAGGACACTCCAGCTAGTGGAGTTGCCCGCCCCCTCCGGCCCGGCCCCCACTTTTGGCGGCAAGGCCGGAGAAAATAATGAGAATAACAAGGAGGAGTCACTGGCCAGTCAGGACAGCCCCTAAGGTGTCCTGAGCTGAGGTGACTCTAACTTTTAGAAATCCTCCATCTTGCAGATGGAGGATTCCCCCAATAGGGTTAGGATTGTGACCCCCTCCCCTTGGGAGGAGGCACAAAGAGGGTGTACCCACCCTCAGGGCTAGTAGCCATTGGCTACTAACCCCCCAGACCTAAACACGCCCTTAAATTTAGTATTTAAGGGCTACCCTGAACCCTAGAAAATTAGATTCCTGCGACAACAAGAAGAAGGACTGCCCAGCTGAAAACCCCTGCAGAGGAAGACCAGAAGACGACAACTGCCTTGGCTCCAGAAACTCACCGGCCTGTCTCCTGCCTTCCAAAGAACTCTGCTCCAGCGACGCCTTCCAAAGGGACCAGCGACCTCTGAATCCCCTGAGGACTGCCCTGCTTCGACGACGACCAGAAACTCCCGAGGACAGCGGACCTGCTCCAAAAAGACTGCAACTTTGTTTCAAGGAGCAGCTTTAAAGACCCTGCAATCTCCCCGCAAGAAGCGTGAGACTTGCAACACTGCACCCGGTGACCCCGACTCGGCTGGTGGAGAACCAACACCTCAGGGAGGACCCCCGGACTACACTACGACTGTGAGTACCAAAACCTGTCCCCCCTGAGCCCCCACAGCGCCGCCTGCAGAGGGAATCCCGAGGCTTCCCCTGACCGCGACTCTCTGAAACCTAAGTCCAGACGCCTGGAAAAGACCCTGCACCCGCAGCCCCCAGGACCTGAAGGACCGGACTTTCACTGGAGAAGTGACCCCCAGGAGTCCCTCTCCCTTGCCCAAGTGGAGGTTTCCCCGAGGAAGCCCCCCCTTGCCTGCCTGCAGCGCTGAAGAGATCCGTTGATCTCTCATAGACTAACATTGCGAACCCGACGCTTGTTTCTACACTGCACCCGGCCGCCCCCGCGCTGCTGAGGGTGAAATTTCTGTGTGGGCTTGTGTCCCCCCCGGTGCCCTACAAAACCCCCCTGGTCTGCCCTCCGAAGACGCGGGTACTTACCTGCAAGCAGACCGGAACCGGGGCACCCCCTTCTCTCCATTCTAGCCTATGCGTTTTGGGCACCACTTTGAACTCTGCACCTGACCGGCCCTGAGCTGCTGGTGTGGTGACTTTGGGGTTGCTCTGAACCCCCAACGGTGGGCTACCTTGGACCAAGAACTGAACCCTGTAAGTGTCTTACTTACCTGGTAAAACTAACAAAAACTTACCTCCCCCAGGAACTGTGAAAATTGCACTGTGTCCACTTTTGAAATAGCTATTTGTGAATAACTTGAAAAGTATACATGCAATTGAAATGATTCAAAGTTCCTAATGTACTTACCTGCAATACCTTTCAAACAAGATATTACATGTTAAATTTGAACCTGTGGTTCTTAAAATAAACTAAGAAAATATATTTTTCTATAACAAAACCTATTGGCTGGATTTGTCTCTGAGTGTGTGTACCTCATTTATTGTCTATGTGGATGTACAACAAATGCTTAACACTACTCCTTGGATAAGCCTACTGCTCGACCACACTACCACAAAATTGAGCATTAGTATTATCTATTTTTACCACTATTTTACCTCTAAGGGGAACCCTTGGACTCTGTGCATGCTATTCCTTACTTTGAAATAGCACATACAGAGCCAACTTCCTACAATCAACAACTGCGCAAACACCGTAGTCCCATTAAGAAAACCAGTTGGAAACCACCGCAAGAAACCCAAATGGTTCACAACCGATCTCTAAGAATCTAAACACACCTGCAGACAACTCAAATGAAAATGGAGAAGCAGCAAAAACATGGCAGACCGCACAGCATACAGAGACTCAGTCACCGTGCACCACCAACACATCAGAGCATCGAGAAAGGCTGCCATCCAGAAAAGCATCAGCGCCACTGCACACAACAGCAAGGAGCTTTTTACCATAGTCAAGGAATTAAACAAACCCTGGCACAGACATCCCCCCCCCCCTCAAGACCTCTGTGACAACCCCACCACCTTTGTTTCACCCTAAAATCCAGGAGATATACGAAGGGTTCAAGAACCAAATCCATTCTCCACCGCCCACCAGCACCACCATGGTCCCCACCCCCCAGTGGACTCTGGGTCAATGGACCCCCATCTCCACAGAAGACACCTGAAAGCTCATGAACTCTATCCAGTCTGGCACCCTCTGACCCGTGCCCACACCACATCTTCAACTGAACCAGTGCCATCAGCGCCCTCCAGCTGTGCCGGACAATCAACCTCTCCATCGAAACAGCCACCTTCCCGAATGATTGGAAGCTCGCAGAGACAATCCGCTACTAAAGAAACCCTCTGCCGATCCTAGAGAGATGAAAAACTACAGAACCATCTCTTTTCTCTCCTTTCCAGCCAAGGTAACTGAAAAGGCCATCAACGCGCAGCTCACAGAATTCCTCTAGTCAAACCACATCCTGGGCCCCTCGCCAATCTGGTTTCAGATTCAGCTACAGCGCTAAAACTGCCCTCCTCACAGCCACGGATGACATCTGCATCATACTGGGCCACGGAGACATGGTTGCTCTCAACCTCCTGGACTTCTCTGCCGCATTCGCCACCATATCGCACACCACCCTATGCACCAGACTTCATGATGCTGGCATTCATGGCAAGGCCTTGTATTGGGTCTGTTCCATCCTGACCGGAAGGACCCAGAGGGTCAGACTACCGCAGTTCATCTCAGAACCAACAGAAATCGGCTGTGGAGTACCCCAGGGCTCCTCCCTGAGCCCAGCCCTCTTCAATATCTACATGGCTCGGCTTGACAAAATCTTCAGACAGCACTGCTTCAACATAGTCTCCTACGCCAATGACACACAGCTGCTTCTCTTCCTCAATGATGAACCATCTACAGTCAAGAGCAACTTCTACAAAAGAATGAGAGCATTCACCGACTGGATGAAAAACGGCTGCCTCAAGCTCAATTCGGACAAGACAGAGATCCTCGTCCTGGGCCCCACTCCCTCCTTCGGACAACTCCTGGTGGCCAGCTGCCCTTGGAAGCACCCCTCTGCCCACCAACCATGCATGCAACCTGGGCATCACCCTAGACTCCACGCTGTCCATGACCTTTCAAGTCAACTCTGTTTCATCGTCAAGCTTCCACACACTCCGCCTCCTCTGGGAGATTTTAAAGTGGATCTTCATCAAGGCAAAAAGGACGGTCACCCATGCACTTGGCAGCCGCAAACTCGACTATGGCAATGCCCTCTATACAGGCATCACGAAGAAGCTCCAAGCAAGATTACAAAAAACCTAGAATGCAGCGGCAAGACTCATCCTAGACATCCCCCACCACAGCCACGTCTCTGCCCACCTTAGAGACCTGCAGTGGCTCCCCATCAACAAGCGAATCACTGTCAAGCTTCTGACACACTCCTACACTGCCCTGCACAATATCAGACTGGCCTACCTCAACCACCGCCTGTCGTTATACACCCCTGCCAGACAACCCTGATCTTCTCAGCTTGCACTCGCCGTCACTCCTAGAATCAGGAAAAGCACAGTGGGAGGCAGATCCTTCTCCTACCTCGCAGCGGAGACCTGGAATACGCTACCAATCCACCTCAGGCAAGCCCCCTCGCTGAGTCAGTTAAAGAAGGACCTCAAGACCTGTTTTTTTTAAAGATGAGCACCCCTCGACAGTACATTGAGATGCCATGGGTGATAAGCAGCACTATACAACTTGCTGATCGTTGAGTGATTGCCCTGTCTCTCAAGGGCTTGATAAGCAATGTGGAAATTATGCACAGAGTTAAACACGTAGCATTAACATTTAGGGTAAAAAGGAGAGACAAATAGATCATTTAGTTACTGATTTGTTCAAAAGAAGACCAAAAGGCTTGGGATTAATTCTGGCTTCCCCGCTTAACCATATTTGATGACGTTAAGAAATATTTTATTTAAGTAGGCCTCCATTTTTTTCATTATCCCATATGCAAGCACTTTCAAATAGGTGAGTTCACAATGCAAGGCAACAAACATATTTTGTTTGATTTGATAGACTATCAGGGCCACTGGAATTATGGAGGGGAGGGCCAAATTATGCTGCAGGGTTGGGTACATTATGCACCAAGACAAGAGAATGCTAATTATGTGGCATAGTGCAGCACATTTTGTGATAGTATTACTCTACAGTATCTGGGCATTGTTTGCACCTCATTAGTACCAGTATAACACACAAATACTGAAATAAGCAACAAAAAGGTGACCAGTCAGCCTTTGCAAAGGGCCTACCAGTGCGTTGCAACAAGTGACGATGTATTTCTAATTGTTTTTTTTTTTATCTGTGAGCTAGAAATAACTTTGTGTTAGAATCTACAGATTGAGGAGATGATGCATTAAGTCCCAAGTACATCAAATCTATATGCAAGAAAGGCCACGGCCGCACAATCACGTAATTCCAGTGGCTCTGACTATAACGTTGCTCTGTCTATAAGAATGTGAGCCACATACAATTTACTCATAGTTCACAAACATGTCGCCCGGGCTGTACAGGAATGATTCAAACATAAAAATCTCCCTTTTAATCAGTGCCTCGCAGTGCAGTGATATAATGTGACGAATTAATATCAAAGTTTCCACATATTTAAAGGTGCTTTTAGAATTTTGAAGAGACTTCATTATATTTTACCTGATGTTAGTTGCATGAGTTAGATGGCTAGCAATTCAGGGCTCCGCTCATACAAAAGCTCAAATTGCCAAGACAGCCAGGCCTATACACTGATGCAGGGAGTCCAGTGGTGATCTTTATCTTTTTAATTATCACCCCCCAGGAGATGAGTGTGTGAGCCAAGAACAGGAGAAGCTGTCCCTGCTACTAAATATGGACAAAACCCAGAGCACTGACTTTAAATGAAACATCACTACTGCTGTAACAGCGTGTCCGCCACCACTATATCCAAAACGACTGCAGCAACTTGCGACCCTCTCCAGGGCCGTGGAAAAGGAATACAGATCTGCTGTTCTCTTCCGCGGTGGTCGGCTTCTCCACATAAGATCACAGCCACTGCAGCCTGTGCTTGTACAAGTGACCGTTTTTTTCGCGCCGCGCGCATTTTCAAAGCAGCAGCTGCTAACGGTCTCTCGAGAGATGCGTGTTAAGGGAGGTCATGGTGCGCACGTGCACCGTAGAGGGAACACTGGTCTGAAGCTTGTGCCTATAATATCTATCTAATCGGATGGTCCACTCTGTTGTCAGAGGCATGAGCCTCTGCGATTAATTTAACCTTGGGTCTGCATTTATTCTTTTAGGCCAGAGATTAGGTATGTGTAACATGAATGCTAAACTGCTGCAGAAACTCAAACGGTGCCATCTGTATAATCTAAAGGATTGCTGTCTTGTCTGAAGCAGAGCCTGCAAAATCTGGATAAATGTAGCTCTGCTGTATGAAGCTTAAGTCTGGTCTGTATAACCTGATAGCTCTGATGTCCATAGTTTGAACCCGTGGAACTGGTTTAACCTTAGTGCTAGCTCTGGTCTCTAAAACCTGGACATATAAAGGCATTACCTGGGTATTTGGGAATGTTCCTGACCACTGAAGCTTCTGGGTCCCTGTTAGTTGTGTCGGTGGAGGAATCAGTGCTTCGGCATTTGGAGATATCCTGCAACATTCAGAGCGAGTCCTGGATTTTTGGTTGCTGAGCATCGGTTTAAGGAGCTGGGTCCCAGCAACTGGAGGTATGCACAAGAACATGGTGGTGGTTCCCAACCAATTAATGCTACAATTTGCCATTTGTGGCTGCAACTATCCACATGAAGATGCGCTTATGCATATGAAGGCTGTACCTGGGTAGCTAATGGCTGCACCTGCAGAATATCTTGGCTGCATCCCTGGCATGTCATGGTAGCTTACTTGCTAATGCAGAGGTTAACTAATTCACCTTGCATATTCTTTAGTAACTTTTTTCATATGATGTCGCTTTCTATGATGAGAGCCAGGTTAACAGCCAAAGGGAATGCCACATTACTTCATGGAATAACATGTGAGCATATGGTAAATCAAGTCACTTTGTGTGATATCATGGGGGATGGTGGGCAAAGGACTTACCAAGTCACTTGTGCTACCTCTGGCATTTTTGTAAATCAGCGCCAATGCTAGAAAAGTCAAAGATACCTGTAGCTATATTTCTATTGCTATCTTCCATACATTCATGTTTGACCATCTTTACGCACTTTTCCCAAGACTTATTCTTTTCACTCTGTGCTATGAAAATCTCAGGGAATGAAGCTCAGAGCCTCTCCACCTCATTGACTATAGTTTGAGGATGTAATATTTTCTTATGTTGGTTTCTTCTTTACAGCATATCCAAAACTTAAAATGTGGCAGGATGAGAGGGGCATATAGGCAAGAGGGACATTGAAAAGTAATGCTTTATTTAGTACCTTGGTACCCAGGGCATCCGTATGGGCTGCAGCAGTTATTCTGCCACCCATAGGGAGCCCATGCAAAGGGTTCTGCAGGCCTGCCATTGCAGTCTGCATGAAGCGTGTGCATGAACCGGTTTTCACTACAGGTCACTGCACCAGGTCACTATAAGTCACCCCTATGGTAGGCTCTACTCAGCCCACAGGGCAGGTACCTGTGTGTGTGAGGGCACCCCTGCACTAGCAGAGGTGCCCCCACAAACTCCAGTTCCATTTTCCTGGACTTAGTGAGTGCGGGACACCATTTTACACATGTACTTGACATAGGTCACTACCTATGTCCAGCTACATAATGGTAACTCTGAACCTGGGCTTGTTTGGTATCAAACATATCCTAATCATACCCCAATAGTATTGGAAGTATGATTCCATGCACTTTGGGGGCTCCTTAGAGGACCCCCAGTATTGCTACCAACAGTCTTACAGGATTTTCCAGGCAGACCAAGCTGCTGCCACCCCTCAGACAGGTTTCTGCCTTCCTGCTGCTTGATCTAATCAAGCCCAGGAAGGAAGAACAAAGGATTTCCTTTGGGAGAGGGAGGCAACACCTTTTCTCTCTGGAAATAGGTGTGACTGGCTTGGGAGGGATAGCCTCCCAAGCCACTGGTGTGCTTTGAAGGGCACATTTGGTGCCCTTCGTGCATAAACCAGTCCACACCAGTTGAGGGACCCCCAGTCCCTGCTCTGGCGTGAAACTGGACAATGGAAAGGGGAGTGACCACTCCCCTGTCCATCACAACCCTAGAGGTGGTACAGAGTCCCTCCAGAGGGTCCCTGGGTTTGCCATCTTGTTTCCAACATTGGCAAGGAACTCTGGGAGCATCTGAGTGGCTAGGCCAGGCAGGTGACATCAGAGCCCCCTTGTGATAGGTGCTTCCCTGCCTAGGTGACCAATACCCCTTTCAGGGCTATTTAGGTTCTCTCTCTTGGGTGTGTCCTCAGATTTGGCTTGCAAGATTCCAGCAGGACTACTCTGCAACCTCCACTTTGACATCTGGCAACTGGAACTGCGACTGGAACCTCCAGAACCCGACAAGTTACCTCCAAGAAGAAGAACTCTTCTGCAACATTGTTTCCAGGGCTCCTGCCAGTAATTGCAACATTTCCACTGGCTGTGTGTCCACTGAGGGAGGTGTGTCTTCAGTCTGTACTGGAAGAAAGAGGAATCACCCTTGGAGTGAAGGAGTCACTCCCCTGCACCCTCAGGCACCTACTAAAACACCTACAGGCTGCGTGGATCTCCCTTCATCTTGAGCTACATGGATCCTGCATCACGGGTGGTGGTCCGGAGTAGTCCTCTTGGTCCTCTCTGCCAGCTATCCAACTTTGGTGGAGGTAAGCCCTTGCCTTCCCACGCAGGACAGTACCCCCATGCTCTGTGTCTCTTACAGCTGCGAAGGCTTGTTTGCATCTCCTCCAGGGGATCTTCAGGCGACGTGTAGCTCCAGTCCCAGCACTCCGTCCTGTAATGCACAGCCCTCTACGTGGTTCTCCTGCATCGTGTGATCCCTTTCTATAGTGCTGCATGGGGTTCTTTTGCTACTTTTGTGTCCCCGTCCTGTGGGACCCCTGTGGGTGCTGCCTCTGTGGGTCCTCTGTGTCGCTGAGGGTCCCCTATGGCTTCCCCTCATGGTTGAGTCCTCCTGGGCCTTGCTGGTCCCTGTCAGCACCACTTTTCCACTAACCGGAAATCTGCCTTGTTGGTGGAATTCCTGCACTGACACCCGTCTGTAATCTTCACTCCAGTGTGCATCCATCAGGAAATCTTCTCCAGCTTCAGGGCTGCAGTGCTGACCTGTTCTTCCTCACCATCGACCAACTCTTGCACATACAGCTGGGTGGGTAGTAGCTCCTACTCCTCCTGGTCTCCACTGTGACTTTTGGACTTGGTCCCCTCTCTCCACAGGTCTTCTTCTCCAGGAATCCACTGCTGGTTTCTTGCAGTCTTTGCCTGGGTGACTTCTTTTCTTCTTTTCCTTCCTTCTATGCGGTTTGGGGAACTTCCAGTGATTTACTACTGCTTTCCTGGTTACTGGGGGGTACAGTGTTACTTTAATCTGTGGGGAGCTCTTGTTTCTGAAGATCAGGATCTCCGTTTTGTCTTTGTTGAGTTTAAGGCCATTTGGCCGTGTTGGACATGCCAGAGGTGAAATTAGTCATGGAGGTGTTACTTGTGTCGGTGAGGGTACGGATGAGCTGGGCTCTTGGTATGCACTATACAAGATTCATAATTTGCATGAAAATAACTACAGAAACAATATCTGAAAAAGCAAATATTCTTAGATAATTATTTAAAACATATAAAGTGTCAAATATAACGGTGTGCGAAATTCATATAAATTGCTTTTGTGTGAGTACGCAAAGTTTTGAAAAATTATGCGAAACGCAAATCTGCTTTTTTGCACTATTTTTGAGTGCGAAACATCATAAATGCAGTGAACAACATCCAGTGATGTTCTGGTTGTTCCTGCACTTTCCTTTTGCTACAAACTGCGGCGTTACTACTTACCGTAATGCTGTAATTTTAGGAATTATGCCTACCAAGCGTACAATTATGCAAATTACTCCAGCATAATTTACATTTCGGCCGAGCCTGGGAAAATGTAAATAGGAACTGCTTCGCTGGCATAATTACCTTAAACGCTTTTACAGTCATTATTGAGAAATTGATCCGTGCTTTTGTCTTTAAAGGTAAGGCCACTGATGCAGTGCCTGTAGCAGCAGGGTGGTCAACAGTCCCATATTTTGTAGAACTGTCCAGCAGTTATGGCTCCTGTTCCACTACCCAGAGAGGCACCGCGGGACACCCTTTGTCCCACATTTTAGTTCCACGTCACTTTTACCCACCCTCTCAAAGGACAAGCAACTCTAACAGCCGTTTTTGAGCTGCGAAAGAGGAACAGATAGATGCCTGGAGGGAGGAGCTGGGGCACAGGAGGAGTCCTGCACAATGTAATTCCACATTCAGCTACTGAGATGCAAATCCACACACTTACCGATGAACAGCCTTTAATACCATTTTGAAACCTGTCCTGGAGACATGCCCTAGGTGTTTATGTCTTCCATTAAGTAGATCCCCCGGGATGCTGCAACTTGAATTAGCATGTTATTTTTATTGTCTTTCTCTACTTTTAGCATTGTTCTGTCTTTTGAGTTACATTTAGTATTAGTAAAGTAGTTACTAATCACCAAGTGTTCCTTCTGTCCATGATACACGGCGGCTGTGACGGAGAGAGGGGACAGGACAATGAGCTCGACTCTAATAAGCAGGTATGCTTACTAATATTTCACAGCTGAGAGACATACCTTACATAGAAATGCACACAGCTTTAACACTAAAGGGGAGGATTGCTAAAAAAACTCAAGTGCTCTATGGCTAGTGCAGAGTGCTCTGAAATCAATCAACTTTTTGGGTGAATATCCAAACTGTTTTTTAAAAGAATATCTTCACCAGTGAACAAGGAACAGGTTGAAAACACTACATATTGCTCAAGACCCTTTCTGAATTGTCCTTGGGAACTTTGAGCTTCATCTTAGCATAATTAGAAACGTGTAATTTATGAGGGTAACTCTATGTCATCAGGTATACCATTTTCCAGTCACACCCTTTCAGTGTAAGATCCTAATGCAGTCTAGTAGCGGTAGTCTCTGATCTATGACTGCTAAGGGAATGTTTAATTAGGCAACTGGTTTAAACCACAGACCCTGTTGACTCCTAAATCATATTAAAAATGACATTATGTCCCTCAAACTAAAACTGAAACATTAGCCTAAAAAAACAAAACAAGCTTTCTGCTCCTAGAAAAATAATATTACGCACTTGTAGGGGCACTGACTGGGATACCTAGATTCACTGGCCTGCGAAACCCCAAAACCAACAATCAAAAGACTAAACTTTAAGAAAAATCTAAAGTCAGGAAACATGCAGTGCAAAAAGACTTGTTTCAGAGCCATACAAACACATTCCTTTAGATCTGAGGTTTATATGAAATATGTCCATTTAGAGATAAAGTTTACTCTGCAAGTTACATTTCGGCAGCTTATCGCGTGATATGCAGTGCTGTTGAAGAAAATAGAAAGAAGCGTGTTAATTGCCACAGCAGGCATGGTGTCCAGGGGTGGAAATAACACCTTTACTTATCATTCTGTGAGCGTCCTCATTCTCCTCAGTCAGGGGAAGACTTAACTGATGGTTCACAGCTGGGCGAACAGACTAGGTTGTTGTAAACGGACACTGGTCTGTATGGCAGAAGAATCAAAAAGTAAAGACTCCCTGATTTTTTTTCTTTATTTCTGTCCTTTAATATATTTTTCTGTGCAAAGCCAATGGACAAGCAGCATTTTCAAGAAAAAAACACCAATGTGAGGCAGTTTTTTTATTGTGGCATGTCAGATGATGGAGGCATCACAGGCCCTTGGGAATTTTGCATATAATTAGTGTTGTACTTGGTAGGTATTTAGCATTGTCTGGGAGTGAGCCCATCCCTCGAGTTCGTCTCAGGGTGAATGGTGTTCTGTTGAAAAATTGGTTGTTTTTTGCTTCTCTGAAAATGTATGCCATTTCTTGTGTCTTATGCTTGTTATGACTTAAAAGTGTACAGTTCATGCTGACCTTGCCTGAGCATTAGATGAGTTATTTTCCTCTGGCTGGCTGAGGCGTAAGGTGCACTGGTTGCCTCTATGTACTTTTGAACTAAAATAATAAGTCTCCTTATGAAACACTTACTTTCGCAAATCAGGAGCTTTATTTAAGCTTGCAACAATTGGCAATGAGCGACGTGGTCCAATGGGGAATTTGTTTCAGAAGGAGCCCACAACCGCCAGTCTGGCCATACGTCCCAGCCGCATCCCTGCCGGACCTACAACGTTCCAAGCTGCTCTTTGGCCGCTTTAGGAGCTGCTCTCCAAATTATTGTGAGTGCAGCATTTCAGCATATTGACGCTCCTGTGCGCAGGCATGCAACGCTAAACCCTTGCTCGAGCTTCATCCTCACGGGGGTTGCCTAGTTACGTAGGCAAGAACTACAGGCCATCACGCAGTGGTGCGGTGGCCATCTTAATTCTCCAACTTCCGGAGGATGTTTACATGCTAGCCTGTCAGTGTGTTTACATTACGTTATGTAGTGTACATAGTGGGTGACAGGGACACCTCTCTTCAGCATCTTTACCCGTAACGCTGCCTGCACAATCGGTGACAGGCACACTTTTTCAGAGTTTATACTGAGTAAGAGTTACTGTTATAAATTGCTACTTTTGGGTAGCAGCAACTTTTGCAACATGTGCTAAATTACTGTTTTGGCTGGAATATTTCTGGACGTATTGCTGCTTGGCTGTCAGTGCTGTAACCAAGCATATATTCGCTTTGTGACATGTCCTCGCCTATTCTAATTTCACAGATTAGGCTACCACAGCTGTCATTTTAATCCATGTTGTTGGATTGCAAATGTTATTTTGCTTTCAGGGTATACCATGGCTTCAATAGCTGCAACAAAATTGGTGCAAATTGCTACATTTCTTCACTCAGGGAAACCAGCAGTTAGGTGGAGCATGTGGTTAAGATAATTTGAGAATTATCTAGTTGCTGTTGTTGCCAATGAGTTTGAACCAAAGCATAAAGCTGCTATCCTCGTAAACCACTTAGGCCTTGAGATTTATGATAATAATTTATCCAAAGCTGTGGCACTGGCAAGTGAATCTTGAGATTGGGAAGAGTTTTCTGTAGCTGTTACCTGGCACAAGCGTATGTTTGCAGAGGAACCTTGTGTGTTACTAGAGAGGTTCAATTTTTGTTTAAAAGAAGCAATCTCCAGATAAATCAACAGAGGAGTTTATATGTGCTTTAAGGCTGCTGGTAGCAACCTGCAATTAGGCCATCCTTTGACAATTACCTTCGGGATCAGTTCATCTCCATCTGTTTTTCTAAGAAGATCCAAGAAAGACGTTTTAGCTGCAGGGATGTTTTGCTGAATGAAGTCCTTGACTTGGCAAAGAGTATTAAACTCTCTATTGCATCTAGCTGCATGATGGGTCAGGAGGTTGCCATACCTTTCTCTATGATGGGAATGCTGTGGGAACGTTAGAACATGTAGATGCTATGTGAAAAGACAAGAATGTTAAAACTGCTTCTCATAATGCTAACCGGTTTTGTTTCAGATGTGGTTCCAGATCACATTTAAGTAATTTTAATCACTGTCTCGCTGCAGGTAAGCGTTGTGCTAAATGTAAGAAACTAGGGCATTTTTACATTGTGTCCAAGATGGGTAAGAATGCAATGAAAGTGCACAGCATTTGAGGTGTTGGTAATGAAAGTATGTTAGATTTTTCAAATTTGGTGTTGAATCTTGAAGTGAGCTCTGTGGGGTCTGATAGAGTTAAAAACTCTATTTGCCAGGTAAGTTTGGGATGTGCCCTCACGATTGACATGATGTGTGACTGAGGGGTGACTATAACAATTACTTCTGCTATGTTATTCAACTCACATTGGACTGTGTGTGTAAATTTAAAAAAGCAAGATGTTCACCTCAAGGCATATAGAGAACGTGACATTGATATGCTGGGCTACTTTAAAAAGTATGTCACGTGTTTGGGCAGGAAACCGTCTTCCAGGGTGTACACGGCAGTCAAAGGTAGGCACATTGTGAAGTGGCAAGACCTGGCCAAATTAGGTCTTATGCTAGCTCCAGGAGCAGACCCCCCCTGTGCGAATTTTAAATGTGCCTATTTCTCTGGTTCACGGAGATGCTCAGCGTTCTGCTGAATATATAGTCAAAGCCTTCCCAGGAATCTTTAGTGACACAACTGGGTGCATTAAAAACTACGTACATACTATCAATTAAAAAAATATGCTGTGCCAGTCACTCACAAAGTCTGACTGGTGTTGTTGAGTGTAAGACCTGAATTGAAGAATCTTCCTGAGCAAATGGTTATGGGTGGCATTATCTAGACTACCGATTCACATGAGTGGTTAGCCCAATAGTTATTTTCCCCAAGAAGGATGGGGACGTCAGGCTCTGTGCTTTTCTTTATTAGATCTGAATTCTGCTTATCATCAGATCCCCCAAGAACTCTCTACTGTTGTTACCCCTCTCGGGTGTATACATTTGTGATTTTACCCTTTAGATTGGCACCTGTTGCCAGCATCTTTCAATGACTGATGGACAACATCTTAGAGGGTGTTGTGGGTGTGCAGGCTTTCCAGGATGATGTTCTCATTATTTGCAAAGATGCTGGCTGAGCATAACCTGATATTATCCACAGTTGTTCCAAGGTTTGAGGAATTTGGCATCGCACTTAGTACCAAGTGTAAGTTACTTCCATGGAAGTTTGATTATTTGAGACATTCCATTGGTCTCAATAGCATCTTGCCAAACGTTTCCCTCATCAAAGCAACTGAGGAATCACAACCACCCAGAGACAAAGATCCTTGGGATCAAGTGAGTACTACTCGTATTTTGCTATGCATACATTGTTCAGCCATTGAGAAATCTACTTAAAAACGGTGCTAAATATATTTGGTCAGATGTGGTTTAAGAGGCTTTCCATATGGTTAAAAAACTGGTGATCTTTGTCCCTGCACTATCTCCATTTATGGCTGTCAGAAGGTGTCATTACAGTGGATGCCAGTGGCTGTGTTTTCCCAATTTGCCCTGGACAAGGAACATACTATTGCTTTTGCCTTACGCTCTTTCAGTACTACTGAGTCACATTATAGTGCAATTGAGCACAAGGCATTGGGTTGTTTCTGGGCTGTTGAGAAGTTTAAATACTTCATTTGGGGCACACATTTCGATGTGTATATGGATGACAAACCGTTGTTGCATTTTCTCAGCAGTAACAGAGCAGGAAAAGCTTCTGGACACTGGGTAGACTGTTTGTCTAGATTGCCTGTGTCGGATGACATTTTGGACAGTGCTTCTGAGGATGCGTGTGTGGTTGCACTGGTAACTTTTGCACAATCTCACACAACCACTGGTTAGATGCTGCTAGTAAGGATCCTATTTTGACAACTATTTGCACTTACGTAAAGAATGGGTGTCCAGAGAGAGGAATGTTGAAGCCTCACTGAGACGCTCTGTACAAGTGTCTGAGGACCTTTCTCTAGTAGCTGGTGTATTATTGAGGGCCTATTTGTGGGTGCCACCAATGTCCCTCAGGAATTTTTCTCATTGAGGAAGCCCATAAAGGTCGTTTGGGTGGCAGCAGTACTAGTAAAGCTCTTAAACAGTTTTACTGGTGGCCAGCTAAGGAGTCTGAAGTTGCAAAGTTCACTGGGATTGCACCACGTGTTTGGTTTCAGACAAGCACTTGAAGTTGCATGAGTCTCCACTTCATACTGTACCATTCCCTGAAGAAGCATGGCAAAAAGTTGCTTTAGATCTTGGCGGGCCTTTCGAATTGTTACTAAATTCTCAGATACATGTTGGTACTTGTAGAATATTTTTCGAAATGGGTTTATTTTTTACTTCACAGCAATTCCCAACACTGATTCCATCATCAAGTTTTTCAAATTCATTTTTGCCATTGAGGGAGCCTCCAAAGGGATTGTGACCGATAATGGGACTCATTTTACATCCAATTGCATGAAAAACTTTGTTACTGGATTTCAAATATAGCAAATCGAAGAAGCACTCTAGTCTCCCTCTTCAAATGGCCTTGTGGAGCTCAGGAACAGTTTTGTAAAGAGGGGTGCAAATGGCACTGTCGATTGAGAATGACATGGAAAATTGTTTTATAGAAAAAGTTTGGTCTTATTTGGTAACACCCCATAGCACCACAGGTCTGTGTCCATGTGTTTTATTACGCAAACGATTTCCCAGATCTTTTGTATTGTCCTGACTGGATTAGAGAATTGAGCAAAAGTAAACCTGTTAATTTGTCTTCAGTGCCTGCCAGAGTGACAAATAGTCAAATTCTCACAAAATCACTCTTTGCTAGAAAATATAAATTCAAAGGCATCTAGTTTAACAGAGGTGAGTGGGTTTTAGTCAGAGTGCCCATGAGGGTAAAAAAAGGTAAATCAAAATTTTCGTCACCTGTACGCATAGACAAAGTTCTGTTGCAAAATAAAGGATGGTGGGGCACAAGAGACGTAATCAAAATTACAGCTGATCAAGCTAGGAAAATTCAGTCTGTGAGAGGTTCTAATGAAGGGTACTGTAATGATATATTGGGTGGTAGTTTGGTTTGTGATCACCAAAATTTGGTCACTATGCATTGTGACCCTGACATTGTTCCTGTCTCTGTGAGCCTGTTAACACTGCTGAGAATCTGACACTTGTAGGAAATGAGCAACACCAAGTCAGTCATTCACATTTTAATTCCTCTGGAAGGGTGTCACTAAATGCAGGTATGCCTTCAAAGTTCAAGGATTACTATGTTACATAATTTGTATTTTTCTTTGAGATTGACTGTTTGTTTAAAGGGAGAAAGTGTTTTATCTGGTAGGTATTTAGTATTGTCTGAGAGCGTGCCCGCTCCTCGAGCTCGTCTGTGTAAGTAATGTTCTGGTTAAGAATTGTTTGTTTTTGCTTCTTTGTAAATGTGTCATTTTTTGTGCCTTATAAACTTGTTATGACTTAAATGTATATGGTTCATGCTTGCGTTGCCATAATATTGGTTGAGTCACTTCCTGCTGGCTGCCTGAAGTGTAAGGTGCGTTGGAGAGGGCTGTAAGTACTTTTGTACTAAAATAATAAATCTCCTCACAAAATACTTACCAGTAGTAGTAGTAATAACTTTATTCGACTTTCAGCAAGTCATAAAAGTATCAAATATAACACATCTAAATATGTTAATACAATAAATAGAATAAAATAATAAAAAGATAAATAACAAGAAGAAAAATAATAATAATAATGCATAACATTAAACTTCCCATTCACAAATATTTAAATGAGCTGGTTAAAATTACCCCACTACCCCCATTGACTTTCTTATAGTTAATACAGAACATAAAAAGTCAGCCAAAATTCCGCACATCTCAACAGAGGATAAAACCTGAAGGTTAATGTACGCAGTGCGACACTAGGGCAAGTTAATTAATCTTAAAAGAGGCACCAATAGGCGCTTTCTCTGCTTAGCATAGAATTTACAAAATAAGACCACATGAATCGTAGTTTGAGATGCCTTTTCATCACAAGGACATGCCCTTAGAGTGGTGCTCCAGTCATTCATAGTTGGGAAGGTTACTAAGCGGTGAAAAGTATCTAACCTTAGTCTAGTAAGGACAAAACGGTGTCAGTGATTTACCACATTTACCAGGTAGGGCTGCATGCCCTCCGCCGACAAAATTAATTGTTTAGACATAACCAGTACAAATAAGGAGCTTTATTTGCTCTTGCAACATTCAGCAATTCACAAAATGGCTAAAAAGTGGAGGGTCTTAAGGCTTTTTCAGAGTGCATTGTGACATTTTGTGAGAAAAGTGGGAAAAAGTACAGGGAGAGTATGATTTGAAAAGGATCGAACAGTTTGTTAACGTAGCAAAACTGAGAATATAGAATGCTGCTACATGCTGCAAAGGCTAAATAATTATTACCATATTGCCTTTCGATGGGCACTTCTCCCTTTTCTCAGATACGATCTAGCTCCGAGGACTGCAAACAGGCATGTGCTCCTCAGAAAGGGAATTGGGAGGTGGGAAAAGGGGAAGGCACTGGCACCAGCCAATAGAAGCATCATTCCGAAAACAGTGCCATGTTATAGTAAATAAATGGTGAACAGCACTGAGCCACCCCCATCAGCAACATATTTTTGACACTGATGTGCTGGATGGCATTAGGTGTTGGGGTGGGCTCAAAATAATCTGTTAAAGTCCCTCCTAGTTTCTGATAAAAGATCACACTGGATATTTTTACACTTTAGGGAGACCAGGGTTCCCATAGTAGTGTGGTAATCTTGCATCTGACTGTTGTTTGAAAAATTATCACCGAACAAAGCAGCAATGATTGATTTTGTTAAATATGCTTAGTGGAGACAATGCTATAAACTAATTGTGAAAGCATACATTTATCCTTCAGGAGGTGCTCCTCTTTTTTTACTCCGCACCATTAAAAAGATTGAAGACCACTCACCTAGCTCATTTTCAAAACCCACACAGTTACTAGCAGCTTTTACAGTTATTTTAAATACTCCTACTCCTGTCAAAAAAGGAGCAGAGGAATCAATTCAAAAGTGAACGCCCAAAAGCATGCAACATGGCCAATTCAGAGACCAGGATTAAAAATTGTGTCTCTTGGTTGTACATTCCCAAGTAGTCCAGAAGACAGCTTGGGTGATGATAATTCTAATTCCAAGGCCAAGGGGCTGCACTTCCCAGGAAACACCATTGTGATGTGGTTCCTATCCATCTTCACTCCAGAATAGTGTTTATTTCCAGCGTAATTATTTCAAATAGTCATGATGAAATGAGACATCAAGTATCCTTTTTTTTATTTCAAGAGTGTTGTATTGAGATTTTATACAGTAGAAAAATTAAATTACATAAATGAAAAGAAACAATACATTGGATGGTACAATCAAACTAAGTGGGAACAGTAGTTTAGGGTATAGCAAGAGGAGTGGGTCCACATTTGTAAAAGTAGAGGGTAGAAATAAGTGTTTGCAATGGTGTGGTGAGGTTAACCAGTGTATGTATTGTGACAGAGCAGTTTTTGGGGTTGTGGTGAATGATTACGGTACCTCAGTTATAGATGAATGAGACAGAGTAAAAGAGCGGAGACTAGAAAAGGTGTTGGTGATGGGGGTGAAAAGTAGGGAGTACATGGGGAAGGGGCTGCATAGGGAGAGGAGGATGGGTGAGTGGGAGGGTGGGAAAATGAGTGAGTGAATGCATGAATGATCAAGTTATCAGGTCATTGTAGTTCCATAGAGGAGTGAGACATAAAGTTGTCTAGTTTGTACCCGAGTTTACCATTCTTCATTGGTGTTGTCTTCAAGTATAAGTTTAGTGAATTACAGGCAGTTCTGGTGAATTGGACCCATTCCCACCATGTGTGGGAGAATAGTTTGGATGAGTCTTTCCATTCATTAAAGATAACTTTAAGGCCAGTTGTGACTAGAATGTCCCATAGGAAACGGTTCTCTTTGTTTAATGTCTGTTTAATGTCAGTGAGGAGGATTCCCAGTGTAATAGAGGCTAAAGTAGGAGTCCATTTTGTATGAAGTATTTGAGATATTGTATTACTGATGTCCTGCCAGAACCTTTTGGTGGAGGTGCACTCCCTTAGCATGTGTTTTAAGTCTCCTGCTTCCTTCTCACAGTTCCAGCATGTGTCGGAGGATCGAACTCTTAGTTTAAAAAGTGTGGCTGGATTCCAGTGGGCCATATTGATCTTTGGGCTAATGATGGAGTTATTATTTTGGAAGTGAGGTTACTCCATGTAGTTGGCCAGTCTGGTGAGACCTTTTGGAGTGTTGTTGGAATCTGATAGTAGAGTTTCCCACTTGTCTTGTGTTGGTTTATTTAGTGAGGTTTTCATGGGGGATAGTGTTCTGTTTTCCTGCTCTTATCTCATAACCGAGCTTACAGAACCTCTCTGGAATGCACTTCTGAGTTTGAAGAAGACATTTATTGTTATTATTTCATCACCGCAAGGTTCTTGAGAGACGAAATTAGTAGATTGGAAGCACACGTTCAAAAGTAGTCGCAGCAATTAAAGCAAAATATATCAAAGTACTTCTCAGTTGCAATGTACACAGCAAATATATGTGATTATATTATAGCATAACTTCAAAGCAAAGCATAAAAGTCGAAATTCATCACCGTAGGGCCCATAGCTCAGCTTCATCTTTCTGGGGTGTGCAAGTTGATGACTCCGGTCAACTGCGAGAAAGAGATCTTCTACCCAAACGGGAGACAGGCAACTGACGTCTACGTTCCTGTCTGAAGTCAAGCAGATTTAATCTACCTCAGCTGTAGCCTAGAGTCATCCTTAAAAGCAAACTCAGTGTGAGAACTGAAGAAACTTGGAGAGTGGCCAATTCTCCCAAGCTCACTCGTCCTCAGACTGGATTGCGAGGTAAACACAAAATCTTCTTGCTCTTATCAGCTAAGGTCTGGTGTAAAGAACACTGCTTGGTCTATCATGTGGAAAAACACAGCTTGGAAAAACACAGCTCATCTGCAATGTCTCAACTGCAATGTCTAACCCCACGTTAAAGCCAATAGGCAGCTAACCTAAATATCAAATGTAATGTCTAATGTCATGTCAAAGCCAATAGGCAGCTAAACTGAATACAGAATGTAATGGCTAATGCCATGTCAAAGCCAATAGGCAGCTAGACTGAATACAGAATATAGGGGGTCATTTTGACCCTGGCGGTACGAGACCGCCAGGGCTAAAATGACGGAAGAACCGCCAACAGGCTGGCGGTGCTTCCTGAGGGATTACGACTGCGGAGGAAGCGCCGCGGTCGCACCGCCGGGGCCGGCGGTTTTCCGCCACAATGGCCCCGGCTGTAGTAATCTGCCAGGGCAGCGCTGCTTGCAGCGCTGCCCAGGGGATTACGAGTCCCCGACCGCCAGCCTTTTCCTGGCAGTTTGAACCGCCAGGAAAAGGATGGTGGTACGGGCAGTCGCGGGGCCCCTGGGGGCCCCTGCACTGCCCATGCCACTGCATGGGCAGTGCAGGGGCCCCCTGACAGGTCCCCATGCGGCTTTTCACTGTCTGCTAAGCAGACAGTGAAAAGCGCGACGGGTGCAACTGCACCCGTCGCACGGCCGCAACACCGCCGGCTCCCATGTTGCGGCCCAGTAGGGATGTCAAAATGGAGTGCGGCTGCATTGGCGGCCGCCCGGCGGTTACAACGTGTAATGATGCCCATAATGTCTAATGCCATGTCAAAACCAATAGGCAGCTAACCTGAATACAGAATGTAATGGCTAATGCCATGTCAAAGCCAATAGGCAGCTAAACTGAACATAACATGTAATGTGCTACTGGTGAACATTGAGCAACTAATATGCGCAGTGGTGAAACACAAAGTCATTAGTCAAACACAATTAATAGCATCACATTCCACCCTATGACCAATGAATTTTTGTTTACATACCTCTTATTTCAAACAAAAACATCAACACAAAAAACATTATAAGCAAATCAGATTTGAATGATAAACGCAATCACTGTAAAGCAATGGAAGTGAATTAACATATTAATCTCATAACCTCTCACATCAGATACATCTACACAGAAAAGACTGAAACTTATATACTCTGATTGAACAGTGTCTCTAAAATAGCAATTTGATGTAGCATGAGTTCTACTCATGTAAAGGTACACGTCCACCTGAAAGGTTTTCTGGAATGTAAGCGAAAGTCAGAGTTCCATACAAAAAAACAAAGACAGTTAACTGTTAAGGTTGCTTAGTTCCAGTGGAAGAATGTAATCAAACAAGTTGATCTTGAACTGACAGCGCCATTTGCGCAAAATGGATCCCTGGGGTCTGTACATAACTCAATCAGGTTCAGGTTGGGGGCTCGGTCCCTTCCCCGACCCCACACGCACACACCCGAAGGGAGACCACACAGCACACTCAAGGTCAGTGGTGAAACGTGGTAGGATATGCAAAAGAAAAAAGTATGACTTTTCTTGCAAATAACATTTGTCATCTGAAATGTGCCCTTCCTCTTCCTTTCCCTGTTTTATAATCAGCAGGACGTTTTTGGGGCCCTTTGTTATGATTTCTGCAGGTTCTGGAGGGTTATCTGGGGATTCAACCCACACCTCAACACTGAGGTTTTTATCTGCTGCACCACAGCTTCCCTTTTCTTGCATTGTCAGAAGGGCTGGGGCAGACTCCTTCTTTACCAAACCTCCATTCACTGCACTTTTGACAAGTTGGGCCATTCTGTCTCCAATTTGTATGAATGAATTAGATTATTTTCTAGTTATCAGCATAATTTAGATTTCTCATTGGTAATCTGCAGCAATCACTCCCCCTAAAACCTGATCAATTTGCCATATCTGTCCTGGTAACTTTCCTTTCTCCAACTGATCTTTGACTGTTTGTGGGACAGATTGCTCTTGTGCATGCTGACAAATAGGCACAATCACAGTTTTTATCAAATCTAGGGGAATGTGCATCTCTCTAATCTCTGCCCACCTGTAAATGGCTTTTTCTCCCAGATGTCCACATTTCTGGTGCACCCACTTAGCCATCCCCACTAAGTCAGAATTCTGGGTGGACACTTCAGACTCTGAATTTTTCTCTTTAGCATCTGCAAGGGAATTGAACCAGTTAGGTACAAGCCATGTGGAAAACCAAACGGCCAAACCATTGGCAGTGAACCAAAAATCAGTGTAAAAATGACACATCTCAAGGAGCTCTTGCTTTAAAGTCTGACACACATTGTACAATGCTGTTCCTTCTCCTGTGCTAGAAAACCACTTTTCAGTCAATGAATCATTAGTCAAACAAACATGCTTTTTATCCTCAGGGGACACAAATTCAAATTTCAAATGGTGCACTCAATTTCACTGGTAACTCTTTTACCTGTGGTACTCCCTGCACCCTCTCCACATCCTGAAAAGGGGCTTGTGACACCTGTTCATGTAGGGCTGCAGTGACTCTAGCCCTGTCTCGCATGTACCAGATCCAGTGTATGATACTAGCCTCCTGTGCCTGTCCTAAACTGTGAGATTTAGGTGAATTCATCACCCACTGCATGCTTGATATTTCAGGTTTCATACTCCAATGTTCCAGTGGCACTCTTGTCCCTGTTCCTGATTTACATGTAAATCAGTGTTTCCCTCTTGCACTGCGCAGAAACCTAAAGTTTGAATTATTTCATTTGCCAAATCAGAAGCGCGCAGACGCTTATATTTTTTCCTAGTTACTTTATACCAAAGTGTTAGGATTTCACTCAGATGAGGGCTATACAAAAATCAAACAAGCTCATGAAACTCGGTGTGTTTTGCTTAGTGCAAACAGTAAGAAACTCTAAAATCTTTTGTTTTACTTGTGCCAGTAACTGCACATTTTGCAACGGTACTTCTGCCATGTCCGAATCAATTTTTCTTTGCAGAAGCGGTCTGTAAATAACATTCTGAGCTCTCTTCTCAGTGTTATCTGTTAAGGAATGCTCTTCAACTGCCAAAAACTGAGGGGTGTTTTGCTCACACAGAGGCTCAGACTGGCTCACAGCTGTCTTAACCCCCTCATTACTAGAATGGGAAAAGCCAGATTTTTCTAAAACAGCAGTTTTATATATTTCAGCATTATCTTGCAATAATGTGTTCTGGCTAATTTGCTCACGTAAATTCTTATTTTCATGTTCTAACTGCCTACATCTCTCCTGCATTTTTCTGTAAGCAGATAAAAGTATCCAAACCTTTCTGTCAAGAACAAAAGGAACATAATTTCCTTCAAAAGGCACATTTTCTACATATGCATTATCACAGCACTCATCCAGTCCTGATAAACAAGAAAACATGTTTCTCACAGCAACATAAGGCAGTTTAACTTCACATGCATTTTCAAACATGGTCTGCCATGCTTTTTTAATTCTCTAAACAACAAAAAATAATTACACTTTTAAATCGTGCACTTCGAAACTCCAATTTCCGACTCTGAAAACTGACGACTAAGCCAAAATGTTCTGCTTTCCTGCTCTTATCTCATAACCGAGCTTACAGAACCTCTCTGGAATGCACTTCTGAGTTTAAAGAAGACATTTATTGTTATTATTACTTCACCGCAAGGTTCTTGAGAGACGAAATTAGTAGATTGGAAGCACACGTTCAAAAGTAGTCGCAGCAATGAAAGCAAAATATGTCAAAGTACTTCTCAGTTGCAATGTACACAGCAAATAAATGTGATTATATTATAGCATAACTTCAAAGCAAAGCATAAAAGTCAAAATTAATCACCGTAGGGCCCATAGCTCAGCTTCATCTTTCTAGGGTCTGCAAGTTGATGACTCCGGTCAACTGCGAGAAACAGATCTTCTACCCAAACGGGAGACAGGCAACTGACGTCTACGTTCCTTTCTGAAGTCAAGCAGATTCAATCTACCTCTGCTGTAGCCCAGAGTCATCCTTAAAAGCAAACTCAGTGTGAGAACCGAAGAAACTTGGAGAGTGGCCAATTCTCCCGAGCTCACTCGTTCTCAGACTGGATTGCGAGGTAAACACAAAATCTACGTGCTCTTATCAGCTAAGGTCTGGTGTGAAGAACACTGCTTGGTCTATCATGTGGAAAAACACAGCTTGGAAAAACACAGCTCATCTGCAATGTCTCAACTGCAATGTCTAACCCCACGTTAAAGCCAATAGGCAGCTAACCTAGATAACCTATAGGTGAGGATTATGCTTGTCTTTCTTCACTCTTTATTAATGCAGCAGGTTCAAAGATCACACAATAAGAACAGAAAACTACATCTCCCATGGGACAATGTTCCCATGATGACCAAAGTCCAATCAACATCAGTTCCGACTGTGGTATAAGTATCCTTAGCTGCCTCCTGACTTCCTCGACTTCGCTGCGAAGGAAAATTCAGTGCACTCAGGTTGTTGTCATCTCCGAACCTATGAAAATAACATCATATACTCAACAAAGGAACATATCAAAACCCAGAAAAACAGTCGAAAAGAAAAACATAGCATGTATGTATATTTGAGATCTCCAATTCATATGAAACAATGCAAAGCATAACACATAAGAGACCCAGTCATTAAAAGTTCCAATATCATGGATATAAACATAGATACCACCAGAAAACATAGATGTCTTGTACAAGTCCCGGGTGGGAGAAACATTCCATTTGACGGGAGGGATAATCCTCGCCTCGGTGTCCTTAATAGAATTGAAATTTTCCTTCTCGATAGCTTGGAAATTTCTCATTCTATGGGAGGACCGGAGGTGAGGATCATGCGTGTTCAAAGCTTACTTACCAATAAACCGGCGGCTTCATAAACAGCTTTAAAGTAAAAAAAAATAAAAGTCGACTCCGACGACCAATCCGCAGCATTCATGATATCCTCAAAACTGCTGCCTACCTGGATAGCTTTTGAGGCCATAGCACCCCGAGTAGAGTATGCTCCAAATACACGTAGATGAATACCTGCCTCTGCCAATATCCATCTGACCCATCTAGCTATAGAAGGAGAGGATACTGCCTTAAAGGGTTTCTTTAGCGAAATCAAAAATTGTCGTTCCCCGGGAGGCCGAAACTCGGCCGTCACCTCCTCATAAGCCTTGAGGCATCGTACTACACAAAGTTTCGTGGATGAGGAAAAGCTGGATAGGTTACCGACATGATATTACCCTTGGTCCTTCTGGAAACCGTGAATGTGACCCCCTCTAGGGGAAAAACCCTGGCAGAGACATCTAATGCCCTGACACCCTCTTGCAGGAAATAAGACACAGAGGGATGGCTAGTTTAGCCGACAATTCCTTCCTAGAAAGGTACTGTTTATCCTGCCACGAAGATAATAAGTGTAGGACCTGATTGACATCCCACAGTTCTGAGTACCTTGGCCCTGGGGGTTTAGACAGTCTAATACCCTTAAGCAATTTGCACACCCCAGGATGCTCCTCCACCGGCCGATTATAGAGAGGGGGATGGCCTGCCAAAATTGCTGATCTGAAGAAACTGATAGAGCAATAAGACAAACCTGATTCCGCCAACTCAGCGAGGAAGTTTATGACATCTGTAATGTGGGCCCCCATGGGATCGATTTGTTTTCCCAAACACCAATGAGCCCATCAATGCCATGCGGACTTGTAACGTTTGCAAATTCACCTAGCCCAGGCCTGACTGAAGAGACTGAGCCTCCTGTGAAAGTCCGCCGTCTTCCCAATGAGCCCGGAAATTTTCCACGCAACTAGTGTGAGGTGACCTTGAAGGACCAGGGGATGAAACTGGCCCATAGGATCTGAGAGAATCGATGGAGAACTCAGAAGGAGGATGGGGAAATCGCAAGAGAGCTCCAGCAGGGACGGAAACCATCCCTGGGATCTCCACAATGGGGTTATCAGAACCACTGTAGCTCTCTGACAACGGACCTGGGCCGCCACACTCGGAATCAGAATGAACGGGGGAAACGCGTATCCCGAGTGATTCTCCCAATCCTGAAGAAAAGCATCCATTGCTGATGCTCCCGGGTCCGGGCGCCAACTGAAGTATATCGGCAATTGGGCATTCCATTTGGACACAATGAGGTCCACTGAGAGTGGTCCCCACCGCTCCATGAGTGCCTGAAAGACTACCCTGTCTAGGCGCCAGTCGCTGGAGTCCCTCAGAAACCTGGAGTTCCAGTCTGGTAGGGTGTTCTGGGAGCCTGGAAGATATTCCGCCGTCACCGAAACCTGGTGTGGGAGACAAAAATGCCAAAAATCTTTTGCCAGTTCCGCGAGGGCCTTCAAATGCGTGCCCCCCAGGCGGTTTATGTACTGCACCGCAGACACATTGTCCATCCTCAGGAGGACCACACAAGAGACCCTGTCCTGAGTCAAAGACCTGATTGCAAAAGAACCCGCCTGGAGTTCCAGGCAATTGAAGTCCACCATCCCCCGAAGGAGACGTTTCTGCATCCGGCTGGCATCTGATTCTATGACCAGGTCCGGGGAGGCACCGAAAATGGTCCAGCCACTAATGGAGCTCCATTTTTTTGCCTCCAGCGTAAGGGAAATGAGCTCTGAGTAGTTGAGGCCACGTCTGAGGTGATGCGCCTACAGACGTTGAAGGCCTGGAAAAATGGCCTGGATTGATGCTGAGAGCAGACCCAACTAGCCTGGCTACCTGCCTGAGAAAGATTCTGTTGCGTCTCAAAACTTTTATTAGCTCCTTCTTGATCTTGGAGAGACTGAGGGTCGCAGACTGAGAATCTATAAGAAAGCCCAGAAATATAATTGATTGTGATGGCAGCAGTTCTGATTTCTGCTGATTTATCACAAACCCCAGATCCTGAAGGAGTTGGACAAGAGTTGCGACCAAGACTGATCCATAAGAAGGATATCGTCCAGGTAAATTATTAGACTGAGAACGTAGGTATTCCACCACAGGTTTGACACCACGGAGCCGAAGAAAGGCCGAACGGGAGGGACATAAACTCGAATACCTAACCTCTCCACAGGAATTGCAGGAATCTGCGATGAGGGGAAAAGATTGGGATCGTCAGATAAGCGTCCTTGAGATCCAGACGGATCATTCAGTCCCCCTGAAGGAGAAGGTCTCTGAGCATATGGATGCCCTCCATCTTGAAATGTCGGTAGACTACCCATTCGTTGAAGTCCCTGAGATTGATAACTGGGCAAATCCCCTTCTCCTTCTTCTGGACAAGAAAGAGATTGCTAAAAAAAAACCTGGGATGAAGAACAGACGGAAGGATGGCCCACTTCCGAAGAAGACTGTGCACTTCTGCATCTATGAGGGTCGATTCCGCTGCTGGGAAAATCAATGGTCTCGTTGGCCGTTCCTGAACCGGCGTTCCCCAGAACTCTATGTGGAACCCTGAAACAGTCTGCAATACCCAAGAATCCAAAGTTATGCATGCCCAAAAATGCCTGAATAGCCGAAGTCTCCCTCATACACGTTGAGGGAAAGAAAGGGCAATCCTTACCAGAAGGGTCTCCTGTGGCGTTCGCCCCTCCGCGGGCGGTTCTGCTGGCTCGGCCTTTCCCTCTACCCGGGTTGGGGAAGGAGGCGCCTTGCCAGCCATCTCGCCAGCCGTTGTTCCTGAAGCTGCAGGAACTGGAGCCTTGTTGGGAGAGACGGCCGAAGGAGCGACCCCTACCTCGTCCGGCCCCTCCAAAAATCTTGCCCGGAAAAATATTTTTTATGGATGACTGTGCTTTATCCAGAGCCGAAAAAAGGTGGCAATAAAATGTACCTAACTCCTTCACAAAAGGGTCTCCAAATAAGTTGCCCTGGGCGATCGCCCCTGCCTCTCTGCCGAGATGGCGCAATTCGCATTACCCAGAAGACAAACCGCCCTCTGGGCCCACCCCACCACGACATCCGTGGGCAAAGGAGTGTCAGTACATCTGGCGTATTCTGCCAGTTGGATAATTTGCGTTAGGGGTCCTAACACCTCCAGCAGCTTGTTCTGGCAAACCGTCCAGGACCAACAGATACCCTTCTTAGGGTCCTTGGTAAATTTGGTGAAAAAAGTGCACATTTTTGGGTCGATGTCTGGAGTGGCCGCCACCTTGTCTGGCAAAGTAGGGTGCGGGCATTCAGTCTTAAGACGGGCTCTAAGCTCCTTGTCCAGAGGTTGCCTGATCTTACCGGCTACTTACTCAGCCACCTTCCGTTCCGGTCGTCACTCTGAGGACCTGGGATGGTAAATGCCCTCGGGTTCGAGCATATCTGAGCCAGAGTCCTCAGACTCCAGTGGATCTGGCGCAGTGGCCCCAGGGCGCTAGGGGCAACCAGAGTCCTGGTCCTCTGCAGAGGAAGAATCCCCCCCTGAATCCTCCTCCACCCGTTTAGAAGACCCCCGTTCTGGGTCCGATAAGTGGTGCTCCCAGTCACCTGTCACAATACTCCAAAAGAGGCAACCCTAACCTGCCCTGGGAACTACACTAATCATAAACACAAATAATCAGTAGGTAGGGACGAATCAAACCATTATTTTAAGAGACCAGTGCTAAATCCTGATTTCATGGGTCAATTACTTCCCCTTATTTATTTAAATCATTCTAAAAGGTCAGCAGTAGCTCGTCGGTGAACATTCTATAACAAAGAAGTTATGAGACAATTGAATATTCGGTCGCATTATCGTGAGATCGAATTGAATACACCAAAACATGTCAGAGACCAAATTGAAATGACGACACATGCAGTTAGGGAACAAGGGTGGATCAGTAAAAAATAATTTGAATTCCTGAATCAAAATGAAGGAAGGACCCCTTGTTTCTACATCCTACCTAAGATCCATAAGAATACAGAGAACCCACCAGGTAGACCGATAGTTTCAGCTTGTGGCTCAATGTTGGAACCCCTTGCCCAATTTGTTGACGTATATTTGAAACCCTTTGTAGCCAAGACATCTGCTTATGTACGGGACTCAATGGACATCATCAATAAGCTAGAAAACTTGCCGTATGATGAGGAGAGACAATTTTTGGTCACTTTTGATATAGAGTTCTTATACACAAACATACAGCAAGATGAGGCAATAGAGATTATCAAACAGACTCTGAACAACAATATTGAGCCAATGAACCCTCCCACAGACTTTCTAGTTGAGTTAGCCATGCTCTGTCTGAAAAATAACTTTTTCAAATTCAATGAAAAACGATACCGACAAGTGAAAGGAGTAGCAATGGGGTGTAGTTTTGCCCCGGAAATCACCAATCTGGTGATGGACTGTTTTGAGCAAAAATGGATCTATCCACAATCCAATCCTTTCAAAATACACATCACTAATTGGTTTAGATACATTGATGACATTCTAATGATTTGGGAAGGGCCAGAAGAAATGCTCATCTTGTTTTTCAACTGGTTGAATCATCGCACAGTTGATTTTAAGTTTACCATGAGTAAAGACAACATAAAAATAAATTTTCTGAACCTATGGATTCTGTCTAGGAATGGGAAGCTAGAAGTAAGCTTATATAAAAAAAAACACAGACCGGAATACATTGTTACATTTCTCTAGTGGACACCCCAGACCACTTAAAGAGAATCTGCCGTTCGGGCAGTTTTTAAGAATAAGGAGAAATTGTACTGAAAAAACGGATTATTTCGACAATGCAGAGGAACTCACAAAAAAACTAACTGACAGAGGCTATCCCAAAAAGTTGGTAAAAACAGCGGCAAAAAAAGCTTGGTTCACACCAAGAGAAACAGTCCTTGTTCCTAAAATAAGAACAAAAGAGATCCCCCTAACATGTGTGATCACATTTAGTCCAAAGGCTAATAAAATACGTTCCATTATAAAAAAAAAACTGGAAAATTATCAAAGACCTCAACATAGATAAACCTCTCTTTTCATTCAAGAAAGCACGTAGCCTAAAAGACCAGTGGGTACAGGCGGCACAAACACAAACAGAAAGAAAAGACTTGAGATCAATGTTGCAGCTACCAGCAGTCCAGGGCCACTATAGGTGTTGTAAGTGCATAGCTTGTCAATATATGCAAGATTCTAAAGATATAAAAATAAATGGCAAATTGCATGCACAAAATGATTTCTCAAACTGTAACACAAAAAATGTTATCTACTGTATTATGTGCCCGTGTGACAAAGCCTATATTGGACAAACCTCGCAACTAGTAAAAACTCGTATCATGCAATATCGCTTAAGGATTAAATGTGCAATAAAAGGAGCACCACTAGTTGAACACTTTTTGGAGCAAAATCATAAACCCGAAGATATACGTTGGACAGTATTGGCTGTGATACAGCCTAAAATAGACGGACCATCTATGACACCAAAATTGCTGAAACTTGAAGCAAGGACGATCGAAAAATTCCAAACAGCTAAAACTGGACTAAATGACTGTGATGAAGTATGGACACTCATCAGATGATGGGATTGCATTATCTGTTTAGCCGGTTGTTAAAGACTATAAGGAGGTATTATGACAAAGGCATATATAATATATGAGGGGCTTACTCTATATGTAGAAGGTTGTGAAACCAACAGTGAAGATCCAGCAGCTATGATGGTAATGACTGATAAGGGCTCTATATTGTGTTGTTTTAGGGTCAAACCCAGCACCAGACGCTGGTATAAATATTCATGTTTACCACTAATGATTGAATGTAGTCTGTTGCAAGTATGCCTTCATCCAATACTGAACTCTAAATGGTTATAGGAAGATTAGACTCGTTACTAGCAATTGGGGTCGTTTTTTTCCCCCCCAAGATGGCCGCCCGCATGTTTTAGTTGGCCGGGGCTCGGTTCAGTGATTATGCGGCAATTAGTGCAGAGGTTTTGTCAGAGCTAGTTTAGTTACTAGAAGAGTTGCTTCCATTAGATGTCCAGCCATTAGAGGAGAAGAGGTTTTTTCCTCGTTCTTCGCCTTTACCATTAGCATAATGGAGTCGGGCAGGCTAGATGCTGCTTGATTAAATGGGGAAATGGGTTCCCCTAAGATGGCCGCCTGGCTGCGCCGCCCTGCCTTTTCAAGACAGGTGCGAGCGGGTGCAGGCTCCCTGAGAGCCCACGTTAAATGCGCGTATCGGAAGAACCATTTTCGGTTCTGGAAACGCGCAAGCAGCATAGGACCGGCTGTTCTCGCACAAAATTTGAAATAGCTAATTGCAATTTGAGTAAGTGAAACGCCTAGACTAGAGGCAATTAATTGAGATCTGGCAACCTTGTGCAAACGATTAATGGTATTTTCTTTGTTTTTGACTTTGGGTTTTACTCGGAATTGCGGCATCGGACCAGCTGGTAAGAGGATTCCTCCCAGCTCTGATAGTGAACGTGCCTAGTTGATACTACAAAGTAAGACTAGAGCTTAATAGTTATGTTGCTATTAAAAGGCACAGATACATTTTGATAGATATGTTCTTGATTTAAATAGACTAATGTGCTGTTGTCTTTTGGACTAGCTAGGTTCCATCTTGACAGTAGACGCAGCAATCTACGAGCATTACTAAGCCTAATGGAAAAAAGGTATGACCAACAGCCCCTTTTCTGTGGGTGGTGCACTATGAAACAGCAGGCCCACGTAGAACATAGAGCACGAGGGTTGGTTTTACTTTGTGGATCACGTTGTGTATTGCTTTAACTAGCGTTCTGGCTATCACCCTTGCTACACGGTGTTGGAAGTGGGGTTCAGCTAAATTTACATTGATTTAGATTCACTTATAAATAGTAACAGTGATGTTAAATAGCAAGGCTTGGAAGTTACTGACGCACAGCTCGATTGTATACTTGTTGCTTTGATACCGTAAGGAACGGTATGATTTTATTCTTTTTGTTAATTTGTGTAGAGGCGTCACTGCCCCCTGATAGTCCTGATGAGGCCCTGACTGAAGAGGCTGAAACGCGTTGACACATCTTGCGAGATTGAGGGCTTTTTGAGTCAATTTACTCAGACAAGAAATGTAATACGCACTACATAATACCTTTGGAAATAAATGTTTAGGTATTTGACAGCTGGGTTCAGCAAAAAACCTTCAATTATCGCATTTCTAGTGGATTACAACTACAGTCTTGTTACAGTGATCACAATGTAAAGAAATGGTGTCAGGCATAACCCTCCTTTGGCATATTGCCAATACTGAGATTCGTGTCATAATATGTTTGTAGTGTTTTGTATATATTTATGTTTTGTATATATCTATGTTATGTATATACCTATGTTATAGAATGTTCACCGACGACCTACTGCTGACCTTTTAGAATGATTTAAATAAATAAGGGGAATTAATTGACCCATGAAATCAGGATTTAGCACTGGTCTCTTAAAATAATGGTTTGATTCGTCCCTACCCAGTCGCCTGTCAGTCCGGGTGCCAAGCCCTTCCGGCAGGGTAAGCGCTTAGGCACCTGTGCACTCTTGGAGCAAACCTCTACGAGGCGCAGGAGGCTGTCCAGGTGCCCTGCGTCGCGCTTGTGCGATTTCTTGGGAGGAACAACCGTCTTGGACCGAGGTCGATCTCCCGTCTCCCCACTCATACAAGTCCCCTTAGTAACCTTTTCAGTCAATTGTGCCAGACTCTCCTTAACGGGGGCAAGGGCCTGGGCAATCGCTTGTGAAAGTAAAACATCTACCCCAGGGGGTAGCGCGCGATGTGAAGGGGACAAGGTGGGAAAAAATTCATTATCCTGGGTGGATTGCATGATTAAGGAGGACTCAGATGATGACAGACCAAACGCCCTGCAGATATATAGGGCAGCCCCGCACTTATCTGTCGCCAAAAAAAGGGCCAAGAATAGACAGACCAACAACGGTCAGAAATGCGCGTACTTGGATGGGGTGAGAAACACCTTTGCCGCAAAGCGGTATAATCCTGCCCAAAAAGGCATCTGGTGGGGGTTGGAGGGGTTATAAATAAGCCGCGGCTTAAGCAAAACCCCTAACGCGCACTTTTTCTATGTTCGAAAGCATTCGAACAAAGAAAAACGCGTTGAACCTACAGCGGCACGAAAGAGCGCCCTCTGGAGGAGCC
This sequence comes from Pleurodeles waltl, assembly GCF_031143425.1. NCBI lineage: Eukaryota > Metazoa > Chordata > Amphibia > Caudata > Salamandridae > Pleurodeles > Pleurodeles waltl. The sequence continues at coordinate 1,349,483,279 of NC_090446.1, read as the reverse complement.
GACGCATCACCTCGAGGTGAATCTGCATTCGGGCGGAAAAACGCCTGCTGCGCTAGCAACCCATCTTAGCAACGTCTCTGAGTGATTAGCACAATAATCACAGAGCCACAAACGCGTTATAAACAGTATTAAAGAGGTGACCAATTGAGAGGCAGAGCAAAGAAAAAGGGCGACTTATCTTTCCACCGGAGCAGTGAAGAAAGAGGAAGTCGGGAGGCGGCTAAGGATACTTATACCACAGTCGGAACTGATGTTGATTGGACTTTGGTCATCATGGGAACATTGTCCCATGGGAGATGTAGTTTTCTGTTCTTGTTTTGTGATCTTTGAACTTGCTGCATTAATTAAGAGTGAAGAAAGACGAGCATTATCCTCGCCTCCGGTCCTGCCATAGAATATCTTTTTTTGCCCATTTCTCTATATACCTCTTCTCCCTTCTAGTTTTAAGTTTTCATTGTGCCACAGCGAGGCTAGACATGAATGTTTAATTTTGTTGGGTAGTTGTCAATTTTTGGAGTGCCTGTGCTGGATAGAATGTTTATAGAGTGTTGTGCTTTATTTCTTTTGACAGTTAGAAATGAAGTGAGGGATAAGGGTTTAGCGAGGGCAATTTCACTAGCGAGCCAAGGAGGTGAAGGGTTGGTGGTGGATAGGAGCCAGTGGCTCCCCTGTTTCGCTAGGAAGTCATGTCTTCTATCTCCGGTAGTCGGGTAAGTTTAGACTGACAAGTTTTTTTTAGGAAGTCTCATCTTCTTTAGCGGAATCCTGGGCTTTTCAGACTTCTAGAGGAATTTAGTAACTAACATGTCTATTTTAGTTAAAAAAAGGTGTCTGAAAGGTATATGGGGGACATGCTGATTAAAAAGTTAATGGGGTTAATCATTTTGATAGATTCTATTCTACCCCACCAAGTAATGAACCTGGTAGACCATTTGTCTAAGCTTTCTTTGATGTTATCTAGCGTCTTTTTCTCATTGAGATCGTTTGAGTCTTTATGGTTATGGGTGAGCCATTTACCCAAGTATTTTATCTTATCTATGTTAGGGAGACCAGATCCTCGGGGCTTGCGCATGTTCCCAACATGTCCACCTCTTGGCAGCTCCAAACTCCACTAGTAATATAGCACAGAGTTAAAGAATGGCCAAGTGGGGCAATGGGTTTTGGGTTGGGAACAGCAGGGAAGGAGACCTGTGGAAGCAAGAGTTAAACAACACAATTGCAATATTAATCATGATGACTTTCAATAAGTTTTGTTTCAAATAAACACTTATACTGAAAACATGAATGGCCTAAGGCTTCACTATAACTAGACCTCAAGAATCTAGGTACCTGGAAATAAAGAAAAGGTTATACAAGGTTTTCATATGAACATTCCAGAATTAACATATTATATTTTTGCACAATAAACGCTCTCCAAATAGTTCTTAGAGTAGTCACTGCTTTGTAACAAGAATCAAATAACACATGGTTATTTCTCTGCATGAAATAACTGTACTAGGTTCATGAATAACACAGCTACGTCACTCTCTGATTAAAAGTTCCAAGACTCAAAGGTTCAGGAAATATTATGGACCTTAATCAAACTTGCACTTCTAAATTTCAATGTCTAGAAATGATTGCGCACTCTGCCGATCTATATTTCAAAGGTTAAATACCTGGAATGAATCGCTCACACTGTTGCTGATTCGATTATCAAGAACGAAATGCCATGAAGTGATCGCACGCTCTGCCGATCTGAATGCCAAGAAGTAAATGCCAGGATTGAATTGCGCACACTGTTGCCGATTCGGACTTCACGATACAAATGCCATGAAATGATCGCGCGTACTGCCGATCTAAATGCCAAGAAGTAAATGCTAGGAATGAATCGCGCACACTGTTGCCGATTCGGAATTCACAATACAAATGCCATGAAATGATCGCGCTCACTGACGATCTGAAAATCAAGAATTAAATGCCAGGAAAACAATTGCACACGCAAGGTCAAGTTTAGGCCCAAAACTCGAGTGTCATTGGAAACGGAGTCGGGGGCCTAACCTGACCTCTGCCTTACTGCCCTGCTGGAAGATCACCAAAGAAATTAGGGCAGGCCTGGAAATGACTGGATAGGCCTCCGGGACATGAACTCTGGAAAATGCTGCTGCTCTGCACCGGGACCTCTGAATAGTGAGCACGTGGAGCTGGGCTGGCTCCCTTATATAGAGCTAAGCCCCGCCCACGAGCCACACCCAACCATGCTGCAAGAAAGACTTCTAGAAGGTCTTAGAATAAAGGACCACACCCTGTAGTCCTCCAAACAAGCCTTGCAAATGAACAATGAATTACAAACAGTATTAATGACTTTTTAAGGTAGAAGCTCTGCAATGCAAAAAGTTAACATACTGCATAGAGACACAATGCATGAAATATGCCTTTGCATAAGGACTGGATTTTTGCATTTACGTTGCCCGTAGAGCGCACACTGTCCTGATGTTGACAATCTGGGGCTCATTTGAGTCCATAGGAGCTGATGTGTGAGCTGTTGCAGTACACATTGAGAGGAAGAACATCTGCCTTTTCCCTTTTGAGGCAGTAGCCTGACATCTTAGAGTAGTCATGGATGGTGGATATGATGTGCGGCAAGGCTAAGTCTGATTGGGTCGTAAAAATGATAATGTAATCCGCGTAGGCAACTCGTTTTTGTGGTCCTGATGAGAAAGGAATACCGGGGATAAGTGGATTCTTCCTGATCAATGTAAGTAGGGGGGGTTTGCGTTTGTAGAAATAGAAGGGGATGAGATAGCAACCTTGTCTGGTTTCTTGTTGGAGGTAAAAGGGATTAGACAACATTCCACTGATGTTTATTCTAGCTTTAGATTCTTTGTACAGTATAGAGCAGGGATTTTTGAGAGAGCAGGGCCAAAGTTGAAGAAGGTGAGTGAGGCTTGGAGGAAGGTCCACAATACCTTATCAAAGGCCTTTCTGCATTTAATACTAGTGCGCTGGGTGGTTGGTGCACAAATTTGCCTTTCAATTTAAATCGCATGGCTGAAGAGTCTGATATTATCCATGCTAAATCTCCCTGTTATAAATCCAGATTGAGAGGAATGTATTATGTTTTTGAAAATGGGCTCTAGTCTAAGGGCTAGGATCTTTGTGTATATTTTGCAGTCTGTGTTTACCAGGGATATGGGTCAGTAGTTCTTGGGATTGGATGGGTCTTTCACTTCTTTAGATATAACAATTATGGTTGCCTCGCCAGCGGAGAAGTGGATGAATAAGTATTTTACACAAGTGATTAGGAAGGTATCCCAAGCTTGACAGAATTGACACCGGGAAGCTGTCTGGGCCCAGAGCCTTTCTGGCTTTCATTGTTTTGATCGTGTTTATGATTTCTTTGCCAGAAACCGGTTGTTCTAGTGATTCTTTTGGTGATTAATCTATCTTAATTACATTAATGTTGTTGAGGTAGTTTAGCATATGTCATGTGTTATTACTTTTGGACTAGGGGGCATTGTAACAGTTTTCGAAGATATTGATGATGTCCTTCTTCTTTGTTGATGTAGCGCCATGTTCGTTGGTTATAGAGGTTATTCTTGTCTTCTGATGGATCTGTTTGAAATGAGACGCAAATATTTTGCCAGCTTTATTATGTCCGCAGAAATTGATGCCTTTGTATTTTTGGACTATTAGGTGGGCTTTGTTACTCAGAATCTTGTTGTATTCATACTTGAGTTTAATTGGACTGTTTAATTGAGTTTTGTCAGTGCGTTTGTGATCTTTCTATAATGCTTTTGTTTTTAGTTCTAGTTGGTTTAAGGTTTTGTAGTCTAGTTTGTTTTTATTTGACATAGGTTTAATCATGTGCCCACGTGTGAGAAAGTAGCCTCTTTCTAGCCTTGTTACCCCCACTTTTGGCCTGTTTGTGAGTGTATGTCAGGGTGTTTTCACTGTCTCACTGGGATCCTGCTAGCCAGGGCCCAGTGCTCATAGTGAAAACCCTATGTTTTCAGTATGTTTGTTATGTGTCACTGGGACCCTACTAGTCAGGACCCCAGTGCTCATAAGTTTGTGGCCTATATGTATGTGTTCCCTGTGTGGTGCCTAACTGTCTCACTGAGGCTCTGCTAACCAGAACCTCAGTGGTTATGCTCTCTCTGTACAAATTGTCACTAACAGGCTAGTGACCAATTTTACCAATTTACATTGGCTTACTGGAACACCCTTATAATTCCCTAGTATATGGTACTGAGGTACCCAGGGTATTGGGGTTCCAGGAGATCCCTATGGGCTGCAGCATTTCTTTTGCCACCCATAGGGAGCTCTGACAATTCTTACACAGTTCTGCCAGTGCAGCCTGAGTGAAATAACGTCCACGTTATTTCACAGCCATTATACACTGCACTTAAGTAACTTATAAGTCACCTATATGTCTAACCTTTACCTGGTAAAGGTTAGGTGCAAAGTTACTTAGTGTGAGGGCACCCTGGCACTAGCCAAGGTGCCCCCACATTGTTCAGGGCCAATTGCCCGGACTTTGTGAGTGCGGGGACACCATTACACGCGTGCACTACATAGAGGTCACTACCTATATGTAGCTTCACAATGGTAACTCTGAATATGGCCATGTAACATGTCTATGATCATGGAATTGCCCCCTCTATGCCATCCTGGCATAGTTGGCACAATCCCATGATCACAGTGGTTTGTAGCACAGACCCTGGCACTGCCAAACTGCCTTTCCCGGGGTTTCACTGCAGCTGCTGCCAACCCCTCAGACAGGTTTCTGCCCTCCTGGGGTCCAGCCAGGCTTGGCCCAGGATGGCAGAACAAAGGACTTCCTCTGAGAGAGGGTGTTACACCCTCTCCCTTTGGAAAATGGTGTGAAGGCAGGGGAGGAGTAGCCTCCCCCAGCCTCTGGAAATGCTTTCATGGGCACACATGGTGCCCATTTCTGCAAAAGCCAGTCTACACCGGTTCAGGGACCCCTTAGCCCTGCTCTGGCGCGAAACTGGACAAAGGAAAGGGGAGTGACCACTCTCCTGACCTGCACCTCCCCTGGGAGGTGTCCAGAGCTCCTCCAGTGTGCTCCAGACCTCTGCCATCTTGGAAACAGAGGTGCTGCTGGCACACTGGACTGCTCTGAGTGGCCAGTGCCACCAGGTGACGTCAGAGACTCCTTCTGATAGGCTCCTTCAGGTGTTGCTAGCCTATCCTCTCTCCTAGGTAGCCAAACCCTCTTTTCTGGCTATTTAGGGTCTCTGTCTCTGGGGATTCTTTAGATAACGAATGCAAGAGCTCATCCGAGTTCCTCTGCATCTCTCTCTTCACCTTCTGCCAAGGAATCAACTGCTGACCGCGCTGGAAGCCTGCAAAACTGCAACAAAGTAGCGAAGACGACTACTGCAACTCTGTAACGCTGATCCTACCGCCTTCTCTACTGTTTTCCTGGTGGTGCATGCTGTGGGGGTAGTCTGCCTCCTCTCTGCACTAGAAGCTCCGAAGAAATCTCCCGTGGGTCGACGGAATCGTCCCCCTGCAACCGCAGGCACCAAAGAACTGCATCACCGGTACCCTGGGTCTCCTCTCAGCACGACGAGCGAGGTCCCTTGAATCCAGCAACTCTGTCCAAGTGACTCCCAAAGTCCAGTGACTCTTCAGTCCAAGTTTGGTGGCGGTAAGTCCTTGCCTCCCCACGCCAGACTGCATTGCTGGGAACCGCGACTTTTGCAGCTACTCCGGCCTCCGTGCACTTCCGGCGGAAATCCTTTGTGCACAGTCCAGCCTGGGTCCACGGCACTCTAACCTGCATTGCGCGACCTCCTAAGTTGTCCTCCGGCGACGTGGGACTCCTTTGTGCGACTTCGGGTGAGCACTGTTTCACTCCACTTCGTAGTGCCTGTTCCGGCACTTCTGCGGGTGCTGCCTGCTTCTGAGAGGGCTCCTTGTCTTGCTCGATGACCCCTCTGTCCCCAGACGCAATTGGCGACATCCTGGTCCCTCCTGGGCCACAGCAGCATCCAAAAACCCTAACCGCACGATTTGCAGCTAGCAAGGCTTGTTGGCGGTCTTTCTTCAGGAAAACACTTCTGCACGACTCTCCACGGCGTGGGGGATCCGTCCTCCAAAGGGGAAGTTCCTAGCCCTTGTTGTTCCTGCAGAATCTCCAGCTTCTACTGTCCAGTAGCAGCTTCTTTGCACCCACAGCTGGCATTTCCTGGGCATCTGCCCATCTCCGACTTGCTTGTGACTTTTGGACTTGGTCCCCTTGTTCCACAGGTACCCTCGACTGGAAATCCATTGTTGTTGCATTGCTGATTTGTGTCTTTCCTGCAGAATTCCCCTATCACGACTTCTATGTCCTTTGGGGAACTTTAGTGCACTTTGCGCTCACTTTTCAGGGTCTTGGGGTGGGCTATTTTTCTAACCCTAACTGTTTTCTTACAATCCCAGCGACCCTCTACAAGGTCACATAGGTTTGGGGTCCATTCGTGGTTCGCATTCCACTTTTGGAGTATATGGTTTGTGTTGCCCCTATCCCTATGTGTCCACATTGCATCCTATTGTAACTATACATTTTTTGTACTGTTTTCTAATACTATTACTGCATATTTTGGTATTGTGTACATATATCTTGTGTATATTTGCTATCCTCATACTGAGGGTACACTCTGAGATACTTTGGCATATTGTCATAAAAATAAAGTACCTTTATTTTTTAGTATATCTGTGTATTGTGTTTTCTTATGATATTGTGCATATGACAGTAGTGGTACTGTAGGAGCTTCACTCGTCTCCTAGTTCAGCCTAAGCTGCTCTGCTAAGCTACCATTATCTATCAGCCTATGCTGCTAGACACCCTATACACTAATAAGGGATAACTGGGCCTGGTGCAAGGTGTAAGTACCCCTTGGTACTCACTACAAGCCAGTCCAGCCTCCTACATTCCCACGGATAATGCATTTGAGGGCGTCTCAGATGATTTGTGCATTTGGTCCAGAATTCCTATTGAGTTGTATGTATTAATCAATCTCTTTTTTGATTATTTCCTTGAAGGAGGATTCCTCGGTGAGGAGGTCCTTCATCCTCCATGTTTTTGTTCTTGATGTATTGCAAGCAAGATCGTAGAGTAATAAATACAGGCATGGTCTGAGACTAGGGTTGGTTCCATGGCAGGGGAAGAGGTAGTTGGGACATGAGTCTTGTCAATTAAGATATAATTGATGCGAGAGAATGTATTGTGCAGATGGAATAAACATTTGTAATCTTTCTTTGTGGGATTGAATAGTCTCCATGTCTTTAAGTTTAAGGGAAGTGTACATGTTTAGCATTTGTTTATGGGATTTGTTGGGTTTAAATTGACATACAGAATTACTGTCAATGGTGGACTCCCAGAGTAAATTGAAATCTCCTAAAATCATTCTGCAGTTGGGAGGTAAAGTTGAGAGTTTTTTATTGAGATTAATTAGAAGGTAGGATTGTCGTTATCGGGGCATAGATGTTCATGACCATAATTTCAGTGCGGTCCCTCTGTAATTTAGTAAGAAGCCATCTGCCTTCAGTGTCTGCTTCTAAGGACAGGATAGCAAGGCCGTAGGCTTTCGAGCTAAGGGTGATCAGCACATGTTTTTTGTTTGTGGTTGGCGTGCACGATAAGTCACTAACCCATGCTTTTTTTTTTAGAAGGATTGTCTCTTTCATGGCCACCTTGGTTTCTTGAAGGGGGTCTCCCTTACGTTTGTGTGTGTAGTCTAGGATTTTCTGTTGTTTGGTTGGATGATTTAGACCCTTGACATTAAGGGAGAGTATTTTTATGTTCTGCATTTTTGAGGGAGGTGAGTCTAACCAGCCAGTTATTGTTTGTTGTTGAGGTGCGGGTAGGAGGGGTGGGCGGGTTTGAAGGGATGGCATGGGTGAGGGGAAACGTAATGGCTGAGAGAGGAAGGATAGGGTGTAGGGAGGAGGGAAAGGGGATAGCAGAGTAGCACAGTACAGGACAGGAGGGGGTATAAGAAAGGTAAAAATAAAATAGAGAAGAAAATTATAGTATGTGATTGCTTAAATATTTGTGATGAGATTCTAGATACCATGGAGAGGTATCCGACAAAATCTAACTGAGGAGATGCGATGAAAGCCACAAGTGGTAAAGCCTAGGTCCGAAGTGCAGTCTTGCTGCACCCTGTATAGAATGGGTTGTGTATTAAGAGTCACAGCAGTGTCTAAGTATGCTATGTGTACCTATATTGTATGGTGGCTGGAGTGCCTGGCATTGTTTTCACAGTGGTGCCTTGTGAGTTAGTTGCCATTTAGTGGGAGTGGATAATGTGTATTCTGCTGTTTATATTAATGTATTTGCAGTTATAGTAATTGTATATATAGAAAGTATAATATTTATAAAAAATTAGGTGGCTATTTGCGGGATGGGTGTTGGCTGGTGACACGTGTCACTATTTGCTGAGTACGTTTTATGTCAAAAGTTAGGGTTGTAAAAAACGATACCCGATGTATTTCATAATTATGGAGTACAATGTACAGTTTACAGTGAATTCTCCACTTACTGTCATTATGGTGCTAACATAATAACAACTTAGTGTCTACATAGAGTCACCAGAGTTTCAACGAGTTATCAATAAGGTGTCTACCTTAACCAACATATTATCAACCTAGTGCCTGCATAATGTTCATATACTGCCAGCATATTCTCAACATAGATTCAACACATATCAAAGTGAGACTGTAGGAACGTGCCACTGTTGGCATGGTGACCCCTCCCCTACACTTTTTGCCTGATGTTGATGCCAACTTTGACTGAAAGTGTGCTGGGATCCTGCTAACCAGGCCCCAGGACCAGTGTTCTTTCCCAAAATCGGAACCTTTGTTTCTGCAATTGGCACACCCAAGTCCCTTGTAAAAGGTACCCATGGTACCAAGGGCCCTGTGGCCAAGGAAAGTCCCCAAAGGCTGCAGCATGTATTATGCCATCTTGGGCACCACTCACCAAGCACATGTACACTGCATTTGCAGCTTGTGTGTGCTGGTGGGAAGAAAAAGGCAAAGCCAGGGTGCCATGCCCACAAACCACTGCCTGTGGCATAGGTAAGTCACCCCTACAGCAGGCCTTACAGCCCTAATGCAGGACGCACTATACCACAGGTGAGGGCATAGCAGCATGAGTAATATGCCCCTACAGTGTCTAAGACCATTCTTGGCCATTGTAAGTGCAGTGTAGCCATATTGAGTATATGGTCTGGGAGTTTGTCATTACGAACTTCACCGCTCCATAATGGCTTCACTGAATACTGGGAAGTTTGGTATCAAACATCTCAACACAATAACCCCCCACTGATGCCAGTGTGGGATTTATTGAAAATTGTACCCAGAGGGCATCTTAGAGATGTCCCCTGTAAGTTAGCCAAACTGCTAGTGCAGGACTGACCGGTCTGTGCCAGCCTGCCACTTTCAGACATGTTTCTGACTACATGGGGTGAGAGCCTTTGTGCTCTCTGTGGTCAGAAACAATGCCTGTCCTATGTGGAGGTGCTTCACACCGCCCTCCTGCAGGAACTGTAACACCTGGCAGTCAGCCTCAAAGGCTCAAGCATCGTGTTACAGTGCCTCAGGGCACCCCAGCTAGTGGAGTTGCCTGCCCCCCAGACAAAGCCCTACTTTTCGCGGTAAGTCCGGAGAGAGAATTAGGGAAAACAGCGAGGAGTGATCACCCCAGCTAGGGCCACCCCTTAGGTGTCTAGAGCTGAGGTGACCCCCTCCCTTCAGAATCCTCCATCTTGGTTTGGAGGACAGGGACTAATAAGGTTAGGTTTGTGCCACCCTGCCCAAAGGGAGTGGACACAAGAAGGGTGTAGCCACCCTCACGGACAGTAGCCATTGGCTACTGCCCTCTGACCCCTGAAACGCACCTAAATCCTAGATTTAAGGGCTCCCCTGAACCTAGGTCGTCAGATTCCTGGTGACCTGACAAGAAGAAGAAGGAATACATAGCTGAAACCCCAGTAGCAAAGAAGGAAGATGACAACTGACTTGGCCCCAGCCGTACCAACCTGTTTCCTGCTTCAAAGAACCTGCACTAGTACAGCGACGCATCCAGCTGGACCAGCGACCTCTGCCTAGCTCCAGAGGACTGTCCTGCACCCAAAAGGACCAGGAACTCCAGTGGACAGTGACTCTGTTCAAGAAGATACAATAACCAAGGACTCAAGACTCACTCCGAATGCATGAGTCCTGACCACTCTGCACCAGACGCAGACGGCCCATGTCTAGGTGGCCCAACCAGCTAGAGAGGATCCCCAGGTGATTCTGAGCAAGTGCCCACCCTGGGTTGACCTCTCCACCCCTCCACAATGACGCTTGCAGAAGGAATCCCGAGGACTGCGAAAGTTCCAGACGAAGATATCCGACGCCTAAAGACACACTCACCCGCAGCCCCCAGGCCTTGGAAAATCCAACCTCTAGTGCAGCTACGTTCAGCAGGTGGCCCTACTCCCTGTCCAGCCTGTGGTTTACCGGAGTCGACCGCCAGGGCCATCTCGCCTGCAGCATCTGAGTGACCCCCATGGTCCCCTCATAGAGAATCATTGGAAACCTAATGCCTTGTTTGTACTCTGCACCCGGCCACCCCAATGCCGCTGAGGGTGTATGTTTGGTGCCTACTTGTGCCCCCTCCCTCCCCAGTGCTCCCCTGGCCTCTGAAGATGCGGGTACTTTCCTGCCTGCAGATCTGAAAAGAGTGGCCCCAGTCTCCATAGGAGCCCATGTTAAATTTGCCTCAACTTTGACCTCTTCACCCAGCCAGCCCTATGTTGCTGGTGGTGGGTGTTTGAGGTTAACTTGAACCCCAACCTGTGGACTTCCTAACATCCGGAGACTGCAACTGTAAGTCAAGTATTTACCTGTAAATCATACTAACTTTTCTTCCCCTAATAACTGTTTCTGAAAATTGCACTGTCAACATCTAAAACAGATAATTGCCAATATTTCAAAAACTGTACACCTTATCGATTTCAAAGAAAGTGCGATTGATATATGTGTAAAATACGAATCTATTGAAGTACTTACCTGCATCTTAAATCTTGTGGTTCTAGAAATAAATTAAAGAAAATATATTTTTGCTATATGAAATCCATTGGTCTGGAGTTAAAGTCATTGAGTGTGCGCTTCTTCTGTTGTCTGTGTGTGTACAGCAAATGTGTGGTGGGTTCTTTCTGCGTTAAAATGGAAGACGCTCTACACTAAATGGATGGTTTGATAGTTTATTATGTATATATTATTGTAGTCTTATATGTGCGTTTTCTGTATATCTTTTTGTCTCTGTTCTTCCCAAATCTTTTCTTTGTTCCTCTGAAGGGTCTTCTTTATTTCTCTTTTTCTTTTCTTATTTCTCAGGTACAGAGCGATTCAGGGAGAAGACCGGCGTCGGTGACATCCCTCCGAAGAGGAGAAAAGAAAAAAAAAAGAAACCAAAATAAAGGTAAAGGGTCTTTTCTTTCAGACCTTTTATTTTGAGGGGGAGTGGGATATTTGGTAAAACCAATAAAGATTGAGCCCAGTGAATAGTGTCCAAAAGAAATTATCTATATTCATGAAAAAGAAAACGAGCTTCTCTGAATGAGGACACCACGGGGTTACCAGGGGTTATGAAACCTTAACCCTGGACATAGGCTCGTATTCCTTTAGCCCGATAGTTGGCGAGAGGGGAGAACGAAAGAGAAAAAAAAAACAGTGACTGTAAGCCCAAACCAACGTGAAAACGACCTATGAAACCTTTCTACCAGTAATACCCCGAGGGGTTCAGCATGCAGGCACGTACCTGCGTGTCGTGGCTGGCTCAGCTGCGCGGCAAGTCATTCTGCGGTGATTCTTCCTCGGGAATGGTCACGGGCGTCACGTTCGTCTTTCTTCCGATACGCGGTCTTCCTGGTTGTCCGGCGTCTTCTCCTGTCTTCCAGTTGTCGGCGGCGACGCTGCATCTTGGACTTCCAATATTTGTAATCGTATATCCGGATGGTCGTCCGATGACGTGACTTCTGAGTTTAGTAAAGTGCCCCTGGGGCACTGTTTCATGACTCCCGGGGGATAGGCTTGTAGCGGAGTAGCGTCGGCTCTGCTACACATCCCTTCCCTTGAAAAAGGCTGTTCGAGGCTTTGGCCAATAGGATATCTGGAAAGATAATCCATGGTAACTAACTGATGGCCTGGGAGATGTTGAACCTGGAAGATAAAGGGTTGTAACTCCATAAACCACCGTAGAATTCTCGGATTAGTGTCTTTGTTCCGTGATAACCAAGTAAAGGGTGCGTCATCAGTCATTAAGATAAAAGGATGACCCAGAAGGTAATATTGAAGAGCCTCAATACCCCACTTGATGGCCAGGCATTCCCTCTGTATGACTGGATAACGTTGCTCACGTGGAAGTAACTTCCTACTGATAAAGACAATGGGGTGGTAATTGTCATGGTCATCTTTTTGATATAAAACGGCTCCTATCCCAACATCAGAGGCATCGGTTTGTAATAGGAATTGTTTAGCATAATCAGGACAGTGTAATACAGGATCAGTGGTTAGACAATGTTTGAGAATCTCATAGCTCTGTCGTTGTGTGCGAGTTAGTTTTGTTGTTTTAGATGGTCTCTCTTTTTTCAAGAGGCCCGTTAAAGGGGCGGCTAATGTAGAGTAGTTTGGGATAAAACGTCTATAATATCCCACAAGTCTCAAAAAGGCTTATCTCCCTCTTTGAACTCGGGGTGTGAATTTTTAATATGGCCTCTATTTTATTAATTTGGGGTCTGATTTGGCCATTCCCTATATATAATATACGCTATATTATCTTTTGCAGTGATACACTTTTCGGGATTAACTGTAAGCCCTGCTTCTTTTAATGTATGAAATACTTTATCCAGGGGATGAATTTGATCAGCCCCTGATTCACTAAAAATTACAACATCATCAAGATATGCAGCTGCATATGGAGTATATTTTTTGTAACAGTCTATCCATCAGTCTCCGAAATGTTGCGGGGCCCGATGCAACCCAAATGGGAGAACAGTAAAATGGTATAATCCCGAGGGTGTGGAGAACGCTGTTTTTTCTTTATCCGGGGGATATAAGGGGATCTGTCAGTAACCCTTGGTGAGATCTAATGTGGTCATATATTCTGCCTTGCCCAATTTCTCCAACAGTTCATCGACCCTAGGAATGGGATAGGTGTCAAAGTGGGATATTTTGTTAACTTGTCAAAAGTCTATGCAAAAGCGGACCGACCCTTTAGATTTGGGGACTAAAACAACTGGGAAACACCAGGGGCTAGTGGAGGGTTCTATGATTCCCAGCTGTAACATATTCTGAACTTTTTGTTCTACCAGAGTTTTTTGTGCTTCTGGGATTCGGTAAGGACGAAGTCGGAAGACTTTATCTCCTGGAGTTCTAATGTGATGTTGGATCAGTGAAGTTCTCCCTGGAGTGACTGAGAAAAGAGCCTTATGTTTATACAACATATCAGATAGTTGTTTCTGTTGGGTGGAAAGCAGTTTAAGGTTCAAGGGGGTAAGAGTTAATGAGGAGTCAGTGGATTGTGGGTATAAGTTGATTTCTAGACTTTTGTTATTATTAACAAGGAATCCAATTTGCGCTGGTTGGGGAAGTTTATCATTTTCTTCCCATTTTTTAAAAAGGTTAATATGATAAATTTGCGGGGTTTTTGGGTTCTCTGATAATAACAGTTTGTATGTAACAGGACTTAACGGCTTTAATTACCCTAAAGGGTCCCTGAGATTTGGCTAATAACTTGTTCTTCGAGCTTGGTAATAGGATTAGGAGTTTGTCACCTGGTTGCAATTGTCTAAGAGCAGTATTTCTATCATAATACTGTTTTTGTTTATCTTGGGCTCTCTCTAGATGAATCCTTACGTCCTCCCATACTGTATGCAACTGATCCTTTAACTGGTGGCTGTATTACAAAAGATCTTTATCCTCACTCTCCTCTTCTTCCCATTTTTCTGCAGCCATATCTAGCAGGGATCTTGGTTGGCAACCAAACACCAATTCAAAGGGACTATGACCGGTAGAGGACTGTTCATGAGTTCTTATAGCATAGAGGCCTAAAAGCAGCTTTTTATCCCAATCTTTCCCTGAATCGTTGATGATTGTTTTTAACAGGGTTTTAAGCGTGCGTTGTACCTTTCTACAAGTCCATCCATTTGTAGATGATAAATGGAGGTTCTAATCTGGGTTACTCATAGTATTTGACAGATTAGGGACATGAAGGGAGTGCCTTGGTCCGTGAGTAATTCTTTGGAAAATCCAACCCTTGAAAAGAAACTGATCATAGCATGTGCTATGTTTTTGGTAGTCATACTTGTGAGGGGTATTGCTTCAGGATATCGTGTTGCATAGTCTACCAGCACGAGGATATACATATAACCCCGTTAGGAGGGGATGAGGGGTCCTATCAGATCCAGTCCAACCCTAGAGAATGGAATATTGATAATAGGTAAAGGAAATAGGGGTGCTTTCTTTTGTGGTCTGGGATTCACAAGTTGGCAATGAGGACACTGTTGACAGAAGCGACGTACATTTGAAAACACTCCAGGCCAAAAAAATCTACGCAAAAGGTACTCTTCTGTTTTCTCTCTCCCGAAATGACCCCCCCACCCCCATAAGGCTATGGGCCATGTGTAATGTTTGTATACGAAAAGGTTGGGGTACTACTAATTGTGTTCGTTCTTGATTACAATGTTTGGTTACCCAATATAATAAACCGTTTTGTATTAGAAAGTAAGAGCCCACCTGTCCGGTTTTCTTTGTTACAGCAGCCTCCCATGCACGTATTAAGGTTTGATCTTCTCGTTGACTTATACGGAAAAAGGGTACGGAAGCTAATACCATCTTCCTAGCAGAATTGGGTTTAGGAAACTGTTCCTGTGTGCGGTATAGCTTTCTTCCTTCCCTTTTTTCGGTTCTGCTCAGTTTAGGTTTATCTTTTGTGGGAGAAATGTCCATCTGGGAAAAAGGGGCCTCTTCCCACCATGATTCTACTCCCTTTTCTCCTTTAATACTACCCAATAATTCTGGGAAATTACAGAAGTCTGTTCCGATAATGACTTCTTCAACCAGATGGGCAATAACCCCTATCGGAATAGTCTCTTTG
This sequence comes from Pleurodeles waltl, assembly GCF_031143425.1. Taxonomy (NCBI): domain Eukaryota; kingdom Metazoa; phylum Chordata; class Amphibia; order Caudata; family Salamandridae; genus Pleurodeles; species Pleurodeles waltl. The sequence continues at coordinate 1,349,468,140 of NC_090446.1, read as the reverse complement.
CGTCCATTCCAATCAATTGACACAGGGACTAATGGATACAGTTTTTGATAACTGTGAATACTGCAAAAAGACACATAATCTTCTATTGGGGACAACGTGCTGTCTACTAAGTTAGCTCGGATGACTGATTGGCTACAACCTGAATCGATTAATGCTTGGGTGGTTCGTCCGTTGATACATAGATCTTTGGTATATCGGGCGCATCTTTCCCGGTATATAATACACTACCTCTTGTAACTCCGATTTCCATGGGTCCTGGTTATCGGCCTTGTGGGGGCAATTCCGTGCAATATGACCCCATTCAGCGCAAATGTAGCATTAAGGTAATTGGTTGGGGTTTTTCTCTAGGCTTTTGGGTAGGGAGAGAGCTTCAAGAGGTTTCATGGGTTTCAGTCAGTATAATGGAACGGAAGGGCAGGGTACTGTTGTTTGTCCCTTTGATATTCCTGTCTTAAACTCAGGCGCTTGGTGGTAGGCGCAGGCGAGCTCTATTGCGGTGGTGGTATCTATTTTGGGATGCTGTTTAATCTAGTTTCGAGTAGATGGTGGTAGGGTTTCCAGGAATTGTTCTAACAAAATAATTTTAATTATTTCATCTCTATCCGGGTTATTAGGTGTTAACCACTTTAAACCCAGGTCTTGGACCCGGAAATAGAGGGCTCTGGGATTCTCCACTGGGCTCTACTTGGTTTTGCGGAACTTAATCCTATAATATTCTGTGTCATGTCCAACTCTCTCCAGGATTCTTTTCTTGATTTCGGGATATGGAGTAGTGCCGCCGGGATTTATAGCCTGGTAGGCGGCTTGTAAGGTCCCGGTCAAAAGAGGAGCCACGTACTGGCCCCATCTATCTTCAGGCCAGGTGGCAGAAGTGGCAACACGCTCAAAATTTGTGAAGAACGCGTCGGGATCTTTGCCATCTTGGAATTTCTGCAGGACTGAACTGGGCACATTGGGGTGTACCCGAGTCGCTGCAATCGTATCTGTTAACTTCTGTAACGCAGTTCCATGTACTAGTTGGTTGTTGGCTATGATTGTAGCCTGACTTTTGAGGGCGTTCTGAAGTGTCTCCATATCTGTTTTTGCCTCTCTTTGTTGTTCCTCCCATACCATCTGGAGGTGGCGTTGTCCGTCGGCCAATCTTTGTATCATGTCTTCAAGGGCTGGTTTGATTTCCATTTCGTTGTTTAGGGGGGTCCTCTCTGACGACTGTTTCAAACTCCCACTTCTGACACCATTGTGGTGGGTTCTTTCTGCGTGAAAATGGACGATGCTCTACAAGAAATGGATGGTTTGATAGTTTACTATGTATATATTATTGTAGTCTTATATGTGAGTTTTCTGTATATCTTTTTGTTCCTGTTCTTCCCAAATCTTTTCTTTGTTCCTCTGAAGAGTCTTCTTTATTTCTCTTTTTCTTTCCTTATTTCTCAGGTACAGAGCGATTCATGGAGAAGACCGATGTCGGTGACATCCCCCCAAAGAGGAGAAAAGAAAAAAAGTAACTTGAACCCCAACCTGTAGACTTCCTACCTCCGGAGACTGGAACTGTAAGTCAAGTATTTACGTGTAAATCGTACTAACTTTTCTTCCACTAGAAACTGCTTCTGAAAATTGCACTGTCAACATCTAAAATAGATTATTGCTAATATTTAAAAAACTGTACAACTTATCGATTTCAAACAAAGTGCTATTGATATATGTGTGAAATATGAATCTATTGAAGTACTTACCTGCAACTTGAATCTTGTGGTTCTAGAAATAAATTAAAATTCTGTGTGAAAATGGACGACGCGCTACACAAAATGGATGGTTTGATAGTTTATTATGTATATATTATTGTAGCCTTACATGTGCGTTTTCTGTATATCTTTTTGTCTCTGTTCTTCCCAAATCTTTTCTTTGTTCTTCTGAAGGGTCTTCTTTATTTCTCTTTTTCTTTCCTTATTTCTCAGGTACAGAGCGATTCATGGAGAAGACTGCCGTCGGTGACATCCCCCCCGAAGAGGAGAAAATAAAAAAAAAAGGTAAGGAGTCTTTTCTTTCAGACCTTTTATTTTGAGGGGTAGGGGGTATGGGATATTTCACCATAAAACCAATAAAGATTGAGCCCAGTGAATAGTGTCCAAAAGAAATGATTTATATTCATGAAAAAGAAAACGAGCTTCTCTGAATGAGGGCACCACGGGGTTAACAGGGGTTATGAAACCTCAACCCTGGACATAGGCTTGTATTTCATTAGCCTGATAGTTGTGCGATAGGGGAGAAAGAAAGAAAAAGAAAAAAAAAAAACAGTGACTGTAAACTCAAACGAACGTGGAAAAGGACCTATGAAGCCCTTCTACCAGTAATACCCCGAGAAGGGTTCAGCATGCAGGCACGTACCTGATTGAGCCACATCCCTCCAGGGACGTTGCTGGCTCTGTTGCTCACCGAATCATTCTGTGGCGATTCTTCCTCAGGAGTCGTCACAGGCATCTGCGCCTCGGTTTGTCTTTCTTCCGATCCGCGGTCTTCCTGGTTGTCCGGCGTCTCCTCCTGTCTTCCAGTTGTCGGGGGCGACGCAGCGTCTTGGACTTCTGATATTTGTAATCGGATATCAGGATGTACTTCCGATGACGTGACTTCCGGGTTTAGGAAAGTGCCCCCGGGGCACTGTTTCATGACTCCTGGGGGGGTCGGCTTGTAGCAGAGCAGCATCGGCTCTGCTACAAAATGCTTTACACTACCCTCTGATAAGCCTAACTGCTCGACCACACTACCACAAAAGAGAGCCATTAGCATTATCTACTTCACCCTCTGGGGAACCCCTGGACTCTGCGTATACTATATCTCATTTTGATATAGTATATGCAGAGCCAGCTTCCTACAGAGACAATCAGGTCACCCGAGGTTACTGTATTGCAGGTAGTGCGGGCAAACATTAGTGGTTTTTGTACTGCCCAACCTGTGGGTCATAAAGCAGTTTCAATAACAATTGGACAACAGCTAAGTACCCATTGGATGGCACTAGATTTGTATGATATTATCAATGTAAGACTGGTAACAATATTAATAAATGTCAATATGAGATTTGATAAATCTAAATTATGTTGAAAGTGAAAAGGTGAAACATTGCAATAAATCGGTCACCGGTTTGAAGACAATTATAAAACATCAGATTTAACCAGAGCAGGTTGAAGGTCATTATAGAGATACAGTACCAATCACTGAAGAAAAGAGAAGTCTTACCGTTGGTTAGTGTTAACAGTAGGTTGTTAGGTTATTAGTAGGTGCTAGTTAGTTAGTTTAGTTATGGTTTTGTAGGTGGATGACCACTTTATTTATTCTATTTCAGTTTCAAGAAGTGGAAACAACTCAAGCAAATATGTCCGCCTCTTGTAGTTATTATGGAAGAACGAGCTTGTACGCCTGTGTGTCGATCCCATGTGTCTATCAGAGTTCTGCAGCAAGAACGTGAACTGGGTTTTGTTTAGGCTGTTTGTGGGCAGCCTTGATTATCATATGGTACTGAGTAGAAGGTTAGTAGGGAGGATTCATGTTAAGTGTTAGCCATTCCTTACGAGTTTCTAAGAACCCATTTTCAGGTCTTGGATTTCAGCAATGCAGGATTCCAGTTCCTTAGGGTCTTCAAAAATGATGGTTTTGCCATTGTAAGTTGTTTTTATTCGTCTAGCACTAATAAATGAAAATTGTATTGACAGATCGCTCAGAGTTTTCATTTGGGAAAGGAACGCCTTTTGTTTCCTGACAGTGTCTTTGGGAGTAATCTTGAGAGATCCCAATGGAGGAGCCTTGCCACTTAATTCTCTATATTTTCTTCATCTGTGTGAGGAAGGCTGCAGTATGTGAGTAGCAGAAGAGTCTGAAACTTTGGTTTCTTGGAGATTTGTTGTTTGTGGGCTTAAGTACAGGCACTCTGTGCACGGGTTATTTCAAAGTCCTTGTCTAAGTTTATATTGAGTATTTGGGGGATCCATTTTTCAATGAAGGTTGCACAGGAAGGAACTTGTTTTTCTCTACCTTCAGGAAGTCCAAAAATGCGCAAGTTGCCCCTTCTATTTCTATTTTCGAGTTTGGTGATGTTCCTTTCCAGTTAAGCCAGTCTTGCAGTGGTGGTTGATAACATTTTATAAGAGTTGTGTTTGTGGTCTTCCAGGAGGTTTATCCATGATTCTATTTCAGAAACCCTCCCACCCAGTTGTATAATTTCTTGTTTCAAAGACTCAAGGTTGCTCTTTACAGTTTCTGTGGTGGATTTTGTTGATTAGGCAAGAATGTGTAGCATTTTGAGTTTCTGCATAATTAGATCTAGAATTGCAGAGTTCTCAGATTTAGATTTCAAAGAGGAGTCTGGGGGCCATGGGGTCCTGCTTGTATCTCTTTTGTGCTTAGTTGGTGTCTTACAGACCTCCCTTTGCTTCTTTGGGATCGTGCAGCTTGGTCTGCCATTCTGAGAGCGGACCTTGCTGCATACTTTGCATTGGATGCACCTAATAGGATTTTGGTAGTCCTTGAGATGTTTGACAGAGGCGCCGGATGTTGGGAGGTAGCATGAGGTGCAGAAATCGGAGTCCTTCCTGGGTTAGTAGCACTTAAATAATTTTATATGATGCTGCAATGCAGATTGTTGAATAGCAAGGTACATCACTTAGGAGTGTAAGGGATTATTCTCAGCCCCTTCCTGTCTGCAATTTGGGTTGCTGTTGAGGTGGAGAAATTCAGGATCCCAGTGTGTGTAGTTTAGAAGTAACAAAGTTTTGGAGCATGCTTTAGAGAGAACTGTATTAAATGGAGGTGGCCATCTTAGGGTCGAACATAGGATGGGAGGGCCTGTGCCATATTTGCTTTGGTCTGTAGGTTAGTTTTGTATATTATAGGTTCGTACCTTTGTAGAGTGTTGCAGAGTAGTGCCACTAAGTGCTCCCCTCTAGTGATAGAATGTATGTAGTGACGCTGTGGTAGTCTGGTAGATATTCATCCACGTGGAGTCCTGGTGTAGGCCATTTTAGGGCCAAGCGTTGTGAGGCAGCTTCTTGAACACTTGGTTATAAGAGGTGTTTCTCTCAAAGTTTTTTTTGCCAAAAGTGGGTCGCTGAAAGCACCACACTTTCCTATATGCTGGGCACTGTTTAAAGTGTCCATGGAGGCGGTGCATCAGCAGATTGAGACGTTTTTGCCCCCCTGCGCAGCAGAGCTCTCTGATTAGGCGCCCATTTTCCTGGGGCCAAACCCTGAGACTTCAAGCATGCTTACTGGACCACATAGAATGGCTGGTGTTACTGGGCAGTATGAGTGGTGGATGTTGAGTTTAACTAATGGAGTTTCAAAACTCAACTATTTCATTCCATTTGGCTAATTAAGTTGTTCATTTTCTTAACTGTTGCTCAAGGGATGCAATAGCAAGCAATTGAGGCGTATTCCACAAAGTGGTTAAAGGGCTCATGACTTAGAACACAGTGTGAATACTTATAATATGATTTGGTATTATGACCAGAGATGCTGCCTTTGGAACTTGGGAGCTAGGTGTGAGTTCCGGCATCAGCTCAACATCCTGTGATTGGGGCAACTCAATCAATGTCCATGTGCAAAAAAAAAACATCTGACATTGTGTAATGTAACTGATGCTCTTTAGTATCCTTGGGCCGAGTTTCAAATTTGATAAGCTCTAATCTCCAGAAGAATTGTATCTTTTAACATGGCCTGATTCAGAGGAGAGTTATAATGAAACCCCAAAAATGCGCATGACTCATAGTCACTTTGCTTCAGATCTCTATGTGTACAATGTACCTCGCTTGCTAAAAGTATCCTGCGAAATAATAATGGGAAGTTAGACACCCTACATATAGGGGTGGCACCTGGCATTGTTTTTTACCATGATGGCCAGTATTTTGAATTGAAGCTGGTATTTTATCACCTTATAAGCACATGCTTAAATCTATAAATATAAGATGAAAGCACTTTAAATATGCTCTAGAGCAGCCTCAATGATTCCTGACTAATAAAGATATTAAAGGCATGCTAAAAAACTGAATACATACGAATTCCAATGAAGGTCCATTTAAGTATAATACCCAGGCCTTTATACAGAATCTTAAGAAGTCGACAAATGTTTTTTTTTTCCCCACAAGGACAGATAGCAGCCTACGTCGGCGCCAGTTCAAAAACAGTTTTTAATTACCACCGGACCGAGACCTGGCTGTTACAGTTCTGATGCCGACCTCTATTGACAATCACCTCGCTGAGCCGGACAACCCTGGGAAGCAGCCCAGTCTTCTATAAACTGATCTGTCTGTCATCTGACGCGCGGACCATGTGACGATTTCTGACTATGGGTTACTCTGACTACCACGGCCATCCCTTTTCTGCTCCGACGCGCACCTCCTTCCCTTATCTCTCGGTCCCTCTTCCCAAACAAAAATCACAATCAGGGCACATAAGGCAGCACAGGTCACGACTACGATAAAAACAGATAAACCAACTCTTTCAAATTAGGCGGCAGCGGCGCTGGCCTACTCAGGTAAATGCGGTCTTCACAGCCAATCAGCACTTTGGAATAATGGCAAGCGCGCTAGTATTGGCTGAAAAGCTACCAAAGCTCCAATCATATGTCACTTTACACACTACCAGTTCCTCCTAATATCGGGCTTCTCCACTGAATATGTTCAGCCGCAAGATTGGATGCTATACGACCCGGAAGTGCTGCTTTTAATGACAAATGACATCCGTTAAAAGATCAACAACGGACAACGGATATTAGGTGGATTTCACGGACAGTCCGTGCAAATAGCGGACAGGTGGGCAGCTTACTCAGGCCTAAGGACTGATGTGACTGGATCTGCAGATCGGATCAGTAAATTTGGTATTTACTCTCTTGCTTGTTTTTAAGTGTTCAGGAAACTGTAGGTGTAATTCTACCTACCGCTAAGGGCGACAGAATTTAAAAGGAAAGTACCTAGGGGCTTGGCTTCCTGCGGGCTTTATGTAAGCCTTCCTTAACTAGAGGGCGGGTTATGTGTATGACAAGCTGTTTTTCCCCACCTCCCCAAATGGAGGGGGCCCAGATTTTCCCACCCCACATAAGTTATGGTCACATTATCAAGTGACGAACGAAAAAAAGTAATTCTACTAAGTGAAATGCGTAATGTATGTTCTTAAACAGTTTCGTTTTTTTCAGCTAGATTCTATCATGACATTGCAGGTATCAAAATAAAAGGTCCCATAGTTTTTAGTTATTGCGCTAGATACCAGAAGAATGTCTGGAATTTCATAAAATACCAGAGCACGTGTGTCTGAGTTGAAGTTTTGTTATGTTAACGTGTTGTACTTTTCTATGTTAACTTGATATTTTGTATCAATAAATTGTTACATTTGGTAATTAAACACAGTTTACTGGGAAGTGTGCTCATTGCAAAATGAGAATACCTTTTACTTTTCCTCTAGAGGAAAGTAGTAGCTAGCAAACCCAATGGATCACGCACCGGACCACAGAAATTATGCAGCAGGGGATCGCCAAATAACCCGAGATGGTTAACTAATTTATGCAGCAAGAAAAGGCCAATTGTGCGGCACATTTGACAGTTTTACTTCATTATTTTGTCATTGTTATACGTGGTAATACTGTCTGTGCAAATATGTCACCTTATCAGCTTTACAACTAAATAAAGAAATAAGCAACTGAAAAATGATGAGCCTTTGCTAAAGGCCTTCCACTGTGCGTGAACTTATGTCTCCACATTTTTAGTTACTTTTGATACAGTTGAGTTCAAAATAATGTTTTGTTGTTGTTAAAATCTGCAGATTAAGTAACAGATGATGGCTTAAGTGACAAATACAGCAAATCCATCATTGTGTGAAAAAGCTGGGCCACAGAATTGTATAATTCCAGTGCCCCGATCATGTGTTTAGTTATTCATTGACCTGGAAACTAATGGTGACCAGTGTGTTGTAATCAGCTTGGATGAGGACGGGCTAGACTTTGAATTGGGAAATGCAGCAGCCTTTTCCATTGTATATTTTCCAGTGAATCCAGATGTAAACCAGTCTAGCATAGGGTACCACAGGGGTCCTTGCTGTCATTGCTCCTTTTCAATGCATGCAAGCGCCTTATCATCCCAGGGATTGCTGTCTACCACCTTAATTTCTAGAAGTTTACCAGAGATTCCTAGATTCTGCTCTCTTGTTATCAGATGATCAAAGCAATGCTACTAAATGTCTAGAACATGTATTTAATTAGGTGAAGGAAAACGTGCTCTGTTTGAATGGGGATCAAACAAATGTTCTTTTGTGAGCAATCCTAATACTGACGCTGTGTTGCCATTCACATGAATGTTTTTCCTGGGCAAGCTAAGTTTCCAACATGGTAAAACATCTTGGAGTCTGCTCTGACAATGAGTTGTAGTGCCCTATGGTCTAAATCGTAAACGACTATTGATACAAGCTTATAAAGATTTGCTCTCTTTTATAGATCAGCAACCTCATTTTGTTGACTAAAACGTTTGCGTAATTCCGTTTATACGACTAGAATATCTTTCATTCTGGTCTACCAACCAAGCCATGTCTGAATTTCGGCCTCTGATTGCTGCTGCAGTTTGACATGCCAGAAATGGCAATTAAAATGGCAAGGGGGAGAACTCTATTCAACCGATGTTACTAATTAAACGCAGCACTGTTCAGTGGGTGGGAAGATAAATAAAATCGTGGCAAATTTATCTGTAGGAAGATAAATTCTATCAGTGATTTCATATTAATTTCTTTGTTTTGGCATTAGTGTCTAAGCTTTACGTGTAGCACACAGGAATTTTAGTAATCATTATGCAATCGAGTTCATTTTTATACCATCTTGCACTTGGCCTAAAGCTAGCTTTCATTTACACTTCTAAAAATATCCCCAAACAATAGTGCATGCTGTAGAAATACAGGTTAATTTTACCTTTCGATGCGTTTGTCGGACATAACTAATAATTTAACTATGTGTGAACTAACTGGTGTGGATTGGCTTGCACGCATTACAAATTGCCTTAGATCTCTGTATTTATAAGCCTTTAAAGTGTGGAAATATAATCAGGGCTTTGGAAAAGAATAACCTGCTTAAATTGACAGAAATTAAGATAATAATTCTTGCTCATATAGCGAAAATCTAGAAGTTCACAATTAGGTCTCTGTACAATCTGGATTTTCTGTTGATATTATTTTGGGGCATTATTAGGCAGAGGAAAAAGCTGGCCCCTATAAGGAGGCCGTGTGTGGACTATTTTCTCTTTGTTTATATTGTACGTATTGCTGGGTCATCTGTTGAAAGGTTAATCAGCGAATGCAGAGCTCAAAAGTTGACTTGGGAGTGACAGCAAACCTTGTTGAGATCCTGCTCATTACGACTTAAGGACTGCGAGCGCCAGGATGAGACTCAATTCCTATTATCTATCAGTTCAGCACCAACCAAGTAGGTATAGGTTTCAGGAATACTCTTATGACTGTTTGGTGCCTGAATCATGGTGAGGAACCATCAAAGGGCCAACTTTTAAAACTGCTCCTTGAAGTGGGTAATTATTATCCAGTAGCCCTTCTGAAGGCAGTAGACAAAACATATGCCATGTTGGTTTAAGCCTACTGAACACCACATAATACCCCTTCACCAGGGTGATTTTTGTTATTTTATTTTTTATACTGAGGTGTTGTACAATTGAGAATATTTTGTTACTGAAATTGGTAAATGAGAAGTACATGAAAACGAGAGTACAAAAACTTTTAATGGCATTTATTATTTTTTCTTGCATCTTTGACGTGGTGGGGTAGCTAATCTTTTGTTCTAACTTTGTAGATCAACTTAATGTCTCCATTATGAGAATACCGAGTGTGCATCTGGGTAGCAAGGAAAATTTAAAAGCAAAAAAAAAATTGTCGAAAATACCTTTATAAACAAGGCTGCATTGTGACACCCCTGCTATTTTCTTTATATACTTCATCTTCCCAGAGCCCATGAGCAATACCAGGTCCTCTACCCCAGCCCCCTAATCAACACAGTCTTCCCGCTTTTACAATAACAATAAGCCTATCTATGAAAATCAGATGGGTTTCTAAAGACAGTTCACAACACAATAGCAGTATTCGTTAGATCATAAGTTAATCGTACATTTTTCCAAAGCCCAAATTATTCATTATCAGAGGAGGCATTCAGTCACCTTGTGATTTCTTCCTCTACGAGAGAGGGGGCCGTGGTCTTAAAACTGTGAAGATTTACTGTCGTTTAGGGGTTGCTGTCTCAAATAGTTGAACTTGTAACTTCTAGACCTAAAAACAAACAGAAGGTGTTTGTTCTGTTTGCATGGGCGTTATGGCATTATTTAGAGAATTGGTGTGGTGTTGAAGTAAAGTATTTTAAAATGAGCTGCCCTTACTTTCTCTTTAAATCCATAAACATTGGATGCCTTGCAGTGGGTGGAGATTAAATTATGGTAGGTTTTCGTCCCTTTATAGCGTGCCATGCCGCTCGGAGGTATCAAATTTATGCTTTTTTGGATTACTATTTCATGCTTATGTTGGCTTTGTCTGATACTGTAACTGTGCACCTGGTACGCTTAATGAACAGCTGAAATCCTTAATTGTATTTGAATTAACACATTCTGTTGAAAGGAGATATGAGTTTACTGTTACGAGGATTTTAAGAAACTGAGTTTGGTCAGTTGTGGATCTTAAAAGAATACTTAGCAAAATACTGCAGAACAACCCCATACCTGTCTGAAGGGCAGTATTAAAACAATACTTGAACTAGACGATGAGCACTGGCTCACACTGCTGAGGTTAGCCTATCATTATCGTTGGTGTAAAACAAGCATTGAAGTCCCCCGCAATGAAAGGTAAAGCGTCAGAATAGAGCTCTGAATGGCTTTACATTGATAAAAAAAAAAAAAATATATATATATAATTACTTCAGAAGTCATGAAATTCCCAAATAACAACTCAACAGATTTAATTCACTCGAAAGGAAAACAAGGGCATGGTAAACAGGCTGTGGTCTACAAAGCTTGATAGACCACAAGTCATTCAGTCCTAATTCACAACAGTGCACAAACAGTATTAATAAGCTTCAAGTAGGGTGAAGAAATGCCCCCCCCCCCCCTCCCCCCCAATTGTAATAAGTCAAATATGACGGAGAGCACAGTTTCCTTGGTGAAACATTTAACAGTATGGTGCTAAATGTTTAGGTGTTCAGCTTGTTGTAAGAAACTTGTACGTATGGGTTACAGTTAAAGTCAGACTTGTATATGTACAATACAAGCTATAAAAGGCCTTATTCAGTGCCATAAAACTTTGTATCGTGCTTGCTTGCTTGCTTGTTCGAATGCTGGTACGTGCAAAATGGTGGCTTACTAGTAGTTTTTACAGCTTCCTAATACCAAAAAGAGGGCACTTTAAGTACTTTATGTATTGAGACAGCGCTCAAGCACTCCATTGCGAAACAACCAAACAATTGCAGGCATTTTAATGTCATGAAAGCTGAGGGTTTGCTCTTCCAACTTTTCCAGGATCCAGTAGCCAATGAAAAGGTATCCCAAACACTGACTACAATGGGCTTTCAAGTGTGATTTCTAAACTGTGGGTTAGATTAATTCACTTACTGAGATTATTACAGAATCTCCTAAACAGGTGAAACACCTGATCAAAAAGTGCTAATGCTTAAGCAACAGCAGAAAACACTGTTGTGATGGATTCCTAGGCACCAGAATAATGCCAGTCACTCGCCTTGACTCAACTCCTTCACCCGTGCACAGCAATAGCAGCGGTCTGCAAAGGTGTATTCGCAGACAAACTGCAAGCTCAACTGGTGCCACCTTCTCCCCCTGCAGAAGTGTGCCAATTCAACACTCCTGCAAGTCCCTTCTACCCCAGTTTCCTGATAAACTGTAGGGACAGTACAATGGCGCAGGCCTGATGCGTAATAAGACGCCATGAACGAGTCTGGCCGCTCTGGCATCCCGAAATGGGAGGGAAAGCAACCAAAACTCAATCTGGACATAAAAAAACGAAAACATTAAAATGAGGACATCAATAACATAATGAAAGCAAATCACATACACATGAGGAAAACCTTTGTTATAACCATATACGTTTAGTACAATGTAAATTTTTTTTTTTATTATCTTGAAATCTGGTTTAACTGAGAGCCAAAGGAATACAAGAATCTATGCAACGAGTTACAAAATAAAAAGAAGTAAACCTCAAGTACACAACCCCATATCAGTTTCCTTTCTGGGAGTGGGTTGGTGTAATTGTTTTCATACCATCACACAAAGTTTCTTCCTAAACAATGGTGTTAAAGGGTAGCTTACCTTACCCATTGCAGAAATAGTTAACTGACTCTTGCTTAGAACCATACAAATCAAAACTAGGGAGTTTGTTATGATGATCTTGAGGGAGGTGGGGGAATAGAACGTAAAACAGCTGCTTCGTCAAAGCTCGGAAAATTGAAGTAATTGTTGAATATGCTGGAATGGAATCTCCACTTTTTAACCTTCATTTGAAAGATTAGAGCCCAGTGCATGGATGTGGAATTCCTATAGCCCGACGCCTATGACATACTTTGGGGTCAAGAGCAACAAGATTTCTTGTTTATTTTGTCCTTTGGATAAGTAGGCCCAACCCCCTGCAGCACAAACTTTTTGGTTTCCAGTCTATAATACCACATTATGGATCAGGGAAGGACATTGTGGTTAAAGTAACATTTGTGCCCGTAGGTTAATGCTGTTCGAATTTGTATTTATAGTTAATGAATGAAAAGTCTTTATTATTAGGGTGAGAACTCTAAGGAAATGTTTTAAGCTCCGACTGCACTACGGACAGTGGTTCCAGTATAAAAAGGTGTACACACATTTGAAAAGTTGAACAATATGAGGCTACGTATAATGCTCCCAGTACGCTCTGGTTTTCAGCAAATGTTTGCAGAAATTTGATAGAAAGATTGGTGATTCTTTGCTTCTGCGTAAAATGTTCACAAAAAAAATGCAAGTAGGGAAAAAAACGTTCAGCTAAACTACTGTGAACGTTTGGTACTATTTCTTTGAAGCATCATTCAGTAAAAGGTGTTGATGCATGCAAACAAATATTCATAATGGATAAATCAGTTTAACCGGTTTCAACATGATTATGGGGAATATGAAGATAAACAAGCATTGGCAAATACAATAGGTCTTAGATGGATGGTCAGTATTTTTGGTTTATTCAATGCGCGTCTTGTTTTTTTCATGGTTTTTGTAAAATGTTATTGTTGTTGGAGCTTCCGGACCCTCACTATCATAAAAAAACATTGGCAAAAATATTTTTGGTGTCAAAAAGCACACCTTGTCACTGTAGTTCAGGGAACCGAATAAAACTACTTTATGCTCCTGGTGAAAGAGTAGAATGTTGTCACTAACCGTGAAGCCAACCGATAGAGAGTGAGAGATAATCTTAATACAATTAAAATGTCTTGGATAACCAATTAGGGGTACAATTCTTAAAGAAAATCACAAAAGTGCACACATAGTATATGTTGTTGCATTAGTGCAGATTTAAGTTTTTCATAAATTCACTGTAATTTACAGAAGCGGGCCAAAAAATTGTACTCCTTCAAACTATTTGTGAGCTGTATTTTAGTGTGCACAAATATGCATGTGTAGATTTGCTCATACAAAAATCTTTTGAGCGTTTACAAGTTCACTTTCCCTCCAATCACTTTTTATCAACATGCATGTAAGTATTCACAGAGGGCATTCCAACCCTAGAACTATTGCTTACCCCTGTCTCCGGTCTCAGGATGTAGATCTGCTGAAAGGTGTAAAAATAAGGAAAATCCTGCTTTACTATGAACCCTGTCATAATCAGAGAGTTAGTCTGTTATCAGAGCTCTTATATAATAAGATTGCTGCCTTAATTTGTCACCGCACCAAAGGGACAAGTGTTGTGTGTTTCTTTTTTTATTTTATTTTTAAATTTGTTACAGGACAAGTAGATTTATGAAGCACCTTATCCCATGGACAAGTAGAATTCCACACCCCTGCCAGTGGTTATACAATATCTGTGAGTGTTGAATTGTAAGATAGTTGAATTCTCTGAAGATCTATTATGGTTGAGCATCTCCTTTTTGTAATTTCATTTATGTTACAAGTACCTCAGAATTACTGATTACTGACACCCTCATCCCTAGGTTTACAAAGGGCTTTCATGAAGGAGGAAGCAGCTACTTTTTATTTTTTTATTTTTTTTATCTGTTTAGGTTGTAAACCTGCTTTTTATTTCTTTGTTTCCGGGGCATATTTAGATCACGTATTATTTTTAACATAGCATGAACCCTTTCTGGCATGCACGTTAAACAACATTTACAAAACGCAATCTGTTAAAACAAATTCACACACACATGTTATATCTACAAGGCTATTGCTGAAAAATTTATTGATATACTTACACCTAAGAAAGGTGGGTGATGTCCTTGGGGATAGGATTTTAGGATACCTATTTGGATGAGTGCAGTGCTTTGTAAATACTATTAGAGTAGAAAATGGGATCTTCAAGGGAGGCAGGTATACAGAGATACTGGATCAATATCCTTAGTATTCAGACTTTACCAACACCTTTGTGTCCTGTGGGTACAAACATTATTTGATGTGGCATGTGTATTAATCTAATAACAAAGGGACTATTTTTTCCCCCTGTGCACTATTTTACAAACATTTATTCTTTGTTATAGATTATTAATTCCATTACAGGTTCATTGAATTAATTTTATGTATTTATCTGATACTGTTCATGCCTGCTGCCTTTTTGCACTGGTTAAACATTAAGTAGAGCAAAGTTCAAAATCTGATTTTAACAGTATTGAGTTTAATGCTGTCAATCATTTGTACACTACATTATCTAAATTGCAAATTAGATAATGTTAAGTTGTCAAATTTATTTTTGCTCACTGTTTGTTTTTGTGCTCAAGGGGTCATTGAAGTCTAGGGAATGTGCTGCGATGCAGATAACAATGTGTTTTGCTCTCCTAAATTTGAAACACCCTCCTTCTCTTTTGCTATGGGTTTTCTACAAATGTGTCCAAGTTGTACCATATTGTTTCAGTATGAATGCGGTCTACATCAAATTGGGATTTAATCTTTGTTCTATTTTGAGTTCAGTCTTCGTTTGAGTCTACTGTTATACCATCTTTGCTTCACCCGATCCCAGTGAAATGTTGATGCTCATTTACAAATAACTCGTGTGTAGTACGTCATAAAGTTGCAAACGGTTAGCAAGATCTAGGGCCAATTTAGGTTCGTAGGGCATTTAATAGGTACAGTCCAAAGTTTAACTGTATTTAAGGATATGCACCAAAAAGAACAGATATCTTAAGCTATGAATTCAGAATGTTTAAGTAAAATGCATTGGTTCATTGCCAAGATACAGTATCTTTATACATGGAAGCTTGGATTATAGAACGGACACTTCCTGTGTTGGGGTTTTTCTGATGATACCCTCTATTATGGGCAGTTAGTTTAGATGCTGTAGCAACCGAGTCTTTAAGGCACCTGCCAAAGGTCTCTTTATACCTCATTATCCAAGTTGTTCTTCTTGTAGACTTGCCTTGTAATTGCTACATAGTGCTTTTTCAGTACTGTTCCTAGTTTAAGTTTATTATGTAATGGAACTCCGATGGAGATCCACATAAAGTATAATGTAAATATACAATGAAAAGAAATATCAGAATAGCAATTGAATTCAACTTTGAACAAAATGATTGAGTTAATACAAAGTTAAAAAACACATAAATGGGTTAAAAACTAGCACAAAACATTTCATTATTCGGAATAAATAAGGCTTGAAGTAGATTAGAAGCAGATCTAAGTGAAAGAGATGGGCAGATGGGGCGTAACCACTTACAACGATAAGACAATAAGGCCGGACAGATTAAAACAACATGCTTCAAATCTTGGATGCCATTATGGCATAGATTACAAATGGCGGAAGAGACAAACCATTTTGCTTGTGATGTATTCAGGGGGAGCTGCCCCTGTAGTTCCAGATGAGGTAGGGCTGTGTGATCCCTGGCCTAAAAGAATCAGTTATTATATGAAAACTCTGTGTAAAGGCCTGACTATCCTGGCGAAAGCTCACTGCCCAAGTTGCTTTCCTGAGTGCGGATTTCAGCGGTGCTGGGGAGAGAGTGAATATTAGGGATCTAATTGTAAAAGATCCATGGCATATAAAAAGTTCGTGCAGATGGTATATTTTACTTTATGACTGGCTAGTATTTTATTTTTTATTTTTTTTATTTTTTTAGCAGTGACCGCAAAGAGATGTCACAGCACGTCATCAAATTAAACATCCAACGGATTATCCCAGCCAGGCCTTGTGTAAAAGAGTTACGCAGGCCCAACTCAAGTCTTAGTAATGGTAGAGAGAAGGCAGAATTTATGGTTAAGATATTTCCTAGAACACGTCCCTTGCGTTTATCGAGAAAGATCCACTTAGAAACTGAAATATGCTCCATACCATACAGTAATGAAGGAGGTATCTTTACCCGATATACCTCTAAGCGATGGTTAAAATGCCTTCTGCCCGTTGCCCTACTGAGGGTATTCAAACCATTGGGTTGAGATTAGGCCTTTCTTTGATTATGCTCTCTTTCTTTGAGGTTCCCAAAGACCATTCTAACCAGAAATGTGTAAGAGGATACTCTTTCAAGCTGTTGTGCTCCCAAGGTCCAGTTAAAATTGCTGTACTTTAATTTTTTGTTCCAGTGAAAGAACAAGATTTTGCTTTTTGAGCAATTAGTTTTAAAAAGTGTGCTTCAGTCTATTGCTCGAGGGATTTTAGTCTATTATTTACCCCTGTTGGGGTACGATCTAAAAAAAAATATGTCTGCATAAAGTAGGCAGCATAGCGATCTGCCTCCTAATTTGGGAGCAAAACCCTCACATGGAGTTAAATGTGCTGGTAAATCCGAAAGATACAGGGAAAATAACAGTGGAGCCAACATACATCCTTGTTTTTTTGGTTAATATAACATGAGATAGACCTTGTTCACTGCCTAGCCAAAACTCTGCACCAGGTGGAGGAGTAAAGAACTACCACAAGGTCAAAGAGGATGCTGGGCATGCCTAGTCCTAGGAGCTTCTTCCATAACAGAACACGGTCAACCTCATTAAATGCTTTGGAGAAGTCTATGAAGGCAGCATAGATCCGCTCCCCCTTCAGCAAGACATATTTTTCATGAATTACTTGCAAAACTGAAATGTCAGCTGTGCCATGATTTCTCCTGAAGCCTGACTGCTCTAAGGGGATAATTTTGTACCTTTCTGCCCAATCATTACATTAATCTGTGACAACAGGAATTTAGCAAAAAAAGTTCCGACCAATTCCAAAAGTGCAATCTGGCGGTAATTCCTAGGACAATTTTGATCCAATTTTTTTTACACAAGGTGACCATAACGCCACCCTTCCAAGATTGGGGTACTTCCCTAACTTCATAGCCATACTGGAACACTGGGAATAAAATCTTGCACCAAGAGGATATGTCGCGGACTATTAACAGTATTGGGATTTCATCTGGTCCCATTGCGGCAGAACTACGCATTCCTCTTATTGTAGCCTCAATTTCTTTTAGGGTTGGATATGAGTATGGGGAATCTAATCTGGTTTGAGGGATTTCCAAAGTAGTCCCATTAAAAGCATAAAGGTCGGATAGGAAAGTCGACCGGATTAACTCCCCAATAGATATTGGAAGGGGCTTGGTTCTAGTACCCCACCCCATGGCGCTTAGGGACCAAAACCACCTAGTATGGCCGGAAGAGGCTGCTTCTCTTATTGCAACCCAGAATCTATCGGTGGCGTCCTTTTTTAGACGCACTCTTAATCTCCTTCTCCTTCTTTTTAGAATATCTAGCTGGGATTGCCTCTTAGATGTTTGATTCCTGTGCTGTTTACGGTTAAGAGCATAAATTTCTCTATTTACTAATAAAAGGGAGCAATGTTTTGCTATATATTTATTCTTAAGCTCTTGACTGGGAATTGAAGCAACCAGTTGCAGAAAACTACAGAAACTCTTCATTCCACTCCCTACCCAGCTATCTAGGTCATTCGGGGTACTTTCCAGAATTCCTTTAAGCCCCTTTAAAACTATTTGGGCACTAATATGTTCTACTGTTTTTAACGTTTAGCTGGGGATACTGCCCTGCTAGGCTCCATGAATCAGTGTTGTGCCTTCAGATAAAGAGATGCTACCAGAACATTGTGATCACTGAGGGTGTCTGTACTACTAATAAATCCTTTAATAGAGAGAAAGATTATTTGTTATCAAGTAGTCAAGGATTGCAGCACCCCCAGGCGATTTATGGGTTGAAAGAGCTGGGGAGTCAGATGGGAGTCTGCCATTAGCAATAATACAATCATTCTCTCTCAAGTACTCTAGAAGGAGCATCCCGCGCTCAGGCTTTGTTTTGTGGGGAAAATGCAAGGCGGTAATCTAAATGCTTCTTCCTTGCCCCGGGTTAGAAATCTTACAATATAGATCTCCTACCATAATGATTTGGATTCCTGGGTCCCTGTCACAGGGTTCCTTAATGTAAAGAAATACCCTAATTAGGAGATTATTAAAGGGGACACCAGGAGGGACATAAGAAGTAATCAAAGTGAGGGAGATTACCTTGTCTCCAACTCCAGTGCAGTGTAAAGTTACTGCTAAAAACAAATGACTAGGATCCCTAAAGCATTCATGCTGCCAGTGCGGTCTAGTTGACAGCAAACATGCAACCCGCTCCTTTTGTGTGACCACTCGTTGAGTGGGATGCCTTACAGTAGAAGGGATAAAAAAATTCAAGCTGCAACTCCCCAATCGACCAGGTTTCTTGAAGACAAATCATATCAGCATTGAGGGAGTTCAAAAAATCTATTTTTCCCCTTTGGACTTTATACCTGCCACATTCCAAGATACAAGGGTAAGCTCATTGCTACATTAATAGTACTGTTGGTTTAGAGGTTTTGGATCCTGGTAAGTGCGAGAGTTAGTGTTGTGCTTAACCAAAGGGATGCCTGAGGAAAGAGGTTTCCACACCCCTTCGGAAGATTGGCGATCCCGCTTGGTTAGCCTTAAACCCGTCTGTCTGAAAGCGGGGACTACATCAATACCTTTATGTTGTAAAGACTCTAAGTTGCTTAATGTTTTGTTAACAGTCTAATTGGAGAGAAACGATACACAAGACAACGGACCAGAGTTTGCAACCTCCAAGGAGACCAAATGTATGTCCTTACTTTTGATCATTCTAAGAGGTTCAATTTCAGAGAAACATTTTGATAATTGAGATCTGTTAAAAAAGAGATCATTGTCAAATAAAAGCATGAAATCTAATGTTAAAGTGTCCACAGGGTAAGGACCCTGTCCTCTTCTAATAGGTTGCAGCCAAATCTGAGCAGGTGTTAGTCCTGTGGTGGTTTCAAAGGTTTGAGCAAGGGGGTTCAAGAATGACCTAGTTGATTGAGAAGTGGTTGGCTCACAAGTTGAAATTAGGTTGACCCTTTTGAGATTGCTGATAGATGGATGGAGGCTGCACGTTGACGAAGAGGCGGAGGGTGCGAGGCAAGAATGTAAAGCTGGAGCCTCCTGGTTTAGGGAATCTTGCAGGCCAAATTGGTCTTTGGAAAAACGTATCTCTGACCTTTTTTGGGATGCCTCCGAGTTGATTTTTTTTTTTTTTTTTTTTTTTTTTACTTTTTGTATTTTTTCCTGTTTGTGTATTGGAGGATGCTCGGGGTATCCGAGGTGCTAGTTAAGATGTTTGCCTTTGAACGAGCTTTAAAGATTGGAAACATAACCGTCTCGGAATTTTGGCACACCGGTTCCAAGTCTGATTTTGTTTTAAAGTCTAAGTACTAATCTAATGGATTTGACAGGGCTCTCAATTGGCATAGGATTCGTGGGGAATTGTCCCACCTGCGGTTCTCCAGCCTGGGAGCAAAAGTCAATACCAGCGGGTGTTTCACTGTTTGATAGTGTGATTCTGTGCAAAGAGGTCATTACGATGCTGCATGCAGAAACCAGGATATATTCTGTTGTCAGTTGTAAATTCTTTTAAAACTGCCGTTTCGGAGTCGAGAATACAATTGGACCCGCCAACCAATTTGACTAAAAGGTTCAAAATGGAGTATAGGAGACGCTCTAGGCTTGAGAGCGAAGAGAAGACCAAGGTATTTTGATCAGGATTATTGCTTAAAGGATTAATATTTAGGCTCAGGTCGGGTGTTATTGAAAGATGAGAACAAAGAGAGGAATGGTTGGAGGGTGTGCTGCTGAAAAGCTGTAGTCCCTTGGGTAAAGGGAGAAGCGAAGGCTGGGGCGCATTTGCTTCCTGGTGTGATCCATATCTTTGGATAAGTTCTAAATCTAGATCCGGGAGAGGAAAGTCCCCAGGAAGATTCTCCAGGTTGGTACGTGGAAGAGGAGCATCAGTGCCACGTCCATGAGATGACGTTTCCTTTGCAGGGGGTAAGCTGGTCACTTCATAATTTGGTGGAGGAATTATAGCTTAAGCGGGTGCAGAAGCTTTACGAAGAGACAAAGGCTCAAGAATAAAGGAAGATATATGAAACCAGGATGGGCTCTTGTTTAGATCTGCAGAGACCAGTGCAAGGGGTAATTCCTTATGATAATCACAGTTGGAGAGGGGTTCTTCTGGTGAAGAAAAACCCTTAAGAGCCTGGCTTTGGAGAAGAAGAGGGGGCCTTCTCTTTATCCCATAGGGAAACATTTTGATTTCGGCAATTTAGGCCTAAAGTATTTGTGACTTTATTGCGCAAGGGATTAGGTTTTGTTTTAGAACATGATCTCCCCAAAACCAGACGGCCCGATCTCAATTTTTT
Organism: Pleurodeles waltl; assembly: GCF_031143425.1. Taxonomy (NCBI): domain Eukaryota; kingdom Metazoa; phylum Chordata; class Amphibia; order Caudata; family Salamandridae; genus Pleurodeles; species Pleurodeles waltl. Next base: position 1,349,447,275 of record NC_090446.1, on the reverse strand, counting down.
TGCAGTCATTGTGTTCAACGGTGCAATGCTTAATGTTTCACTTGTTTCAAGTTGGGAAGTGTACCTTGTGGCACCCACAGTGTCCCTGCAATTTCTCTGTGTGCCCTGAGGATAAGGCCCTCCACGGGGAATTGAGGCCGAAGTAAAATTTTAAAGGGACCAACAGTACCTTATTGTTCCATTCTATGGAGGGGACACCTGTATAAAGGCCTGTTGATATCACCAGTTCTTCTTTACTGCCACCGGTGGTTGGGTCCTGCTGCAGGAGGGAGTGGACGGCCTCCGCACGGTGGTCCCCAGTCCTTTCAGTGTCGTGCAACCAATGCCTCTCTCGTGGCCTCCACGGATCTTCGAACTGGGGGTCTGAAGGTCTCCAGTTTGATACGCTGTATCGTCGGTGTATCGCCCACAGCCTCCGTGAGGCCCAGAGAGCTATCTTTAACCGTGGTAAGGCGAGGCGATGGGAGTGAATGCGGCTGTTCACTGTGTACGTGAACACCAGCTGTGATCCTCGCTCCTCGAAGTGTAATATGGTGTGGTGTAGCTTAAAGATGCCAAAACGCCGCTCCTATCCTCCGATCAGTACTGTTGAATGTTGCAGTCATATTATCTCCAACTCGCTAATATATAATAATTCTATAAAAGCATGTATGGTTTACATGTCTGTGTTCTCTACAGTGTTTGTTCTAAGGTGATGATTCTATTCTCAACTGGAAATTAGCAGCATTGTCTAATGTAGAACAGTGGCTTAGGTAGTTGGAAGGTGAATGGATTCAGGATAGTATTAATAAAATATAGCTTTTGACAATTGGCTTTGCTTTATAGTGAATAATGTTTTGTTTGAGTATTAAACAGTGTCTTTCTGTGTAAGATGGTTATTTTTGTAAGGCTGTTTCGGTTTCAACATAAATAATAGTAGTTTATCTTGCTAATAGTTATGCCCTGTGAAAGTTTACGATTGTAATGTTGCCTATAGTTATCAAAGGTAGCGTCCGAATTCTAGTCCAAGGGCAATAATGGGACAGGAGCCTGAGAATGGAGTTTTGCAACATAATAAAATGGACAAAGAATGTAAACCCTGTGGTTTCTGTACCTCCCAAATCAATTTACCATGTCTAGCAGTGTATACTCACAAGTCCTTGTAGTCTTTCCAGCTCATAAGCTTTTAATAATTGAATGTAAGCTGTACATTTAAGAAAACCTAACTCTACCCACCCTTTAACCGCCTCTTCAAACTTTTTATTTTTTTTAAACAAAACTTTATTTTGTTCAGTTTCATAAAAGCATGTCAAACTTTGAGCAGTGCAAGTTCCCAAGTACATTGTAGGAAGAATACCATGATCAGCATTGGAAGTAGTAACCGTAGCAATTACAGCAAGTTATAGGGGCCTTCAGTGAGCTGCAATTTCTAATATATGTATATTTTTTTATAGCTTAACCTGTCTTCAGTAGCTTTTTTTTTTTTTTTTGTCAGTGCTTAATACCTGCTCACTTTCTATATATTTATTTTGATAGCTTCAGTGGTACACCATTAATAGCCTTTGTGCTGGTTCACACCCTGTGTCAAGAGTGATGCAAGTAATGAAGTAAAATCTGGCCCTAATCCTTGTATGACCAACAACTCCTTGGAGGATAGAAGTGTAAGGATATTGTTTCGTCATTGTGAGGGCCATATTCATTGTTTATTGGTAGTTTTCCACATACCATAACACCACTGTTGTAACTTACATCTGGTAATTGGTGTACACTGTAGTCACTGGGCATCTGATTCTGTTTGGGGTGGGTCACAGGACAGACAGCGGCTACTGAGCCACATCCATGGCAGTTGAGTTTGTGACTCTAGTAGCATAGGGTCCGCCCTACTGTGGCTATGCAAACAGGATCAAGTACTAATTTTCCAGAGTCAAATCTCGGGGTAGCTTGGGCGGGCAGTCTCAGAAAGGTAATGGGGGGGGGGGGCAAAAGATGCTTACAATGCTCGAGGATGCCTGTCTTTCTGGAATCTTGTCCCAGGATTTAAGAGGGGCCATGGTGGTGGCTATTCACAAAACCAGTAAATTTAGGACAGAATGTGCCTCCTACAGGCTAATTTCCCTACTTAATACAGAAGTTCAAATTTTAGCGAAGGTCTTGGCCATTCAGCTAGCCGAGATGATTAGATCTTTAGTACACTGGGACCAAAATGGGGTTATGCCCAACAGAGGAACACAGCACTGCATACAACCACCACAGATGGCGTAGCCAATAAAGACTGAACCGCATAACAAAGGCTCTTCTCTCAATGGATTTTGAGAAGATGTTCAATTCAGTTAACTTTTATTTGGGGGGAGATAGGTTCTCGACCAAATTAATCATGGTCCCTACATTCACGTATCATATAATTCCCTGTGGGCAATGGTGAGGGTGAACAGGGCCAAATTGACTCCTTTCCAGATTCTAAGAGGTAAGAGGCAAGGTTGCGTCTGCTAATGTGAGCACTAGCTATGGAGCCTCTGACCGAATAGGTGAGGGTTTTGTTTTTATTTTGGCGGGGGGAAGCATTGCATTGAGGATCCGTATAGTTGAATAGCATTGTAAGCAGACGATGGCCTATTGTGCATACAACGCTCTGCCACCACAATCCCATTTGTCATGCATATGTAAGGTATTTTGGGGAGAAGTCTGGACTTAAATGAATTTGGGACAAATCCCAGCTAATCTCTGTGTCGGGATGGATGACCTTGTTAGTCGAGGACAGAATGATGCCATTCCAGTATCTCCTGAGTTCAAATATATAGGTATGTACATACCATTGGAACCTCAGAGATTCCAAGAATTGAACACCGTCTATCTAGCAGAACATTAGAAAAAGCAACTGGAGGGATGGCACAACTTATGTCTCTCAATGCTGGAAAGAGGGCAGGGTTATATTCAAAGTGATTGCATTTATTGTACGTCCTCCCAAAGTTTCCATATGTTCAACTTGGAGATTTAATTGATCTCTACAGAACCTGATCATAAATTTATCTTTGTTGTGGAAAACTCCTAGAGTGGAGTTCCATAAATATTAACAATCACTGTATGATGGTGGTGTGGGGTTTGCAGCTATTTGACGCAGTTATCAAGCTGCACAACTGATGTTGCAAGATCATACTGATGGACTAATGTGTGGCATACATAGGAAGTGTTAATATTGGATTAGTTATTTCGGGCAAGAGTGCATAGTTTGTTTAAGATGCTTTATCATTTTGATATGTTGTTGCTTGCTAATGCAAATTTGAAAAAAGTAATGTCTAGTTTCAGTTTCTGTTGGCAGTTAGCTATTTATCAGTGATCCACATGCCAGGAACCTGCTGGACTTCAATCAGTCAAATTTGTACCGTGCTTCTTGTCACCCATGAGGATATCCATGTGCTAATAGGGTCCAGTTGATTAGCAAAATAGCCACGTTTGGAACTATGGAAGAGATGGAGAGGTCTGGAGATGAAAGGGTAGCTCAGTCCAAGTTTGTGCTATTAGGTAGGAGAAGGAGCAACCTCTGAATTGCTATGTCGGATGCGAGGGTGAGGGTTAGAGAAAGGTAAGCGTAGTGCAGGGGTCTGGTGGGCTGATGGAAGTTCAGGTGGTGGTTCAAGTAGGTGGGTCTGCAGTTGTGTAGGGCCTCGTATGCATGAGTAAGTAGCTTGAACTGGCATATTTTCTGAACAGGTGGGGCAGTGGAGGTCCCTGAGGTAGGGGGTGATGTGGTTCGCCTAGGGAAATAGAGGACGAGTATGACTATGGCATTTTAAATAGTTTGTAGTTGTCAACGAAGGAGAAGAGCTGCAATCCCTGGGTAGAGAGCGTTGCCATATTCCAGTCAGCTGAGGATGAGGGCTTGGGTAATGGTGCATCTTTAGCTTTGGGGTATCAATTTTAATATCTTACACATGAGGGTCTGCTTCTACTACTTAGAAGATTAAATAATATTAATAGATTATTAAAGTTATGTGAAGTGGCCAAATGTACCATTGAAAATGTATAGCATACTGTAAATGTCAAGGAATTAGAAATTAGAGGCTAAAAAGTAAATTGGTATAATCAGATTGATTTGTGTGAGCAGTGTAGGTGTATCGAACAGAATGTAGTATGGACAATGTATGCCTTTAGTTAAATTTAGAAAAGCTCCAACTTTCCTATTAAAATGTTTATTTATATTTGTATGCAAATAAATAAAATATTTTATCATTTGTGTATGTATTTGATGAATGCTGTGTCTGTGTTGTTTTTGAGTATTGTTTTGCAGTTCAAATAATCGACCGTGTTTAGGCCGGGGTCCCTGGCTTCCAGTAATGCCACAATTAGGGGGGAGGGGAGTGCCCTTGCCCCCAAATAATGTTTCACTGTGTGTCCCAGGGTTCCAGTAATGAAAGTGGGGGTCCACAGAAGCCTAAAGGTTGAGAACAACTGGTCTAGGAGGATCAGAGCTGCAGTTCCTCCTCAGTCCAGTAGGGTTTAGATGTCCTGGGTAGCTGCAGTGAGGGTTGTCTCTGTGCTGTGGTTGCTGCAGAATCCGGATTGGGAGGAGTCTAGTAGGAGGTTCTGTTCCCGATGTGAGGAGAGCTGTTGATTTATGGCCTTTTTCAAATACTTTAGCTCGGAATGGGAGCAGGGAGATCAGTCAGTAGTTTTTGAGCTCCCTGGGGTCTGCCGATGGTTTCTTTAGTAGGGCATTGACTTCTGCATGTCTCCAGTCCTCTTGAAAGGTGACCCTGGCAATTGACGTATTGAACAAGGTGGTAAGTGTGTGGCTGATCTGGCTTCACCTAGGTTGAAGATGTGGTGAAGACATGGGTCGGTTGGGGCCACTTAGTAGACAGAGTTCATGATCGAGGCTGGTTCCTGTTGGGCAAGCTGGCTTCATTCAGTTAGTCGGATGTCTGTGGTGGTAGCGGGGTCTTTGTGTTGCTTGAAGTGGGTAGCCGTGGGCTGGGGTTTGACGCTTTTGTAGTTGTTGGCGATCTTGTCATGGAAGAAGTTTGAAAGGTTGTCACAGAGTTCCTGTGAGGAGCTAATGTTTGTTCCAGCATAGGGGTTGGAGGATTCTTGGATGGTGTTGAAAAGTTTTCTGCTGTTATTGGAGCTTATTTCAATGCTTGAAGCTAAGGCCTTTTTCTTCAACCCTCAACTGTCTTTGGTAGAGATTGAGGGCTATCTTGAAGTCGATCTTGTCTGTTGTGTCTTTGCTGGTGCACCAGCTCCTTTCCAATTGTTTACAGTGTTTAATGGTTCTGAGACCTTCAGTATACCAACTACCCTGCTCGGTGGACATTCTGCGGGGATGTTGCTGATGGGGAGCTACGCTGTCTGTGCAGTTGATCCTATTGTTGAAGTTTCTGACTTTCTGCTCTAGGTTGTTGGAGGAGGTGGCGGGTGGTGTTGAGGGAGTTGATCCCTGTGCCCCTTAAGACTTTGCACCAGCTGCAGTAGGGGACATTCGGCAGACTGGAGGTGGAAGTCTGTGAGCTGTAATGTTGAAGTGGACGATGGAGTAGTTGGTCCAGGTGAGTTCCATGGCGTGGCTGTACCTGATGCGGTCGGTAGAGGTGAAAATGTGGTCTAGCATGTGACCTGCAGTGTGCGTAGCGTCATGGACGACTTGGGTTTGTCTGATGTTGCTCATGCTGTCGAGGAGTTTGGTAGTGTTGATGTCATTGTGGTTGTAGAGATGGGATTTGAGGTTGGCATGAAAAGTGTAGTAGTTGGAATCTATGGAGAAAGGGGGCATAAATTTGGCTGGACGTGGTCCTGGAGGACAGTAGACGAGGGTGCCCCTGATAGAGGTTTTGCCGTCAGTTTGGAGTCTGGGTGCAGGAGGGCTAGGGATTGTGGCACTGGGCATGGTCCAGGTGCCCATGGGCTTGCCTTTGAGCCTTTGGCATGCCAGCGCTGTAGCCTGCATTAAGTCGGTCCAGGGGTTGGCGCGGCTTCTGTTGGGAGGGAAGAACAGTGAGCGGGAAAACCCAGGCAGCTACACTGTCACTTGGTCAAACAGCAGCAACTGCCTCAGGCTGGTACAAGCAGGAACTGGATGCCACAGGCTAATGGCAGGCTAGGTGCCCAGGTGCTTACATCCCCTTTGGACAGTCTATCTTACTGCATGGGAAGACAGGCCTCTATTAGATTTAGGCAGACCCTCTGCTTCTACGGCAAGTTGTAGATATCTGATGATGCCCCCTCACGTCTGATCTCTTGAAGACTGGCTATAATGCAGGCAGCAGTCCTGGCCACACACCAGTCCTTCGAATAGTCTTCAGCACACTCCTTACTAAGTCAAGAAGAACATGAAATTGGAACAAAGTGGGAGGGTTTGCATCACGTTTATACTTGTTTTCCGGATATGTATGAGGATCCACTTTCAAAGACTTCACAATCTGAGTGGGTTGGCTCCCTCTTAAATGTCAGCTTCTTGCCGCTTCTCAAACACAGCCTTAGTGCAAAGAGATGACTCTTACAGCAGGTAGCAGTGGTGCTGGCTCCAAGTAGGAATTTCCAAAACAAAGAGTATGTTTTTTTTTTTTTTTTGTGTTCCTGGCTGTTATCAGCCTTTCTTCAGCAGTAATTGGAGACAGAGAAAAGGGCATTTTCTGATCAGCAACTTCAAGGAAAGATGCTGTCCCACCCTTCACCCCAACTGTGTGCAGAATAGCAGTCCTTAGGAAGAGCTAATTAACAGCCGTTTAATAACCTGGTCATTTGAAAGACCGCCCTATCCCAATCCTCTAATCAGTATGGATTCCCACACTCCAGCCCCAGGAATTTAAGCTATACACTTCCACTGTGTCCATCTTGCATCAGGGAGCATCCGTAATGAATGTGATTGGCCATAGTACGCATATTCTCACCACATATGGAGTCCTACTAACTCTCTTGTGTTGCACACCTATTACGCAAACAAAGACACGTTTCCCATGCACGTGGAATGTCAACACAAGGTCTTGAATTTGCATACAAGGTGAACTTTACACGAGGGGAGTCAAGACAACCCCCCTCCAACGGGGACTGGTCAAATTAAAAGAACTACAAAACTAAGTTTGTTGCCGCCACCTCTGTGTAACATATTAAGCTCCTAGACTGCTGTCCCGTGCTTGCTATGAGGACATATATTGGCCCTCTCGTTAACAGAACAGGTTCTGGACCTCTCATTATCAGGGATAGACCTAGACATAGGCCTCTGCCGCACACACTAAATTAGTGTGATGTTAGGGCCAGCCAAAGTCAGGATACCGTTTTCATACACAGTCTGGCACTCGGGGCAGCTGTACACACATGCCTGTTAAGCATGCGGGGGACATTTCCGTCGGACACCTGGTGCCATAAATCAAATAAGTTGCAAATGATGCCATTGCAGCACACGTTTGTGTGAGAATACTTCAGTAGGGGCTGGCGAACGATAGTGCTGGGGGGAGGTGGTTATTTTCTGGTTAGTTTCAAAGGTGTGTGTTGTAATCTTCTAGCTGCTGCTGGAAACAATAGCCCTAAATAGGATGCCAGTTTCAACAGTCTGTTGGCGAGTTGTTTGGATAAAAGGATTCATTTGAATAAAGCGCCGATGCACAGAAACCGTGCTGCAAAATTTCATGTATAGGTCAAAATATTAAAAAATCCTTAAGCAGATGGCAGATAAATGTGGGTTGGATCTGCAGCTGTTGACAACAATTTAGTGTCAACATAAGTGAGCGCTACCAGAATCTGAAATTAAACAGTGTTTCAGTTACAAGTGTTTAAGGAGTATAATGCTCTGTTAGTGAGCTCATGACAGCATTGAGCGATAACGCTCCACAGTACAAGAGGATTTGTTGTGGGTTTATTTATTGGTAACATGTGGTGGAATACGATCCAACCAAGGCACGTTTAACCACAGCGTCGTTTAGTTTATATAGACTTGGATCATAGGCGCCTGTTTCCATATGAGCGTGTTATGCACGCAAAAACAAACACCATAGCAACATCTGAGCCTGCAAACCCAGCTACTCGGTGAGGCTAGCAGGGCGCTCGGGTCAAAAGAAGTTTCTAATGTGGAGGAATGGAAGGGTTCGAAGCGCAAGGGTTGAAAACCGGGGAGAATACATAGTCTTAAGTAAGATGATTTAACACAATAGAAAGAACAGAATACCATTGCCTACGTTTTATGGGTAAAAATGAAAATCTGCAGCTGCTTTTTTTTTCCCTACAAAAGTAAACATTCCTTTACATCAGTTGGAACGTTCTCGGTAACGCCATTATGGAATCCGATTCCGACTGTCGTTAATGACCTGACGGATAATATCGTGTGTACCAAGAATACATTGGTAAATAGCATGACATTTAAAGCCCCGTCATTGCTACAACGGTTGTACCTTTCAGCTAGTTAATGTGAAATCACTGTGACAATAAGCAGGTAGTTACTTCATCAGATCGACACATGATTTGTGCTTTACCACTCTATTACAACTGTATTTCCGAATGAGCCATGCTGAACGTCACGCTGTAAAACCTACCGATGCATTAATTACAAGTCAGCGTTGACTGCACTCTTGCTTGGAGTTGACTCCTGCTCATACTGCAACTTTCTAATTCTGCACCGAATATCTTGTTGGCTAAGTTCCAGCGTTGTGCAGTTGTGGTTCTTTTTCACTACACCGTTAGCTGTTGGGAACAGTGCTAGCCGCTCTGTGGCTTTGCAATACTGGTACCATGGATTTTTCTCGGTACAGTACAGTGCAGTGCAGTGCAGGTGATGGTCCTGTATTTGGACACAACACTGCATGTTCCTAGTGGTGATGCTGTGGTTAGCATACTCTAAAGCTGATTGTTATAATGGTGTAGCTGTGCGATGTATCGCGCTCCCGTGCGGTGTTCGTGATGTAGATCTGTTGCACTACAGTGCATTTTTTTTTTTTTTTTTTTTTTTTTTTTTTTTTTAATATGAAGATGCTCTTTTGGAGCCTGCTCGCACCAGGTCTCCATTGGTGATTTTATCTGCATCTTGCAAACCTAACTGCAGCACTTATGTTGCATTGACACAAAAGTAACCTCTGTTAAATACTTTTGACAATTCTTATTAGTCATTTAGCAAGTGTTTTTTTGCAGATGCTTTATTGCAGCAAACGTTTTTGTAAACAACCTTCTTACCATTCTGCAACACGTCCTTACTCGTACTAAATCTGAATAATAGGGAGTTGTTGAAATTCGACGAAGTTTAGAATTAGTTAAATGAATGGCAACCTGAGTTGATACGTGGTAATCGGCAACAGGCAACCACTTGTTGATAATTCCAGGAAACTTAGCATCCGCAGTATGGAAAGATGTTTTAAACCTAATGCAGTGTATTCATTATTTTATTTTTTATAGATATCAGACGCATCCTGTTTATTGGTACTTTAGGGTTTCAAGAATTGTGCATTTCACGGCCTATTCCTCCAGCTATCGTGGGCCAAGTTCGTGCTGGGGTTACTGTCTCCAAGTTACTAGACTGTGTTTTGATTGCTTATGTGCTCCTGTCACATTACACAGTGGCTTGTTACCAGGCAAAAAAAGCTTTAAGAAACAGCATTGGGCTTCGGGCTCGTCTACATGTTGATCTACTCTACAAGGTTTTGATTGGGCAAGTGTTCTTTTCTATGAAAGAGCGCTTGTATTGGATATTTGGTCTTGTGGAAAAGCTTATTCTCCATGCGGCTGGCTTGAGTTTGCTGAGCGGGCTGAATACAGCAGTGGATGGATCGAAGCATGAATGCTTGCATGCATGCCTGAGCTCAGGGATGAATGGCAGATTGCTTATATAATGAGCGGGCTGACTACACTAACCAGTGACTGAAGCAGCTTATTTGTAAGCCAGACCTATTGGCATTCCAGTGCGTATCAATCTTCCCTGTACTCCATGAATACCTCCCAGGACTCTAGCTGATGTACCTGTGCCCTGTGGCCCCCACTCTCTTCATGCAGTACTGCACCACGGTGCCTGCTCCTTTCTTTTTGCAGTTTGTCTACCAACCTCTTCCCGTGGGTGGCCTGCTACATTTTACTTCTAGATGCACTGGTCTTTTGTAGAAATCCTTTTTGTTCTGCTGTCTTAAGCAGAAAAGTAGTATACTTCGTTTACTTTGTGTTGAGTTTTTTTTATTTTTTTTTAAATTGATTGAACACCATGGCCAAAAGTTACTTTATCCCGCTAATTTTTCAAGAGGCATAGATTGCGAACCCGAGAAAAGGAGTTTCTCTTAGTGGGATAGCGTTCATTAACAGTTACTCAGCTGCAGATTAATTTTGGAACATGCTGTTAACTCATCTTTCCCACCAGTGTATTGACGTTGTGTAGCAGCCCTGCTCGTAACCTTATCCTGTCTGTCTTAAGTAAAATAAACATTGTCGCCCGTCACCATTTACAGCAAAAATAAGAGACCTACTAATTCAAGTTCTGTATCTTGAAGGAAGACTTGCATAGTTGGACCATATTATAGCCAGGTTGCTGTTTTCAGTACAGGGAAGGACAACAGCATTGTACAATCAACAGATTTTAATTTTGAGAGCAAAGACTGAAATAAGTCAGGAACAGCTCTCCGACCATAACTAGTTAAGTTTATTCAAATCAAAGGCAAGAACAGAAATAGTCTAAGACAGTTGGTCTTAACCTGCAATCCAGGGACCCCTGGGTTGCTACAAAGACTAATCGGGAGGTCTGCGACTTCTTGAAAAATTAAATAATATGAACAGATTAAGTGCATCAAAATGTAAAATTCAGAATTGTAAAATATTTGGTTATTGTGAAGTAATTTTAAATTGGAGGCTAAAATTAAGGACGTATTCTCAGTTTGATTTATGGGACAGTGCAAGTGCATCAAACAGAATATAGTATTAACGAGGAGTTGCCTTCATTGAATTTAAAAAAAGCTGCAACCTTCCCATTAAGATTGTGTGTTTTTATTTATTTTTTATTTTTATTTAAATATATTTGTGAATTAAATAAAATATTTAATGTTTAAATTGTTTTGTGGTTAAAATCATCAAAACCGCTTAGGCCCTTGGTTTTGGGTTAAAAACACTGCAGACTGTGGACTTGGTATCTTCCTTATGTGGCTAGGAAATTCAAATGAGTATAATGGTGTTATTTAAAGTATATCAACAATAGCTTTTTGCTGTGCTTTTTACTCCAGAATTGTACAACACGTGGCTTCTTGTCGAACCATCCTATTAGCAGTTTACCCTACTGTAAGCTAGTATTGTGCGCATAAAATTGAGAATTCCACAGCTGCTTGCCATTTTTTTGAGAATTATGAAGAGGTCTGGTTATGTGTTTTTTTTTATTTTATTTTTATTATATATATATATATATATATATATATATACATATACATATATATAATGTTTTTTTTTTTTTTTTTTTTTTTTTTTTTTTACTTCCATTTCTCTTGTGCCTTGAACAGTAAAAGTACAAGAATGAGTTGCTTGATATTTTGTATTGTTCATGTGCATTATCTAGTACAGCTGTTCTTAACCTTTGTTCCGGTGACCCCCTGTGGGTTCACATCTGCTCAGGGGATCCACAGCAGCTTTGAAAACTAAGTACAAGCAACAGATTAATAAAGTCTATATAAATACAGAAGCAAAATGTAAAAATTGAAAAAAATGTAAATGTGAAAGATTAATGAAACAGGAGGCTAAAAATAGAGTTGCTTATCAGATTAGTTCATGGGAGGAGTGCAAGTACATCAGACAAAATAATATGGGCAATGGGGGGGGCTCAGATTAATTTGGAAAAGCTCCAACCGTCTCATAAAAATTTTAGATTCTCTTTTTTTTTTTTTTTTTTTTTTTTTTTTAAATATGTTTGAATTATATCAAATATTGCATCAGTTTTGCGGTTCACATCGTCAACATTGCTTTGGTGGGATCCTTGACTACCAGTAATAACTGTCCCCAGATTCCAATAATGATTCAGTGGGGGTTCCCCGTCTCCAGTAATTAAGTGGGGATTCATGGAAGCCAAAAAGATATGAACCACTGATATGTAATAAAGTGGCAAGGTGATGTTTCTATGAAGCTTTGACATAGAATACAGCTTCAAATGAGGGTAAACTGTAAAGGTTTGCAACATCAGTTTGCCAGTTCCCCTTTTGTATCTATTTGTAATTTCAATGGCTTGATTATTTTGATTGAGTTGATTCAGAAGTCTTTGTAGACTGATCAGACCCAATGATAGAAGGACAAGACCGTTGCATAGGGTATTCTGCTGATATTAACATGGCCTAACTGGATGGGACTGATGGCTCTTCCCACAGCGCCACTTGGCGGGGCAGAAGATGACGGGCCTGGCACCTGAACCAAATTGAAGGGCCCGCTGCCGTCTGAACTCAGCCTCTCTTCCTCCCCCCGCCTACATTGGATTGATATTGGCAGCCCCACTGGAACCCCGCCTCAGACTATGGTGGTGCTAGAGGCCTAAATTGGACTAAAAGTTATGCAGATGGCCCTGGGGCACTGTATTGAGCCATAACCCAACAGGAGACGCCCTGTAAGTAGGAGGCCTGGGGTTGTTACCATCAATCACCACAAACTGCTGGAAGCTTTGGGCCCCGGGGAAGAATGCCTACCTGCATGCTCTGTGTCCCCCCCCCCCCCCCCCCCGCTTAAGCCAAAATATTTGAGTACCCTGCCGCTCCCTGAACCTCACTTTAGCTATAAGCCTGATACTTGTTGAAGAGACCTGGATGGCGATTACTGGGAATGAGGACTGACACCGATTTCCAGGTGTCAGCGAACTCCTGTGAGTAATCCTGGGGAGCACAGATTGCTGGCTCAGCTGCCCATACAGTGGACATTTGGCTCCTGATATCTACCTAAAGCTCTGGCTGTTCTGATCCCTTGAGGAGACCCAGTGTTTGACACAGAGCTACACCGCAGCCTTTGCAGCACTAGGGTGTTGTTATGCCTGAACTGGGATGCTTCCCCCTACTAGACCATACTTGATGCAAAAGGGGCCATAGAAGGGGTGCAGGAGAAACACATTTTAGCTGCCTAGTCACCCCAGGGCATCACATGTCGCTTCATCGGCAGCGCCAGGTATATCTGATAGACTTCCAGTTGCAGATTCCTCACCTTAGAATTTCCCTTGGCGTCAGATTGGATCCAGAGATTTTTCTTGGAGCAGTACCCCCTGTGCACCGTCATGTGGGGTCAGTCTGTTCTGCATCTGTGGTGGTCGCCGTGATGACGTCTGGGTCGTATATAGGCACTGCCTCGACGTAGTGATATCAGGTCTTTTCTTTCCGTGCCATGCACTGATCCGGAGAAGAGCTACCCTTGTCACTTTTTGACTGAAAACAACCCTTTTGTAGAGCTTTTGTGGTGACCTTTGATTGCGTCTAGGATGTCCCGAAGACCGGTTTCAAGCCTTGCAAGGCCTGTCACTGTATGATGTCGGTGATGGATCCGCATGGGATCTGTGGTGTCTGGAAAGCGACCACATACCAAAGTTGTGCTCAAAGTGCCGGGCCATGCACCCAAAGGTTTTGAAGGAGCGGTCCTTAAAGCTCATGGTGGCCCGACGCTCGACTCTGCATCGTTTATGGTCTCACTCAAGAGGAAGGTCTCGAGACAGTTTGCGGAGTCACCACCACTCGTCATCATCAAAATCTTTGAGTAAGGAAAAGATGAAGTAGAAGAAGGCCAGGTATTCACTGTGTCGATCGGGCGATGTGACTCGGGATGAGCGTTGACGCTCCAGGCCTCTGTCTGCGGAACCTAATTCTGGGTCTGCTAGCGCCACCACGAGTTTCCAGGAGCAGCGGTGACCCCTGCCCAACTCAAGGAGTTTTATGAAGCCATGCACCTCCTATTTGGACAGTCTTACCCCTCTGCAGCACCTTAGGGGCCTGGGGGTTTGGATGGGGGCCCTTTGGGTTCTGAGCCAGCAGCTTCAGCCTCAGCCTCCGAGGCTCCCTCTGGATCTATGCCGACACCGGTCATACCATCACAACCGTCCCTAGCGCCTGCTAGGTTGTCGACACGCCTGATGTTGGTTGTGCCCACGATCAGCGTCGACCCGATCCTTATCCCCGATTACCCAGAACAGCGACGGCCAACACTGCTCTGACTTTGATGGGGCATTCTCATGCCAGGTTGGATTCAGACCCTTATTATGCTGGGTATGAATACGAGGAAGGATTGAAGGGGATGCTGGACCCTTTAGAATACCAGCTAGATAACCCTGATTTGGACTGGGCAGAGGAATTGGGTGAGGCTAGTGGGCTGGATACTTCACCAGATGCTGGCATGCTTTCTCCTAACATGGCAATGGCAGATGGAGCCTCTTATTTCTATGGTGGTCAGTAGGTGGCTGAGGTTCTTGGCCTACAGCTGCCCACTTTAATGGTCAGGACGAATCTCCTTGTGGATTTGCTTCAACCTGGGGCTTTCACCTCGGCGCCCCTCCTCTCCTTCAATGAAGCCCTCACTGATGTCCTTCTGGGTACTGGGTCCAGACCCAGCACAGGAGCTCCTGTGAACAGGACAATTGCTCGTCTCCATCAGCCTGCCCCGAACAACTCTAAATTCCTGTCCCAACACCCCACGCCTGAGAGCCTTGTCATCCAGGTATCCTTGTCATGTGGCGCATTCTATTTGGCTGCCCCAGATAGGGAATCAAAGAGACTAGACTAACTTGGGAAAATTATGTTTTCTTCCTCCAGTCTAACGCTGCGTTCGGTAAACACTGCATGCCTTTTGGGTCGCTTTACCCACTCTTTGTGGGATATGGTTGCCCAAGTTCTGCCACCGATCCCTGAGGAGGCCCGATCTATCGTCTCTCAAGCAGTTGCTGATGGGAGAGATGCGGCTAAGTTAACAATTCGATGTGGACTGGACACAACCGACTCTCTAGGTAGATCGGTTGTGTTGACGGTGGCCTTGAGGCACAACGCCTGGTTGAGGACATCTGGTTTCTCTGGGGATGTCCAACAGACCCTTATGGACATGCCCTTTGATGGCACCCACCTCTTTGGAGACAAGGCAAACTCAACGTTTGAGAGGTTTAAGGAGTCCCGGGCTACGGCTCGGTCCCTTGGCCTTTTCGGTTGCTCCTCTCCTCCAACTGTCTGCCTTTCATGGCCATGGAATTGTCAAGTCCCTTTTCCAGCCACCGGGCCACCCACGCTGCTCAGCCCCTGCGTGGCTGGGGATGCGGAATCCCACAGGTTTGTGGTACAGAGAACCAGAGGTCTGCCCAGCCCACTCCACCCCTGCTGCAGCCTCTAAGCCTTCGTAGTCCATACCCCCTTCAATTACCAGTTGGTAGCAGGATTTGCCATCACCTGTCCCACTAGGAAGCCATCACAACGGACAGGTGGGTGTTGTAGATTGTCCGAAGGGGCTAGTCCCTCGTCTTCGAGATTACTCCACTGGCCATGCCTTCATCCTGTGTGGCCCCTTACCGGAGGATCATCTGGCACTTCTCCGCGAGGAAGTCACAGCTCTCTTGGCCAAGGGGGCCACAAAGAGTGTCCCTACGCCAGAAGTAGGTTGTGTTTGTTATTCCTGCTACTTTCTGGTGCCTAAAAAGGACAAAGGCTTACATCTGATCTTAGACCTTCGTGCTCTCAATCTCTTCCTCAAGAAGAAGTTCAAAATGTTCACTCTGGCTCAGGTCTTGTCTGCCTCGGACCCAGTAGACTGGATGGTGGCATTGAACTTGCAGGACGCTTATTTCCATATTCCTGTCCTGCCTGCCCACAGGTGCTACCTGCGACTTGTGGTAGGTTACAAGCACTTTCAATTTACCGTGCTCCCTTTCGGCCTTACCTGCGCCCCTCAGGTGTTCATGTAAGTGCTGGCTGTGGTTGCAGTTCATCTGCATACGTTAGGGGTTTCAGTATTCCCCCTACCTCGACGACTGGCTGTTGAAGGCGGACACGCCCCAGAAAGTCGTCTCCCACCTTCAGACTCAGGGGTTCACTATAAACATGCCGAAGTCACAACTGACTCCCTCTCAGATGCTGCCTTTTATTGGGGCTGTTCTGGACAATGCAGTTTTGGGACTTCCCTCGTAAAAATCGAGCCCAGGATATTCAGGCTTATGATTCCAATGTTTCAGCCTCTATCCAGGATTTCATTAAGAACGACTCTGAGGCTGCTGGGCCTCATAGCCTGCTGCATCCTGCTAGTGACACATGAGAGATGGCAAACGTGAGTTCTGCAGTGGAACCTGAATTTCCAAAGGGCACAGCATCAGGAGAATCTCTCTGACATGATCCATATTTTGGAGGGGATTGCGAAAGATCTGCAGTGGTAGCTTTTGAATCAGGATTGGGTCAACGGCAGATCCTTCTCCCTTCCCCAACCAGATCGGACAGTAGTGACAGACGCGTCACTCCTGGGATGGGACGTACACATGGGAGAGGTGGAGATCAGAGGCCGCTGGCGGAGTCTGGGCTCCACATCAACCTTCTGGAGCGCTGGGTGATCAGGCCTGCATTGCAAGAATTCCTTCCCTCTCTCAAAGGGAAAGTAGTGCAAGTTTTCACAGACAGCACTACCGCCATGTGGTACTGCAACAAACACGGCAGAGCAGGATCCTGGACCCTTTGTCAAGAGGCTGTCCACCCTGTGGACATAACTGGCACACCAGGGCATTTCCCTGGTGGTTCATCATCTAGTGTGCTCTCTGAACGCCACAGCAGACTAACTCCGCCTTCTATACAGAGTCTATCATGAATGGCATCTCCATCCGTAGGTGGCGCAAGGTCTTTCAACAAATGGGGAGAGCCTTGGTTAGATCTGTTCGCCTCCTCAGAACGTGCAATGCCTGCTGTTTTGCGAGTTGGAGTGTCCAAGGCGGTACTCGCTCCGCAATGCTTTTTGTCTCAAATGTAGCTCAGGCCTCCTTTACACCTTCCCGCCAATACCACTTCTGTCTAGAGTTCTGAAGAAGCTCAAGAATGACCGGGCCCAAGTAATCCTTGTGGCTCCAGACTGGGCACAGAGAGTATGGAATCCAGAGCTATTGAGCATGGCCATCGATCCTCCAGTCAGACTGCCTCTTTGGGGGGGGGGGATCTTCTGTTGCAGCAACAAGGGAGGGTTCTCTATCTGAACATGTCCAATTATCACCTTCATGCGTAGAGATTGAGTGGTGGCAGTTGACGTCTTTTGACCTTCCGCCCAAAGTCTGTGAGGTTAACTTGGCAGCCAGGCATCCCTCCACCAAAATGGTATACACCTGTCGTTGGCATAAATATGTGGCATGGTGTACAAAGTCTCTTGATTCCCTTCTCTGCACCGCTCATCCTATTTTTAGCCCAGCAGGGCTCTGCATTGGGTATTCTTAAAGGTTACTTGTCGGCTATCTCAGCCTTCCTAAGGTTGCCATACCAACCTTCTCTTCTTAAGTCTCCTCTTGTGGGTAGATTCCTTAAGGGTCGTTCCCATTTGTTTCCTCCCACTCCATTTATCATGCCTCAGTGGGACCTCAATCTTGTTCTTACATATCTGATGTCTACTCCCTTTGAGCTGATACACAACTGTCCTTTACGGCTCCTCACTCTTGTTGCCTTCACCTCTACTCGCAGGGTGAGTGAGCTTCAGGCTTTTTTTTCTTTTTTCTTCTATACTCCCACTCTTGTCTGTTTTTTCCTGACAAGTTTGTGCTCCATACGTGGGCCTCCTTCCTTTCCAAAGTTGTCGCATCCTTTCATGTCGGCCAATCTATCACTTTGCCTACTTTTCACACACCCCACATCCTTCTCATGAAAAAGAGAGAATCCACCGTCTGGATCAAAAAAGAGTGTTTGCGTTCTACCTCAATTGTACCAAAGATTTCCGGGTAGATGATCAACCCTTTGGATATGTGGGTGCGAAGAAAGGGAAGGCAATGCAGAAGTGTACCATCTCGCGCTGGGTGTTTCTTTGCATCAAAATGTGCTACGCTTTGTCTAAGAAGTAACCCCCTGAGGGTTTTCATGCTCACTCCACAAGAGCAACTGCTGCTACCTCAGCGTTGGCGCACGAGTTCTTGGCTTGGATATCTGTCAGGCAGCAACGTGGGCATCTCTGCACACGTTTTCAAAGCATTACTTTCTGGACAGTTAGGTCTGCAGAGATGGCTACTTTGGTTGTTCGGTCCTGCAGGATTTTCTAGTATGATCTTGATTCGCAGCCCACCACCGAGGATGGTATTGCTTGGATATCTGTTCTAAGGTGAGGCATCTGCAACCAGTAGTCTGTATCAGGTGAACAAGTTGCTTACCTTTAGTAATGATTTATCTGGTGGAGAAATATTCTAGTTGCAGGTTTCTTACCGACCCACCTATCTGCATGCCCACGCCGAAGATCTAGAAAATTGCTCCCAGCGAAATAACATAGGGATCAAAGGTATTCCATCTGGGTCTGAAGGAGCTGATATAACTCAGTTTGTTGCAGAACTGTTGAGATCAGTTTTTGGAGGAGACTGGCAAATTAGACATTAAAATAGAGCACATAGAATGCACCCCAATGGACCAGACACGCCCCACCTGCGAACAATCTGGTGTGCTTTCACGATTTTCAACTGAAGGAATGCATCACCTGGACAGGCTGAGACAGGCACCCGCAACAACTCAATGGAATTAAACCCATTAGGCCTTGCACCAACCATGTTATCGGTACCACTTGATTTATTGTTTTTTTGTGAGTTACTACTTCACTCCCAAGTTACCTTGATGTAAATGTAATTTTTTTCATAATTTTGAATATTGTGATTTTTATTAATAAAAATTACAATCACAGTAAGTGCGATTATATAAATAGATATAATGGTTATAGTAAGTACATCAAGTAAAATTTATATTTTTGTTTTATAAATTAATTTATTTTTCCAGTGCTGGTGATGAATGACCGTGCAGCTTCATGAAGAATACTGAAACCGGCACATCCTATTCTTCTGATCCCCCATTGTATAATTCGTTCATAGTCAAATGTCCAACATGGAGTGACACTGACAATCCCGCAGGACTGTTAATCATGGAAAACTTTGTTAGAGGCAGCTCAAGTAAGGAATCACCTTCCACTGTTGGACATTGTGAGAAATGTGAAAGTAAAACGGTTCCCCTGTTATTTTACCACAGAAAGTGTAGGAGCCTCTATAATAGGAAGAGAGATTTACTGAGTATTAAGCGAAAAGCTGAAGCAAGTGTTAGTGATGATGCTGGAACAAGTGAGTGCACGAGTAAACGCTTAAACAGAAGAACAGCATTAAAGTCAAATGTGTATGCTGAAGAATGTATGTTTTGTGGAAAGATAAAATGCTACAAGGGAACATCAATGCGTTCAAAACTAATCAAGGCCACAGAGCTTAGCGTTGACAAAATACTTCAAGGGTGTGCCACCATTAATTGTGATTCAAAGATCTTATCAGTTTGTAATAGGGACATAGTGGCTGCAGAAGCCATTTATCATGCATCTTGTTATGGGAACTATACATCTAGCATTCAAACCGATGATCACTACAAAAATATCAGAGATGAATCCTGTGGTGAACTATTTCAATACATTAGAATTGTGAATTTTCCTAACAAAGAGGTAATACGTATGATGACTCTTACTGAAAGGCTTGAAACCCTCTTGACACGCAGAGGAATATAGGGAATAGACAAATCAACCAAGAAGCATATTAGAAAAAAATTGGACTCAGAATTTAGTGGCAGCCTCCACGCATTTCTCAGACATATAAGGAAAATATTAGCCCAACCTGATTGTGTCATGCTACGGGACGTTGTAAGAGAAAAACAGAATTTGAAAAAAGAATGATCCGTTTTAAAGGTTAAGGCAACAGACATGAACAAGATCATTGATCAGACATCATCGCACGTAAGAACAGTAATTAAAACAAAATTGACATCAACACCATGGCCATAACAAGTGTTTACAGGCTTTACAGTGCGCGATTACCTCAAACAGTTCCTATTAGGATGCCTGACTGGAGATCCAGCAAACTCAAAGCCGTCTAAAAAGGTCTTCTTACTTAAGCAATCATTCAGTCAGGACATTATATATGCAGTCACAAATGGCCAGCAGAAACCCTCTCCCCCAAGCAATTGTTTCTTCCATACGTTGTAAAAATGCTGACGGGGATTGTTGGAATCATTCTTACTCTAAACAGACTTGGTCATGGGATTTCATACTCACAACTGGAAGAAAATGATATCAGCTTGTGTCTTCAGAAACTTGCTGCTACTTTTAAATGAGCGATTTGTTCTTCCAGCTGACATTGAGCCTCATGTCTTCACTAACTTAGCATTAGCATGGAATAACATTGATAGGCTGGAAGAGACTCTTACTGGTAAGGGGGCAACTCATCAAGTCAACGGTATAACTGTGCAGCCCAAGTTGTTTGAATCACAACATTTTAAGTTCCTCTCCCAAGCATTGAGAAACAAATGTAAAAACATTAACCACCATAAATACTGAAGAATTGCTCATCTATGTTTCTGGTGAAGAAGTTGGGCCTCAGCCATTGATGACCAGTACCAAAGTCCTGCCCAATTGAAGCTTGAACAAAAAAATAACATAATCTGGGCTGTTACAAGACAAGAAGTGAGACTTGCACAGAAAATACCAAGTTGGACAGGATTTAACATCCGTACTAGAGGCCTAGTTAGTTTATCAAAGGATTCCATTGGCTACGTGCCCATTATTGATGCCCCTGCAACTGAGTTGACAATGGTTTCTGAAATTTTGAAACAATTAGAGCTGACAAGGGAATTGCTGCATTTGGCATAAATTGTAGTGGTCATGGATGACCTGCAACTGAGATCTTGTGAAAGGCTAAAGCAATATACAGCACAATGATTCTTCGAATGAGCACCTTTCTGATGGATACAACTACCTGTGGATTCCTCACCTCATGAATACTCCCATGGCGCCAGCATTCGACGGAAATCTTCTTACTAGTCTCTGCACGTCGACGAGGACGTCACTGTCTCGCACGCGACGCCGTCTGACGTCATACAGGCAATAAGAGGTCCTCGACGACGTGCAGACGTCAGTTCCCTTTTTTTTCCGTGCATTCGAAACGGTTATCTTCGAGGGAGCAACTGTTACTCTTGCGGTTACAGTGTATATCTTGCTGCGTACTCTTTCTCTGTGGAAATAATGTCGCAGAGAAAGTCTGGATTTAAGCCTTGTCGTGAGTGTGGAGGCAAGATGTCGGTGACGGATCCTCATTCCGATTGCCTTTGGTGTTTGAGCTCCGACCATGACGTCTCGACTTGTGATTCATGTCAGCACATGAATCCGAAGGCCCTTAAAGAACGCGAGGCGAAGCTGTTTATGGCCAAGTCAAAGGAGAAGCATCACAAGAAAAAGTCTTCTCCAAGACATCGGCGTCATCGAGACTCCCGGCGCCATAGAGAATCTCGGCGTCATTCAAGGGAGGCTCGTTCCAGGTCTCCGGATCGGCGCCGGAGAACATGGGAGGTCAGCCCCACGGTGACGCCGCATCCTTCGACGCCGTTGCTCTCTCCGGCGTCTCCAACTTCGCCTGGACAGGCGTCGGTGATTGAGGTATTGGAGCCTCAAGTGTTTTCTCCGGCGCAGACGCCGAGGCCGGCGTCTGGGTCGCCTCCGAGTCAGGCACCCCAGTATCCGGCTTTTCCCACCCCTGGAGCCGATAGTTCCGCATTCTTGAATGCGATGTATGCCATCTTCCAACAGATGGCTCCAGGGGGTGCTCCGGCTGGGCCTTTGGCCTTTTCTTTGGGTGATCCTGCGCCTCTTCGGCCGGCACCCTTTATGCCCTTTCTCCCGTTTGGGAACGTGGGCTCGGCGCCGGTGGCCGCTCCGGTGGCTTCGGAGGGATTGGCCCCAGGGATTTCCATCCCGTCGACGTCGAGATTTCGGCCTGTGACTCCGGTGGGTCCATCCGTTTCAACTGCTCTTCAGTCGGCGCCGAAGTTACCTGTGGCGCCGGATGCGGCGTCGGTGGCTTCGGAAGATCGGCGCCGATCTCCGACTTCGGCGGAGGTATTGTCGACTCCGCGGATTGAGCAACGACTGCATTCAAGGAGGCGTGCTCTCTGGGTACTAGAGGAGCAGGAGTACCAACGAGCCCTAGAGGAAGGAGAGCTAGAGGACTCGGGTGATGGGCTGCGTGGACTGGAGTCGGCCAGTGGGCTGGACACTTCCCCTGAGTGGGACCTTTCGTCCCCGGGGGAATATACCGAGGAAGCTGCTTCCTTTCATACAGTGGTACGGAAGGCAGCTAGTTTTTTGGACCTGCCTTTGCCGGTGGTGGAGGCGAAACAAAACCTTTTGACAGAGGTGTTGCATCCGGCCTCAGCCGCGGCGGAGCCTCTATTACCTTTTAATGACGCTCTGCTGGATCCGGTTTTAGAGGTGTGGAAGAAGCCGGCATCTTCCCCAGCAGTTCACAGAGCCGTGGCCAGGAGGTATCGGACGGCTCCAACTGATCCTGGTTTCCTATCTAGGCACCCTACGCCGGAGAGCTTGGTTGTGCAGGCCTCCTGTTCGTCCAAGTCAGCGCCTGGTTCTTTTCCGACGGTGCCGGGGGACAGAGATTCAAAAAAGCTGGAGGCGCAGTCGAAGAAGATTTTTTCGTCCTGCAGTCTGGCTTTAAAAGCCACCAATGCAACCTGTATCCTGGGGAGGTATATTCATGCTCTGATGGATGACATCTCCTCTTCGTTTACAGAGCTTCCCCAGGGTCTTTTGGATCTTGTCTCTGATGCCCAGGCTGCTGCGACCCAAATTATCCAGACGGGACTGGATACCACAGACTCGGTAGCCAGAGCAATGGGCACAACTGTGGTGGAAAGGAGACAGGCCTGGCTCCGTAACTCGGGCTTTTCGGCAGATGTACAGTCCACATTGTTGGATCTCCCGTTTGATGGGGACAAACTGTTTGGGGCTAAGGCTGATTCGGCCTTGGAACGGTTTAAGGAGAGCAGGGCCACGGCTAAGTCGCTGGGACTCCAAGCTCCTTCTTCCACGGCCTCTTCCAGATTCTTCAGGAGGTTTCGTGGATTTGGGCGTGGCTCTTCCTCCTCTTCCTTTCGGGGAAGATATCAGCAACCTGCCTCTTCCCATCCCTATAGATCTTTTAGGGGGAGGGGTAGGGTCCGCACCAGGGGAGCTTCTCAGCAGCACTCTGCCTCTTCCTCATCCTCTGGCGGGGTGCAGCAGGGGAAGCAGCCTTAGGCTTCCACCATTTCCCACTCACTCCTCTCCTGTAGGGGGAAGATTACAGCATTTTCTCACCAAATGGGAGACTGTTACGTCGGACACTTGGGTTCTCAGTGTTGTGGGAAAAGGCTACACCCTTCCCTTTCGGGAGTTTCCGCCCCTCATCCCGCCCCGCCCTTCGTATTGTTCACAAGAACACCTCCTGTTGCTAGAACAGGAGGTAGAAGTCCTCCTTTTAAAGGGCGCGGTGGAGTTGGTCCCGGAGCAGGAAAGGGGTCGAGGAGTTTACTCAAGGTATTTCCTGATTCCCAAGAAGGATGGTCGTTTGAGACCAATTCTGGACCTGAGGATCTTGAATTGGTTCCTCAAGCAGGAAAAGTTCAAGATGCTGACCCTAGCACAGGTGCTTTTGCCGTTGAACATGGAAGACTGGATGGTGTCTGTCGACTTGCAGGATGCTTACTTTCATATCCCGATACTCAAGTCACACAGGAAGTATCTCCGGTTTGTGGTGGGATCGCAACACTACCAGTTTGCGGTCCTTCCGTTTGGTCTTACTTCAGCACCTCGAGTCTTCATGAAGGTGATGTCGGTGGTTGCGGCAGAGCTCAGAAGGAAGGGGATAGCAGTATTCCCTTACTTGGACGATTGGTTAATCAAAGCCAAGTCCCCGGAGCTTGTGTTGCGCCATCTGCAGTCAACAACCCAGTTGTTGTTCGACCTGGGCTTTTCGGTGAACGAGCCCAAATCTCACCTAGAGCCCTCTCAGCGCCTCCTGTTCATAGGGGCAGTACTGGATACAACATTGGGTCGGGCCTTTCCTCCGCCTCAGCGGATTCAAGATATTCAGGATTTGGTTCCAATGTTTCGAAATGGAGCGGTAGTTCCAGTCCTCAAGGTACTTCGTCTGCTCGGTCTTTTTGCCTCCTGCATTCTGTTGGTCACGCATGCTCGCTGGCACATGAGGGCTCTTCAGTGGTGCCTCCGAAGGCAGTGGTCTCAACACAGAGGGGATCTAGAGGGTACTGTCAAGATCTCCAGAGATGCTGCTGTGGATTTGAAGTGGTGGATTGCAAGCAACAATCTTTCACAAGGAAAGCCGTTCCAGCAGTCGCCACCAGTGGCCACAGTCATAACGGATGCTTCCACTCTAGGGTGGGGAGCTCATCTGGGGGATCTGGAGATCAAAGGTCTTTGGTCTCCAGAGGAACAGATTTTTCACATCAATCTGTTAGAGTTACGGGCTGTACGTCTGGCTCTCAAGGCCTTCCTCCCTTCCCTTCGTGGTCAGTCGGTACAGGTCCTAACGGACAATACTACCACGATGTGGTACATAAACAAGCAGGGAGGAGTGGGGTCGTACCTTCTCTGCAGAGAAGCTCTTCGACTATGGTCCTGGGCAAAGGACCATCGGATTTGCTTGATAGCAAACCATCTGGCCGGAGTTTTGAACGTGCGTGTGGACAGTCTCAGTCGCCACTTCTCGGCAGACCACGAGTGGCGTCTCCATCCAGATCAAGTCCGTTTAATCTTCCAGAAGTGGGGGTTTCCTCGGGTAGATCTGTTCGCCACTCGAGAGAACGCGCATTGTCCGTTGTTCTGCAGCCTTCAGTATCCGATGCAGGAAGCGTTGGGGGACGCGTTTCAAATGACCTGGTGCGGCCAGTTGCTTTACGCGTTTCCTCCCATACCCTTGATTCCTCGAGTATTGAGGAAGATTCGCCAAGACCGGGCTCTAGTAATCTTAATAGCTCCGGATTGGCCAAGGAGGGTGTGGTACTCCGACCTTCTCCAACTCTCAACGTGCCCGCCGCTCCGTCTCCCTTTCAGGGCAGATCTCCTCTCACAGTCGCAGGGGCAGGTTCTACACCCCAACCTCCAGAGTCTGCACCTACATGCCTGGAGATTGAACGGGGCAACCTGAGTTCCTTCTCTCTCCCGCCTGAGGTAGTGGATGTTATATTAGCGGCCAGGCGACACTCCACTAAATCTATCTACGCTAATAGGTGGTCTAAATTTGTTGCGTGGTGTGGAGAGAGGCAGATTGATCCCTTACATGCTCATCTATCGGACGTTTTGTCTTTTGCTCTATCTCTGGCGCAAAAAGGTTGTGCAGTGGCTACCATTAAAGGTTATTTATCGGCCTTGTCAGCCTTCATATGTCTTCCAGACCAACCATCTTTATTTAAATCCCCTATTGTTATCAGATTCTTGAAAGGTCTTCTAAATCAATATCCTCCAAAGCCATTCGTTATGCCGCAATGGGATTTGTCTTTAGTCCTGACTTTCCTTATGGGGTCCCCTTTTGAACCTATGCATTCTTGCCCCTTGAGGTATTTGGTTTTAAAAACAGTCTTCCTGATAGCTATAACATCAGCAAGGAGAGTGAGTGAGTTGCAGGCCTTATCAGTAAAACCCCCTTATACAACTTTTTATGGGGATAAGGTGGTGTTGAGGACCAAGGCTGCTTTCCTCCCGAAGGTTGTTTCACCCTTCCATTTGGCTCAGGCAATTACTTTGTCCACGTTCTATCCTCCGCCTCATCCTTCCAAAGAGGAAGAAAGACTGCACCGTCTGGACCCAAAGAGAGCGTTGAGCTTCTTTATCGATAGAACAAGGGATTTCAGGCTGGAGGATCAGCTGTTTATTGGATACGTGGGCAAGAGGAGAGGAAAGGCAGTCCACAAGAGAACACTATCCAGGTGGGTTGTTCTTTGCATTAAAATCTGTTACTCTTTGGCAAAGAAGGATCCTCCTGAGGGCATTAGAGCTCATTCCACCAGAGCTAAGTCGGCCACTTCGGCCTTAGCCAGAGGTGTTCCTGTGGTCGACATCTGCAAGGCCGCAACTTGGTCGTCCCTTCACACTTTTGCAAAACATTACTGTTTAGATTCTGAGGTTAGAAGGGACGGCCATTTTGCACGGTCAGTGCTGCAGGATTTCTTGGTTTGACCATTTAGGCACCCACCGCCGGGCGTGGTACTGCTTTGGGACTCTATTCATGAGGTGAGGAATCCACAGGTAGTTGTATCCATCAGAAGAACGAGTTACTTACCTTCGGTAACGACTTTTCTGGTGGATACATTAGCTACCTGTGGATTCCTCACGGTCCCACCCGCCTCCCCGTTGCCTTTATGGTCTTGCCAAGTAATCCTTGAGTGCGCTCCTCTTGGTCTTTGAGGGTGCAATAGATGTATATATAATATATTTATATATATATATATGTGTATATACTTGGTGTGTGTATATTTTAAAAGAGAGAGTTATATATATATATATATATATGTGTACATAAAAAGATTTACAGTTATTCATACAATGTGGTGTATTTTACAATATAATGGATGTTGCCTTGCTCTTTCATTGCATTGCCTGGTTGTTCTCATGCACGTAAAAAATGATTGGTACTGACGTCTGCACGTCGTCGAGGACCTCTTATTGCCTGTATGACGTCAGACGGCGTCGCGTGCGAGACAGTGACGTCCTCGTCGACGTGCAAAGACTAGTAAGAAGATTTCCGTCTAATGCTGGCGCCATGGGAGTATTCATGAGGTGAGGAATCCACAGGTAGCTAATGTATCCACCAGAAAAGTCGTTACCGAAGGTAAGTAACTCGTTCTTCACACCCTTTGCAATGTCATGTCTATTTTTGGAAAAGGCTTTCACAATGCTGGCCTTCTCAACCTTTTGCATTTAAGCAGGTATGATAATAGAAGGATCATTATCATCAGTTCTAGAAGGTCATATGTACAGTCATGCAGTTGGAGTACACAAGTGCGTGTATGAAGCTGTTGAGACTGGTTGCTCTGTTTTATGCTGTGGTGGGAAAAAAAATGCAAATGACGATGAGAGCAATGGATCAAGAGGCTGGCCGAACGTCCCTATAAGTATATTATATTTTATATTATATTATATTACATTTATAAAAATCTATATTTCATTCTAGTATAATCGAAAGGTCCTGACAAATGGCAAACCTAAACAAGCATTGGCAGAGGAAGCAGATACAGCCTTTGCCAGTGGTTTTAGAGAGGCTGTACAGCATCATCTACACGGTGCAACACAGCTAAAAAGGAACATTTTAAAAGTCTATGGCACGGTTTTCTAAATGATCCAGGCAATGTTTTTAATTGAATCAACACCAGTTGGATCACTAAATAAAATACAATCTGACATTTTTCTTAAGTGGGTTCCAGAAGTAAGAAGGGGGCAGAAGCAACATGGAGGGCGTAGGTGGGGGTGAAGTAACAAGGAAGGTGTGGATGTGTTAGGGGAGGAGAAGAAGCAGGATGGAAGGTGCAGGTGGTGGGGGGAGCAAACCGAGAGAGTGCAACATGGGCTGTGGGGGAAGCTAAGCAAACTCGCTTTGGTATGCAAGTTTCATTTTGCAGGAAACATTAGTACACCAAAAATGATGAAATTGCGAGAGGAAAGCACAGTGCTACTATGCCATGACGGTCTGACATTTCAGCTGGTTCCACATCTGTCCAGGAGTTTTTCTTTTGTCAGTGGATAAAAGTTAGACAAAGATTGATCAGCATTTTCATGCAAAATTCCTTCCTTACGCTTCTTCGTGAAATTCAAGCACTGAAAGGAAGAGGCCTTCTAAATCCCATTTCGGTGGGTAACCTTGGTGACAATAAGCCATCTCAGTGATTTGAAGTTCATTTAGACCGTGAAAGTGGTCCAAAATAAACATGAGTTGGTAACTCCCTAACATCTAGTAAATGCAGTGTATTTTGCTATCTATCTTCCCCAATTTTGGCCTCTGGGTAATAGATGAAAACTAATTAAACCCTCAAATGACTCCTTTGCTATGGTGTGTTGTCTCGTACTGGGACGGCGCCTGTACTTCAAGAGCTTCACCAAGAGTTTCACTCATGCCATTCTTCAGTCTATCAAATGCCTCTTGACACTCCACAATCCAAATAACCTGTTTGCCCTGCTTCTGGTACGTCAAAGCAGTTGGTGGAGCATCTATGCGCAGTTCTCTGTGAACTGGTTCTAGAACCGACTTAGTCACGGAGAGACTTGTGAGGCAGGCAGCATTGACTGCAGTACTGGCTATCTGCTGTACAAAGACACGCCTTCAATACATGTCTTTGGGCAGAAAAGTCCATTAAAGGTCCTCCTTTTCTGTCGATAATTCACTTCTGATGTAAACCAGTAATTTCAAATATTGCAATAGAAACAGAAATCGAGATATAGAAATTGCCCGGGGGGGGGGTGTGTGTGTGTGTGTGTGTGGGTGTGGGGGGGGGGGGGGGGGGGTGTGTGTGTGTGTGTGTGTGTGTGTGTGTGTGTGTGTGTGTGTGTGTGTGTGTGTGTGTGTGTGTGTGTGTGTGTGTGTGTGTGTAAAAAATATATCGCGCTGTGGAGGATCTGCAACCCAAAAAGATAATATCTATTTAGCTTACACACATGAAAGTGGTGGCTGCCATTTTAGTCTTCGAAAAAGGGGGGGAAAAAACCATAGGTAGAGCAGCCACCCACTCTGTGCATAAATTAACTTCCAGCCAGTGCAGTGGGCAGTGCAGTTGTGCTGCTGCATACTGTAATTCAAAATTAGGGGCGCTCATGTCCCCTCTAGAAGTGGGCGCTGTGCTATGGCCAATTGTTTCAGTGAAGAGAACAGTCAAGTTTAGGGATGAAACATGATCCTAATCATCCCATGCAAATTATATGCACTGCGATAATAGATACTGAAGGATGAATTCCATGGGGTTTTTAAAAATGTTTTGAAATTGGTTGGTTTTGTGCTAAATATAAAAGTGAAGCACCGTGTATGCCACAAGGTGTGCATGGTCTGCCTGGTTCCCATCTATAACGCAGAGCATTTAACCTAGAGTTTAGTTGCATGTATTGCTCTTGGGTTAGGAATCTAATTGTTATACTTGACTTGAACTACTCTTCAACACTAGAATATACTTCCACTCTCTGAATCTAGCTACCCCTCATTTACTGTATTGTTGCCTTTATGCATAATATGTATGTAGCATGTGCAATAGTGTGACCTTAGCTAAACATTTAGCACAGCGCTGTTTAATACAATTGATATGTTTGAGTGGCTAGATCCAGTGGTACTCTATTAAAAGACCTACAGCTGCTTTCAGTTGTGTGTAGATGTATACAACCTCCTGTAGTGCATGTGGTGGGATTACCAGTATTCACTTAACAAAAATGAGAGAGTCATCTTGTTTGCAAGGAACATAACTCCATTTTGGATTTATTGAGTGCTAACACCAGAGTGCTGGGCTCTTGCACTCATGACCCTTTATTGCTTTTGTTACACCTGAAGGTGTTAAAAAAATTAGGTATGTGTCCTGTGGCATAGTGTGATTGGTGCTCATGTATATAGCGTTATTGGGTGGCTTGCATTATGTTCTCGTGATATTATTTTGTATGGATCCGCCAAGGATGAGCATGCTAACACCTAGTCCTGGGATGTTGCTTGTTCTGCAAACGAGTGGGTTAACTATTCGGCTGAAAAAATGCTAAATTATGTTAGACCGGTTTCTTTCTCACTACTTTGCATTTCTCGGTCTTGCTCTGGATCTGATGAACAAAGCTAAGCACTCCAGTGTCCAAAGTAATAATTGGCCCTGATGTAGGCTTCCACTTACAACACTTTAGTGCTGACAGTAAGGTTGCTTGGTTGGCTGTTCTGGAGGCTGATGCACTAATTTGCCTTCTACTTGGCACACTGCTACGGTTGGAACGTTTACTTTGTGTTCATTCTAAATTTTTGGAGTACTTGAGGTGCCAAACCTTGCTTGTGACTTCTCAGCCTTTTGATCAGTTGCCACAATAGCGGGAGTGGCTCATTGTATAAATGAACATGGTGCTTACATATTGGTGAAATCTCAAAATGTAAGAGCAAAGGCTATTCAATTCGATACATAAATGATGATTTGGGAATATTTCGTATGTACTTTGTTTCCTGTGAAATTATACTTCTTTGTGACATTGTGATACTCACTTCAACAGGAATGTTGCCAATATCCACTATACTCCCCTGCGCTACTATTCATCACATTACCCTCACAGCCTCTTAAAGCAACACACCCACCATCTTCTACTAATTGCCCCGGCGTATCCCCTTCTCATTGTACTGGAGCGCGTTGTCACCTCAAGTTGCATGTCATGCCAGGAGCATTGTCCAGAAACCTGCCAGGGTGTCATCTGCTAAATTGGAGACCTGCAGAAATGAAATTTCATCTAAACTTTGCAGATAAGACTTATTGTTATTCTAAAAGACGAACAGTTCGCTGTTCATGTAAAAGCGCTAAAACATGCTATGTATGAAGGTTAATATTTAATTTAATTGGTGAACTAGAAATGTCTTCTGTACTGCGAACAATTTAAGAAAAGTCAGACTTAATCGTTTTTGACTGACTTAATTTATGTGCTATTTAATCACACTTTGCTTTTTCGAGTGATCATTTGTTTTTTATTAATCGTATGTTACGCATCTCTTTTGCACTCCTAGCTGAGTGTTTATAGTTCTGGATTATGTTTTATATTGTTTTCAATGCCGTTTATATTTCTCTCCCTGTGCTGGCTGCCTGCAGTGAGCCATGTTCTGGAAGTTTGACCTTCATACAAGTTCACATGTGGACACCTTGTTGGAGCGGGAGGATGTTACCCTGTTTGAGCTACTTGATGAGGAGGATGTGCTGCAGGAGTGCAAAGTGGTAAACCGCAAGCTGGTGGACTTTCTCATCCGGCCGCAGAACATGGAGGCATTGGTCACCTGCATCACTCAAGAGCCGCCTGCTGACATGGATGAGAGAGTTCGCTTCAAGTAAGGAGGACAGGAAATATGTGCATTTTATTGTATTGGATCAGACAATTTGTTGTTACAAGGTGCTTCGATCTGCATCTGCTTCCTGGCAGCACTTTCTGAGTACATGGTTGGAAAGGCTGTTTATTGATTGTAGATTGTCCTATATTTGAAGGATATGCGGTTTGGAGATGTACTCTAAACCTGGTGTGGTCACAATACTGAATATGAAGATGAGTTTTGCAGAGTATGAGAAGCTATGCTTGTGATGATGCTTGCCACTTTTAGGAGTGTTATAGGTCCAGTGAATATAGTATATGGAGTCACCCAAGAGTCAGAAGCTCAACATCTGGAAGCCCCGCTAAGGAACTAGTCAATTCTATATGAAATGGTGGAACCTTTTGTATCCACTGTAAGCATAGTTTCTTGGACTTCAGAAGAGACATAATACTGGCAAACCTAGCACTGTTTGCAGCATTCAGTTCTGCTGTCTAACAGTATCTAGAAGCGCTGACATAATGGCTAAAATTGTAACGAGTGTGAGCTTGCTTCAGACACATTTCACCAATCTCCTTGAAGCCTTAAATGTAGTGAACAAGGACTTTGCTTAGTGTGTGCTCCTCGGGTAAATGTTTTAATCAAATAAGTGCCATTACATATGGAAATTTCAGTATGAATCATGTTTGAAATCTTCCCTTGACCGCCTCCTGCCCTTCCACTGTAACAATTTACTGGAGCAGAAACTCACATCATAGTTGTATCTCGGTCGTAACAGTTGTCCCACACCAGTACTGCACGAAGTTAACTTTGAAATACACGAAAACCAGGAAGGACATGAAAATGAAACTCTGAGCGCATGCTAAACCCTAAGCCTGCACGATTGGTGGTTGTTTGTAAACAATTGTTGTCTCAGCTCTGCGTTCGAGCTGTGTCCACATAGTTTTAGGCTTGCTCATTAAATAGATGCATTTAAAATAACTACTCTGCCTTTTCTTCAAGACCCACTTACTTGATCGCAAACACTTCTTAAGCTGTCTGTGGTAAAAAGTGGTCTCTGTTTTGCCTTAATCATAGTTTTGTATAAACAATGGCTCTAAACTCATCAGTCTGTTATGCCATTTTACTCGCTAGTTAATTCCTGGTGCAACAGCAAGCTGTTGATTGTGTTTATAAGGCAATGTTAGCAACTTCGCCCACACATTTCGAGTCCTCAGTTAGCAACCTGTCTGAATAAAGAACTGTAAAGATCACTTCAAGTTGTTAGTTATAGCCACTCCCCTTCTAATGTTTTCCTGAGCCCCTAGCACATGTGGGCTTGTCTTTTGGACCCCTGCCAATCCTGAAGTCCTCATCACAGTCAGATAGGAATAAGCAGGTGGATGCTGGGAGTGTAGTCATCTTTATGGCACTCAGTGAAATTGGGCAAGCTTTCATTTTCAGCATGTTTTGAGTTTTAGGTCTTGTGGAGGTGATACTCACTTCATATGTATGAGTGAGAGGGGAACCAGTAAAGCTAGTAGTAATGAAGATTACTAGTAAATAATCTGGTGTACCAGTTGTTCTGAGAGACTGCAAATTCCATTAGATTTCAGTAAATGGCAGGTATTTTGTGGGAGGGCAGCAGAAAACATAATTTCGTTCAAAGCTAATACTATCTGAGTGCTTGCACAGCTTTGAATAGTTGGCTTTAAATGCTCGCAAATATCGGGACTAATTCTGTTAATTTTTGGAAACTTGAAATGCTTCTCTGTTTTTGACCACTGCAAACCATGTGTTGACTTGGTGGCAGGATATTCATTTTCCTTCCGAGATGTTTTCAGCAGTGTCTAGTAAGTTGTTCATCTCCTTTTGGGCACACCCATGGTGTTTGCTTGTGCGGACTCCAGTATATAGCTTTGAAAAAATATTACGTAAAACATACAAGCCAACAGACCCAATTTAAGGTGGGAGACTCCAGATTTTGAAGCAAAAGTGACTTTATTTTGGCTGCCTGCCGCCTGAAATTGCCTCGCCCTTAACAGAAGTCAGTAAGGGAAATAGATTCTCCCAAATATATTTTTTAAAATCTCCCACTTTTCTCTTTTAAAATGATGGCATGTATGGTAAAATGTGAAGATGTGTTTTCAAATTATTGTATACATTGCAGAGCTTCTCACAAGCAAAACCAAATCCTCTAGGGCAACACAGATTTATACTCTGAATCTCATATAGTGCATTCGGTCAGATGTGCTGCAGTTTTCAAAGGCTTATAGTGTGCTGTTGGTGTAAGTCCGCAACATCTTATTAAATAACTGCATGTGTGCTCTCTTCCTTCCGAAAATATCAGTTTTCACTATATAGAATTAAAACCAGCATGATGCCTAGTTCTGGGATCTCAAAACTGCGTTTGATAAGGCAATGAAGTATATGGAATTAAATGTTTGTTTCTTTTTGTTTGCTTACCAGAATTGTAAAGCAGCATCTTGGCTTTATTTGGCCTAAAATCGTACTATTTTGATAAGTGGAACAACTGAAATAAAAACCTGTATCGAGGTAGCTGTTTGACCAACACGCTACATCTTCTTAATGAAGGTTACCCCTGCATGCTAAAACATCATAGCAAAATCACCATCAAAGAATTTCATGAATGGGTGTTCACCCCCTAATTAGTTTGCTGGGGAAGGCTGGGCTTGGTGACCAGTAATTGGAGATGGAAAAGGTGACTCGTCTATTTGATCTTTGGTGTTTTTACATTTCAAGCCACTGACCAGTTTTCTTTTCTTTTTGCCTCTTGTAGAATCACGTACTAACCCTCAATTAACTGATTCTGAAATGTCATTTAGATAACTATCATATTTTGTGCATGGAACATCACGCTTTAAATTTTAAATCTCTTAAACTACGGATGCTGACAGTGAAACAGCGTGACAGGATCATGGTTTGGTGCTTTTCATTATTACCTTAGTGTAAAGTTATATCTTCTATTTGGTAAAATGCTTTTGCTCATCTCCGAAGTGGACGGCAGCATCTCATAAACTAGACTGCCTCATGTTGCTGAAGAAGCTTGGTACTGAGGCAAACCTTGAAGGCATTGGTTTCCTCT
The DNA here is from genome assembly GCF_031143425.1 of Pleurodeles waltl. Taxonomy (NCBI): domain Eukaryota; kingdom Metazoa; phylum Chordata; class Amphibia; order Caudata; family Salamandridae; genus Pleurodeles; species Pleurodeles waltl. The sequence goes on along the minus strand of NC_090446.1, from coordinate 1,349,413,241 downwards.
TTTTCAGGACATGGTAGGCATCAGAGAAGGTCTTGTTCAGCTAAAACATTTTAAGGCTGGTAAAATAAGATCAGAATTGGGCGTTGTCCAAGAATTCCCTATGATATAATTTTGCATTGAAAAGCAGACGTAGCTGGCTGAGAACTTCTCCATTTATGAAGCAACTTTGAAGTTGCTTAGCACCTTGAAGGGCTCATAAGGCAGAGACGTGGGCAAAGGTATGATATATATATATATATATATATATATATATATATATATATATATATACAGGGAGTGCAGAATTATTAGGCAAATGAGTATTTTGACCACATCATCCTCTTTATGCATGTTGTCTTACTCCAAGCTGAATAGGCTCGAAAGCCTACTACCAGTTAAGCATATCAGGGAATGTGCATCTCTGTAATGAGAAGGGGTGTGGTCTAATGACATCAACACTCTATATCAGGTGTGCATAATTATTAGGCAACTTCCTTTCCTTTGGCAAAATGGGTCAAAAGAAGGACTTGACAGGCTCAGAAAAGTCAAAAATAGTGAGATCTTGCAGAGGGATGCAGCACTCTTAAAATTGCAAAGCTTCTGAAGCGTGATCATCGAACAATCAAGCGTTTCATTCAAAATAGTCAACAGGGTCGCAAGAAGCGTGTGGAAAAACCAAGGCGCAAAATAACTGCCCATGAACTGAGAAAAGTCAAGCGTGCAGCTGTCACGATGCCACTTGCCACCAGTTTGGCCATATTTCAGAGCTGCAACATCACTGGAGTGCCCAAAAGCACAAGGTGTGCAATACTCAGAGACATGGCCAAGGTAAGAAAGGCTGAAAGACGACCACCACTGAACAAGACACACAAGCTGAAACATCAAGACTGGGCCAAGAAATATCTCAAGACTGATTTTTCTAAGGTTTTATGGACTGATGAAATGAGAGTGAGTCTTGATGGGCCAGATGGATGGGCCCGTGGCTGGATTGGTAAAGGGCAGAGAGCTCCAGTCCGACTCAGACGCCAGCAAGGTGGAGGTGGAGTACTGGTTTGGGCTGGTATCATCAAAGATGAGCTTGTGGGGCCTTTTCGGGTTGAGGATGGAGTCAAGCTCAACTCCCAGTCCTACTGCCTGTTCCTGGAAGACACCTTCTTCAAGCAGTGGTACAGGAAGAAGTCTGCATCCTTCAAGAAAAACATGATTTTCATGCAGGACAATGCTCCATCACACGCGTCCAAGTACTCCACAGCGTGGCTGGCAAGAAAGGGTATAAAAGAAGGAAATCTAATGACATGGCCTCCTTGTTCACCTGATCTGAACCCCATTGAGAACCTGTGGTCCATCATCAAATGTGAGATTTACAAGGAGGGAAAACAGTACACCTCTCTGAACAGTGTCTGGGAGGCTGTGGTTGCTGCTGCACGCAATGTTGATGGTGAACAGATCAAAACACTGACAGAATCCATGGATGGCAGGCTTTTGAGTGTCCTTGCAAAGAAAGGTGGCTATATTGGTCACTGATTTGTTTTTGTTTTGTTTTTGAATGTCAGAAATGTATATTTGTGAATGTTGAGATGTTATATTGGTTTCACTGGTAATAATAAATAATTGAAATGGGTATATATTTTTTTTTGTTAAGTTGCCTAATAATTATGCACAGTGATAGTCACCTGCACACACAGATATCCCCCTAACATAGCTAAAACTAAAAACAAACTAAAAACTACTTCCAAAAATATTCAGCTTTGATATTAATGAGTTTTTTGGGTTCATTGAGAACATGGTTGTTGTTCAATAATAAAATTAATCCTCAAAAATACAACTTGCCTAATAATTCTGCACTCCCTGTGTGTGTGTGTATATATATATATATATATATATATATATATATATATATATATATATATATATATATATATATATATATATATTATTTTTTTTTGTTGCCTTAAGTAAATAGATCATCGTTCCTACTTCAACAGTGTCTTTGGTATGTTATTACAGACCGATTGTTTTGTGATACAAGTCCTGTGCACATACTGCATCTTGCTATTTTAGGAGTCTAACTACTGTGTTTGTGTTTTCTTTAACCTGACGTTTAGGTGTGTTTTTTTAAGTTTGTGTGGATTAGCTAATGTGATGTCTGAATATCTGGTGGCATAGTTGTGAGAATTCTGAAAACGTGCTGCGTATTTTGTGCTGACGTGGCACTAAGTTGTGTAGATCGGATCATAAAGACTTTGTTTTACCATAATTGTAGTAGTAACAATTTAACTCTGGGCTTTTGAACTAGGGTTTTCTGATAGGTATTCCAAAATGTTACTGTACTCCGTCAGAACTTCATCACCTTTCTCCAGATTTGTAAATCTAGGGTTGCCAAGCACTAGCTCCCCGGATTATCCCTACCATCATAATGCTTCACTTCAAATTCTTGTAGGCATTCTGCCCAGCGAGCTCTGCCATGCCTTAATCTCCCTTCTCCTTAAGAAGCTCAATTTGAACCAAGATGTTATGGTGCACAAGAGCCCTTTTAATTGGACTCTGATGCTAATCTATGTTCAACTGTCAGGCTTACTGAGCAGTTGCCAATTGGGGTTTTGTCTGTTATGGCATGAACATCACTAGGTTGCTTTTAGCTAGGAACTTCTAATTGCCTGAAACCAGACAGACCCTGCTCTACATCTTCATGGCTTCTGGCATGATGATACCATTACATTAGTACTACTTCTCAGTGAATGACCGTGATTTGAAATGGGCTACTGTTTTCCATTTCACATCTACACACTAAGCGGAAAATCATATTCTTTACATCCATAAACATGTCCTGATTTAAAAAGTACCCCGTGTCAGCATTTTTCTGCCAGTTTGTGTTGACACGAAGCTTCTGCAATGACCTCTCAGCAGCCTCAATACCATATCCCACCACACCCTGATCAAGACGCCACTACATCGACATCCAAGGGGTGGCACTCAGATGGATCACCTCCTTCACCGGAATAACCCAAAGGATTCGCCTACCTCCTTTCATCTCCAAATCAAAAGACATCACCTGCAGGGTCCCCCAAGGATCATCCCTCAGCTTCCTGGTTTTTAACGCATATATGACCCCACTAGCCCAAACCGTCGGGTCCCACAGGCTCAATATATCTCCTAAGCAAATAACACTTTACACTTCTTGCTCACTGACGACCCCACCACCGCCAAAACTAACTTCTGCAGATGCATGGCAAGTGTCGCCGACTGGATGAAAGAAAACTGCATGCAGCTGAACCCAGACAAGACTGAAGTTCTGATCTTTGGCAAGAGCAGCAACATATGGAATGACTCCTAGTGGCCTTCAGAACTGGGTCCCATACCCAAAGACTATACCAGAAACCTCAATCATCCATAATCACATATTAACACTGTCTCCTCCGTCTGCTGCTTCACTCTGCACATGTTATGTAAAATCCTCAAGTGGCTATGCCTGCACACGAGATACACCATGACACAGGCCCACATCACCAGTTGACTAGACTACAGCAATAATCCTCAAGTCCTACAAAGACTTCAGACCATACAGAACGCCGCAGCCAGACTCCTCCTCGACCGTCCATAACAATCCCACTTCACACCACACCTCGGCAACACTACTGTCTCCTCGTGGAGAAGAGGTGGTGACCCATGCACCCAAAGCTCTACATAACCAAGGACCCGCCTTCATTAACCACCACCTGAATTTTCACAAACCATCAAGAAAGATACACTCTGCCTCCCTGTCGCTTGCCGACTTTCCACGCATTCACCGAGGCAGAAGTGGAAGACGTGCCTTCTCCTACATAACAGCAGAAACCTGGAACAGCCTCCTCGCGCAACTCTGGACCATCACCTCCCATCCAGTATTCCGTAGAGCCCTCAGGGCCTGGCTATTTGAATGTGTCGCTGAGACCTACAAGCACATTGATGCCCTCGAGTGTGATCAGTCCCGCGTTATACAAACCTTGTTTGATTGATTGAATTGAATGTCTACGCTGGCTCAAATTCTATGCAGCTCAAGCACACACTTCATATCATCATTCCACAAGGTAACACTATTGGAAAACTTGCCTTCTCCCATTTAAGACTTTTGCAGTGGATAGTCCCCTTTTCTGATCCTCAAAGAAAGGCACTAGCCTGGATCTTTAAAATCTTTTAAAACACTATCTTCATTTGTTACCAACTTCTGTTAAAAAATTCCAACCATTCATAAAATGAGTTCTTGCTTCCTATACCCTGACACCATTTGTTAACTCCAATAATCTTAATCTGGCACAAGCTGTCATCGCAAGCATCAATTCTTCTCTTAATTTCATGTGTCATGACACTATAACCGTCGCGCACCCTAAAACTTTGATGACATCATTTGTAGCCACCACAATTTTTTAACATTGTAATGCCTCAAAATGGGCCATTGTGTTGTGCTTTCCAACACTATTTACCTTCACATCGTCAGTAACATACTAACTTCACCATTCAGTTTTACAAATGGCACCTCTTGCCAAATGAGATCTACCAAAATATCTTTCTGAGGGAGTCCAGTTATTATTGTGACAGAACCTAGCACTCATACGTAACCTTCTCCAACGTTCCCTCTTTGCCCAACTTGATACTTTTCAGATTATTTCCCCATCCCTTTTCACTGTGGTGAATCCCTTTTAGTTCCCCCTGGACACAGGAGTCGGCTTAGCCTTTGGCTTGCAGGCTTTTTGCCTCCATCACCTACTGACCTTTTACCCATTTAGCATGCTCTGTTTTATTGTATTATTTCTTTTAGCTTTCTCATTGCTTACATTTTATAAGAAATGTTTTGATTTTTATTACCAGTGCCATTTTGAAAAGGCATATTTAACAGTCACTATCAGTGATACATGCAGGTACTGTCATTATGTCCCTTTCTCACTTAAGATTCCTATTTTGATGAGGGTGTGTTCTTGTGGGAAAGAGTGGCGCTCAAGGCTAAGTGGTAATTGTAAGTATTGGCATAAGTTCTCGCACTGTGCACTCTTAGAGGACCACACCCCTGATCCCCAACTGAATGGTGAAACCAACCAGATAACCAAGAGAAAAAACAATAAGAGGCACTCGTTAAATCATCATGAGTATACTAAACAGTACAATAATATCTGGATATCATATGCTGTGTCTTTTATGATGGTGTGAAATACGCACACTTAAAACAAGAAGCAAAGCAATCTTCAATCTGAGTCCAGAAACTTTTTGAGTTATAGTTTTTAATGGCCAAAATCCATCCAGAAAGATCAGTATCCAAGTTCAGTATCCAAATTTACACCATTTTGTTTAATTCAGCTGCAAATGTCTTGAGAAATGTTCCAATCCTGAAGCTACAGCCAACACGTGTTTTGTCTGGGGGGTACCCCATCGACTTCGTCAGGGCTGAAATTTACCAAAGATAAGCCTTATAACCAAATTAGAACAGCCTGCAATTACTGAGAAAATAGTAAACCCTTCACCATAACAAATGCGTGGGATGGATAGCTGTGAATATGATAGGAGACAGAAGTTGTAAAACAAAACACTCCATAGTGAAAAAACCCATGAAGGTAACATCAGATGTGGTTATAAGCTGTGTAGTTCCCAAGAGAAACCAACTAGAGTGGATTAAATCATGAATCAAGACTTTTATGGTGTATGGAGAAAATAGGTCAGATTGGAGATTAGTCATAAAGAGAAAATCATTGTCATGATAGACTTAAGAACCCCCAAAATAGGATAATAATCAAGAAATGTATATGAAGCCTCATGAACCATGTGATCTACCATAAATTTGCAAGCTGACAAGCATGTGGGTAAAAAACAAACCAGTGATCAAGTTACCTGTATGTACAATACTGCTATATATCAAAATGCTTTGGTTCCGTGTAAGTGGGTCTTCTGTTTATGAGCCAAGTACATGCTCCATATCAAAGTTGCCTGTTGTAATATTCGTGCTAGTCTGCTGGATAATATATGTATGTTAAGCTCTTGATAAAAGTGATACTGCTCTATATCGTAATTCTATTCAAGATTAAATAATCCAAGCCAATGCCAAAAAGGCTCAAAATTGCCAGCATGTTACATAACATTACCGCAAATACAAGGAAAGTAGAAAAAGGTGGGGGGGGAAAAGAAACCCACCTGAGTGTATATCGATGTATGGTCCCTTGTAAGAAAAATGTCTTCACCGATCGCGAGTACGTGTCGGGATCACTTTCCGCTAAGCCTTTATCTATGTAACATAAAGATGGAAAGAGGACTGAAATGCTTGATTTCCGACACACGTTGAAAACGCGTTCGGAGGAATCGCGATGCAGCAAAACAAAAAGGACTATGAGAATAAGAAAATATATAAACGTGGCCATCTTGCAAAGTGTAATTTCGACACTTCTAATGGGTATAACTGATCCGATAGGTAAAGAAAAGACCTGAAGGAAGGGGCCGCAAAACAAAGAGAGAAAAAAACTATAATGCAGAGTACCTGGCCATCCTTAAAAGTGTTTTTTTTATCATATTACTGATATGAATGCCCAGAGCAATTAGTAGCTTGACACTGCAAATATTCAACAGTGTCTAACGGCTCAGTAAATGTAAAACAGAAAAAGTGTGAATAGAGACAAACTCGTATATAGTAATGTCTTAAATGAAGACACTGACCGTATTGTGACAATAAGTAATTAGATCGTGGTCACGTACGTAATAGATATCAAGAACACGCTGGTTCATGAATATACCAAAGAAAAGAAGGGGGTGGTGTCCACCCCAAAAATAAGTGTGAAGAATGATATATACATGCATCCATTTGGATATGTTGGAAATACATTGACAATTTTCTCCTTATTATTCTGTGTGTCACAAGTTCAGATCCTCAGTGTGTTATGATCTCCAATATTTGTAGATGCAGAGAAGAGCAGTGATATACCAGATCTGTCACAGCCACTGCGTGAACAATCAGACATGAAAATAGGACATGAATTGAAATCCTGAATAATACTGAAAGTACTGAATAACATTTCATGTAAATAATAAACAATTGCCAGTGCTTGTCAGATTAATTTTCATAACTTATCTGGTACATATTCTTACTGTATATATAGTTCATTCAGTGACAGTAACGTGATACAAATACAGACATCAAGACTGGTCATCCTCTTTTTCTTAACAATATGGGATGTCATCGTGTATTTTTACAGCTTCCCGGGGTTGTGGCTTAATCTCCTAAAAAAATATTCCAATTCCCGATCTGTATTGAGACCTTATTCTACAGCTCTAAGACGTAATATCCACAGTGCTTCCTTCCTGCGTAAAGCTAATTCCCGATTGCCCCCCCGGGGTCAATTGCTACATGTTCAATGCCCAAAAATTCAAAAGTTTTACGGACACCTTGTGATTCACATGTCATTTTATGTGCAACCAGTGGGCATCTCACATCCTCGTGTAAAAGTGCCCTGGCATGTTCCCCCAATCCTTACTCTGAGCGGACGAATTGTACTGCCCACATATAGACGGTTACATTTACAAGCAACAATGTAGACCACAAATGCTGTGCTGCAATTGATGTTCAAACTGATTTTGAAAGTCCAACCCGTACTATCAGTAAATTCCTTCTTGCCCTGGCAGGCCCATTTGCATAATCCACAGTGCCCACAACTGTAAAAGCCCACACTATGGGCTGATAACCAATCTCCGCTATTGTGTACTGTGGGAAAACTGGGGCTGAGAAGAATCCTTAGTGATTTTCCTCTGAGAGATGTAATTTCCGGTTTGTTGCTGATAATATCCCTCAGAATGTCGTCCTGTTGTAAAATGTGCCAGTGCTTATGTATATATTTTCGTAGCATCTTTGAAGTTTCAGTATAATCCATGACCAGGCTCACTTTCCCATGTTCTTCTCATGTAGTGTGGTCTCTGGGTCTGAGTGTATCATCCCTATTAATGTGTCTTATTCTGCGCTGTGCTTTCACAATAATGTGCCTCTGATATCCTCGCTGTTCAAAGCGTTCACACATTTCCGCAATACATATCTCAAAGTCTTCATGTTTGCTACAATTCCGTCTGGCCCTAATCATCTCACCAAAGGGTATTGAAGTAATTTGGAGTTGTGGATGGGCACTTTCAGCATGTAGGATCGAATTGTGCGCAGTTGACTTCCTGTGTAATCTACTATGTATTTTGTTGTTTTCTGTGAGCAGTTGTACATCAAGAAATTCAATACAATTGGCACTATAGTAATAAGTGAATCTCACAGTCATGTCATTAGAGTTAAGAAATTTACAAAATTCAAGCAGTTGCTCAACACTGCCCATCCAAATCATGAGGCAGTCATCAATGTAGCGGCCCCAATACAGTATATGGGCATGCATATCAGTAATATGATAAAACACTTCTAAAGATGGCCAGGTACTCTGCATTATAGTTTTTTTCTCTCTTTGTTTTGCAGCCCCTTCCTTCAGGTCTTTTCTTTACCTGTCGGATCAGTTATACCCATTAGAAGTGTCAAAATTACACTTTGCAAGATGGCCGCGTTTATATATTTTCTTATTCTCATAGTCCTCTTTGTTTTGTTGCATCGCGAATCCTCCGTACGCGTTTTCAACGTGTCGGAAATCGAGCATTTCAGTCCTCTTTCCATCTTTTATGTTACATAGATAAAGGCTTAGCAGAAAGTGATCCCGACGCGTACTCGCGATCGGTGAAGACGTTTTTCTTACGAGGGACCATTCATCGATATACACTCAGGTGGGTTTCTTTTCCTCCCCGCCCCTTTTTCTACTTTCCTTGTTTTTGTGGTAATGTTATGTAAGATGCTGGCAATTTTGAGCCTTTTTGGCATTGGCTTGGATTATTTCATCTTGAATAGAATTACGATATAGAGCAGTATAACTTTTATCAAGAGCTTAACATACATATATTATCCAGCAGACTAGCACGGATATTACAACGGGCAACTTTGATATGGAGCATGTACTTGGCTCAAACAGAAGACCCACTTACACGGAACCAAAGCATTTTGATAAATGGCATTATTGTACATACAGGTAACTTGGTCACTGGTTTGTTTTTTACCCACATGCTTGTCAGCTTGCAAATTTATGGTAGATCACATGGTTCATGAGGCTTCATATACATTTCTTGATTATTATCGGATATTGTGGTTTCTTAGTCTATAATGACAGTGATTTTCTCTTTATGACTAATCTCCAATCTGACCTATTTTCTCCATACACCATAAAAATCTTGATTCATGATTTAATCCACTCTAGTTGGTTTCTCTTGGGAACTACACAGTTTATAACCACATCTGATGTTACCTTCACGGGTTTTTTCACTATGGAGAGTGTTTTGTTTTACAACTTCTGTCTCCTATCATATTCACAGCTATCCATCCCACGCATTTATTATGGTGAAGGATTTACTATTTTCTCAGTAATTGCAGGCTGTTCTAATTTGGTTATAAGGCTTATCTTTGGTAAATTTCAGCCCTGACGCAGTCGATGGGGTACCCCCCCCAGACGAAACACGTGTTGGCTGTAGCGTCAGGATTGGAACATTTCTCAAGACATTGTGGCTTCTCATGAGCATGGTACTGGCAGATTAGGTTTGTCATACCTAGCTCTCAGTAGGGTAGAGAATTAGGCTTTTTTGGTTAGGAATTTCATATCTAATATTTATTGTAATATGGTGGGGGTTTTCATATTCACAACTCTCTCAGTTCTGCTTTTATTACTGCTCGTCAATGTAATCATTGCAGCACATGCATTTTATCGTAGATTGTAGTCTTTTCAGTAAATTTATTGAAAACTCTCCAGCATCTCCTTCATTGCCTTTTTGCCTTTGTGTGTGTGAGACATATTGCTAACGAGAGAAAAGGGTAACTTCTTTTCCACCACGACTTCCCTGAGAGGACCAATCTAGAGTCCATGCTTAAGGCTACCAGAAATCACCTTTACTTTCTTAGTTTTGGTGAGGTACTGCTTTTGAGCTGGGAGAGTTGGGCTGACAGTTGCAACTTGTTGTAGGAGTGACTCTGTCGCCTACAAACAAAAGTGCTGACATCCCTAAAACAGTAGTCTGGCATAGGAGCGAGAGTCCAACTACAACATGAGGTCACCAACGATTGTGTTTTGGCACCAATTTTCAGATATCTTGAGTATCTCTGTCTCACACAGAGCAGGTACCCTAAGTACTGTTATACGGAGATGTCCGTGGTTTTAGGGTTAATCCTCCTAAGATGATTAGGGAGCACCTAACTAGGCTGTGGGATGTTCAAGCTTGTGCCCTTAAAAGGATCTTTCTCCATTTGGTGTTCCTTCTCTGACATTTTCTGGAATGTTTATAGCGTTAGCCATGTTGAGTAATGGGTACAGACACGCATTAATACAACATCTAGTAGCCCATGGTTTAAAAGATGAGGGTGGGGATGTCACAGTTATAGTGGAAGCTCATGAATTTTACCAAACAGAAACCTTCGATTCGTGGGTCACCTTTCCTTATGAAGATTATACAACCCATACAATTCCCATATACTGCAACGGTACCAGGCTTACCGGTATCTAGAGATACTGCTTTCCTATCAAGAACATCAAAATTGGTTCAGTGGCGCCCTACCACATGTAATATAACCCATGCGATTAGGTCCCTTAAGTAATGACAGACCAATGTAGCCCATGTTTGCTACATTCATAACACATTCTGGCATACAGGCAATGTAAATAGCTGATGTGCGCACATTTTATAACAAGCTAGTAGAACTTTACAGATGATTAGTACAATTCGTTATGCGGTCCTTGAGTATTGTCCCCGCACAGGCTGCACCAGCTGGTCACCAGTTGGACCTTACTGGGATTAACCCACTGACAGAACTATTCTATTATGGGCAAGGCTCTCACGGAACGTGAGAAGATTCCGTTCTCCACAGCACAAAAAAACTAACCAGCTGGAAGGAGTGTTTCCCATACAGGATCCTGAGACAAACCTAGAATTCTCACAATGTGCTTGCCATTAGGAATGGTTCCCTCAGCAGATGACTGTCTCATGGGGTTCAGTCTTCGCTTCAGTTTAGACTACCGACACTTGCCAACTTACCCTGGACTTAGGGATGAAACTGATGCATAACTTCGACACAGTCTCCTCAATAATACTCAAAAAAGGGGAAGCTGTAGCATTGGCTATACGCCAGTGGCCCTGGGAGATTCCACATTTGGAACAGGAGCGTCAACTACTGAAAACTATTTCCAATACCTATAATATTATAGGGCGGGATAGTTTGGGAGTCAAGCGGAAGAAGCCTGAAATTCAGAGTACCACACCTAAGGATGGTACTAAACAAGCACAAGAGGGTTCTAAAAAACACTGGGCTGAACAAAAAAAAAGACAGATAAAGTCAGAGAGCAGGCTCTCCGCATTATGAGAGTTCCGAAAGGAGATATAATCTCAGAAATAGAGAAACTTTATAGTCTCCTGACAGACCAACTGATACACGTTCCTCTTGTTCCCTTCAGGACACTCCAGATAGACAGTGTGAGATAGACAGCCAGCCAGAGCAACGTCCTAACTACGTGAAACAGAAGAAAGACTCAGAGTTCCTCAGATAAGAAAGAGTGCAAATCCCCACAAAAAAAGCCACAATTCAAAAAGAAGGTGGTAGCGATTTCTATAAAACATGCCAGCAAACTTGAGAACATTGCTGAGGAACAAGATGTGGGCAGTGACCCTGCTAGACAGCGCAGCAGAAGTCACAATATGTCGTCAGAGTCTGAAAGATCATCTGGATGTAACCGCAACTAACAACTTTCTTGTAGTTGACACTGCAGATGGGCGGGTTCTCCCACTTGACCAGGTTTACAATTTAAATATCCAAATTGAGGGAGACATAGAACGCACTATTAGTGTAATTTTTTGGGAGGCAATTATTTGTGATATTCCAGTGGCAGAAAAAGACTGGCCACCTGAGTATATCCGCAAGCTCCCACATGGGGGAAGATGTCACTTTGCCTTCTTTCTCAAATTTTTTTGCGGTAAAGAAGGTCTACAAGCCTATGCTGTTGACTGCACTATCCCTCAACCATGTAGGTTGGGATAAGGATTCGCCCTATCATGTAATACCTATCCGGTCTACACCTCAGCCCTAATATCCTGTTAAAAATGAGGCTAACGCTCCTGTGAAGGAGATGCTCACTCAACTCGAGTACCAGGGGGGTAATAGAGCAATGTGTCTCTTCAATTAATAACCTGTTATTCCCGTTGCAAAAGCAGACCATTCATATAGAGTAGTCTTAGATTACAGACACTTAATTAGTGGGGTGCTGAGTGCATTTTGTATCTGGTATGTGCATGTATAATTGTTTAACAATATAGTGCATAAGAAATCTAAAACAACCTGGGATGTTTCCAATGTGTTTTTTTTTTCTGCCAAAATGCCATTTTCAGGGCATGAAAGTCGGGACCTGAGTGCATTCTCATTTGGTCACAAACTCTTTTGTCGTTTGCCCCAGGGCTACCACAGCAGCTCGGGTATGTTCTCTGCCCAGGTAACATCAATATTGCACGATTTATCCTGAGGTGTTGTCTTATGTGGATGACGTCTGTCTCACAGATGACATCCTCAACATTCATCTTGCCAGGATCGATCGGATCGTCTTAAGGTTTGCAGCCCTTGGCTGCAAATTTAACTTTAAGAAAACCAAAATAGCCTTTCTCAGTGGACTGTTCGTGGAATATGAGCTATCAGATGAAGGTGAGAGCCTGGCCCTGCACTTTTTAGAAAAAATTTGCTCAACTTCAACCACAAAATAACATCAATAAACTACAGTCACTACTTGCTTTTTTTAAAAACTTTGTCAAAACCTACATTCCAGATTATGCACAACACATAAAACCACTCTTATTTAATTCGCCCAGATTTCTCAAGCACTGGACAGTTGAACACACGCTCATCCTTAGAGTATTGCAGCAAGATATGCTAGAAGCAAAACACTTACACACACGTGATAACAAATTTGGTCATCAGAATAATTGCTGGTGCCATCGGGTTCTCCTATGTCACCTTTTAATGAGGATCGCCCGGTGCCCATAGCATACAAATCACATTTGTACTCAAAAGTAGAGCAACGCTTTGCACCCACAGAAAAAATTCTGACTGCTGTACATATGCTGTCATTAAGGAGAGGCCACTTGCTCAAGAGATTCGCATTATTGTCATTACCCCAGTGCCAACCTTGGAGGCTGTTACCAAAGCAAGCTTTTTAATGCTAAGGCATTTTATCCACACTAGATTAAATGGGTAACCTCCCTGACTGCCACTGATGTTGACTACATCTTTGACCCAGAGCTTCAAACTCAAGAATTTATCCTATACGAACTTGAGTATTCCGCACCTAACAACATCTTGCCACTTGATGGATACCAAACTGTAGGAGTACATGTTGTAGGAAACACTTTGGCTCATGAATCGTCCAAATTAGCAGTAGCTACGGCTTCTGTTGCTGCAATGACTCATTCTCCTACGAGATTGGATAACGAGATTTATGCTGCAGTGAAAGCTTCGGCTGAGGGCAAGCCTCTTCCAAAAGCATACCTACAAAATATTCCTACCATATCTGCGCACAGAATGTTGCCTTTAAAACAATTCCTGCGGTGGGAGACCGAGTGATCCCCAACCAAGACCAGAGATTGGATCTCATTAAAGCAGCGGATGAGGGTGGCGCATCTGCACATGCTGGTGTTGCAGACACAATATCACTTTTACAGAAACTCTTCTGGTGGACGGGTTTACACAAACAGACCAAGCAATATGTCCTTTGCTGTGACATTTGCCAGCAAATAAAGGACTCCAATATCAAATGGCCACCACAGACATCCCTCTTAGTGTCCAATAGGCCACTACAAAGTGTGTACCTGGATCATTGTGGTTCTTTACAACCTGATGGTGCAGACAAATATATCTTATTAGTTCGAGTTCCCTGTGGGTATGGCTGACACTCAAACTGTTATAAAAGACTTGCTGGTCTTTATCGATGCCTATGCGGTTGCAGCATTCCACTCGGACCAGGGCCCTGCATGTGCCTCTAGGGCATTCAGGAACACCATGAGGGCGATCAGTGTTGAACTTCATTACTCCCTCCCTCCCTAACTCCTCCCATATCATCCTGAGGGTAATTATGTTGTGGAGAGGAGGAATTGTGACTTAAAGAAGTCCTTAACAGCAAGAGTATTAAGTTCAGGCTGCAGCCAGCTTCATCACTCTATATGGGGTCTAGAGAGCACTGAATAATCTGCCAAAGCGGTCCTTGGGGGTGGGGGGGGGCTTACACTCCTTATGAGGTCCTCTTTGGGATACCTTTGTATGTCCCAGATCTAGATGGCCCTGGTACGGTTGCGGCAGACACCTTTTGGCTTAAATGAACGTTTCACTGTCCTGCAGGAGCTTCAATAATTGTGTGATAATTCATCCGTCAATGCTGCCACTTTAGGATTAAGAGATTTGCCAACAACCTCTACAGGCTGGATTCCTAAAGTTGGTGATCTGGTTTGAGAGAAGATTGTTGTAAAGAAGGAATTCAGCCTATCATACAGAGGCACCAGTTCCAGTCCTGGGAATACAAGACACCAGAACGGTCATACCACCACTGCCAGGTTCCAAATGGAACAGATTTGTCTCCGTTGACCTCCTCAAATTGCATCATGTGGCCTATCCTACACTGTAGAACCCGAGGTCCCTAGGGTAATTCCCGGTCCACTGTCACTACCCAACAGGATATACCTTTTCAAAGAAGAAACAATACTTCTGAATATACCAGCATGTACAACAATAGTACAAACGTTTCCTCAAGCATGGGGAGGGTAGAGAATGAGCTTCTGCGAATTCCTGTTACCACTTCCCCAACAAGAACTGGTAAAGATGTGGCTGTTTATTACTCCAATGCAACACAAATTGATGACATTGTCGACTATGGACCTCCACATGAAGTGGATCCATCCACCAACTCAGCACTGACTCCTGTGTTTGCACAGACTCCTTCTGGTTACTTCATCAACCAAGATGACTTTTCTACAACTTCATCTACGTCTGCAACTGAAACTTTTTCATGGGAACTTAAGATGTACAAATGGCTTAAAATAAATCCTTGGTCTATCCATGATATAATCTGCGGATGCTACTGACCTTGCTTGCCTTTCTGTTATTGATTGGTGTTTTGACTGTTTTCTTTCTCTTGGTAAATGGTCATTATCTTCCGGAGCACTCTTCTGTCGAGCCAGTGGATAAAGTTCTAACACCATTTCTTTGTTCACATAAGGTCTAAAGAGACTTGTCCCTTGTGAACAATTCAGCAGTACCAATTCCGGATGGGATTGTTTGGGATAAAGTCCCATTTGATATATATGGGCCTACTAAGGTTATCCAAATTCCTTATGTATTTAAAATGTCAGTGATTGATGTAATTACACCTAGTGTTGCTTCTGATGACTGGGATGTTAAAACAGTTGATTCTATACTGTTTGAACTGCAGAATTACACTATATTTGAAAGTGAAGATGTTTATATGAACACAGTGAATTATGAGGAAATATTATGTTATCATTGAGGACATTACTAACTGCAACGAGCAATTAGATGTAGGGCAGCATTTGTTTACACACCATGGGAACATTGCTGAGCTCCACCTGTGGGAAGCCCTCAAGCATATGTAGATACATTTGCATATTTTTTTCTGGGCATGACAGTACAAATGTAGAGTTATATTATTTTAAATTACCACCTTCTAAAATGTGGAAAGTTTTGCTAACCAACACCAAGTTTATCTATTTAGATACGTTTGTTTCCAGGCTTGCTGTTGAAGATAATGAATACTGAAAAAGCACTATAGATGTGAAAAGTGTATGGGGAACACAAGATTGGCAAATTCAGAGTAGGGAAGCTTTGTTTAGAGCTTGCCTTATTCCTGTACAAATTATATTCTTATATGACACAGTTCAACAAACCTTCTGTTTAGGGATAGCGAAAAAAAAAAAAAAAAATGAACCCGCCCAGTATCCCCACACCAGCCAAATTCACCAATTGGGAAACATTCCTAAATGTCACAGAAGAAGAACTGAATGCTTGGGTCCAGAATGGTACCTATAATTCCACGTCTTTAAGTTCCGACAGGTTTCCTTGGGACAGAAATGGGCGTCTGGCACCTTTTTGTTAATTCGTCAGGGGGGGGTTTCAAGATTAGCCGGCCAGACCATCGCTATGTCTCGGGGCAACACTCTGGTATAGTTACTACATACACTGTGGGAAAACTATGACAAGAATGGTTATGCACTAACACCTTAGCAGCAGTTAAAGACCATCTAAGTCTCCTATCCGAGGAAGTAGAATTGCAGGATTTCTTGCTAGGTCCAAGAAAATCCCGCTCTAAACGATTCCTGTATGCCATGTACAATGAGATCTGGAAGCCTTCTCAGCTGCACGTTTAAGGCAAATAGGCAAGGAAAATATAGAAAAGGCTTTAGCTGTTGATAATGGCATGAACACTCTGTCCAACAGAATATATACACTTGATAATATTGTGTCATCTGTGATTGACATCATTCAGAATGACATGTCCTTTTTATATCATGGGCAAAGTCAGCTGCGTTTCATCATGCTGTTTGGGTTGGGTATTGCAGATTCTGAAAAATGGCTGTGTCCCTTTAGAAATACATGAACAGTAGTGACTTGTTTGCTGCTTTTAATCTGTCCAGGGAACAACAAATAATGGCTAAAAAAAAAGGAAGCAAGTTACACCATGCTTAGCATTAAAAAGTTAGAAAATCTGCCTTTCGCTGTAATCGAGACACCATCAACAGTGTGATTAGTGCATGGGGTTATGAATCTGCCAATTTCCACCTATTGTTTCACAAAATGTTTGAATAATTTTGCTGTGCGCATATAAGAGCAGTTAGGAGACAGTTACATATGCAAAGAGTGGGAGTCAATCAAAGCATTTGTAGAGCGCACTATTTACCCATGCAAGCCCCTTGTAACTGTGTGCGTTGTTGATGCGTTCTTTGACGGTGGTTCTTTTGGCGGTTTGGATGTGTTGGTGGTGTTTGCGGATGGCGTTCTTGAAGGCTGTGTGGTTGTCCGGTGTCTGTTCTTGGTGACAGTTTTTCTCGAGCCTTCGGCATGTTTGCTTGTATTCTTGGAGGTTGGCGGTGAACTAGAAGACCTTTCTGTCTGTGCGTCTGTTAGGTGGTTTCTTGATTGGGATGAGCGTGTTGGCACAGTCGTCGATCCATTGCCTGAGGTTGCGGGTTGCTGTGCCGGTGGTGTTGATAGGTGGGTTACGGGAGAGGGTAATGATCAGCTGGATTTTGGTGACCTTGTTCCAACTGCGGTGGGGAATCTGCTGCGGGTGTGTTGTGGGTTTCTTGAAGAAGTGGATGCAGCGGTGGTCGGTCCAGTGGAGTTCGGTGGTGTGGCTGAAGGAGACTTGTTTACTGGCAGAGAAACTGGGGTCAAGCGTGTGTCCTGCGGAGTGGGTGGGTGTTGTGACGAGCTGCTTGAGGCCGAGGTTGTTGAGCAGGGTGGTTGAGTTGTTGTCGTCGTTGGTGTTCTCGAGGTGGAAGTTCAGGTCCACGAGGAGTATGTAGTCTGTGGATGCAAAGGCGTGTGTGCTGATGACATAGGAGATGGAGTCGCTGAACTGCTGTCGAGGTCCGGGGGGTGGGGGAGGGGTGTAAACAAGGGTCCCTCTGCAGGTGGTGTTTGGATCGGTGTGGATCTGGAAGTGCAGGTGTTCATCGGCGCTGAGGGTGTCTTTGGTGATGGTCGCTGTGGACCATGGCGATGCCTCCTCCTGGTCTGTTGGTCGATCCCAATGGGTGATCTTGTAGCTGTCCGGGATGGCTATGGGTATGGCGATGTCGGGTGCTGAGGAGGGGTTTATCCAGGTCTTGGTCGGGAAGGCGACGTCTGGGGAGGCTGAGTCGGGTAGGTTCAAGAGTTCGATGGCGTGTTTGTGGACAGAGCGGGTTTTGAGTAGGATGCATGTGAGATGGTTGCGTCCTGCCTTGGCGGGTGGGTCGCTGGCGTGGAGGCTGGTGAAGGTGCTGTTCCGGCAGGAGTAGGGTTTGGGGTGAACTACGGGGTGGACTGGTGGCAGGTGGATGAGTGCCCGCATTGAGCGAGTGGAGTGGAGTGGAGTGGAGTGGATCCGATCCAGTGCTGGGCGCGGTCTAGGCCCAGATGGGCTTGCCTTAGGTGCGCCTGCCATTAAGTGGGGGGGGGGGCGGGAGGAGAGGACAGGTGGGAGCGTGGGTGGAAAACTGCACAAGAAAAGGGGCGGGGCTGTGGGGGCAGCAGTGGCGGGAATGCGGTGCAAGAGAGTAGGGGGGCAGGCCACTGGGACAGCAGTGGCAGGTGAGCAAGTAAGGGAGATCAAGAGAGCGGAGTGAGGGGAGAGAGAAACGAGGAAAGAGTGTATCCCAAAAGGCAGAAGGAGCACAAAAGAGAAAGACATGGAAGAAAAGCACACACAGAGCAAATCAGGACAAAAGGAGGAGAGAGGCAGAGGGCAGCCTAGTAGGTGAGCAGAGCTCTCCCACTAAATACCAGGGATGAGGCGCAGGCAGAAGCCTATGGGTGGGTGAGGGCCTCGAACTTCTGACAGAGGTCAGGAGATCAGAGGAGCAGGGCCTCTACTTACCGGTGGAGCTACAGGAGGCAGAGCAGTTCACTGACCAGGACAGTGGTATTCCCTAGAGTTGCCTTTTGAGTGCCAATGTTTGAGCGGCGAAACGGAGGTCTTTCTGAGCGGAAGCGAATGTGAGTCTACTGTCTGTCATTCAGTAATTTGCAAGTGGCGCTTCACGGGTTTTGCAATGTTAGGGGGGGGAACGTGGCATGCTTTCTGGAGGGTACACCCGTCCCTTTGAATCGTCCAGCATTTCATTTACTTTCAAATGGAAGTTATGTGGTTCTGAATAATTAGAGTTGCTGTGGAATGAGACCAGGAATTGCCTTAGCAATTTCAGTTTCTCAAATTGTAACTTGTACACACACTAGCAGAAATGTGGCCTCCCATTGATACTACTAATGTAAAATTTGACAAACTGAGCAGACTAAAGGAGCTACTGTTAAAAAAAACAAGTAGCGTTGACATCGGCCAAGGAGACCTAGATTCTCCAGATAGCGAGATCAGTCGCCGAGATACAATCCTTATTAAATACCAACTTCCCCAGCACTTTGGAGAGCTAGTCTGCAGAATTTTCAACGCCTCAAGCACTGCAGGGATTGTACACTTCTGTAAGGCTGTTGGGTCTAGATTTGTTTCCACCTTACAGACCATCTTAGGAGTCATTCCTTTGGCTATCCATTCACTCTTTTCGAGTGTGTTTGGTGAATTTCCTATAACTTTGATGCGATTGGCGGAATACTGTTACTGCTATTCCTAATACGCAGTGGTTGTGCTTTCTCAGCTAAGCGTAGTGAGCCCAACTATGTTGTGGCCGCATGATGCTGTACTTTGGCGCTCCGTTGCTGGAAGAATTAAAGCATGATTGGTCATTGTCATTCTGACCAGTCTTGTGGTGGGTGCAACCAGTTTTTCATTGCACCTGGTGCCTCTTCAAGTGTATCCGTTGGTGTGTCTTGCTGTATAGCTAGTGCCTCCTGTAGACAAGGAACTGTTAATGAGGGTTCATTCACGGTTGTGCCCCATGAGGCTGAGGTTAATTCAGGAGGCCATTTATGAGCCACCTCTTGTGAACTACTTGGCTCCTATAACATCTGGCGCTATGGATGGTGCTGCATACAGGGGTGATCCTGTATCTGAGGCATCTGCGCACTTCTGCTCTGTGGATCCTTCTCCCAATCCTGTGATCAGTCTGATATCTGCCGATGTGGGGTCCTTCCTGGACGCACTCCCATTTGATGAGACCTTCTGCACGATCATACCTATTGTTGTTTAAATTTATCTGTTGGTTTTTTCAAAAGTTTAAATTGTGACCCCCAAATTGCCTTTTTAGAGATTTGGACCGTATTTGGCCTGCCTTGCTTCTCATAGTTGACATTATATCTGTTTTGTATGTTTTTTTTTTTTTTTCTTTTTTTTTTTTTAGCTTAGATTTTAGGTTTTTAGTACAGAAAATTTTTAGTTTAGGACTCATGCACCCTCGCTAGTGGGTTTGCAACCTTTTTTTGAGAATGGGGAGAGTGTGGTGAATCCATTTTAGTTTCCCCCTGGGACACCAGAGTTATGTTAGCCTTTGGCTTGCAGGGCTGTTGCCCCCTTTTGCCCATTTAGCATGCTCTTTTTGTTTTTTTTTGTTCCATTTATTATATTGTTTCTTTTAGCATTGCTAACATTGTATAAGAAATGTGTTTAAAAAAAAAAAAAAGTTCTTTTTATCAGTGCCATTTTGAGAAGGTGTCCATATCGGCGTCGCTAGCAGTGATACACACAGGTATTTTCATCATGTCCCTTTCTCACTTACGTGTGATAGGAACTTGTTAGGAATTGTTTATGCAAATGCCGACAAAGGTCTGAGACATTATCAGTTGTTTAGGAACATACCTGGGCCGATATTCTACATGATCTGTATAAATACACCGCACACGAAAGAGGTCATTAGAGGGATTCCTTCCAGCTGCTAGTTACCTGGCTACAGAACTCCGCTTTTGTGTCACCATGGAGTCTGACCTAGAGACCTCATTCCAAGGTAACAAGAGTTGGGGGTGCTTCTCTTAGACATGGTACTGGCAGATTAGGTTTATCATACCTAGCTCTCGCTAAGGCAGAGAATTAGGCTTTCTTGTTTAGGAATTTCATATCTAATGCTTCTTGTAAGAGGGTTGGAGTTTCATATCCACAACTCATCTTCACATTTCTGTCGTAGATTGGAGTATTTTAAATACAGTTACTGAAAACTCTCCTGCATCTGCTTCATTGCCTTTGTGTGTATGAGACTTATTTCTAAATAAAAGGGTAACTTCCGTTAAACCACAACTTCCCTGAGAGATCTAATCTAGAGTCCGTGCATAAGGCTGCCAGAAATCACTTTTACTGTGAGGTACTCCTTGTGAGCCAAGAGGGTTGGGCTGACAGTTGCAACATGTTGTAGGAGTGACACAGTCCCCTACAAGCAAAAGTGCTGCAATCCCTAAACCAGCAGTCTCACTAAAGATTGAGAGTCCAACTACAACACCACTTCCATTTAACATAATCACCAAAACTCAGCAAGGTACTTATCACAAAAACATTTATCTGGCTGCTGAAAATACTATCACTGAATTGTCTGCTTGGCTTAACCCCTCCAAAATGCAAGCAACTGCCCCTATTAGCAGATGTCAACAGTAGCTTCTTGTACTGCAGTAACATCACTATTGACATATGGTGGTCCAGAGTCAACCTTGGTTCTCACAATTTCTCTGTAATAAGTATCTTAGTAAGCAAATAGCCTAAAATACATTTGCCCGTTTTTCACTTGTAGCTAAAATGTCAAAGAATATAACTTTGTTCATTCTACAAAAGCTACTTTTGTCTAGGGCAAATCAAAACCTCCTTATATTTATTCTGATTACTCTGTTGACTTATTCCCTTCACCCTCTTTCAAAGTTGAAAATCTTTCTGTCTCTCTCACTGCCTGGTCCCTCCGATTCAGCCTGATTGGGTGACTTACCTGCATGGTAAGTACACAGAGGCCTTTTTTGGGTACCTTACGACATGCAACTTTGTCGTGCAGGCAAGTTCTTTATTTTTTTAGATGATGTGTATATAGTTAAGCCAAAGGCTAAAACTTTGTTATAGTTCGAGGCGGAGGGAGGGAAGTACTTTCCCTATACAAACCAAGTTAAAACTTTTAAGCTACACAAACTTAAAACATTCTAAATTTATAGTTAAAACTTTCATTTACAATTTATCCTCCACCTTTTAAATGATTAGAAGTAGCAGACCTCGTTACACCCTTTTCAGCTCGCTGACCAGACAACACTAACTATAACTCAGCCCTTTACCATGCACTGTGTCCTTACAAATTATAGTACACTGTACACACTACACTGTATGTGACTCCACCACTCTAGTGTATAGTGGAGTACCATAGTGTCATAGTGGAGTAGTGTACACTGGAGTGGGGTAGACAGGAATGGAGTACAGTGGTGTGGGTAAAGTGCGATAGCATACAGTGGAGTGCCTTACACTGGAGTGGCGTAGAGTCGAGTGTCATACAGTGGAATAGCACACATTGAAGTGTTTTAGAGTGGCGTGCCGAAGAATGGTGCAGAGGGGAATAGCATATAGTGGAGTAGTGTACAGTTGAGTGGAGTAGAGTAGAGGTGCGCACCGTGTAAGAGTAGAGTGTAGTGGCAGAAAGTGACGCTGCATACAGTGTGATAGCGTAAAGTAGAGAGGCGCAGAGTGGAATAGAATATAGTGAAGTGACTACAGTGGCGTGGCATGCAGATGTATGTGAAATTTCAGCAGGAATGTAGATGACAGTTTGCAAAGTAATGCAAAATTGCAAATTATGCTGCCTTTTTTTTTTCTTCCCCAGATTTACCACTCAACGCAGGGCCAAGTATGGTGGCCTTACATTCCTTTGTAAATGTGAATTAAGTATTACATTGCCCAGTGACAACATGCGTGACCCAAGGGTACTGCAATCTAATAATACAGCTAGGCCTTAATTATGTTTTGGGCCATGGTTTACTGTGATAAAGTTGCAGTTTAACTTGGTACATGGCAATGACCAGCCAGTATATAATTGCATAATGGCTGTTCTAGAAAATGAAAAGACAACTCAACTATATTGTTTTTAGTTCACTTTGCTTATGTTCAGTGTTAGGACAGTGTTAGGACCTCCCATATACGTAATTAGTAGGTACTTAACTATTACCATTTTATTTTAATGGCAATAGGTGATGACATATATCTTTAAATAAGTTTATGGCCATATATCGCTGGAGTTTGACAAAAGTTTGTGAAATACTACGAAATTAGCGCCGTGACAGATATCATTAGGATTAAACGCCTTAATACTTACCCTACTCAACTGCAGTACTCAAAGCATCATCTCTGTACCATAATGTGTAATCCTGCCGAAGTGCATGAGTTTTTCTTTCTTTTTTTTTTTTTTTCCACTACGTCAAAATGTGAAAAATGCATTGGTGGAGAAACACATTTTGGGATCCGTTTTAATCTTTGCACCTCCTTAGCAATTCACCACAACATTTTACATAATCTCTAAATGTAGAAAATGCTTTAGGTCTGGAAAGTTGTTTTTTTTTCGTGTAGATTTGTCAAATGGGTATAAAACTATTTGGGAGCTAATATCCCAGGGTTTCTCTTTTTTTTTTGGAGGAGGGGGGAATGCTGTTAACTATAGCTACAAAGTGGCAATCTTTTATCTATTGCATTTATGTATTTGGTTATTGGTTAACATAATCATATGAACATAAATGTATCTTTTAGTTGTTTATGTAGTAATTCTGAAACTTTACAAATACAGTCCAGTTTATTTCTTGGGTGCTCTTTCTGCTTTCATTGGGACTGTGCTACATATGACACCCAAAGTGAATGAAGCCAGTTGTTATACAAATATAATATTATTTAGTTTTTTAATGGCCAATTATCATGTCGTCCAAATAGTTTGTGTAGCTCACTGCTAGGCCACCTTTCCATTTTGTTTTACACAAGTACATAAAGAAGGTATTTTTGGTTGGGCTTGTTTGACACAGTTTTATTTTGTGAACTAGAGAGCATGCAAAAAAATTGATTAAGATATGTTAAATTTCTTATTGTAGGTTTCATTAGCGTAAATGGCTCTTTCAGTTGTTCATATAGTAAATCTAAAACATTATAGATGTAGTCTAGTTTATTATTTGGACTTCGTTACTATGATTAGTAGGATTCTGCTGCATATGAAGGCCAAAGTGAATGAAAGGCAATCATTGTTATTGTTACAAAAATTGAGATTATTATTTTTTCCTAGTGGCCAGTTATCATGCCATCCAAATAGTAGTTTGCGTAGCCCACTGCTAGCTAGGTCAGTTTTTCATTTTGTTGTACAGGGATGCCTAAGAAAGATGGTTTTTGTTTGGTTTGTTGCGCTGATGTTCTTTTGTGAGCCAGAAAGCATGCAAAGAAACTTATCTTTTGGAAATCTTTTTATTAAGCAGTTGCTTGGCATACATCAACAAGTTCAAGCAATTAATATCCCAACTGCGATGCCAAGGAGAGTAGTCTAGCACATTCTCAACATCTCTCAAAGCCAGACTTTCAAAGGCATTAAGTATTTTGACAGTCGCAGTCCAATACATTTCAAAATGTTCTCCTGCCCTCCTCGGGAGCATGAACACAATTTCACCTTAGCAGCCCCTTATTGTGCTCTATAAGCAGTCCATTGGCCCTACACCTTCTCCCACTTCTTTGGGCAACCTCGGCTGTGGTAAATTACCTTCTCAACTCGTTGGCACCAATCCACGTCCGCCAGTCTTGGAGGCCGATCCTCTCCCCATGCCTTTGCTGTGTTCCTTTTGGCCACTTCTGCCGCCAGCATTAACCATATCTTTTTGCTATTTGGACCACACTTCTTCCTCAGTTATACATAGTATGTCACCTCGCCTCCAACGATATAGCAAGGCCAGTGACTCTAGACTTGACCTGTACAATTTTTCCTTCCAGTATTGTTGGATTTTAGGACGTAGCCATAGTATGTGAAAGAAAGGGACCTACCTTACCACACCCCCTAACGCACAGGTTGGTGGTGCATCTCCTTATGCAGTGCATCAGTGATCTGGATGAATAAGATCTGTGTAGTAACCTTAGCAATCCGTGTCGTTTCTGGCTGATACAACTATTTTCCTAGTTCTCTGGATTGCCTCCACCCAGCCGTCGTCATCTATGAGCCTCAGGTCTAACTCGCAGGCCTTCCTCAGGGTCTGGAAGGGGTCGGGGGAATTACTCATTATTTTCTTGTGTTAATGTAGTTTTTTTGATCATCATAGGATCCAACAGGAGTCGGTTGTCTGGAGGCGTGTATTTTGGCAGCTGTTCCACCTCCTGAATAGGTCTCCTCAGTGCATGACTCATCTGTAAATAAGCAAACCTTTCAGTCTGTCATTTCATATTCCTCTTGCAGTTCCTCAAAGGTAATCAGAGGTCGGTCTCACCAGATATGCCCAAAAATCCCCATTTGTGGAGGCTCTTCAGGAGATAACTTCCAGCAACAAGTTGCTGTTCCATAAAGGTTTCTTTCCATTAATTTCCACATGTTGAGCAAGTAGTTTCCCAGCCAGAAGTGTAGATGCCCTTTTTCAGATTGTATCAGGCCTGGGGGCATTCTGTATCTGTTTTGTACCCTTTTGCTTGGTTACAGGGAGGATTTTCCAAAGCAGCCCGACTTAGGAGTTGATATAGTTTGATAGGCTTCAGATGAAGTTTACAGTTCAAAGCCAAATGTTGTAGCAACTTCATTCCTGACTGCTGAATGGAAGATAATCTGTAATTTAGATTAACAGGTCAGGCTGATTACATGGCAAGAAGTTCTCTTGACATATCTGACGCATCTACCAAGGTCATTCCTGCACTTCTCTTCAATGGAAATATTCCTAATGACTATTATGGCTTTTAGAATATGTCTATCTTAACTTTATTTTTTCAAGATTCTATTTGTGAAACATTTTCTAGAAAATATAGAGAAAGTGCACCCTCCCATTAGGAGGCTTTTTTCGGTTTGGGAACTTCATATGGTCTTTTTAAAATTAATAGGTTATTCTTTTGCACATTGCCAAAGCTTTGTTGCAACATCTTTCTTGGAATGCTGCATTTTTGGTTCCTAAAACATAAACCAGATCTACTGATATCAAAGTGTTACTTTCTAAGGAACCTTTATAGTGTTTTTCGTTCCTATACAGTGTAGATTGAAATTTACCCCTAAAGTTGTTTCAGCATTTCATGTTACTCAGAAATCACACATTTACAACAGTGATCTTTACACACTTTAGTTTTAAGATTAATGAAAATGGCTATCAGCGAGATGATGTCTTGTGTGAATACGTGTTACCAACTAGTAAAGATGAGAAAAATTGACCCCAGAGCGCACACAACAAGGAGGAAGCAGCCACTTCTGCTTTTCCAGATATGTCCTAATATTAGATATTAGTAAAGCAACTATGTGGATTACTGCTTAAGCATGCCTCTTCATCAGATCTGTATTTTTCTGACATTTGTAGAGCACATACTTAACTTTGAATGGGACTTCTGGTTCTGTAGAAAAGTAACTGATGCCATACAACAAAGTATTTTAATAAGTGAACAGCCAGGTTTTCAGTCCCTTGAAATTTAAGGTGAGGCCTGGCTGTGAATGTGGAATGGTAAGGTATTCCACAGCAGTATGGCTTGCATAAGAAAAGCTCTGTTGCCTTATTTTAATTTCTCACTTAGAGACCGCTGTAGCTGTCTCACCTGCGTCATCTAATAAAAAATAAAAAACCTCTTTCTCTTTTTCTCTCTCTCTCATATATGATATGTGTTCGATGGCATGTGTAGCTGCAGATACACATGCTGTGCACTGTTCCTGCCATCTAGTGTTGGGCTCGGAGTGTTACAAGTTGTTTTTCTTCGAAGAAGTCTTTCCGAGTCACGGGACCGAGTGACTCCTCCCTTTTGGCTCCATTGCGCATGGGCGTCAACTCCATCTTAGATTGTTTTCTTTCCGCCATCGGATTCGGACGTGTTCCTCTTCGCTCTGTATTTCGAATCGGGAAACGTAGAAAAGAATCGTCTGTATTGTTTACGTTCGTTACCGGTTTAGTTTTATCTTATCGACACCGACATCAAGACCGCTTCGGCGGCCCTTCGGGGCTTCCAATCTTCACCAAGACCTGGTCGACCCGATCACACCAGTTGTCGAACACTAATGGACCGGACCCCCTTCCGTTTCTGTCATAAGTGTCTTGGCAAGTATCCTTATACAGACCAGCACCGGGTCTGTAACCTGTGTTTGTCGCCCGAACACAGAGGATACTTGTGAAGCTTGCCGAGCGTTTCGATCCAAGAAGATCTTAAGAGATCGACACGCAAGATGACTACAGATGGAGTCGAAGCCGAAACAACATCTCTACGTCGAGGAAGAAGAGATAAGAATTTCCATCCAAGAATCGGACTCTGATGAATCTGACTGTGATCGACCTTCGACGGCGCTGCAAACAGTGAGTACACCTGCCCCGTCCCACACCAAAAAACTAAAGGCCACCGGGCGCCACTGCCAGCAGGCCATGGCTCAACCCACAGAAAAGAAGGTGACCAAGTAACATCGGCACCGAAAAAGGCCAAAGATTTACCAAAGACTTAAGACTCCAGTCGAGAATCCGGCACCGAAAAAAGTCTGCATTGAATAATCGAGTCGGGCAAGCCTCAAAAGAGCTTATCGGAACCGAAAAAGACAATTTCGATGGGAATTTCGGTACTGAAAAAAACTGATTCGGAGCCGAAACGTTCTTCCTACACTGAAGAGCAAGGGCTTTCTCTGCAGCTCAAAGAAAGGCACAGATTTGAGCAGGAACTGTATTACGAAGAACATGACCAAACACAGCAAATGTTACAAATCCAGAAGGACACAGGGAAGATACAAACCATCCCTCCACTCAAGTCAAAAAGAAAACTGGCTTTTCAAGAGACTGAGATGCAACCAAAAGCCAAAGTGGTTAGAGAAGTCACCACCACATTTCTCACCACAAACATCCCCACTGCAATCACCACAATTGTCACCAGTGGGTACACCGATGGCGCAGTCACCCACACATACTGGGATGAGTCAAGATGATGCGGATCCCTAGGATCTATACGACCCACCTATATCGGACAACAGCCCAGAATGTTATCCAACCAAGCCTTCACCACAAGAGGACAGTACAGCATACACGCAGGTACTAGCCAGACCAACAAGTGGTCGAAGAAGGACAGGCCATATCAAATAACCAAATCCGGTCTGCCCTAGACTCTGCTGATACAGCAGCACGGACTGTCAACACAGCAGTAACGATCTGAAGGCATGCATGGCTGCGAAGTTCTGGATTTAAGCCAGAAATACAACAGGTGGTATTGAATATGCCGTTTAATCAACATCGGCTATTTGGGCCGGAAGTGGATACTGCAATTGAAAAAAGACACGGACATGGGGGCGCTCTACTCCTCCCAATACAGAGGAACATTTAGGAAACCACAGTTTAGAGGGTGTTTAGACAACAGCCATCAGAACCATCCACCTCCCAAACAAAACCGACCTACCAATCTCAGTACCAGAGAGGGGGGTTTCGTGGTTCCTACAGAGGACAATTCCCAAGAGGAAGAGGGAAATTCCAGTCCGCCAAGCCCTAGCAAACAGTGACTTCAATGTCACATTTCCCCAACACTTATCACCAGTGGGGGGAGGCTAACCAAATACAAACACAATTGGACACACATTACCACAGACATGTGGGTCCTATCAATTATCCAACATTGTTATTGCATAGAATTCACAACATTCCCTCCAGATGTTCCACCAAAATCGCACAAATTGTCTCCATAACACTTAGACCTATTACAAATAGAGGTCCAAGCACTGCTACAAAAACAAGCCATAGAGCTAGTACACTATCACCAGAAGGGGACAGGAGTTTACTCCCTGTATTTCCTTATCCCAAAAAGACAAAACGTTAAGGCCTATCTTAGACCTCAGAACACTGAATCTCTTCATCAAATCAGATCATTTCCACATGGTAACACTTCAAGACGTAGTTCCCTTACTAAAACAAGGGGAATACATGACAACACTGGATCTCAAGGATGCGTATATTCACATACCCATCCATCCATCTCACAGGTTTGTAATACAAGGCAAACATTACCAATTCAAAGTGTTGCCGTTCGGAATAACAACAGCCCGCAGGGTATTTACAAAATGCCTAGCTGTAGTAGCAGCTCATATAAGAAGACATCACATGTACGTATTCCCATATCTGGACGAGTGGCTAATAAAAGCCAACACTAAACAACAATGTCACGTTCACACGCAATACGTAATAGATACTCTACACAAACTAGGGTTTTCTGTCAATTACCAAAAACTTGTTTACAGCCATCCCAAATACAACAATATTTGGGAGCAACACTCAACACACAAAAAGCAACTGCCACTCCAAATCCACAAAGGGTGCAGTTGTTTCACAATATAAAATCAAGCATGCAACCAAACCACCAATACACGGTCAGGTTTGTGATAAAACTGTTAGGCATGATGTCCTCATGCATAGCTATTGTCCCAAACGCAAGGCTACACATGCAGCCCTTAACCCTGTGCCTGTGTCCATCGTTTTGCTAGGCACTGTTGTAACTACAAGATCTAGTGTTGATAGACCGCCAAACACACTCTTCGCTTCAATGGTGGAACCAGGAACATTTAAACAAAGGGCAGCCTTTCCAAGACCCAGTGCCTCACGCCATTCTCACAACAGACGCATCCATGATTAGGTGGGGAGCACCCCTCAACAATCATAACATAAAAGGTCAGTGCGACAATCAGCAAAAACAACTCCACATAAATCACTTAAAACTGTTAGCAGTCTTTCTAGCAATAAAGGCCTTTCAACCCCTTCTAGCCCACAAACACATTTTTGTCAAAACAGGTAATATGACAACAATGTATTATCTAAACAAACAGGGGGGACACACTCGTCACAGATGTCTCTCTTACCACAAAACATTTGGCATTGAGCAATTCACAACAACATTCACCTAATAGCACAATATATACCAGGCATTCACAATCAGTTAGCCAACAAGCTCAGTTGAGATCACCAACAAACTCACGAGTGGGAAATACATCCCCAGATCCTACAATATCACTTCCACCACTGGGGGACACCAAATATAGATCTGTTTGCAACAAAAGAAAACGCAAAATGCCAAAACTTCGCGTCCAGATACCCACACCCAGTCCAAGGGCAATGCTCTATGGATCAGCTGGTCAGGGATATTTGTTTATGCTTTTCCCCCTCTCCCGCTCATTCCTTATCTGGTTAACAAACTGAGTCAAAACAAACTCAAACTAATACTTACAGCACCAACTTGGGCACGCCAACCCTGGTACACAACACTGTTGGACCTATCTGTGGTACCCCACATCAAACTACTAAACAGACCAGATTGGTTAACTCAACACAACCAACAGATCAGACAGCCGAATCCAGCATCGCTCAACCTAGCAATCTGGCTCCTGAAGTCTTAGAATTTGGATACCTAAACCTTTCCAAAGAGTGTATGGAGGTCATTAAACAAGCAAGAAAACCCACAACAAGACATTGTTACGCTAACAAATGGAAAAGGTGTGTCTGCTATTGCCAGGCTAATCAAATTATGCCATTAAACGCCTCCACACAAAACATTTTAAGTTATTTGCTACACTTACAAAAGTCCAATCTGGCCTTCTCTTCCATTAAAATACATCTCACTGCAATATCTGCTTATCTGCAGATTTAACATTTAAAATCACTTTTTAGAATCCCAGTTATTAAAGCCTTTATGGAAGGACTAAAAAGAATCATACCCCAAAGGACACCACAAGTACCTTCGTGGAATCTTAATATTGTTTTAACACGACTCATGGGCCCCACCATTTGAACCCATGCTTTCTTGTCAAATACAATTTTTAACTAGGAAAGTAGCTTTTCTAATAGCTATCACTTCACTTCAAAGGGTTAGCGAACTACAGGCATTTACTATTCAAGAACCATTTATACAAATACATAAACAAAGTGGTTCTCAGGACAAATCCACAATTCTTACCAAAAGTCATATCACCATTTTATCTAAACCAAACGGTAGAACTCAATCTTTTTTCCACAGCCAGACTCAGTAGCAGAAAGGGCATTGCATACATTGGACATAAAAAGAGCACTAATGTATTACATTGACAGAACAAAACAATTTCGTAAAACAAAACAATTGTTTGTTTGTAGCTTTCCAAAAACCACATGCAGGTAACCCTATATCCAAACAAGGAATTGCCAGATGGATAGTTAAATGCATTCAGACTTGCTACCTTAAAGCTAAAAGAGATTTAGGGAATACAGAGTTAAATGTCGTGAATGTACAGTTAGACTGCACACAGCCCTGCAGTTCTTAAAACTGCATGCATGAAGAGACCATCAAGCAAACATCTGAAAACAATGTGGCTTCATCACAGAAGAGAGGGCAGCAGCAATTCTCTGAGGCCCCAAACGCAAATGGGTGAAAATAAATTTTAAATGGCAGCAAGAGACAAAGGACCTGATTTAGATCTGGGTGAAGGGGAATACTCATTCACAAACGTGATGGATATCCCGTCCACCGTATTATGATCCCAACATATCCTAAACAGACTGTAATGCAGCAGACGGGATATCCGTCACATTTGTGACGCAGTATTCCCTCCAATACAAATCTTCATCAGGCTCCTAGTCTGAAGAATGTGTGAATGCTTTTCTGGAGGTCCTGGGCTCATCGGCTGGCTGACAGTATACTACTGGTCGTTATCATGTCAGGGCACCGATATCACTGGCATCCAAGTACCAAAATACTAATACATTCAAGTTGGAAGATCAAGGTACTTGGAGCATTTGACTCTATGAGGGTAGTGACGACAAGCAATCAAGGATTACTGAAGGAGATGGAGGAGGTTAGGAACTCAGATTCAGTATGACAACTTACAAATTATTCAATAACGTTAGTTCAGTGTTTTACCATCTCTAAAAAAACAAAGCAGTTTTAACACACCAAAATAAACAGGTTGCTGGTACCTTTCTGGATCTGTTAGATTATTATAGCGGTTTAGAGCTAGAGTTCTATTAAGGGGCCATTATAATCCTATGAGGCTCAAAATATGGAACTTCAGAAACACTCAGGACTCTAATTCTAAGCAGGCGTTAAATTATCACCAAATCACACTAAGGGTGGGCAATGGATATTAATTGCCAAAAGATTTACATTTGGGGGAATCCTATAAAAGCTCATACTGAGTGAAATGTAACTGTGGACCCAACTTGGAGGCTCGGGTGCCAACTCGGTCCCACTCTGGTACAAAGGGGTGGAATAAAAGGTGTCACCTAAAAAATGGGTGACAGGCAGAATAAACACAAATGTAATGTCAATTTCTCATGTTTCCCAGCCCATAAAAGGAACATGATGAAGCAGCAACATTTTCTGTTTTTTTTCAACCAATTAGTGAAAAGACCAACTTGGTTGGCTTTGCATATGCCTTTTCTGGTGGATATTTTATTTAACAGCATATTCCTCAAATTTAAAATACTGGCTGGTGCCAGACTGGATCCAGAAATATTATTTGTGTCCGAAGCACCACTAGGTAGCACCACTGGCGGAGCCGCACATAAGCACATGCATGTAGTCATTTTTTTAATCAACTCTTTCTGCGCCCTCAGAAGCTGTGTAGATGTGTTAGCAACACAACAAGCCACAGTAGGACAGGCTGTACTAAGAACATTATTTCAGACACCTTCAACTCCTACAGGCTAACCACCGCTTTTGGGGAGATCACTGCTTTGTAGTCTATGCACAGCATGTGTATCTGCAGCTACACATGCCATCGAATGGGAAATGTCACTTACCCAGTGTACATCTCTTCATGGCATGTTGCGCTGTAGATTCACATGTGCCCTCCCACCTCACCGTGAGCCTGTAGCCATTTTAGTTGCATAAAAAATTGTAAATATGTAAATAATTGTTACTTTACTACACACTATGTACATACACATCTACTCCATTGCATGGGCACCTCTAGTATCCTTACTTTAACAACTCCTACCTCACCCTCTGCGGGGAAAACAATCAAAGATGGAGCAGACGCCCATGCGCAATGGAGCCGAAAGGGAGGAGTCACTCGGTCCCGTGACTCGAAAAGACTTCTTCGAAGAGAAACAACTTGTAACACTCCGAGCCAAACACTAGATGGCAGGAACAGTGCACAGCATGTGAATCTACAGCACAACATGTGTACACACACAGCATGTGAATCTGCAGCACAACATGTTCTCTTTCTCTCTTTCTCTCTTTCTCTCTTTCTCTCTTTCTCTCTTTCTCTCTTTCTCTCTTCTCCTCCTTTCATTAACATTATTTTTCTGCCTCCAGATTGTACAGCATGGGGTGATTGGTCAGCTATTTCAGCCATTGGCTCTATTTTACTCTTAAGTGATGCCATTTTGCCTTATCAGATGCGTGCATCACCTAAAAGAAATTGCTCTTCAGTGCGAATGCTCGTACTTTATGTTGCCAAAGCTCTCCCCCCCCCACTCCCAATATTTTGTAGGCATTAGTGTGTATCTAAACTGTCTTCAGGTTACAGTAATTCCAAGACCGCAGTATATTTTCTTTGCTCCAGTAAGAATCCTATTTTTGTATGTTGTGCATCATAACTAACAGATATTTCTAAACCTGTTGTAAGTACTCCTGCCTGATAATTAAACAAAAAAAAAACACCCATATTGTACTATTATAGATATATGCAACCATTCATTTTTATTTTACAATTACCATTTATTGCAAGCATATGGACCTAATTTTTAGGAAATGTATTTTTATGGTGATGATTGCAATTAAAATAATAAAATCGAACCATGGTGCCAAGGCAGGATTTATTGGCTTTGCTAATGCTTGTTTTCACTTGAACATGGGGAAGAAAAAATGTAGGGGGGCTGTTGACGTCTGATTTCCTGCCTCACCACACCACTGTATTATGCACATTTGCTATTTAAAAAAGATCACTTGGCAATAGAGAATGCAGTGTGCTTATATAAGCCATTTAAAGACATATTTTGACCGATAGAAGCTAATGACGCTGGTGCTTAACTTCCAATATGTGATCAGACCTATTAAGTATCAGCATGACTCCAGGTGCAGCATTCTGAATCCAAACTCTAATTGATTTTGCACAAAGCCATTTATGATTGTGATCCTCCTGCCAAACAAAAGGAAGGGAAAACTCTTAGAAGTTCTTTGAGATGGTAAAAGCAGGTATTAGTATCTTTTCAGTAGCAGCAAATACTTGGAGTGGATGAGAGGGCCAAGAGTTATGACCACAGTACCTGGCTGAGGATTATGACCCTAGGCCCATGGTCAAAAGTTTGTATACAAGCAGTTAGGATTATTGGAATAAGCATGACCTCGGTCTTAGATTAATGTTCCAGGAAGCTAATATACCACCATTTCTGCACATCTTATGGTAGCATTTCTGCAGTGCCAGGAGCACCCCTTTGCAGGTTGTGGAAAAGCTGGTTATTGTTAAAATATATATGTAGCATTTTGTTTGAAATTGTTGCAGAAGTTCCAACTTGCATAAATACAAATTAAAAACTAAAGTACAATATTCTGACTGCGGATGGATTCAAGGGCAAATGCGTCTCAGATTAGAGATGAACATTATTGGTTATACAGGTTGCATCCTGTTGCTCAGGAATTATTTGATACAGCATAAAATCTTACTCTGATTAGATCACTTTGGCAGTCTTGCAGAAAAGAGATAAAAATAGAACCTGCTCATTAATACTGCCACCATATACTGTTATCCTTAAATCATCCACCTCAGATGCAGACATTGTCTGTGATCATATGGGTCAAAGTCCCACCTAGCAGTTATTCAGCAACTCAGCTGAGTCAACAAGAGTCTGCAGTTTGCTGGCGACAGCACTTTGCAGTAGTGTTGACTTCTACAGAAAGGATGGACATGGCATTGTGCTCCTGGCACTGCTTAAAGGTAATGGAGGAGCTGTTCATGTTTAACAAAGAGAGAGTTCTAAAGTCCCAGACTGACAAAAAAATAAATTGACAGCGACATATGTCCAGCTCTGTGTTAGTAATTAGACGTCTAATGAGCAAGGACATTGTATCATGTTCTGACAGAGGTGTAAACTGTTTCAAAGTAACTGAATTGGTGCAGGCAGATAAGTAATTATGCTGATCCAGGACCAGCTCATTGTGGTGTTGCAGTTTATCACAGATCTTTTTCGCTGTAACAGTAATAAACTGCTCAGATTGACTAGGTTTTTTTTTTTTTGTATGACCGAATGTCATTCATTCTTTCTTGCAGAAGATTTAAATAAAGCAATTACAATTTTAAACCTATCCTGTTTATTGGAAATATTTGCAGTAAACAGGAAAATTTAATAAAGCCCATGAAAAGGCATGCACAAATGGTATACAATACCATGGTTGCAGAGTCCATCATATTGTAAATCCCACTCCCCTAAAGAACTTAACAAATTGAAAATAAAGATGTTATATTTTGTGATATACATTACGTAGCACAGACCATGCTTACCGTAGGACAAAAGGTAGAAATAAAAGAAAAGCTTACCATAGAGGTTTTTATTGATTTTATTTATTCAAGTGTTCCCTAAATTTTGTAGTGGATGCATAGCTTAATAATGAAATGGGTTCACAGCCCTCAAGTTGTACAGAGGGATCCCCGGTGACAAAAACTCCATAAGAATTTTCATATAGATTTTAAATCTTTTTGTGTGTGTGTGTGTGCGCGCCAGTGAGTACATTAGGTAGCCTTTCCATTACTAGAATATGCCACAGTCTTGGGTACCAGTGAGCTGCCAGATAAGTTTTAGCAGCCTCTAAATGATTGCATACCTTGGAGTTTTTAAAGGGAATGGGGAAATGTTTTTGAAGGGGGTGGGTGTATTTGTGAAGCAACTGTGGCCATATGAAGGCTAGATGTATTGAAAGAGAGTAGCCTACTATAGTTTCCAAAGTGGCTTGATAATGGGCAATCCCACAATATATCTTTGAAGTCCACTAGCATTCTGCAACTCCTCCAGCATGTAGCATCAGCCTGTGGGTAGAATTACCGCAGTTTGGTTGGCTATTGGTGCCCATCAATTTAATATGCTTTTCCATCTACTGTACTGTTTCTGCATTTTTTGATGTCCTGCTATTGTGTCCTAGGGCCTCTCTCCTAAGGTTTTCCTATTTATAATAGACCTCTGTTTTTGAAATGTGTGTGAGATTGTCTAAGAGACTTTGTACATCGAGTTGTAATCCAACCTTTGTTTGCTCCTGCCTTTTTCAACATTTTCTCTGAAGGTGTTAGATCTAGAGTAGTTGCTAATTTAATAAATGGGTGCCTAATCCAGTGCCTCAATTGTGTCATGAAAGTGTTTTTAGTTTAATCTAAATCACATTTCTATGTACATGCTGGGAAGGAGAGGACTTCCTGGCGAGAAAACTTGGAATGTTAAGCAATTTCCAGACCTCCATTTATCAACGAGTCCAGGAAGTGAGCTGGGGAGAAGGTTGAGTTGTGTTCCTTGTAATGAAGTCCCAAACTTCCAAGGTAGTGTGTGCTGGTATGCTCAGCCGCTTTGAGCTTTCGCTCCAGATTCCATAGCCTCCAGCTTACAGTCCCTAATCCATGTCGATCTAGTTCTTGTCAGTAGGTCTGAGGGACCAGTCCGCCTGAATTCTTATTTGATCATCTCTATAAAACGGGGAAGTCTGGTTGTGCCAGACCACCAGCCAGTTGCAGTGGTCATTAAATATTTTATTCCTAGCTGGCTCTGACACTACCAGATAAAATGGAGCATTGCTGATTTCAGGTCAGCAAATAAATCCTGTTGGACTGGAAGTGGGAGAGATTGAAACAGAAGAAGTATTCCTGTAGAGTTTGGGCTAGCTGGCTTTGTAAAGGTCATTTGGGCTAGCAGTGATGTTACTAACAAGGTACTTAAAAGATTTACTTTTCCAGCTGAATGACATTTGGCTCTATAAACAACTTACTTCTGTGGTGGATAGTATGAAGTTCAGTATTTTAGACTTGTTGTTAATGTTAAAGCCAGCTACTTTTTTTTTTTATAATCAAGCTGGATTTGTAGATGTAATTGAAGTAGCTGGAGATGTCAGAGTAATTAAATAATCATCTGCAAAGAGTGTAGTTTTGTACTCTTGTGCAGAAATGGCAAAAGTTGTAGCAGCTGGTGAGTGTTTAGCTGCTGTCAATGAGCAGTTCTTCTCTTCTCCTGCAGGCAATCAGTAGCAGTCAGAGGGTACACAGGGTGATCATAACTTCCTCAGGTACCAGTTGTCATTTTCGCATTCTGGCCAACACCATCTTTCTCCTCATGTATTCGTAGCATCTGGATGGCCACAGTTGTGTTCTCCTTAAATATTATGCAGTTTTCCTTCTTTTCCCATGTATCTCAGCTCACCACCGGCACAAAATCACCACAGTGATGAGATATCTGCACTATTAGATCCGTACGATGCAGCATATGAAACTTGTCTAGGCACTAATTTTGGCATGCCATGTAAGCTTGAAATAAAATATTTAAACAGTTCTTTGGATTTCCATATTTTCTCCAGTTTTCTTTCAAACATGTTTCCAGGTTTACTTTCTCACTGAACTATTTACAGATAGAATTTTTCTGCTTTTGAAGAGCATTAATACTTCGGTCTATAACAGTTTAGATTATTGTCTGAATTCATTAGGCTAGTCCCAGAATCTTAATATAGAAGACATTTCTTTCATTTAGATCTGAATTTTCCAGGAGTTGCATCCTTCTGTTTTATTAGAGGCAAATGTGC
Source organism: Pleurodeles waltl (assembly GCF_031143425.1). Lineage (NCBI taxonomy): Eukaryota > Metazoa > Chordata > Amphibia > Caudata > Salamandridae > Pleurodeles > Pleurodeles waltl. The sequence goes on along the minus strand of NC_090446.1, from coordinate 1,349,375,661 downwards.
ACATTTTTTCTTAAATGTCTTTAAATTACATTTTAGGGTCTCACTAAGGGTATAAGTAGGTGACAATAATGCATTCTAAGGGGAACCAATGGAAAGTAACTCCTGAGAGTACAAAATCAAATCTAAAGTATGTCCAGTTTTATAGGTCAATTTATTTATGACTTGCGTTACCCAAGAGAAGTCCTCTTGTCCAAAAAATGTAGTAGCTTGGTAGTTAATAGAGAGCTTGGCTTAAGTGTAGAGAGCTTAAAGCCCAGTACTAAAATATCCTGAGAGCAATTTTCAATGTTCATCTCAAGTAACCAATCAAAAAAAATAGAAGATAGGTCAAGGGTCCAATAAGATACAATACATTCCATTGAGGGATTTGTTCTGTTCAGTGGAACATGAGAACTTTTGGCCTCCTCAAATTGTTTATAATAAGTAATAACAATTATAAGGAACTCATGGTGAATTATAGACAATTTGCTGTGGTTGCGTCTAAATCAAGTTATCAATAAGATGGTGAGCACTCGAAAAAGGAAATAAGACAGTCTAGTGAGCGACATAAAACTCCCTAAGCATAATGTTTAAAAGCTCATTAGAGCTAAGAGCAAATAAACAAAATGCAGCTTGCTTAGTGTTAATCATGTAATAGCAGAGGGAGTTGCCCTCCTTCAAACTAGGAGATGGAAGAGGCAGCAAAGACCCACCCACTTCCACGGAGATGGAGCAAAAATTAATAACCAAAACAAACTGGCGACATAAATGTGAACCAAGTGGGTAATGAAGATACGTTTTTAGATATCTTTTCCTTACCATCCTTCACTTTTCATGACCAGTAAAAACAATGAGTTTGTTTTTCTATTTTAGCATTCACAACAGAGTGAAGATCATTTTATGCAGCAGGAACTTTTTCCCGTAATCCTAACTCTGCATGTATATTCATGTAAGCTTTACCATCCGCAAACCCCTAAAAGGGAGGTGGGCGTAATGTTTAAAGTCTATTAAATCATCATCCAGTTCAAGTTAAAAACAATTAAGCCTCTGGCAACTGTTAATACAATTCATGATGGATATGGAAGTAGCTGAAAGACAAAGTATTACATTTCAGCTTAACATTACTTATGCCTACTTTGCTTCATTTCCCTCTGTTTCCTCCTATTTCTCTTTACAGATGTGCATCAGAGATAAATATAAGGCTGCATGTTAGTTTTAAAAAGTTTTAATATGGTTTAACAATACCTTCTTTAGTTGTGCGAAACGTGAAATTATGTGAATGTTAAGTGATAAGGTTCTTTGTTCATTTACATTGTCAGATGTCTAGTATTTTTGTATACAAATTCCAAGTAAGTGTATATGTAATATTAAAAAATGTAGTAAGGGGTCCTGGGTAGCTTCTCTGAGCCGGTTATCGTTTAACACTGTCAGCCATTTATTGTCAGAAAATTCTATTGATAAACATGCTTGCCACTTGTCTTTGAGTGACATGTCAACTAGAGTTGAAAAAAGCTGGCCAGTGACTGTATTGTACAAGAATTAGACTTCCCTTTTGTACTGCCCCCCAATTGTAGAGGGGACCAGACCAGTGACAAGGGAGGATTATATGGAGGCAACTACAATTTGGATGTTGGACAGTGTGACAACTGATGATACCTTATTGAGAGAATTGAATGAGCAGTTCCTATTGAGGTATGCAAACTGTTTCAGACATCCTTCAGAGATCAAATCTTGCAATTTGTTAATGCTTCTGTTGACCACTTGGACCTGTAAAAGAGGTGATTGTCAACTAGAAACTTGGTGTCACTTAACACAGGAGCTTAAGCTTGAGGTGGCCATGCAAGATAAGCTATTTGTGAATGGACTGCCACATGAGTGTCATAGAGTAGATAATTAAATTGCCATCATTTTCAGCTATGAAGTCTTGCAATACAGTAGAATCATTTCCATTGATGTAGACTAAATATTCCTCTCCAGGACCACCCACATTGGTTTATGTTTGCAGATAGGGAAGAGCTGCAAGATTCGTGGCAATTGGCAGGCAGTGGTGCAGAAATGCGTGTGGCAGTCCAAGATCTTCAAAGAGTGTTGTGGCCTTTAAACTTCAAGGTGTGAAGTCTAGGTGTTTTGGAGTCCCAAGTGAAGCTACTGATTTTGCTGTCTAGGTCACTGAGAAACGTTTCCGGTAACATGCGGAATACATAGTTGAAACCTGGTACAATTAACATTCTTATTACTTGGGCTTTGCCCACAGTTACAGCTAGACATGAACACAAAACATTTTTTTTTTTTTTTTTTTTTTTTTGGCAAGAGGAGTAGTAAATTATCAGATCTCTGTTGACCAGTATGCCCATGCATTTCTGGTTCTTGTTGAGGCACATAGTTAATATTTCCCACCTGTCTTTTGGCATATATAATTGGCAACATCTCACTTTTGGACAGGTTGATCTGGTAGCCTGATCAGGATGAGCACCTTGAGATCAGGTACATGAGCTCTAGGATCTACAATGTGGTCTGTGACAGGGTGAAGTGAATGTCCTTTGCATACAAAAATGTCAGTGTGCCAGCGAACATTATAATGTCCTGCTTAGTTTGAATTAGGTGTATATTCTCTGTTAATGGTTCTGTTGCCAGCACGAATAGTAAACGAGAAAGTAAACAACGTTGTTTGTTACCCAGTTTGTTTGAGAAATGGCTTGATAAGTTGCTTTAGATCCCTGCATCAGGGCTGATTGAAAGCAATTTTACCTGAATAGGTCCCAAGCCAGCTCTTTTCAAAGAACTCAAAAGATAACTCCACTTCACACATGAAGATACTCTCTTGGCATTTGAAGAGAACACTACCTTTCATCACAGTTATTCCACACACTGTAACAGGTGCAGAAAGGTGTCTTCATGTTGTCACCAGATAGCCTATATTTGTGTTCATGTACTGTTGAGAATAGGGGTGGGTGGCAAGCCTCATAGGTTGGTTATGCTGCACCAAGGAGATGTTCAGTCAAAAATGTGCAGTAACTGAGTCGAAGGTCATCAATGTTTCATGTCACTTGTTTCTTCTAATGCTCTGTGTTGCGTTCAGATTTTAACCACGCTTTTGGCCATGCCCTGTGGGTGTCAGCCTTTTTAAAAAAAAAAAAAAGAAAACACACTGCTTGTACGCTAAAGGCAAACTCGCTTGCACTTGGACGACGCCCAGTGCCAGAACTCCTGGTCGAATTGCCCCCCAGCCTTGTCAAACAACCAAATACTCGTAGGCGGAGCTCCTTTTCTTTAAGAACCTAGGTAAGAAAATACTCTGCTCCACATTTGACTTTAATTCTGCTCTAGGTCTAAAGCCATTGATTTGCATCTGTTGTAGTTTTTCATTAGATAATAACAAAAGCTCGGGAGTGCACTCATTCCAAAGGAGAATACAGTCCGTTCAAAAAGGATAGGAACAAGAGGAAATCTATCTTGTGTGCTTATTAATGCTCGCTCCTTAATTAAAAACAAATACGAATTTGCTGACTTTATCGAGAATCACTTGCGAGAGATAGCATTTGTCACTGAAACATGGGCTGACCAGACATCGGGTCCTTATTTAGTAAGTGCTATTCCACCAGGTTACTCTATGTTCAGATTGAACCGCTTACTCAAGCATAGAAGTGGCCTAGCAGTTACATATGACAACCACCCAGAGGCTACATTCCAGACGGTTACCACATTAGATCGCAAAGCATTTACTTTTAAGTTTGAGCTATCTAAGAATTCTTTATTTAATGACCTGTTAATTCTTTGGTCCCTTGGTCCTAGAGCCAATTTTGTGCAATAACTGAGCGGACTTATGCTTGCACCTGTCCAATTTTACTGTTTTAGTGAATTTTTATTTTCACCTAGAGGCATTGGCTGATAGACACTGAACCCTTAATATGCTAAGGTTTGACCTCGCACAAAGTGTCCTGTATTGCTTTTGCCTGTTCTCAGAGGAAACAATGCTAAAGAGTGCAGCACTCTTAGTCTGAGTAATGAATTTATTAAGGAACTTCCCATATATCAAATAAAAGCACGTGAATGTATGAAAATAAGCGTTTAGCGCAAATTAAGTAAAACGTGTATATATACACAAGAATAATCATAGCAGTTAAACAATCAGACAGAAATGTGCAATGCGTTTTTTATATATTATTTATATATATATATATATATATATATATATATATATATGCTAAATAACCAAAAGTTTAAATGCATCACTTCCTTCATCAGTGCCAACCACTGACCAGGGAACCCTCAAACGGCCAGGGCAGGAGACGTCCCAAAAGTGATCTAAAATGTCCAGGCAGAGCGTCCGATCCACAGGTGAGTTCCTGTCTTAACGCCAAGTCTCCCCTTCTTTTATACCTTAAACGAGCCAGGAGCGCATTCTGGAACTCATGCCCCTCTTTTGTGAAATCAAATGCTAGCTGTACTTGTTCTGCGTCGAAAACACACAAAAGAACTGGTCAGGCCCCAATGCGCATTCCAGAAACAAAGCTGTACCTTCCTCTGATGAAAACATTCTCAACCTCGTACTCATTTCCCATAATATGTTCCAGCCCGGTATGACCTTGTTCTGGTGAGAAAAGCAAAAACATGTTCTGTGTGGAAAACGAGCTTTGTGTGGAAAAACCTGCGCTGACGTGTTGGCAACTGAAGCAGGGCACAAAGTGGAGTCAATGGTCAAAATGGAGATGGTGGTTAAATGCATGCACATAACCATTACAGGGTCATGCTGCCAACCATCCAGCTGGCCACACTCTTGATTGCATTTTAACCTATAATTCTGCATCACTTGTGTCTGCTCTGATGCTGACATGGTTAGACCATAGAGCGGTTTTTCCTTCCTATGGAGATCCCTAGCAAAATGGCATTGGGTATTAATCCTTCCTGAACAACTACTTGAAGACCTGGGCACAACATTAATAGAAATAAGGTGAAAGAAACCTTGCTAGACACTTAATCAATTTTGGTGAATGATTTGAACCTAGCAATGTCAAATTATACCAGTTGGTTAGATAAAGCTGTGGATAGGCTTGCCCCTTTAAAAATCGATCAAAACTATGGAAGTAAACCCTTGGTAGTCTGTCAACCTAAGATTACAACAGCAAATTTGTAGAAGATAGGAACAAAAATGGAGGAAAATGATAGCCTCTGCGATTGAGGTAAATACCGTCTATTAATATTATTAAGAAAGGAAAATCAAGCCATGATTATGACAAAAAAAAATCCACCTGCTTTACTGAAAAAAATCAAGACTGCTAAAGAATTCTTTAACCCCTTCGCTGCCAGGCCTTATTCCCGTCAGGTGCCAAGCCTTTTTTTGGCTATTTGGGGTAGTTCGTGCTTAGGCCCTCATAACGTTTTGTCCACATAAGCTATCCACGTCAAATTTGCACCCCCGCCCCCACCCCACCCCAACAGCCTAGGGACTCTAGAGGTACCCAGAGAGTTTGTGGGTTCCCCTGGAGGAGGCCAAGAAAATAGCCAAAATACAAAACCAAAAAGGGATCAAAGGGCTGCAGAACGACTGGTTTGCGGTGCCAAAATGGCCATCTTGCCAGCTTTCAGGAACAGGCAGACTTAAATAAGAAAACCACATTTTTCAACACAATTTTGGCATTTTACTGGGACATACCCTATTTTGACTTTTTTTTTTGGGGGGGGGGGGTTTGTGTGTGTGTGTGTGTGTGTGTGTGTGTGTGTGTGTGCTTTCAGCCTCCTTCCAGTTAGTGACACAAATTAGTGTGAAACCAATGCTGGAACCCGGACAGCTAAACATTTCTGAAAAAAAGACAAAATTCTGAATTCAGCAAGGGGTCATTTGTGTAGGTCATTCAATGTTTTCCTACAGAAAGTAACAGCTAAAATAAAAAGGTATTGAAATTGAGGTTGAAAAAAATGAGCCATATCTGTCCACGTTTTCTTTGATAACTTTTCCCAGCTATGGCAGATTTCTGAAAGCAAAAATCCCGTTACGTCTGCTGGACTTGTTTGGTTGTGGGGCTATATAGGGTTTGTAGGTTCATCAAGAACCATAGGTACCCAGAGCCAATAAAGTACCTGCACCTTGCAATGGGTTTTCATTGTACTGGGTATACAGCAATTCATTTTGTGAGATATAAAGAGTGAAAAATAGGTATCAAGGAAACCTTTGTATTTCCAAAATGGGTACAAGATAAGGTGTTGAGAAGTAGTGGTGATTTGCACATCTCTGAATTCCGGGGTGCCCATACTAGCATGTGAATTACAGGGCATTTCTCAAATAGATTTCTTTTTTTACACACTGTCTTACAATTGGAAGGAAAAAATGTAGAGAAAGACAAGCAGCAATAACACTTATTCTGCTATTCTGGGTTCCCCCAAGTCTCCCGATAAAAATGTTTTCTCACTTGTGTGGGTAGGCCTAGTACCCGCGACAGGAAACGCAACATGGGCACATCACATTTTTACATTGAAATCTGCCTTGTTTTTTGGAAAGTGCCTAGCTGTTGATTTTGGCCTCTAGCTCAGCCAGTACCTACGGAAACCTAGCGAACCTGTGCATTTTTGACAATTAGACACCTATGGAAATCGAGGATGGGGTGACTTGTGGGCCTCTCCCAGGTTCTGTTACCCAGAATCCTTTGCAAACCTCAAAATTTGACCCAAAAAAAAACAATTTTTCCTCACATTTCAGTGATAGAAAATGTTTCAATGTGAGAGGAGTGTTCCACCCAGCACCCCTCCAAGTCTCCTGATAACAATGGTACCTCACTTGTGTGGGTAGGCCTAGTGCCCACAACAGGAAATGCCCCAAAACACAACACGGACACATCAAACTTCTCAAATACAAAACTACCTGTGTTTGTGGGGTCGGGGACACCTGCATTTTTGGCCCTGGGCTTAGCAGCCATATAGGGAAACCTACCAAACCCAGACATTTCTGAAAACTAGATACCTGAGCGAGTCCAGGGTGGTGTGACTTGTGTGGATCCCCCCAGTGTTTTCTTATCTGAATCCTCAGCAAACCTAAAATTTAGCTACAAAAATCACATTTTCCCCACTTTTCTGTGTGGAATCACTGCACTGGCACAACTTTTCTACCACCCAACGTTTCCCTCAGTCTCCCAATAAAGATTATACCTCACTTGTGTTGGTGGGCCAAGAGCCTGTGACAGGGAGGAGCCAAAGTACCTCAAAATTAAGGGGGAACTAAAGCAGGTCCAAAAGGGCACCTTGGGGGGGGGAGGGGGGAAACCCAACATTTTTAGGCTGACAAGTGGGGCTGAATTATTACCGGTAGAGATGCAACAATGCTGGGTGGTAGGAATTTTGTAGATTCCGAAAGGTTCCATCACAAAAATGTGGGGAAAATGTGTGATTTTAAGCAAAGCTGGAGGGTTTGCAGGGCATTGTGAGTAAGAAAATGGAGCACACCATCCTGGACTCACCCAGATGTTTAGTTTTCAGATTTGTCTAGGTCTCGTAGATTTTTCTACATGGCAGCGTCCCAAAGTCCAAAAAGTGCAGCCCTCCCCATTCCAAATGTGACGATTATGAGAGTTAGCCAAGCTCTCATGGTCCAAATCTAAAACCAAAACCCAAAATAATCAAATGTCCTCTTGCTTACCGTTGTGATAAGATCTTTTAATGTGCAGGTGGAGAGCTGAAAGACTTATCTCCTTTAGTAGGGGTGTGGGCATAACCATGCCCATACTGCTTGGTAGCCACCAGCCCACTATGCTTTTTTAAATTTTTTTTATTCTTTGTCTTTCTGCCAATTAAAATAGCCCGATCTGCCCCCAAGGGGGGGTAGAAATGGCCTAAAATAAATTTGCCCCCAGTGGAGTAACCCTTGCCTAAGGGGTCGCTCCCCATCTGTTTAAAAAAAAAAAAATCCCTGGCGCCTAGTGGTTTCTGCCCCCCTTGTGGGCAGATCGGCCTAATTAAAAACGGCAGAAATAGCCTAAAATAAATCCCCCTCCCCCCCCCGAGGGGAGCGACCCTTGCCTAAGGAGTCGCTTCCCACATGTAAAAAAAAAGAGAAAATTATCCCTGGTGTCTAGGGGCTTCTGCCACCCCACATGGGCAGAAAAGGCCTCTCCCCTTTTAAGTAAACAAACATCCCTGGTGTCTAGTGGGCATTTATGCAGCCCAATCGCTTTACGATTGGGCTGCAGAAATACATCAAAGGAAAGGAAAAGGCTTACCTTTCCCTTGATGCCTCTCTGCCGTCTCCCAACCCCCCCATCGGAAGACAAATGCCACGCTGGAAACTGAGCTTCCAGCGCAATGGGGGTGACCTCTGAGATTAGCGCGCTGATGTCATCAGGTGTCACCGGAGCGGGGGGGGTCGGGGTCGAAGGGGAAGCGATTCCCTTCCATCCCTGCTCAAGCACCCGAGCGGTGCTGCAGAGGACGTTAATGTCACGTCCTTGGCATCCAAGGGTTTAAGATCGTAACACACTCTGAAACTTCCATAACAAAAATACATCTGGCCTTAACCAGTGCTTCGGTAACAAACTGGCAGACTATTTGAAATCCAAAGTTAATGTAGTTTATCATGGTTTCTCTTTCAATATGCGAGTGCATCTATGTGACTCTGACTGAATGCCCTTTTTTGATATCCAGGACTCTTATTAACTAAATTCTGTGCCCCTTCAGATTCCTATCTTCCTATAACTTTACATCTTGATCTGGGGACAATAGCCTCACACATTTCATGCTCCTAAAAAGTATGTATACCTCAGACTCGGTCTCCTCTTTATGCAGTTGACAAGGATGGGAGGAGGATTACACCCTAATCTGCGGATGGGGAAATACTCACCCCCCTGTGCTCCTAATAGAATTGCATGGATGGGAGGCTCATGGAAGCTCTAAGCTTATCTACCACCAGGAAGGGCAAATTCACCACAGGTTTCAAGTATGACCTCTTAAAGATGGAGTTGGCGACCAGTCTGTTGCATTCATTTGTCTTCCAGATGCGCCCAGTGTGAAAGATTCCATTGCATACCTATCTAAATGGGTTCTAGAGATAGTGGTGGTCGCCACTAGTTAGTTATAATTAGGACAATGTTTCCATAGAAAAAGCTTTTTTTGACTTGGCTACATCTCTGGCAGTGTTTGACGAATCTTCACAAAATTTCCTCCAAAAAGTGGCCCGGTGATTCTCGTTGCACGTGGAAAGTTTCGGGTTGATCCGTCAAGCCGGGGCTGAGAAAAAAGGAGGGGGGTTAAAAAATAAAAAAGGAAGGTACATTTCCTATGTTAATTGCCATAGGACCTTTAGAAACGACTACATGCCGAACTGCTGGACAGAATTACACCAAATTTGGCTGAAAGCCATCTTTAGGTACACGGATCATGCTTTCGCTCATTTGGTAGAAATCTTTTCATTAGTTTTGTTGATATTAAAGGGAAAATACACTTGTACATCTAGGTCCTTGGATCCTTCATGAATATATTTAGAAAATTCACTCATGTTTGTGCATGTACGTGCAAATAGAAGCACTGTAATTGGCTGACCACCACCTGACTAGGAAGTTGCGACTTCCATTTTATGTTCTCGGAGAAGGTCCCCGGGGCTGAAAATAGGAATAAGGGGGTCAGGGTGGAGGTACCCTGAACCCAGGGGTGTGATATAGGGGTGTTTTAGGGTCAAATTATGGGGTTAAAATGATTTTTCTTCACCTGTGCGATATTCTCTAATATCTTCCCATATTTGAGGATATTGAAGGATATGCAAACTTTAAGAATTCACTGACTCATTCATTCACACATGCACTCAGACTCGTGCGCCCACTCATACCTCCACTGAGACACTCGCACCCATTTAGACCTGCTCATAGACTCACACACCCACTTTCAGATCCACTCAGACACTCACTCACCCACTCGCGGGTCCACTGACTGAGACGGGCCCTGTGGCCAACCTCTGCTGCACACGGCCAAAGGCTGTGCATTGCGCCGTGTTGTGTAGTTATAAGGACTTGGCTGCGGGGTTTGGTGTTTATAAGGATTTCGGCCATGCACGGCGGGTGTTGGAATAACGTTTAGTAATTAAAATTGCTTTACGTTAAAAAAAAAAAAAAAAAAAACATAGAAATTCACTGCAAAAAACGAAGGTTACAGGGACTTTATAGTTCTGAATTTACTCATACAAAACCATAGAAATTCAGCAGTTGTAGTTAGTTATTTCAAGTAACTATAATTCGCACCCTAAGGTAACTAACTCTTGCCTTCGCCATGGACAGCTAATTTATAACATTGATGACATCTTCTATGGTATCTTTGATATTAGTACTGCAACATTTGCAGTAAAATTATTGATAAGAAAACTGTACATGGTGCGAGTTATAGTTACCTTAGGGTTTGCGCTATAGTTACTTGAAATAATTCTGACGAACTGCTGAATCGCTATGATTTTGTACGAGTAAATTCAGAACCAAACTATAATGTCCCTATAACCTTTTGTTTTTTTCCGTGAATATGTAGAAAAAAAATATATATATATCTTTCATCTGTCACTATCCAGTAGACCAATGTTGCAATGGTAGAGAAACAAACCATCTAGAATTATTTACCGATGGAAATCGAAAGCAGTTGTTAGCCTGAAGGTCATACCTCTTCAATCATGCTTTCACGCTGTCCACCACCTGCAACTTTTGGGAATCCCTAAATGCCGGTTATGAAAATGCTCTCTGATGAGTCATTCTACTTCTACACACTAAAGGTGACCCCATCTGGAGTAAACATCCTGCCAGAAACATCTAGAGCCCTAACAGCAGCCACACTTCTGCAGGATACCAAGCACAACACCATTGTCAGTTTCCCTGAAATGCCTTTCTGGTCAAGTATTTATTCTATGGCCTTGACCGAAATAGATTCATAAAATTATTAATGTCTCACAATCTAGAATATCTTTGTTCAGGAGGTAAAGACATTTGGACACCTCTGAGGAGTTTTCAACCAAAGGACTCTCCCCTACTTGGGACACATTGAGAGGTAAATGAACTACTGATGAGGCAGACGAAAAGGTGTCTACTGACCTGTAAACAAGACCCTGTGTAGCAAGATCAGACAAAAGATCCAGAACAAAGACAAGGCTGGTTTGCAAATATGTTGTCTGTCTGAGCTTTTTGGAAGGGAGCTGCAGCCTATTCCAGGATGCTTGGGGTTTGGGAAATATTCCAAGCCATCAGTCATAGGCTGCCCCCCCTCAAAACCCCACCCCACCCCACCCGTACCAGATGAAGATGATGTGCTTCTGGGTTACTCAAAATATGAGGACAGTATGTGAGACAGATGGGGAAAATTCCGGGAAAGTTGCAGAAGAACTACATACCATACTTGATCTCCAAATTGGGGTGACTATCACCATGTCTTCCTTTTGTCATCTGATCTGCAACATCAACCTTGTGATCATGGGACGCAGCAGGAAAGCATAACCCTTTTCCTGACTCCAGTTACTGTGAAGAACAACAGTAGCTGCTTCCTCCATATCCAGCCGCCAACTGAAGCACCGTTGAATCTGGTTGTCCAGTTGTGACAAAAAGAGGTCTACTGAAAAGGATCCCTATGTCTGATCAAGACAGAGGAACACTTTTGGATACAGATTCCAGAGACTCCCTCCTGGTGTCTTGAATGCCAGGGGATGAGAAGAATTGCAATTTGCCTAAGTACTGGCAATTGCTCAGGATAGACAACCAACCCATCATTATTTTTCCCACCATGCAACCTCAGTTTGGACCCAGTCATATGGAGATCATTCTTGACCTTGCTCCAGTAGGAACAGTTCAGCCCGAATGACCTCTTGAGAATGACACAGCACTCCTTTCTATCTTTGAACTAGCATTTGAATACGAAAGATTCAGACAGGAGTTCCAAGCCACTGAGGGGCAGTTGAGCTGTTACTGTTACCATCTTCTGTAGATAACTGTTAATTGTGTGCCCCAACCAGTCCTGCTGGTGTCTGATTCTATGACTAGGCCTGGGTTGGAGACCCATAAAACCCCATATGAATTTGATAGTCTGACGTAAGCATGCAACGGAGGTTAGCCTGTGCCAATTGTGGACACATTTGGCCAGCCTGTCTTCCTATGGGTGTTTCTGAGATGCCCCTCACTCTTGTGGCTCCTCTAGAGGGAAAACAAAACCAGAATCCACTCTGGTCTTGCTATTGGCACCTTTTGTACAACTGTGCTCACAGTAGGGCTTGATTTTAGAAGCAGCTGAACAAGTGCCCCCTTTATCGCGTGGTCTCTGGGAAAACCTTGTGGGTGAAAACTTTTTTAATTGATGGCTGGGCCTTGCGCAGTGATGTAAAGGAGATATGAATTACCATATGTGCTTGAAAAATGGATCATCAGTGAGGTTCCCTGGGCAATTGCTCCCTCCTCTTAAGAGGTCAAGACCCCTGAATTTGAGTCCACTTTGATAAAGAGGGGCATACAGTGTTCTGTGTAAATTGCACAGTTGGTGTCCCCCCCCTTCCCCCCCCCCCCCCCCCCCCCCCCCAAAAAAAAGCCTATCTGAGCCTAACCTAGCAGGATTTTAACGGCAATATTGGAGCTTGATTGCTCGCTTCCTCCCCCATTGCCAATTATTTTTCTTTGCAGGACTGCCATGAACGAGCAATGCCTTTTTTTGGGGCCTTTGACATATTTGGCTAAAAAAGTAACCACCTTGGTGTTGATCTCTCTGGTGTTAATTATACTTCCCGGTGGTGGCGTTTGACTCTGAGCTCGTTTCTACTCTTTGTCGAGTGGCTTAAAGAGATGGGCACCCACATACGATGCCACTTTGCATCCATTCTGTGGACTGCGTTTGATAGATATCCTCCAGTTCATGCTTGCCTGGGATGGACGGAGTGAGCCCCTTTGGAATTTGAACTGGGTTGCCAAGATCTGGCTGTGTCCTGAATTGTCCTCTGGGGAATCATCTGCTGGGTTGTAACCTGGGAATTGTTCGTCCTGATCTTGGAGAGAGAAGGGAATTGCCTGTGTTATAATTTCCCCTCTGATCCTCTGGGTCAGTCTTGGGTTGACCCTCTGGAAGGTCAACCTCTCTAGCCAAAAAGGCCTTCTTCAGTGTGTCATAGGCTTCATCAGGGTAGATTTGAGTTCCAGGATGCTTGGCTTATGCTGATTTTGTTTGCAAACCTGGATCGTGTGTGCACTAGGACGTCTCATGGATTGCAATCTTGTTGGACTGGGAGGGGCACCCAAAGAGCTAAGTTCATAGCCTTTACCAGGAGTTAATCAGCACAAGCACAGTGGTGGCAGCATATCTTGTAATGATCAGAAGGATCCTTTTTAACCTGTGTCACTGGAATGAAGCCTCTAGGCTCACTCATTTGAAGTTCTGCTGCTGTGTGATAAACTCACCCCTTGGCCTGCATCAGCTTGGTGTGGAGTGTTGCACAGGCCATCAATAGTGTACCTGGGCTATGTGTATGTGTGCTTGGAAAGGGTTCAATACAAGGATAAGCCAGTACTTTGCAGTATGTGCATGTTAATGCATGTGCTGGGTGTATGTCAGCCTGTGAGTGGTACAGATGAAGGATATAGTGCTGTGCAGTGCATGCATGTGCTGGGTATGTGTGTGTCTGTGAGTGGTTCAGTGCTTGCAGTATACAGTTCTGTGCAGACTTTGTTCCATTTTGAGAGACCCTGGGCTGCATGTTAAATCATGAGGAGAGGAGGTAAGTGAATTCCCCCAGACGAATGTGTGTATTGCAGAATTCCTGTAAGCTGGGTGGTTGAAAGAGTGCTCTTTAATTCAGAGAGCGGTCACAAGGTTAGGGGCCTGGGCACACCTTATGAATCAGATAGAGCTGATGATAAAAAAATCGTAGAGTAGAACAGAGGCCCTGGGCTAACCTTTTTGTGCACATCAGTGTGGCTGACAACCAGATGTGAACTCTATAGTCAGTCCCATGGCTTTTTGTTGTGGGACTGTCAGCTGTGGAGTCGCTCCTTCTGTGACAGACTGCTTTCAAGGCGAAGAGCGAGCAGAAGATTGATCAAATCAAAAGGAAGCATGCCTCCAACATAAAATACAAAGACACAGACTCTAAATCACAGTTGAATTCTGCAAATGAACTATAAGAAGGGGAGCTAAAGACCTCAAAAGTTGTCAGCTGTCAAGCAGCCAGTTGGACTGTGCGAGGTAAAGCTCTGAATGACTTCTGACTGTGACCAGAACTAGGGGCCAAGGCCTCTTAGTCTCCCAGCTGTGTGAGGGGACATTACCCAAGGAATGCAGTGCCATGTTCCTTGGATCTTGGAGCACCAGCACCTGCCTGCTTGCCAGGACCATTGTGACCTGTGAGGATGGTAAGAGAATTGAGGATAACAAGTGTGTTCTTCTGCTTTTTGGACTTAGCCAAAACTTTTCTCAAACGCTCTGGGGCTCCATTATGATGTGCAGCAAGGAGCAGAGCTGAACCCCTAATTGACACAGAAAAGATAATCCTTGCGCGGTTGAAGTACTGCACCACAGTGCTTTTTTTTTTTTGCTTTTTTTTTATCATGTCTTGTCTACGGCTGTAGCGAGGGTCGGTTGATAGATTTTATCGGCATGAGTGAAGGTGCTGATTTTGAGTGTTATTAACACTTCACCCACAATGCGATCAAACTCCTTGAACATGACGTATTGAAATTGATTTGAATTACTAGCCCTGAAGAAGTCCTCCCTTAAGGACGAAACACGCTGGCTGTTTTCGTTATGACTTTGTTCTAATTTTAAAGAAAAGAAGAATAAATAAGATATAAATGGACTTGCATTTAAGAATTGGATTGTTGAGTGTGGTGCACCATTTAAATTTGTACCGCACTGCACATATGCATGTTCCCGCTCTTATTGTACAGGGCTGCACAGTAATTGGTATTATCTGGTTTCGTGCTTCTCTGTGGGAGAACATGCTAAACTATGCACAGAAGCAATATTTGAAAACCATTTCTTAAAGATAAAGGTATTTGTTTACTGCTGTACCAAGGAAATCGAGGATCATTTTCAAAGGCTAGAAGGAGTGTGATTAACTGGATTTGACAGTGTATTTTTCCCAGTGTTCTTGAAGTGTGGTCTGTGTTTGAGTTGTGTTTTTTTTTTTTTTCGTTTTTTTTTAAAAAGGCTGCTGTGGAAATAAAGAAAGTGCTTAATCCTTGCTCCAATTCCCGAGATCAAATTAGTTTGCCACCCTCTTCAACAGTCTTCTCCTTTATGGGACTTATCTAAATTATTGGATCCTTCTTTTGAGCCTGTACAGAAGCTTTTGTTCCAGTACTTTTTCCATTGAAGGTAGCTTTTCTTGTGGCTATCACGTCAGGCCACAGGATTGGCGAGTATTAGTCTTTTTCAGCTTTAGAAATGTAGACACTTCTTTAACAGGGTTGTAATGACAACTCATCATTCTTTCTCTGCAAGTGTAGTTTCTTGCTGTTACGGAAATCAGGTTGTTTACTTGGTGATCTTTCAGTAATACCTCCACTGCAGCAGGGAGGTCCCTGCATTCCTATAGCTGTTAAGAGAGTGTTGAGGTTTGCTATTGACCAGACCCAAAACCCACTGAAAGACGATTGAACGCCTTGTTAATTATTGACCCCTACTTCTAGGGTTAACTATGTTGAAACAGGCTCTGAGATGGATAGTATGTTGTATTACACTTTGTCAGCTAGCTAACAATCCTTTGTCACGTGTCACGTTTTTGTCAAACTCTAGTCAAGGATAGCTGCTACTACCTCATGGATAAGGAACGTCCCTGGTACGGAAATATGTAAAGCAGTTGCCTGAAAATATATTCGTGCATTCAGTAGACATTATTGTCTGAATTCAAATGGTATATCACAGATATAGTTAGTTGTTGGCAAGGCTGGATTGACAAACCTATTTTGTTTGATAGTCCTGAAAGCATCAATTTTCCCAATTTTTATTTTTTTTAATTATCTATTATTATTATTATTATTTTTAACTGTATTTATTTTTTTCAATTGATGAATGAGGTTATGGTTTTTGTGGATAAGTTTCTATTTAATGCTACACTTACGCCTATTAATGAAGACCCTTTAGAGCAGAAGCATAAGTTAGTTACTTGCATCCTAGTTCTCTTTATTGAAGTATTAAAAAACCATAGTGCTAATGGCTAACCAGTTTACACTTGTACATTGGCAGGAGACCACAGTGCCAATTTGATGACTGGGTTCTGGAACTGGACAAGTGGCTCACAAACATATCATTTACAAGATGCATGACTAAGGCAGATATTTTGACCATGCCTGAGGTCCCTTATTGCAGTGGAGCACAAAACGTGATCTAAGAGCTAACCCAATACATGTGTGTCCTGTGCTGACAAAACCTAGTTTAACTATGCA
This sequence comes from Pleurodeles waltl, assembly GCF_031143425.1. Classification (NCBI taxonomy): domain Eukaryota; kingdom Metazoa; phylum Chordata; class Amphibia; order Caudata; family Salamandridae; genus Pleurodeles; species Pleurodeles waltl. The sequence continues at coordinate 1,349,359,315 of NC_090446.1, read as the reverse complement.
TTACCCTCCTTATGTGGACTACTTTCCATGCTGACACTCGGAGAAAGGATTGGGTACGTGCCTGCATATTGCATATTTCCCTTTCTTGCCTACTTTGCACCAGACAACACTCCCACTCTACCACTCACTTTTTTTGGATAGAATCCATTGGACCTAATGTATCTATCGATTTATTGGCATGCCATCGGGTCCTCTTTTATACAAGAACATTCCTTTGGGATTGTGCAGTTCTGCCCTAGTACTTTGCAGGTTCTCTGTAATCTCAATGAATGTGAATGTTTAGCAGTGTTAACCCTACTTTTCTTTGGCAGCAGTTTGTGAAGTCTGTGCAACAGTTATGTCTTCTTATTTTATATTTGGCAGAAATTTGGAAACTCTTGCCTGGATAGTCCAGGTCTCGAAAATCTAGTGGACCACTCACTACTAGGGCTAGTTTTATTTTATGGTGTCGAGCTATTTTTAGATTCCACTCCACCCTTCTGGCAAGTGGACAAAGGACCAGTGTTCTGTTTAGTCTGCGACTGAATTAGCAATTAAGATGCCTTTAAATCTTATTCTTGTCACATTTTCACTGTGTTCAGAGACAAAGGTCAAAAGTCAGTTTGTCTTCTTGCAATGCAAATACTTTTTTTTTTTTTTGTGACTGAGTTCCAGGATTTTGTAAGGTGAATTGTCTGACCTTTTGAAATGAAAGGCTTTTGGCATCAGGTTTTTCCTAACGCACAACATTTACATAACTAAGTCAAATTTACAAATATTTCAAAATATATTTCAGTAGCTGTGAAAGACCTTTTTTTTCTACTTCTGTGTGATGAAAAAATATTTTAATAGAATGAAAAAAAGTCAGAACATTTTACCTGGTGATGTCCAAATGATAAATGTTTTCTGAAACCTAATTTTCACAGATTATTGTTAATACACTATATAGTGTATTATCAGTAAAGTTACAAGTTAGTGGGAAGGTTTTTGGACATTTCTTGAAAATGTACTGTCTGTAAATGAGTGCGTTACCGCATCATGCTTTAGTAATCTATTTATTAAAAGTGAGTGTTTAAAAACAAACTTAGAAACACCCCTGCCCTTATGGGAAAGCTATTAGTATATTAAGAGGCAAGTCCTGCATGGATCATGTGTACCCTATATGTGGGCTACATGTATTATACATGGAGCAAACGTTTAGTGTATTTAATCAAACAAAAGAGGAATTTTTACAGCAGAAATGCTGAACTCCGATATTAGAAGGTGCACTCATATGTGAGAACGAAGAAAAAGGCAACTGTAAAATACAATATTTGCCTAGGATCACACAATTTTAGACCCATTCGCGGGTCAAGTACATTACAGTTAGGTCAAGTAGATTATTCAAGCTACTCGACCTGCAGGTCTAGTAATATATTTATGATTTTTCGAGGCCTGATAAAGAGGTTATTTGCATTTTGAACATACATTGACAGAGCCAGTAACTTTTGCATTTTTTTAAGGTGAAGTATTTAGCAATATGTGGGTAAATGTGTGTGTTGCCCCAGCTGTCTTAGAAAGAAATGTCTGTTATAAAGCAGCGCCTTGAGTTACAGAAAAACATGTAAGCTGTAGAGGAACCTCTTTGCTAAGTAAAAACAGTTAGTGCAGCTTCACTGTATTATATCACATAAGAGCCTTAAGAAAAGGAGTCAGAAGATGGTTTGTTTTGTAAGTGGTCAATGTAGGAGGCATACAAAGTCAAGAATTATTGAGAAAAAGTTAAACAAAGGGCCAGTATTTTAATTGCATCCTTTAAGAAACCTTTATGTGCCCCTTTTTCTATTTTGTGAAAAAAATGCTATAAATCTAACATGTCACGTGTGGAAAGTAAAACAATTGAACGGATTAGTAAATAGCACTGTGATACGTTAAATTATTCAAATTTCCCACACTTTGCCAACATGAAACTGTTATTGACGTTTGTTTTTGGGGTTTTTTGTTCACAAAGTAATGACAAAAACGTCCAAGCTACTTGTCCTATTTACAGTTCAACTACTTGACTCTTATATTTATTTTATTTACCATATATATCTGGCATAATATTTATAACAATAGTATCAGTGCAATTATAAGTACTCAAACTTTGAAAGCAAGAAGCAGCATTGTCAAAGATTTAAAACCACCATGTTCCTTTATCCATTTTCACGTTTTCTATTCTACCCAATCATTAAAATTTAAGCTAAAATGAATTATATTTAATCCTGGCAACCTAGAGTTAAGAACGCTTGGAGGTATGCATGGATTAATACTGGTTTGATTAGTCAGAAATATTGGGACAGGGCTTTCGGTTGACAGCTTGTTGCAATCCAGGCAGTCAAGACATAGCTTGCCATGGACATTTGTAGCACCAGATTGGCCGCTCTAAAATAAATTCTAAGTGCTTTAGAACAGGTTGCAATAGAAAACTGCTTGAACAGTGGTACGAGCTATTTAAGACATAGGTCAGTGGTTCCCAAACTTTTTCGACCCGCAGCTCCCTTGACCTACTGGCAGTTGGCCGTGGCTCACCGTTAAGTTACTTTTTTTTGGCAGGTGGGAGGATGTAAGCCTGGCATCGGGGGTACTTCCATTTTCCTCCCTGAAATTAATTGCTGTGAAGGTATTATAATCGTAGTTGTGATCTACTTTGTCACTGAACTGATGCTGTAATAAAGCACTTTATGAGCAACAAATACTCACTTTACCACCTCTCCTTTTTACTCCAGGCCTTGAAGCCTTAAACCACACGTTCCTGCCATGAAAGCATCTTCTTCAGTGGCAGCAGCTTGCATCATATTCTGCATGTCACAGAACTAAATAGAATACATATCTCTGACAATCCTTAGCAACAAATATGACACAACCACTAAGCAGCCAATTTAAACATTTATTTTCTTGGGAATTCTGGCATTAACATCAGCAATCTGAAAAGGGCAGTGTTGGCTACATTCGCAGAAGGACCTTCAATAGAAAAGTCTGTTGCAGATGGCATCCGAAAGCTATATATAGGTGAGCTATAACTGAAATGCAATGGGAGTAACTTCCTATTCAAACCATCTCAGTGCCAGTACACTAAGAAGGTGATATCCCCTCAGACATGAACCTGATGCTGAGGAAGCCAACCTTCCTCCAGCAGCAGGCAGGTCACTGTTTTCCTTAAAGGGAAAGAAGGGCAGCGCGAACCTCTGAGCACCCTTTAACATGGCTATCCAAACCCTGCGCTCATCATTGCATTTCTCACACATGCAGAACTGCAGCAGTTGAGGCACCCATCTCTCTCTTTGCTGAAATGCAGGTTAGAGCAGGAACCGCTGCTGCAGGTTGGAGGGACTCAGTAGGAATAAGAATAGGAGTATTCAGAGTAAGAAGGAGGAAGTAGAGTTAAGAGTAGGAATATTTAGCAGAGTAACAGACAGCGAATAGCTGCAAGACTAAGAAGGAAAATTATTTGGAGTAAGCACAAGCTTTGTTGCTAGTAAAGTGATGAAAGTAAGAATGACAGAATGAGATAAAGATGATAAGAGAACAAATCCTTTCATTTACTTCTAACAAAGAATCTGTGCTAGTAAAGCTGGATGTGCCTTCCGTTTCATGCACAGATTACATTGAAGTAAGGGACTTTAACTAAGCACTATTGCGGCTTGCTTCAGTTGGTTAAATATCACATGTACGCAGCTGAAATAGTTAATATTTACACGTTTTAAGGCGATCAGACACTGCTGACATGCACTACCTGGCATTTATAAGCACGTTATTGCTGTTTCACTGGCTCACTAAGGTACAATGTCTATCTGTACAATAGTTAACAGCCCTACCTGTCTCTGTAACATACCTTGTATGGAAGAAGAGTGCAGTAGAAGGTGGGCTGTGGTGCATTAGCAAGGCATCCAGCCGAGGTCTGACTGCAGTCACTAGGCTGAGTATCTTATGATCTTTGTCTTATAGACAAATGTTAGCTGTGTAATAAACTGCCTATCTGTAGGGCCCTGCTGACCAGAAAAACAAAGTGCACAAGACAATAAAGGTACCTACATACAGACAATGCATCTGCAATGCACACATTTTTCACAAGTGTTTGTCTTAGGGTGGCTTATTCCGAGTGAAGTGTTTGTGACCTATCCTTGAAGGGACAGAATTAGTTGTCTGTGACAGCAGGTCTTCCATGAAGGCCTGAGTATGCATTATTTGCTGAGCAGAAGAAATGCCCTTTACAGTGCTTTACTGAATATTTCTTTACCATTTATTTTATTTTTGGAGCTTGTGTATTAAATTAATGTTCACCCTTAATGACCTTTATAAGCAGTCTTCCTTGTCTCCTTACCTAGGTCGAGGTTATAATAATTAGCATGTATATTTTAATTATACTGCACAAAAGGTTTTGTTAAATTGAAGGAAGGAATTTCTAAAATTCACTCGAGCAACACTTCTGAACTGTTTAGCTCAGGGTCAGGACCTGTTAAATAACTCTGAGTTGAGAGATGGTTTTATGTTTCAGTGTCATCCATTAACACTGCAGTTAGCAGGAGGCCAGGGCAAGTAGTGACAGCAGATATTTATAGCTATTCCTCGTTTCCTACCCAAACTGTGTGCTTGGTGCATGGCGCCCCTGGCTAGTTTAGATGGCGCACAGATTGGGAACCACTGACATAGGTGCTTGGTTTTTGTACAAAATAGCAGGAAATGTGCTAATGTCTTCCTACATCCAAACTTAGTCATAGAGGTCAGACTGGAGTTGATTACCTAACAGATCCTATCTAGCTAAAGTTGCTGCTAAAGTGGCTAGTCAAAAATTTAAATATAAAGTGTGACATGCATCTGGAGCAATTTTGTTCAAATATGTTCCCATGCCCGACAATTGTTTTACTTGTAAATAGTTATCAACCGATTTTTGAGGTTCAATACAAGACTTAAGTTTTAAGCTCATGAAGGCATCTTTGACATACCAGCTATTGCACAAACAACAAGGGGCTCAGTCAGACCAAAGATGACAAAAGCTAACTTCACTCAGGCATTTCTGAGCATGGATTGACCAGTAGTTATGCTGGAACCTGTCTGGTGCTGATACTTCAAGTACAGCATAGAGATATGACACCTCCTGGCAGTTTTAGTTTAAATGTAGCCAATACAGTACCCGGGCCAGGGCTACAGTGTCAGACATGGGCACCAGTCCCAGTTCAAAGAAAACAGAAGTGGCTGCCCAAGCACAAATTCTATAGGGATCTCAGAAAAGAGTTTTCTATGTTTTGAAGTTGGTTACAATCGCTGTATCCTCACAACTCTGTGGCATATACTGCTGCAGCCACTGCTTTTTGCATATATACTTGTAAGATGATACTCTGGGCGTGGCAGCCGATATTATACTTAACTCGCAGGATGGCATTTACTAGGTGCAACAAGATGTTGGCTGCTTTTTCAACATGGTGTTGCCAGGTCAGTTTGCAGTTAAAGCAGATCCTCAGATTATCCTAATTCTTGAGCTTAGAGCTCCTGCCCGGTTATCCTTGCAGATTTTCTTTTTTTTTTTTTCTTCTTTATTAATTATGGCTTTTAATAATAGATACAACCAAACGAAACATTCACCATTAACTCAGTTAGAAGACATAATTGACATAACGTTCTTGATAAGCCTCATAAGAATGTGTAATAAACAGCAGTCGTAATGTAGAATAGCCCTCCCATTCTGACCCAAACTGTTTACAACCACAAGAACGGGCCTTCAAAGTAACACTGGTAATATTTAGATGTCCCAGCGCAGTATCATTTTGCACCGACTATGGTAATCAACATCTCACTATTAAAACCTCAACAAAACACAAAAAGAAAACTGTGGAGGGGGATATAGAGGGGATCTGCATAGTCACTGCCTCTCCCACTCAAGGGGGGGTAGCAATATCACATCGCTCAAGGGGAAAGCGCCATCTGCCTCATCTCTGGTATTATGGGCCAGCTCCAATCCCTCCTCATGGTCGAGACACAAGATAAGATCGTAGAGGGGCCCATATGTCACGAGGTCGGGAATTTACTGGCATCAGTTTCCAATAGACCATTTAATTGTTCCTGGCAATACGCAGCATCACCAAGCTATTCATTGCTTCGGGGTCTCTGCATGGGGCTATCTGCTTCTTCCCCCAGCACATCGCTACCCTGTGTTTAGCCAGCAGCAACAGCAGCCCCGTCAACGTCCTATAATCGGAGGGTATCTCCTTAACATATCCCAGGAGGGCAAACTTGGGGGTGTGCGGCACCGCCAGCTGAACCATCTCACCAATCGCCTCCAGCATCTCTGTCCAATAGCCCTGCAGCACCCCGCAGCTCCACAACAGGTACAGGAAGTCTACCTCTGGAGCCAAGCATCTCTCACAGTTAGCATCCGATCTCACACCCATTCTCCTCAGTCTACTTGGCGTATAGTATAAGCGATGCAGGAAGTTAAAATGAATGAGGCACAATCTGTAGTTAGGGGAGAGTTCTCGCAGTTGTGTACAGCAATAACGCCATCCCTCGTCTGAAAGGATCTCACTAATATCTCGCTCCCAATTGATCCAAGCCTTGGACCTGACCGGGCCGTCCCATTCTGCAGACAGACATATAGGCCTGTGATTAGTCTATGTGGGGACGGCATTTTATACATAAGCTCCAATGCACTGCACACGCAGTCATCTCAGGGAAACAGAGGTATTGTGCTTGTATCATAGCCTTGATTCTTAGGAAGAGTAAACGGTACAGCGCATTATCATGCATATCGCCCAGTGCGGTCTCATATGAAACAAACAGGGTCCCCCCTCCCCCCCCCCCCCCCCCTGCCCACCTGTCACCCCCACCCCTCAGAAACCAAGAATCCAGTGTTGTCATATTTAGATCATGCAAGCGTTTACTGAGCTGACCCTCCTCCGATGGCTGCTGTTCCATAATATCCCGCACCAGAATCGAAGGCGCAAAGGGCTCCTCAACCTCCGCATGTTTTAGAAGTGCCCTCCATACTCGCGTCCTGCATGCCACAGTATCCACCCCTCTCTGCTTAGTTTTGAGCGTTGACCAATCGCCCCAGGCAATCTATCGGGTCAGATTGAATCACATTCCGGAACCAGATGCGGTAAGTATCCAATAGGGTGCAGCCAGAAGTGCGTGAAATGGGCCTGTGCACAGTTATAGTAAAGTTCCAAATCCGGGGCCGCCAGACCACCCTGCTCGAACTGTAGTGTCAATCTTTCCCATGAAGTTCGTGGTTGTCTACCCGCCCAGGCAAGAGCGATGAGTAAAGATTGATGTCTTTTTAAGAAGACAGCAGTGAGAACGAGAGGTATGTTAATAAATAAAGGAATTTGGGCAGAACCTTCATCTTAGCTATTGTTATACGGCCCGTCAGTGGGAGCGGTAGCAAGCGCCAGATCGACACCTTTTCTTCTAGCCACATAATGGCTTTACCATAATTGGCTGCCCACAACGCATCTGTCTCTCTACTGAGCCATATACCCAAATATCTCACCAGCCCATCAGCCCACCCAAGAGGATATCTGAATGACACTGTTGTGTTGCAGCCGACAGGGGGAACACCACCGACTTCGACCAGTTAATCGTGATCCCGGGAAAGCCGACCAAAGTGTACTATCTAGTCTGTCAGCGTATCAAGATGGAGATGTGGGTCACAAACCTAAAGCGCAACATCATCTGCATACATAGAGACTAGTATTGGGCGCTGTCTGAATGCCAGTCCTCTATGATGATTGTGCTGCCTTAAGCACGCTGCCAGCGGCTCCATCGCCACCGCAAATAACAGTGGTGAGAGGGGGCAGCCTTGTTGAGTGCCCCTAGCTATCGGGAAGTGATCAGTCACCATCCCGTTAATTCTCAGTGTAGCATTTGGAGCCGAATACAGCAAACAAATCAGTTGAATGAACTTGGGACTCTAGCCAACAAGCTAAACATGTATGACCAAGCCAAAGAGTCACATGCCTTAGTGGCATCAAGGAATACCGCCGCCACACGTTCTTCAGGTTCGACCATGCGAGAAACCGCAAAAAAAAGTACAGAGGTTATACTAGGTGGAGCGTCCAGTTACAAAGCCAGACTGATCCGGCAATGCCAAAGAAGGGAGCTGGGACTGCAACCAGGTCGCGAGAAGTTTCGTTAAGATCTTATTGTCTGTTTATTAATGAAAAAGGTTTATATGAATCGCTACCGCACGGATCCTTCCCTGGTTTCAAGATTGTCACGATGAAGGTCTCCCGCAGCGAGGGAGGGAGCGTACCGCCCTCAAGCGCCTCCGCATAGACCTCCAGTAGGCGCCGCACAAGTAAATCCGTGTACTCCTTATAAAAGGCTGACGGCAAACGTCCAGCCCAGGGGCCTTATCTCCCAACAGACTGTGTATGGCCTGTATTACATCTTCTACTGAAAAAGTAACGTCCAAGTACTGCCTGTGAGAATTCTCTAGCCAGAGCAGGCTGATGTCCTCAAAATATTCCACAGTGTGTGTCTGTCTCCTCAGCATATAAATCAGAGTAGAAATCAGCCAAGATCCGCTTGACCTCCTCTGTGCCAGTATGACGTATCCCAGCTGAGTCAAGTAACTCCACAATATAGTTTCCTGCCCATGGCCTACGAAGCATAGCAGCCAGCGTTTTACCAGCCCGCTCGCCCTCTCCGTATCTCCGTGCCTTGCCTTCCTTTCCCAGAAAACAGATCTCCCGGAGGGCCGCCTCCTCATATTGTGCCATTTTCTCACTTATCTCAGACAGGATGTCTCCTGATCTATTCATAGCCAGTTGTTTCTCCAGCACAACTAATTGTGCCTCTAGTTCCGCTAAGTCGTGACGGAGTGCTCTCAGCACACCATGCTGCTTGGTAAGGCAAATCCTGTGAATCAACACCTTAAATGCTTCCCACAAAGTATCCACTGAGGCAACTGAGCCCTGATTGATTGCAAAATAATCCGCTATAGCCCTAAAGGCCTGATCACGCAACGCTCCACAGGGTCGTCTCCACGAGAATCCGTAACGATCCTTGCAGATTTTATTGGATGTGGGGCAGTTGATATTGGCACTATTTTTTTTACTTTGTGGGTTGATGCATCCGACCATTGTATAGGCAGCAATTCTTGAACTTATTGTGGTTTTTTTGTTTGTTTGTTTTTTGCATCTCTTTTTGTGTGCATGATACTACTACGTCATCAGCAAAATTGGAAAAAGGACTATCTGTTTTGCACAGCTTCCGGAGGTCCAGGTTCACACTTAAAATAAATTCTTCAGTTATTCAAAAAGAAGGGGAACAGTATTGGAGCAATTATGCATACCTGTTGTACACCTGGATGTGGACTTTGAGGTAGGAGGGACATTTCCCTCATGCTTTCATTGACAACACATGTACTTGTTACTTCATGTAGCATTTTAATAGCCTGGAGGAGAGGTTTTTCCTCCCCCAGTTTTTCTAATGATTGAAATAGTTTGGGTCTTTTCACCAGACAGATCTATGAATGGTGGATGTAAGGAAGACTTGAACACTTTTCCCTATTTGATATGCCATATACAGTTTTGCAGCTTTTATCAATGGTGCAGATGCCCTTGCAAAAGCCAGCCTGTATGTCGATAAAACCATGTTTTGTTCCTCCCAGGCTGTAGCCCGATGAGAAGAACGTTGCCAAAAATGTTCCAAGTGCTGTTCAATAATGAATAGGACTGTAAGTACTAGTTAGCATCTTACTTCCCTTTTTTTGTGGAAGTGTACCATTATGGCAGATTCCCATGAGGAGGAAATACGTTTTTTTTCTTCAAAATCTACATTGAATAGCCTGGTCAGGAGCATTGAGTGAAACATTTCAGCTGGAATGTGATTAGGATCAGATGTTTTGGTGCAGAATATTTAATTTTTCAGTTGGTGCGCGGTTGGTGCATTCTTTTGGTCGAAAAGGTCAGCTGCTGTTATGGTACAAAGCCTTATAATGAGCACCCATGACTGCACAGATATGGTGATCTTGGTTGTTTCGTCTATCCCTAAATACTCTAGCACTTCCCCTCCGCTCAAAAGGATCTGCTATTTTTCTCCTCTGCTGCCTTAATCAGGACTTTCCGGACTCCTTGCTGGTAACTTATTTTTTTAACTCAATGGGGCTTTATACTTGCTCCTTCTGATCTTGAATATTAGCTAGTTTGCTGGCAAGTAATACCTGTACTTTTAACTTTATAACTTCTATCTTTGAAATTCTTCAAGTGCCATTTTTTTCCGCTGTTGTGCCTAGCTGCCCACAGGGCATGCAAGAAGAGTGTGAGCTCGCTTGACACTGAATTGTTTTTTCTTATACAGCATTATGGTCCTCGCTATCAGCACAATGGATCATAAGCAAAAGTCATTCTATGGACCCCATCATTGTATTCTTATCTTATAGGTAGTCTTCCACTTTTTGTTTGTCAGCTCACCTATTATTATTATCTGGGATCATGCCGGCAGTAAAGTGCGTGATGCTTTTGGGTCCAGCTAAAATTCCACATCTAAAGCATAAAAGGTTGTCACTGTCAGGCCATTGGACTACTTTCATGTCCATCACCAGTTCTCATAGTTTGTTTGGGAGTAGAATGTAATCGATCAGACTAGTTCTCCTATTGCTTCAAAATGTAAGGACCAGAGGGCTAGCCGAGGTGTTTCGGGCATTTAAGAAGCTTACGTGCAGATCTGGTAGGAAGCTAGGAAATAGTCTCCCTTTTCTGTGTCTTTGAGTGGAATAGAGCAGTGGTTCCTAACCTGTGGTCCAGGGACTCCCCAGGGGTCCGTCAAGCCTCCTCATGGCATCCATGACTGCTTGGAAAAAATAAATAATAACAGATTAGGTCCCCAACTTTTAGTAATGACTTAGTGCGGGGTCCCCGGATTCCAATAATGATTTAGTGGGGTCCCCGGGTTCCAGTAATAATAAAATTGGGAGTCCACAGAAGTCAAAAGGTTGAGAAACGCTGGAATACAGCTTCTAATATCTGGCAGCGGGATGTCCCAGCTCGTCTCCGCTTAGATTATTGCATTGTTTCCAAAGGCCTCTGGCAGATGGATATAAGTCTCCACAGACCATCATAAAGTGATTAACTGTGGCGTTCACCTTTATCTTTAATCCACAAATGGCTTTTTTTTTTAATCCCACTAATTGGTCCACAGATTTGTCATACTGATTTAGTTTCAAATAAACATTTATGTCTATTAAAGTATAAATTTTCTTTAGAATCTTGGACAGTCTTAAGTGCAGCGTGCATAGTGGGGTTGTAGATGAGAATTTTGTTGCTGTGTAATCTGGAATTAAGATCGAAGAGGAAAGATGCATTTGGGGCATACTTGCTTGGGTAATAGGACCCCCTAGGATGGCTTTTACATTTGAGTTTGCAGCCACGTATTTCCTATTACTCCTGTCCCCTTTTTGTTTGTACATTTACAGACCACTTTTGTTTCGTTAATTTTCCTCTTCCTTTTGTGGTTTTCTTTCAGTTGTCGACTGGGCTAAACCCTTGGCTCTGCTGCAGTGGAGTGCTTTGGGGGGGGGGGGTGTACTGTTTTTCCTTCTAAAAAATCAGACACATGCATTTGTCATGCTCATAAGTTTCTGCTGGTTCTTTAAATACATTTCTTAAACTAAACATTTCGTCAAATTCTGTCATAGTGCCTTTTTAAAAATGTTTTCCTTCCTTTTTCATAGCCTGAGCTAGACAGTCAGTGTTATGACTGGTATCTCGTACTATGTTCTCTAATAATGATAATACCGAGATTAGTATCCTGTAGCCGGGAGTTGGACTCCCCGGCTACATCGCATATCAAACCGGGAGCGGACTGCCGCTCCTCCGACCCCTGCGGACATGACAATAAGGATATCGGGAATCCGGATGGCCGGATTCCCGAACACATACCTGAGGGACGGGGAAACGATCGCCATAACTGGGAACCTGGATATCCGGGTTCCCGACATTGTAAAAAGAGCTGATGGAGTACGCGCGTGGCGCACGTTTACAACAAAGGACGCTGAGGAAGGAGACGCGGAGGAAGGTGGAATAAAGGAGACGTCCCCCGAACGAACGCCGAAGGAGGAACAGATGAACGCCGGTCCAGGAGATACTATTACGGGACAGGACGGTCCCGAAGAGCTCGAATGCTGCCACGTCCCTGGAGGGACGTGGCTCAGTCAGGTACGGTCCTGTTTAAAGGACAGCCTTCGCTTTATGGTGGGGAGGGAGGGGGCTGCGGGAGATGAGAAGAGGAGAGGAGGTGTTGGAGGGAGGGGGACAAGAGGGGGGAGAGGGAAGGGATTGAGAAGGGCACTTGAACACCCTCAATGAGCACAGAAATAAAGAAAAATGATTAAACAAATTACCACTCAGAGGTGACTTCACTGGACTCCTGAGCTTACTGTCACCACGATATTCTGTCTGTGGGGAGGGACCCTTACATACCACAATCTCTCTCTGACACACACACACACACACACACACACTCACTCACTCACTCACTCACTCACTCACTCACTCACTCACTCACTCACTCACTCACCAGGAACCCTGAGGGAGAAGAGGACAACGGAGAATTACTAACCAACAGACCTCAAAACATTGGACATTGTAAAGTTAAAACTTCATACAATAAAACCACGTTTATTCACCCTTCCGATTGAGTACCTTCGTCCTTCTTATCGCTACACCCACTGCCACAGTGGTGTCAGAAGTGGGATTTTTATTGAGCGATAGAGGACAGATCAAAAGGATAAAATGGAAGGGAAACCCACTTTGGAAGATATGATTCAGCATTTGGCGGAAGGTCAACGTCATCTCCAGTGAGTATGGGAGGCCCAACAAATAGAATCTAAAGAAGATAAGGAGGCCCTCCAGAGCGCTTTAAAGAGCCAGGCCACCATCACGGCAAACAATCAGTTAGTACACGAAACGGCCCTCCAAAAGCTAACACACTATTGCAGCTAGCAAGGTCCATCCTAATGTGCCTAGCTCGGTACTCTAAAAATATCAGGACGGGGAGAACCCCGGTGCATTTTTTACAAACTTTGAAAGAGTAGCCTCTTCCGCCCAATGGCCTGAAGAACGCTGGGGTCAATATGTAGCCCCGTTATTAACGGGCATCCTCCAAACCGCCTATCAAGCTGCAAACCCGGACGGTACAACCCCCTATAAAGACATCAAAAAGAGTATCCTGGAGAGGGTATGCCACGACGCAGAGTACTACTGCCTGCGGTTCCGGAAAATAAAATGGGGCCCTACTGAAGACCCCCCGAACACTGTTATAAAGTAAAGGATCTAGGACTTAAGTGGCTAGGCCCTTTAGGAACAGAAAGGGAAGACGTTATAAAAGCCATGATTTTAGAACAATATCTAGAATCCCTCCCTTCCCACACCCTTAGTTGGATATGTCAACACCCCAGCGTAGATACAACTATGGCTGTAGACTTAGCCTGTGCCTACCATAGGTCGACAGAGTTTAGGAGCGGAATACCTAAAACAACAACCAGATTGTCACCTGTACCTGCTCGATCTTTTCCCACGGAAAGCCACAGAGGACATGGGCTACCCAAAGTAGGGGAAAACCCGCCTATGCAACAACCACAATGCTACAGTTGTGGCGAGTGGGGACATATAGCAGGGGTATGCCCTCACAAGGGGGACAAACCAGATCCTATGGAGATTGGGATTACGAGGGGAAGAGTCCTATGCACAGGAGGGTGTGACCCACAGTACAGACAGGAAATAAAAGTGAACGGAAAATCCATTGTAGCCCTGATCGATTCGGGATGTAGTCAATCCGTCATAAGAGCCAACGCGCTAAACCTGTCAGGACAACAGACACCACAATGGGTCTCTATATTTTGCATACACTGGGATAAAAGAAACTACCCCCTGACATCCGTGCAGATAGAGTGGGAAGGAAAACAGGACCTGATACATGTGGGTGTCATGGACCGCTTGGTCGAAGAATGTATCCTAGGGACCGATTTTATATACGCTTTCCAGAACTGTTAAAGGGGGTGAAATCCAGAATCCTGTCAGACTCCTGGTGGGCCGAGGCCCCCTTTTCCGACTCCCATATAGAGAGTAAACCTCACCGTCATAAACCCACCAAACGGCAGAAGAGACACGTAAAATAACTCTTTTGGACCACAGAGAAAGAAAAGAACTCAGGGAAGGTCTTGGCCACTATTCCACATCCCTCCCCTTCCTTCTGGGCCAGTCAACGGGAAGACCTGTCTCTCCACAATGCATGGAAAACAGCTAAAACTGAAAGTACCAACGAGGTGGGTCCGTATTTCCTTATATAAAAAAACCTCTTTTACAGAGTCGTCAAACGGGACGATGGGGAGAAACGACAATTAGTGGTACCCGAACCCTACCGTACACAAGTGCTCTTCCTGGCTCACAACCATGGGAGGGAAAAAACTGAAGAATATTTACTACGAAGATTTTATTGGCCGGGAGTGTATGCCCACATCCAGCGGTATTGTGCCCAGTGTCCCAGATGTCAATTAGTAGCCCCAGGACCCCAAATGAAAGCACCCCTACAACCATTACCAATAATTGACGTCCCATTTTCTAGAATTGGAATGGACTTAGTAGGCCCCCTTCTCCCATCCACCAAAGGACACACTTATATTTCTGATGGATACAACTACCTGTGGATTCCTCACCTTATGAATTCGTCCTTGCGTCAGCATCCGACGGAAAGTCTTCTTCCTAGCTGTCCACGTCGACGAGGATGTCATAATGGCACCGCTCCACGTGACTCCGTCTGACGTCAACGTGCCAATAAGAGGTCCTCGTCTGCGTACGGACGTCGGTTTTCCTTTTTTCCGTGCCTTCGACGCCAACGGTTTTTCTTCCTGGCTCGTTGATAACTGTAACGCTTTTTGGTGGTAACAATGTCGCCTCCAAAAAAGTCCGGTTTCAAGCCGTGTAGAGAATGCGGGGGTCGGATGTCAGTGACCGACCCCCATTCGGACTGTATTTGGTGCCTTAGTTTGGAGCATGATGTGAAAGGATGCTCTTCGTGCCAGAGCATGAATTCAAAAGCTCTGAAGGAGCGTGAGGCGAAGCTCTTCTTGGCTAAAGCGAAGAAGAAGGGCCATAAAAAGGATTCCTCCCATGCTTCTCCCAAAAGGCATAAGAAGAGGCGTCATCATGACTCTTGGCGCCGCTCGGAGCGGAGCCGATCGAGGTCTTTATCATCACGATGCCAGAAGACATGGGAGATGAGCCCTACTGTCACGCCTCAGCCCGAGAGTCCGGAGTTGTCGTCGGCGCCATCTGTTTTTGGGGTCGTTCATCATAGCCCTAAGTTTTCGCCATCGTCGAGGGAGCCTGATGTTCAGCAGACATCTGCACAACAGTACCCGGCTTTCCCGGCTCCAGGGACAGATCCGGCCGCATTTTTTAATGCGATGTATGGCGTCTTCCAATCCATGGCCCCTGCTGGTGCACCGGGCGGTCCCACGGGGCCATTGGCATTTAATATGGGCTTGCCAGCGCCGTACAGGGCAGCTCCATTCATGTCCTTCTGCCCTACAGAGACTGGCGGTTTGGCGCCGAGGGTCTTCCCTGGCAGGAGTTCTCCACATGTGATGGTGGATCCTCCTTCACGTCAACCGACTCCTTCTCCGCGCCATCCGACGTCGTTGATGTCCCCATCCAGACCGGCTCCATCACCTTCCTGCCATCCGACTCCGAGAAGGTCATCATTCGACTCCGCGCCGGATGAGTCTAGAAGTCTTCCTGGTCCAGTTCAGGATTCGAGGTCATCGGCGTCGATGGACTCTTTGTCGACGCCGGCCCTAGAGACACATCTTCGATCTCGGAGAAAGTCATTGAGACTTTTGGAAGAGGAGGAATAAAGACAGCTAGAGGAAGGCGAGATCGAGCCTTCAGATGAGTTCCAGGGTCTTGCCACTGCAAGTAGTCTGGATACTTCCCCGGAGTGGGACATTGCGTCTCCGGGGGAGTTTACTGAAGAGGCCGCTTCCTTCCATACAGTGGTGAGGAAGGCAGCTGAGTACCTGGATTTGCCTTTGTCTGTGGCAGAGGTAAAAACTAACCTGCTCACAGAGGTACTACATCCCTCTTCGTCCAGTGCTGACCCTTTGCTGCCTTTCAATGAGGCTTTGACTGAGCCTATTTTGGACTTGTGGAAGAAGCCAGTGACAACTCCCGCTGTGAATAGGGCAGTGGCGAGGAGACATAGAGGTGCACCAGGTGACCCAGTTTTTCTGTCACGGCATCCAACTCCAGAAAGCTTGGTAGTTCAGGCGTCATGTTCTGCGAAGTCTGCTCCTGGGACATTCCCTGGAGTCCCAACTGATAGGGAGTCCAAGAGGATGGAGCAGTCTTCAAAGAAGATCTTTTCATCTTGCAGCATGGCGCTTAAAGCTACTAATTCTACCTGCGTGCTGGGCAGATACGTCCACGCCCTTATGGACTCCGCTAAAGAAATGGCGAAGGAACTACCACAGGAGATGCAGAAATCATTTGGATCCCTTTTTATGGATGCGCAGGCTGCTGCACAGCAGATTATGCAATCTGGCCTGGATACCTCGGATTCCAGGGCCATGGGAACATCTGTGGCTACTAGGAGGCTTGCCTGGTTAAGGTTGTCTGGATTTCATTCAGATGTTCAATCCACCTTGATGGATCTTCCATTTGATGGGGAAAAGTTGTTTGGGGACAAGGCGGACTCTGCCCTTGAACGGTTTAAGGACTGTCGGGCGACAGCTAAGTCCCTGGGCTTACAGACCTCTGCTACAACGCCTTATAGACCTTTTCGCAGGTTTTGTGGGTTCATTCGAGGCTCTGCCTTTCGTAAGTCGCAGTCTTACGCCCAGCAACCTGCCAATCCACCCTATCGTGCCTTTACAGGGCGGGGTAGGGCTAGGGCTAGAGGTCCACCCCAGCAGCTCTCTTCTTCTTCATCCTCCTCTGGTGGACAACAGCAGAAGCAGCCCTAGTTTTCCCCACTTTATCATCCATACTTCTCCTGTAGGGGGAAGATTGAGTCATTTTCTGCAGAAATTTAAGTCAATTACAACAGACTCGTGGGTGCTAGGAATTGTAGAAAAGGGCTATGCTCTCCCCTTTCAGGAGTTCCCTCCTCCCTCCCCCCACCCAATCCCTCCTTTTGTTCAGAAGACCATCTTCTGTTGTTGCAACAGGAGGTTATAACCATGTTGGCAAAGGGCGCAGTAGAGTTGGTGCCGTTGCAGGAAAGGGATCAGGGGTGTTATTCAAGATATTTCCTGATTCCCAAAGTGGATGGTCGATTACGGCCGATCCTAGACTTGAGGATTTTGAATTTGTTCGTCAAGCAGGAAAAATTCAAAATGCTGACCCTAGCGTAGGTGCTATTGGTGTTGAACGAAGGAGACTGGATGGGGTCTGTCGACTTGCAGGACGCGTACTTTCATGTTCCCATAATCAAGTCGCACAGGAAGTATCTCCGGTTTGTGGTCGGAACGCAACACTACCAACTTGCTGTCCTTCCGTTTGGACTTACTTCAGCACCTCGGGTTTTCACGGAGGTGATGTCAGTTGTTGCAGCACATCTCAGAAGGAGGGAAGTAGCGGTTTTTCCCTACCTGGACAATTGGTTGATAAAGCCAAGTCTCCAGAGCTTGTGTTGTCTCATCTGCGAATGACAACCCAGTTGTTGTTCGATCTGGGTTTTTCTGTAAATGTGCCCAAATCTCACCTGGAGCCCTCTCAACGCTTCCTGTTCATAGGGGCAGTACTGGACACAACAATGTTTCGGGCCTACCCCCGCCTCAGCGGGTTCGGGACATTCAGGCGCTGATTCCATTGTTTCAAGTTGGAGCGGCAGTTCCAGTCCTCAAGGTCTTACGCCTGCTAGGTCTGTTTGCTTCTTGCATTCTGTTGGTCACTCACGCTCACTGGCATATGAGAGCTCTTCAGTGGTGCCTCCACAGGCAGTGGTTCCAACACAAAGGAGATCTCCGGGATTCAATAAAGATCTCCAAGGACGCTGTAGCGGATCTTCTTTGGTGGGCAGAGGACGGCAAACTTTCCCAAGGAAGACCGTTTTCACTGCCTCCTCCAGTAGCCACAGTGATTTTGGATGCTTCCACTCTAGGGTGGGGAGCTCATCTGGGGGACCTGGAGATCAAGGGTCATTGGTCTCCAGCGGAACAGATGTTGCATATCAATCTGTTGGAATTGCGGGCAGTCCGTTTGCCGCTCAAGGCCTTCCTCCCTTCCCTTCGCGGTCAGTCAGGTCAGGTCCTGACGGACAACACTACCGCGATGTGGTATATAAACAAGCAGGGAGGAGTAGGGTCGTACCTTCTCTGCAGAGAAGCTCTGCATCTCTGGTCCTGGGCTCAGGACCATCAGATTTGCTTAACAGCAAATCATTTGGCCGGAGTTCTGAATGTACGTGCGGACGGTCTCAGTCGTCACTTCTCAATAGATCACGAGTGGCGTCTCCATCCAGATCTAGTCCTCCACATCTTCGGGATGTGGGATACTCCTCAGGTGGCTTTATTTGCCACTCGAGAGAACGCGCATTGCCCGTTGTTCTGCAGCCTCCAGTATCCGTTGCAAGGAACATTGGGGGATGCGTTTCAGATGTCCTGGAGCGGCCAGTTGCTTTACGTGTTTCCCCCCCATACCCTTGATTCCTCGAGTTCTGAGGAAAATTCGTCAAGACCGGGCCCAAGTCATCTTACTGGCTCCGGACTGGTCGAGAAGGGTATGTTATGCGGATCTGCTTCAACTCTCTCATTGCCCTCCGCTCCGTCTCCTGCTCAGGGCAGACCTCCTCACAGTCGCAGGGGCAGGTTCTACACCCCCACCTCCAGAGCCTGCACCTTCATGTCTGGAGATTGAACGGGGCAACCTGAGTTTGTTTTCTCTCCCACCGGATGTAGTGGATGTTATTCTCTCGTCCAGGCGACACTCCACTAAATCTATTTATGCCGGTAGGTGGGCAAAATTTGTGCTTTGGTGTGGAGAGAACCAAAAAGATCCCTTGAAGGCCCACCTTTCAGATATTCTTTTGTTTGCTCTTAGTTTGGCAAGGAAAGGCTGTGCGATAGCTACAGTTAAGGGATATTTGGCAGCTCTGTCGGCGTTTCTTTGCCTTCCGGACCAGCCATCTTTATTTAAGTCTCCAATTGTAAATAGGTTTCTTAAAGGTTTGGTGAATAAGTTTCCTCCTACACCCTTTCACATGCCTCAGTGGGACTTGAATCTTGTATTGACGTTCTTGATGGGTTCGCCTTTCGAGCCCATGCATTCATGTCCGTTGAGATATTTGGTCTTGAAGACTGTTTTCTTAATTGCAATCACATCTGCTAGGAGAATTGGAGAGCTTCAAGCACTTTCCGTTAAGCCCCCATTTACCATGTTTTTCTCTGATAAAGTGGTACTAAAAACCAGGGCTGCTTTTCTGCCGAAAGTTGTCACTCCTTTTCATAGAGGGCAGTCTATTACCCTACCTGCGTTCTACCCTCCTCCTCAACCTTCTAAAGATGAAGAGAGGCTCCATAGGTTGGACCCTAAGAGGGCCCTGAGTTTCTACCTGGAGAGGACTAAAGACTTTCGCCTAGATGATCAACTGTTCGTTGGGTATGTTGGACAGCGAAAGGGCAGAGCGGTCCAGAAACGAACTCTCTCCAGGTGGGTCATCTTGTGTATTAAGATTTGTTACTCTCTGGTGAAAAAAGTCCCTCCTGAAGGTATCACGGCCCATTCTACTAGGGCTAAGTCTGAATCCTCGGCCCTAGCGAGAGGAGTTCCGTTAATAGATATATGTAAAGCGGCAACTTGGGCGTCCCTCCATACCTTCGTAAAACATTATTGTTTAGACTCCGAAGTGAGGAGGGACGGTCATTTTGCTTGTTTGGTATTGCAAGATTTCTTGGTGTAATCAGGCGGGCACCCACCACCGAGTGCGGTACTGCTTGGGACTCTATTCATAAGGTGAGGAATCCACAGGTAGTTGTATCCATCAGAAGAACAAGTTACTTACCTTCGGTAACGCTTTTTCTGGTGGATACAGTAGCTACCTGTGGATTCCTCACGGTCCCTCCCGCCTCCCCGTTGCCTGCCTGATTTTACGCTTATATTGCAGTATTGCAGTATTTAGAGTAATGTTTCTATATATATTTGTATATACATGTATTTAAGGTAATTATCTAAACATATGGGTTCAATGGACAAGATTTATGTGTGTGTGTGTGTGTGTGTGTATGTGTGTATATATATATATATATATATATATATATATATATATATATATATTTTCATGGTTTTTGATGGGTCGGTTCTCACCTGTTCGCCTCAAAGGCACGAAAAAAGAGGTGAAACTGACATCAGTACGCCAATGATAAAGTTCTTATATTACGTCCCTGTTCTGACAAACTATTAGCCAAATGGCAAGGTCCATATACCGTATTAAAATCAGTCTCCCCTGTTACTTACCTCGTGGAACTATCCAGGACTCCAAAAAGAGTACAAATTTACCATATCAACTTATTTAAAAAAATGGGAAGAGCCCACTAATTTCCTAAACCCTACTGCTACAGGTTTTTTGATAACACCAGAGAAACCATTAGACATTGAACTGTGTCCCATCAACCCGGATACATCCCCAGAACGACCCCAAATTAATCCAGACATCACAGAACAACAACTAAAACAATTAGAGAGCCTTTTGACTCAACATAACAGTTTTATTTCTTCGGGAAAACCCGGTAAAACACATTTGATACAACATCATATTAGAACTCCGGAGTGTCAAATAGTACGACTTCGACCCTATCGTATTCCCGCGGCCCGCAGACATCTAATCGAGCAAGAAGTACAGGCCATGTTACAAATGAAAGTAATAGAACTATCTGTTAGCCCTTCGTGTTCCCCCATCGTGCTGGTCCCGAAACCGGATGGTTCTATCCGTTTCTGTATTGATTTTCACCGTTTAAATGACATTTTCCTATTTGATACCTATCCTATCCCTCGAGTTGACGATCTACTCGAGAGATTAGGCAAAGCCCAGTACATGTCAACACTTGACTTAACAAAAGGATACTGGCAAATACCCCTGGCTCCCGCAGATCGGGAAAAAAACGCTTTCTCCACTCCCTCGGGTCTCTATCAGTTTACGGTACTCCCGTTTGTCCTCCACGGGGCTCCGGCTACCTTTCAAAGGTTAATGGACTATCTTACGACCTTTCCAAAAGTATGCCGCCGCCTATCTAGATGATATAGTGGTCTTCAGCAAAACGTGGAAAGACCATCTTGACCATCTAAATAGTGTTTTACACACAGCCGGTCTCACGGCTAATCTGAAGAAATGCCATCTGGCATATGATCACATTGCATATCTCGGGTACTTTATAGGGACCTCAGAAAAGTAAAATAGAAGCTATCCAACAAGTTCCTATTCCCACAACAAAGAAAGAACTTTGCTCCTTTTTGGGGTTAATAGGTTATTACTGACGATTTATACCCAGATATTCCACCTTAGCAGCCCCCCTTACAGACCTCCTTAAAAAAACCTACCGTCCAAAATATCAACCCTAACAGCCGACCAACTCTCTAGTTTTCAACACCTAAAATCCTGTCTCACTACGGAACCTGTCCTAAAGTGTCCTGATTTTACTAAGATCTTTCATCTTCAAACTGATGCCTCTGACGTGGTTTTGGGGCGGTGTTGTCCCAACCAGACTAAGATGGCCATAACCACCCCATCGTGTTCATTAGTAGGAAACTGTTAGCCAGAGAACGTCATAATCCGATAATCGAGCGTGAATGCCTCGCTATCAAGTGGGCCATTGAGAACCTGCAATACTACCTCTTGGGGCATTCTTTCGTTTTATACACTGACCATGCTCCCCTAGCTTGGTTGGCCTCCAATAAGAACACCAACTCCCGCATCCTCAGGTGGTTTATGGAACTCCAACCCTTTTCTTTTCAGGTTCGTCACATTCCGGGCGCGCTCCTATGTACTGCGGACTATTTGTCTAGGTTCCTTGAACCTTCGGAACTATATCAGTCCCGAATTTGGGATGGGGTGTGTAGCCGGGAGTTGGACTCCCCGGCTACATCGCATATCAAACCGGGAGCGGACTGCCGCTCCACCGCCCCCTGCGGACACGACAATAAGGATATTCAAATCCGGATGGCCGGATTCCCGAACACGTACCTGAGGGACGTAGAGACGGGGAAACGATTGCCATAACTGGGAACCCGGATATCCGGGTTCCCGACATTGTAAAAAGAGATGATGGACTACGCGCGCGGCGCACGTTTACAACAAAGGACGCCGAGGAAGGAGACGCGGAGGGAGGCGGAAGAAAGGAGACGCCCCCCGAATGAATGCCGAAGGAGGAACAGACGAACGCCGGTCCAGGAGCTACTATTACGGGACAGGACGGTCCTGAAGAGCTCAAATGCCGCCATGTCCCCGGAGGGACGTGGCTCAGTCAGGTATGGTCCTGTTTAAAGGACAGCCTTCGCTTTATGGTGGAGGGGGTGGGGGAAGGGGACAAGAGGGGGGAGAGGAAGGGGTTGAGAAGGGCACTTGAACACCCTCAATGAGCACAGAAATAAAGAAAAATTATTATACAAATTACCACTCACAGAGGTGACGTCACTGGACTCCTGAGCTTACTGTCACCACAATATTCTATCTGTGGGGAGGGGACACTTACATACCACAATCTCTCTCTCGCTCTCTTTCTTTTTTTTCACGAAAGCACACGACAGTACCAAAAACCCTAGACTTACCGATCTTTATGTTCCTCTTGTTTTCCCGGTCCCCCTGGAAACACCGTCGGGGAAGATCATCTCCAGTCACCAGGAACCCTGAGGGAGAAGAGGACAACAGAGAATTACTAACCAACAGACCTCAAAACATTGGACATTGCAAAGTTAAAACTTTATACAGTAAAACCACGTTTATTCACCCTTCCGATTGAGTACTTTCGTCCTTCTCGCTACACCCACTGCCACATATCCACTCTAGTGAGAATAAGTATCTGGAGTGTCTGACCGAGATCACAAGTAGAGCTTTGCACAGCCATGTCCTCAGCCATAATAAAATCCCTGGTTCTGCTAACGAAGGGGCTGTGGAACTGTCAACAAAGGTCTGTCGGGGAGCATTTAACATTTGATAATCCTTCCATCCTGACTGTTAAAATACTGCATCTGCAAATATTTGCCTTAATAGGCCTCAGTTGAATGGGTACGTCTGACAGTGTATAGTCATTTGCAAAAAGAACAAGTGATGGACAGAATGCTGAACAATGTCAAACATTCACCTCCAGTACAGAGATCTGTGCCTAAATCCATTGTTTTGCTACCCATGCCATTCCAGTTTGGACCAGCCATATGCAAATCAGTCTTGACCCTGCTCCCTATGGGTACAGTCCAGCCCAAACTGCCAAGTTTCGTATCATTAGAATGGTAATGACAATTCCTCTTTACTGGTAAAGTTGGATTTAACGTTGCTATTTAAAAAAATGTCACTTTCAGAAAGTGGGTGTTTCTTCCCTCTTACTGCTGTGTGTGCCTGTCTCAAATACACGTCTGGGCTGAGCGGGGTGACAGCTATGCTTGTTTATTCCCTCTAGATAGCTATAACACAGGACACTCAACTGAATTTTCATTCATCTGCATACTGATGGGTCTTCCTGGGCAGAAAGAGTGGGAGTGGCTTACACTTGAAAGGGTAGTGGCCTGACCCCACACAAAGGACTGATTACTCCCAACAGATAGTCTGGCAGACAGCACTGGGTTGAATGGGATCCTTCTGCACTTCAGAGAGTTCTTTTGAAGTCATCCCTACATCAAAGGTCATTTTGGGTAGAAGTACTGGGGTTCTGACCCCACCTAATCAGTACACTACTAGACCTGGGAAGAACTCTGCTGGAATAAAGGCTGCGGTGCTGTAAGGATTGCCACTTTGTCTTGACTGGCTGTTCTTCTCTGCTTTGCTGAGCTGCCTTGCTGCCTGCTGATCTCTGCCTTGCTGAGGACAAGGACTGGCCAAGCTTATTTGAACACGGAGTGACACCAAGGGTTGCCACCTGTTTTCTGAAGTCTCAGGGCCATCAAAGACTTCCCCTTACTTGCAAACTGCCATGGGAATTTGTTGGGACTCCGGCAGCTGGTTTCTGACAAAGATTAGGATGCATCTCATCACTGACTCTCCGCCAAATTTAATTCAAGAGAGCACATCTCTCCCTTTGCCATTGAAAGGGGCTGTACATTGGTCTAAGCATTCCACTTCTGACATGCAACTGTCGCCTGTGAAGGCCAGATCCCTGCACTGATTACAACTGCTACCTCAGAACTTGCCACCAGCTCAGAGGGAAGGATCCTAATCGACGACTCTTGTCCCCCGTGTTCCTCACCAACTCTGGCCCAAGGAAAAGCCCAGCGCGGGCCATTACTACACCTCCTTCAAATCCAGTGACAGAAGTCACAAGGCCTACACTCCCGCAACTCTGGAAGAAGGTACGGTGAACCCGGGAAGATCCAGCTGGCCTCTGCAACTGCCTCAGGCACTCGCAGGCTTGTCTGTGTATGTCTGAGAACAAATCGGTCTCCAGGGACCTGTCGTCAACTAACTTGGTAAATCACACTCCCATGTGCACTGTGATTACCTGGTGTATTTAAGGAGATAATTTGAGGAATACGTCACTTTTGTCACCTTGGTCTTCTTTTACTCAGAGAAACATTCTTTATTTTTCTAAACTAGTTTGAAGTCTTTTTGTGGTTGTGTTGTAATTTAAGTGTTGCACAAATACTTTACACATTGCCTCTTAAGTTTAGACTAGCTGCCCGCTCTATTCCAAGCTATCAGAGGTGAGCACAGGTTAATTTAGGGTGTGTATCTGACTCACCCTGGCTAGAGTGGTGGTCCCTACATAGACCGAGACCTCATTTCTAACCATCAGTTATGGCTTATCTGATCACTCCATCTGTTACTCTGACAACTGTGGTAATTCTAGACCTAATACAGGCAGATGAGTGCTGTCCTCCCGGGATGCGTGCATTTAATGGATCAAGACCAGTCCGGGCTCACCCGGCCATTTTGGTGATTCTATATAATGTTGAGCCGATCGCAAGTCCCTGTGATGGCGACAATACTATTGGACACCTGCCCCATCAACTTTTGGTGGTACTTACTTGTGTTCACCATGATAGGCACAGAAACAGGGAATCAGGGTTTGATTCCAGAGAGGGAGCCCGAGAAATGGCTACCGCAAGGAAGGATGGTAGTAAACATGCAAATTACCCACTCCCAACACGGAGAGGTAGTGATAACAAATAATATAGAATTTTTGTGGCCCTATGACTGATATAAGTACACTTTGAATCCTTTGAAGAGGATCTACTGGTGGGCATCTCTGGTGCCAGCAGCAACTGTAATTCCAGCTCGAACAGAGTATATTAAAGTTGCTGCAGTTAAAAAGCTTGAATAAGGATCTTGGGATCGAGCTGGCAATACACTGTGAGATGAGTTACCATTGGTGCTAGCCCCTGTTCTTCTGCTGCCCCTTGATACTCTTTACTGAGTATCCTGGGGTTCTGAAACGTTTACTTTGCAAAATTAGTGTTCAAAGTAGGCTGGTTGCCTGAATATTTCAGCTAGGAATAATACATTAATACTCCAGTTCTATTTCGTTGGTTTTCTGAGCTGGGGACATGATTAAGATGGATGGCTGGGGGCATTTGTATTGTGCCACTAGAGGAGAAATTATTGGACCGTCACTAGATGGACCAAAGCAAAAGTATTTGCCAAGAGTGTTTTAATTAATCAAGATAAAAAATAAGTCAGAGGTTCAAAGACGATCAGATACCATGGTAGTTCAGAACATAAATTATGTCAACTGGTAATCCAGCCGTATTATTCCCATGACCCACCAAGGAGCTTCTGGGAAATAAAAATCTTTGGGTTCCGGGGGTGGGGAGAGTATGGTTGCAAAGCCGAAACTGATGGAAGAGCACCACCAGGAGTGTAGTAGTTTAATTGATTCAACATTGGAAACCTCACTTGGCCAGGACACGGAAAGAATTGACAGATAGCTCTTTTTCGATTCTGTGGGTGGCAACGATAAACCTATATTAAGGAATTCCCAGTGCAGACCTGTGAAAGGAAGCGGCTTTACAGTAGTGAAAAACGACTTTGGGAGTTTTTCACTACCAGGACATGTAAAAGTACAGGTATTGTCTTTTACCTACATAGCACTCTGCCCTACGGGTCTACCTAGGGCCTGCCTTAATGTGACTTATGTGTAATTAATGGGGAGTTTAAGGCTTGGCAGGAGATTTTAAAAAACAAGCCGAAGTGGCAGTGAAACTGCACACACCAGTTCTGCACAGAAGCTCTGGAGGGGAAGTCTTAAGACATGTTTAATGGTTACTGAATTAGGTGTCTCAATCAGTGCGGGAGGCCCTCTAGTACCATTTAATGAACAGACCATGGGTATGCGGTGTACCACTTTACAAGGGATAAGTAGATTAAATATGCCAGTTGTGTATCCACCAACGTTACCTGGTTTTGGGACGAAGCACGTGCACCATAGCTATGTTAAGCAGTGGCAAAGTGCTCAGAGTCCTAGGGCCAACAAAAAAATACAGTAAAAAGTGGGAATAAACCGGCAAAAAGTTGGGGGAAGGCCACCCTAAGGATGACCAGTCCAACACTGATTAAAAGAGCGATTCACAGTTTTATTATACTGGCCTTGTGTACTTAAAAATGCACAGCTTAATCTTTGAGCAAAACATATGCTAGTGGTTGGATCAATCCGGTAGCTCCACGTGCTGGAGAGAATTGAGGGGAGATGCATGCCCGTCCTGGAATGACCTTCACACCCCTCTGGAGCCTGCTTTATGGGTGGAAGCCCCTGCCTGGGAGACTTGCAGGGGGACCCAGCAGACCATACTGTATTAGACGTCCCAGTGTGAGGCTTCCACCGCTGGCCAGCAGGAGTCCTGATGTGATGCACAGTCAGAGCTTCTCTCCTCCCCATCCTGAGCACTGTGTGACACGGATGGCCAGAGAAGGGAATCCAGACCCTGGTCTGCTGGTTCATTTAGCTTGCAGACCCCGGCCTGCTGGTTCCTTGACCCTGCAGAACCCCTTCCCTACACTTTGTGGCCTGGGAACCCTTACCAAAGGGGCACAGTCAAGTGTTTGCAACAAAGCAGCCCGTCACCAAATAGGCCTAAATATGCCAGATCAACCAGAGTCCCAGAGCAGGCCTCCCTGTCTGAGACTGTGGATCCCTTGCCCCGAGCTTTGTAGCAGGGACGGATGGCGAATGGAGCCCGGGCCCTGCCAGAGCTCTGACCAAGAACATAATTATGGCTTCTGTCCATGCTGGAGGATGGGGAGAGGGCTTTCCAGGCCTGCCACTTCCCCTTTGCCCTCATGGGTGGGTGCATGGTGGAGAACTCTAAGACTTGTGCTGGGCCTGTCAATGGTACCTCCTGGATGGTGCGGGACATAAACAGTCGCTGCCTTCGAGACCAGGGCCATGCATCTGCTGAGGTCTTCTCAGAACTCTCCTGGGCTTGTGATCCATAATGTGCCCTGGAGGATGGAGGAGGGGGGTGGTCTGGTCTGGGCCTTCCTGAAGGGCTGGTCTCCACTCTAGGCCCAAACCCAGTGAAGGAGTAAGAGAGTGTTCTCCGGTCTGCAGCCACCCTTCCATGGGTAGTGACTGCAACCACCATATCTTGGGCTGAGGGTGCTGCCTTGAGTGGGTGCCTTCCACCTTCCTGAAGCCTGGGCCTGGAGAGTCCTCTCCCCTTGGGCCTGCCCAGGATGATGAATTTCCCTGACTATTAAACCCCCATGAAGTGGGGTCTTACAGAACCCAGGGGGTGACAAAGGTCAGAGTTAGCCCCCAGGCCAGCCATCTTGTCAGCCAGCCGTCCAGCCATCTGGTTGGCCTGGGCTGACTCAGCGACCAGATGGACTAGGCTGACGAAAGCCACCCAGACCTTGGGACATGGGAGTCTGATGATGACAAAAGTGGCCGTACATTTTAAGGCAAGCACGAATGACTCCTGTGGGGGAGGGAGGGATTCTGCTCTGGTCATCCGGTTGCCCTGCTGACGTGCAAAGGAGCATGTCCCCGTCCTATCACCTGGCGGTGCAGAGGAGGAGAGGGAGACCATTGTGCTCGGTGGCACGTTGTGGAGGTGGCCTCTTGTGGGCCCATTTTCCCCTTGTTCCTCCTTGGCAGCAGAGGGACCCTCGGGTGTAGGGGAGGTGCGAGCGCCCAGAGATGTGGACAAAGCTTGGCTCAGAGGATGAATTTCAATAGATCACAGAGAGGTAATTGCTCTGCTACTTATAAAACCCTGACCCAGAATCAGGTCATCCACAAATGATTTAGCACCAGGTGCCCAAAAACGTGCAGTGCACTAAGGGCAATGGAGGTGGCCCCCTTCTGTCCACGCTCCAGTCCCCAAGTGAGAGGCCCTACGCACGGGCCCCCACTGGCTGAGTGTCCCAGGCCAACTGAAGCTCAACGGCGCTGCTGTATCATTAGGGCGTAGGGAGGATTGTGACTTGGAGGTATTCAGTCATATTCCCGCAGTTGGTAGCTTTGCCACATTGGCTCCTCAGCCAAGCACATACACCAAATATCTGAATGCCTCCTCCCTCAGCCCCGTCTGGGAGCGGCATGATGGAAAGCCCTCCTGAGATGGAACTTATGCTCATCCAGCCTGATCCCAGGGGGGGCAAGTGATTTGCGGTGCCTCCCTGCATTAGGACCACCCCCTAAGGCACTGCTGCCTGGGCCCTCCTGTACCCAGATTTAGGGCTACCGAGGAGCATCCCTTCTCAGGTGACAGCCTGGATGAGTAAGAGCTAGGACCGCAAGGGAACCTTGGGTAATCTTGGCGCAGGCGCTGTGCCCCCGGCTCGAAGGCAGTGCAAACTGCTTCTGAGAGGGGTTGTAGAGGAGGAGGGGAAGCCTTGCAGCTGTTTCCTTTCAATGTCTCCCACTAGGGCAGGAGTGATCTCCCTCCAGCCCACTGGCAGGGCTGGGTGACCACCTAAGGCGGGTACTCTTGAAGTGCAGGGGTCGAGTCCGGTGGTGGATGGCCAATGTACACGTGGGGTGACCCGCCCTCATTGCCAGGTACCTGATTTGTCCTGGTTCCATGTAGCCGGGCTAAGAGTTTGAAGACTCACGCAGTCTCTCCTAGGCCGCTGGTAGGCACCAGCGGCAGCAGGGCTGCCTTGCTGCCTCTGCTGCTCTAGGGGCCCCTCACCCCTGGTTATGGGGCTCCCGGGCTGAGCACCTGGAAACTCTCTTTGAATTGTGGAGGCCGACTGCCACAAGGGAAACCCAATGAGCCACCGGGCTGTCTCTCACCACAGGGGTGGTGGACAGGCAGCACCACATTTGTCCTGCCTCTCCTGTGCCTGCAGGTGGGTGAACATTTCAAAAAGTTGCCTGTGGCTCTTGGTGGTGGCTCACTCCACTTGTACATTGAAGAACAGCGCAGCTAGCTGCGAGAATTAGTGTGAACACTTTGAACATACCTTTCAGCCTGGGGTCCCTCCTGGGCTTCGCCTGTCTCAGGGTTGCTTGATCGGCAATCACACCTGGGCTTTCCCAAGGCATGGCTGAAGCCATCACAGGGTAGCTCCAGTCCCTACATCACTCTTCACCTCCCCGAAGGTCATACCCCAGATTGCATATTACAGGATCCCACCCCTCTGTCCTGTCTGAGGTATGCCAGTGGCACACCTGGCCTTTCATCCTGCTTCCGTGGGGTGCAGGCGATCACCCTGTCTGCCCTTGGCAGTCCCATGGCTGCCTGCGTGCATGCCTGACACCAACTTCCACAGCTGAAGGGGGAGAGATGAGCCCTTGACTGCTCACGGGTGTCAGTTTCCACCCTGGCCCCCCGCGGGATTCGGTCTCTGATCCGAGAAAGGGGTCACTGTTGTGACCTCAGCTCCTCCAGCCCAAGCACCCGTTCCACCTCCCCCCAAAATTCAACATCCGACTATAAACCCAGATCAGATGTGGTCACCCATTGAATTTAAACATATTACTAATAGGAAGAAATTAAACTAACCAGGATTCCCTCAGTAACAGTGAGTGAAGAGCCCAGTGCTGAATCTCCACCTGGCTCAGGCACTGGAAACGTGGTGTACTGAAGTCACTCTCCAGGATCACCCAAGGGGTGGGGGGGGAGATCCAAGTCCTTCTCATCAAGACTCACCCCCTAGGGCGGTGGTATGCCAGTAGCGACCCCCAGTGTGCTGAGATCTGTGCTTTTCGGAGTCAAGTTGCTTGGAAATGCAGCTCAAAGCGGGTGGTAAAGTCCATGTAAGGCTAAATGTGGGTGAAAGACTGATAACCAACAAGTACCATAAGGGAAAGTGTAAAAGAACTTTGAAGAGTGAGTTCAAGAGGGCTTGAAACATTCAAATGAGTGGGGTCCTTGCAGGCCACCCAGGGGATTAAACTCGGTGGGAAGGTTGGTCGACCAGGGGGACGGATCCATCTGCAGGACGGCTGTCTGGGTGCAACCGGCCCACAAAGGGTATATTTTCACCATGACGCTACACAGTGACTTGCTCTGGGTTGAATGGGAGGGCTTCGAGTGGCAGGCGGCTCTCTGCTCTTGCAAAGTGTGTTACAACCCCTCTGGCAGCAGCTCCGCTGTGTCTAAGGGGCAGATGGAGATTGGACTGCCCTTCCCCAGCAACTGCCCCATCCCTTCTTGGGGGTGCACTGGAGTAGGGAGAGGGGATGGGGGGACACCCCTGCTCCCGGCCTAACTTTTGACTGAAGGCGGACTGTGCTCAGTGCACCCTGACCATATCACACTGCAGGATGGGGAGGCACATGCAGGATGCCAGGGGTCTGTGGTGATCTCGGTTACCCACCTGCCCGGTCCGAAACACAGACAGAGGAGTCCAACATTTGCGCAAATCAGAGGGACGAGCGGAACGGAACTCTGGTGCAATGAAGGTGAGGGCCGGCAATGGCCTAGTTGGGAATATCACCGTGCCCCAACGATGGGCTCACCACTAGCTCATCTAGCCTACTCCCATCAGTGTGGTAGAGCACGAGTATGTGTGATAGGACCCCAAAGATGCTGAACTATGACAGGGGAGGTCAAAGCCAGATGAGAGAACTCTGGTGAAAGTCCGTAGTGGTCCTGACATTCAAATTGGTTGTCTGACTTTATTAGAGGGGCAAAAGATGAATTGAAACAGTTGGTTCCTCCAAGCATGAATGGGTGGCAATCAAAAAACTCTGTTTTGGTCCCAAGATCTTTAATCATTCACTTTACTAGAGAAAACCAATCTCAACCTGTTCTCAAACTTTAAATGGATAAGAAACCCAGCTTGCAGATGTGGAGCCGGGCTTCAAGTGCCTAGTGGTAAGCAGAACTGGTGCGGCAGAATGAACCAAATAACGGTTTAAGGAGCCCAATGCCAACACTCCTCAGATCCATGCCCTTAACAGAAAAACTTTCATATGAAATGACTGGCCCCTTCACACGTTTCTCAAGAAAAGGTGGAGAGATTGTCAGCCGAGGCACTGTCATACTTGAAGCTCCTTTGCAGGTCCAGTAATCGATGTTAAAAGACTGCACAATCCCAGCTGTCCATAAAGCAGATTTAGTTTCACTTTTGCAACTACTACATTCACACAAGCTTCCCAGAGCACAAAGAGACCAGTGAAAAGGTTGACAGAATGTCTCCCTCTGTCTTCCTGGTGTAGCCCAATTTCAACAAGT
Organism: Pleurodeles waltl; assembly: GCF_031143425.1. Taxonomy (NCBI): domain Eukaryota; kingdom Metazoa; phylum Chordata; class Amphibia; order Caudata; family Salamandridae; genus Pleurodeles; species Pleurodeles waltl. The sequence continues at coordinate 1,349,327,552 of NC_090446.1, read as the reverse complement.
GTATGTTTTTGGAATGAAATGACATGCACATGCTGCAGCATATTATGTTTTTCAGGCCCCTGGATGTCTTGTTCTTTTCAGATTACATATTTTGCTGAACAAATTTAATTTTAATTTTGGGAGGATTGGTTGAAATGTCATTTCATGTGAAAAATAAAAATGTTTGAAATGTACTCGTTTTATGATAGAATATGAACGGAAATTATATAATAGTGTTCTACACCTAAGATGACATCTCTGTTTTATAGCACGGGCTTCATAATAGACATTTACTTTTCTTCCAAATTAACAGATTTTCTGTGGTAATTAATTTGTGCTTTGTATCAAATGTTCTTTTTCCTTGAGAAAAAGCATATACTTAGAACTGAACTGAAGGAGTATGACTAGAGAACTAGAGTAAAGTATACATTCAATGTACAGTATGGTTAGTAGAAACAAATGATAATTTTAGGAGGTGCCTGGCTAAATGTGTTGAAACATAATCTATTCCCAGACTATGTGTTTTATTTAATGAAAAAATCCATAAACAACTGTCACAGATCAGAAGCAGAAGACCAAAAATGAATGGCATTGGTTAGATTAGACAGCAGACACAGGCCTTCTCCATCAATGCACCCAGGATTTGAAACAGTACTCCTGTATCTATCGGGGCCTCACAAACTCTGCTCAGGAACGAGCCATAGACACACATGTATAAAGAGCACTGCATCACAGTGCAGTAACAGTTCACTTCTCTGAGAACCCATTGTCCCTCCAATCAGTCGTTGACACAGCATGGAGTTTTGCAGTGGATAGGATAGGATTACATCTATAATTACAATACCTTCATGGGCTTCATCCTAATTATTTTCAGGCAGAAAAATGGAAACACTCCTGAGGCTGGGCTTACATCCCCTCTCCCACAAAAAAAAGTGTCATGAAGGGGAGCCGCGGCCAAAGGCCAATAGGTCAAGGGAGCTAGGGTTCCAAAAAGTTTTGGAACCACAGGCCTAATTAATATAGACCTATCTACCCCCGGGGGAGGAGGGGGGTGGGGGGGGCAGAAATGGCCTAATAAAAAAAAATGCCCCTCAGGGAGCGACTCTTGCCTAAGGGGTCGCTCCCCTTATTAATATAGGGGAAAATAATTCCCTGGTGTCTAGTGGCTTCTGCCCCCCCTATCGGCAGATCGGCCTAATCAATATAGGCCGGTCTGCCGGGGGGGGGGGCAGAAATGGCCTTAGATTAAATGTCCCCCCCTTGGGGAGCGACCCTTGCCCAAGGGGCCACTCCCCTTCTTTTTTTTTTTTTAACCTATGGTAAACAAACATCCCTGGTGTCTAGTGGGCATTCCTGCAGCACGATCGCTATGCACAGAGACACATGAAAAGGGAAGGAAAAGCCTTTTCTTCCCTTTTCATGCCTCTCTGCCCCCATCACCCTCTCCCCCCACCCCATACCGAAGAGAAACTGGAAGCATTGCTTCCAGTGCAACAGTAGTTGACCTCTGATGTCGTCACTTGGGGGTCGGGGGGTGGTGTCAGGGGTGGAAGCGATTCCTCTTCCAGCCCTGCCCTGGGGGGAGGCGTTCAGGGGCAGGGGGCAGCGCCAGCACTTCCCCCGAGAGCCTATACCAGGGTGTAGTGGTTACGTCTGTGGCGGGTCAGTGCCGCGCCACCGGATGTAACCACTACATCCTTGGCGGTGAAGTGGTTAGAGAGGATTAATTGGAGGGCAAGTCTGGGTCCATCAGCAGCTGTAATTCCAGCTCCAATAGCGAATATTAAAGTTGCTGCAGTTAAAATCTCATATTTGGATTTTGAGATTAATCTGGTGGTCTACTGCAAGATGAGCTACCATCTGTACTAGCCCCTGCCTCTCTGCACCCCCTTGATGATGCTCAGAGTGTCCTGTGTGTCCGAAGCTTTTACTTAGAGAGAACATTATAATGTTCAAAGCAAGCCAGTCGCCTGAATATTTCAGTTACGAATAATAGAATAGTATACTGGTTCTATTTGGTTGGTCCTTTGAGCCAGGCCATGATTACGAAGGATGGCCGGGTGCCTTCATATTGTGCCACTAGAGGTGAAATTCTTGGACTGGAGCAAGATGGACCAAAGTAAAAGTATTTGCCAAGAATGTTTTCATTAATCAAGAAAGAAAAGTCAGAGGTTCGAACACAATCAGATACAATCGTAGTGTGTGTTTTAAAAAAAAATCTTTTTATTGTGTGAGATACAACAACTTGTACAATCGACAACCGACCGGGCCACTGTTCATTACATAATAACCGGATCAACTTACATTAGGAATAAGGGAAGGGTCTCTGGCAGAAAAAAGGGGTGGGGGTTTCACATCTCATATTTATTAATATGCGATGCAGACCTTTCATAAGCAGTCAAGTTACAGTAGGAGGCAGTCAGTCCGGTGTGTTACCTCAGCACATGTTACAACAGCAGGACTCTCTTAATGCTTGAGTGTTCCAGGTGCCGGTCGTGTCTGTGGGTACCTAATATTCGTCCAATCAGCTATGAATGGCAGTGGTAGTGTGTGTAATGTAACGGTTGCAATTTGCCCATACAGTCCCTTTGCTGCAGGCCTCCTACCAGGGTCCTGAATAGAGGCTGTGTTCTACTACGCTAACGCAAGGATATGTAACTGTGAGGGTCTAAGATACAATCGTAGCTACAACCATAAATGATACCAACTTGTGATCGGGCAGTGTAATTCTCAAGGCCTGCCTAGAAGCTTCTGGGAAACCAAAGTCTTTGGTTTCTCGGGGGGGGGCTGGGCGGGCAGGGCAGTATGGTTGCAAAGATTAAAGGAATTGACTGAAGTGCACCACCAGGAGTCAAGCCTGCAGCTTAATTGACTCAACCTCACCCAGCTGGTGTAGGAGGCTGGCCCTCCATGCAGTGTGCAGAGCTAGGCACACTGTGTAGGGGGTCCAGGCAACCACACATTGGTTTACAGAGGTAAAAACTAGATCACGTAATGCTCTAATTTTTAAGGTAGCTTGGTTGAGCAGTTAGGCCAATCTTGGAGAAGTGCAAAGCATTTTTTCTGCTCACAGTATCAATCATGCAACTCACACATTCGAAGGAATAACTTGAGACCAATTTATAAAAATGCTTCAGATTTTATATACATTTTAAGGCCAAGATTATCAAAATTGGTTAAGTACTTTTAGAGATATGCATTTTTGAAGTTTAAGAAAAAGTATTTTTGTGCGTAATTACGCATCATAGGAATCAATGAAAAGTTATCTTTAAAAATGCATATAAAATCTTGCTTTTCCATATTCTTCTTTTGAAGGTTGGTCAACGTTGTCGGTGGGCACACAGTGCCAGCTGGAGAAGTTCAGGCAGGTCCCGGTTCCGGCAGGAGCAGCAAGGAAAAGTCTCTGGGGCTGGTGCAGGGCAACTGCTGGTGACCATTTACAAAAGGTCTGTACAGGCAAGTTTACAGGTGGGTCCTTGGGGTCCCCTTGGAGTGTCGAGGACGCAAGGGGTGAGGGACCGTTAGGGCACAGCAGGTTCTTTGTTGCAGGGCACTGGGTGAATTGGCGAGCCAGGAGTTGTGTGCAAAGATGCCCTTTTGGATCTGAAGGTAAGTCAGTTCAAGGGTCGCTAGCAGGACAGCGGTGGCACTCTGGGGACATCTGGTGTGTTCCTCAAGTCCCTCGACTGGGGCTTCTTCCTGGTCCTTTTTCAGCCCCCGCTGTTAGTATGCTTAGACTGTTTTCAGTGGTATCCTGCTAACCAGGACCCCAGTTATTGTGCTCTCTTCTCTGAATTTGGTTACGTCGGCACCCTTTACACCCCACAATTGGCATACTGATGTACCCCTTTAAGTCCCCAATATATGGTACCTAGGTACCCAGGACATTGGTACACCAGGAGTTTCCCATGGGCTGCAGCATGTATTATGCCACCCATGGGAGTCCATGCAAAATGTGGCTGCAGGCCTGCCATTGCAGTCCGCGTGAAAATGTGCATGCACCCTTTCACTGCTGATCACTGCACAAGGTCACTGTAAATCACCCCTATTGTAGGTCCTCCTCACCCAGAGGACAGGGAGCAAGTGCCTGTGTGTGAAGGCACCCCTGCATGAACAGAGATGCCCCTATGAACTCCAGTTCCAATGCACTGGACTTCGTAAGTGTGGGGGAAGTCATTTTACCCGTGTACTGCACACGGGTCACTACCTTTGTCCAGCTACATAATGGTAACTGAACATAGGCATGTTTGATATCAAACATGTCAGACTCCTACTCCAATACTAATGCCAGTATTAGTGGCATGATTCCATGCATTCTGGGGGCTCCTTAGAGGACCCCCCCCCCAGTACTGCTCCTGCCAGTCTTCCAGGGTTTGCAGACAGCCCACGCTGCTGCAGCCCCTCAGACAGGTTTCTGCCCTCCTGCTGCTTGACCATCTCAAGCAGGGGAAGGCAGAACAAAGGATTTCCTGTGGGAGAGGGAGGAAATACCCTCTCCCTTGGAAATAGAAGTTACGTGGCTGGGGAGGGGTAGCCTCCCCATGCCACTGGCTTGCTTTGAAGGGCACTTTTGGTGCCCTCCTTACATGAGTTAGTTTGCACAAGTCTGGCGTGAAAGCACACAAAGGAAAGTGGAGTGACTGCTCCCCTGTCCATCACCATCCCAGGGGTGGTGCCCACAGCTCATTCAGGTGGCACCGTGATTCAGCCATCTTGAAAACAAGATGAGCGGAGGCTACTGGGAGCATTTGGTTGGTCAGTACAGGTGACTGAAGTCAGTGACCCTCTCTGATAGGTGGTCACCCTGCAGAGTGACCAATCCCCCTGGTAGGGCTATATAGGGACTCCCTTGCAGGTGGGTCTCTAGATTCGGCGTGCAAGACTCCACAAGGACTCCTCTGCAATGACCTTTTCTGCTCCTGGGCACCAGAACATCTGTGCATCCTCAGGTGTCAACAAGACTTCAGTTGCACCTAAGAAGCAAGAAGGAATCTGCAGAGGAGTGAAGAGGTCACTCCTCTGCATCTGCAGGCACTTAAGGACATGATGACCGGCTGCTGGGTCTTCTGCCATGCAGCTTCAGGAAGAATCTCCAACACAGGTGGTGGATCTGATTGATCCTCTTGGTCCTCTCTGCCCGCTGTTGAACTTGGGAGACAGTGAGCCCCTTACCACTCCTTCCAGGACAGTACCCCTCGTGCACTGCAACTCTTGCAGCAGCCAAGGCTTGTTGACTCCTGCTCCAAGGGATCTTTAGTCTCCAAGTAGCCCTAGCCTCCAGCACTTCATCCTTTAAAGGACAGTCTCTTCTCTGCTGCTCCAGCGACGTGGGACTTCTCTCCAGGTTTGCTGATTGGGCCTCACTGCAACTTGTGCCTCCTGTCAATGGGTTACCTGTGGGGCCTGCAAATGCTTCTCCTAGCTCTCCCGACTGCTGAGGGTCAGACGGGACTCCTCTCCAAGGGTCGAGTCCCACCTTGCTCGTCCTCTTCAGCTCTGCAACTTTTATTTTTTTTTGCTCCACCATGCATTTGCCAAGGCTTGTTGGTGGTGCTTCTGACCAACTGCGACCCAGCGACCGACATGAGACATCACCTGCATGGCTCCAAGGACTCCTCTGCAGCTCCTGGGGTCTGCAGCTGATTTATGTGGACTGGATTACTCCTCTTTTCCAGGTACTCTTCTTCCACAGTCCTCTGTTGGGTTCCACCGAACTGGTCCTGGTCTTGCAATCATCCACTTTCCAAGTCCCCTTGTTAGTCCTTGGGAAGACCAGGTACTTACCTCTGCTCTCATTGTCACTGTGGGCCATCTAGGTACTCACCTTTGGGGTGGGGGGGGGGGGTCCTGAGTTCTCCAAGCTCCCTTCTAACTAATCCATATCCTTGGGTGGGGGACTTCACTTTGTATCCCACTGTTTTAGTATATGGTTTGGCCTCCCTAGAGGGCCCTAACTAATTTTCAAATTTTTTTGCCAATGCTTATTGTTTCCATATACTAATTCCTAATAATCACTGTATGTATGTGTGAGTATATGTGTGTGTGCATATATATATATATATATATGTGTGTGTGTGTGTGTATATATATGTGTGTGTATGTATGTGTATATATATATATATATATATATATAATGTTTGATGGCGTGTAGCTGCAGATACACATGCTGTGCATATCCCACCATCTAGTGTTGGGCTTGGAGTGTTACAAGTTGTTCTTCTTTGAAGAAGTCCTTTTTCGAGTCATGGGGTAGAGTGACTCCTCCTCTCGGTGATAGTGCACATGGGCATCGACTCCTTTGTTAGATTATTTTCTTTCTGCCGTCTGGTTCGGACGTGTTCCACGTTGCTCCGAGACTTTCGATTCGGAAACTTCATATTCGCATTCTTATACCGTTGGTATTGTTTTCGAACACGTTTAGATCTGCAATCGATCCAATAGTACTGTTGGGATCAAGAAAACGCCCTTTCGGGCGCTTGCTCCCTTCTTGGGCCTGTTTGGGCCTACTACGCCATAGCCTGATGGATCGGACTCCATTCCAATTCTGTCCTCGATGCCACGCAAAATACCCTTATACTGACTATCACTTGGTATGTAATCTTTGCCTTTCTCCTGAACATAGAGAGGAAGATTGTGAAGCTTGCGGTTCGTTTCAGTTGAAAAATACACTGTGTGATCGAAGGGCAAGAAGACTTGAGATGGGGTTGAAATATACAGAGTCCACCGACACCTTAGAGGAGGAGCAGGCACAGACAGCTGTTTCGATTCAAGATTCCGACTCCGAACAAGGATCTGAAGATGACAGCCAGCCTATCACAGCAGCGCACAGCATGTGAGTACACCTGCCCCTATACCCACTTTCAAAAAATCGAGGAAAGCCTTGGGAGCATCACTGCTGAAAAGCCATGGTTCCATCTGAAAGAAAGTAGTCAGCGACCGGCCCTTGGGTTCGGGGGCCGAAAAAGGCCAAGCCTTTCCTTCAACAGGCCACGCCTGTTTCAGTGCCGGAGTCGAGCAAGAAAATAAGAAGCTCCACCTCCAAACTGAGCTGAGGCCTACAATCTTCTGATCCGAAATTACTGCATCCGGCTTCAGGACCGAAACAGCTGGGAACCGCTTCGGAGCCGAAAGCAGCATCCTTATATACAGAAGACAGGACTTCCGATCCATTTGAAACATATTTCCAAAAAAGCCACAGAACAATTTTCTAAGGGCACAAAAACATCAGAACATCAAATGGAGGAATATGATATTCTAACAATTTTGAAGGTTATGGACAGTAAGCAGAGAAGAATACACATCCACAAAGAGACCGGGAAAATTATTGCTTCTCCACCTCCACAGACTAAAAGAAAGCTGGCATTTCAAGAGACTCTTGATACTGCTCCACCACCAGCAAAAAAACGTAAGCGAAATGAGAAGCCATCACCTCTCTAGCTTTCTCCACCACATTCGCCACAGCTTTTTCTCATCACTACCTACAACCCACCACCACTACCATCACACTCCCATACCTATTCACAGGGAGACACAGTGGACCCTTGGGACATGTATGACTCTGACCCTGTACCGTCCAATGATCCTGATCTTTACCCTACTAAACCATCACCACCAGAGGATAGTACAGTTTACACCCAAGTTATATATAGGGCAGCTGCATACCATGGAGTCCAAATGCATGCAGAACCTTTGGAAGAGGATTTCCTTTTTAATACATTATCTTCTACCCATAAACGCTACCAGTGCTTATCAATGCTTCCTTGTATGCTTAGACACGCATACAACATATTCAAAGAAACAGTCAAAGCTATGGTTCTAATCACAAGAATTGATAACAAATATAAACCTGCACCAACGGACCCAGTCTATTACGCAACAACTGCCACCGGATTCTATTGTGGTCAGTGCAGCCAGGAAACGGGCTAATAGTCAGTCTTCAGGGAATACCGCTCCCCCTGACAAAGAAAGTAGAAAACTTTATGCTGCGGGAAAAGGGTAGCTACACAAGCAGCCAACCAGTGCCATATTGCCAATTCCCATGCCCTGTTGGCAAGATATGACGGGCATATTGGGATGAAATGCAATAATTCTTGCAGTACCTACCTAAGGAACATCAAAAAAAAGAGCGCAGCAAATTGTCAAAGAGGGACAGGCTATTATAAATAACTAGATTAGCTCTGACCTGGACGTAGCTGACACTGCAGCTAGAAGTACTAATACTAGTGTTACAATCAGACGACCTGCATGGCTACGGTCCTCAGGCAGTGCCTAACATGCCTTTCGATAAACAGCATCTCTTCGGGCCAGAAATAGATACTACTATCGAGAAACTCCAAAAGGATTTAGATACTGCAAAAGCCATGGGAGCCCTTTTTATACAACACCTTTTCGGGGTTCCTTTCGGAAACAATAGTTATGGGGAGGTTTTAAACCCAAACCCTCAGAGGCTTCCACCACCCATCCAAAACAGACGCACAGTATTATTCAAGAGGGTCATTTAGAGGCTCTTAAAGAGGACAGAACTTCAGAGCCAGAGGAAAGCTACTGCCTCAGAGTGCTGCTACACCCACAAAACAATTACTTCCCAAACTTCCCACAATCCCACACGTTTCCTGTGGGAGGAAGACTGCAACAATTCCATTCTCACTGGCAAAACATCACCCCAGATCAGTGGGTACCCTCCATTATCCGCAATGGTTATTGCCTACAACTCATCTCTATTCCACCAAATATTCCCCCTCGTTCTCATAGACTCTCTCCAGGACACACTGTTCTACTAAAACAATAGGTACAATCTCTATTACTAAAAGGGGCAATAGAAATGGTTCCCATCTATCTCACAGCATGGGACAGGAGTATATTAATGATGCTTCCTTATACCAAAAAAGGATGGTACTCTCAGACCCATTCTAGATCTCAGACCTCTAAATCTGAATATCCTATCAGGACATTTTCACATGGTCAGTCTACAGGACGTCATTCCCCTACTACAAAAACACGATTACATGACTGTGTTAGATCTAAAGGACGCCTACTTCCACATTCCCATACATCCAGCTCACCGCAAGTACTTAAGGTTGTAATATCAGGCAGCCATTACCAATTCAAAGTACTGCTCCAAAGGTTTTCACAAAATGTCTAGCTGTAGCAGCAACTCAACCTCATATATGTCCTCCCTTATCTAGACGATTGGTTAATAAAATCCAGCACCATTCTACAGTGTCAACAACACACTCAATACACAATAGATACCCTACACACATTAGGGTTCACAGTCCGTTACCAGAAATCTCATCTTCAACCAGCACAGATTCAACCTTATCTAGGTGCAATTCTCAATACTTAAACAGCATTAGCCTACCCAAATACACTGACAATAGAGGCTTTTCAATACCTCATATCACAAATCCAGATCAGTCAGACTTACACAGTAAGATTTATCATGAAACTATTGGGAATGATGGCATCATGTATAGCAATAGTACCACATGCACAGCTAAACATGAGACCACTGCAACGGTCTCTCACAACAATGGTATCGGGCACAGGGTCAGTTACAGGATCTAGTGTTGTTAGACCGCCAAACTTACAAATCTCTGCAGTGGTGGAATCACAACAACTTATCAAAAGGGTGGTCCTTTGAAGACCCAGTGCCACAGACCATAATCACAGCAGATGCGTCAATGACCGGTTGGGGAGCCCATCTCAACAACCTAACCATACAAGGGGAATGGGACTCAACACCATCAACTTACCACATAAACCACTTGTAATTATTAGCTGTGTTCTTGACCATCAAAGCATTCCTACCTCAGAGCATACACTAGACAGTCTTAATAAGAACAGACAACATGACAACAATGTATTACCTGAAAAAACAGGGGAGGGGGGGGGAGGGGGAGGGGGCACATTTATTCCAATTGTCCCTGCTAGTGCAAATAATATGGTAATGGGCACTTCACAATCGGATTCACTTACTAGCGGACTATATCCCAGGGATACACAACCAGCTAGCAGACCTTTTACGCAGGATGCAGCAACAAATACATGAGTGGGAAATTCACCCACAGAGTGGGAAATTCACCCATCAGTGTTGCCCACATTTGAAAGTAACACCAAACATAGATGTTTTCGCAAAAGGCGAAAATGCAAAATGCCAAAACTTTGCATCTAGACACCCACACCCTCAATCCAAGGGCAATGCTCTATGGATCAACTGGTCAGGGATATTAGCTTATGCTTTTCCCCCTCTCCCGTTAATTCCGTTTCTAGTAAACAAAATGCGTAACACCTCTCTCACCATGATACTCATAGCTCCCACGGTGGGCACGTCAACACTGGTACACAACACTTCTGGATCTGTCAGTAGTGCCTCATCACAAACTTCCAAACAGACCAGATCTGTTAACTCCGAACAAAGGACAAATCGGGCATCCCACTCCCAGTGTACTCAACTTAGCGATTAGGCTTCTGAAGTCATAGAGTCTGGATATTTACTCCTTCTATTTACTATGTATGGATGTTCTAAAACAAGCATGTAAACCAACAACCAGACCATGTTATGCAAATAAGCGGCAATGGTTTGTATACTACTGCCAAACTAGAAATATAGATACACTTAAAGCATCAGTCCAGGATATAGTATCCTATTTGCTTTATTTACAAAAAGCAAACCTAGCTTTTTCCTCTATTAAAATTCATTTAACGGCCATATTGACGTATCTACAAACTATACACCATACGCAACATACTTCTCTTTAGAGTTCCTGTCATCAGCACATTTATGGAAGGACTTAAACGCATTATTACAACCAGAACGCCACCAGTTCCTGCATGGACTATTGTACTCACAGGACTAATGGGCCCACCATTCAAACCCATGCACTCTTGTCCTCTCCAATTTCTCACATGGAAGGTTGCTTTCTTAGTAGCAAGTACTTAGAAAAGTAAGTGAAATGCATGCCTTTACTCTAGAAGAACCGTTCTTCCAAGTACACAAACAAATAGTAGTACTTAGGACAAACCCGAAATTATTACCTAAAGTGGTATCAACTTTTCACGTTAATCAGTCAGTGGAATTGCCTGTCTTCTTTCCACAGCCAGACTCTGCTGCTGAAAGAGCTCTACACACTCTTGACCTTTAAAAGATCTCTAATGTATTACATAGACAGAACAAAAGACTTTATTTCAAAATCAAGAATTAGCTAGATGGATTGTGAGAAGTATTCAAACATGTTACCTTAATGCAAAAAGGCAACTATTAATAACTCTAAAAGCACATTCCACTAGGAAAAAGGGTGCTTCTATAGCATTCTTAGGAACTATACCATTGGCAGATATATGCAAAGCTGACAGATGGTCCACACCACATACATTCACAAAGCATTACTGTGTGCATGTTTTATCCAGACAACAAGCAAATGTTGGACAAGCAGTGTTAAAAACACGATTTCAAACCACTTGAACTCCTACAGGCTAACCACCGCTTATTTAGGAGAACTGCTTTTCAGTCCATGCACAGCATGTGTGTCTGCAGCTACACATTCCATCAAACGGAAAATGTGACTTACCCAGTGTACATCTATTTGTGGTATTAGTGCTGCAGATTCGCATGCGCCCTCCCTCCTCCTCTGGAGCCTGTAGTCATTCTCGTACTTTTTTTTTTTTTTTACATAAGTTCATACCATACTAGTTCAGTGTTACTATAATAAGCTACCTCTATTTTTTTCCGCAACACTGTATGGTTCCTTTCAGGTGTGATAAATTGCTCTGTGACTGCTGTGGTATTGCAAGTGCTTTACACTCCTCCTAGATTAGTCTTGGCTTGCTCACCACAGCTACCACTAGAGAGCCCTAGCTTCCTAGACACTGTCTTCATTCACTAATAGGGGTTTCCTGTTCTGGTATAAGGTGCAAAAACCATAGATATCCACTATACACCAGGCCAGCTTCCTGCATGTACCAGCCCTTTAACCCCCATTATCCCTAAGTAAAACAAATGTATGCCCATTTCTTCAACATAGGTCACTACACTACAGTGACAGGTACATGTTAAAGCCATTTTATCCGTCCCCCATGTAGAGATGAGATCATTATGGCTATTATCCCAAGAAAGCTGTGTAAAATACTGTGTGCAGGATATGTAATAGCCAACTCCCCCCCCCCCCATACACCCCCACCACCCCAGTCCCCCTGTAAACATTTTCTATTCACATTGTCTTAACAGGACCAATATAATATAGGGGAAGCTGTATTTGGCAGCTGTTTAAGGGCCAAAATCTCCTGGCAGTAACATAGTGTCCACCATTTCCTTATAGCTTTCATGAAAATAACATGGCAGGTATAAGTAAAAGGCAAGTAAGGTCTATCAGCTCCGATTAATAAATAAATAAAAACAAAAACGATTTCCTACCTAGAACAATCCTAATATGCTCAGAAATATTCAATGGCCATGTAACCTCCCATAAATAGCCATGTAGAACACAGCTGTGCCAGTTTACTTTTAGAATTTACTAAATAACAGTACCAAGTGTATATATACCATCCATTTAACTCCTATCATCCCGATATAAAAAACTATTTATGTCCCTTTCTTCAGCACACATCATTGCAGTACAGGGGCAGGTGCATGCAACAGCCATTTAACACCCACTCCCCCCCCCCCCCCAATGCAGAATTCATTATCGCAACAATGCTACGTAAAATACCATGCCCAGCGTATGTAGCAGCCATTTACATTGTTTTCCCATTTTCCCAACAGAACCATTTTCATATATGTGGAAAAAATGTTCAACAGCTGTTTAAAGCCCTTAATCCCCTTTAGGTAAATTAGTTGTTACTATTTCTTTACAATAATCATGAAAATAAAGTGGTAGGTATATGACAAAGCCATTTAACGTCCATCATCCCCAATGTAGAAAATCCTTAGCCTTCAGACGACGGCTTGCACTCAGTTGGGTGATGTCACCCTGGATTAAAAGAGTGGATTGTAACATCCTTAGATTTATTGGCTCATAGAAAATTGCTAACATCTTCCTGTAATAAACCCACAGGCACTTGGTTCACTCCTGATGTTAAGGAACTAAAAAGACTATGTAAAAAAGGAGATGGAGAGTGCAATATAACGGTGAGAGAAAGGTTTTCAGGGCTTTTTTGTAAATAATCTATCAGTATGCAATCAGGAAGGCTAGGACTGCAGATTTAGCTAATAGGATTGCTTAGTCCTCAAACACCTCAAAGGAAATATTCAAATTCGTAAGTCCTTTTTGCAGCCTAAAGGGGCAGGAATAGCCCCACCTCCTTATCTAAGACACGCTCTGACGAATTTAGTAGGTTCTTCATTAGTATGGTCAGTCTTATTTACGACTCCTTAGAAGGAAACTCTGCTTTTTCTGAAGGGTCGGTAGAGGGTTTTTCGAAATATCCCACCACTCCTACTTTATCGGCCTTCCTGCCGCCGAATTGTAATGCGGTTAGGGAAACAGGCTTCACTATAAAATCTGGCTCAACGCTGGATCCAGCTCCTGTTGATATCCTTTTAAAGGCTAGTGACATTTTAGTATCCACCATTATCTTATTTAACCTGTCTCTTGAAAAAGGTTAAGTATTGGACCGCTGTAAGCATGCGATTGTTAGGCCTTTACCAAAAAAAAAGAAAAAAAAAACAATTGGGATAAAGCAGAGAGTTACAGACCCATCTCCCTGTTGCCTGGCAAGATCATTGAGAAGTTGGTCAATAAGTACCTGTCTGACTTTCTGGAAATCCATAACCTCCTCCACAAGACGTAGACCGACGTCTGTCCTTGGTACTGTACGGATAACATTGTTTTACTGGCTACAGGACAATGGCAGAAGTAAAAGTTCTTCCAGGGTTGGGGAAAAAAGTGGTTGGAGGGAAAGTGTACTTGTAAAAGCTCAATACATTTTCACATGAGCAAACCAACACATGTATATTTGCTCGTGCTAAAATACAGTTCACAACTATTTTCTAGGAGTACGATTTCCTGGACTACTTCTGTAAGCTCTTGTGAATTCATGAAAGTCACTAATTCAAAGACGTATACCATGAGTCACTTTTGTGACTTTCTTTAAGAATTGGGTCCCTAATTAGGTCTGGCATTAACAAAGACATTTTGTTTTCATTAAACGTCTATTTCTCTCTCTATCGGCTGGCTTTACTGTAAGTGATCACCTTCTGCTTTTCCACAAGGAGCATATTGGCACACAAAGAAGTTTTGTTCAGTGCCAGGAACTACTGTGGCAATCAGTGGCTTAACAAAACTGGAACCCCCCGCCTCCCCTGCAAATAACATGAAGGGCCCCCTTCCAGACTCACTCAGGGCAGGTGCTGCTTTGAAGGGGCACCCTGGAGGGAGGGCTACGGGCCTATTTTACACCACTGGTGTCAATGTGTGCTTTTTGAGACCAAAAACTTTTTTTCTCTTTTTACCAGTGTTTGTTACAATGGTGAGGGCATGGCAGCTCTCACAACAAAGTGCTACAAAAGCCATGTCAAAACAAGACACGCATTTACAAAACCAAAAGACTCACAAACATGTCAGATCGGTTGGCTTTACCAGTGCTTATTTATTTCCATGCTTCCCATAATCTTGTTAAAAATGGCTACACTAATTTTCCATTAGGAATTTTTTTTTTTTAAATACTAGCATGCATCAACAAATTTTACTAAATGGCGCTTCAAATAAATAGCACCTAAACTAAAATTTAATTGTAGCAATGCGTTTTTTTCCTACTTGCATTTTTTTCTGATCATTTTATTTTGAAACCAAAGAATCATCACTCATCCTTACAAGCGTCTGCAAACAATTGCATCTAATCAGAAAGTATTCTGGGAGCATTATACTTAGCCTCATGTTAAACTTTTCAAATGTGTTATTACATATATTTTATTTTTTTTTATTACTATTTTTTTTTTTTTTTTTTTTTACTGGAACCACTGTAAGTATTGCATGGTAACCTTAAAACGTTTATTTACAGTGCTCACCCTAATAATAAAGGCTTTTCACTAATGAACCATAAATAAGTTTGAACAGCATTAACTTATGGTCACACATTACCTCCACTGCAGACCGTTCCCTTCTTTGTAAACTGGCAGCCAAAGGGTTTGTGCTGCAGGGGGTTGTGCCTACTTGTCCCAAGGACAAAATAAACATGAAAACTTGGTGCGCTTGTCCCCAAACAGTATGTCCCAGGCGATAGGAATTCTTCATCCCTGATAATGTATAGTAATGTATGTTCTCCAGCTGTTTAACACCCATCATCCCCTGTGAGTAAAGAAGCAATCGCAATTTCCTTACAGTAATCATGAAAATACAATCTGTCAAAGCCATTTAAAGCCCATCATCCCTGTTTTAGAAAATCCTTATTCCTATTTCATACCTTGAATAAACCTAATACATTTCTAGATATGTTCAATGGCCATGTAACACCCATAATCACCCATGCAGAACACAGCTATGCCCATTTACCTTAAACATTTACTAAATAACAGTACCAGGTAATGTCCATCTTCCATATGTAGAAAGTCCCTATCCCCATTTCCTACCTGGAACAATACTAATACTTTCCTCAATATATTCATTGGCAATGAAACACCCCTCATCCGTCATGCAGATCAAGGCTATGCCTATTTTCCTTCAGCATTTACTAAATAACAATACCAGGTATGTATAATAGCCATTTAACTTACATATCCTAATAGGTAAACAATAAGCTATGCTGATCAGATTTTAATTTCACTTTGTCCATGTAAGCTAAAACACATTCTGATAGATAAATGATAACAATTGCTGAAGAGAGTTAACTTTCACTTTTGCACGTATAAGCATTAAACTACACTGCCACTGATGGCATTTAAGAGAATGTAGCCCATCATCCCCAATGATCCTTTTAGTATATCCCAATAAGAACCCTAACACATGGGTTTAATGGAGTATTACTCATTCCTATAGTGCCATTGTGCTCTTCTCCAGTACCAATTCCTTCAGATGCATTTGGGGGCATAATGGCTTGGGCAATTAGTACCCCCCCATCGGTAGGCTTTTATATTTGAATTTGAAGCTGCATACTTCCTACTCTATTTTTTTATGTGTACGTTTCTGGACTGCTTTTGTTTTCTTAATTTTCCTCTTCCTTCTGTGGTTTGCTTTCAGTTGCTGATTGGGCTCAACTTTTGGCTTCGTTGCGATGGAGCACATTGGGGGGGCTGGGTGTTTCCTTCTAAAAATCTAACAAAGGCATTTGTCATCCTCATAACTTTCTGCTGATTCTTTGAGATTTCCTAAGCTAAAGATCTCCTCAAATTCTGCCATCGTGCCTTTTTTAAAATGTTTTTCCTCCCTTTTCACTAACTTGTGCATCCTTTGGCTTTCTTGCTCTCTTTGGTGTCCAACACTATACTATGAGATGCCTTACCACCTAGGACCCTTGCACCAATAAAGCGTAGTTTCTTTCCTTGGCTTGTAATTTGTGCCTTTTTGTTCTCTTCTTTGGTATGTAGTTAATTCCTCACATTGTCATTTGAGTTATGATTTGTTGCTTCACCATAATTGCCTGTACTTTTAACTGCCAATTTAGAGGTAGAGGTTTCATCTGCTAATCCAGGTAGAGACACAGCCAAGTGACCGTTATTTGTCTTGGTTCAAACTAGAAGTGTTATTGTTTTCATAGCCAGAGTTAGAAGGCCAGTGTTATGACTGTTATCTCGTACTTTGTTCTCTAATATTGATACTACCGAGCTTAGTATCCGCTCTAGAGAGAATTGGGATTTGGAGCCTATGACTGAGATGACAAGGAGAGCTTTGCACAGCCATGTCCTCAGCCAAAACAAAATTCTTGTTTCTGCTAACGAAAGGGCTGTGGAACTAATTTGTCAGTCTGGGAGGGTTTAACTTTAAATAATCCTTCCATCCTGCCTGCTAGAATACGGTCTGCAATTTTGTTTTTCTAATAGCCATCAGTTGACAGTGTATTGTCATTTGACATCATCAAGTTCAGTGTTAAAGCCTCAGGCAATTATGAAATGGGTCTTTGCACAAATGTACTCCCCTTGGTAGGGTTGTGTCAGCCGGGGGAGGGGCACTTGGAGAGTAGGCTTTCATGTTCTGTAGTAGTTTTTGTACCTGATCCTCCATGGGACGGTTTGTTTCTTTATTTTACTCCAACCAGTGTGCAACCACCTTTTGTTTTTCTATTCAGATCCAACTTAGCTGCTTCTCCTGCCGTCCCATCACTCATGGCACCCGACATGCATGTAATGGTATAGCAGATGCTGCGTTTAATACTACTCTGTTGGTGCCATCCGGTCCCATTACTGGTGCCAATACAACCACCACTGTCCATGCTACTCCCATTAACTGCCAGCATATTGTTCATTTGGGGGTTAGCTGGGGAAACAGTTTCCTTGTGGAGAGACTAACCCCTTTTTCTGTCCCCATATTTTTTTCCCCTTAGTAACTGTGTTCGCACCCAGTGCGTACGGGTCATAAGTGTCTTTATGCCAGTAAGAACTGTCGTAATAGTCTTTGCGTTTTTCTCTTGTTCTATACTATTGGAGTCAACAGTAATACTTTCTGCCCTTTCTACTGCATTGGGGTCTAGCAGTTCATCTGTACTGTGCACAATGGTGTAAATTTTATACTGCCTGTTTTATTGACTGTACTGAAGATAGGGCCATAACTACTCTGAATGCTTGAAGGCTGGTACTTGTAATTGCCCTTGGAACTTGGCATCCTGGAAGAGTTGAGTGGCAGTGGTAATAGTTTGTTATATACTCTTAGAGATCTTTGAGCGGGGATCAGGATACATTCATGTGGTTTTGTGATAGTCCTATCTTTAGTGATCTGACAGTGGAATAGCTTAGGGAAAGATGCTGCTTTGATTTTCACTATCGACCTCAAAGAATGGATGGTTCCAGGTCGGGGACTGCGACAGAGACTACCAGGGTCACCAGCTGAGCAGAGCTGGCATCCATCCGTTCATGGCACAAGCCGCCAGTCGCTAGCTACCACTTATACCCATCTGCAAACCATTTTATTCTCTGTATTTCTAAAGCACATGGATACCCAGAAATAAAATTCCAGAACTAAGCAGAAAATGCAGACAGTATTTCACACAGCGATCAGATAAACAGCAGTTGCTTTCGAAAGCTTAGTTCATTCTCTGTCCTGCGTATTGTAATGGCCAAAGAGTACCATAGCTTGGGAGCCAAATAGTTAAATGATCATCCACTGCATCTGGACTAGGACTTGTGAGTTGACAACAAGCTGTAGATTGCAAAGTCCTCTTAGGGGTATAAGGTTGTATCAAGTGTTGTAATAACTTCGGACCCACACTGTTTACAACTCTGTGGGACAAACATAGTCCCTTAAACTGTATCCTTTAAAAGGAAGACAGTGTAAAGAGGCTAATGCACCTGTCACTAAGCTATGCTTGAGAATCTTTAATAAAATGTGCGCTGCTGCATTTTGTACCACGTGAAGTCTTCTCTCCACATATTGAATGCTTCCAACATAAGAGTTGCCATGGTCTAAATGAGACATGACTTATCTTTGAACCGCACTTGTACGAGAGGGTGGAGGTAAAAACTGTAAGAATATCCTGAGCATTCTGAGGAATACTGAAACAAATTGCAGATCGTTTTTGCACTTGTGCCTCCAAGGTAAGTGTGTTGTTATCTAAACACCCAGACTTTTTACTGCTATTTTAGGTTTGGGGTGGCTGCCTGAAGATTATGGCCTGCACACTGCGAACCAACGGTTGGAGTAAATGCTGACGACCAAAACCTTGGTTTTTTCCTCATTGAGCTGTAAACAACTAGCTGATATCTATTTTGTTACGACCTTCAGACAGGAGTTGAGCTGCAGAGTTCAAGCCTGTGTCTTGGGTGAGGGAGAACTGTGTGACATCAGCATATGACACTATTGACAGACCATGTGATCGAAACATTTCCACCAAGGGGTGGGTGTACAAGTTGAATAGAGTGGGGCTTAGGGATAAACCTTGGGGAGCCCCACACTTTAAAGGATAATAATTTGAGTAACAGGGCTCCTCATAAACCTGAAAGCGCCTGCCGTCTAGAAATATCAACCATTGGAAGGCTAGACTCACTGCTTCAGCCTTAGCATTAAGACTGAATGCGATAGTGTCCAAGGGTGAGCTTATGTCCAATAGTATCACGGTAGCCGAGCCACCTTGATCTAAAATTACCCTTAATTCTTCTGTGACAACTAAAGGCACGGTCTCTATGCCACAACCAGGAAAAAAAGTTAGTTTTTGTAAGGTGGTGTATGTTGTGTGTTTCTAAAACTGGTGATAACTGTTGATCCATGTACTTTTCAAGGACTTTACTGGTCCCAGGCAGTAAAGATATTGGTCCACGGCTATCTGGCTGTGTAGGGTACAATGTAGGTTTCTTTAACACTGACTTCACAATCGCATGTTTCCATGAAGACAGAACTCTACCACTCTGAAGTGAGAGATTGAACATGCCTAATAGAAAAGGATAGGTTACAGCTTCCCCTTGAGTAAGTACAAAGAGTGGGACAGGATCAAGCAAGGATCCTGATTTGACTGCCTTCGTTAACACCACTAAAATCTTTTTTCCAGTTTGAGAGGAGAGAGGTAGGGTTTCACTGGTGGAGACAGCAAGACAGGATGGAGCTGGTACCATAGGCTGATCACCCTTGTCAGCAAAAGTGGCATAGCTATCTGTGATTTTGTTTAAAAAAAAAAAAAAAAAAAAAAAGCCAGTTTGAGTTTTAGATGAAGGGGGCAAGGTGCCCATACTTCTAGGGTTCGTAAAGGATTTAGTAATATTAACTATTTCCGTAGCTGTGTTAGATGCATTCTGTTTGTGTGGCATAATAGATGGTGTGCACACCCCAGATAACGTGGTGATATTTTTCACTGCTTTTATTATAGCTTTATTTACTGCTAGTCGGTGATATTTTTTCACTGCTTTTATTATAGCGTTTACTGGTAGTCGTATATCTTCCTCCACTTCTGTCCATCCTTTGACGCTCTTTCATAAGTTATTGTAAATGACAGTCCAGTCAGGGAGCTTGTCTGGCTGGCCTGCAACTTTTATGAATCCTAAATTGCATGGTCTTGTCTAGCGAGGACTAAATCCAACTATTACATAAATAAATCTTCCCCGAAATTTCATACCCTAACTCTGGTTTGAAGTTGAGAGTGGGCTCCCAATTGGTCGGTTCTAATTTTGCGCAACAGCGATCTAGCCTTTATGGCTGAGAAATGAAATTATTTACCCGATAACTAGGAAGAAAAAAATAAAAGAAGGAATGATATAGTGGTCTGTCCACATTACCTGTATATATCAACACTGACAAATTTAATTGCTAAAAATTTGGTCAAGATGATGGCCTTTTTTATGTGTCGGATCCTTAATTAACTGGATTAGTGTATGGTTCTAGTTCCTGAACCAGCTTCATTGCACACCCATGTAAGGTCGTTAAAGTGAATGTTAAAGTCACCCAGGCATGTAAAATTGGTTTTATGTAGCGCCAGGCCTGCCAATATATCAGGAAGAGCTTCTAGGAATGAAGCTGCTGAGCCAGGTGGTCGATAAATCAAGACCTCTTTCACAACCTGGTGCAGTAAAATGAGTAAAAACACCATTCAGAGTCTTCTTATTAATTATAGGGACCACCCATAGTTTATCTGTTCGATCACATCTTATGTTACTTCTAGCAAGTAAGACCTGTACTAAATCTGGCAATGAGTCCCTATAGAGCCAGGTGTTGTAAGAAACTGACCCTACGGTTGCTCCTCACACAAAAATACAAATAGATCTAACTTGTGTTGCGGCAATGATCTGTGGTTAATCGGCAACATACACCACATCTCTTTTCCTGTAGAGGTGGTATTGCATTCGCCTTGTTGTACATTTGGTTGTTTGAATCACAAACTGCAGTTACTTGTCAAACAAGACAGTAATCTACCAGTAGGGTGATTGTGTGATGGCACATGGCATTTGTACTCACATTTAAAGCTTGTAGTTATTCTGAAGGTATAATTCTACTTAATGATGAACGACCAGGGGTTCTGGACCCTGGCCAGGATGCGGATGGGTGCGGGCGCGTTAGCCCTTGGTGCAGCCCGGTATTCATTGTATGGGATAGCACTCCCTATAGGGGGTGGGGTGGGGTGGGGCGGATTGGATTGGAGGGCGGATTGGGGATTGGAGGGCGGATTGGGGATTGGAGGGCGGATTGGGGATTGGAGGGCGGATTGGGGATTGGAGGGCGGATTGGGGATTGGAGGGCGGATTGGATTGGAGGGCGGATTGGATTGGATTGGGGCACATTGGAGTTGGGCAGATTAGATTGGGAGGTTTGGAGTGGGGTGTGTTGGACTGGAGTGGGGTAAAGTGGTGAATTGTAGTGGGGCAGATTGGAGTGGGCTGTATTGAGGTGAATTGTGTTAAAGCATTATTTCAGAAATCACACATAATAAAGAAATAATGTCGCTTTGCAATAATTCAAACAAGATTATCGTTATCTTTTGAGAACTGCACCTATGAGCAAAAACAAAAGAAACATGAGCGGAAAGTGAGAAAAGACAACTTGGCAAAATAAAAGAAATTTAGCTATAAAACAGAAAACTGAGCAATTTTTTTTGTTGTGTTGGGCACATTTTACCAGTCACAAGCCTTCTGTTTGTAGGGCAGTAGAAGTTAAAAAGAACAAAATAGTACCTTAAACACTCGGAAGCAGCGGACGGCCACTGACTAAGTTGAATTCATCAGTGCTTGGTCCCTGCTCCACAGAGAGAAAAGGAAATAATGCCAGGCCTGCGGTAACGAATAATGAGGCTGGAAAGAAGAGTGTCACACAAAACAACAAATGTTGAGCGACAGAAGGGCTCCAGGCCCTTTACTGTACACAACAGAGTCTCACAAGCGAGAGGCAGGCATTACCACATGCAGTTGCAGGCTCGACCTTAACACATGAAGTCCATACGATGAGGGGGGTTGACTCAAAGCCCACTTGTGTCTCTGATTTTTTTTATCACGCTTTAAAAAAAAAAAAAAAAAAAATTTATTTACTTTGAGGTCTTTGGACAACTGTTTCTAGCCCGACCTAGAAGTTGCAGATATAACATCTTGAATGTTTTTTTTATTGCATGTATATTAAATTGTTCCGGGATCTACGCACGCAGGTGAGAATTAATTTTCATTTGACTTTAGCGATCATGCTTGCAATGCAAATCTGGATAATTAGTATGTCACCTTTTTATTTCTGTTCTTCAAGTAAAATGTATAGATTTTTAGTAAATAAATTGCAATTGTGTCCAGACTGGGCAGCCATATTGTAACTGAGAAGGCATACCTTTTCCGTGTGCTTCATACTTAAGGGTACCAGCGCAGAACAGACTTTATACATTTAGAAAACATTACTGAAAATATTAACTACATTTGAATAGTATTTGGTGCTCTACCTGTAATCACAAATTTGAAAAAAACGCATTAAATATTTTCCTTAATTGTGATGGCTCTAACAGTATAGCAAAGAGTTTTAGAAGTGTAATCATATAGTAATACGATTTTCTTCTATTTTTACCAACCAATAGGTACCCGAGTGTGTCATGCGAGATTCTCACTGCTGATGTGTCCCAAATTAATGATGCCCTCGGAGATGATGAGTCCCTGTTAATGCGGCTTTATAACTTCTTGCAAAGCAGTGACTGTTTGAATCCGTTACTCGCAAGCTTTTTCAGCAAAGTGATGGGAATTCTTATTAATCGGAAAACGGAGCAGGTGAGAACATCGTCCTGTGGAAGAAAGATGAGCAGTTTCCCATTTTGGGGTTGGGAGGCAATGGAGAGGGTTCTCGTGGCAGTTTGTTTACTATTGATGTAAATTGGGAAGAATGGGCAGTTTGAGGGTTATTAACACTTTTAGCAAATCACAAGCATCTTTTATCTCTTCAGATAGTAGGCTTTCTTCGCAAGAAGGATGATTTCGTGAGCTTGCTACTTCAGCACATAGGGACATCTGCCATTATGGACCTGCTTTTACGGCTGCTGACCTGCGTGGAACAGCCTCAACTTAGGCAAGACGTCTTTAACGTAAGAGAATACCTATTGAAAGCACAAAGTTATTGTTTAGGAACAACTTTATAGCCTGATGTACTGAATGGGGAAAATGTGTATTCCGTATTTTATCTTTAATTTATTGCGTCTCTTTCCTGGTAACACCTTGCATTCTTTGCCTCCTTACATCAGTGTCAAAGACTGGTTAATTATTCCTCCGTGCTGTTCATGTTATTCCAGATGGGCTTCTGTTGTCTTCGGCCTCTAAATATGATTCCACAGCTATCAGCAGAAATTAAAGGAAGACTGTAATTTTCCCCAGTACTTGAAATGAGTAAATTGTAAGTATCGGGCTGTTTATACAACCGGTATATTTTTATTTTCGGCTCTCCTTACCATTTTACCAGACCCAGGCCTGCAGAAAACATCTGAACTAGAGTTATTAAAAGCTTTTGTTAGAATCCAAGCTAGTACAGGGCATATGCTTAAAAGGGGTAGCAAGAGTTTTATCAGTTAGCTATAGATTCCTGTTGAATCTCTGCCTATGATAATTAGCTCCTAAGAGGCCTGCTATCTTTAAGGGGGTGGAAAAGGGCTTTGTATAGCTATTTTGAGCTGTTGTCGAGGACTGTTCACCTTAGTTGGAGTTTTGTTCCTAAGTGGGTTATCGGTCGGAGTTTCCTTGGAGAAGTAACTTGATAAATAAAATAATTCTTGCCCGTCTGACAGGTCATGGCATCCTGTTTGTGGTATTTTGCAGAAAAGCTGTTAAGTTGTCCTTGTAATTATTGGTGTACCTTGTGCAGGATTCAGGTGGAATTCGTGCAGTAGTTTATACCTGTACATAAAGAACAGTTGTTCTAAACTAGACACTATGCAACGTTAGATTTGTGAATGAAAACGACTTTTTTTTTTTTTTTTTCTTCTTCATTGTATAGGAAACCTGATCACCACATCCATATGTTTTTTCAGTTAAGCAATCAAAGCAGTTAACAGTCAGGGGCAGAGGGTCACAAATGAGTAGTGGACATTAATGCTGAAGTTGGATACACACAACATCTGTATCTTCCATAGATCCCAGGGCTACCTCAGCATTTCCTTGCTTCTGGCCCGGAATCCACAGGTAAATGTTATGTCTTTAAGCAAAAGCCCTTGCAGGGACTTTTTTTTATTTTTATTACATCTTTTGCACTCACATTTACCTATACTTTCCTGCCCTTCAGTGGGCATAAAACTAGGAATACATTTAACCTTCCCACTAACACCTCCTGTTCGGCTGTGAATTGAGACAGTGCTTTTTGTACTAGATAGTAACGCTATTCAGGGCTTCTGGGATGTGTGGTAGGAAACTATATCTGACAATCGCCCACACTTTGAGTCTAGTAAACACCTGTATCTAGATTATGTTGCATTGTGTGAAATATCCTTAAGATTTTATTTATGGAAAGAGGGGGTAAGTGATGGGGATCCTTTATTTTTATTTTTTAATCTTAACTGTCTGCAAAATCCGGGAAAGGGAAGTTTAGAAATTCACCCCTCATTAATGTATCCAGATTCTAAGCCTGACTAGGTGTTGGATCCTGGCAGGTGGGGTACCCTAGCCTTGGATCACCCTAAAAACTAACTAGCTACTCATCTGAATACTCCATATAGCCTACTGCACTTATTGCCATCATGCTGCATTGACGACAGCACTCAACATTGAAATCTACTCAATGTGCTTCCCAGCAGTAATTCCCTAATACTAGGCCGAGAAAGTGCATGACAGACAGGACGTTGGACCCACTGTGTGAATGTTAATGTTATCATCTTCGGTATTAGTAACCTTGATGTCTGTCAAGGTGGTTTTTCGTCTGGCGTAAGGGCTGGAGAAGGTAAAAATCTGTGCCAAGTGCAGAAGGAAAGGCCGAAAGGCAGAAGAAATACAGAGACGCTAAGGAAAGCAAATGCAGAAAAGTGTACTGTAAATGACCATGTCTCCAGAAAACACTGAGTCAGTGGTTCAGCAAGAAATGAAGCCAACTGATAAATGAAATGGAGATTCCTTTGGGTCATAAAGATGGGTGTATTTTCTTCGCCTGGGTGTTTCTTCTTTTTATTAAGTTTTCTTGGGTGTGTGGACTCACAGATACCCTGTGGACAATCAAGCTTGTCTGTCACACCAAAAGAGTATTGTAATGTATTTCAGCAGCACCCCATTCTGAATTGTGGGCTGGATGTGGGGTGCAGGGTTATTTTTGTTGGTACTCCTGAATAGAGCTTGACATCTAATTGTCCAAATCATAGTCACACACTTTACATTCAGTTCACCTACCAGTTGTGTAGAGAAAATAACAGATGGGTTTAAAAGGCCATTTTCTACACAACATCTTCTTAGGTAAGTGTTTTCTGCGGATACTCAACAAACACCTGCTTAGATTACACATCTGAGTTCCTGCAACCAGAATCCAATGGAAATGTGCTTTTGATCAACTGGCTCCTGAAACGTCTTTCCACCAATACCTATGATTAAAGCAGCCATCAAGGGATTCAGGAGGTTAATGGCCGGGATGATCCGACATGTTCTAAAGTGGTCCTACCAATCGTGTTATCCCACGTTCTTTCCATGTCAGAATGATCTCAGAGTAGGTGGATTTATAGACTGGATCTCAATGACAGTACAGCCTGTAAAATATTGTGTCTCAGCCTGAAAATGTTTAACTTGATGACCTATTACTTGATGTCTTGCACCAGGGTCTTTTCACAGTGCCTCTGGATTGTATAAACATTCTCGAAGAAGCAAAATGTTGATCTTCCAGGCTCTCTAATGCTTTCAAGTGGGAGATATGACTTTTGGTGCTTGGAAAAATCCTTAATTTGAGCACTTTCCAGAATAGGCCTTGAGCCAGCCATGTTATCAGTACCATTTGGGGGAATGGGGCTCTAATATGAATTATTGGCAAGGTAAGGAGGCCTAGATATATGGAAAATATGTGATAGCAAGTCATAAATCTGTCTGTTGTGAGTTAACACTCCACTCCCAAGACACCTTGCTGTAAATAAGAATTTTGCCATAATTTCTATTATTGTGAAGTATATAAAAAATTATAGTAAATGTGAGTATATAAATTGATAATTATAATACTAGTTATGATTATATTAAGTACACCGAGTAAAATATATATATATATATGTGTGTGTATATATATATATATATATATATATATATATATATGTGTGTGTATATATATTAATCAATAACTTTTTCGAGAGCTGGTGGTGAATGACCATTGCAGCATCATGAAGAGGACTGAAACAAGCCCATCCTGACCCTCTGATACCCAGTGTATGATTTGTTTATGGTCAGATGTCCAACATGGAGTTAAGCTGACAAGCCCACAGGACTACCCATCATGGAAAACCTTGTTAGAGGCAGCTCAAGCAAGGATTCACATTCCACTGTTGGACATTGCGAGAAATGTGGAAAACAACATTGTTCCCCAAGTATTTTACCACAGGAAGTGCGGGAGCCTGTTTGATATGAAGAGAAATTTACAGACTATTAAACAAAAAGCTGACACAAATGTTGATGATGATGCTGGAACGATTGAGTGAACGAGTAAACGCTTAAGTAGAAGAACATCATTAAAGTCAAATGTATATGCTGAAGAATGTATAGTACGATGGCATGTGTGGCCGTAGATACACATGCTCTGCATGTTCCTGCCATCTAGTGTTGGGTTCGGAGTGTTGCAAGTTGTTTTTTTAGAAGCAGCATTTTCAAGTCAAAGGATCAAGTGACTTCCCCTTCTTGGTGATGCTGCGCATGGGCATTGAGTCCTTTTTAGATTTTCTCTCTGCCGTTGGGTTCGGACGTGTCTCTTTGCTCCCTTCTCTCTTCACTTTGGTTTGGAAACCTTTTGCCTATCTTTCCTAAAATCGACGATATTGTTTTCAGTTATGTTTTCTTACTGTTGCGTTTGTCTCACTCCATCAGTCTGGGAACCGAACGAATACCCTCCGGGGCGTCTTCGCCTATTCATGCCTACCTCACTGCGTGGCACCGACCAGCATGCTGTGCTGATGGAATGGACGCTGTTTCAATTCTGTCTGCTGTGCCACTCCAAATTCCCACACACCAACATCTGGTGTGTAACCTGTGCCTCTCCCCTGGCCATCAAGAAGCCACCTGTGATGCCTGCAGATCCTTCCAGTCAAAAACAATACTTTGGGGCCGGGGTGCTCAATGACTGGTAATGGTGCACAAGACTCTGGATTTCCCCCCGGACATCTTCGGGGAGGAATTTGTCCAGGAGGAGCCGAAACAAGAGGGGGGCTTTCTCCATCCAAGAATCCGACTCCGATGTCCATTCGGACATTGAAAGTCAAATCACGCCGGCACAGCCTGTGAGTACTGTTGCTCTTTCTGGCCCCTCTAAGGCTTCCAGGAGACCCATTACCGAGGTTGCTGGACCACCACTGCCTTCAGGCCATGGTCCGATCCAAAAAACTGTTTAGGATGCCCCGCCAACCAGCTCAGCACCGAAAATAGTCATGACAGTCAACGTCTTCGGCGTCAACCTCCATATCTTCGGTCCGAAACTGCGATCTCCTTCCACCTCGAACCTCAGCACCAAGCTGAACAACCAGCACCTCAGCTTCAGTACTCACGAAAGGGCACCGATTAAAAACTTTGGTGCCGAAAACAAGGAATTCAACATCTTTGGAACCAAAAGACTCCAGTCAATGTTCAGATACTCCATCTCCAGTTAAACCCTTATTAGAGGTTATGGATGCTCCTCAGTGCCGCCTACTTATCCAAGAGGGTACAAGGCGCATCATTGCATCCAGCGTTGCCTCCAAGAAAAATATCTTTAGAGAAGGCTCTGGACACATCACCACCTCCAAAGAAGACCAAGGAATGGCTACCTCCATTCACAAGCCTTTTCCTCTTCCTCCTTCAGTACCTCCACCACCTACCTCTCCCCAACCTCCAACCCCTCATTTATCTCTCCTACTGCAGCAGACGTTACACCATAGGGTTCACCATTATTCACTGGGGGAGACTTGGGTGACACATACCAGGACCCAGATCTCTGGGATACATATGACCTGGGTCCTAATCTATGCCCCACACGAACTTCACCGCCAGAGGATACGGCATCCTACCGACAGGTGATTTCTGGAGCACCCGCCTTTCATAATGATAACCTTCACAGGGGACCCTACTGAACAAAACTTTCTATTGCCCCCCCCCGCACACACACACACGCACACACACACACGCACACACACACGCACACACACACACACACACACACACACACACACACACACACACACACACACCAACTCATAGGGACCTTCAATTGTTCCCTGGCATGCTTCATTGTGCTGACAAAATGTTCAAGGAGCTAGCTTGCTCTAGAATTATCACGCCTAGAGTTGATAAAATAAATATAAGGTGGCACCCTCAGATCCTATATATATATATATATATATATATATATACACACACACATATACACACATATTTTATATATATATATGTACAAAATCTCAGGTTCCACCAGATTCTATTGTGGCTACTACCACATTCAAACGAGCTAATATCCAAACCACAGGGGGTTGTCCTCCCCAGATAGGGAGAGTAAAAAGATTGATGCTGCGAGTAAAAGAATGGCTGCTTGGCGTATCGCCAACTCACAAGATTTACTTGAGATGTGATCATGCTCTCTGGGAGGAAATGGAGGAGCTCCTCCATTATCTCCCAGAGGAGCACCGAAAAACGGGACAACAAATTGTCACTGAAGGACAGACAGTAATAATGCTATCAGATGTGCTCTAGATGCCGCAGATACTGCTGCACGAGGTATTAATGCTGCTGTGTTAGGAGATGTATCTGGCTTAGGTGCTCATGTTTTGAACCTGAGGTAAAACAAGCAGTTTTAAATATGCTCTCCGATAAGGAGCATCTTTTTGGCCCTCAAGTGGACTACCCTTGAGAAACCGAAGAAAGGAGCTCAGTATTCCTCCTCCAAACGTTCCCTCAGTCTCACAAGAGAACCTTCTCCTTCTCATCAAGAGTTACAATCCCTTCTTCTCAAAGGAGCCATCAAGTTAGTTCCAGTACAATATCAACGAACAGAAGTATTCTCTTTATACTTCATAATTTCCAAAATGGACGTCTCTCTCAGGCCCATTCTGGACATGAGGCCCTTAAGCCATTACATTCTATCCGAACATTTTCGCATGCTCCATTTCAAGACATTATCTGACATCTACAAAGGGTGACTTTATGACCACCCTGGATCTGAAGGATGGCTACTTCCATATACCCATTCACCTTGCACACTGCAAATACCTCAGATTTGTGATTGCAGGAAAACATCAGTTCAAGGTGCTACCCTTATGAGTCACCACCGCTCTCAGTGTTTTCCCAAAGTGCTTAGCAGTATTAGCAGCATACCTCAGAAGACAAAATGTACACGTATTCCCTTATCTAGAAGACTGGCTCATCAGAGCCAGCACGTTGTTACGATGCAACACCATACTTGGATGACCGTGAACCTCTTCCACAACCTAGCTTTTACACTCTGCTTCCTCAAATCCCACCTTCAACCTCTCCAGATACAGCCATATCTAGGAGCTGTACTCTGTTCAGAATTGGGGATTGCATACCCCAATCCAGAATGTGTTAGCAACTTTCAGTCTCTCTTTCCCTAGTTTCGAGAGAATTGTTCATACAAGGTCATGACTGTAATGCGCCTGTTAGGGATGATGGCCTCAAGCATTGTAATCGCTCCCCATGCCAGACTCCACATGCGCCCTCTTCAGCAATGTCTCTCTACAGTGGACTCAGTCACAGCATCATTCGGAAGATCTAGTGTTAGACTGCCATACTCCTCACTCTCTGCAATGGTGCAATGACACCAGTCTCTTAAAGGGGTGGCATTTTGTAGACCCTGTGCCTCCGATCACTCATACAACAGACTCCTCACACACAGGTTGGGATGCTCACCTTTAGAACCTGTCAATTCAGGACCATTGGAATTCTCATCACCAATTGCTACACATTAATTTCCCAGAGCTTCAGTCGGTATTTCTAGCCCTAAAAGCATTTATTCGTTTCCTCTATCACAAAGTTGTCCGAATCCATACAGACAGTGTTAGCAGTGTATAAGCTTCAGAAACGGTGAACAAGGTCACTCCAATTGACACAACCCTCTCAAACAGTATGAAGATGGGCTCTCCATCATCGCATTCATATAGTGGTGGAGTATCTCCTGGGAACAGACAACTACTTTGCAGACCTGCTCAGCAGGACGCTGCAACAAGTCCATGAATAGGAACTCCACCCACAAGTGTTAAAGTTACTTTCAAAAGTGGGGAGCACCACAGTTGGATCTTTTTGCCACAGCAGCAATCAAAATGCCAAAACCTCGCCTCCAGGTAGCCACACCCCCAATCCAAAGGCAAAGCTCAATGGATAAACTGGTCAGGAAAATGTGCCTATGCTTTTCTCCTCTCCCTTTCATTCCATTTTTAGTTCGACAGATCAGGCAAACATCTCTCAAGATTATCCTTGTAGCTCCAACGTGGACACTCCCACCCTGGTTCTCCACACTACTTTGCACTAATTTGCGACCCACCTCATGAATATTCATGAGGTGGGTCATTGCGACCCCATAGCGAGTCGCAGTCGGTGTCTGAGACACCGTACTGCATACCAAATTGCGAGTTGCAATTTGCGAGTCGGATGGACTCGCAAATTGCAACTCGCAATTTGGTTTGTTGCTACATCTGGCCCATAATCTGTTACTTGCTTACTGTGCAAAAAGCTAATTTAGCTTACACCTCCTTTAACTTGCATCTCACAGCTATAGCTGCATACTTGCAAAACTTTCCACTTCACTCATGTCCTCTTCAGTACTTCTCATGGAAAGTGGCCTTTTTGGTTGCTTTCACATCTGTCATGTTAGCGAGCTCCAGGAACTAACCTTGGAAGAAATGTTCTTTCATATTCATGCAGCAAGCTAGTGTAGGCCAAGCAGTACTGAGAACATATTTACAATCAACTGCATCTCCTACAAGCTAGCCATCGCTTTCATGGAGGAACTGCTTTACAGTCTACACAGAGCATGTGTATTTGCAGCCACGCATGCCATTGAACGTAAATGTTACTTATCCAGTCAACATGTGTTCGTGGCATGTAGTGCTGTAGATTCACGTACATCCTCCCTCCTCCCCGGGTGCCTGTGGCTGTTTTATTATTCTGAGAAGTTTGATACCAAACTTCCCAGTATTCAGTGTAGCCACTATGGAGCTGTGGAGTTCGTTTTTGACAAACTCCCAGACCGTATTGTATTGTATTGTAATCGTATTTATATAGCGCTTACTACCCCTGACGAGGCGTCTAAGCGCTTTTCGATGAGTAGAACTCTACTCCGGAACCCAACAAGAATTAGTGATGGATTAGTATCATTTAATAATGAGTACAGTTTTAGTATTATTATGAGTTAATTTGAGCCGCGGATATGAGAGTTTGTTAGTTAGATTGACTGGAGTAATGGAGGGGTGGAGGAGGAAAGAAATCCAGAAGTGTTAATTGGGAGTATATCCTTCATTTACTCAATCCAAAGGTTTGGGATGAATAAAGGGGGGCGGAGGGGGAAGAGTATGTGGAAGGGTTAGGGAGAGCATAGTAGCAGGGTGAGATGAATGCAGGAGAATTTAGTAGGGTTGTGTGGGAGGTCACAGAGGTAGAGTGAGGTTTGCTGAGTTAGATGTGGAGGTGGAGGGAAGAGCTTAGGCAGAGATATTTAGGAGATGAAAGTGGTCGAAGGGATTTGGGATGAGTCAGAGTGAGAATGGAGGATAGTTTGATAGAGACATGACATAAGAGTGATGAGTAGATAAGTGTGATAAAATGAGAGCAGAAATTCATAGATATCTAGTATAACAACCCCAAGAAACAGGAGCCATGCAATGATCCACAAACATGCCAAGCACAGAAACAACATATACACATACATACACATACACATATATATATATTTATACACACACACATGAATACACACACATATATGCACATAAAATACATAATTAGAATCATGGGTAAAAAATACTTCGTCAGACAGGTTTAAAAGAGTGTGTGTATTTTATTGTTATGACAGTAGCAATACTTATTTTCCAAAGAAACTATAAATAAATAGAAATACATATTTTCCAAAGAAAGTATAAATAAATAGAAATATACATATAATCTGAAAAAAAGATTTATCCACATAGGCATATGCAGTTCATAGTCGTTTGAAAAAGGTGGTTATGAAGGAAAGAGCCAACTCTTGAGTAGTTTTCTGAAAACAAGAAAGTTATCTGTGGCTCTTATAGTTGGGGGTAATGAATTCCATAGTTTGGCTGCTTGGACGGAGAAGGATATACCACCTACAGTCTTTTTCTTGTATGGTGGTGTTCTAAGGCGGGGTGCCAGTCTTGAGCGGAGGGTTCTTTGTTGGATGTATTTGGTAATTTTCTTTCTGATAAAAAGCGGTCCTGTTCCATGTATAGCTTTGTGGGTGATACAAAGCAGCTTGAAAGTGCATCTTCTGGCAACGGGTAACCAGTGTAGTGCTCTCAAGGCAGGGGAGATGTGGGCTTGCGGCTTTATATGTAGTAGTAGCCTGGCTGCGGAATTCTGGATACGTTGTAGTTTTTTCATAACAGATAGAGATGATCCATGGTAGAGGCTATTGGCATAATCCAGTTTGGATAATACAAGTGAGATAGTAGCTTGCACCTTGTGTGGAAATCCGAGGTGGGGGAAGATGCGTCGTAAAGTCTTTAAGGTGATGAAGCTTGTGCGTGCTAATTTGTCTACTTGGGCATTCATAGTTAGCTTGGAATCCATGGTGATTCCTAGGTTTTTAACTTCCTTGGATAATTGAGGAGGTGGTCCGAGATCGTCAGGCCAGACGCACATAGGGTCATAATTTTTCCAGTCACCACATATGAGTATTTCTGTTTTGGAGGTATTTAGTTTGAGATGGCTCCAGGTCATCCACTGATCAACGGCTCTGAGGCAACTGAAGATTTGTGAGTTTTCAATGTTTTTGGGGTCTTCTAATTGAAGTAGTATTTGTGTGTCATCTGCATAGTTGTAGCATGTGAGATGGAAATCATTGATCAGTTCTGGTAAAGATATCATGTAGATGTTAAAAAGCAAAGGTGAGATGATTGACCCTTGGGGGACCCCTGTTTTTGTGAGGTAGGGTTCGGACGAGAAGGGGGGCGAGTGGATGATATTCGCTCTTTTTTGGAGATAGGAAGTAATCCAGTCGAGAGCAATCCCTTGTATGTCGGCTTCGTGGAGTCTTTGAGTTAGGGTGTCATGGTCAACCGTATCAAAGGCAGCTGAGAGGTCCAAGAGAAGTAGTGCAGCAACTCCATTTCGGTCGACTGTTTTTAAGATCGTCCCAGATTGCCATGAGTGTCGATTCAGTGCTTCTTCTTGGGCGGAATCCAGTTTGGAAATCTGAAAGTATAGGATTTTCTTCAATGAATTGTGACATCTGGGCGAATGCTGCTCTTTCTATCAATTTGCCCAGGAAAGGTCCATTTGTGATAGGTCTGTAGTTGTTGGGGTCTTGCGGGTCTAGGTTTGTTTTCTTTAATAATGGTCGTATGTATGCCTTTTTCAGGTCTGTAGGAAAAGTTCCTGAAGTTAAAGAGTTGTTGATGATTCTTCTTACAGGTGTGGCAGCAGAAGTAGATAGCAGGATGTTCTTGAAGATTTGTGGTGGGCAAGGGTCAGAAGGGCAACCAGAAGGTCTGCTTGCTTTGACCAAATCCATAAATTCATCCTGGGATATTTGTTTGAAGGACTGTAGAGGTTGGGATGGTTTATTCTTAAAGGGTATTTTAGTAAAGGGGTTGGTGCTGATGTTTTTCTTCTGTTTTAAATAGGAGTCCAATGTGTCTGCCTTGGTTGTGTAGTGAGTTGCCAATTTGTTTGTGAAAAACATAGGCAAATGTCCCTGACCAGTTCATCCATACAGCATTGCCCTTGGACGGAGGATGTGGGAACTTGGATGCGATGTTTGGGAATTTCTCGTTTGCTTTTGTTGCAAAGAGGTCTATGTCTGAAAATCCCCACTTCTGAAAGTAGGGGAGAAGAACTTGGGGTGGAGTTTCCACTTGTGGCCGCATCCTGCTGAGAAGGTCAGCAAAATTGTTGTGCGTTCCTGGGAGGTGTTCCGCTAGCAGGTATATATATTGTGGTGAATTGCCCAATACCAAATTGTCTGTGCAGAGCGAGACAGCTGTAAAGGATGTCTGTTACTTTGTCCCAACCTCCTCCCACCAATTTTTGCACATAGGAAATGATTGTCTGTGCGTATGAGAACTACTTTGTTGAGGAGATAAATCACAAAGGCTTTGAGTGCTAGGTGAAAAGCTAGCAGCTCTAGAAAGATGATGCACAGGCCTCTCTGTAATCCCAGAGACCCTGGACTGTGAGGCCTTGTAGGTGAGCACCTGACCTTGTCTGAGGGGCGTCAGTTGTCAGAATGATCTGGGGGAACAGGGTCCAGAAGTGGCCGCCCTTTTAACAGGTTGGTTGGTGCGCCTGTCCACCAACACTTGATCATCTAATTGATCATGTGCTTGAGACCATTAGTGTCAAAGACATTCCTGTGACGGGCATATGCAATACTACCACATGCTAGTCTTCACATCGCAAGAAGCCATCATTCCCAGGAGCTTCATGATTATTTTTACTCTGACTCGGTGGTTGGGACGAAAATGAGAAAGCTGTATTTTAAGTTTTTTTTTAAAACATTTTTTATCCTGGCTGCATTTGGGCATGCTTTTCCCACACTGTATTGAGGATGGCCCCTAAACAGGGCTGTATCTGAAGTGGGTGGAGGTGTGACTTCTGAAAGTTTATGGTGAAAACTAATTGATAAAGTAAATCTATTGTGACTTGGGTACGATGTAAGCATTGACAGATTGCTGGCTTTGATGAGCCAGTCACCCAGGGATGGGTAGACAAGGATTTTCTGCCTGCACAAGTGAGCCACTACTACTGTAAATATCCGAAGGGAAACACTTTAAATTGGTAGGGACATTCTTCTATCACAAATCGGCAGTATTTGTGATGTGCTGGTTGTGCAGGAATGTGAAAGTAATAGTCTTTTTACATCTAGTGCTGACAAAAAGCAGTCTTACTGCAGCAATGATATCACATCCTGAAGTGTGGCCATGTATGTATGTCTGTCTGTCTGTCTGATGTAACTATTTAACGGCCAGAGATCCAATTTGGTCTTAAAAAACTATCCTTTTTGAGGATGAGAAAGCATGGTGAATATGCCCTGGTTCCCTGACGCAAGGGAACTGGCTTTATTGCCCCTTTGAGAAATAAGGCTTCGCCTTGAGGGCCTTGATAGAGACAATCAGGATAGAATGTTCTTTGACCCCGGAACGCAAGGGAAAAGTACTGCATTCAATAATATAGATGGAATGGAGGTTTCAAGATCTGAAAAAAGACCTAATACAGTCTGAACTGGAGTACATTGAAAACACAACCAGACTCGACAGCTGAAGAAAACAATCTGAAGATTGAGTTGATGCCCGTGCGCAAGGTACACAAAACTGTACAATATCCAGAACGGCTCCAATGAACAGGAGTGCCTGCGAAGGAGAGAAGTCCAACAATGTTAATAAGTTGATGTTGTCTAGAGGAAGACAACTGACTGAGGCGAGCCTGCTGTCAGCAGCCAGT
Source organism: Pleurodeles waltl (assembly GCF_031143425.1). Taxonomy (NCBI): domain Eukaryota; kingdom Metazoa; phylum Chordata; class Amphibia; order Caudata; family Salamandridae; genus Pleurodeles; species Pleurodeles waltl. The sequence goes on along the minus strand of NC_090446.1, from coordinate 1,349,291,737 downwards.
CATCAACGTATGGGAAGCCTGGTACCCTCGAACATCAAAAGTGCTCTGAAACGACCACCATCACTTTTGTGAACATCTGAGGGTACTGGTGAGCCCAGAAACCAGCAGTTCAAACTAGAAAATGTTCCTGGCCCACTCTGAACTGCAGGTAGCGCCTGTTGGTCTGCAGAAAATGAATATGAAAACAAGTGCCCCGCAAGTGTAACGTCACTATTCAGCCTCCTGGGTCTGAGGTTTTTGTTTTTTTTTAAATACAGGATGTTTGATACCAAACAACCCTATTTTCAAGAAAGCAATCGTGTTGCTGGGGAACTCTCATTGACCAGTGTCCAGCATATGTACATAAAATGTCTTCCCTGATCACTCACTAGGTCTAAGAATCAAATACATAGCAGTGGCATATTTGCTCTTACAGGTGTGCAAACATATGTAATACAATGCACCCTGCCCCAGGGCCATACGGCCTGCTGTAGGGGTGACCTACATAGATTGCATGCAGTGTTAGGGGACAGGGCACACAGGCTGCGTGCAATGTCATGTTTTCACTTTTAGCTGCACCAAGACAGCCTGCAATGGCAGTGTGCATATGCCAAGAGAGGGGTCTGTGAGGGCGGCACAATACATGTTGTATATATACATATAGTTAATATGGCCACAACTGTACTTACAATGTCTAAGAATTGACTTAGACACTGTAGGGGCATATTGCTCATGCAGCTATGCCCTCACTTGTGGTATAGTGCACCCTACCTTAGGGCTGCAAGGCCTGCTAGAGGGATGACTTACCTATGCCACAGGCTGTATTTTGTGTGCATGGCATCCTGAGGGGGATGCCATGTCGACTTTGCCTTTTTCTCCCCACCAACACACACAATCTGCAATGGCAGTGTGCATGTGTTAGGTGAGGGGTCCCTTAGGGTGGCACAACATATGCTTCAGCCCTTAGGGACCTTCCCTGGTCACAGGGCCCTTGGTACTACTGGTACCTTTTACAAGGGACTTATCTGTGTGCCAGGGGTGTGCCAATTGTGGAAACAATGGTACATTTTAGGTGAAAGAACACTGGTGCTGGGGCCTGGTTAGTAGGGTCCCAGCACACTTCTCAGTTAAGTCAGGGTCTTATTATTATTAATGTACATTATATCAATATGGCTATGTGCAAGGGATTTATTGTAGGGCACTATATTCGTGGGAAACAAATGGTTGCATTTTTGTTTCTTACTATATTATGTTTGGTTTCCACCTAAAATTGTAACATTGAGACAACAGGATTGGATGTCTGGTGGTGGTACTACTTAATCTGTTGAATGTTTTACAACAGAGGTTTGTTTGTGTTATTTTCAGCCCTAATGAAGTCACAAGGAAACTCCCAGATGACGAAACACGTGTTGGCTCAGAATGGGCTATAATCAATGATCATGGTGAGATTTTGCAGTGATTGGCCATAAGAAGTGGTGCAGATGGCCAGCAATAAAACCTCTGTTCAAATACACAAAACTGCTCAAGGACTATTTATGATATTAGTGTGTGCACCTTACAATTCTGTTTTGTAAAGCTTGAGAATAAAACAGTTTGCGAACTGTGAAGATAAATGCTACAAAATCACACCTGAAGGGACCCACAAAGTGCCTGATCCATGAAGAAGCACATGGGTGTTTCTTACTACATGCTGCGAATAAGGGATACGAGACAGTAATGATAAGTTAAGATGACATCGATGTGCTTGTGATTCAATGAAAGAATCATGGCTAAATTGTTTCCAAAATATGGTACTAATGTACGCGTGCGAGTCCTTGGCATTGGGGGGGAAAAAAGCTTCAACTCTTGGTGAAAATGTTTGAGCTATGATAGGTTTCCATGCGTTTAACAGATGTGACACATTAAGCTCATTTGCGGGGAAAGGACAAAGTGCATTCAAAATCCTGTCTGCCAACAGACATACACAGGAAAGATTTTTGCAGCTTGGGGATGAATGGGATCTCTCTTAAGAGCTAATTAACAAATTGAAGTATTTCTCATGCTTGCTGTATGCACCAAAATCTTCGGATCACCACGTGAATGACTTGAGTTATCACCCAATCTGTGCAAATAAGGTGAGATACCGTTATCAACTCTCACCTTACAGGGACTGTCTAAAGAAACATACTGAACATGCAAATTATCAAGCATCTATTAGCAAGAGATGTCTTGTGAATGATCCACAGACACCTTGTCCATTTGGAGAGGGTGGAAGTTGGAAAAACCCAAGGGAGCAGAGTAACTGGTAGTGGACTGGAGGGAGGGGCAGCCAGCACCTCAGGCTTTGTTAGATCTACTAGCGTGCACTAGGAAATGCAAACTGCCAACATGTGTCTGCACAGGTCATTGCACTTAGTCATATAGACAGCAGACTGCCCACCTGTGAAAATCAAACCGGTGCAGAGAATGATGACCCCTATCCAGAAGAAGGTGACGACAAATGTGAATGATAAAATTGTGTTTGTTCACTCATGACATACATTGCCTACGTAAGATTTGACAATTATTGTTTGAAATTGTAAGTGAAAATTATGCCTATAATCTAAATCAATATGAAGTATACAATGATGTTTTATTATTATTTTAAGTACTATTATGTTATTATTACAATTAATAATCATAATTATTTTTACATTATATTGAATTTAACCAATCTGGTCAAATTAGATTTTTTTTTTCCACACATTGTAATGAATGTGTAAGCTATTTGTTAAAAATATGAAAACCATTATTTTTTCAGCTATGGCTGCTAATCCAGTAATATCAGACAAAAGGCAAAGAGTGATGACTTGCTATCACATATTTTCCATCTTTAGGCATCCATGCATTGCAAAAAAAAATAATGCTAGACCCCATCCCCCTAAGTGATACCCATGGCCTAAATTTGAAGTCCACGCTCATGGTCTATAAGAAAAATATCTACTGCATCTAGCAAAATCCTGATCACCAATTCTCTTCCAGTAAGGGTAGAGCCTTTTCCGTGTTTTTTTTTTTTTTTTAAATTGTACCTGTTATGAAGAATTTCATAAGAGGTGTTCAACCACATCAGAAGTTCAAGACTTCCATGGGAGTCTAACAAATTTGTTTGCCAGTTTCAATTGAACATTTTCACAAGGCATTGATCAAACACATTTCTTAGAAAGTTGTGTTCCTAGTGTTTGTTACCCCATCCTCCGCATTGGAGCGATATAGTGATAAAGTAATAAAAGAAACATAACAGAACTATAGCCAGGCACTCAATTGCATTATAGACTGTTCCATGTATAATTTTATGCTGTATCTTGAGAGACCAAATACTTACTCTTCATGTCGACAACCTGCCTCTGACTTTGAATGGACCAACGTCAAACATATGTCAAGCTACCACTCGTTGTGATTTTGAGTGTTTGTCTTGAAGAGTCTATGATGAAGTAAGAAAAGCTTTATACTTGTAATTCTTCACCATTACATGAATTTTCATTTAACTCGTAATCTCCCTGCACCTTTAATATGATGCCTTATCTGAGAGTGCTTAAAGTCTTGCTGTCCATAAATAAATGAGTGTATATCTGCCATTTCATCGAATTATAGGATATAGGAATTTGAACTTACCTTTATTGTGCAGTGTTACATATGTTACATTTGCGGATTCATAAACCTGTTGCATGTGTAGTTTTTCTTTTTTCAAATGATTCACTGTTTAAGAGAATCATTTTGATCACATTTTAAGTTTTGAATTGGATTCCTTTTAAAGTTGGAAAAAAAAACATGAATTGGATTTAAAATAGTCAGCTAATGGGCGCATTGCAAAAATGAGACCAAATAGCTTTTTTCAGAAGTGATTTTATTTTTCTTGTCTCATACTTGGTAAACCTACACTCACATGGCGCAATTTAATGTTTAACTTCTAATGACGATTCTCATGATTTTTAGAGCTATGACTACAAATAACTTTTGCTTCTCCGGAAGACCTCCAACTATTGCTTATTTACCAATATTAGACCACTATTTATAAATAAATAACATTTACCATTTCAATACTTTAGAGCTGTGTGGGGGCGTGGCTTGGCCTCCGAGCAAGATGGCCGTCACAGCGTGAGACCCTGCTCGGCATCAGGACTTTTTTTATCAACTTATCCTGCTGGAGTGATGCGAATACCTTTAATTTAAGCCCCGAGGCCCCTAGCGGACTGGTGAGTTGCTAGAGGATGTCCTGCTGGGGCCGCTACGGGCCACCTCGACTTGCCGGGCCTCTGTCTGGCCGCGGACTGCGGCGCCTGAGCGTGACGAAGGGAGGCTCCTTGGCGTTGCTGGTGGGCTTTCCGGGGCGCGGTGCGGCTTGGAGCTGCTGCACCAGAAGTTTGGGGGAGAGAGTGTAGCTTTTCCCTCTCGGGACCAGATCGGCGGCTGATTCGGGCCGCGGTCCCTTTGGAGACCGGTGTGCTGGGGAGCCCCGCGACAGGGGCCTGCCGGATTGGCTGGGCTGCTGGAGCGTGGGCTGCCCTGGCTTTTGGTGGGCCTGCTGGTGTTCCTGGCTCGGTGGGGCTGACCCTTTCGGGGGCCAGGACTAGTCTGGCCGCCATTGGATTGAGTGCCGGTCGGGCGCTCTCTTGTGCGGCAGGCGGTGAAGATATGCGGCGGGCGGCCGCCATTGTGGATTAGAAGTCTGGCGGGCCTGGGGCCGCGGGGGTGTTCTCTCTTGGGCCTGAATACTGTGTGTGGTTTTCACCGGCTGGGTCGAGCCGGTGGGGATGGACGCGGGCCATGGTTAGCGGTGAACGCCTCAGATATTGTTTATATCTGGCTATTGACATTTTGCAGGAGGCTGCGCGACCCTATTGAGTGTGGCGCGTGGGAGTGAGCTAACCTGACTTGTGGAGCTGGGTGGCTCTGAGGAGTTGGTCCACTCTTTGCTCCCCACGGGTCGCTGAGGTGGTGAGTCGCTGGAAGTACGCGGCACTGATCAGTGGAGAGATCTGGAGTGTCTGGGATGGACCTGGTAACCTGGCCGAGTTGACTTGTGTTGCTTCTGGGTGTCTGGAGCTGCCATACGTGAGGCTCTCTGCTGACCTGCTGTCATTTGCATGGTGACATGGAGCTTGTGTTCTATCCATGTTCTGCTAGCGGTCTGGTCATGGGCAAGTCGGAACAGAAGCAAGCCAAGTACACCTTTGACGGCGGGAAGAGGAGGGCTGGTACCTCTGCTCCCCCACTTGGTGAAGTCCCTGCTGAAGAAGGTGTCTCGGAGACCTCGATTAAGGCTATGTTCCTTGATCTTAAGAGCAGCCTTGCTGGCATTGATGTTAAGCTGGATCATTTGACGGTGCAGCTCGATAGAATTAAAGCCCGGGTAGACGATCATGATATTCGGCTTGACCATTTGGAAGCGCGCACCTCGGAGCTGGGAGATCAACGCACCGGTGATCCGGAGCAGCTGCTCCAAATGGAGCGGGTGCTTGAAGTTCTTCGGAACAAAAATGAAGACTTGGAGGCTTGGTCGCGCCGCAACAATATTTGTATAGTGGGTCTTCCGGAGTCGACAGCTATGGGCAGAATGGAGATTTTGTGGAGGAAATGTTGACGGAGAACTTTCACGAATGTTGGTAGTGGAGCGGGCGCATAGGTCCCTGGGCCCTCGGGCCCCGCTGCGTCCAATCATTGCACGTCTACTGAATTACCAAGATAGAGACACTGTCATTGGACTGTCCAGGGAGCAGAGACCAGTGGTTTACAAGAACACTGAGCTGAATATTTTTCCGGATTATACTCCCACTGTACAGGCTGCGCGCCAAGCGTTTCTATCAGTTAAACGCACACTGAGTCAAACTGACGCAAAGTTTTCCCTCATCTACCCGGCGAAATTTAAGGTGCAACACGGAGGTAAACTCCTCTTTTTCACAGATCCCAAACTTGCCGCTAAGTTTGCCAGAACAGTGCCTAGGAAGCCGGCGGTGGCGCTCCCGGGAACTGCTGGGCCTGAACATGCAGACTTAAGTGACACTGACTAGCATAGGAAGGGGTGCGGTCTCCTGGAGCTGTTCCTTTTTCTTGACAATTGCTGGGCACCACTGCGTTGTGGTGCTGCCCTTTCGATCGCCCCATTGGTTTTGCTATTGAATGGCCCTTTGCCCTTCTCCTCCTGTCCCGTTTGGAGTGGCGGGAGGAATGGCTCAGCCTTCGCCCCTTGGATGAGTCCTGTTTCTCTAATGTGTTTTGGAAAAGGGATTACTGATGTTTTGGGGGGTGGGTTATCCGCTTTGACCCGGTTTGGGGGGCTGCGTGGGAGGGGGAGCTGCATGTTTTTGGTTTGGATTTCTATTTGTGACCTGTCTCCTCTCTGTTCCCTCCTTTTTTTCTTTGGGGTTGCCTGGCAGGGTAGAGTGCAGTGGCTGTGTTAGGTTTGTGACTGACTGAGTCATGGGGCTGGGGAGTGAGACCTTTGTTAGATGTCTCACTTGGAATGTGCGTGGCTTGAATGATGACTGCAAGGTGCGCCTTATGTCAGCTTACATTAAGCGCCATGCAATAGATAGATGTATGTTGCAGGAGACCCATTTGGTGGCTGATACGCAGTGTTGACTAAAGGCTGGCTAGATTGGAGAATGTTAGTGTGGTATTCTCGAATTACGCTCGTGGAGTGGCGATTTTGATTTGCAGGGGTTTGCAGTGGCGCACTCAGATTTATTATTGTTTCTAATGGCCATTACGTCTCGATACGTGGCATGCTACTGGACTGAGTTTGTAGGCTTGTCTTGGTGTAAAGCCCGAACACAGATGACCCTGAATTCTTTCGGGAGGTGTGGCGTTTGGTTGACTCGCTGGGCAGCGGCGTGGTGATCTGGGGTGGCGACTTCAATGTTGTTCTGGATCCTATGATGGACCGTGAAAGTCAGACCAGGGTGCAACATGTGTCTGCTGCTAGGGCTCTGTCGTCCGTTATGATGGAGGGAGCCCTGGTGGATATCTGGCAGGCTAGGCATGTGACTGTTCGGGAGGGCACATGCATCAATCACGCTCATAACAGTTGGTCCTGCATTGACCGCTGGCTTTGCTCCAGGGACGTGGAGCTCTGGAAGCAGTCAGTGGAGTATATGGCGAGAACTCTGTATGATCATTTGCCAGTTAAGTTGGTGCTGACGCTGCCTGGTGGGCCTGGGTGTGTAGGGCTGTGGCGCCTCCCCCATGGGGCGCTGAGAGATGAGGTATTTTTTGCCGAGGTCCATGAGGACATTATCCATTATTTTACGGAAAATCGCGGCTCCGTGAGTTCGGCGGGCACATTGTGGGAGGCCTTTAAGGAGGTGATCCGCTGTGTTTGTCTTGCGAAACAGCACGGTGTACTGAAGTCATTGAGAAGCGAACTGGCTGACTTGGAGGATAGGACTGCGGCTCTTGAGGTGACGGACTGGTCAGGGACCACTCTGGCCGCTTTGCGGGAGGCAGTGTCGCGGTACGAGGAGGCCTCGCTTCGGGAAATCTGCTTCTTGGGGAAATATAATTGGGCCCCTGGCTCGGATGGTCGGACCCCTGCGTTTTATAAGGAGTATACTGATATTTTGGCTCCTCATCTTCTGGAGGTCTATGCGGAGTCTATGGAGACTGGGGTTCTACCTGCCTCTTTTCGCAAGGCTCTGTTTGTAACGATTTTAAAGCCGGGTAAGAATCTGCTCTGCTGTGACTCCTATCGCCCGCTCTCCATGATTAATATTGATAATAAAATCCTGGCTAAGATGATTGCGAGACAGTTGCAGTAGTTTTTGCCGAAGTTGGTACTGCCGGACCAGTTCTAGGTTTGTGCCAGGTAGATCCACGTCTCACAATTTGCGCACATACTTTGCAAGTGCGATTGATGCTGAGGATGATGCTGTGGTGGTGGTTTTGGATGCTACTAAGGCCTTCGACTCGCTAGCTTGGGAGTATATGTTTGCACTGCTTGCAAGAATGGGCATGAGTGCGCGTTTTGTACAACTGATCCGGCTGCTGTACTCCGAACCCACAGCTAAATTGTGACTCAATGGCACTGTCTTGGACCCCTTCAGGATTGCTCGGGGGACCTGCCAGGGATGCCCTCTTTCCCAGCTGCTTTTTGCGGTAGCGATGGAGCCACTCGTGGCATATCTGCGGCAACATTCTAATCAGAGGCGACTGCCGTTTCGACAGCGGCCCATTTTGCTGTCCTTGTATGCTTATGACATCGCACTGTATGTACGTGAGCCGCAGAAAAATCTGAATGTGCTGCTTGATGAGATTGTACGATTTGGTGCTTTCTCCGGTATAACAATTAATTGGTCTAAGTCGGTGGTGCTGCCCCTCTCGGGGGGACAGTGGAATTTGTCTCCTGGTATCCAATCGGATGGACAGATGGCCCGGTGCGTTATTTGGGAGTTTGGCTGAGCCGGGACGTCGAGACACTCTGGATGGCTAACTACGGCAAGGCAATAGCATGGTTGGAGGACAGGGCCGAGGCGTGGCGCTCGTTGCCACTCTCACTTTTGGGGCGCATTGCGATTTTGAAAATGGTGGTGCTGCCTAAATTTTTATACCTGTTCGTGAATCTGCCTCTTATTCTTACTTCGAGTTTTTTGCGGCGCCTTCGGTCTGCTCTAATACGACTGGTTTGGGTGGGCGGGCAGCCTAGGATTTCTTGGGAGACACTGACGCTACCCTTTGAGCTGGGTGGGATTGCCGCCCCTGATTTGGAGCTTTATTATTACTGCGCTCAGGCCCATTTTGCATATTATTGGTTGCATCCTGTGCGGTATCTACCACAACTGGCGCCGAAAGCGACGCGGTGTGGGCCGATTGCCTGTCCATAGTGTTTGGTGCCATTCCTCAACACAGGGTGCGCGGCGTGAGTACAGCGCAGTGCACTATCAGGGCATGGATCGCGGTACTACGACGGTCTGGTGTGGATGCACCTTTTGCTCCCTCGATGTTGGTACTGGATGTCGCGGATGAAAGGATGTTCAGAGATACGGGAATATGCGATTTCCTCCGGGAGTGGGATCTGTCAGAGCTGGGGAATTGGTTTGCGAACTGGCGCTTGGTTTCTTCGGAGACTGTGCTGGGGGGGCCGCGATACCGTGTTGCACAGGCTATATGTGCTGCGTGTTCTCACGATGCTTCGCGCGTGCCTCGCTGGTCTTCCTGAGACTCCCCCGGTGTGTCCGGCTTTGGAGGTGTTGTTCCGGGCGCAGACGCTGCGTAAGCTCATAACTAACTTATACACTAGTGTAAGGAAATGGCTCCCTGTTGCAGTTACCCACCACTTTTTGCCTAATACTGATGCTGACTTGACTGAAGTGTGCTGGGACCCTGCTAACCAGACCCCAGCACCAGTGTTCTTTCACCTAAAGTGTACCATTGTTTCCACAATTGGCACACCACTGGCACACAGATAAGTCCCTTGTAAAAGGTACCAGTGGTACCAAGGGCCCTGTGACCAAGGAAGGTCCCTAAGGGCTGCAGCATATGTTGTGCCACCCTAAGGGACCCCTCAACTAACACATGCACACTGCCATTGCAGATTGTGTGTGTTGGTGGGGAGAAAAAGGCAAAGTTGACATGGCATCCCCCTCAGGATGCCATGCACGCAAAATGCTGCCTGTGGCATAGGTAAGTCACCCCTCTAGCAGGCCTTACAGCCCTAAGGCAGGGTGCACTATACCACAGGTGAGGGCAAAGCTGCATGAGCAATATGCCCCTACAGTGTCAAAGTCCATTCTTAGACATTGTAAGTACGGTGTGGCCATATTAAGTATATGGTCTGGGAGTTTGTCAAAAACGAACTCCACACCTCCATAATGGCTACACTGAATACTGGGAAGTTTGGTATAAAAGTTCTCAGAATAATAAACCCACACTGATGCCAGTGTTGGATTTATTAAAAAATGCACACAAGGGTCATCTTAGAGATGCCACCTGTATTTTACCCAGTTGTTCGGTGCAGGACTGACTGGTCTGTGCCAGCCTGCTGCTGAGATACGAGTTTCTGACCCCATGTGGTGAGGGCCTTTGTGCCCTCTGAGGCCAGAAACAAAGCCTGCACTGGGTGGATGTGCTTCACACCTCCCCCCTGCAGGAACTGTAACACCTAGCAGTGAGCCTCAAAGGCTCAGGCTTTGTGTTACAATGCCCCTGGGCACTCCAGCTAGTAGAGATGCCTGCCCCCTGGACACAGCCCCCTCTTTTGGCGGCAAGTCCAGGGGAGATAATGAGAAAAACAAGGGAGTCACCCACCAGTCAGGACAGCCCCTAAGGTGTCCTGAGCTGAGGTGACCCCTGCCTTTAGAAATCCTCCATCTTGAGTTTGGAGGATTCCCCCAATAGGAATAGGGATGTGCCCCCCTCCCCTCAGGGAGGAGGCACAAAGAGGGTGTAGCCACCCTCGAGGACAGTAGCCATTGGCTACTGCCCTCCCAGACCTAAACACCCCCCTAAATTTAGTATTTAGGGGCACCCAGGAAATCAGATTCTTGCAACCTAAAGAAGAAGGACTGCTGACCTGAAGCCCTGCAGTGAAGACTGAGATGACCACTGATTTGGCCCCAGCCCCACCGGCCTGTCTCCCTACTTCGAAAACTGCAACAACGACGCATCCAACAGGTTCCAGCAACCTCTGAAGCCTCAGTGGACTACCCTGCATCTAAAGGACCAAGAAGCTCTCGAACTGCGGCCCTGTTCAAGAAACTGCAACTTTCTGCAACAAAGAAGCAACTTTTAACGACCACACATTTCCCGCCGGAAGCTTGAGACTTTCCACTCTGCACCCGACACCCCCGGTTCGACCTGCGGAAAACTAACAAACACTACAGGGAGGACTCCCCGGCGACTGCGAGCCAGTGAGCCGCACAGAGTTGACCCCCCTGAGCCCCCACAGCGACGTCTGCAGAGGAAATCCAGAGGCTCCCCCTGACCGCGACTGCCTGTAACAAGGAACCCGACGCCTGGAACCAGCACTGCACCCGCAGCACCCAGGACCTGAAGGAACCGAACTTCAGTGCAGGAGCGACCCTCTGCCTAGCCCAGGTTGTGGCTACCCCGAGGAGCCCCCCTTCCCCCCCCGTGCCGGCCTGCATCGTTGAAGAGACCCCATTGATTCCTATCAGAAACCCGACGCCTGTTTGCACTCTGCACCCGGCCGCCCCTGTGCCGCTGACGGTGTACTGCTTGTGTTCTCTCCTACCCCCCCCCCCCCCCCCCAGTGCCCTACAAAACCACCTGGTCTGCCCTCCGATGACGCGGGCACTTACCTGCTGGCAGACTGGAACCAGGGCACCCCTATTTCCATTGAAGCCTATGTGTTTTGGGCACCACTTTGACCTCTGCACCTGACCGGCCTTGAGCTTCTGGTTTGGTAACTTTGGGGTTGCCTTGAGCCCCCAACGGTGGGCTACCTTGGACCCAACTTTGAACCCTATTAGTGTTTTACTTACCTGTGAACTTAACATTTACTTACCTCCCCCAGGAACTGTTGATTTTTGCACTCTCCACTTTTAAAATAGCTTATTGCCATTTTTGTCAAAACTGTACATGCTATTGTGATTATTCAAAGTTCCTAGAATACCTGAGTGAAATACCTTTCAATTGAAGTATTACTTGTAAATCTTGAACCTGTGGTTCTTAAAATAAACTAAGAGAAGATATTTTTCTAAATAAAAACGTATTGGCCTGGAGTAAGTCTTTGAGTGTGTGTTCCTGATTTATTGCCTGTGTGTGTACAACAAATGCTTAACACTACCCTCTGATAAGCCTACTGCTCGACTACACTACCCCAAAATAGACCATTAGAATTATCTATTTTTGCCACTATCTTACCTCTAAGGGGAACCCTTGGACTCTGTGCACACTATTTCTTACTTTGAAATAGTATATACAGAGCCAGCTTCCTACAAATAGGATACAGGATCAGAAGGGCGGTGCTGGTCGGGCTGCTAAGGCCCGCTGGGAGGCGGATGTGGGGGAGACTATTACGGAGGAAATGTGGCAGAAGTGCTGTGAGCATTTGAGGACCCTGGCCCCTTATTTATAGACTACGGCTCATACAGTTCAAATTTCTCCATTGCATATACTATACGCCAAAGGGCCTCTACGCCATGGGTTTACGTGCGGATGCGAGCGGTGTCGTGCACCAAATGCTGACTTTATGCACCTTGCGTGGACTTGTGGGGAGGTACGCAATTACTGGATGAGGTAATGACTTTGGTTGAGGGGATAACCGGGTTACGGCTGCCCTTTTCCCCATAACTTGCTTTGCTGGGATATGTCGAAGAGGTGGCGTTGGCCCACAGGCGATTGGTGGGCATATTGCTGCTGCTTGCGAAGCACAGGGTTGCGATGTGCTGGGGCTGTGGATCGGATTGGCTGCGTGATGTTGCATTCTGCCATGAACAATTGATGACTTTCTGGGAGCTGACCCCTGGGGGTGCCCGTCCGCGGGATATATGGAATAAATCTAGAATGTCTGTAGTGGAGCCACTGATGGGTCACGTGTGGGACGGTTTGGATACTGTCGACTTCACAGGCATCATGGCTGCTATAAGTGATCTGGTTACTGCCCTGCCCTTCCTTCCTTTTCCTTCTTTTTCCCCCTGTTTGTATTTCCCTCTGTCTGCAGTTGGTTATAAATGTTTTTGGGCCTATGTATGTGCATTACTGCTTCCCTCATCTTTGGACTTTAGATCCTTGAATTATTCCTCGTCTATGGAGTGGTCCTGGTCGAGCCAGCTGGATGACGCAGGGCTAGTGTCCCTGCTACAACGAACTTGTATGCAGGGAGTGGGGTTCGGACCTTTCTCCCGTTGGTGTGGGACTCTATACAGTTTACAATTCTGTATGCACCGTCCTTGTGGGCTTTTTTGTTGTTTGTTCTAAATTTTCTGAAAAATCTTAAAGAAAATTATTTTTAAAAAAATACTTTTGAGCTGTGTGGTAGCCCTGCAGTAACCATTGCTGTTGCTTGCTGTGCATTGAAGTCTGCTCAGCTCCTTTATTTTTGTTTCTACAGTGGCTCAATGAAGAGAAAATTGTACAGCGATTGATTGAAATGATTCACCCTTCCAAGGATGACAATGTAAGCATTTTTGTTAATCATTACAGAAAGAAATAATGATTGGGATAGTTATTCCGTTCATGTCAATGCCTGTAACAAAATCAAGTTTGTTATAACCTGGGCAATCTAGAAACTGAGCGGCTTTAAAATGGGGATCCAGTTGTCTGACAGGTTTTCAATAAATATTTTTAAAATAATGTATGCCATTTATCTGAGAAAACATTAGTATTTCATGGAGTGAAGCAGGCACCCAGTTTCCATTTGTCCATGCCCTGCTCTCACGTCTACTTCAGTGTGGCTTATCTGTTGTGCATGTGCCAGGCATGACATCGCCAAAGAAAAAAGACTTCTTTGAATGCATTAAAGAATCCTCAATTCAGGATCAGCTGTTGCCGTGCTGCCATCTGCAGAATATTGTGTAAGTGTATTTTAAATGCCATGTAAACTTAATGGTGGGAATTGTGAGAACCTCGAGTATCCCTAAGAAAAAGGGGTGTTCTGAATTAACCTTTTAATTGTACTTAAGAATTGTACCTGTTTTTTATCAGATATTTTTTTAATGCAAATATTTCTAAGTCTGTATGCTGAAAGGTTGCTAATGAAGACTTCTCGTGTTCTCTCCTCAGCAACACTCCAACGCATCACAGTCCTTGTGTGATATCATACGCCTCAGCCGTGAGCATTCGATTCAGATGCAGGAAAGCCCAGAGCCCGATCAACTTTTGTGCACACTTGAAAAGTAAGTGCTTACCAGATGGCAAAATAATCTTAGCAACATCAAATATTTTGTAAAGTGTCCTCTCGCAGTCTGGGTATATTTTCCAATTGTTGTATTTGAATGTTTTGCTTATCTTTACATTGAGAAGGTTTTGTATTGCTGGAAGGCCATCTGTTAGCGTGACATCATGCAGAATAGTATTATCAGCATAGTGTACTTTGGTTGGGCTAACCAGTCAGGTTAGTTTTGTCTGCTTTTTCAAGTTTTTTTTTTTTTTTTTTTTTTTTTTTTTAAATCAAAGTTGTCAAACTTCATCAAGCATGGATTTTACTTGTTCTTCCCAATCGTAATCCAAATCAAGTCAAAGAGTGTAACATAGACAAGAAAGATGTGTACTGCAAAGTAAACTTTTTGTTCCTACAACATGGGATTATCATAGTTATTCATAACCATCAATCTTTACCCCGTGTCCAGCAGGATCCAAGAACACATTTAAAAAATATTGATTAACAAAATATTTAGTATCATCATTCAGTCACAGGAACGGCAAGATGACCTAGTTAAGCCTTTGCCTCTCTTGAGCCTTGGCCCATCCCCGCACTCAACCACTGTAGTAATTAACATGTATATTTATTTTGTTTGTGTGCATGTGTGGACGTTTGCCATGCCAGTGAACATAAATGTGGTCAAATAAGGTGTTATTCGCATTAATTACAACAGCATGAAGGTCAAATTCCTTGCTTTTGCCATCGTACATTGTAGCTGACTTGAGAAAATGCTGTGTGTGTCACAAATCCCAACTGACAGAATAAAACTACTGTGGCAAATCACTCAAAGGTTAGTTATTATGATTGTATCCCACTGCACAGATGTAACTGTTCTCTAGCAATGAATCTTTTATATATTCAAATACTTGAATAATCCCTGATTGTCAGACTGGGAATCCCGAGATATTGTAAATAGCAGTAACGGGTGTTAAAATTTCCATAGACTTCAACATCCGTCTTTAGTAGCACCTCGATCTCATTTGAAGCAATTCTAAGTTCAGCCAGCGAGGTGGAAGTGCCAGCTCTCCTACTCCAAAAAGACAACCTTAGCTCAGATTTCTGCCACACTTTGTGAGTCAGGGAGTCCCAGGGCAGAGCTTTGCTCTAACTTCTGATTGATATTACCCTTTTAACTTTTCTGTTTGACCCTGGGACTGAACAAGCCCTTCTGTCAGCTTCAAGAGACCTGTGAGTTGTTTTAGGGTAAATTCATTTTCTCTAGGCCAGGGAGACCCGGTTCTTGCATTCCCAATCTCACACCAGTTGCAAATAACACATCCCTGGTTTGTGAGTGGGAATGATGCATCTGGCCCTTAGTTTTTGAAAGGTGTTTTTTGAAGTCAGACACCATGTACATTCCCTTTTGGGCGTTTTCTTACATGTTTGACTTGAACTTATATAGGAGAACTATCCTCACCTAGTACTACTGATTAGAAAATGAAACACTTTACCCTTTCTATGAGAATGCTTTAAAAAAAATGTTTAGGAACATCTTGCTACATTAAATGCCACTTGTTAAAGTGGTCAGGGTATACATTTGTTAGAAAGGAGCACTACTTTGTAATAAAATATCTTATTTCATGGTATAAAAGGGCTAATTTTGGTTTTCAGTTTGAAAATAGTTTAGTAGACTGTCCTGGTCAATATTGGCTGCAGATAACTCTTGCATGCAGAAATCTAACACTGCTGAACAGAACCTACTGCACCTACACACACATTTGGTTTGCTGCCTATTTGTTCCCAAGCCAGTTTATTTTCTTCCTTTTTCTCCCCTTTTCTCAGGCAAGAGGTAATTGGGCAGCTACTCAGCAACATGTTTGATGGAGAGCCAAATGAATCGGTGATTGTAAATGGAATTCAGGTTTTGCTAACGTTGCTTGAACCCCGTAGACCCCGGTGAGTAGACTGAAATAATATGTAGCTTTATCAACAGCAATTCCTTAAACCAGACAGTTTAAAATCAGTTTGCTTACAAATTTACAACTACATACGAACACAATCTATTGATGTTACTGCTTAAGCAATTGAAATTAATAAAATACTATTGTCTAATAATTGCAGTATGTCTTAAAAAGTCCTGTACATTTGTTTTCTTCGACTGCAAAGAAAGATTAGTGGGCGTTACCAATTAAAACTTGTATATTTGTGACAAAATATATTTGCATACTTCACAGTATATTTGTATCTGATAGAGACTTCTAGCTACAGATTCCTTACCTTAGAATTCCCTGGCGTCAGCTTAGAATCTGAAATATTTCTGCTGAGCAGTACCCTGCGCGCGCCTTAAGTTGGCGTCCGGCTAAGCGCAGATCCCGACTGGAGCTACCCTTTCTTCGACGTTCGTCAAGGTCTTTTGACTTTGACTGTTTAAAGTCCAGTCTTCGAAAAAGACTGGGTTCAAGCCGTGTGGTGTGTGTCATCGCACCAGGTCGGTGACTGGCCTGCATCGTATTTGCCTTTGGTGCCTTGAGATAGCCGTCTTCAGTCTGTGCGACTCCGAGGAGGTCACAGTCCCCTAGTAGGAGGAGGTCGCGGCACTGCTCCCAGAGTCCCAAGTCCTCTTCCTCGCATGCAAGGTCATTTGATCATTCAGGTAAGAGGCATTAGAAGAAGAGGTCCAAGTGGACTTCAACTTCGCCATGCCCGTCTGCTGACGAGGTGTTTAGGGAACCTCGACGTTCCGAGCGTGGTTCCGTGGAGCCGTCGCCAGGGTAGACTCCGCGTCTTCCCTCTTTTCTGGGGACTGGAGTGACCCCCGCTCAAATAAAGGAATTTTACGAGGACATACGTCTTGTTTTTGAGCGGGCTGCACCCTCGGGTGGGTCTTTGGGTCCGCCGGGTCAGCAGGGGCCCCTTCGGGTTCAGCATTGGCACCCTTGGGGGACCCCAGGATCGAATACCGGATCCAGACCGGCACTGGTCCCTCACAGTCGACCTCCTCCGGTGCAGGGTCCGACTTCGACGCTTCCTCCACCGGCGCCCACTGGTGGTAGCCCCATCCTCATTCCGGATGAGCCAGAGCTATGTCGTACGACACCGACTCAGACGTTGACAGTGCCGATTTGGCCCAGATCATTGTCTTAGCATTATTTAGAACACCCAGGCACAGGAGAGGATTAGGAGGGGTCAGAGGACCCTTTGGACTATGAGCTGGCACAGGACTAGTATGAGGATCTAGAGCAGGCCCGTTAGATGGACACCTCTCCAGATACTGGCATGCTCTCTTCTCCTAATGTGGCTACGGAGGAGGGAGCTTCTTATGCTATGGTGCGTAGGGCAGCTGAGGTCTTGGACCAAGACTTTGCTACAGTGCCAGTCAGGACGAATCTCCTGACAGAGGTGCTTCAACTGGGGGTGACAACATCAGAGCCAATGTTGCCCTTCAGTGAGACCCTAACAGAAGTCCTTCTGGGTACATGGTCCAAACCCAGCACAGGGGCTCCTGTGAATAGGACAGTCATTCGACAACATAGACCTGCTTTGAGCAACCCTAGTTTCCTGACACAACACCCCACGCCTGAGAGCTTGGTAGTCCAAGCCTCTACCTCCCGTGGTGCCTTCCCTTCCGCTCCCCCGGATAGGGAATCCAAGAGGCTGGACCAACATGGAAAGAAAATGTTTTCTTCCACCAGCCTGGCATTGAGGTCCGTAAACACCTCTTCACTTTTGGGCCGTTTTTCCCATAATTTATGGGATACGGTGGCACAGGTGCTGCCCCAGGTCCCAGAGGGCATACGGGACACTCTCTCATAGGCGGTCAAGGATGGTAGAGATGCAGCCAAGTTTACGATCAGGTGTGGATTGGACACAACCGACTCGCTGGGCAGAGCTATTTCATCGTCAGTGGCCCTACGTAGCCATGCCTGGCTACGTTCAACTAGCTTTTCGGGGGATGTCCAGTCAAGTTTGATGGGCATGCCTTTTGATGGTTTTCACCTTTTTGATGAGAAGGCAGACTCTGCGCTTGAGAGGTTCAAGGATTCTCGAGCTAGGGCCAGATCCTTGGGCCTTTCAGCACCAGTACGACAGCAGTCTCTTTCGCCCCTCTTGAGGCTTCGGAAGGGGCGTGGTACCACGCCACACACAGTTTAGCCACCGTCCTCAGGCTTAACAACATCCCGGAAGAGGTCGTGGTATCATCAGACCCAGAGAGTCTGGCCAGAGGTCGGCCACCACTCAGCCCCCTCCACTGCGCCCAAGCCCTCCTAGTATGGTTCTGCAGGACCACGTCTGTCCAGTTGGAGGGAGGATTCAATTTCATCTCCCTCACTGGCTTTCCATCACAACGGACAAATGGGTTCTGCCGATCATAGGGAAGGTCTACTCCCTCCCCTTCCAGTCTTAACCCCCCCCTTCCCCCCAACCTCTATCCCTCCGACAAAGGGACGACTGATGGAGGACCATCTGGTTTTGCTCCGCGAGGAATTTATGGCTCTCTTGGCCAAGGGAGCCATAGAAAGGGTCAAGAAGTAGGCAGTGGTTGTTATTCCTGCTACTTTCTGATTTCCAAAAAGAATGAGGCCTTCACCCTATCCTGGATTTAAGGGACGTCAATCTCTTTCTCAAGAAGGAAAAATTCAGGATGCTCACTCTTGCTCGGGTCTTGTCTGCCCTAGATCAAGGAGACTGAATGGTAGCGTTGGACTTGCTGGACACGTATTTTCATATCCCCATCCTGCCAGCCCACAGGTGTTACCTGTGGTTCAATGTGGGCCACGAGCACTTTGTTTACAGAGCTCCCTTTTGGTCTCACCAGTGCCCTTCGGTGTTCACAAATGTGATGGCGGTGGTAGCAGCTCATCTGCGCAGGTCAGGGATTTCAGTCTTCCTCTACCTCGACGATTGGCTGTTGAAGGCTTCCACGCCCCATGCTCTAGTCAGCCATCTCCAGACTGCGGCGGACCTCCTGCACTTGCTGGGGTTCACTATCAATGTGCCGAAGTTACACCTGACTCCCTCTCAGAAGCTCACTTTTATTGGAGCTGTTCTGGACACAGTGCAGTATCAAGGCCTATCCTCCCAAGCAGCGAGTTCGGGATGTTCAGGTTATGATACTGATGTTTCGGCCTCTATCCTGGATTTCGGTGAGACAGACTCTGAGGCTGCTGGGACTCATGGCTTCCTGCATCCTGTTGGTCAATCACGCCAGATGGCAAATGAGGGCTCTGCAATGGGACCCGAAGTTCCAATGGGCACAGCGTTAGGGAAATCTTACCGACGTGGTTCAGATCTCGGAGGGGACTGGAAAGGATCTGCAGTGGTGGTTAGTAAACTGCGATTGGGTCCGTGGCAGACTCCTTTCCCTTCCCTAACCAGATCTCACAGTAGTGACAGAGCATCACTTCTGGGATGGGTGGCCCTTCTGGGAGAGGTGGAGATCATAGGTCACTGGGCTCCATATCAACTCACTGGAGCGTCGGGCGATCCGACTAGCATTAAAAGCATTTCTTCCTTTTGTGCAAGGGAAGGTAGTGCAGGTGTTCACGGACAACACTACCGCAATGTGGTACTGCAACAAGCAGGGCGGTGTGGGGTCGTGGACCCTTTGTCAAGAGGCTGTGTGTCTCTGGACATGGCTGTAACACCAGGGCATAACACTGGTGGTTCAACAACTGGCAGGTTCTCTGAAAGCCAGGGTGGACGAACTCAGACAAAAATGCTTAGCCTGATCACGAATGGTATCTCCATCCGGAGGTGGCGCAAGGACTCTTTCAGCAGTGGGGAGAGCCTTGGTTAGATCGGTTTGCCTCCGTAGAGAACGCGCAATGTCAGCAGTTTTGCTCGTTGGAGTTTCCAAGGGGGCTATCGCTAGGCGACGCTTTTCGTCGCGAGTGGAGTTCAGGCCTCCTGTACACCTTTGAGGATCTTCTGTTGCAGCAGCAGGGGAAGGTTCTCCACCCGAAACTGTCAAATTTGCGGCTTCATGCATGGACGTTGAGCGGCGAAGTCTGTGATGTCATTCTGGCGGCCAGGCGTGCCTCTACTAAGTCGATTTATGCCTGCTGATGGAAAAGTTTTGTTTCATATTGTACAGAGAGGTCTGTTGATTCTCTTTCTTCTTCTTTCAAATATCCTTTGCTTATTCTATCTCTCGCCCAACAGGGTTCCTCCTCCGGGACCCCTAAGGGCTATTTTGCTGCCTTATTGGCTTTCTTACGCTTGCCCGATCAACCATCTTTGTTTAAGTCTCCTATAGTACAAAGATTTTTGAAAGGGCTTGTGCATTTGTTCCCACCTGTGCCTTTCGTCATGCCCCGTTGGGATCTTAATCTTGTTCTCACCTTGCTAATGTGCGCTCATTTCTAGCCCTTGCATAACTGTCCTCTCCGACTGCTCACTATTAAAACAGCCTTTTTGGTGGCAATTACATCTGCCAGGAGAGTGAGCTGCAGGCTTTATCTTCAAAACCGCTGTACCTCACGATATATCCTGACAAGGTAGTGTTAAGAACCCATGCATCTTTCATCCCCAAGGTGGTGACCCCTTTCCATCTGGGTCAAAATATCACCCTGCCCGCCTTCTTTGCACCGCCGCATCCCTCTTAGGAAGAGGAGTGTAGGAAGTTGGCTCTGTATGTACTATTTCAAAGTAAGAAATAGCATGTACAGAGTCCAAGGGTTCCCCTTAGAGGTAAGATAGTGGCAAAAAGAGATAGTTCTAATGCTCTAGTTTGTGGAAGTGTGGTTGAGCAGTAGGCTTATCAGAGGGTAGTGTTAAGCATTTGTTGTACACACACACAGGCAATAAATGAGGAACACACTCAAAGACCATTCCAGGCCAATAGGTTTTTATATAGAAAAATATATTTTCTTAGTTTATGAACCACAGGTTCAAGTTTTACAAGTAATACTTCAAATGAAAGGTACTTCACTTGGGTATCATCGGAACTTTGAATCAGCAAAATAGCATGTACAGTTTTGGAAAAAATGGCAATAAGCTATTTTAAAACTAGACAGTGCAAATTTCAACAGTTCCAGGGGGAGGTAAGTATTTGTTAGTTTTGCAGGTAAGTAAACCACCTACAGGGTTCAAAGTTGGATCCAAGGTAGCCCACTGTTGGGGGTTCAGGGCAACCCCAAAGTTAGCACACCAGCAGCTCAGGGCCGGTCAGGTGCAGAGGTCAAAGTGGTGCCCAAACCGCATAGGCTTCAATGGAGAAGGGGGTGCCCCGGTTCCAGTCTGCCATCAGGTAAGTACCCGCGACTTCGGAGGGCAGACCAGGGGGGTTTTGTAGGCCACCGGGGGGGGGGGGGGGGGGGGAGTTGGGGACACAAGTCATCACAGAAAGTACACCCTCAGCGACACGGGGGTGGCTGGGTCCAGTGTGTAAACCTGCGTCTGGTTCGCAATAGGTTTCAATGGGAGACCCAGGGGTCTCTTCAGCGATGCAGGGGGGGGGGGCTCCTCAGGGTAGCCACCACCTGGACTAGGAAGAGGGCCACCTGGGGGTCGCTTCTGCACTGGAGGTCGGATCCTTCAGGTCCTGGGGGCTGCAAGTGCAGTGTCTTTACCAGGCGTCAGGTTCTTTGAAGCAGGCAGTCGCGGTCAGTGGGAGCCTCCGGATTCCCTCAGCAGGCGTCGCTGGCGAGGCTCAGGGTGGGTCAACTCTGGCTGCTCACAGGGTCGCAGTCGCCGTGGAGTCCTTCCTGGAGTGTTGTTTCTCCGCAGGTCGAGCCAGGGGCGTCGGGTGCAGAGTGGAAACTCTCACACGCTTCTGGCGGGAAACGTGTAGTCCTTTTAAAGTTGTTTCTTTGTTGCAAGTTTTGGTTTCTTTGGAACAGGGCCGCTGTCCTCTGGAGATCTTGGTCCTTTTAGATGCAGGGTAGTCCTCGGAGGCTTCAGAGGTCGCTGGACCCTGGGGAGCGTGTCGCTGTTGCAGTTTCTCTTGAAGTGGGGAGACAGGCCGGTAGGGCTGGGGCCAAAGCAGTTGGTGTCTCCGTCTTCTCTGCAGGGCTTCAGGTCAGCAGTCCTTCTTCGTCTTAGGTTGCAGGAATCTATTTTCCTAGGTTCTGGGGAGCCCCTAAATACTCAATTTAGGGGTGTGTTTAGGTCTGGGGGGTTATTAGCCAATGGCTACTAGCCCTGAGGTGGCTACACCCTCTTTGTGCCTCCTCCCTGAGGGGAGGGGGGCACATCCCTAATCCTATTGGGGGAATCCTCCATCTGCAAGATGGAGGATTTCTAAAAGTCAGTCACCTCAGCTCAGTACACCTTAGGGGTTGTCCTGACTGGCCAGTGACTCCTTGTTTTTCTCATTATCTCCTCCGGCCTTGCCGCCAAAAGTGGGGCCGTGGCCGGAGGGGCCGGGCATCTCCACTAGCTGGAATGCCCTGCGGCATTGTAACAAAGGGGGGTGAGCCTTTGAGGCTCACCGCCAGGTGTTACAGTTCCTGCAGGGGGGAGGTGAGAAGCACCTCCACCCAGTACAGGCTTTGTTCCTGGCCACAGAGTGACAAAGGCACTCTCCTCATGTGGCCAGCAACATGTCTGGTGTGTGGCAGGCTGGTAAAACTAGTTAGCCCACAATGGAAGTCGGGTATGTTTTCAGGGTGCATCTCTAAGATGCCCTCTGGGGTGTATTTCACAATAAAATGTACACTGGCATCAGTGTGCATTTATTGTGCTGGGAAGTTTGATACCAAACTTCCCAGTTTTCAGTGTAGCCATTATGGTGCTGTGGAGTTCGTGCATGACAGACTCCCAGACCATATACTCTTATGGCTACCATGCACTTACAATGTCTAAGGTTTTGCTTAGACACTGTAGGGGCATAGTGCTCATGCACGTATGCCCTCACCTATGGTATAGTGCACCTTGCCTTAGGGCTGTAAGGCCTGCTAGAGGGGTGACTTATCTATGCCATAGGCAGTGTGAGGTTGGCATGGCACCCTGAGGGGAGTGCCATGTCGACTTAGTCATTTTCTCCCCACCAGCACACACAAGCTGGCAAGCAGTGTGTCTGTGCTGAGTGAGGGGTCCCCAGGGTGGCATAAGACATGCTGCAGCCCTTAGAGACCTTCCCTGGCATCCGGGCCCTTGGTACCAGGGGTACCAGTTACAAGGGACTTACCTGGATGCCAGGGTGTGCCAATTGTGGAGACAATGGTACAGGTTAGGGAAAGAAAACTGGTGCTGGGACCTGGTTAGCAGGCCTCTGCACACTTTAAAATCATAACTTGGCATCAGAAAAGGCAAAAAGTCAGGGGGTAACCATGCCAAGGAGGCATTCCCTTGCAAGGAGCTTCTCCATTGGCTGGACCCAAAAAGCATGTTATCGTTCTACCATGACCTCACTAAAGAGTTCCGGGCGGACGACCAACTCTTTGTGGGCTACGTTGGTGCAAAGAAGGGTCGGGCAGTACAGAAACGGTCCATTTCGCACTGGGTCATTCTCTGTATAAAGATCTGCTATGCTTTGGCCCCAGAGGGCTTGAGAGCTCACTCTACCCGAGGGAAAGCTGCTACCACTGCGTTAGCTCGTGGTGTACCCGTGTTGGACATCTGTCAGGCGGCAACGTGGGCTTCCTTGCACGCGTTTGCAAGACACTACTGCCTGGATAACCAGGTGTGAGGAGAGGGGCATTTTGCCCGCTCAGTCCTGCAGGAGTTTCTAGTATAAAAATATATCCTTCAGACCCACCACCATGGGTTATAGCTTGGGTATCCATTCTAAGGTAAGGAATCTGCAGCTAGAAGTCTCTCAGATGAACAAGTTACTTACCTTCGGTAACAAATTATCTGGTGTAGAGTCTATCTAGCTGCAGGTTCCTTACACCCACCCAAGCCTCCCCGCTCTGCGGATATTTTTATTATATATATATATGTTTGATGGCATGTGTAGCGGCAGATACACATGCTGTGCACATCCCGCCATCTGGTGTTGGGCTCGGAGTGTCACAAGTTGTTTTTCTTCGAAGAAGTCTTTTCGAGTCACGAGACCGAGGGACTTCTCCCATTTCGACTCCATTGCGCATGGGCGTCGACTCCATCTTAGATTGTTTTTTTTTTTCCCGCCATCGGGTTCGGACGTGTTCCTTTTCGCTCCGTGTTTCGGGTCGGAAAGTTAGTTAGAATCTCGGAAAAAACGTCAGTATTGTTTGCGTTCAGTATCGGGTTATTACAACAGATCGACACCGAATTTAGAAGAGTTCCGGTGGCCCTTTGGGGTTTTTTCGATTCCCCCATCGGGGCCTTGTCGGCCCGGCCACGTGTGAATTCAAGGCTGATGGAACGGACCCCATTCCGCTTCTGTCCAAAATGCCATAACAAGTATCCGTATACGTATCAGCATCTGGTCTGTAACTTGTGCTTGTCCCCAGAGCACAAAGAAGATACTTGTGAGGCCTGTCGAGCGTTTCGGTCCAGAAAGACGTTAAGAGACCGAAGAGCCAGAAGACTGCAGATGGCGTCGACGCCGACAGAACAAGAGCGTTTCGAGGAAAAAGAGGAAGCTTTCTCTATCCACGAATCGGACTCGGAAGAGCTCGAGGCCGAAGAAACGCCGAAAACCGTGAGTAAGACATCGAAACATAAGACTCACGAGAAGTCAACAAGAGCCCAGGGGACGCCACCGCCAACAGGCCATGGCTTAACCCAAAAAAGCGGTGACCGAGCCAAGGCACCGAAAAAGGGCACGCTGGTGTCGAAGTCATCCGACTCTGGACGAGATACCGCCACACAGCAATCTTGGACCCGAGCCATCGGCTCTGAGAAATTTAGGCACCGTGACAGCGGCACCGAACAAATTCGGCACCGTGACACCACCACGCCGAAAATTACAAAGGTTTCTTCGGAGCCTAAAAAGACCTCCGAAAAAGTTTCGGTTCCGAAACATCCAGCCTCGGAGCCGAGAACAGGTTCCTATACAGAGGAACAAGGATTAGCCTCACAAATGAAAAAACATAGATTTGGAGAGGAATTTCAAGCTGTAGAGCCAGACTATACTCAAAGGAGGCTCCACATTCATCAAGACACAGGGAAGATAACCACTCTTCCTCCAATTAAAACAAAAAGAAAACTTGCCTTTCACGAAAAGGACAAGGAGCCACAGGCAAAGGTGGCAAAGAAAACAACTCCACCACCTTCTCCACCACCATCAGTGCACACATCACCAGTAGCAACTCCTCCACTGATGCACTCCCCGACTCATACTGCCATGAGTCAAGATGATCCCGATGCATGGGACCTTTACGATGCTCCAGTATCGGACAACAGCCCAGACTCGTACCCTACCAGGCCGTCCCCTCCTGAGGACAGTACATCTTACACACAGGTGATCGCAAGGGCAGCTGCTTTCCATAACGTCACCTTGCATTCAGAACCAATTGAGGATGACTTCTTGTTTAACACGCTAACCTCCACTCATAGCCAGTACCAAAGACTACCTATGCTCCCAGGAATGCTAAAACATTCAAAACAAATCTTTCAGGATCCTGTTAAAGGCCGAGCCATAACTCCAAGGGTGGAGAAAAAGTACAAGCCACCGCCAACAGATCCTGTTTATATTACAACGCAGTTAACTCCAGACTCAGTAGTTGTCGGGGCAGCTCGTAAGAGAGCAAACTCTCATACCTCGGGAGACGCACCACCTCCAGACAAAGAGAGTCGCAAATTTGATGCTGCGGGCAAAAGCGTTGCAGCACAAGCAGCAAACCAATGACGAATTGCCAATTCACAAGCGCTTTTAGCAAGATATGACAGAGCTCACTGGGATGAGATGCAACATTTGATAGAACACTTACCCAAGGAGTTCCAAAAAAGAGCACAACAAGTGGTGGAAGAAGGACAAAGTATCTCTAATAATCAGATACGGTCTTCAATGGATGCAGCAGATACGGCTGCAAGGACAGTAAATACTGCAATAACAATAAGAAGGCACACATGGCTCCGCACGTCAGGTTTCAAGCCGGAAATTCAACAAGCCGTGCTAAATATGCCATTTAATGAACAGCAGTTGTTTGGGCCGGAAGTCGACACTGCTATTGAGAAACTCAAGAAAGACACTGATACGGCAAAAGCCATGGGCGCACTCTACTCCCCGCAGAGCAGAGGCACCTTTCGCAAAACACCTTTTAGGGGAGGGTTTTGAGGACAACCTACAGAAACCACAACATCACAAACAAGGCCCACTTACCAAAGCCAATATCAGCGGGGAAGTTTTCGGGGGCAATATAGAGGGCGACAATTCCAAAGAAGTAGAGGAAAATTCCAAAGCCCCAAAAGTCCTCAAAATAAGCAGTGACTCACAAGTCACACATCCCCATCACATAACACCTGTGGGGGGAAGATTAAGCCAATTTTACAAACATTGGGAGGAGATAACAACAGATACTTGGGTACTAGCAATTATCCAGCATGGTTATTGCATAGAATTTCGCGAATTCCCTCCAACAGTTCCACTGAAAACACACAGTATGTCGAAACAACATATAAATCTTCTAGGATTAGAAGTTCAAGCATTGCTACAAAAAGAAGCAATAGAATTAGTACCAAAACAAGAACTAAACACAGGAGTTTACTCACTGTACTTTCTAATACCCAAAAAAGACAAAACTCTAAGACCTGTACTAGATCTCAGAATATTAAATACATACATCAAATCAGACCATTTTCACATGGTTACATTACAAGAAGTAATCCTACTGCTCAAACAACAAGACTACATGACAACACTGGATCTAAAGGATGCATATTTCCATATACCAATACATCCTTCACACAGGAAGTACCTAAGGTTTGTATTCCAAGGGATACATTACCAATTCAAAGTGTTGCCATTCGGAATAACAACTGCGCCAAGAGTTTTTACAAAATGTCTAGCAGTAGTAGCTGCACATATCAGAAGGCAGCAAATACATGTGTTCCCGTACCTAGACGATTGGTTAATCAAAACCAACACGCAAAAACAGTGTTCACAACACACAAATTACATCATAGAAACCCTACACAAACTAGGTTTCTCAATCAATTACTCAAAGTCACACCTTCTGCCATGTCAAACACAGCAATACCTAGGAGCAACAATCAACACAGTAAAAGGAATTGCCACTCCAAGTCCACAAAGAGTCCAAACATTCCAAAATGTCATACAAGCCATGTATCCAAACCAAAAGATACAGGTCAAATTAGTAATGAAACTCCTAGGCATGATGTCCGCATGCATAGCCATTGTCCCAAACGCAAGGTTGCACATGCGGCCCTTACAACAGTGCCTAGCATCACAGTGGTCACAGGCACAGGGTCAACTTCTAGATCTGGTGTTGATAGACCGCCAAACATACATCTCGCTTCAATGGTGGAACAGTATAAATTTAAACCAAGGGTGGCCTTTTCAAGACCCAGTGCCACAATACGTAATAACGACAGATGCATCCATGACAGGGTGGGGAGCACACCTCAATCAGCACAGCATCCAAGGACAATGGGACATTCAGCAAAAACAGTTTCATATAAACCACTTAGAACTGTTAGCGGTATTTCTAGCTCTGAAAGCATTTCAACCCATAATAACCCACAAATACACTCTTGTCAAAACAGACAACATGACAACAATGTATTACCTAAACAAACAGGGAGGAACACACTCGACACAGTTGTGTCTCCTAACACAAAAAATATGGCATTGGGCGATTCACAACCACATTCGCCTAATAGCACAATTTATTCCAGGGATTCAGAATCAGTTAGCAGACAATCTCTCTCGGGATCACCAACAAATCCACGAATGGGAAATTCACCCCCAAATACTGAACACTTACTTCAGAATGTGGGGAACGCCACAAATAGAGCTACAGGGAGTGCAGAATTATTAGGCAAGTTGTATTTTTGAGGATTAATTTTATTATTGAACAACAACCATGTTCTCAATGAACCCAAAAAACTCATTAATATCAAAGCTGAATATTTTTGGAAGTAGTTTTTAGTTTGTTTTTAGTTTTAGCTATGTTAGGGGGATATCTGTGTGTGCAGGTGACTCTTACTGTGCATAATTATTAGGCAACTTAACAAAAAACAAATATATACCCATTTCAATTATTTATTATTAACAGTGAAACCAATATAACATCTCAACATTCACAAATATACATTTCTGATGGATACAACTACCTGTGGATTCCTCACCTCATGAATACTCCCATGGCGCCAGCATTCGACGGAAATCTTCTTACTAGTCTCTGCACGTCGACGAGGACGTCACTGTCTCTCACGCGACGCCGTCTGACGTCATACAGGCAATAAGAGGTCCTCGACGACGTGCGGACCTCAGTTCCCTTTTTTCCGTGCATTCGAAACGGTTATCTTCGAGGGAGCAACTGTTACTCTTGCGGTTACAGTGTATATCTTGCTGCGCTTTCTCTGTGGAAATAATGTCGCAGAGAAAGTCTGGATTTAAGCCTTGTCGTGAGTATGGAGGCAAGATGTCGGTGACGGATCCTCATTCCGATTGCCTTTGGTGTTTGAGCTCCGACCACGACGTCTCGACTTGTGATTCGTGTCAGCACATGAATCCGAAGGCCCTTAAAGAACGCGAGGCGAAGCTGTTTATGGCCAAGTCAAAGGAGAAGCATCACAAGAAAAAGTCTTCTCCAAGACATCGGCGTCATCGAGACTCCCGGCGCCGTAGAGAATCTCGGCGTCATTCAAGGGAGGCTCGTTCCAGGTCTCCGGATCGGCGCCGGAGGACATGGGAGGTCAGCCCCACGGTGACGCCGCATCCTTCGACGCCGTTGCTCTCTCCGACGTCTCCAACTTCGCCTGGACAGGCGTCGGTGATTGAGGTATTGGAGCCTCAGGTGTTTTCTCCGGCGCAGACGCCGAGGCCGGCGTCGGGGTCGCCTCCGAGTCAGGCACCCCAGTATCCGGCTTTTCCCACCCCTGGAGCCGATAGTTCCGCATTCTTGAATGCGATGTATGCCATCTTCCAACAGATGGCTCCAGGGGGTGCTCCGGCTGGGCCTTTGGCCTTTTCTTTGGGTGATCCTGCGCCTCTTCGGCCGGCACCCTTTATGCCCTTTCTCCCGTTTGGGAACGTGGGCTCGGCGCCAGTGTCGGCGCCGGTGGCCGCTCCGATGGCTTCGGAGGGATTGGCCCCAGGGATTTCCATCCCGTCGACGTCGAGATTTCGGCCTGTGACTCCGGTGGGTCCATCCGTTTCATCTGCTCTTCAGTCGGCGCCGAAGTTACCTGTGGCGCCGGATGCGGCGTCGGTGGCTTCGGAAGATCGGCGCCGATCTCCGACTTCGGCGGAGGTGTTGTCGACTCCGCGGATTGAGCAACGACTGCATTCAAGGAGGCGTGCTCTCCGGGTACTAGAGGAGCAGGAGTACCAACGAGCCCTAGAGGAAGGAGAGCTAGAGGACTCGGGTGATGGGCTGCGTGGACTGGAGTCGGCCAGTGGGCTGGACACTTCCCCTGAGTGGGACCTTTCGTCCCCAGGGGATTATACCGAGGAAGCTGCTTCCTTTCATACAGTGGTACGGAAGGCAGCTAGTTTTTTGGACCTGCCTTTGCCGGTGGTGGAGGCGAAACAAAACCTTCTGACAGAGGTGTTGCATCCAGCCTCAGCCGCGGCGGAGCCTCTATTACCTTTTAATGACGCTCTGCTGGATCCGGTCTTAGAGGTGTGGAAGAAGCCGGCATCTTCCCCAGCAGTGCACAGAGCCGTGGCCAGGAGGTATCGGACGGCTCCAACTGATCCTGGTTTCCTATCTAGGCACCCTACGCCGGAGAGCTTGGTTGTGCAGGCCTCCTGTTCGTCCAAGTCAGCGCCTGGTTCTTTCCCGACGGTGCCTGGGGACAGAGACTCAAAAAAGCTAGAGGTGCAGTCGAAGAAGATTTTTTCGTCCTGCAGTCTGGCGTTAAAAGCCACTAATGCGACCTGTATCCTGGGGAGGTATATTCATGCTCTGATGGATGACATCTCCTCTTCGTTTACAGAGCTTCCCCAGGGTCTTTTGGATCTTGTCTCTGATGCCCAGGCTGCTGCGACCCAAATTATCCAGACGGGACTGGATACCACCGACTCGGTAGCCAGAGCAATGGGCACAACTGTGGTGGAAAGGAGACAGGCCTGGCTCCGTAACTCGGGCTTTTCGGCAGATATACAGTCCACATTGTTGGATCTCCCGTTTGATGGGGACAAACTGTTTGGGGCTAAGGCTGATTCGGCCTTGGAACGTTTTAAGGAGAGCAGGGCCACGGCAAAGTCGTTGGGACTCCAAGCTCCTTCTTCCACGGCCTCTTCCAGACTCTTCAGGAGGTTTCGTGGATTTGGGCGTGGCTCTTCCTCCTCTTCCTTTCGGGGAAGATATCAGCAACCTGCCTCTTCCCATCCCTATAGATCTTTTAGGGGGAGGGGTAGGGTCCGCACCAGGGGAGCCTCTCAGCAGCACTCTGCCTCTTCCTCATCCTCTGGCGGGGTGCAGCAGGGGAAGCAGCCTTAGGCTTCCACCATTTCCCACTCACTCCTCTCCTGTAGGGGGAAGATTACAGCATTTTCTCACCAAATGGGAGACTGTTACGTCGGACACTTGGGTTCTCAGTGTTGTGGGAAAAGGCTACACCCTTCCCTTTCGGGAGTTTCCGCCCCTCATCCCGCCCCGCCCTTCGTATTGTTCACAAGAACACCTCCTGTTGCTAGAACAGGAGGTAGAAGTCCTCCTTTTAAAGGGCGCGGTGGAGTTGGTCCCGGAGCAGGAAAGGGGTCAAGGAGTTTACTCAAGGTATTTCCTGATTCCCAAGAAGGATGGTCGTTTGAGACCAATTCTGGACCTGAGGATCTTGAATTGGTTCCTCAAGCAGGAAAAGTTCAAGATGCTGACCCTAGCACAGGTGCTTTTGGCGTTGAACATGGAAGACTGGATGGTGTCTGTCGACTTGCAGGATGCTTACTTTCATATCCCGATACTCAAGTCACACAGGAAGTATCTCCGGTTTGTGGTGGGATCGCAACACTACCAGTTTGCGGTCCTTCCGTTTGGTCTTACTTCAGCACCTCGAGTCTTCGCGAAGGTGATGTCGGTGGTTGCGGCAGAGCTCAGAAGGAAGGGGATAGCAGTATTCCCTTACTTGGACGATTGGTTGATCAAAGCCAAGTCCCCGGAGCTTGTGTTGCGTCATCTGCAGTCAACAACCCAGTTGTTGTTCGACCTGGGCTTTTCGGTGAACGAGCCCAAATCTCACCTGGAGCCCTCTCAGCGCCTCCTGTTCATAGGGGCAGTACTGGATACGACATTGGGTCGGGCCTTTCCTCCGCCTCAGCGGATTCAAGATATTCAGGATTTGGTTCCAATGTTTCGAAATGGAGCGGTAGTTCCAGTCCTCAAGGTCCTTCGTCTGCTCGGTCTTTTTGCCTCCTGCATTCTGTTGGTCACGCATGCTCGCTGGCACATGAGGGCTCTTCAGTGGTGCCTCCGAAGGCAGTGGTCTCAACACAGAGGGGATCTAGAGGGTACTGTCAAGATCTCCAGAGATGCTGCTGTGGATTTGAAGTGGTGGATTGCAAGCAACAATCTTTCACAAGGAAAACCGTTCCAGCAGTCGCCACCAGTGGCCACAGTCATAACGGATGCTTCCACTCTAGGGTGGGGAGCTCATCTGGGGGATCTGGAGATCAAAGGTCTTTGGTCTCCAGAGGAACAGATTTTTCACATCAATCTGTTAGAGTTACGGGCTGTGCGTCTGGCTCTCAAGGCCTTCCTCCCTTCCCTTCGTGGTCAGTCGGTACAGGTCCTAACGGACAATACTACCACGATGTGGTACATAAACAAGCAGGGAGGAGTGGGGTCGTACCTTCTCTGCTTGATAGCAAACCATCTGGCCGGAGTCTTGAACGTGCGTGCGGACAGTCTCAGTCGCCACTTCTCGGCAGACCACGAGTGGCGTCTCCATCCAGATCAAGTCCGTTTAATCTTCCAGAAGTGGGGGTTTCCTCGGGTAGATCTGTTCGCCACTCGAGAGAACGCGCATTGTCCGTTGTTCTGCAGCCTTCAGTATCCGATGCAGGAAGCGTTGGGGGACGCGTTTCAAATGACCTGGTGCGGCCAGTTGCTTTACACGTTTCCTCCCATACCCTTGATTCCTCGAGTATTGAGGAAGATTCGCCAAGACCGGGCTCTAGTAATCTTAATAGCTCCGGATTGGCCAAGGAGGGTGTGGTACTCCGACCTTCTCCAACTCTCAACGTGCCCGCCGCTCCGTCTCCCTTTCAGGGCAGACCTCCTCTCGCAGTCGCAGGGGCAGGTTCTACACCCCAACCTCCAGAGTCTGCACCTACATGCCTGGAGATTGAACGGGGCAACCTGAGTTCCTTCTCTCTCCCGCCTGAGGTAGTGGATGTTATATTAGCGGCCAGGCGACACTCCACTAAATCTATCTACGCTAATAGGTGGTCTAAATTTGTTGCGTGGTGTGGAGAGAGGCAGATTGATCCTTTACAAGCTCATCTATCGGACGTTTTGTCTTTTGCTCTATCTCTGGCGCAGAAAGGTTGTGCAGTGGCTACCATTAAAGGTTATTTATCGGCCTTGTCAGCCTTCATATGTCTTCCAGACCAACCATCTTTATTTAAATCCCCTATTGTTATCAGATTCTTGAAAGGTCTTCTAAATCAATATCCTCCAAAGCCATTCGTTATGCCGCAATGGGATTTGTCCTTAGTCCTGACTTTCCTTATGGGGTCCCCTTTTGAACCTATGCATTCTTGCCCCTTGAGGTATTTGGTTTTAAAAACAGTCTTCCTGATAGCTATAACATCAGCAAGGAGAGTGAGTGAGTTGCAGGCCTTATCAGTAAAACCCCCTTATACAACTTTTTATGGGGATAAGGTGGTGTTGAGAACCAAGGCTGCTTTCCTCCCGAAGGTTGTTTCACCCTTCCATTTGGCTCAGGCAATTACTTTGTCCACGTTCTATCCTCCGCCTCATCCTTCCAAAGAGGAAGAAAGACTGCACCGTTTGGACCCAAAGAGAGCGTTGAGCCTCTTTATCGATAGAACAAAGGATTTCAGGCTGGAGGATCAGCTGTTTATTGGATACGTGGGCAAGAGGAGAGGAAAGGCAGTCCACAAGAGAACACTATCCAGGTGGGTTGTTCTTTGCATTAAAATATGTTACTCTTTGGCAAAGAAGGATCCTCCTGAGGGCATTAGAGCTCATTCCACCAGAGCTAAGTCGGCCACTTCGGCCTTAGCCAGAGGTGTTCCTGTGGTCGACATCTGCAAGGCCGCAACTTGGTCGTCCCTTCACACTTTTGCAAAACATTACTGTTTAGATTCTGAGGTTAGAAGGGACGGCCATTTTGCACGGTCAGTGCTGCAGGATTTCTTGGTTTGACCATTTAGGCACCCACCGCCGGGCGTGGTACTGCTTTGGGACTCTATTCATGAGGTGAGGAATCCACAGGTAGTTGTATCCATCAGAAGAACGAGTTACTTACCTTCGGTAACGACTTTTCTGGTGGATACATTAGCTACCTGTGGATTCCTCACGGTCCCACCCGCCTCCCCGTTGCCTTTATGGTCTTGCCAAGTAATCCTTGAGTGCGCTCCTCTTGATCTTTGAGGGTGCAATAGATGTATATATATAATATATTTATATATATATATATATATAGGTATATGTGTATATATCTTTATGTATATACTTGGTGTGTGTATATATTTTAAAAGAGAGAGTTTTATATATATATATATATATGTACATAAAAAGATTTACAGTTATTCATACAATGTGGTGTATTTTTACAATATAATGGATGTTGCTTTGTTCTTTCATTGCATTGCCTGGTTGTTCTCATGCACGTAAAAAATGATTGGTACTGACGTCCGCACGTCGTCGAGGACCTCTTATTGCCTGTATGACGTCAGACGGCGTCGCGTGAGAGACAGTGACGTCCTCGTCGACGTGCAGAGACTAGTAAGAAGATTTCCGTCGAATGCTGGCGCCATGGGAGTATTCATGAGGTGAGGAATCCACAGGTAGCTAATGTATCCACCAGAAAAGTCGTTACCGAAGGTAAGTAACTCGTTCTTCTTACATTCAAAAACAAAACAAAAACAAATCAGTGACCAATATAGCCACCTTTCTTTGCAAGGACACTCAAAAGCCTGCCATCCATGGATTCTGTCAGTGTTTTGATCTGTTCACCATCAACATTGCGTGCAGCAGCAACCACAGCCTCCCAGACACTGTTCAGAGAGGTGTACTGTTTTCCCTCCTTGTAAATCTCACATTTGATGATGGACCACAGGTTCTCAATGGGGTTCAGATCAGGTGAAGAAGGAGGCCATGTCATTAGATTTCCTTCTTTTATACCCTTTCTTGCCAGCCACGCTGTGGAGTACTTGGACGAGTGTGATGGAGCATTGTCCTGCATGAAAATCATGTTTTTCTTGAAGGATGCAGACTTCTTCCTGTACCACTGCTTGAAGAAGGTGTCTTCCAGGAACTGGCAGTAGGACTGGGAGTTGAGCTTGACTCCATCCTCAACCCGAAAAGGCCCCACAAGCTCATCTTTGATGATACCAGCCCAAACCAGTACTCCACCTCCACCTTGCTGGCGTCTGAGTCGGACTGGAGCTCTCTGCCCTTTACCATTCCAGCCACGGGCCCATCCATCTGGCCCATCAAGACTCACTCTCAATTCATCAGTCCATAAAACCTTAGAAAAATCTGTCTTGAGATATTTCTTGGCCCAGTCTTGACGTTTCAGCTTGTGTGTCTTGTTCAGTGGTGGTCGTCTTTCAGCCTTTCTTACCTTGGCCATGTCTCTGAGTATTGCACACCTTGTGCTTTTGGGCACTCCAGTGATGTTGCAGCTCTGAAATATGGCCAAACTGGTGGCAAGTGGCATCGTGGCAGCTGCACGCTTGACTTTTCTCAGTTCATGGGCAGTTATTTTGCGCCTTGGTTTTTCCACACGCTTCTTGCGACCCTGTTGACTATTTTGAATGAAACGCTTGATTGTTCGATGATCACGCTTCAGAAGCTTTGCAATTTTAAGAGTGCTGCATCCCTCTGCAAGATATCTCACTATTTTTGACTTTTCTGAGCCTGTCAAGTCCTTCTTTTGACCCATTTTGCCAAAGGAAAGGAAGTTGCCTAATAATTATGCACACCTGATATAGGGTGTTGATGTCATTAGACCACACCCCTTCTCATTAGAGATGCACATCACCTAATATGCTTAATTGGTAGTAGGCTTTCGAGCCTATACAGCTTGGAGTAAGACAACATGCATAAAGAGGATGATGTGGTCAAAATACTCATTTGCCTAATAATTCTGCACTCCCTGTGTGTGTGTGTATATATATATATATATATATATATATATATATATATATATATATATTCGATGGCATCTGTCGCTGTAGATACGCATGTTTTGCAATAGCTCGCCATCTGGTGTTGGGCCGGAGTGTTACAAGTTGTTTTTCTTCGAAGAAGTCTTTCGAGTCACGGGACCGAGTGACTCCTCCTCCTTTTGTCTCCATTGCGCATGGGCGTCGACTCCATCTTCGATTGTTTTTTTTCCGCCATCGGGTTCGGACGTGTTCCTGTCGCTCCGAGTTTCGGAACGGAAAGATATCTAATTTCGGAAGATTTTCATCGGTATTGTTGCGTTCGGGATCGGCGTAGTTAGATTCAACACCGCATCGAAGATCGAAGAGCTCCGGTGCCCTTCGGGGTAG
Source organism: Pleurodeles waltl (assembly GCF_031143425.1). Lineage (NCBI taxonomy): Eukaryota > Metazoa > Chordata > Amphibia > Caudata > Salamandridae > Pleurodeles > Pleurodeles waltl. The sequence goes on along the minus strand of NC_090446.1, from coordinate 1,349,256,236 downwards.
TTTTTCGATCCCCCGTCGGGGCCTGGTCGGCCCGACCGCGTGCTGAAGAACGCCGATGGAACGGACCCCGTTCCGTTTCTGCCCCCAAATGCCACAATAAATACCCCTATACAGACCAACACTTGGTCTGTGCCTGTCACCTGAGCACAGTGAAGCCACCTGCGAGGCCTGTCGTGCGTTCCGGTCCCGAAAAACACTCCGAGACCGTCGAGCCAGAAGACTTCAGATGGCGTCCGCGCCGACAGCCCACCGAGAGTTCGAGGAACAAGAAGAGGAAGGTACCTTCTCGATCCAAGAATCGGACTCCGAAGGATTCGACGATACACAAACCGTGAGTAAGACGTCGAAAACCACACAGAGGAAGATTTACAAGGCCCAGGGGACGCCACTGCCATCAGGCCATGGCTCCACCCATAAATTCGGTGACCGACCGTCGGCACCGAAAAAGGCCCAAACAGTGCCGAGATCGTCCGACTCCGGTCGAGACACCGGCACGCAGCCTTCTCGGGACCGAGAAAGTGCTGGAGACAAGCCTCGACACCGAGATGCCGGTGTGGACACGGCTCGACGCCGAGACAGCGGCACCAAAGAAGATCGACGCCGAGAGGTTTCGGCCCCGAAAAAGAAAAAAGTCACCTCGGAGCCGAAAAAACACGCAGACAGGGTTTCGGTGCCGAAACAAACTGCAAGCGACCCAGCTTCAGGCTCTTATACAGAAGAGCACTCGCTAACCTCCCAAATGCAAAAGCCTAGGTTTGAGGAAGAGCTACAATCAACTGATGTATACCATACGCAAAAGCGTATTTTCATACAGCAGGGGACAGGAAAAATAAGCACCCTTCCCCCCATTAGAAGAAAGAGAAGGTTGGAGTTCCAAACTGAACAGACACCACAACCAAAAGTGGTGAAAAGAGTTACCCCACCACCCTCTCCTCCGCCCGTAATTAACGTCTCACCAGCACAAACTCCATCACACTCCCCAGCTCACACCACCATAAGCCAGGGTGACCAAGATCAAGACGCATGGGACCTATACGACGCCCCAGTGTCAGATAACAGTCCGGAGGCATACCCTACGAAGCCGTCTCCACCAGAGGACAGCACCGCGTATTCTCAAGTGGTGGCTAGAGCAGCACAATTTCACAACGTAAGCCTCCACTCAGAACAGGTCGAGGATGATTTTTTATTCAACACACTCTCCTCCACCCACAGCTCATACCAAAGCCTGCCTATGCTCCCTGGTATGCTCCGGCACGCAAAAGACATCTTTAAGGAGCCGGTCAAAAGTAGGGCTATCACACCAAGGGTGGAAAAAAAGTATAAGGCGCCTCCTACAGACCCGGTTTTCATCACTACACCGCTGCCACCAGACTGTTGTTGTAGGAGCAGCTAGGAAAAGGGCCAACTCCCACACATCTGGAGATGCACCACCCCCAGATAAAGAAAGCCGCAAGTTCGAAGCAGCTGGTAAGAGAGTCGCAGCACAGGCTGCAAACCAGTGGCGCATCGCGAACTCCCAGGCACTACTTGCGCGCTATGACAGAGCCCACTGGGACGAGATGCAACATCTCATTGAACATCTGCCCAAGGACTTACAAAATAGGGCAAAACAAGTGGTTGAAGAGGGACAGACCATTTCCAACAACCAGATCCGCTCCTCCATGGACGCTGCAGATACAGCTGCATGGACAATTAATACATCTGTAACTATCAGAAGGCATGCATGGCTCCGAACGTCTGGATTTAAACCAGAGATTCAACAAGCAGTTCTCAATATGCCTTTTAACGAAAAAGAACTGTTCGGTCCAGAAGTGGACGCAGCGATTGAGAAACTCAAAAAAGATACGGACACTGCCAAAGCCATGGGCGCACTCTACTCCCCGCAGAGCAGAGGCAATTACAGCACATTCCGTATAACACCCTTTCGAGGGGGGGTTTCGGGGTCAGAGCACACAAGCCAGCACCTCACAAGCAACACCGTCCAGTTACCAGGGACAGTATAGAGGAGGTTTTCGGGGACAATATAGAGGAGGGCAATTCCCTAGGAATAGAGGAAGATTTCAGAGCCCCAAAACCCCTACTACTAAACAGTGACTCACATGTCACTCACCCCCTCCACACAACACCAGTGGGGGGAAGAATAAGTCATTATTACAAAGCATGGGAGGAAATCACTACAGACACTTGGGTTCTAGCAATTATCCAACATGGTTATTGCATAGAATTTCTACAATTCCCTCCAAACATACCACCAAAAGCACAAAACTTGACAAAACATCATTCCAATCTCCTGGAGATAGAAGTGCAGGCACTATTGCAAAAGAATGCAATCGAATTAGTGCCAAACACACAAATAAACACAGAAGTTTACTCACTGTACTTTCTGATACCAAAGAAGGACAAAACGCTGAGACCAATCCTAGACCTTAGAGTAGTGAACACTTTCATCAAATCAGACCACTTTCACATGGTCACACTACAAGAAGTATTGCCATTGCTAAAACTACACGAATACATGGCAACTTTAGACCTCAAGGATGCTTATTTCCATATACCAATACACCCATCGCACAGGAAATGCCTAAGGTTTGTATTCAAAGGAATACATTACCAATTCAAGGTACTGCCTTTCGGATTAACAACCGCACCAAGAGTCTTTACCAAATGTCTAGCGGTAGTCGCTGCACACATAAGAAGGCAGCAAATACATGTGTTCCCATATCTAGACGACTGGCTAATCAAGGCCCATTCGTTAATAGAGTGCTCAAATCACACAAATCATAGGCATGATGTCTTCATGCATAGCCATTGTCCCAAACGCAAGACTGCACATGAGGCCCTTACAACAGTGCCTAGCATCACAATGGTCACAAGCACAGGGTCACCTTCTAGATCTGGTGTTAATAGACCGCCAAACTTACCTCTCGCTTCTGTGGTGGAACAACATAAATTTAAACAAAGGGCGGCCTTTCCAAGACCCAGTGCCACAATACGTAATAACAGATGCTTCCATGACAGGGTGGGGAGCACACCTCGATCAACACAGCATACAAGGACAATGGAACGTACATCAAACAAAACTGCATATAAATCACCTAGAACTTCTAGCAGTTTTTCAAGCACTAAAAGCTTTCCAACCAATAATAGTTCACAAATACATTCTCGTCAAAACAAACAACATGACAACAATGTATTATCTAAACAAGCAAGGGGGGACGCACTCCACGCAGTTAAGCCTGCTAGCACAAAAGATTTGGCGTTGGGCAATTCACAACCAAATTCGCCTAATAGCACAATTTATACCAGGGATCCAAAATCAACTCGCAGACAATCTCTCTCGAGATCACCAACAGGTCCACGAATGGGAAATTCACCCCCAAAATTCTGAACACTTATTTCAAACTCTGGGGAACACCTCAGATAGACTTGTTTGCGACAAAGGAGAACGCAAAATGCCAAAACTTCGCATCCAGATACCCACACAAACAGTCCCAAGGCAATGCCCTATGGATGAACTGGTCAGGGATATTTGCTTACGCTTTTCCTCCTCTCCCTCTCCTTCCTTACCTGGTAAACAAACTCAGTCAAAACAAACTCAAACTCATATTAATAGCACCAACTTGGGCAAGGCAACCCTGGTACACAACGCTGCTAGACCTATCAGTAGTACCCTGCATCAAATTGCCCAACAGGCCAGATCTGTTGACACAACACAACCAAAAGATCAGACACCCAGATCCAGCATCGCTGAATCTAGCAATCTGGCTCCTGAAATCCTAGAATTCGGGCACTTACAACTTACCCAAGAATGTATGGAAGTCATAAAACAAGCCAGAAGACCATCCACCAGGCACTGCTATGCAAGTAAATGGAAGAGGTTTGTTTGCTACTGCCATATTAATCAAATACAACCATTACACACAACTCCACAACATGTAGTGGGTTACTTGCTTCACTTACAAAAATCTAACCTGGCTTTCTCTTCCATTAAAATACACCTTGCAGCAATATCTGCATACCTGCAGCCTACCTATTCAACTTCCCTATATAAGATACCAGTCATTAAAGCATTCATGGAGGGCCTTAGGAGAATTATACCACCAAGAACCCCACCTGTTCCTTCATGGAACCTAAATGTTGTCCTAACTAGACTTATGGGTCCACCTTTTTAACCCATGCACTCCTGCGAAATACAGTTCCTAACCTGGAAGGTGGCATTTCTCATCGCCATTACTTCCCTAAGAAGAGTAAGCGAGATTCAGGCGTTTACAATACAGGAACCTTTTATACAACTACACAAGAATAAGGTCGTCCTAAGGACCAATCCTAAATTTTTGCCAAAGGTTATTTCACCGTTCCATCTAAATCAAACAGTGGAACTTCCAGTGTTCTTTCCACAGCCAGATACCGTAGCTGAAAGGGCACTACATACATCAGATGTCAAAAGAGCATTGATGTATTACATTGACAGAACAAAGAACATCAGAAAGACTAAACAACTATTTATTGCATTTCAAAAACCTCATGCAGGAAACCCAATATCAAAACAAGGTATAGCCAGATGGATAGTTAAATGCATCCAAATCTGCTACCTTAAAGCTAAACGACAGCTGCCCATTACACCAAGGGCACACTCAACCAGAAAGAAAGGTGCTACCATGGCCTTTCTAGGAAACATCCCAATGCAAGAAATATGTAAGGCAGCCACATGGTCTACGCCTCACACATTCACCAAGCACTACTGTGTAGACGTGTTATCCGCACAACAAGCCACAGTAGGTCAAGCCGTATTAAGAACATTATTTCAGACTACTTCCACTCCTACAGGCTGATCCACCGCTTTTGGGGAGATAACTGCTTACTAGTCTATGCAAAACATGCGTATCTACAGCGACAGATGCCATTGAACTGAAAATGTCACTTACCCAGTGTACATCTGTTCGTGGCATCAGTCGCAGTAGATTCGCATGTGCCCACCCGCCTCCCCGGGAGCCTGTAGCAGTTTGGAAGTTACCTTCAACTATTTGTATATGTATCATCTCAACCTTAAATAGGTGCATACTTAGTCACTCCATTGCATGGGCACTATTACTACAATTCAACTCCTACCTCACCCTCTGCGGGGAAAAACAATCGAAGATGGAGTCGACGCCCATGCGCAATGGAGACAAAAGGAGGAGTCACTCGGTCCCGTGACTCGAAAGACTTCTTCGAAGAAAAACAACTTGTAACACTCCGGCCCAACACCAGATGGCGAGCTATTGCAAAACATGCGAATCTACTGCGACTGATGCCACGAACAGATGTACACTGGGTAAGTGACATTTTCAATATATATATATATATATATATATATATATATATATATATATATATATAATTATGTATATATGTTTTAGGGCATTTTTTGCTTTTCTTAAAGGCATGTAAGAATTTTTACTTCAAACAGTTAAGTGAAAAAGATAAAATCCATAACTGTTAGTTCTTCCATGACTGTGCTTCTGGCGTGGAAGGTTGTGGGAAAAGAACTGACGTACGCGTGCCGAGGCGGCGTCTATATAGATAACCGTGACATCATAGACGGCTCCAACGACGCTGACGACTCACGCGGAGCCGGACGATGCAGGTGGATCCGAACAATGCCACCCGATGGCGCGCGCAGGGCACTGCTCAGCAGAAAAATTCTGGATTTGAAGCTGACGCCAAGGAAATCTAAGGTAAGGAATCTGCAGCTAGATAGTCTCTACCAGATAATTTGTTACCGCAGGTAAGTAACTTGTTCTTTAAGAAGTCTTTGAATGTTGTGTTTTTTTTTTTTACGAATAGTCTGAAGCAAGGGGGTTGGGAGGAGACTAAGACCTTAAATACTGTACTTTTTCAAAAAAATCTTTTACACTTGGTGTCCTAAACCGTTATCTTGATGTTGATGTAATGCAGTTTAGAAAGCTGTCATTCAGTACTGAGAGGGTTAAAATTAACACAATTCTGAAACTGCTAATGTAACAAACAGGTCATCATTAACTAGTATAGTTTTGTCCATGAAAACAGAGTGGTACACACGCAGTTCTCCATGACTAATCTCAGAGTTTATTAATCACTTACATGAACAGCAAGACATTTCTAATAGAAATATCATATTGAAGGACTCTGCTGCACATAACCTGATATACAGTATGAATAACAAACCAGCATTTATGAGTGAAGTAGTATACAATGATGCTGTTTGCATGAGAGAGACAACACACAAGAGAATACATAGACCAGTTACATGACAGGGTTTCACTAACAACCTATTAACAATTTTGATGAGGGAAGATGTTAGCAGATGCATTTTTCCTGGTCTCCACACCTGCCGCTGGAGAATCTATTTAGAGACTACAATGCCCACTCTGGAACCAAGTCTAATAACATACATATATCCTATAATTCACATGCAGCATAATAAACTACTTATTTGAAAAACATCCTTTATTTATATACAAAAAATATATTACATATACACATAAGAGTAAACCCCTATCAAAAAACAAAATGAGGACAAAAGAAAGTGCCAAAAGAACAAGTGTACGTGATTAGAAAAGAAAGAGAACCATAAGTCTCACAACTATCCAATGGAAACAAAGATTGAAAAAAACAAGCCTGTTGGTTCAACCTCTTCCACATTGAATCATTAAGATAAATACAAGAGTATTAAATCCCCATTCGAGCTCTTCCTTCATTATAAAAAAGAGAAAACAAATCCAGGCTCAACCACCATTGTTGATGTTTCGCCCCCCCTCTGGCTCCCGGGCTAATTCCGGGCTCACACACGGGTCTTCATCAGGACTAAAATGATAGGGGACCAACTTAGTACAATCTCACTCTTGAAGCCACAATCTTCTTCAACATCACTTCACCTCGCCTCACATCAGAGTCAACTCAAAATATGCTCCTTCCACCATGATTTCACCAAATCTCTTCAGAATAATCCAATCACAGCCCTTCAGATGCAATATGGAAGAGTGCCTCCTTTAAAGCAGTAGGGTGCTTATTCCCAACATCCCCGCCGGACATTTCTGTTTCGTCCCGCGAATTCTGTGCGTACAGTACACTTGAGGACGCACAGAGCGTCAAAAAGGAGAATCTGTGCCTCCTGATTTTCCTAAGGAGCATTAAGAGCAAGGGGCTTGGTCTGGAGGCCTACAGGTGAGAAGTGAGAACATGCAGCACCTGCAGCAGAGGAGGCTTTGGAATGGCGAATGTGGTGACAGAAGACTGAGGCATATGTCAGGCAATAAGGCGGACACCAGGATAATGAGGGTGGATAGGCTGTAATCCACTGCCCCTGACTGTGTAAACAGAGGAACCAATGTGACCGTGAGTGAGGAGTGCACTATCATCTGGTAGGATATTGGAAAACTGAGGCCTACGTAGTCTGCTCTGGGGACAGTAATATGGGAGCCACCGACAGATCATTACCTGATTGGTTTGCCCGAGAACATTAAGAACCTTTAGGGGGTGGTCTGTGGATAAATATTGAGACCCCTCAACTCCTTCAGAGACAGTGACATTATGGCGGGTGCCAGAACCTGAAGGAGCACAAGACCCAAGACACAGCAAATGCATTGCAAAGCTCTGACCAGGAAAGGTCCTTAATGCCTCATCCACCCAACTACAAAAACAAGAAAACCCGGTTCTAGGTTACTTGTGTTCTGGTTCAGGGAGGACCTGGCCTGTCAGTTTGGCATGGATTGTTCCCATGAGGAGCAGTATTTGCATATGGCTGGGTACAAACTGAGGAGGCATGGTGGGCAAAAAACGGTGGATTGCGAAGCTGCCATGAGCGATTGCCAGTGGCTGAGAGTAACTTTAGCATCCCATCCATCACCTTGTTTTTGCATTTGTCTCACTAAGTGCACTGGGTATGCCCAGACACGGGTCCTAGACTCCCTGTGCCACTAGAACCAAGCAATACCTGGCTGGAGAGCCCTAACTAGGGTGAAACTGGACCTAGGTTGCTTGTGTTTAGGTTCAGGGAGGACCTGTTCTGGCAGTTCGGGCTTCACTGGTCCTATGAGGAGCGTGTTCAAGACTGACTTGCATATGGCTGGGTCCAAACTGAGGTGGCTGGTGGGGGGGGGGGGGAACGTGAATTGGGATGTGGCCTGGAGTGATTGCCAGTGGCTGAGATAAATTCAAGCACTCCATCCATCACTTTGTTGTTTTTGAATCATCCACCCAACTAAGCAGAAGGGCTTAAAGCATATTGGCAGAGGTTCATGCCATCAGTGAACTCAACAACCGGTCTGAGAACATTCTGGAGGACTCCTTCAGGGGGCAGGGTGGATGATGAGCTCAAAGCAGAGTGAGTCACTTGTTGGAGCTATCCCATTTCTGCGAAAGGAGCATCCCAGGACACTAGAAAGAGCGGCAGTGGAAGTCATGGAACTTGCCTATTCACACAATTGAGAAGGAGGACAGTCAATGTGAAGCAGTGCCTGAAATAATTAAACACGCTGGGGAGGTGCTGCCCATCTCAGCTGCACCAAAGCGATCAGTCTGAGCCTCCAGTAAAGGACAAGACACTGAGGTGGGAGTGAACCGTGTTTCTGTGATTAAAAAAAAGCTTCAAACTTGTAGTAGGTGGTGGGATCTGCAATAGATGGTGCCTGGAGTAGCATAGAGTAAGTGTTAATGAGTATGAGTTGGAATGTGTATTCTGTAGTTTGAGGGTATGTGGTGACTAGCTGGATGTGTGTGTGTGTGTGTGTGTGTGTGTGTGTGTGTGTGTGTGTGTGTGTGTGTGTATGTATATATATATATATATATATATATATTTATTTATATTTGAGTTTTTGTAGTGAGGATGCTATGTGAGTATATAGTCTTGGATTGGGTATGATTACTAGGCTCGACAGTATGAAGTGCTTGGTGAGTCATATGATTATATCTTACCCTGTAAGTTTCAGTGTCACTGGTGTTTTGGTTCTGACATACACAAACAGGCAATGCCCTTGTCTTTGTACGTAGCTGGGGATGTCTGGGTGGTGGGCCACCCAGAGGAGGGACTAGAATAAGGAGAAAGCAGGAAGTAAGGCCACTTCCTTGGTAATGGATGGATAATAGGAGATGCAGTGCTCTCACTTCCTGTGCAGATGATGAATGAAAAGTCTTTTTGTCTGGCTTATTCTTTTGAATACAAAGTGGAAAGTGTTTTCCTCGGGATTCACTCTCCAAGCTTAACTGTTTGAAGCATCACTTTCAGCCGCCCTCTTTAAACAGACTGACTTGGTTTTGTGTCCTTTTAGGTCCGTCTGTTTGAAGAGGGCGGCTGAAAGTGATGCTTCAACCATTTAAGCTTAGAGTGAATCCATAGGAAAACACTTTCCACTTTGCAAGGAAAAATATGCTCTCTATTTCTCTCCTCTATTTATTTCTTCTTTCTCTTCTCTTTCTTCTCTCTTCGCTCTCGTCTCATCTCTCTCACTCTCTCTCAGGATCGACATGTTTGTTGGGTATTTTACACAACAAATGTGGCACTTGGTGCTCAAATGCCATATATGCACACCTTTAACTAGTGCATACTGGAGATTCTTAAAGCTTTCACGGACAGACAAGGACTTGTGGACTTTCTCAGCGGGCACAATGACAATACAAAAGTGAGAGAATAATCTAACAATTTACAATCCAGAATTGGGGCACACCAGACTTGGATCTGTTTGCCACAGTTCATAGCAAATAATATTCATGTTTTGAGTCTAGGTTCCGACACGACTATTCGCTGGGGGAAACTGTAGATAAATTGTTCATGGATATTTGCCTACACTTTTCCACCCCTTAAGCAAGTTCTGGCAGTGGTGCAAAAAAAAAAAATGCAACAAGCCATCATGACATTGATCGTCATTGCATCAGCATGGGCCAGACAGATGTTGTACTCCCTAGTTGTTTGAGGTGTCTATAAAACCACACTGCTGTCTCAGTGTGTCTAAATTTATTGACAGTGCAATAGCAGTTTGATTCCTCAAGTCTACAATTTGAATCCTTAATCTTGGGAAAACACAAAATGGGTTTGCTGTTTAGCAAAGCGGAAATACTTTGTTTAGTACTGTGAGCATAAGCAGAGCCATCTGTTTTGATGGGGCAAAATATTAAGTGTTTCGGAGCTGATGCGTAGGAATTTTCAGCTATGTTTTCCATATTAAATCAAACCTTAAACTGTGAACAACTTGCAATTTTCTGAACTCCGCTCTAGCTGGCAGAATAGCATGCAGCATGAAACACTGAAATCTGCAGGTATTTAACATGTGACTTACTGTAGATTGGTTGATTTGTTGTAAGGTATTCAGTTGGCTGATGTATGTTGGTGTATCCTTTCTATGCTGTCCCTGTAAACGACATTTTCTCCTTTTCTTATGTATTATGCACTGGTATACGTTAAGTAGATCGTAGACTTGCCTAATAGCTTGCGGTTTTCTTTAATAATGAGCTGTCTGGAGGGGGTACAGCTATAGAAAAATGTTGATGGTGTCTAATAAATTAATATGGGGTTTAAATGATGCCTAATGTTTTTAAGACATTGATTTGATTTCTTGTTACGTCTCACTATACAGAAATGAGCTTGGTGGAATGAGTGGCTTTTATTGCAACCTGGATGGGCAGCTGGAGATGAACCCACCTGAGCTTGACTTCACTTCAAGTCAGGCCAGTGCAGGGACTCTAGTTACCATAAAAGAAAACCTGAAAAAGTTTCACCAGCTTCTGCTCGAGCCACCAAAGGTATGAAATTTGTGTTGCCCCCAAGCCACTCTGTTGCCAAAGTGGAATAGATTAAAGGACTGTGGTGCTAATATGCTCTTTCATGTATACATGGCTGTTTTAGTAAATGTGAAACCGGCACAATAATCGAGTTTAACCTGTGAATCCTTGCTGTTTTATATTCCTCTATAGTTGTTTAGTAATAAGTCACCCAGGGAAGGTAATGACTGTTTTTGAAAGCACTAGTTGGTCATGTTTATGTAAATTCTTTAATCACCTTTCTATCATATCTTTATACCAAAACAACTCCAATGTTTTTTAAACAACTAAGTACTTGAAGGCATCTTTTTTTTTTTTTTTTTTTTTAGACATCCAGCAATAGATTTTTTTGAAACTGAGTAAAACATAAAATGCGCAGGTTAGACCTCCATAGTTTCTGGAACATCAGTCTCTTAGGATTGCACTTTCAATGAGCTGGTCAAAACTATTTACTTACACTTCTTTACTGTTTTCGTCAAGACTCTGCATAGAAGATGACTATCATTGCTCCGGACTTTTTTTTTTTTTTTAAACAGCACAAAGACTGCTTTTAAGGTAGGATCCACTTTCCAAGATGTCCTGAAATATAGTTCATCCCAGCCTTAACATTCTTGCTCCGGAGGTCTGGCAGTATGGACACTTGAATCTACCTAATGATTGAATTGCTATTCTGAAAAAGGCACACCTTTCTTCCAAAGGCTCCTCACATGTGTTAAGGTGGAAGAGGTTCTAGTTATGGTGCATCAACAAACAGGGGGACGAGAGAGCATTCTGCGAAAAGTTGGTACTAGCTTATCTTCATTTGAGTACGTTTTTATTAAAGTGCATTTTCCTGCAATCACTGCATACCGCAAGTCTTTCTCTGGTACATATTTTGATGATTAAGAATTTTCTTGATGTACTGAGGAAAGTATTTGCTCTATCCAGTTAGGCATTTTCCTCTCTGGTAATTGAATATAATGCTCCCTAAATTGATGTGACCCCTCTTGGAGCGTGCTGCACATAATAGATTCAAGCTTGCTTTTCTGTGGCAATTGGATCTGCCAGTAGGGAGAGTAAGTTTCACTCTCTGTGTCCCGATGAACCATGCGGGTGTCCATCATAAGTGCCATCACAAATTCAGATTTCTCCCAAAAGTAGTTCCTAAATTTCAAATTAGGCAGGCTGTGTCCTTGTCTTCTCATTTCCTTAATCCAAAGTCTTTGGCAGAGAGATCTTTACATATCTTGAATCAAAAGGGCTTTACCTTAATATTTTGGGAAGCCGAAGGAGATAAGTAAGGTCAAACAGTTCTTTGGCAACTACATTATTGTGTCGGCAGGTCTAGTCTCCTCTAAACAGACAACTTCTCGTATTGCTACCGGTTATGAAAAAGCTAATAGGTCCTTTTTTAGTAAGTCTACGCGCCCATTCCTCAAGTGGACGTCAGCAGCTGCAGCTGTGAAGTCCCTATTCCTGACTTTTGTTAGGCTGCCACTTGGAGATCTGTCCATGCGTTAGATAAATATTGTTGTCTCGACTTTGTCTCCAAGATAGATAATGTAGATGTTCCTAGTCCCATGACGGAAAGTCTTCATTTTATTAAAGACACGGAGGCGAGTATTATGCGTTTCTTTTCTTTCTTTAATAAATAGCAGCAGTCAAGAAATATACTACAATTCCCAGAAGGCAAAAGAACAATAGCCAATGGGAATAAAAAGATAGTCAGAACAGTGTACACCTATCACATGTATACAAGGGTATTATGACGTCACTTGACTGCGAACAGCCCTCTTTTCTTGCTAGAGAGTCAATTAGAGTTAAACAATGGAACAATAGAAAACAGAATGAGAATTGTCATAATGAAAGACAGAACATCAGAACAAAAGTTCAAAATCCAAGGTAACCAAGACGGATCCTGGTAATTAACTCCAGTGGGAAATCCAGCTTTGAACGGTGTCATGGAAGCTTGGAGAGTAGAAAACCAAGCTGAAGAAGGTGTCTTAAGTGGAAGGTTGAGTGATGGCCAGCAATGCTAAAAGAAGGGAGGGAAATTAAAGAACAAAGTTAATGAAAGTGGAGGGATAATACTCGCCTTCGTGTCTTTAATAAAATTAAGGCTTTCCGTCATGGGACTAGGAAAATCTACATTTTATGACAAGACCAGAGGCTCCTATTATGCGAGTTTAAAGCATATTAATTGCATTCAGAAACACATTATCAATAGGTTTACAGTAAAAAAAACTTTAATTACATTGTCATTAGACCAGTCTGCAGATTTAAGAATATCTTCTAAACGGGAGCCTGCCCAGAACGCTTTAGAATCCATTGCCCCTCTGGAAGAGTGAGCTCCAAACATAGAAGTATCTATGCCTGCCAGAGCCATCAACCATTTAACCCACCGAGCTAGGGTAGCAGCTGAAACAGGAGAGTGGGGTTTCCTAAATGAAATAAGTAATTGGGAATGAGAAGAGGATCTTAAATCTGCAGTCTTTTATTCATGCGCTTTCAGACATTGTCCAACACATAGTTTCGGGTGATCAGGAAAATATGGATAAAAGACTGTGGATAAATTTGTTTTGGTTCGACGAACCGCAGTAAACAAAACCCCTGTAGGTGTAAATTGCCTGTTAGAAATATCCAGAGCTTTAACATCTGAGAGACGTTTTATAGAAACAAGGCACAATAACATGGTCAACTTTGCAGATAACATTTTTAGCGAAAGCATGAGATTATCAGGCCATGACAGAATACATTTCAAAACAATGTTAACATCCCATAATTGACTATAGTTAGGCAAAGGAGGATTGGAAAACTTTACTCCCTTTAGTAAGCGGCAAATCAGAGGGTGTTCAACAGGTTTTCCATTAACTAGGGCATGATTGGCAGAGATAGCTGATCTATAAAGGTTGATAGTACGGAAAGCTTTGCCTTTGCTGGCTTCAGCCGCTAAAAAGTTGATAATAAAAATCAAATCTGCTGAAAAGGGATCAATGTGTTTTCCCAGACACCAGCTGTGCCAAATAGACCAGGCTGATGTGTAAGCCTTTTTTGTGCCTGGGGCCCAGGACTGTGAGATGTATTGGGAAGCTTCTGTCGAAATGCTCGGGAAAGTTTGAGATTGCCCGAGATTTTGCATGCAGAGAGAGTCAATAAGTTGTCCAGGATGAGAGGATGGGATCGGCCTAGAGGGTCGAGCAGTAGATCCGGGAAGGAAGGAATCAAAATCGGGAAATCTATTGATAGTTCTAGAAGAGCTGGGAACCAAGTTTGTGATTGCCAAAAGGGAGTTATGAGAATTAAAGAGGCTTGTTGACGCCTGATATGGGCCAGCACCCTGCTGATCATGAGAAAAGGGGGGAAGGCGTAATTGAGGGAAAGGGACCAGTCCTGTAAAAAGGCATCTGATGCCAAGGCCAATGGATCTGGACGCCAGCTGTAGAATTGGGGAAGCTGAGAATTGAGGCGAGACGCAAAAAGATCGATTTGTAGGGGACCCCATTTGTTCTGAATAATCTGGAATATTGAAGTGTGTAGTTTCCAATCGCTTGAATCTCAAAGATGACGAGAATGCCAATCTACCCCTGAATTTTGAGAACCCGGAAGGTACTCTGCATGAACCGAAATGTGGTTTAAAAGGCAAAATTCCCTACCCCCTTGGCAAGTTCCGCCAGAGGTTTGGAACTTGTGCCCCCAAGGTGATTGATATAACGAACAGCAGAGATGTTGTCCATTCTCAGGAGAATGGCACAGCAAACTCTGTTTTTTGCAAGGCTTCTGATTGCAAAGGAACCGGAAAGCATCTCTAAACAATTGATATGCATTTTGGACTCCTCTGACGACCATGTGCCTCCAGTCGAGATTGGTCCACATCGGGCCCCCCAGCCGGATTGGCTTGCATCTGATTCTAATACTAGATCTGGGGCTGATGCAAAGATAGTCCTTCCGTTCCAAGCCTCTAAATGGTCTATCCACCATTGAAGTTCTGTACGAGAATAGACGTCTAATGGAATGATATCTGCGTATGAGACCTTTCGTTAAAGTGAAGGAATTTTTAACCTTTGAAGGGCTCTGTAGTGGAGAGGGCCTGGGAAAATGGCTTGGATTGAAGAGGAGAGGAGACTCTCAATTCGCGCTAATGTTCTGAGAGAGATCTGAGAACTGCGTAGGACTTGTAGAATTTCTGACTTTATGGTCTTGATCTTTGCAGAGGGAAGCATAAGAGTGGCAGAAATGGAAGTTATTTGGAAACCTAAGAATTCTATAATTTGAGAAGGGGTTAGGATGGATTTATGATAAAACCTAGTTCTGATAGGAGGGAGCACATGA
Organism: Pleurodeles waltl; assembly: GCF_031143425.1. Lineage (NCBI taxonomy): Eukaryota > Metazoa > Chordata > Amphibia > Caudata > Salamandridae > Pleurodeles > Pleurodeles waltl. The sequence goes on along the minus strand of NC_090446.1, from coordinate 1,349,241,155 downwards.
GGGATAGGTGAGACAAAAGGGATTGTGGAGACTGACTCATTATTAGGATATCGTCGAGGTAGATGATGAGTCTGACACCTTGAGCTCTGAGAAAAGCTACCACTGGTTGCATGAGTTTGGTGAAACACCATGGCACCGATGAGAGACCTAGGGGTGGAGAGGTAAAATGAAAATACTGGTTTGAACCCTGAAATTGGATTAACTTCCTGAAATGAGGGTGGATTGGAACTACTAGATACGCATCTTGAAGATCCAATCACACCATCCAATCCTGTTGAAGTAGAGTATCTCTGAGATGGAGGATGGTTTCCATTTTGAAATGATGAGACTACAAAGTGGTTGAAACTCTTGAGGTTTATCACGGGGCGCATTTTTTTGTTTTTCTTTTGAACCAAGAAAATTGAGCTGGTAAAACCTGTAGGATCGGGAAGGGTAGGAGCGATGGCTTGTTTTTTGCAATAGGGATTGCACCTCCGAGGTAATGAGAGATGACATGTCTGAGGAAAAACATGGAGGGGGGTAACTGAGTCTGAATAGGGATTGCATAAAGTTCTAGGGAGTAACCTTGAATAGTGTGGAGAATCCAAGGGTCTTCTGTGATTTCCGATCATTTTGGTTGGAAAATACTGAGACGCCCTCCTACAGGTATAGAAGAAAGTATAAGACTTACTTGGTTGGAGGATCTCGAGTTTCTGAAGCTCCTCTGCTACTCACTTCTCTGTTGCGCCAATTTTTGGAATTTTTTGGGGGGATTTTTATTGGGAGAAAGTCGTGGACTGCATTCCCCCGCAGCCTGGGCCAACATAGACCTAGAAATCATGTCAGAAGAGTAAAGTTCTAGGTTCTTTGAAATTTTCTGCATGGAAGAGGATACTGCCTGTTGGACAGAGGATTTTATGAAAGCAGGCAGTTCATGCCTGATATCCTCAACATCATGTGAAGGGGAGTTGTCTGAATCCATGATGTGAATGAAAAAAGAACTGGACAATGAGGGGTTAATAGGAGGGAAAGAGGAGCCACTGTGGGCCTGTGGCGTTGCTAAACCTGCAAAGCAGCTGTGAGGAAACGAAGGAGAAGCAAGGGCTGTAGAGCCACAGTAAAAAGGAGGCGGTAAGGAAGTGCAAAACCTTGAATAATAAGTGTAGCGCAAGCAGCAAGTGCAGGAACTGCCATCCGACATCAGGAGAGAGAAAACGTGTAATGCGCCGGAGTTTCCTCAAGCGCAGCAATACCAACTGCCGCGTGAGGAAACACAATAGTTGAAAACAAAGCGCGCGGGCTGCCGCGCGCCAAAGCGAATGCTAGACAATTTGAACGGAGCGCGCGGGCCGGCGAGCGCTGAGGGAATGCAGCAACCTGCCGTATGGGAAGCGAAAGGGGAAATGAGCCAGAAAACAGCGCGTTAGTACAGCGCGATCGGCAAATATATAATTATTAATAGAAACTAAGTAAAACTACAAGACTATAAAATGTATGCAGACAAAGGGTACTTAACTTGACTGCGAGCAGCAAGAAAAGAGGGCTGTTCGCAGTCAAGTGACGTCATAATACCCTTGTATACATGTGATTGGTGTACACTGTTCTGACTACGTTTTTATTCCCATTGGCTATTGTTCTTTTGCCTTCTGGGAATTGTAGTATATTTCTTGACTGCTGCTATTTATTAAAGTAAGAAAAGAAACGCATAATAGGAGCCCTCCAGTGCACCAGGCTTCTCTTTTTTTCATATGTTTGCCCAAGTGTTCTGTGACCCTGATTGTGCTTTTATTGTTGAATTACGTTGGTATTCTATTCTATCTTTATGAATATCATGGAGAATCCCATGGTCAAGAAGGAACATGTATTCCTTATTTCTGCACCATTGTTATTCTTGCTGAATTCATAAAACCCATGCTGCTGCCTCACTTCTAGGTTCACAGATTTTTTAACTGCTTTCTGCAAATATATTTGGTTTATATTTTTCTCCAAATGAGGAACTGCCTTGTGGACACCCTGCTGGGCATGATAGGATAGTGCAGACAATCAAATATATATTTGACACATTTCTGTGGCATTAAAGAATAAAACACAAAATCAAACAAAAATGAAACACTATCACATTATAAAAATACAGTTGTTTACAGAGTCGGGAAATTATAATATTGTACATTTCCTTTTTTTTATTTTTTTTAAAATTTTTATTATATATATATATATATATGCCAGAGAAGAGGCCTCCGAGCAGCATTTCGGGGAGGTATGTAACTGTTGTAAAAATAACAAAGATGGTCTGTGTGATATCTACTTGTTGCTGCCTGGTTCCTAGTTCAAGGTATGTCATGTAGAACAAACAATGTGGGAATTCAGTTTGAATGATAGTGATCAGTTGCCGCTAGATCCTTGTTGGATGAGGTGTTACAATAAAGTGCCTTATGATTACCCACAAAGATGTGTATATAGAATTACACTATATAGTGTTACACTGGAGACTAGCTCAGGAGTAAAGAGAGAAGCACCTCAACAGCAAGAGGAATGGAGTGGACTTGAGGTTGGAGCACTTTGTCTGGAAATCAGCAGTGCGAGTTGTGCCAGATGAAAGGTTAATGCAACAGAAGTTATAGCTGTACTGCTTAGGCAATCAGGAAATGTACCCTGGGGTAGAGGTGGCTTTCTGGTGGAAGCTGATGAAATTTAATGTGCTGTGAATTGATGTTTTGGTGTGCATCATTAAGGCATTGTGCTTTGTTGAGGCTGAGAGACATATGGTCGAAGTGCTGTGGAAAGAGACCCACAACAATGTGCGTTTTGCCATTTTAAAGGATTGGCAATTACTGTGTGAGGCCCAGTCTATTTCCTGAAGAAAGAAATGCACAACAAAGTTTGTGTCGACATTTTAGAGGTTTGATCAAGAACTGTGTAAAACCTGGTTGAATCCCTCAAGAAAGGCACACACATCCTTAGAAGTGTGTCCATTTTGAAGGTGTGGGTACTACTGTATGCTTTTGGAAAACCAGTAGTATTTAACACAGGTGCATTTTACTGTACTGTAAGTTTCAAGGACCAATTTTTTTAAAGTCTGGAGTAGTTCCTGAAAAATATAATTAAATGCGTGTTAGTGCGATAATCGAATAACAGCCATTTCAGAAGGATGGTTGTCGTGGCAGCCATCTTAACAGGTCTAATTTGAAAATGTAAAATACCTTAAATTAATAAACATTAATAGAAAGAAGCAGCATTTGATCTTGGGACTAGATCTTTTACAAATGTTAAAACACCCTGCTGGCTTGGTAGGCATCAATTTGGAAGTACAGTATTTGTGTCTTTTACGGTGATAGTCCAAAATAATCACCACATTGTGCATAAGACTTTGCTTGTGGAAAACCGTATTTCCACTGCAGTGATGGGCAAATCTTAGAGTATTTTGTGCCATGTATTCTAGTGACATTTTGTCTGAATTAGTGACGCACCATAGAACATATTGAGTCTGCAATGCAAAAGATCAGTGTCTAAGCTACGGTGATGGGCACACCTTAGGGTATTTTCTGGTGTGGACTAGAAATATATTAATATATGCATTTTTGGTTTTGTTAATTGTAGGAATAATATCTACATATATCTATATATATTTAAATCAGAATGCAAAACGTAACGCCACAGCTTTTTTTTTTTTTTTCCTTTTTTTTTTTAAGCAGTAATGGAGAAACAGTGATAAAATGGAGTAAGTAGAAGAAAATATTTGGGCATTGTGCCAGAGTGTGTGGGACCAATTTAAGAGCAAATATTATATACTAATGCCCCATCTAGGAGGGTAGGGCCGGGAAGTTCATGAAAACTTACCAGAATTGAGTATGGAAGAACAGAGGGCTAAATTAATTTCAAACGTGCATTGTGAAACTGGATCAGCATTATCTACCCAGAGTAAGTACTATTATGGAATGCCATCAATTTAGGCTTCAAGAGTGAGGAATCCGTTAAATTATAATATGGAAATTAACAGCCAATTATGTATTTGGGGAACGGATCAGATATCAATTTGTTTTAAGATGCAGGGATGACAAAATTAGGGAAGAATTTTGACTTAAGGATAAGCCACTGATGGAAGAAGTGATTTTGATAGCAAAAAGAGTGGAACATGTGTTAAAATGTGTATCAGAATTGAGAGGAGGAAAAATATGTTCAATTCAAGCATTGAGAAAAGGGATGAAACTGGTCTATCGTATTAAGAACAAAAAGGCAGTAACAAACTACAAAGGAGGATCGCAGCAACTTTACTGGAGAATGATTTCGCTGTGGGAGGAGGGGGTCACAGAGCGAATGCTAAATTCTGTCCTGCATGTTTTAGTTGTGGTAAGAAAGGTAATTTTTACAAGTGCTGTAGGAACCACAGGAAAGAACAGACCAAAGCGATAAAAGATTTGTCAAGAAAGACCTTCGAATTGAAGGATCTCAACAGGAGCATCATAGTGGTTTAGAGAAAGGTAATTTCATGGAACTAAAAATGAAATATAATTCCTGCTCACATCGAACTATAATATCAAAGGATGCTTGTTGGTTCCAGGATAAAATAAGTTTAATGTTATGGATGTTAAACCGGGTGGTTATGGTGGATAAACCAATAAGCATTTTAGGAATACTTCAGTGCGTACGTTGAGCTGGGAATAAGCTACATGGTTGGCAAAGTGTGTGTTTTGTTTGTGTGTGTGTGTAAGAAAGGGGGTGATCTGTTTGGTTGGCTAAATCTACGGTCAGTTGGAGTTGCTTTAAATCCAAATTCAATATTTTGCTTTTTGGACTGCAGCTTCTGTTTCAGAGTTATGACTTCAATACTCAAAGGTTACTGATATTTGGCAGTACTCTTGCAGAGCATGTTTACAGAGTGAAGGTAGTTTTGAAGAAATTTTTAGATGCAAGTTTGACACTAAAAAAAGAAAAATGTAAGTTTGCTATGCAAGTAGTAAACTATTTGGGACACAATATTTCTTTAGTGCCACACCTCTTCCTGAAATTATCAGTAGACACCATTTGGAAGTTACCTCCTTGTGTACAAAGGAAGAGGTAATATTGTTTCTTGGCATGGTGGAATATTATGAAAAATGTATTCAGAATTTAGTAGATAAATGTGATCAACTGAGACTATTAAACAAAATAAGGAAGTTATATGGTCTCAGAGTGCCAGTATAAGTTTGAAAGATTAAATGACAATTACAAAATGCACCCAGTTTACAGGCATTTATACCTGGTGATGAGACCATTCAGGTTACTGGTGGCGGATGCAAAGGTATAGCACTGTTATTTAAGCAAACTAGAAATGGCGAAGAACCACTGATTGCATGTGCTTTTAGAAGTTTGTAAGGGGATGAATAGAAATATCTAGTAGTGGAGAGGCATTAGCAATATTTTGGGCGTTGACCAAATTTCAAATTTTTATTTGGGGAACAACTATTAAGATTTGTACAGACCACAAACTGTAAAGGAAAGATTTCACAAGAGAGGCCTGGACTTCATATCATCAAGAATCATGAGGTGGGTTGTGGCCTTGCATGGTTTTTATTTTGTTGTGGAGCATGTACCAGGGTTTACAAATCTGGCAGCGGATTGTTTATCTAGATTTGTGACAAGTATGGGAAAAATAGATTATTTTGATGAAATTGAAGAAAAATGTTTGATGTATGTGAGATCACAACAGGATGTCTTACAGAAGAAGAGTGGAAAAAGGAAATGGGAAAGGATAATGAGTTAATGGAAATTCTACAAAAAATACAGTTTGGCCATGTGCATGGAAGATCTTTGTCTAAGCCATGGATAGTTGTGTTTTATGAGCTAGCAGTGGACAGGGCTATGTTATTAATAGGAACCAAATTTGTGCGGCCTGTTTCATTGAGAAATACATTAATTGATACAGCTCATCAAGGGCAAATGTGGATTGTCAAAACAAAGGAAAGATTAAAAGCAGATGTTTGGAGACCAGGCATGGATTTGGGTATTGGGCGACTAGTTAGAGGGAGTGTACAATGTATGAACAGTGATAAAGTGTTGCTACCACGTTCTGTGTCTATGGTCTGCCGAAGGTTACCTGTTGTTCCTGGCAAGAGGTTGCTATTGACATTGTTGGACCATTATAAGGTGAACATAATACCCTATGGGTGTTGATGGATTTGTACTCCAGATGAGTAGAGGTTTCTTGTGTAAGGGATGTAACAAAGTGCTATGAATTTTTCTACAGGAGGTTTTTAAAAGAGTTTCTCCCAAATCTTTACTTTCTGATAATGGCCCAAAATTCTGTTCCGGAAGCATGGAAGAGTTTTGAGAGTCATGTGTTCTGTTTATCATCCTGAGACTAATGGAACAATAGAAGGATTTAATAGGGTCATAAAGGAGAATATACAACTATCCAAACTAAATTCTTTAAATTGAACAAAAGAGTTACAAAAATGTATTACTGCACACCATATGACAAGTCATTGTAGCACTAGGAAATCTGTTTGAGTTGTTAAAGGGAAGATCACATAATACAGTTTTATGTCCAAGTTGGATGGTTTGGAAAAAGGTATCAAGTTTAATGGAATAGTTGTATGAAGAGAATTAAAAGCAAAATATGATGAAAGAAAAAGAGCAAAACAGAGTAGAATAAATGTGGGAGATTGGGTCAGAATAAAGGCCCCAGTTGGTTGCATGGCTTGGCCAAAATATACTAAACCTATTCTAGTGACAAGATATTCTACAAATGCGGTTACAGTGGAACAATATGGAATAATAGTCATGTAGTAGTGCTAAATTCTAGAATGGATGAAAGTGTGAATCTGGTGAAAGGTCATAGTCTTTGAGAGGGTGAAGGAGAGGTATGCAGAGATCTTCTCATTGAGAATCAGCTGAAAGATTCCAGAGTAAGAGTACGGAAATGTACCAGTGGTCATATTTAAAAGTAAATGTGAAAAATGACACCCCATTCTTGTGTGATGGAAAAAGGTGTATGTATATCTTTGTTAGATGTAGTCTCCTTCATGTATATTGTTTGATTTATTTCGTCTCAATATGTAATATATTCTTTAGATAAGATTTTGTTGTTTAAATTGTAGGGATCACTTATTGAAGGAAGTAGAACTGTGATTTCTACGTATTGCTGCCTGGTGTGTGATGTTGTATAGAACATAGAATGTAGGAATGGAGTACAGTTTGAACTATAGTGGTCAGTTGCCACTAGATCCTTGTTGGATGAGGTGTTACTAGAAGGTATCTTATGATTACCAACAAAGATGTGTATATAGAATTGTATATACATATTACAATCTATATTGATGAAATTTACACTCTTATACAAATTAGCAGAATTAGCTTCTTTCTAGGAAGTCTACAAAAGGAGCAAAGGAGCAGAATATGTAGGATGGTCTAAACAGACTTCCCATCGCAGAGGCATATATCCATAATTTCGATAAAGTACAACTATTAGCAGGAAACCCCACCAGGAGAGGTAATCCATTGAGACGAAACCTGGTGAGGACAAAACATTGTTGTCTATTAAAAATCAAAGAGAAATACTGTTGGAGCCCCTCGTGGACCTGCACCAGATTGTACGCATGCACAGTGGGTTTAAGATTATCTGGTGAATCTGTTTAATGCGGCCTTCTCATAAAACACTTGTTTTAAAGTGCAGTGGTGGCATGTGGCCTGAATCGACGAGGAGAGCAAACCCACCACTCTGGCAAGTTGCCGTAGTGAAATCCTGTCGCGTCTCAATACTTTCCTTACGCCTTCTTGATTTTGGAGATCTTTTGAGTCTCGAGACTGAGAGATGCACCTGTGAGTCTATGAAGAACTCCAGAAAAACTGTTGACTACGAAGGAAGCAGATCCGATTTCTGTCAGTTGATCACAAACCCCAAGTCCTGAAGGAGAGCAATAGGCATGTTCGCATTGAATATAAGTTGCGACCTGGATTGATCCATCAAGAGGAGATCGTCCAGGTAGATAATGAGGCGGATCCCCCTGGAACGGAGGAATTCCACCACTGGCTTGAGAAGCTAGGTAAAGCACCAAGGAGCCGACGACAGTCCGAACGGGAGAGAGGTGAATTCAAACACCTGACCTTTCCACAGAAACTGCAGGAACCTGCGATGAGGGGAAAAGATTGGCACAGTGAGATAAGTGTCCTAGAGGTCCAGACGGACCATCCAGTCTCCCCGCAGGAGAATATCCTGGAGCAAGTGTATACCCTCCATTTTGAAATGCCGGTAGATCACCCAGTCGTTGAATGAACGAAGGTTGATCACCGGGCGAAACCCATTTTCCTTCTTCTCCACCAGGAAAAGATTGCTTACAAAGCCTCTTGGGTGGAGAGCTGAGGTACATATGGTGCCTTTGCGCAGGAGCTCCTGAACCTCTGAATCTATAAGAGCGGAATCTGCTGCTGAGAAAACTAAAGGCGTGGGAAGTTGCTCTTGAATCGGAGTTCCTCAAAACTCAATGTGAAAACCAGACACCGTCTGTAACACCCATGCATCAGAGGTTGAGTTCCCGAATTCGTTTGAAAAGGCGTAACCTCCCGCCCAGATTTTGAGGGGAAGAAGGGATAATCCTTACCCGAAGTTCCTCCTGGGGTATTGGCTGCTCCCCGGGCGATCCTATTCCCTCTGCCTTTTCCTTTGCCCCTGTTGGGGAAGAAGGTTCCCTGGCGGCCGTCTCACCATCCATTGTGCCTGTAGGAACCAGGCCCTGCTGGTACTGGCGGCCGGAAGAGCGACCCTTACTTCGTCCGGCCCCTCCAAAAACTTTGCAGGGAAAAATCTTCTTGATTGAAGATTATGCTTTATCGAGGGCAGAGAAGATGTCAACAAACTTCCCTAGCTCCTTGACAAAGGGTCGCCAAATGAGTTGCCCTGTGCGACCGCCCCTTCCTCTGAGGACGATAATTCCCCTAATCTGGGATCTATTTTGATGAGCAGGGAGCAGCGTCTCTCAACTGAAATAGCGCAATTGGCATTGCCTAGGAGACACAGTGCCCTCTGGGCTCATCCCGCTACGACGTCCTTCGGAAGGGGTGTATTTGACTGCTTGGCACTTTTAGCCAATTGTATAATTTGTGTCAAGGGTCCCAGGATGCCCAAGAGCTTGTCGTGACACACCCTCCAGGACCGATCAATACCCATCTTAGGGTCCTTCACGTACTCAGCAAAGAAAGTACACATCTTGGGGTCGATGTCAGGGGTAGCCGCTACCTTGTCCGGCAAGGTAGGGCACGGACATTCGGCCGTCAGACGGGCCCGAACCTCTTTGTCCAGAGGTTGGCGACTTTTGCTTGCCACATAGTCAGCCACTTTCTGGTCTAGGCGCCACTCTGAAGAGCGAGGATGATATATACCCTCAGGCTCGAACATGTCAGAGTCTGAGTCCCCCAGATCTTGTGGGTCCAGTAGGGAGGCCCCAGGGCGCCAAGGGAAGCCAGATTCTACTTCCTGGACCGAGGAGTCCCCCTCTGAGCCTCCTGCTATGACCTTAGGGACCCACATTGAGGTCCAATTGGTGGTGAAGCTTCTCACCCATTATGCCAGGTATGGAGCCCTCCCGGAAGGGTAGGCGCTTCTGAGCGTGCACTCTTACTGGGGACATCGGCGGGAAGCTCGATGTCCTCAAGGTGCCTCACGTTGCGCTTGTGCGATTTCCTGGGTGCTGTACCAGACCCAACACCTGTCACCCCGAACATGCCTGGCCCTTTGGAGACTTGCTCCGCAAGTTGTGCCACGCCCTCCTTAATAGGGGCAAGCGCCTGGGCGATATCCTGCGTAAGCAACACCTCCACCCCAGGGGATACGACCCGATGAGAAGGGCCATCACCAGGGGACATGAGGGAAAAAGAATCATGCTCTTTAGCAGGCTGCATCACGAGACTCAGAGGTAATGACAGATGAATACACCCCAAGATAAAACACAAAGGGCAGGCACCCTCCCACCCCCCACCCCACACACACTTCTGTCGTCAAACAGAGCCAACTGCGGGCAAAAACAAAGAAAAAAGATGCGCTTACCTTAATTCATCGAAATGGCTCTAGAGCACTCTTCCTGCTGTGGGGTTACTGCAGACCGCAAACGCGGTGTAAGTGGGGGGGGGTTCAAGGGGTTAAGTAGAGCCTAGGCTCTTGCAGGGACAACTGGCGCGTACAAAATCCGAGCGCAAAGTGGCTTGAGCGCTATGAAAAGCGCTCTATTTCCAAGATGCGCGCCCTCTAGTGGGCCCGACGCATCACCGCGTGCCGGGCTAAAAAGCCTTCTGTGCTAATGCAACGCGACGTAGCAACAGCGGTTGCTACAACAAACTCAAATGTAAAGCGAAAGTGCACAAGACACAATCTCAGTCAAAATACACAATTTGTACGCATGAAAAACGCTCAGAGGCAGAAGGGCACACATCTGTCACTGGAGCACTGAAGAAAGAGGGAGAGTGACGTGGTCGAGGGCATTTATACAGTTGTCAACATCGGAATCTCATTGGACGATGGGTGCTATGGAAGCAGACTCATGGGAACTTGTGGTTTTGATGTGTTTTTTGTTGAAGTTTGAACTTGCTATGTAATAGAGTGAAGAAAGAACTGCATAAGCCTCGCCTCCGGTCCTGACATAGAATGGAGACGTAAGCAGTCCTTTATGAGAAGTTTAAGGACAGTCTGTTTCCTTGTCCATATAGAATACCACAGTAGTGGGGGAGAGTTTAAATCTGCCCTATGTAGTGAATATCTAATTCTGCATGACAGATTGTATTTGCACAACTATGAGGGACCCCCCCCCCCAATAGATTTTTTAAAAAAAAAGGTTTTCTACTTCTTGGATCAATTCTACGCCTATCATGCCCAAAATGGAAGCCCCATAAGATGCAATGGCCACACATTTACTTAAATGAATCAAAAAACTCTTTCACTGGTATCAAGCCCAACTTTTTACAAAAGGCGTGCAGTCTAATGATAGATTTTTTTAAAAGGGCTTTCTTGTTATATAGCATTGATTTCCATTTATATTTGTCATCCAACAGGATACACAAATAAGAAGGGTGGCGGACACCAAAACCTTAGCGTTATTAATAAAATGAGCACATTTTTTGGGCCAGTCTTGGCCAACAAATCATGCTAAACGTCTTTCCCTCATGAACTTTCAGGTCGAGATCTTCATAAAAACGATAAAATCATTGATTGAACTTTGGAGCCCTTTCCCTGTTCTGGCCACTAAGACTGCATTGTTAGCATATGAAAGAATAGGGAGATGGTGAGTCCCAATTTAGGATGTTTCCTTTACTATCAAGTTTTAATAATTTTCAACTCTATTAATATACAGGAAGAATAAAGACTGGGCAAGTACACACCTTTGTCTTACTCCCTATCTGATTCTAAAAGTTTATGTGCATTCACCATCTTTACCATAGTGGACACAGTCAGCGGCATCTTTGTATAGTTGTATAATAAATGTGATTACACCTTGCGCCACACCTTACTCGGTCATAATGTTCCATAATGTGGAGTGTGAAATGCAGTCAATAGCTTCTGTAAGGTCCATGAAGGACATGTGTGTAATTCCTTACTTAGCTGCTGTATATTTGCCTTTGACTACGCTCCAGTTTAGGCATTGATCAACAGTGCCCATGCTTTTATTGAAAACGTATAGGGTGTTGGTTAAGATGTAATTCTCAGCCACCCAGTCCTCACGCCTATGTAGTAATATATGGCCCATCACTTTTACAGTGGAATCTAATAAAGATACGGGCCTTTAATTCTTGGGCTGGGCTTTATCCCCTTTTTTTTTTGTTTTTTTAGATTGAGCAGAGTAGCGCACAAGTGCTGCATTTCGACCTCTTGTAATCTGTTCTGTGGGCTTTAGCCACGCCCATCTCACACCCATCACTTTTGTTTGTTTATGAGCCTGCCTTTTAAAAATCCCCAGATGTCAATTGGTAAATGCTTTACGTTTGTCCTGCCTTTAGGCTATTTTGTTTCCGCCTTAGAGACTGACCTTGTTACATGAAATATTGTACCATTGGTTATAAACTTCACAGTGGGCGAACTACTTTTTTTTTCCCTTTTGTTGCGATCTATGACGGCCATTGCCTGTTGATCCCTGCTCGTTTGGTTTAGGGCCTGGGTGTTACGGAAATGCCATGGCAGCCATGCAGCCTTCACGCACAGGGCTGCCATTATCTGCTGGCCTGGACATGGTGACCAGGCCAAGGGGGCTGGACTGTGGCACAGCCGCTCGCTTAATGTGTAACAACTTCAGACATACGTGTCAGACGCAGATTAGAAGCTGGGGAACTGTGGCAAATGTGACTGTTTTTTACACTTTTATTTTCTAGTGTTTTGCCTCCTTTCCATAAAGCCGCCCCAGACGAGCAGCCGCGATGGGAGGGGTGTCTCAACCCTATCCCAGACCATCTACTCTAGTGGGTTCTTAATTTGAAGACTCACCTGCTTGTTAATGTCTCTCTTTGTTCTTTTCCACACTCACACTCTCCCTGTCTTTCTTCTTTTCACTCTTTTCTCAACGTTTCTTGCCTCTATCCACTTTTTCTCTCTGCCATCTCTCTTCTCATTTGATCTTTTCTTTCTCTCTCTTCCCGCACCCAACTCTGACTCCCATCTCCCTTCCTGCCTTCCTGGTCCTTAATATCTCACTCACTTTTTCATGGGCTGAATGTCTTTACTTTTTTTGTCTCCCCGGAACCCTGTGTTCTGCCACTGTTTCACTCGCTCTCAGTTCCTCTTCCCACCTGTTTGTCCTTTCTCAAACTCTTTGTCTGAGTCTATTGAACTTTCTTAGCACACAACCATAGGCCAGAATTGTAAAAATTACAGCTAGCGGAAAAAGAGCATTTATTCGTTGCTTGCAGCTTTTCTGCTTAGATGTAACAGTTTTCCAAAATAAACATAAATTCAGTTGGCTGCACAGTTTTAAGGGAAAGCTTGTTTATTTCTCAGACAACTTTTCAAAGGATGTTTCTCAGCTACACTGTATTTTGGATGGGACGAGGACAAAACTCTCGTACCAGGGGAGTCCGGCGTCCTCGCCATCTGCTTGTCCCAGTAGAAAGTGTATTGGCTTCCTAAGGCTTACTTCGGTTCTTCCCCCTGAGCTGGGCAGATCTGGCTAGCAATGTTAGCATGATCTAGCATGTTTGCTGTATCCAGAGCCTCTAAAATGATGTGGCCATGGAGGACAAAATCAGGCAGCAGGGTTCATTCTGATGGTCCCAATAGGAAAATGAACATGTCGGAGCGTTGCTTAGAGGGGCTTTCTTATAAGAAGGCTACAATCTCAGCAGTGGCAGAGAGCGCCACCTGCCAAGTGGTACTGAAATTAAGACTATTGGGTCAATTTAGGTGATTATACACTTTCCCTCTGAATCAACTAATTAAGGGTTGAAGCAAATGTCAGCATAACAAGCAGGCGAAATATAATAAAAATATTCAGACGTCTCGTATTTTAAATTAACTTTTCAGTCTGTAGCTTTAACATTATGAATACAAATACATCAAGCAGGTATACATTATATTGTCCTTACCTCTCTTGGTGCTTCCTGCGCTCCTTGCAGTAGAAGCACGGTAGAGACTGAAAGCCCCTCTGGTCACTTACCCAGCTACATCAAGTGGACAGGCCAGAAGCCCAAAAGTGATCAAAATTCAATGAAAAAAACCCTGTCAGGAAACATCTAAACATGTTAAACCTTTCAGCTCTGGGGCTAGGTTTTCAGTGTAACGAGGACCGCACACATATAAAGTAAGTTGTTTATTCAGCATTAATTTTTCGTGTAAAAGATTACATAATTTTGATCGTAAAATACTAAATATTTTCAATTTTTAGACCGGACTCAAATATATTTTTCTTTTAAATAATGTAAACCAGTTGGTTAATGTGTATTTTTATCAGCACACATTCATTATTTTGACTTAATATAGTTTGAACCTTTGATTTTTATTCCACGTTCTTGCTGTAATTAATCATTGTACAGTGCCAAAAGCTCTAACTCAAGAAAATGAGAGACCCGTTGCATTGGAAATACCTGTTATAGATGAGTATATTTACTAAGCGAATCCAGGTCTCAGGATGGTCAACCTTAGCTATTGTGTTAAACACGTTGGTTAGGGTGTATTCCAATATTTTTAAAGGAGCAAGGTTCGATTCCTAATGTGTACATGCTTTGCATTGGGCACCATTTCCTGTTTTCTTTATTTGTTATAAATACGCTTTCTGTCAGGTATGCTATTTTGTCCTGTTCCTGGGTTATGAAGACAATCACAGTAAATGTTGACATGTTTTCTGTTTGTTTGCCTTTATTAGAAAACATGTATAAACAGTTTGTAAAAGTTGTGTTCTGAGCTTTTGCACAAATGCAGAGATATTTTTCCTTTTATAAATTGAGAATACTCATTGTGAAGACGTAAGTATCCTTTAGTTCTTGGGCAGTATTACATGTAGAAGTCTGTATGTCTTAAAAAGCACAACACAAAGATTATCTGTGATGCTTAAATATAGTAACTTCTTATTAAAACCACAGAAAGAAAGCTTGCAGACCACTTGGGGGATTCTTGACCCACCTCTTGGTAACACACGGCTGAATGTGGTGAAATTAGTGGCCAGCTCCTTGAATGCTAACAATGAAGCCCTTAACCAGGAACTGATGGAGTTGGATACCATGAATGTAATACTGGTGAGTCCCTGTGGGGAACTGAGTTGGCAAGACAAGTTTTATGTTATACACATACCATACATTAAATTGTTTTCAGAATGTTTTATAAACTAGATATCTTTGGTTAATTTCTAGGTCTGAAAATACATCGCATTGCATTTCATTTCAAGTTTTTCATTTTTGCTAGATTGCTAGGTTTGTTTGCCAGTGGCTATCTGTTCCAGTTCAGGGTATTCTTGGCTTTCAGTGACTTGTATTCATGGTTTCATAATAGCATAAACAAGGGTAAAATTCTCAGTATGCTGGAAAAAAAACTGGATCGGAGCACCTAGTTACAGACGGACCTGCCTGTATTTGTTTGTGTAGCTTTTTAAGTTTCTGCAAACCGGGAGCCACTCTGTAGCACGTTAAATTTTATTGCTCTACAAAAAGAGTGCCAGTAGGTCTTTAACAATACATATTCAAGTGACATGGTAGTCCTTAAGCATTAATCCTCTATGTAAGCCCTAGAAGTTGTTGCAATATTGAACAGCTAAACTGTCAGATTTGTTGAAGCATTCCAATGTATCAGACTCAATACAAAAATGTTTTATTAAAAATGTTTTATTAATCATGGAGCAGCTCTGCAAGGGTTCCAACAAAAGTAATATAGTGGGTGGTTATAAGGCGCTGTGTGAATTAGAGATGTCTGTTCCTGACTTTCTGTACCTAGGAACTGTACTTCAACCTTTAATCTTACTTTGTTGTAAGGGTATTCTGCTTAAAATATATTATTGTGCATAGTATTGTAAACGTTATGTAGTGATCTATCGCTCTGATGCAAGGCTTTAGGTGCCGAAGTCCTGCTAGTGCTCAGTGCCGCAGTAAATGAAAACTGACTTTGAAATGGTCCCTACTGTGCCCTATTTTTAGGTTCTTGACTTTACAAACAAAATAGTGGTTTCTGTGGTGATAATGAATGCAATAACCCTTAAGGTAATCCAAGTCAGTGATTGATTCCCTGTTACATTTCACTTTTTACTTCATGTTTAATGGTACTCATGTCTCTGTTTTCTAGGAGTACTTCCTTTTCCCAAATGTTTTTCTAGTTTTGTTTTTCATACATCACCGAAGATATAAGTCTTGAATAGTGTATTCTGTAAAAAACTGGGAGAGTTCAGTTTGTGGATGAGTTAAAATGACTGATCACAGTGAGAGCTTTGGAGCTGACTCTGAACGCAGTGCGAGTTTCTAACACTACCGGTATAAAGGTGTTCTGACTAAATGCTCATCAGTCCTCTCTGCAAAACACACATAGCAGTGACCACATGTTAATGAATTGTAGTGATTCTATATGGAAGCTATAGGAAAGTAGCATCTTTCTGCCATAGTTGCCTCCACGTTTTGCTTAATGTCAGTATGTTGAGTCTGTAGTACTTTGGGATCCTGCTAATTACGTCCCCAGTGTCTGTGATCTCCTCTCTACATTTAGTTGCTGGTAAACTTTTACACCCACAATTGGCATACTGGTTGTTGGAAAATGGGTTATTGGTAGGGCAGGTAGGTACCTACACCTAGCAACAAGCCACAAACCTCCACATAAGTACAGTTAGGTCTCAGTAAATTAATCCCAGCTCTACCCTTGGTAGCTTGGCATCGAGCGTCAAGGCTTAACTTAGGAGACAAAGTGTAAAGCATTCAAATATCACAAAACAGTAATTAAATAAGACACAGGAAACAGTTTAAAAATCCAAAACCAATTTATAAAAATAGCTTATATTTATATCTTTAAAATGACACAAAAACGATTAAAATCGGTTCAGGGGAACCGGAGATATGAATTTTTAAAGTATTATTATTTTCTAGCGCTTAGAAACAAAAAGCGCCAATCGGGTCATCTGGTTGCACCAGGACCGGGGCAAAGTCAAACTTTCAGGCCGACCGCGATGGAGCCCTGCTCGGCTACAAGTTGCGGGAGGCCTCGGTTAAAAAGTTACCTTCTGACTTAGTCTCTTTTTTGATGTTTTTCTTCCCCGGGACGAACCTGCCAGTTGGATCCGACCTCCTGGAGCCCTTGTCCGGATACGCGAAGTCGGTTTCCTCGGTGGTGATTTTTACCTTCGGACTTAGTCGTTTTTTCGAGATGAAAATCCTTCGACCGGGGTAAACCTGGATCTTGATCCGACGTCCGTGGAGCCCTTCTCGGATACGATGGCTGGAAGGTCCCGGTCAACTTTTTACGTTCGGACTTAGTCTCTTTTTTGGATGTTTTTCTTTACCGGGACGAACCACGAAGTCAGGCCGGGTCGCGGTTGAGGCAAGCCGGCTAGAATTTCCGCGTCGGGTCGGTCACTTTATGGAGCTTTTTTAAAAAAATTCTCCAATCTTTTCCAAACTTCTGGGGCTTCACCCAGATGTTCTTTTAAGGTTCTTTTGGGGTCCACAGCTCACCCCAAGGGTCCAGAAGTTCTGTGATGGTCCTTGGGAAGTGCGGACTTCAACTCCCAGAATACACCTGGCGCAAACTCCTTTTTGGCCACTGGACAGTGGTCAGCTGGTCACTTTTTCAGGAGTTGGTGCAGGGGACTCTGGATAGCAATTTTTCACCTGTAGGAAACAGGGAGTCCCTCCTTGAACCAGTGGAAGCCAGGCAAAGTCCTTCTTGTGGTGAAGCCCAAGTGTGCAGCTGGTGCAGTCTTTCTGAGTGCAGGGTCCAGGTGCAGGCCAGGGGTCCAGCAGGGCAGTCCTTCTTCTTTAGTTCCTTTCTTGTTGAATTCTGGAGGGGATCTGAGGTGTGGGTGCAGGTCTGCCAGTTTTATCCTTGCTCCTGGGTGAAAAGCAGGGGGGCCCTGGTTCTCCAATCAGGGACAGGGTCGTCCCCCTGTGATGACCACTTCCTGGGAAGTGTGGCAAAAATCCATCCCAGAAGGCAACAGTCTCTAAAAATCCAACATGGATGAATCTGATTTTTGGAGGTTACATCTGGCTGAGCCCACCCACTGGTGTGGCTAAAAATCATAAACACACCCCTCTCCTAATCTAATCAAGGGGGCACCTAATTGTCTGGGGTTGCAGGATGTGGGGGTGTTGCTGGGTGCTGCAAATGTCCTTCTCTGCCTTTGAAGACCAGTTTGGCAGCCCTCCCCCTTCCTGCCTCACCATCTGCTGAGGGGAGATTCTCTCCCCCAAGCACATTCCTTTGTGTGAAGCCAGGCCACTTCACACCTCATTAAAGTAGCCTGGCAGAAGCTGCTGCAGGCTGGCCAATCAGAGCACAGCAGCAAAAACAATGCAGAGCTGAAATTGGCAACTTTTTAGGTAAAGTCTAAACTTTTTACCGGAACTGGTTATATTAAATCCAACAACTGGAAGTTGTGGGATTTATTATAACAATCAATTTGATACCAAATTCTTGGTATGTAACATTTAAGGAGACTTTAAAATTTAAAATAAAGTCTGCCCATTCTAGCCTATGAAGGCCATTTACTTCAATGAGGGAAAAACGAATTTGGCTGTTTTTACCTCACCAGGGCTTATACATCTATTTTTATAAAGTCCCTGCTTATAGTTACATGGCACCCAGCCCTAGGGGCACATAGGGCACACCTTAGGGGTGACTTATATGTAAAAATAAGGTAGTTTAAGACTTTGGAAGTACCTTTAATTCCAAAGTCGAATTTGCATATAACTTTAATTTAAAAGCAGCCAGCAAGGCAGGCTTGCTTTTAAAATGACACTGGGCACCTCAGCAATGCACCTAGGTGTGCACCACCTATGCTGTGGTCCCTAAACCTACATGCCCTACCATATACTAGGGACTTATAGGTAGGTTAACTTAGCCAATTATAATTAGCCTAATTTGCATATCCATTTTACACAGAGCACTGGCCCTGGGACTGGTAAGCAGTACCCAGGGCACAGCCAAGAGTCAGTAACCACCAGTACCTATCCAGAAAGAGTGGGGGTGATCAGGCAAAAAAAAAAGGACTTTCCTACACTGGTGAACCCATGTAAGTCCCTAGAATGTGGTACTTAAGTACCCAAGGCATTGGTATAGCAGGGGTCTCCCTTGGGCATGTATTATGCTACCCATGGGAGCCCATGCAAACGGTCTCAGCAGACCTGCCATTACATGCACCTTTCACTTCATCTACAAGGCTTGCCTTATATCGCGGTCACTTCACTTGGACACTGTAAGTCACCCCTATGGTAGGCCCTTCAACCCTAGGGCAGGATGCATCTCCCTAAGCTTGAGGGTACTCCTGCATGAGCAGGGTTCCCCTACAAACCCCAGATTCTATTCCCTGGGCTTTGTATGTGCGGGGAAGCCATCTTAAGGTATGTAGAGGACACTGGTCAACACGAGTGGTCCAACTAAATAATGGCTTCTCCAAACCTTGGCATGTTTGGTATCAAACATGTTGGAATCATTCAGTTACACAGATTCCAGTGCTAGTTGCATGAGCCTATGTCCTCTGGGGGTGACTTGGAGGATCCCCCCGTAGTTCTGCATGTTCAGGCTTGCGGGATCTGGCTTGCCAGCCAGTGCTGCTGCTGACCCCAGACACTGTTCTGCCCTCCTGCTAATGAGCCTAATTCAAGCAGTGGAAGGCAGAACAACGAAGTTCCTGCAAGAGAGAGGTGTGATCACCTCTCCCTTTGAAATGGGTGTCTCTGGGCTGGTGTGAGGTAGCCTCTGAGCACCACCAGACTGTTTGAAGGGCACATTTGGTGCCCTCCTTGCATAACACAGTTTGCACCAGTTTAGGATCCCCTGGTTCCCACTCTGACGTGAAACCACACAAAGGACAGGGGAGTGACCACCCTACTCTCCAGCTCCTCCTCTAAGGAGGTGCACAGAGCTCTGCCAGGTGGCCAGTGATTCAGCCATCTTGGAAACAAGATAGGCTGAGGTCCCTGAGAGCATCTGACAGGTTAGGCCAGGTAGATGATGCCCATGCCCACCTCTGAGTGACCATTCCCTTTTAGAGTTACTGAAGGGCTTCCCTGAGGGTGGGTTCTCAGTTTTGTCGAGCAAGACTCTTCAAGGAACTCTTTGCAAGACATCTGTTGCTGGCCTCCTGCTGATCTGCTTTTGGAAATGAAACAGGACTGTATCCATTTGGGAGGGCTCTCACTGCAACATTGTTTTCTCCAGCTCCTGCAAGAGTTCCGCTACATCCGTAGCTGTGCATCCTACATGGTCACAAGGACTCTGCCTGCATCCAAGAAGCAAGAAGGCATCTCCTTTGGAGTGAAGGAGTCCCTGCTCCGTATCCACAGGCACCTCTCGACAGCTACTGGCTGGGTGATCCTGCTGCCCCATGGACAACGAAAAGGCTCTGCTCGCAGGTGGTGGTTCTGTGGTCCTCTCCGGGTCCAACTTTGTCTTTTGACCAACTTGGGAGATGGTGGACCCTTGCTGCAGCCACTGGAACGGAACCCCTTTGCATCACAACTGTTACTCTTGCCAAGGCTTGTTTGCTCTTCCTCCAGGAGATCTTTGAGCTCCAAGAAGCCCCAGCCTTCAGCACTCTGCAACCCAAGATTAGCTTCCCCTCTGCAGCTCCTGTGGCGTGGTAGTCCTGTTTTGTTGTGGTCCTGTTTTGTTGTGCTGCTGAGGCCTCTGTGTCTCCCTGTGCCTGCTGCCAGTGGGCCACTCGTCGGGGCTCCTTGGACTCTGGCTGGCTTTCCTTTCTGCTGAAGGCCTGCCCTGACTCCCCTCCCAGGCCTGAGTCATTAGGACTTTGCTGTTACCCAAGAACCTGCAGTCTTCCTTGCAACATCTTTTTACGTTTGCCAAGGCCTGTTGGTGCTCATACTGGCCACTGAACCTTCCTCCTCCAATCTGGTGACCAACCTGGGACAGCTTGTGGGCGACTCAAAGGATCTCCTGCATCCCCCTGTACTCCGCAGCTGTGCTTCTTTCACTGTCCTGCAGGAACTTCGCCTCCAAGAGGGTGGGCATTGCCTAACTGCACCGCCTGAACATCTGAGTGGTGTGGACACTATACCCTTTGTTCTCAGGTTCTTCTCATCTGGAATCCACCTCTGGGTTCCACCAGCCTGGTCCACAGGTTGCAACAGCAGTAGGACAACCAAGACTTCCATTGACTACAACAAGGGTTTCCAGTGTCAATTAACCGCTATGCACCTGGCCTCCCTGGTGTAGGTACTCCAGTGTTCTGGGTGTCCACGGATGGGGGCTCTCTCCAACCTTCTATATGCCAACTGGTTTCCTCTGGGTCAACTGGGAAGGGTCCAGAATCCATAAAAATCCAACTGCGACGGTCCTGTGTTAGCCTGTGAAACACCGGCTCTTTAACAACTCGGCACCTGTGGGATTTCTAGAACTTACTTCTGGTAATTTCCTACTTCCCCAGCCCCTGGAATTTTAACACACTTAACTTGGTTGGGCACCTTCAGTCTTATACCACTTTCTTTGTATATGGTTTGTCCCTCACATACAGGGCTCCAGGTATTTCTATGCTTTTCTTGTTTGTTGCTTAAGAGTATGTTTTGTGGGTATATATCTCCTAGTGGAAGTATATCAATGTTACAATGTTAGTATATCAATGTTAGTATAACCTTAGTGTTGTAATAAAGAATACTTTATTTTTGCAACACCTGGTATGGTTCTTTCTTGTGAACAGTTACTGACTGACTATTGTGGTATTGTAAGTACTTTACACTCCACCTGGGTAAGCTTTAGCTGCTCGCTATGACTAGAGAGCTTTTGCTATCTGGACACCTAAACACTATCATTATGGGTTGCCTGGACTCAGTATAGGGTGCCACACCATAGGCGTACACCATAAAGTGAGCCAGCGTCCTATACTGCGTGTGAAAGGGGACGATGATATGGAAGAGACAAAAGTAAGTCCCGCCTGAAAGCGACAGTGCAAAGTCAGTGATGCATAAGAAAGAAGACCAGCATTGGCAAAGCCAACAGATCTCGTCTACAAGAGCTATTGGCTTTGCCAATGTCTTTAGCTATGTTTTACAGTAGCATGGCTGCTTTGCAGCGTGACAGTTGGGTAAAACAAAAAATAGCAATGACGTTTCAAGTTCAACAACATGGAGCTGGAGTAGAGGTTGAGTGGTGGCAAGCAGCTACCCAGAGCGGGGTGGGAAGGTGAGCAGCAACAAGCGAAGTGGGTCAAGGGTAAGCAACATAGAATGCAGGACCAGGTGGGACGCAGCAAACATTGCAAGATAGGTGGCAAGCACCAGACACTGCATGAGGGGGGCACTGCAGTTTAGTGGGGCAAGCAACAGTGCTGGAAATGAGGGGGGGGACACTGCAGGTTAGTGGGGCAAGCAACAATGCTGGAAATGGGGAGGGAAGCCAGTGTGGGTCAGGAGGGTAAGCAACAACACAGAGCACAACCAGGAGTTGAAGGGGGGGGGGGGGCGCAGGCACCAATGCGGAACAGGAGGGTGGTTTGGGACAAGCTGCTAAACGCAGCACAATGGAGGGGTGGGTAGGAACAAACAATAACATGTATGCTGACAAAAGCACATGGGTAAGGGAATGGCACTGAATGGAGGGGAGGAGCACATGATGGAGTCTGCCTACAAATACACAAACATTTGCTCTCTTTTTGAGTGCTTCTACTAAAAGCAAAAGACAGCTCAAAGTGCAAACAATGGAAGGACACAAGACTTGAGCCATGCCCCAGGAAGGGAAAAAACATGAAGAGGAAGTATAACCAGCACTTACAAAGGTGAAGCAAGGAAATGGGAGTAGCAATAAGGCTAAGTAAGAAATGAATGGGTTCTAAGCCCACCGTAAGCAAAATGTCTTGCAAGCAACATGCTCAGTAAGATATGCAGAAGGAGGGATATGTGGTGAAAGTCATAAGGGACAAACTGAGTGGGATTGCAGTGGAAATTCATGTGAAGGGAAGAACAGGAGTTGTTACTTTTTAGCATGGATTTTTACTCATTATCAGATAAACATTGGTAAAGCCTATAAGGTCTGAACTCTTTTAGTGTACGTATTCATTAGTGTTCGATGTTGTGTGATCTATTTGGATGCACTACCAGAAAACAGATAAAGGTGCCCAAATACTAGTCTGGTAGCACGCTGTGTCAAGCATACAATTCTAGTTTGTTTTAGGCCCCACCCCATTGATTGGATTCTTTCAGAACACTCCTTTTTGATACTGCTACCTTTTTGCGATTGTTGCAGGGGAGTGTGGAAGTAAATGCAGTTGTATTCATAACTGCTTCAGTTTTGGGATTATTTTCCCTATAAGCTGGATACTATTTAGTTCTTTATGCAAGGCACCTCGATAGTTTCCAACTTCACATGCCACTTCAGGAAGTTAAAACATTTGACAATCCTTTTCTTGTGTTCCTGCCATTCTGTCTAAGAGATGCTTTCCCATCGTTTAATTGAGTTCATGGCCAAGGTACAGCCTGATTTTGATGGAAACTTATAATAGCAGTTGTGTTACCTTAAAAAAATCATACATTTGATAGATTGGATCTGATGAATTTTGTAGCAGTGCACCCATAAACCACTAGGTGGTGGAATGTGGCTGTGCATTGGTTGCAAATGGCCCCAGAAGTGTCGGAGTGGAGCTGTGCCACCCTTGTGTGCTGACATAGGTTCCTCCCCAAACCCGCCTTCCGATGCAGATCCATAGCTCCTGAAATTGTCAGATTTTCAATGACTCCTAAGTGTACTAGGGAATAATCTCCCCATCGAAAATGAGGACTCAAGCTGTGCTGTGACTGCAGGAAGAAATGTTAAACACTGACCCACATAAAGTATGCCTTTGTTGCTTGGGCTGTGGACACTACTTTGAGTCATGTGGTAGGTGGCTCTTAAGTTGTGACCTTCATGCAAATCCAGCTCCAGATCCAAATCGCAGGCCAAGTCACATGAAGGCTCCATTTAAAAAATAAATAAAAGTACTATGGTAAGTCAAAGATCAAGTCAAAGTGGAAGTATAAAAAAAGCAAAGCAGGACTCTAACCCATCCCACCAACCATTTCAAAGGGAAGGCATAAGGGCTGTCAGTAACTCTATAAAGATACCTAGCCAATCACTCAGTTGGTCCAATTGCGCTCCGTTACCCAGGCAATCGTCCAACTCCTCTGCAAACAGAGGTGTTCAAAGAGGCCACGTTGCACATTTTCAGTTTACTTCCTATTGTGCACCTTTGAGCCCCACAGGGGCCTACAGTTGGGTTACAGCTGGCGAGTCCCTCCCCAGTTCTCGCTGTCAACCCAGGACCTGTTACTGAGCCCATACCGACTGCGGTGCAGAGTTCCACTCGTGCCCCGAGATCCATGCCAGTTCCTGCTACCTGAATGCTCATGTCAGATCCTGAACTGACGGCGGCTCAAGTTCGACCCTTGTTGTGCCATGAAATTACAGAAGCACAATCTGTTATGCTCCCTGGTACTAATACTTTGCTTCTGCCATTTCGCAGCTTTTAGTAGTGGCTCTGTGAGTTCTTTGGCTCTTAGTCTCGTTCTGTGCCATAGCAGGGTGCATCCCAGGATGTTGATAACAATGAAGGAGTATTATTTGCTCCACTCTTATGTACATGGATGATGCCTTATGCTATTTTTTTTGTTCACATTTTCACAGTACATTTTATATAATGCAGGTTGACCTATCTGGTACTAATATATGTAAATTATCACATTGCAGAAACAACCTCTTGTCCTAATTTACACTTTGCTGAGTGTCAGATGGGCAGACACCGTGAAAACAAACCAAACAAGCATTTTCAATGCAACGGGGCTCGCATTCGCTCGAGTTAGAGCTATTTGCGTTGTGAACTCCTAACCGGACTTTTCTCGACACAAATTAAAAGAAAAAAAACGGAGCGCGATCGCGTTATGTAAAATGCAGCGCGATCGCGCTGAAATTGAAAACGTAAAAACGGAGCGCGATCGCGCTATGTATACCCCAGCGTGATTGCGCTGCGGGGAAAGTAAACAGATGAAGTAGTCCGGAAACCCAGGCTGAAAACATCGAGCCTCGAATGGTTTCAGTACTTTACTGGTGCTGTGTAGGTGGGCTTAACACCTGAAAAGGCATGACGTATGCATGCTTTTAACAAATGAAAGCAAGCAGATTTTAAAGAGCAAGCCCAGGAACCAATGAAAGTGACCTGGGCGTGGTTTGAAGCCCAAAGAGAGATTACATCATGGACTGAGTGCTTTGCGCTAGCCCATGAAAATGAACAAGAAGCCAATTGGAACAAACATTTTTGAACCAGCCAACAAATCACAAAGTCTTGGGAGAAAGAGATCGCTAGTCAGCAAGGAAGACAGCACTGCTGTCAATGCTGGCAGATACATAACCGCCTAAGATATAGCTTGTGTCTGAGCATATATAGAAAATGCCCCATTTCAATGTTAAACGGTTACATGCATCATTAGTTACAATAAAGTACCTGGTATATTATGAAATCCCTATTTGACTAAAATAATATATGATCACATATACCAGTGCTTCATATGGGGTCCTTTGTCATGCTTACCCTCAAGCTTAATTGAAACTGCCGTAGTCTCCATGGGGTATAGTTCAACTAAGAATAATCCACATTGGTACTATAGCAATGATTTTGGCTTTAGTCCAGTTGCACACATTACATAGGCTACAATGAAGCTAAAGGCTGACTCCACTCTCCAACCCATATCAATGCTCCTCTCTGCTACGACCAGTGTCAGACCAACAAATCTACATATTTCCTTTAGTCTTGTGCAATTTGACAAGTAAACATCTGGCGATGTCCACAAACTGCTGGTGGCGAGTATATTTATTAAAGAAAGAACCTGCTCCTAAAATTGTACCCCCATCACTCAAGTCTAGATCATGTGCAAGAAATCTGCCTATTGGCCCTTACTTTTCCGACGAGTATCCAAAGCTCCCGGGACCATCAAGGCAAATTTGGCAGGGGCCTGATAGGTTGGGGGCCATCATTTGATCCCATTTCCTTTGAAGCCCGTGCTGCTCATTGTGTGCCACCACGTTTGCACATTCTTCTTTTGTCTGTCGCTGCGAGGGCCTCTCCATAATAGTCCCCTCCCTTCTCGTTGGTCTAGGTATATTTCCCCGGCTTTGTACCATTTCTTTCCCTGTCAGAAAGCAGGATACCATTGAGCCCCAACCACTTCCAAACCTCCTCTGGATTGTTTAAAAAAAAAAAAAAAAAAGTTTCATTATCTTTCATCACCACAAAATAGCCCAGTGAGGATTTGGGAGTACTATGTGATATGGCTGAGTGGCCTTATCTTGCAGTACACTTACAAATACTGCCTTGGGTCCAGTCAGGTACGTTTACCTAGCTTTAAACTCAATCCTGGGTAGCTGTGGCTGTGTGCAGTAGTGCTTAGCAGGGGTACAATATGTAAAGCATTTAACAGCACCAAACAACGAAATAAGAAATTCAGGCGACATGAAAGAATCACAACACCAATTTATAAAAATACATTATATTTTAATGAATTATTTAGAGGTCTTTAGCAGCAAAATCCTTCAGAGGTTCTTGCAGTTAGAAATTTTAAAGACAATAAATAGTTTTCATATCAACAGCAAACAAGCATTGGCCAACAAAATGTTTGTAAAAAGTTAGTTCAGCAACTCTGGCCCGAGTTGGGTGCCTAAGTCCGACAAGACAGAGGTCTAAGGGACCAAAAAGGATACTTTAAACAAATACCTAGCCACTACAGCATTTTTAAGGCAAGACCCAAACTTTACAGGATAAACACCATAGACATCATTGGAGTGGTCCTGATGCTGAGGGATGCAGGCAAAAAGAAGCTCAAAGGCTGTTCCATTTGTGATGCGGTTAAAAGGGTACTTTTGTGAGTCTTATTCTGTCCACGGGTGAAGTGAGGTTATCTTGGCCACAGAGGTCGGGGGTCACTAAAAGTCCCCTGCATTGCAGGAGCAGGCCAGCTGATGCTGGGCCACTGGTCAGTCAGTCTGCACTGCGGTTGGGGCAGAATTTGTTGGTGGGGCCTAGAGTCTTTTGGTAGGACTAATCCGGTCCTGGAGAGCATTCTCGGGTTCAGCAGACAGGTACAGGTTTTGGCTATCTTGGATTTGTTGTCTTGGGTGCCTGGCAACTGGTAGCGGTAAAACTTCTGTGCTATGGGCTCTTTCGGCTCATGTGTCCCAGAGCTGGTTCTAGAGGTTCAGCCGACTGACCCTTGGAGTCATTGCTGTTGTTGGATGTCAGGAATCAACTTTTCCCCGAGACAGGAGCCATAGGCACAGTCCAAACTTTACTAGCCCAAAGTGCAGCAGGTGTCCTGAGCATGCAGCCTCTTTGTGCGGTTCCAAGGGCAGCTCGGCAGTCCTTCTTTGGTCATCTCCAATTCCAGCGTGATCTGAGGGTCAGGCTACTAGGGGTCCCATATTTAATCAGGCCCACTGTAAAAAACGGTTTGGAAGTAAGTTTCCCCCCTCTGACCCTTTTTCTATGCGGTCTACAGGAGCAAAATGCACCCTGCTCAGGGGTGTTGGGCCAGGCGCCCCATGAAAGGCAGCTTCCCCTTTGAAGCTCGTCTCAGGGCTGAACCCCGAGTGGTCATCCTAGCATTGAAGGTGACACCTAACTGTTGCGGCTCTGCCTTCGTTCCTCAGCCTGGGAGCTGTTTGCTTTCTGACCACCTGGGGAGATGTGTAGTGTGTGTATGTGACTTTGTGAGGCTGCTAGACAAGTAGAGCTGAAAGTGGCGACTTTCTTAAAGTTGCCTAACTTTTAATAGTGACATTTATTTTGGCCTGGTCATCTGGTCGCTTTTAATGCCACAATTAATTTGATACCATACATAACCCAGTCAGGTAGTACCATTCAAAAGTTATCCGGGTTGGGAGGGATGCCACCTGGTAATTCTGTTAGCCAGTGGGGCTACTAACTTTACCCATAGCAAAACAGCAATTTAAAAGTGTTACTGTTAAGACACATCGCAAAACATGTCTTACTTTACAAAATACAGCTCCCTGTCATAGGACTACATAGGCTTTCCGTTAAGGAGACTTAGATTTATTGTTAAGGGATAGGGAGGCTTTGCTATTGGTTTAAATGGCATAATCAAACTGGCAGTGAAAACACTGTCCTAATCTGCAGTGGCATTTTGTATCATGTCACACGGATGGTGGCACAAACAGTGCTGCAGCCCGGAGTGGACACACTCTTACATGCCCTGTGTACCATATAGTAGAGACTTATAAGCACATCAGGCTTCGCCAATTGGGTGTTTCAATCCATTTTGACATGTAATTTATAAAGAGCTAAATTGTGCACAACCCTCAGCTCCTTTGTTAGATTGACGTCAGAACCAGAGGGCAGAAAGAAAACAATCTCAGAGCTCCGTAACAGAATCTTGTTTCCAGCATTGAGGCTTTTACACTGCCCAAATTTGTTCTTTACAACGTGTATGATATACAGTCATATACATTGGCTGGTGAAAAATCATCTTTCGAAGCAGTTTGTCCGGGCTCCGGCTATGCCTTTGACGCATCTTTCTTTCCAGACACCAATGACAACTAACTCCATACTCTCCATGACTAAGAGGAATGTAAAAGATGCCATTCAATTTTTTATCCTAAGTGTCACACCAAATATTCCAGATAGGACCAACATAAGGTGTGTAATCTGTCTGTCCCCGAAAGACGATGAAGGGTCGTGTGAGTTGCCTGATATTCCGCTCCAAGAAGATGTTTCGGCTGCAAAGGGAGCGTTGTTGGGTCCACTCCACAATGCAGAAGTGTACAAAAGATATGCCCTACATTTCGGGGAACAATATACGGAATTAGAACAAGAGGCTGAAGTTAGAGGCACAGAAAGTGCCAATGAATAATCTCAAGACTGTTGGCTAGCAGCGGCGACAGTTCCTACTCTGATCCCGATCCGTCCACGCAAAGACACATGAGTACATCAGCGAAAGCCTCCCATACCCCAACAAAGATTGCTAAGATGGCTTACAGAACCCCACTGCCATCGGGCCATGGTGGTATTCGAAAATAGGTTCCAGATCTCACTCATGTCACTGAAAAACATTTGACAAAAGTCAAGAAGTTCAAAGCCTTAAATGTCTCCTCGTTGCTGGTACAGAAAGCACAAGCTCTACACCTTCAAAACAACACAAGTTGTCACAGCTGAAGCAGCCACCATCGGATCCAAAGCAAATTTTGAGCCGAAAGATCCAGAGATGCCATCAGTGCTGAGAAATGGAGTCTCAATCGGCGCTGAAACATTCAGAAATGTCATCAGTGCAGAAGCACCATTCACAAAGCCCACGTCAGAGTCGAAGATTGTGTTGACGTCCAAAACACCTTTGATGCCCAAACTCGCACAAACCGGGTCGGAGCCTAGACAAGTACAGGTGCGATCAATTCTTGAGAAACTTATAGATAAACTGGACAAGGAGCAAAAAACTGTTCACTCAGCCACTAGGAGAGTAGGGGCAAAACCGCCTCCAACTATATCCCACAAAATTCCTAAACTGAAGAAAACATTTGAAGAGGAGATCGTGAGACCAGAAACACTTGAGGCCCCTAGAAATAAGAGAATGGACAGAGGCACTAGCCCTATATTTGTTTTTCCTTCTTTCCTTCTTCTCCTCCTCATGCACCTGCCCCTATGGCTACACCACCAAGATTACAACCACTGATGATATTGCCAGAACATACCCGGTCACCAGAACATCTGCCCTCAGAGCAGCCACACACATCTGCAGAGTCATCAACCAGTGAGATTGATATTGAAGACGACTGACCTTACTTGGGATGCACCATATTTTCCAGACCCTCAAGGGGATCCAGATAATACACAAGACCCATGGGATCTCTGACTCAAATCCGGTAGATGATACGGATCCAGATCTGTATCCATCAAAGCCATCTCCTCCAGATGACGCTTCACCTGGCGTGTTGGCTCTCATAGTACCTATGAAACTGCTGGATTCGGACGCCAGCCTCACCAGGCTATCGGGAACTTAGTCCAATTTCACACCTTGTGAAAACTGTTGCCCTAACCCTTTTGGCCAGCTAGCAGTATTTGACCAGCACCTAAAGTGGAGGTGATTTGTGGCAGCCGTGCACATGACATTATGACTTTTCAGGGAAATCATGGTGCAACAGATGCTATCCTTTTCTTTCAGTTACATTCGGATCACACATGCAAAGACAAATAGAAGCAAAGATTGGTCTGATTATACTTTATTGAATCAGTTGTGTTCTGGATAAAATAGCATGTACTGCAATGATTAGGATGATAAAAACATAGTAGTAATAATAATGAAGTGACAAAAAGAGTGAAACATAAGAAATGTCCCACCATAGGTCATAATACTAGGTGTTGAAATTCCTACCTACGCCACTAAAGTACTACATTAGAGCGCAGCAGTGTTAGCCCTAATCCACCCTTCAGAATCCCTGAGAAGACACTATCTCCCCATTCCTGGATTTGGTAGTAGGTAAGAAGTCTGAGAGTCCTCTCTCATATAGGCAAAGGAAGACATCAAGTCTCAGCAGACCGCTGCAATGAAGCGACAGCATGCGGTTGCAGTTTCCGGCTGGAGCGATTTCGCTAACATATAGGGGCATAGCAACGTTTTATAATAAAACAGCTAATGTTCTAGGAATACTGCCCTAACGTAAAACACATGTTTCCATGAAGTGGCAGAGATTGCAGTGTTCCACTTTGTGGCAGCAGCATATTGGAGACAGCCTTGAGCAGAGCACAGAATGAGAATGTCCGAGTACAAACAATGAAAACAGTTTCTGTGCTAAGAGTATACAAGATAATGGAAAATAAAACATCACCGCAGAAGAGAGCTTCTGCTCAGGAAAAAAAATGAACACTATTGTAACTAGGATAAAGGACACATCCTGGAGGCCTATGGCTAAAATAACATGCCCCAAAAAAAGCTGCTAGGGTAACCTTACGACAATCCTACCATGATGTAGATCTTTGTGCTCTAGAGCATAAGGAGAATTGTTTAGTAGATACACTAAACAGGTCGCACAAGGTGGCACAATCCCTTCCCTTATTAAAAGGCATGCTCAAATCAACACAGGAAATATTGAAGCAGCCGGTAAAGTCCAGGGTTATTACTCTTAAAGTTGACAAAGAATATAGGCTGTCAATTAGACTCTGCATATATAAGGAGACAGGTTTCCCCCTGACTCTTCAGTAGTGCACAGTGCTAAAAAGAGAGCAGACTCCCAGGGCACGGGAGATGCTTCACCCACGGATAAACAGAAGAAAATATGATGCAGCATAAAAACTTGTTGCTAAACAAGTAGCCAGTCACATGCGCATGGCAAATTCTGCTGGTTTACTCTCCCGCTACAACCGAGCTCAGTGGGATAGGATGCAGGAGTTATTGCAGCATCTACCAGAGCAATACCGACGGAGGTGGATTCAGTTGGTACAGGAAGGCAGAGCTATATCTAATTCCACCATTCAATGTGCATTGGATTCTGCAGATACCAGTGCAAAAGAGGTGAATGCTAGTATCCTTATTCGGAGACATGCATGGCTTAGAGTTTCTGGCCTTAAGCCAGAATTACAACATCATCTAATAGATTTACCTTTTAGTGGCCAAAATCTAGTTGGCCCACAGGTGGATGAAATGCTTGAAAAGCTAAAGAAGGATATAGATACAGCTAAAGCCACAAGGACCCTCCAAACTTTTCAGCATAGTGGTTTCCTTTGTACTGGACAGTACAAAGAGGTGGCAAAACCTGCAGATCCACTGATTCACGTAAAGAGCAAACACAGCAAAGTTCCTATCTGGTGCACTGCTTAAGCGGTGCATACTGCAGGGCATACTATAAAAATAAAAAAAAACTATAGATGAATATGTTGTGGTCAGTGGTCCACTGTAAAGGCAACCACAGCTACAAAACAGTGGCAGTCTAAGCCACCCACCGCAACACAACACCAGTAATGGGACAGCTACATTAATGTTACCACAAATGGACAAGCATCACCAAAGATTAGTGGGTTCTATCATCAGAGGGGCATTGTTTAGAAATGACCAACAACACACTGCCTGCAACACCCCCCACCCCCCACTCCTCCCTTCCAATAATACCACCAAGGACACATGTCAATATAACATGTTTCACTTCTATAAGAAGTCCAAGCTCTCCTTCAGAAATGGACTATAGAAACAGACCCAAAACACCACCAGGGGCATGGGGTTTATTCCCTATACTTCTTCATATCTAAGAAGGAAGGGAATTAAGGCCTTTTCGGGACCTCAGACCAGTCAGTGCTTCTATCTCATCAGACCACTTTCTCATGGTCCCACTACAAGACTTGATACCATTACTACAACAGGAAGACTTAAACAGCATTAGACCTCAGACACCTATTTCCATATTCCCATACGTCCAGCTCACCTTCGATATCTACATTTGCAAATCAACGAAGAGAACTACCAGTTTAAGGTGCTACCATTCGAAGTAACTTCATCTCCAAGGGTATTCACCAAATGCCTCACAGTAGTAACAGGTCATCTTAGAAGGAGGGGGGGAATTCATGTTTTCCCCTATCTAGATGACTGGCTTATGCTTCATTATCTAGTTAACACATTACTGTCTGTACTAATCTTTGCTCGCATGTGCATTTATTTCTGTCACTATACTGCTCCTATCCTAAAGCTCACCCAGTGAGACAAAATCAATCTAACAAAGGAGCTGAAAGTGCAAACAAACAACAATCAACCTTCTACGCAAACTAGGTTTCCCACTCGGTGCCCTAACGTCTTACCTCCAACCATTGCTGGTACAACCTTTTCTAGGCGCAATACTAAAGTCAATCACAGCCAAAGCATACCACAGTCCATAAAGGGTTCAAAAGTTCAGACTAGTGTTACCTCTTGTTCAAACACTCCAGTTACTGTAAAAATAGTCATGAGTTTTCTAGGAATTATGGCATGTATAGCCATAATACTGAATGCTCGAAAATATATGTCCCCTCCAGTGTGCTCTTTGATCACAATGGTCTCGAGCAGAGGGGTATCTGCAAAGGCTAGTGTTTTTAGGGTTAGAGACCTATCGCTGTCTGCAGTGGTGGAACAGAAACAATCTGTTGCAGGGTTGGTCCTTCAAAGCACCAATTCCGCAGATCACCATTACCACAGATGCACCACTTCAGGGTTAGGGAGCGGGTACACACAGCCTCACATTACACGATCTATAGTCAACAACTCAAACACCTCCACATCAGTCACCTAGTGCTTCTCGTAAGTCATTTAGCTCTGAAAGCTTCTCAGTCACCTTCACAACAAGGAGCCACGTGGAATAACCTACATACATTCACAAGACCTTATTGTGTTGAAGTCTTAGCTAATCAACAACGTGCAGTGGGTTAAGCTGTATTTAAAACACTTTTTCAAACATCTACCTTGACCAATGACTAACCACCGCTTTGGGGATCACTGCTCTATATCTGATGCTGCGCATATGCATCTATGCTCAACATGCTGCAAAGGGGATATGTTACTTATCCTGTAAGCATCTATTCGTAGTGTATAGTGCCATAGATTCTTATGCACCCACCCTACTCCCCGGTAGCTAATAGTCGGCGTATGATTCATTATCTGGTTAACACATTACTTTCTGTATTAATCTTTGCTCGCATGTGCATTTATTTTTGTCACTATACTGATCCTATCCTAAAGCTCACCCAATGAGACAAAAACAATCTAACAAAGGAGCTGAGAAACATGCACACAAAACACTAGAGGGGTCACCACACCTTGTGACTCGAAGATTTCTTTGAAGAAAAACAACCTGTTAACATCCAAGCCCAAAACTAGATGGTAGAATATGCTATGTATATGCATCTGCGGCACTACGCGCTATAAGTAGATGCTTACAAGGTAAATAACCTATTCCTTTCCTTACAAGACCCAACAAGTTATTCTGCCCAGCACTGATCAGGAGAGGCATCACAACCACTAATATCACCAGTTTAGGATCAGGCATTCATCTGCAGATTGGTTAGTAGTCATAAGGCTGAGGGATGAAACCGTTTCTGACTTCCTGTCAAGCAAGCTTGCACAGTGACTGAATCCTGCCTCAGGCCTTCCCCAGCCCACCACAGGCCAAGTTGGCAGCCAGCACCCAACAGCAGACTAGACCCTTTCTAGGGCCTATGCCTCTGCAGCCCGGAGGCCACAGACTATCACAAGTGAGGAAGGGGTTCTGTGGCTATGCAGAACCACAAGACCGTGAAAGGGTGCAATGTGCTATCCTGTATACTGTAAAGGATTGGGCAGGTTACTAATTGGGTCCAGTGTATGTTCCCAGGACACGTCTCATGCCATCAGCAACCAGGCTACGACCCTCTGACGGTGCCTTATACCTTATTTTTTTCAAAACACCTGTGGGTTTGAGACCTCCCCTGAGACGGAGCTTGACTCGCCCCCTGGGCCACCAACAGAAGAAAGTCCTTAATTTTCATTGACGTTCAGAAGGCAGCCAAAGTACTAGATTTGCAGCTGCCCTTCAATGACAATAATGCAAATGGAAATTCTGCAGCTTGGGTCGGTAACTTCTTAGTCCTTGCTCTCATATAATGGTGCCCTCATAGATCCTCTGAGGCTTCTTGGTCGAAATAATGTTCTTTTCCACCTGTTAGCCAGTAGATTGCCATACTTCATAGACTGTCCCCTGGTGATTTGAACTTTCTCACCAAACACCCTGCTCCAGAAAGTCTCTTTGTACAGGCCTCGACCAGTAAAGTCAACCCTAATTTATTTCCTACTAATCCTCCGGACAAAGAATCCAATAGGACTGAATCCTTTGCACACATATATTTTCCTCTGCCAGATTGTACAGTTTGGATACCATGGATGTGGCGGTCAGTCCCAGTGGTGCGGAGAGACCGGATTCGCCATGTTCTCCTGGGTGGCAGTCTCTCACTTCCAACAGATGAATCCAGATTAATTTTGCGGATTATTCAAGCAGGCTATGTCCTACCTTTTCGTAACTCAGCACCCAATACTGCTCCCACATCAGAAAGGATTCCAAGAGTGCATCAGTCGATATTGTTAGAGAAAGTACACTTCAAAGGTGACTTAGATTAGTTAAGGTATTTGAAGAAATGCAGGATTGTTATTCCCGCTGCTCTCTCATCCTGGACCCTCAGCCCCTGAACGTCTTTCTGCAGAAGGACAAATTCAAAATGTTTGTATTAGCCCAGATCCCATCAACACTCGATCTGGGAATTTGGATGGTGTTTTATAACCATCCTTCACTCCCAGAGGCGTTCCCTGTGGTTCATTGTAAGCCAGGAGCTTTTTCAGTTGTCCTGTATTCCCACACCTCAACAATTTGCTTTTGAAGATGGGTATGCTACAGTCAGTCGTGGACCACGTCCGGATGACCAGAGCTGAATTTTTGACATCGTTAGATTTTACCCTAACTAAGTTAAACTCCCACGGGTTCCCACATAGAGGCTTTTATTCATTGGAGTGATTTTGGGCACTGTGGAATTCGAGCTTTTCCCCTTTTGCAATGAGTGCAAGATATTTGGACTACATCTCAATATTTCACGCTCAGTCCGGAATCCACGTCAGGGTGGGGTCAGACACTTTTTGACCTTTTAGCCTTGCTCATCCTCCTTAACAACTCCAGGTGGCACATGGAAGCCATGCAATGGAACCTGGTGTCCTCCGTGGGCTCAGCATCAAGACGGTCTTTCCAGCTCTTACTGGGTTTTAGGAGAGATTGCTCAGGAACTGTGATGCACTTCTGAGTTTCCACAAGAACACTTGTTAGGAGAGTCATTCCAACTAGCATGAAAAAAGGGACTCTTGTACGCCTTCCTTCCACTACTTCTGCTGGGTTCTGAGAAGATAAAGAATAACCAGGTCCAAGTCACCCTGTTGCCTCCGGATTAGACCAGGAAGGTTTGGTACCTGGATCTCCTGAGTATGAGCATCTGTTACCTTATCAGTCTACCATTTCGGGAAAACCTGTTTAAGCAGCATGGCAGGGTCATCCACCTAAATCTACGCAATATACACCTTCATGCATGGCAATCAAAATGACATCAATAGAAAGTGTTTGATTTGCAGTCTGAAGTGGTAGATGATATCCCACCATAAAATCAATTTGTGCAGGGTGCTGGAACAAATTTGTAATCTTGTATCCTGGGCACTAACCTCTTACAGACAAAGCTATTGGCGACCTTTTGTTTGTTTGGTCTTTAGCCCAGCAAGGCTTTGCAGTGGGCACTGTGAAAGGTTATTTTGTCAGCCCTTTTGCCCTTACTGCCTTTGCTGGACCAACCGTCCTTGTTCACATCACATTTTATGATGAGATTTTTTAAAGGTTTAACACATGTTAGCTCCTGAGCTGTTTGTGATGCCACAGTGGTACCTTAACTTGGTTTTGACATTCTTTATATGTACGTCTTTCAAACCTGTGGATAGCTGCTCGCTGTATCAACCACTGAAAACGGTCTACCTTGTTTAGATTACATCAGCTTGTTGCATGAGTGACCTGCAGGCATTATTTGAGCAACAGTCCTGCACCATATTTTTGCCAGAAATATTGTTTTAACAACTCGGGCGCTCTTCTCACCAAAAACCATGACTGCTTTCCACATTGAGCAATCTAATATTGACCAAGGGCACATCGATGACAACACGTGTGGATCGGGTTGTACGGTTGACAGGGAATGGAATCTATAAAGGGCACTAAACCCAACTGTGTCGGCGCTAGTACATACAAAGGAAATAACCGATAGAGAACAAGATATAACACTCACGGGAGAGGGAAGAGCCAGGTTTTAAGATGCTTGCAGAACTTGGAGAAGGACTCCCGGGCCGCAATGTGCACAGGCAAAGTATTTCACAATTTAGCCGCTGCAACTGAAGACTCGGCCACCCCATCTGGGTTTGCAGAATGTGGGGAACATCACTTTCCTGTGAAAGTATTATCTAAGTAGTCTACTAGGCATATACCACTAAAAGGATGTTATAAAAGGCACAGGTCTAGGATGGTGAGAGTAAGGAAGACCATGCAGAGAACTTTATCTATTACTTGCTTTCTGACTGGCAGCCACTGTAGGGAGCAAATGCCATGCTTCACCGAACGATGTTTAGGCACATTTAAAACAAGACTGGATGCTACTTTCCAAACCTTCAGGCTGTTCAGCAATTACTTGTTAATATTCAGATAAAAAGCATTGCAGTAGTCCTAAGTGAGATGTTATCAAGGTGATGAACACTGCCATTCAAAGTGCAGGAGGGATTCAGGAGAAAATATTCTTCAAGGTCCTGATGATAGAGAAACAAGAACGGATTCAACCGGGGATGGTTAACGGCCTGCAGGTCTCTGGTCTCCATAGTGTGGACCACACTGTGTATTAATCCCCGAAAACCAGGATCTGCGTTTTTTTTGTTTGTTTTCTTTTCAACATTCAATTTTAAATCGTTTTCCTTCAACCCAACACTGATGCTGTTCATGCACTGTTTAAACTTGTTTGCTTCCAGCGGCAGATTGTCAGATACAGAAACAATTTGAGTGTCATCTGCATATCATAAAACTTGGAAACCCGCAAGTTGGTGCGTATGTTAGGAGTTGGCTTGCACATAGGAGAAGCAAAGCATGTAAATGGTGTGTTGTCAACACTGAATTGTGAAGTTATTTTCTGGGCTTCATGTCATACTGCCCATCAGGTTAAGCCCCTAGAATCTAGAAGAGCTAAAGATTTAATACCGTGTTATGTTTTTTCTGAGTTGCTATCCCTTTTCTTATTTCACCTTTCGACAGTCCAAGTGTACAAACAAAGTAACTTGGTTATTGAATTGGGATGAAATAGAATGGTAGTCTTCACAGTCTCCTTATGTCTTTAGTCTATTATTTTTTAACACAGAGTGCTTAGAATCAGGTTCAGTTAAAGAAGCTCTAGTGCTATAAAAATCCTTGACAGACCCCACAGCAAGGTGTAGAATTTGTTATGGTGGGAAGATACAAACAACCTACTGTCTTTACCACTTTGCCAAAATATGCTGGTTGACTTATGACCTCTATATTGAATGTTTGGGCACGTTCCATGGCACAGTGGTGTTTCTTCCCTCCCAGTGAAGGATAATACTGGTAAGAAATCTATGCACAGCATGTGTATTCCAAAAAAGATTGCTATTGCAAAACTAAAACTTACCCGTAAGAGGTTTTACAGCTTACAGCATTTTCTGGATTCACATGGACCCCCTGTCCTCCCAAAAAAATGAGGCAATTTTTAAACAAAGAAATTAAGACTAAGAACAAATGTAAAGCCTAAAAAACATTTCCCTCTGCTTAAGAGATGGGAAAAGAATCTAAAGATAGTGACCAGGCTTATGGGCTTCTGGGATCAATGTCGTAAGGGGAAGATCTCACCAGCAAAATGGTCACCATCACACATGAAAAAAAAAGCAGAGTGAAGGAGCTAAAAAAAACATTTACTGATCTAACTACTAGATGGCGGAATAATGCGCAGCATGTAAAGCCAGAAAATTCTTAAAGCTGCAAAACTGCTCATACACAGTAGCTATTTTGCTTCTGTAGGGAAAAGACAATAGGGTTATCCAAGACTTCTCCATTTTTCGAGCTTTCTAAAACGCATGTGGAAATAAATATTTTTCATCATTATACCATCATTTTCATAATCGATTGTTAGCATTTTCTGCTTCCAGCAGGCAGGTCGCTCCTCGCACCGCCACCCCACACCGCCTCCACTTTTCTGGCTGCATCTTTTCTTTTTTCTTTCTTTAAATCCCCTGCCGCTGCGTCCCTGTGGCCCCTCCCTCCTCCCCCCACCTCCTATCCGCCCGGTTTTCCCTTTGTAAATTCCCCTGCCGCTGCGTCCCCGTGGCCCCTCCCCCCATCTCCTCTCCGTCCGGTTTTCCCTTTGTAAATTCCCCTGCCGCTGCAGCCCCTCCCTCCTCCCCCCACCGCTTCTCCGCCCGGTTTTCCCTTTGTAAATTCCCCTGCCGCTGCGTCCCCGTGGCCCCCTCCCTCCTCTCAGTCCGGTTTTTCCTTTTTTTAAATCTCCCGCTGCTGCTAATCCCTGCGGCCCCTGCCTCCCCATTCGCCCAACCCTCCCTCCCTCCCAGCTGTCACTCCCTCCCTCCTCCCCATTTATGGCAGCCGCAGCGGGCGTGCCACTGGCGCGCCAAAGGCAAGCCCGTCTGCGCCAGACCACACCCAGCGCCAGTCCCCCTGGCCCCCTCAGACAAATCTGTTCCCCCCCTCACCCTCCACTCACTCAACCCAGGCCCTCGTCCCACCTGCACCCTTTCCAGCCCCACACACACACACTCATGGGCCCTTCACCTGCTACACCTGTCATTTCTCCTGCTCCTCATCCCTCACACCACACACCAACCATAGCGACCCCCCCAACAACAAACACAACACCCCCAACGCAATACTCACCTGCTCTGCCCCCACTCCCACCAACCAGCCCCGCCACACACCACCCCACAACCAGAACACACCCCGCAACAACACCCTCATGCACCACACCAACCACCTCAACTGCCTACTCCTCAACACCCGCTCCCTTCACAAACATGCCATAGAACTCTGGGATCACATCACACTCACCTGACATCACCTTCCTCACGGAAACCTGGATCAACCCCTCCTCGGAACCCGTCATAGCCATCGCCATCCCAAGGGATACAAACTCCAACGCAAAGACCGCCTCAACAGGCCAGGTGGTGGCATCGCCATCCTACACAGGGACACCATCAAAGTCACCACCAGCTCCCAAGACACCATCCACAACACAGAACACATGCACTTCCTAATCCACATTAACAACAACGCCACCCTCAGAGGTACACTAATCTATAGACCACCAGGACCATGCCCCGCCTTCTGCAACACCATCGCCGACACCATCAGCTCGCACGCCCTCACCTCCGCAGACTACATCCTCCTCGGTGATTTCAACTTTCACTTGGAGAACCTTCAAGACCACAACTCAACCTCCCTCATAGATGACCTCACCAATCTCGGACTCAAACAACTGGTCACCGCACCCACACACTCAGCAGGACACACGCTCTACGCAGTTTTCACCTCAAGCCAACACATAGCCTACACCCACACCACCGAACTCCACTGAACTGACCACCACTGCGTCCACTTCTCCTTCACCAAACCCCCCCACACACCACCATCACCACACCCTACGAACGGCTGAACACCCA
Source organism: Pleurodeles waltl (assembly GCF_031143425.1). Taxonomy (NCBI): domain Eukaryota; kingdom Metazoa; phylum Chordata; class Amphibia; order Caudata; family Salamandridae; genus Pleurodeles; species Pleurodeles waltl. The sequence continues at coordinate 1,349,201,330 of NC_090446.1, read as the reverse complement.
ACTGGCTCACAACCTCCCCCCTCCCCCCCCACACCAACGACCCCAACGCAGGAGCACACAACCTCTCTAAATGGATCACTACCTGCGCAGACACACTAGCCCCCCTCAGAAAACAGATCGCCAGCCGCAACATCAAGAAAGCACCATGGTTCATCCCCGGACTCCAACGCGACAATAACAGTCTACAACCAACTTATCCACCCTCAAAACTACCATTCGCACCCATCGCCAACTCATACGCACCACCAAAAGAGATCACTACAAGACACGCCTTGACAACAGCTCCTCTTCACCATCATTAAAGAGCTAACCAAACCCAAAGCCAGCAACATAGACTCCCCCCCTCCCCCCCACACACACAGCCCCTATGTGATGCCCTCTCCAACCACAATATCCTGGACATCCACAACAGCTTCATACCCAACACACACACACACACACACACACACACACACCTCACCCAACTCAACCCCCACTCATGACCCTCCCACCACACTCACCACCTGGGCCCCCACCACACACGAAGAAACCGAAAAAACCATGAACTCCATCCACTCCGGATCCCCCTCCGACCCCTGTCCTCATCGCATCTACAACAAAGCCAGCCCAACCATCGCCCCCATACTCTGTGACATAATCAACTCCTCTTTCGACTCCCCCACCTACCCAGACCCCTAGAAGCACGCAGAAATCACTGCTCTCCTAAAAAAACAAAGCTGACCCGGAGGACCTCTCAAACTATCGCCCCATCTCCCTCCTCCCTTTCCCCGCCAAGGTTGCAGAGAAACTAGTCAACGCCCACGTATCCCACTTTCTCGAAGAAAACAACACTCCTGAGCCCTCACAATCCGGGTTCTGCAAGAACCACAGCACGGAAACCACCCTCATTGCATGCACTGTGCAGACCTCTCCGCAGCCTTTGACACTGTCTGCCACCACACACTCCGCATACGCCTCCACAACACAGGAATTCACCACAAAGCCTTAGACTGGCTCACCTCCTTCCTCACCGACTGGACCCAAAGAGTCTGCCTTCCACCTTTCCACTCCACCGCTACCAAGATCATATGCGGTGTCCCCCAAGGATCCTCCCTCAGCCCCACACTCTTCAACATTTACATGATCCCGCTAGCCAACATCCTCCGACCACACGGAATCACCATCCTCTCCTACGTGGTCGACACCCAACTCATCCTGTCCCTCACCCCCACCACTGCCAAAAACAACCTACACGCTGCCCTCCTTGACACCACCAACTGGATGACAACTAACCACCTCAAGCTTAACTCCAACAAAACCGAGATCATCATCTTTGGGCCCCAACAAAATCATTTGGGACGACTCATGGTGGCCCACCGCCCTAGGCCCCGCACCAACCCCCGCAAACCACGCATGCAACCTCTGCATCATCCTGAACCCCTCCCTCTCCATGACACAGCAAATCAATGCACTAACCTCCTTCTGCTGCCACACACTCCGCACTCTAAAAGAAAATCGTTCAAATGGATTCCCCCAGAGACCAGGAAGACAGTCACCCATGCACTCATCAGCAGCAGACTAGACTACGGTAACACCCTCTGCGCCGGCACCACACTCAAACTCAAACCCAAACTCCAGAGAATCCAGAACACAGCCGCATGCCTCGTCCTTGGCCTCCCCCACCACAAACCAATCTCACCACATCTCAAATCCCTTCACTGGCTCCCCATAGACAAGAGAATCATTTTCAAGATCCTCATCCACGCACACAAATCCCTCCACAACACTGGCCCGAGCTACCTCAAAGAAAGAGTGAACTTTAACACTCCCACCCGCAACCTCCGATCAGCCGACCTCGCACTAGCTACAGTCCCTTGCATCCAACAAACCACCACAGGAGGCAGGGCCTTCTCTTACCTCGCCCCCACAACCTGGAACTCCCTCCCCACCAACCTCCGCAAAACCAAGAACTTCCTACTTTTCAGAAACCCCCCCCCCCCCCCCCCCCCCCCCCCCCCCCCCCCCCACACACACACACACACACACACACACACACACACACACACACACACACACACACACACACACACACACACACACACACACACACACACACACACACACACACCTTGAGACCCTCATGGGTGAATAGCGCGTTCAATAAATTTTTTTGATTGATTGATTTTCTATTTACTACTATTTTTCCATGCTTGTATTTGTTTCAAAAAGCATAGTGAATCCGAGTTAAGTTTAAAAAAAAAAAAAAACTTTTTACGTCTGGTTTCAACAAGACTGTCAGTTTATAACGAATGTTAGTGAATAATGAGTGTTAGTATTTTTATAAAATTAACAACGTAGTGAAAATAAACCCAGAACATGTTTGCCTCGACAAAACTAATATTCTCTTTACTCCTGAAATTATTATTTATGTATAAATATGTATTTTTCATAGTTTGTCTGAAAATATATTACTTAAAGGCAGCTGTAGATTAGTTCATTATTCTTCTAGTGATTACCAAACAAGTGTTGCTTGACAAAGGGAGTGCATTTCATACCAAAAACACTATGGTTTGATACATGTAGGATTTGGAGGCTCCAGGACTTGGGAATCAAGACTTAGCGTGACTGGACCTTTGGCGTGAAAACACAGCTGTCTGCAAAATATGGTGGTGTACATGGCTCCACAGGAAGCCTTTATTGTGAATATCCAGATCAAAATTTGATTATTCACTGCAGTGATGTCACTACAGCTGTTATCCACAAAAATTTAACCCTGTTGTGATTTCACCCAAGGGAAGCGCTTGCTTCCCCTTTTCTATCACCTTGCCTTTGTATCTAGTAACCTGAGTGGGATAGCTAAATGGTGATTGCAGGTCTCACCCACCTTCTTTCAGCTCTCTGGGTCTCCAAATCTGAGAGAGACACCATTCTATGCTTCCCCCATTACTCCTCTGCCCTTTTATATGTTGAAAATATAAAATAATAGATGACTATACTTTGAATAATAGTGATGTTACTCACCTCTGGGATCTGAGTGACACCATAGGCAACACAAGCTTTTGACTCTTCATTTAATGTCGCTCAGAATTCCTCATGTGTTCACTGATTTAATGTCACAAGGGGAAGGTGCTTCCTTCCCTTGCTGTACCTGCGATATTACGTGATCAGCATGGGTCTCTACAGACCTATGCTGACAGGAATTTCAAAGCTGCGCTGACATGGCTTGTGGAGCCTGTCAGTTTAGAGCCTGTGTTGCTCTTTGCTCCATGGAGAGCAGAGATCACAGCTTTTGTTGGAAAGGGGAGGAAAAAAAGGCCAGGTCTGTGTTGTGTGATTTCTTATTGAGTGGGTGGGTGGATGCTCTGCATCATCCAGGTGCAGAGGTGTGTTACGATGTCAGTTATCCCATTCACTTCAATGGAGATCAGTCTGGTCTGAAAGAGGTTGCAAGCAGGGATTTGGGGGGGGGGGGGGGGGGGGCTGGGGGGGGGGGTGGGGGGCCTGCCAGGCGAAACTCATAGGGACCTCGACCCTTGAGATCCTCTGCCACATAGGTACACAGTTGGCCCACTTCTTGGCTGTGGGGCTCGGGTGCAGTGATGTCTTTTGGCATTGGGTTCCGGGGATACTCATGGTTTGAGGGGGCCTGCAGAAAGAGGCTTCAGGCGGCATCGGGAAGTCTACTGTTGGCAAACTCAAGGTGGGCTTTGGCCCTGGAGGGCCTGGAGACCACACTGGCACCATTGCCCCACTTCAGCTCCAGCTAGGGGGCAGTGGTGCAGTAGACCAGAGTCCTCCTGAGTCTTCTTTGGTGCCTGCAGGGAAGCATCTCCACTGCTCCACAGGAGATCTTGGTTACTTTGCTGGCACTCCTCCCAGGCTTTTGGAGCTAGAACAGCTGCAGGACGAGTTGTATTTGGTGCAGTTGTCCAGGACAGCAGGCAGGCCAGCGAGGTTCAGGCAAAGTTAGTTGCTGCTCCTCAATTTGCAGCTCTTTGGGCCCTTCTTCTGTAGTCCAGTGAATCTGATTTTTCTGGTGCCAGGGACTTCCCTAAATACTGAATTTAGAAGTGTCAGGGGAGTATAGAGTAGTAGCCTATGGGCTACTTACCCTTAGGATCACTCCACCCCTTATATGACCATTTCTTGTCTGAAGTGGGCATAACCCTGTACCAGAGTTACTAGTTCAGCCATCACCAAGATGGCAGACTTTTAAAGCGTGTGTCCACATCAGGTAGCTCACCTCAGGGGTGAAACTGACCTGAGGGTGGACGTGCCTCTCTAACTACTAATTTTCCCACCTGCCAAGGTGCCAAATGGGCTCAGTCAAAGGGGTTGGCATTTCCTTTGATGGAAGCCAGATCTGCATACCAAGGGCAGTGGGCTCTTTCAAGTGCCCTGCCTTGGAATTCAGATTTGCAGGCCCTCCTGTTGGGAGGTGTGTTTTAACACCTTGCCAGACCATGCTTTGTTCCTAACCGGGAGAGCAGAGGCTCACAGCCTTGGGGGTCAGAAACATGTCTGTTTGCGACATGGTTGGTGTAGACTACTCGGCTAGCTCACCACCAGTTGGTAGGTTTCTCAGGGGGCACCTCTGATGTATCCTTTGGATGCATGTATTAATAAATCAATGACTGGAATCAGTGAGGCTTTATTACTACAAGATGTTTTTATATCAAATACCCCTGGTTTCAGTCAAGCCATTATGTAGCTGGGGAACTAGTTTTGACCAGTGTCCAGCACATGCTCTTAAAATGGCTCCCCTGAGCTAAAGACTTAGCTGGGGTGTATCTGTTCTTGCAGATATGTCCTCACATGTAATAGAATGCACCCTGCCTTAAGACTAGAAGGCCTGCTGGAGGGGTGACTTGCATATATTGCATACAAAGGTAGTGGGCACAGCACACCAGCTGTGTGCCGTGTCGTGTTTTCACTTTTAGCTGCATGTCTGCATGGGCTAGGTGAAGGGTCCCTGAGGGTGGCACAATATGTGCTGCAGCCGTTGGGGCCCTTCTTTGGTACCCATGCCTTGGGCACCTAGGGCATGGGTACCTACTAGGGACTTAGTGTTGTCAAAGGTATTGCAAATGGGGGACCAATTGTGCAGTTCTGGGGCAAAAACACTGGACCTGTTTAGTGGGAATCCAGTGCACTTCAGTTAACGTTGTATCAAATACCAGCCAAAAAGTGGTGGGAATACTGCAACAAAAATCCAGTTTCCTACAATCACCACCACCTAGTCCCCTGCCTTTGCCTTCACATTCCTCACCTCGTTACCTGGGGGCCCACTTGACATTACACTTCGGGGGTCTCCACATTCTGGCACTGGTGGGTGTGGTGAGGGCCAGGACGCATTTGATATTCCTCCACAAGATGAGCCATGAGACTTATGATTTTAACCCACCAGGGGAGAGGCACTGATCTTTACCCTGGCTGTCCTTCCCTCCTGATGATTCTACGTCATTTCAAGAACTTACCAGTAGGTCCACCTCCTTCCATCAGGTGGAACACCACCAAGAGCCCTTAGAAGATGACTTAATTTTTGAAACCTATTCCTCCACTCACTGCTCCACCGAGTAGCTCCCAATGCTCAAGGGCATGCTTCTTTTCACCTCAGACATTTTTAAAGATCCCTTCAGAGCTAGGGTTATAATACCCTGGGTGAATAAGAAATATGAGGTCTCCCCATCTGATAGTGACCTCCTGAAGACAAGCATGGGTTCGTATCTCTGGCTTTAAGCCGGAGGTTCAGCGGAATCTGCTGAACATACCTTTTGATGGTGACCTCCTTTTTGGCCCCCAGGTGAACCAAACTTTAGAAGAGATAAAGAAGGGCACAGAGACAGCAACAGCAATAGGGGTACTGCAAACACCAGCTCCCTGTACCTCCTTGTGCCACTCCTCCTACTGCGAAGGTTCAAAGACCACCGCCTCTGACACTTCCACCTCTTATAAACGCACGCAGGCCAGCAGTCCACTCCCAGGGGTTTCATTTAGAGCATCCTACAGGCTAAACAACCTCAGGGGCAAGAGTAGTTCCCCAAAAGAAGCTTCATCAACTATCAAAACCCTGACTTGCCTCTTCTTCCTCCTGACCACACAACACCTGTTGGAAGAATCCTACAAGATTTGTTTCCCACATAGCAAACTTTCACCTCAGACCAGTGGCTGTTTGATTTTATCCAACATGAGTATTGTCTGAAGCTCACTTCCACGCCTCCTACCATTCCACCTCGCAAACACAGACTATCAGTGGATAAAACACTACTCAGAGCTCTCATCCTCAAAGGGGCTAATAGAACCCATATCCAGTCATCAGCAAGGTACAGGAGTGTACTCAATATACTTCCTCATACCCAAAAAAGACAGGGCTCTCAGGCCCCTAAATGTGTACATCATATCAGAGCACTTTCCATGGCAACCCTCCAGGATCTCATCCTGCTTCTCCAGCAAGGCGACTTTATGACTGCACTAGACCTAAAAGATGCCTAATTCCACATTACAATACACTTGGCACATCACAATATCTTAAGGTTTGTGGTAGGCCTAAGGCACTAACAGTTCAAAGACCTCCCCTTTGGGGTCACTTCTACACCTTGGGCATTCACCAAGTGCCTTATGGTGGTAGTTGCTCACCTCTGCAGACAAGGCGGTCCATGTCTTTCTGTATTTTGAGCATTGGCTCTTCAAATCTGCCACCCTTTAGCAGTGGCAGAACCCCATGCAAATGACAATGGATCTGCTGCATCTCTTAGGGGTTCACCATCAGTGACACCAAATCCCACCTCCAACCCCTCCATATCCTTCTGTACCTAGGTGAAATTCTTAACACAGAAGAAGACTTAGCTTATCCAATTCTACAAGGATACAGTTCTTTCAGAGACTGGTTCAGTTGTTCCAACCAGATCAGCAACTCAGTCAGGACGGTCATGTGTCTTTTAGGCATGATGTTCTCCTCATAACCATATTACCTTGTGCAAGGCTTCACATTCGTCTGTTGAAGGAATGTTTAGAGCAACAGTGGTCTCACAGGGTCATTCTAGTGTTAAATGGCCCACACACTAATCACTGTCTCCAGTGGTAAACCAATAACCTGTTGCCAGGGCGACCTTATTTTGATCCTGTTACGCATACTATTATTACAACAGGCACCTCCCCCACAGGATAGGGCGTACACTGACAGGATCTTGAGACCCTAACGGGTGAGTAGTTGCTCTGTACAAGCACTGATTGATTGATCTGACTGTACAGGGTCAGTGAGAGACCAAATACCTGAGTCTCAACATCAACCACCTGGAGCTTTTTGCCGTTCACTTAGAACTCACCTGATAGGCTGGACGGAAAATACGACAGCTGTGTATTACCTTCAGAAACAAGGAGGGAGCATGCTCTCTACAGCTGTCTGTAATGCCAGTATTGGGCTCTCCTTCACAACGTTCACTTGTTAATGAGTACCTTCCGGCGATGGACATTGATTTTGCTAACCTCCTCAGCAACATTCGGCAACAAGTCCAAGAATGAGAACTCCACCCGCAAGTCCTCCTCCATTACTTTTGCAAATGGGGGTTCCCTCAAATAGATTTGTTCACAACCGCAGGCAACACCAAATGCCAAAACTTCACCTCCAGATTCCCACATTCCAGCAGCAATGCCCTATGGATGAATTGCTCAGGGATATTGCCATACACTTTTCCTCCTCTCCCTCTTCTTCCATTTGTGGTTTAGAAGCTCCAGCAAACGTCTCTAATGCCCATCCTGGTAGCTCCTACTCAGTTCAGGACTCTGCTAGAACTCTCTCTGATCGCACACAAGAGGCACTCCAGCATGCTTGGATCTTCTTGCACAGAACAATGGCGAAATCCGGGACCTGGATCCCAGGTCACAACCTGGTAATCTGGCTCCTGAGGTCATAGAATTTGGATACCTTAATATTGCCTCCAAGTGTGTGATCCTTCAAAGGAAAACGCAGACCAACCACTTGTGCCTCTTATGCAGCCAAATAGAGATTTGTCTGCTGTTGTCACTCCAAAATAAATTGACCCCTTTAATCCTACAATAACAAACAATATTTTGCATTGTAGGATTAATTTGTTTGACTTACAAATTTCCGGGCTAGCCTTCACCTATATATGATTACATCTAGCTGCAGTAGTTTCTAGCTGCTTATATTCAAAATAGGCAGCACATCTCTCACTTCAAAATACAAGTTATTAAAGGTTTCCTGTAAGACCTCAAAAAAGTTACTCCACCACGGGTCCCACCTGCACCATCATTGAACTTTAGCATTGTGCTCACATGACTTATTGTCCCTCCATTTGTGCCTTTTCAGACTTGACCCCTGAAATTAGTCTTGGCAGGTGGCATTTCTATAGCCATTACCACACTCAGGAGTGTCTGTGAGCTTCAAACCTTAACCCTGGAAGAACCTTTCTTCCAAATCCATAGGGACTGGGTTGTCCTCCCCACCAACCCTGTATTCTTCCCTAAGGTCATTTCCATCTCAATCTATCAACCTGCCTGTTGTTTTCCCTCAATCAGACTCTGCTACAGAGCAGGCTATCCAATAGTTAGATGTGAAGCGAGCCCTCATGTACTACATTGATAGGACAAAAAATGTTAGACAGATTAAACAACTTTTTGTTACTTTCTTCCAACCTCGTTAAGGAAAGTCTGTATCAAAATCAGGTATTTCCAGATGGATAGTTAAATGCATTTAGATATGTTATGCCAAAGACAAGAGTTCTACCTGCTCCTCCTACAGCAGAAAGTAATCGAAAGAAAGGAGCCTCCACGACCTTCGTTGGGAACATTCCAATACCTGACATTTACAAAGCAGCTACTTGGTGTACACCACACACTTTCACTAAACATTATTGCCTGGATGTTATAGGATGCCAACAAGCTAATATGGGTCAGGTAGTCCAAACCACTGCAATGCCTACAAGCTAGCTACCACTTCTGGGAACAACTGTTTTATAGTATCCTATAGATGGGACTAATGTTGCAGCCTGAGGCATCGGAGCCACCACTTAGGTGTCGTACTACTTACAACATCCATTTGGTTATATGCATATCCGTCATAGGCCAAAGTCAACCAACAGAGTTTCAACTAAAGCGTGCCTAGAACCGTAAGGAAATGTTGTGTGCTTCAAGATCTCTGCTACAAAATATTAGATACATGCCATGCACATAGTATCCACTTGACAATCTAAAATGTGTTCTGGGTATTGTGAGGGGAACACGCTATATAAAATCCAATACAATAAAAGAAAGAAAAAAAATACATACTGTAGCCTTAGACATCAGTAGCAAAGACATTTTTGTAAAAATATTATTAGTATAGACAAGAAAATGGTTCCTCCTGTGTCGTGAAGTAGTGGACATAGCATTAAGTGCCATGTGACATCAAGGAACACATTTAGTTTGAGGGTTATGAAATACATAAGAGAGAGTAAGAGAAAACTTTGTGAAAAAGTAGCATAACTGCACTAATAGTGTGTTCATAACTACTGGATGTCTTTACTGTTAACTATCCTGTAATTCCTTCATGCCCTCGTCCATCAGTGGTGTATGAGTGTGGGGAAGTGACACCCCTAGTACCTAGGGCCCAAGGTGCAAAGAGGATCTCTAAGGGCTACAGCACGAATTGTGCCACCCTAAGGTACCCCTCACGAAGCACATGACAGGCTGCCATTGTAGGCTGAGAGTCTTGGTGCAGACAAAAATGAACACAACATGGCATACAGCCTGTGCGCCTTGTCCCCTAACACTGCATGCATTATGTCTAAGTCACCCCTCTAGCTGGCCTTTTACATACCTAAGGCAGGTTACATTATAATACATGAGAGGGCATATCTGGACACGCAGATATGCCCCTGCTTTGTCATTGTCAACTCTGAGATAAGTGACCAGAGAAGCCATTTTAAATGCATGTGGTGGGCACTGGTCAATAAGAGTTCCGCAGCTACAAGATTGCTTTACTGACGATAGGGATGTTTGGTATCAAACATCTCATATTGGTGAACCCACACAGATGCCAGTGTTGGACTAACCAATACTTGCAACCAGGGGACATCTTAGAGGTGCCACCTGAAATCCTACCAGCCTCTGATGTGCTCACAGACTGGTTTCAGCCAGCCTACCACCCGAGACACCATTCTGGCACCCTAGAGTGGGAGTCTTATGCTCTCAGGAGGCCCTGAACAAAAGCCTGTCCGGGAAGAGGGTGTAACACCCCCTCCCACAGGACGACCTGCTGATTAGCCTTCCAAGGTGGCAAGCCTCAAAGGGCTGACAACTTTGAAATGCAAATCTGTCTGCCATCACTGGGGATGAAGCACCCACCCTCCGTTCCAGAACCTATTTGGCCCCTGGACAGGTGGGAAAATTAGCTAGCCAGGTAGGCATGCCACCTCCAGGCTAGTACCACCCCTAAGGTGGGTTACTGTGAGGTGGACACAATTTTACAGAGGTAGCCATCTACAAATTCTGGGACAGGGTTATGCCCACTTTCCACAGGAAGTTGTCCTATAGAGGGCGTAGTGACCCTAAAGGTTAGTAGCCCATTAGCTTCTACCCTACAGACGCCTAATGCACCTACGTTCAATATTTAAGGGAGCCCCTGGCGTCCGAGAAGCAGATCCTAATGACCTAATAAAACCAAGGACACAGAAGAGCCATGAAAGCAGAAGAGGAGGAAAGAGGCAGCTGACCTCTTACCAACTCCGCCGGCCCATCTGTATCCCTCGTTGAAATCTGCACCAAAGCAGACTCGTCCTGCAGCTCAAACTACAGCAATCCTGGAGGAATGCCTGCCTTCGTAAATGACTAAGACCATCCCATGAACAGCTGACCTGTTCTCCAGCAACCTCCAAACGATGGGACTCTAAAGCCTTGAACCACCAGAACCCGACACTGAAGTCACCACTTCACCCGCCATCTCTGACTCAAGTTGAAGTGGACCACCAGTACCAACAAGGTTCCCCAGACCCCCAGGGTCCAAGTCCATCATGGTGTCACCCCACCTCGACTCCCTGACGGTGCCTGCAGCCCACCTATGTATACGTCTGCACCCGTCGCCCCTGGGTCTTGGAGAAGAGGACCAAATGTGCCTACCTGTGTCCGAACATCGTGAGGCCTGAACCCTGCTGTTGGTTCAGCCTGACTGGCCTCCTGGCCAGAGCCTTCAGCTTTTCGCAGTGACCAATCCCCATAGGGATGAATTGGGCTCCCAACGCTGTTTGGCACTCCGCACTCAGCTGCCTCCGTGCCACTGAAGATGTACAGTGGGTGTGCCTTGGACCTTGCCCACTACTCACCTTAACCCCTGGAGATTGGTCCTGTAAGTCACTGTACTATACCTGTTTGCAGAACTTGTTTTTCCTCCTATAGAATAACATTGTAGAACTCAGAAATTGCACTGTGTACACTTTATAAAGTGAAAAGAATTCCTATTTAAAAACTTATCTGATGCCTAAACATGTATAAAGCTACCTGCTATTTTTATAAATAGGTGCGGATCTCCTTGAGTCATGTCTCATTTATTGACCATTTTGTGTGTGTGTGTATTTGTAGATTTCTTGCACTCCCCTGTGTTAAGCCTAAGGCAGCTTGACCACACTATACCCAAATAGAGCACTTTGGGATTGCATAGCAAGCACTGCCCACTCGCTGGGGAACCCCTGGACCCTTTACACTGTATTCACATACCACATAAAGGGCCATCTTCCTTCTGTTCTGGACAAATTAATGAAAAGGTTAAAATCTCATCCACAGTAAGGAACACGCGTTATCACTGTGTTTGCCCTTGATTGTAATGGACATTCGCATGTCAGTTTTGTTGGTAGAAAAAAGGTGACATTAAGGGAGTGTATAGAGAGGTGATTAAGGGAGAATAGAGTTGACATTTCAGTATTTATCTTAAAATAAATCCCCATGCCCTAGCCTGCTTTGTATAGTTCCTTACTTATGTAGTCTGTCCCTAATCTACTCTAACTTGTTGCCATCTAAAGAACCCTACATCTCTAAGAACTTTGCCTGGGTGATAACTTTCAATGTTATATAACCATGTTATGCTACACTGTTGAATAAGATGCACACCCTGTAACAATTGCTTCACACTGGTCTATGTTCTTGGCCTTGTTGGGGGCAGGTTCTAGCTCAGAAACACAACCCTGCCTTTCTGTCAATGTGGTCTTAAAATTACTGTAAGTCCGTTTTTAATTTTGTGAGGGAGTAGAAATCAAATTAGTCTACCCAAACATATTTAGTTTGAGGGTTATTGGGACAGCAAGTTATAGTAGGTTTTTTCATACGAACAGATAGCAAGGAGCTAGTCCTTCATGGAGTTTTTTATTTTTTTGTTATTTTTTTTTGGTATTCCCTAATGTGTAATGGGTCTTAGGTCAAGGGAGTTTCAGAGTATTTGTTGCTGTCAGAATGGGCTGCATCCACAGTCCATTTGTAGTTTATTTGTAACCAGTAGCTTGTGTCTGCTAGGACATTCAGGATTCCTTCCTGTACTCGTCATAGTGGCTTTGGGAGAAGATATTGCTTGTGCCAAGGGTCACTAACACCCAAATTGAAATCCCTGGTGTCTAATAAGAGAGCTTGTGCTTTCAAATTAGATTCCGGATGTCATCCAGAAGCAAGAAACTCTCTGGTTGGAGCAGAATTGGCAAGAGTGAAAAGTCTCATTTCCAGTGGTAGCTCCTCTTTGCTTTCTTTTTGTATTGGATGCTTCATTGGACCTTTTTCATTCTGCATCCCCTCTGATTTCATCCTTGTAGTCTAATAAGCATTCAGTTTTCCGTGGAGGGACATCTCTGAGTAAACCCCCCCTGATCTGAGCCATGCGTATAGAGAGCTGAAAGGCTAAGATTCCCCGATAAGTCAGGAGCTTCAAGCACTATTCAGGGTTTTGTCGATGTGGAAACTCTCCTTCCAGATTGAAATCCCTGGATGTCTAGTTGTAGACCATCCTGCGTAACATTCACTGCCAACTATGCAAGTCAATGTTGGAAAGGAGAATCTCTCCTCTTTCCATTGTTACCTCTCCTTTCCAGATGTACAGGGGCTAGTTAGCCCGTAAAGTCTCACCCACTTCTGCTTTTTCTGTATTTCAAACACGGACTAGTGCTTGGTTCCTGGTTGATGATGTCAGCTCATGGGGGTTCCGCCGCTGAGGTGGTATACTTGAGTTAACCTTAGCCACTGGTAATTATTCTCACCCACATTCCTGTTCGTGTTCTACTCAATCAGTAGGAACAAAAGCAATACTTAACCTCTTTCAACATAGTTGTGCCTAATTAATATGCTGACACTTGTTTAACTCAAATATATCCAGGATCAGTAGCAAAAGGAGTTCTGGTTTTGAGTAGTGTGGGGAGACAAAAGGCAGGCCCTCAGTATGACTACAGACTGTTTCTTCCATTGGTGCATGCAATTACTTGCTGGACACGTTCTTAACGACCACAGAGGGAGTGCCAAGAATTTGCTCAGCATGTGTTTGGCATTCTAAAGGTGAACAGTACCCGCCCCCACCCCCTTGTTTACAACGACAAAGCATTGTCACAAGCAAAGTATTTGCTAATGTTTTATGCTTTTTTCCTATATTATGGGCAGGTTGTTTTTGTATAATCTTGCATGATGGTATTATGAAGCAGAACTTTGACACAACTGCTTGTTGGTTTTAATTTTAGTATTTTGTCTCTAAAGCAATAATGCAGTTTTCTTTTCTCCAATTATCTTTATCATTCTAGGACTTGTATTTTCACTATGTGTACAACAACTTTCTTCATTCACAAGTAGAAGTCTGTGTTAGTACCATTCTGAACATGGCTCCAGCTGTAGAGTCCGATGAGAACACACCTGTGTCTGAAAAGGAGAGCCATCTTGTAAAACATGTAAGTGCACTTTGAAGAGATTGGGACTGCTGAAGGTAGTATTTAAGTCAGAATAAACTTATTTTGCCTTAATTAAACTATATACATTTTGTTATTCTCGGTTGTTAATGCCACAAAATGGATTCTTTGTTTCCCCACATGTTTTCAGAAATCCGTAACATGTGTTTGAACTGTATATATTTATGAGAACACAAGGGCAGAGGCTCCGTTATGTCTGTTACTCTTAAGTTGCTGTGGTTCTTGGGCTGGGTACTTCATACACAGTGGCTACTTTACATTACTTCACAGTATGCCCTTTAAAAAGAGGTGCTTTGCTTTGCCTAGTGGATTTTCCCAGAGTTGACAGGCATCCTCTAAACCTCATTTGTAGCACGTTTTGAGTAAGCAGTGCTTGTTGGAAAGTTCTAAACTTCAGCCTATCAAGCACAGCTGAAGGCCTTGCCCCTTATGCTCTTAGAATGATGTTTTACATGCAGGGTTGGCCCTGCATGTAAAAATATGGCTTCAGGCCCCATACTTACCACACTTACAAAACTTGCTCTAAGTGCATGGCCTGACCAAAGAGCAGGTGCTCACAGGGCACGGCTGTGCTGAATACGTTCTGAGGCTAAGAAATGGAGGGTTTGCCCACCAATTAGACCCAACATCTAGCCCCTCTTCCCAAAAGCCTGCTGTACATTAACACCAAGTGTCTTACATTTGCATCCCTACCCCCTCATTTGAAGGAAAAATAGGATAATGTTGCCAGAAAGATTGCAGCCTCATGAGTCTGAAAACTCAATGACACAAGGAATTAATAAACAGACGCAATATCCTATGGTGTAGCACATACTTAAGTATTTTGTTTGAGGCACATGTGGCTGTAGATACAGATGCTTTGCATACTTCTGCCATCCGTTGTTGGGCCCAAATGTGTGCAAGTAGTTTTTTGTTGTTGTTTGTTTTAAAGTATTTTGGTCACAAGGTAGAGTGACTGCTCCTCTGGGTGATAGCTAGCATGGGTATCCACTCCATGATTAGATTATTTTCTTTCTGCTGTCTGGTTCGGACATATGTGCCTTCGCTCCGTTTCGATTCCATCAAGGTTTGACTTTTGGTTCATGTAACCCATTCCTTTTATCAGTATTGTTTTGATCACTTTTCCCATCTGCGTATCGAGTTATATCTATACCGCTCATTGACTCTATTCTCTTCAAATGCTGCCCCTGCAGCGCCTTCCCTTTGGGATCCTCCTTTAGACTCCATGACATTCTTCTGAGAAGGCCGGGCTGGTGATGGAACGGATACCCTCCTGGTACTGCCCTTGTTGCCACGCAAAGTATCCTCGCACCTACCAACATTTGATCTGTAACCTATGTGTGTCACCTGAACACAGAAGCACATTGTGATGCCTGTAAATCCTTCCGCTCGAGGAAACCTCTTTGAGTCAGTCAATCGCGTTGCCTGGAATTGTCCCAGAGAATCATTGACCATTCTCCAGACGTCTTCAGTCAGAAACATGCCACCTCAAGGTCGTTTATAAAATGTAGGACGTTACATTGGCTCAACAACCTGTGAGAATGATATCCCCTAAACCCCCCACGTCCTTACATAGTGTTGATACCCCCCAAGAGATACTCAGTCCCTCTGGATTCACACTTATGGGCCCTCAGTCCACCGCTGCCTTCAAGCCATGGTTGGCACAGAGCAACTGGTTCAGATGTGTCGCTTTCAGGCTCAGTGCCAAAATGCTATTCAAAGCTGAAGCCTTTGGCATCAAGCACTTCAGCTCTTTAACGACAGCTGGTGCCTACTAGACCATTGGATTTCAGCAGACTGTTTCTGGTGATGTCGACTGCTTAGACGCAGAGTGAAACTTCGATGCCCAAACCAAAACCTGGGTCGGACCCAAAACCCTTGAAGCAGAGTTCCAAGTCCGGTTCACACACATCAGTGAACCCATTCTTCATAGACTTTAAGAACAGCTGAATGTTAAAGAAAAAAAATCCACATCCAGCCTCACACTAGGGGTATCCTTGCTAAAGCTTTGGCTCTGACACCTCTACGATCCCTAAAATGAGACTAATTTTTCAAGAGGCTCTTGATATGCACATTCGTCCGAAACGGCAGAAGAGAACCACCAGCTCTTTGCCTCTTCCACCGACCTCACCACCTCAACCACCAGCTTCAACTTCGCCACCCGCGGTTATATGGAAGGACCCACTAGACATCTCACTTCAAGGATCTCATCATTGAAATACAGCTGGATGGGACACAAGATACCTTTGGGACACCACCACAAGATGACCCCTGGGATGCATATGATGCTGATCCCCCAGTGGAAACAGATCTGGACTTATATCCTGCCCGCCCCTCTCCTGTTGATGACGCTACATCTTATCAGGAGATTAGAGCCAAATTACACAAAAGCACTAAAGGATGACTTTTTGTGATACTCTCTCAACCATACATAAAGTTGCACACTATCTCCCTTTGTTAACCTGCATGCTCTGACAAACCGAAGACATACTTGGGGATCTTATTAGGGCTAGGGTCACAACCCAGAGAAAAAATAAATAAAAGACGAGCCCTTCCCATCAGATCCCATATACATTAGGGGCCAGTTACCTCCAGACTCCCTTGTGACTACCACTGCTCACAAACGAGCCAACTTGCACACACATGGCAAGCAATTACATCAGACCAGCAGGTGTTGGACATTATCCAAAATAGTTGTCTGGAGCTCACTACAACACCTCCCATCATTCCACCTCACACTCACAGGCTATCAGTGGAGAATCAAACATTGCTCAAACAGAAAGTCACAGCTTTTCTTCTCAAAGGAGCTCTAGAACCTGTCTCTCTTAAGCACCATGTCTCAGGGGTAGTATCCAAAAAAGACAGATGTTTAAGACCAGTCCTAGATCTTGGGTGATTTAATGAGTGCATCCTATCAGAGTACTTCTACATGGTCACATTACAGGATGTGATCTCGCTTCTCCAAAAGAATGACCTTATGGCTACACTAGACATAAAGGACACCTATTTTCACGTATCAGCTCATCGCGAATATTTGAGGTTTGTGGTGGGGGCAAACATTACTAGTTCAAAGTCCTACCTTTCGGGGTGACTACTGCACCCCGAGTATTCACCATGTGCCTAGACATGGTAGTGGGCCATCTACGCAGACAAAAGGTCCATGTATTTCCATATCTGGACGATTCCCTTATCAAAGCCAACACTCACCAGCCGTGTCAACAGCACACTCTGATTACAATAGTTCTGCTCCACCGCTTGGGGTTCACCATCAACATTAGCAATCCTCACCTACACCCTCTACAGGTTTAGCCATACCTAGGGGCTGTTGTAAACACACAAATAGAATTACCCTATCCCAATTCTGCAAAAGTCCAGACTTTTCAGACACTGTTTCCTCAATTTCAGTTAAATCAACAACTCGGAGTGAGGACAGTCATGCACCTCTTAGGAATGATAGCCTCCTGCATTGCCATAGTACCCACTTAAAGACTACACAAGCTTTTCTTACAGGAATGTTTTACTCAGCAGTGTTCTCAGTCACAGTGTCAGAGGATCTAGTGTTGATTGACAGCCAAACTCATCACTCTCTGTAATGGTGTAATACCAACAACCTGTAAAAAGGGCTGCCTTTTCTTGATCCCTGGTACCCACATCACTGTCACGATGGATGCATCACTCATGGGATGGGGTGCATATTCCAAGAATCTAACAGTACAGGGTCTGTGGGGACACCAAGCACTGGCGTCTCCACATCAACTACCTAGAGCTTCAAGCTGTTCTACTAGCGTTGAGGCATTCCTACCTCTACTGTATACAAAAGGGGGTGGGTACGGTCTCCACAACTATCACGTCTATCACAGACCATTTGGAGATGGGCTCTACATCACAACATTCACTTGTTAGCAGAATACCTCCTGTCCACAGACAACGGTTTTGCAGATCTCCACAACAGGATGCAGCAACAAGTCAACGAGTGGGAACTCCACCACAAGTCCTCCTCCCGTACTTCCACAGTAGGGTTCCCTTTTTACAACCACAAAAACTACAAAATGGCCAAACTTTGCCTCCAGGTTCCAACACCCACTATTCAAGGGCAGTGCACTATGGATGAGTTGGTCTGGGATATTTGCCTACGCGTTTTCTCCTCTCACTCTTCTTCCATTTCTAATGCGAAAGCTCAGGCACTCATCTCCCACAATGATCCTAGTGGCTCCCCCTTGGGCCTGTCAGCCCTGGTTAACAACCTTAATGGACTTTTCTGTAGTTCCCCACAAGAATCTCCTGAACAGGTCAGATCTTTTCACTCTGAACCATGGAGAAATCAGACACCCTGATTCCAAAGCTCTCAACTTGGCGATCCGGCTCCTGAGATCATATAGTTTGGTCACACACTCCGGTAGTAGATTGAGATAACCATTCTTAAAGATGCCCACATTCCTACCACCCTAGCATGCTGTGTGGCAAAATGAAAAAGTTTGGTCTGTTGCTGTCATTCAAAACCTGATCCTTTCAAAGCCGGTGTACAAGACCTTGTGTGCTACTTGCTTCATTTACGAACATCTGACCTGGCATTCACATGCATAAGATTACATCTTGCTACAATGGCTTCCTATTTACAGAGTGTAGGAAAGTGCCTCTTTTTGACATGGTTACCCCCACTTTTTGCCTGGTACCTGATGTGATTTCGACTGGGCACTGGGTTCCTGCCAACCAGGTCCCCAGTGCTAGATCTCATTCCCAAAACTGCACATTTGTTTTATCAATTGTCAAACTCTTTAGCACCCTCTATAAGCCCCTAGTAAATTGTACCCCTGGTAACTAGGGCTTGAGGTATTAAAGAGGGGTCCCTAAGGGCTGAAGCACAAATGGAACCACCCTAAGGGACCCCTCACCAAGCACATGAGAGGCTGCCATTACAGGCTGCATGTTTGGTGCAGACAGAAGTGAAAACACAGCATGACCGAAAGCCTGTGTGTCAAATCAAATCATTAACATTTATAAAGCGCGCTACTCACCCGTGCGGGTCTCAAGGCGCTAGGGGAAAAGGGGGGGTTATCGCTGCTCGAACAGCCAGGTCTTTTGGAGTCTCCGGAAAGCGGAGTGGTCCTGGGTGGTCCTGAGGCTGGTGGGGAGGGAGTTCCAGGTCTTGGCCGCCAGGAAGGAGAAAGATCTCCCACACGCCGTGGAGCGGCGGATGCGAGGGACAGCAGCGAGTGCGAGGCCAGAGGAGCGGAGGAGGCGGGTGGGGACGTAGAAGCTGAGGCGTCTGTTGAGGTATTCCGGTCCCTTGTCGTGGAGGGCTTTGTGTGCGTGGGTGAGAAGTCGGAAGGTGATCCTTTTGCTGACTGGGAGCCAATGCAGGTGTCTCAGGTGTGCGGAGATGTGGCTGCTGCGGGGTACGTCGAGGATGAGGCGGGCCGAGGCGTTTTGAATGCGTTGCAGGCGATTTTGGAGTTTGGCTGTGGTCCCGGCGTAGGGCATGGGTCACGGTTTTTCTGGTGTCGGCGGGGATCCAGCGGAAGATCTTGCGGAGCATGCGGAGGGTGAGGAAGCAGGCGGAGGACACGGCGTTGACTTGCTTGGTCATGGTGAGAAGGGGGTCCAAGATGAAGCCGAGGTTGCGGGCGTGGTCTGTGGGGGTCGGTGCGGTGCCGAGGGCCGTGGGCCACCAGGAGTCGTCCCAGGCGGACGGGGTGTTGCCGAGGATGAGGACTTCCGTTTTTTCAGAGTTCAGCTTTAGGCGGCTGAGCCTCATCCAATCTGCGACGTCCTTCATACCCTCTTGTAGGTTGGTCTTGGCGCTGGCGGGGTCCTTGGTGAGGGAGAGTATAAGTTGGGTGTCGTCGGCGTAGGAGGTGATGATGATGTCGTGCTTGCGTACGATGTTGGCGAGGGGGCTCATGTAGACATTGAAGAGTGTCGGGCTGAGTGATGAGCCTTGAGGTACGCCGCAGATGATCTCTGTGGGTTCTGAGTGAAACGGAGGGAGGTAAACTCTTTGGGAACGGTTTGCGAGGAAGGAGGTGATCCAGTCCAGGGCCTGGCCTTGGATCCCAGTGGAGCAGAGGCGGGTGATTAGGGTGCGGTGACAGACGGTGTCAAAGGCAGCCGAGAGGTCGAGAAGAATGAGGGCGACTGTTTCACCGTTGTCCATCAGGGTTCTGATGTCGTCTGTGACTGAGATGAGGGCGGTTTCAGTGCTGTGGTTGGTTCGGAATCCGGTTTGTGAGGGGTCGAGCAGGTTGTTGTCTTCCAGGAAGGTGGTCAGCTGTTTGTTGACGGTCTTCTCTATTACTTTGGCTGGGAAAGGCAGAAGAGAGATGGGGCGTAAGTTTTTCAGGTCGCTCGGGTCAGCCGTAGGTTTCTTTAGTAGGGCGTTGACTTTGGCGTGTTTCCAGCATTCGGGGAAGGTAGCAGAAGAAAAAGAAGAGTTGATGACGGTCTGGAGGTGCGGGGCGATGATGTCGTCTGCTTTGTTAAAGATGAAGTGCGGGCAGGGGTCCGAAGGGGCGCCGGAGTGGATAGAGTTCATGATGGATTTGGTTTCTTCCGTGTTGATGTGGGTCCAGTTGTTGAGGGTGATGGCCGGGGATGCGGGTTCGGTGGTGTTTGGTTGGGTCTGGTGTCCGAAGCTGTCGTGGAGGTTGCTGATCTTGCGATGGAAGAAAGTGGCGAGGGATTCGCAGAAATCCTGTGAGGGCGTGACGGCGTTGGCGTTGGCGCTGGGGTTGGAGAACTCCTTGACGATGCTGAAGAGTTCTCTGCTGTTGTGGCTGTTTTTGTCCTGTCTGTCGGTGAAAAAGTTCCTTTTGGCAGCGCGGATCAGGTGGTGGTGTTCGCGGGTAGCGTTTTTGAGGGCGGTCATGTTGTCAGCGGTGTGGTCCTTGCGCCAGGCTTTCTCAAGGGCGCGACAAGTTTTCTTTGATTCTTTGAGGGTGTCAGAGAACCAGAGAGGTTTTTTGGTGTTGGTCTGTCGATGCGTGCGTTTGAGGGGAGCAAGGTTGTCTGCACAGTTGGAGATCCAGTTTGTGAGGTTGAGGGCTGCGTCATTGGGGTCGGTGGTGAGGGTGGGTTGGTTGGCGGCAAGTGCGGAGAAGAGTTGCTCTTCAGGGATCTTGTTCCACTGTCGACGAGGGATGGGTTGAGTGCGGAGGTGGCGGGTCTCGCATCGGAATGTGAAGTGGACGCAGCTCATGTCCCCTAATACCGCATGCAATATATGTAAGTCACCCCTACAGCAGGCATTACAACCCTAAGGCAGGGTGCATTATATTACATGTGAGAGCATATATGCAAGAGCAGATATGCACTTGTGGTGTCTTTGTTGATTCCTAGACATCGTAAGTGGGCAGGGAAGCCATTTTAAATGCATTGCTGGACACTGGTCAATAAGATTCCTCCAGCTACATGATGGCTTCACTGAAGATAGGGATGTTTGGTATCCAACATCTCATATTGGTGAACCCACACTGATACCAGTGATGGATTCATCAATACATGTACCCAGAGGGCACCTTAGAGGTGCCTCCTGAAAGCCTACCAGCCTCTTGTGTGCTTGCTGACTAGGTTGAGGCAGCCTGCTACCATCAGACAAGAGTCTGTCACCCTAAGGTGAGAGCCTTTGCTCTCTGGCAGTCCGGTACAAAGCCTTCTTCTTGGTTTGCAGATCTGGCTTCCCTCACAAGGGAGATGCCGACTACTTCCCACAGGAAGTGGTCATATAGGAGTTGTAGTGACCCCAGGGGTCAGTAGCCCATTGGCTAGTACTTTGCACTCCCCAAAATGCCCCTAAATTCAGTGTTTAGGGGAGCCCTATGCACCAGAGAAGCAGATCCTGATGACCTAAGAAGACCAGGGACACTAAAGAGCCACGAAATGAAAAGAGTTGAAAAGAATAAGCTGACCTGGTTCCAACCCTGCAGGCCTGTCCGCATCCCTTGTCGAAATCTGCACCAAAGTAGACTCGTCCTGTAACTGTGTCTGCAGAAACCTGGAAGGACTGCCTGCCTTCAATAAAAACTCAACAGCGGACATCTTTTCCTCCATGCTCCAAAGAAAGGACTCAAAGTCTTAAGAACCACCAAAACCAGACACCATAAGCCACCACTGCATCTGACGCCTCCGGCCCGAGTTGAAGTTGGCTACTGGTGCCAACAAGGTTCCCAACCCTCCAGAGTACAGGTCCGTTGTGGTTTCACCCCTCCTGGACTCAACCATGACACCTGCAGCTGCCCCCGCCCTACCGTAGCTGCTCTGGTAAGGAAAATCCAACACCCGAAGACACCTCTGCACCCATCGCCCCTGAGCTGTGGAGAAGAGGACCAAAGGTGCCTACCTGTTCCCGAGCCTTGTGAGGCCTGAGCCCCGCTGTTGGTTCATCCTGACTGGCTTCCTGACCAGAGCCTGCATCCTCTTCCCAATGTCCAATCTCCATTGAAACAGATTGAGCTGTTTTGCACCCTGCACCCAGCCACCTTTGTGCTGCTAGTGGTGTACTGCTGATGTTGTCATGGACCTTACCCACCACTCACCTTAACTCCTGAAGATTGGTCTTGTAAGTCGCTGTACCCTACCTGTTTGCAGAACTTGTTTTTCCTCCCACAGGATAACATTGCGGAAGTCAGAAATTTCACCCTTTAAAGTGAAAAGAGTTTATATTGAAAAATGTACTTACCTGAGCAAATTTTCTCTGATGCCTTAATTACTTGCTATTTTTTACATGCCCTCTTTGGTACCTGTTTTGGAAGGTGGAATTTTAAATTACTCTCGGCACCAACCCCAAATTTCTCTCTAAAGTTGTCTCACATTTTCACCGCAAGCAATCAATTGTGTTGCCTTTTTTCCCCCACAACCAGATTCAGTTGTCCAGAGGGCTCTTCACACATTAGATGTTAAAAGGGCCCTTATGTTCGTCATTGATAGAACTGAAACTGTCAGGAAAACTTGACAATTATTTGTTGCTTTTTCCCTATGAAGAAAAGCCTTTAATCAAATCAGGTAGAGACAGATGGATAGTTAAGTGCATTTAAACATGTTATGCCAATACCAAAAGAACTCTTCATACCGCTCCTAGAGTACACTGCACTAGGAAGAAAGGCGTCCATTGCTTCCCTAGGAAATACTCTAATAGCTGCCAAATGCAAAGCAGCTACAGGGTCAATACCACACACCTTCACTAAACATTATTGTGAGGATGTTCTAGCACGTCAACAAGCCAATGTTGGTCAGGTAGTGTTATGCACACTTTTTTAGACAACTGCAACTCCCACAGGTTAGCCACCGCTTCTGAGGAGGGCTGCTTTACATTTTATCCAAAGTATGTGTATCTACAGCAATGTATGCCTTGAATGGAATGTTACTTACCCTGTAAGCATCTCGTTTAATGGCACGTAGTGCTGTAGATTCACATAAACACATCTTCCTCCCTGGACACCTTTGGCTGTTGGAGTTTTTTTTCTTTATTTTCACATGGACATCTCATTAATTACACTTACTCTAAACTCCATTCTGACCCTCCTGCGGGAGAACAATCGAACAGAGGAGTCAATACCCATGCACACTATCACCAAGAGGAGGAGTCACTGTTCCTCGTGATTGAAGCCTTCTTCTTTGAAGAAATACAACATTCACACATCTGGACCCAACACTAGATGGCTGGTGGATGCAAACATGTGAATCTTCAGCATTGCATGCCACAAACAGATGCTAACAGGTTAAGTAACATTACAATATGAACAATGGAACTGACAGCTTGTTGTGCACATATAACTGTGATATTGTGTACTCCAAGGATTTATTAGCAAAGTCTTGTGAGTGAATGCCTGTTTGATATAAGCTATTATTTAGAAGTACTTTTTGTGACTTATTTTTTTTAATATTTCTGAATGAAACTTGTATTTAAAAAGGACCCTAAAGCACTGTTTGGTGCTCAAAACCGTGTTTAAGAAAAATGTCCCTTATGTTCCCCTGCTCTTACTGCATGTATCTGGTGTCCTGGTTTTTGATTGTGGCCATAGACTTACACTAATCTATTATTGTTATTGTTGTTATGTTTGTAAAGCACACAGTTATCCTGGGATGTCCCTGTGAATGGCATACATACGTTAAAGTTACTGTAAAGTCATAAGTTACAGTAAGATAATATTGTTGAGAAAAGTAGTCTTTAAAGCTTCACAAAACTGGAGTAAGTAGGTTAAAGGGTGGGACCGTTTCAGAAAGAGGCAGTACCTATGGAGAAGTCATGTCCCCCCAACAGGGAATTTTTTCAAACTGAGGACGGTAAAAATCTTAGAGTGAGTGGATCTCAGACTGCATCTCGGTTTGTAAAAAGCAAATTAGTCATGTAAGAAGGCTACAGCGAGGGAAATAAAGCTTTGTGACATAAGAACAGTGCTTTTAGTCATAAGTTTATTAACAGTGTGAGGAAATGGGGTGTATTATGTGAGGTGGTTGCGAGACCTTGCTATGTAAAACGCTACCAACTCTTCTAAGACAAATCTGGTTTTGTTCGCCAAACCTTAGTTCAACCCTTGGTTGCCGTGGCTCTGAGCAGCAAGGCTTGCACAAAGAAACAAGTGTAAAACATTTAAAACAGTACCAAAACAGTTGAATAAGAAAGAAACCAGACTGTCAAGAAATCTGACAGCAAAAAAATAAAATAAATTATGGACACCAAAATGCAAAAGGTGCACCAGAGGTTACTGGTGATATGGGTTTTGCAGGAAACAATAAATCAAGGCTTTACATTTAACTGTGAACAAGTACAGGCAAAGTCGATGAATTTGACACTTGAGACACTTATTGAGAACTTTGGTCAAAGTTGAATGTGTTACTTAGTTACCTTGAGCGTCCTGCACTGCGAAAGGAGCCAGTCAAGGGAACTAGAAAGTTCAGAAGAAAGTTTCCTCAACAGAAAAGCAGTCCTCAGTCTAGTGTCAGTGGTCCCTTGCCATTGATTTCTATGGAGTGGTACTGATGGAAGGGATTCAGGATGCTGGATATGGTTAAGTCTCCTATGAGGTTGATGGGGGTCCTATAGCGGACCCTCCACGGTCCTAGTGGGGCGACTTTGGCCACAGGGGTCGATGTCCCTCAAAGTCATCTTTGGACCAGCAAAAGTCCATTCGTCACTGGGCTACTCACCGAGCATAAGAAAACCAGCGGTTCCCTTCTGTAGCCAATTTCTCTCCTTCTGGGAGAACCAAGCTACACTCTGACTACTCTCCCATGTCCAGCAGACTTGAGTTCAACCTTTGAGCATTGTGTCATGGTCTCTGAAGCTACACTGCAATGAGGAGAGATGATCCAGTGATCTGGACTACTAACTCTCCCAGGCAGGCTTCTTCAGCTTTTGTGATATGAATGAATAGTGGAGTATGTTTTGGATGCCTCTGTCACAAGTTGGAGAAGGTGTTCTGCTTTGTTGGATCCTGACTGATAGTCATAAACATAGAATTTGATAGACTTCTGGCTGCAGTTTCATTGTCTTTTGAATATTGCTCAGGTTTCAAACTGGATCCATTATTTCTTCAGCAGTACCTCTGAGCACCAGTAGATGGTTCTGTGCGGCTCTGCATCAGCACCATTCTGGTCCAGAAATGAGTTGCAGCGCCTATCTAGGTGCTACTCCTGCACAATGACATCAGTTCTTTTCTTTCTGCACTACCAGATGCTTATCCATGCTCTCACCTTTATCTCTTAGAGCCACTATATCTCGATATTTCACCAAATGTCCTCAGTATGCAAGGGATGTCACACCCTAAAGGGAAAGGTTTAAAGTCCTGTAAGATTTGTCACAAGTAGATGTCTGTGACAAGTTCTGATCACCTTTGTCTGGGGTGTGCGGTGACTGTGTGCCATCAGGGACCAAGAGGCAAAACCTTACATCACCAAACATAAGAAGACTTTTTGGCAAGACCACGGTAAGTCGTGGTCCAAATGCAAGATTTGGCCCCGTTCTCCTTCCAGGAGTCACTGAAGCTGCTTGCAAGGTTGTTCATTACAATGCAAATTGTTTGCGAAGTCAGAAAAAAAAAAACCTAAGCAAGCCACAAAGGTTTGAGCCCCATCTTACCACCTGATTTCACCTGGATCTTGATCAGCAGACTTTGGAGCCGATCCCACAACTGGTTCTGGCACAACCTGAGTTTCCAGGGCCACCTCGCACTCCACAACTGCTCGAAATGTGCAGTGTGCAGCCATGTTCCAGCACTTTGGTTCCTTGCTGACTCAGTCTGGCGTTGTCAAATAACCTGTCTATGTAATATTAGTTATACCCCCAACCACTAACTCACTCTGCCTTCCTCCCTCTGTTTAATGGCTACCAGTAAAGGGATGAAGGCATGCACAGTACAAAGTACCTTTTGTGCTTGCCTTTCCTTTCCAAAATGAGTGAAGTTTTTTTTAATTTTTTTTTTTTTAAAGTAGCCTGTATCCAGTAAAGTCGCAATCCCTGCCTTAAACAAACAGAAACGTTTCTTGTTACGGAAGATATAGTCAGATGCATTTGCCAATTCCTTTTTTTTTTTTTTTTTTTTTTATGCTGTCCCAGTGCTTTTGAATATAGAATTATTTTAAAAGAAAAAAAAAAAAAACTCTGGACCACCTCTGCTACCACCGAGGTTGCTGACATTAGTCATAAATGAAAACCTGTCCCAAGGGTGTGCCATCTTCCACTTTGGCTATTAGTTACCACTCTAGCTTGGTGGCTGGTAGATCAGTGTTTGGCGACTCCAGTTGAAGTCCTAAATCATTGAAACATTCCTTTACAAATTGCAAATAGGTGTGAGGGATGGCCTTTCCAACACGCCCATTGATTTGTATATTGGAAAGGATCTAAAAGCTTTTCTGTTGCATTATACTAATGAGGCTACTGGATTTGGGAGACAGGATCACATGGATTGTGGCTACTAAGTATGATTCCACACCACATGATGCCTGTCTGCCTTATCCGGGTTCTCCTGCTAACTAGCAGCTCCTCCGCTCTGGCCACCGGGTGCATGAAAATGTCTCCTCAGGGGAATCGTGGTCCATCGGATCCCATCCCTTTCTCTCAGTTACCAAAAGGTTTCATACATTCAAAGATAACAGAGGCAGAATATAGTTCAATAAGGATTTATTGAAGTAACTGCATCTTGGGTAAAAAGGCATGTATTGCAATAACTAGGATGATAAAACCCAATAAAAACAAACAAGTGACTAACAAAGTAAAGCATAAGAATAATCCTACCATACTGTCACTAGGAGTGATACTACCTATACTGTATCTGAGCACATCGTAATAAGCCTAATCTGCCCTTCAGGTTCCCCCCTGAGGGTACATCATCCCTCTGACCTGGAGGAAAAAGCCTGTAATCTAGAGAGACACCATCCCCATGTGGATCACGGGTCCGTCTGTTTAAGCAGGTAGCTGCAGAGAAACACAATCAGCATGCAGCTGTGGTCATCTGGCTGGAATCGTCCTCTGACGTGTCTAGGACAAAAGAGTGTTTTTATAATAAAACAGCTGACATTCTAAAAAAAAATAGTCCCCACGTATGAGTGTGTGTTTTCTGTGAATGTTGGGGACACCACATACTACGTTTGTCAGCAGCCCAATCTAAAGTTGCCTTAGAGAAAGCACAAAGTGAAATAAATGTCGTACTAAGAACGTGATGATTTTCTAGGCGAAAGTACAATGAGATAAAGAAAATAAAACAGCACCGCAAATGTGACTATTGCTAGAAAAATAAAGCAGAACTGAATAAAATGTAACAGGGTTAAAGTGCACTGCGGCAGGCCTAGTTAGCTTAAACCAACGTGTCTAGAACATGGCTAAAATAGCTATACAACACCCCTTGCCAGTCAAAGGTTGTTTAAAAGCTCAAGGTAAAAGAAATCTAATAAACTCTTAACTTAAAAAAACATTTGTCAGTAGTGACAAGTTAAGAGACTTCGAGGCAGAAAAGGACAACTTGAACATGTGGTGGAAAAAAAAAACAAATTTAATAGTCAGTGTCACTTTGGAAATTGCTAATTACATCCTGGACAATTGAAGCCAGGAGACGTTCTGATTCAGTAGGTGGTAAAACATCAAGATCATATCTAAGGAAGGCCACAGAGCACTCGTGTTCCGAAGTCTGAGGTCCAGCTGAAGCAGCAGCATACCGTGTCATGCCTTCCACAGAGTTAGGAGTTGCAGAATCTATAAAAGGCAACTCATAAACGGCTTCCCGTAGCAAGCAAGCGCACCCTCTTTGCGCATGTCTGATAATGAACCCTCATCGAGTACATCAACAGCCCAGCATCCAATGAAAGTAAGCACGATGTAGAAAGACAGACTTTCATTGCACATTCAAAGAGGCACCAGAGACATCGAAACATGGGTTGCACACAATCCAAAACTGGTCAGAATGACAGACCAGTCACACTCCAGTTTTTCCTGGAGTGTTGCTCTGAAAAACTGCATTATGCGTTCATGACACAGTTGTGCTGGCGGTAGCATTTTCAGTACCCCTTGCTGTGACTGGACAGCCATTGCGCATAAAAAGTAGCAACAGCAAAATACCATCTATTATAGCCAAAGTAATCGGAAATCCCCCGAAAATGCTCAAAAATATTGAATATATGGCTGGTGGCATTAAACCGAATATATAGGAGAAGGTGTGAACAAAACCAGAACCAGCAGTCTTTAAAAAATGGGCGAATCTAGTAGTACTGGACGCATTAAATGTTCGTCCCACAAGTTCACTAAAGTGTCTCGGAAAGTTTGTAGTTAAGAGACTGAATCTCCGCCGATGACCTCACCACCTGAAGCACGTTTGTCTTGCGTGCAGATGTAAGCGCCACATGTTTTTGAAACAATAAAGACTTTAGTCTGCACATCAGAAGTAGCAATATGAGACCAAACGTCTGCTACTCCTTGAAACTGCATAGGGGGAAAACGGGCATTCCTGCAACACGTAACAATTTGTGAGACCGAAACGACGTAAGCTATTCTGGCTCACATTCCACAACAGCATTCACTGTTAAGGAGCACATAGCTGCCATTTGAGAGCACCTGGAACGCAGGTCTAATCAAGGGGACTGGGACTCCCTTCAGATAAAAAGCCAGATTTGGCGTGGAGGCATTACATGCCCTGTGCAAGGACCGCTGTTTACAAACCATTGAATGGCTCACAGAATGGTATTTCAGCCACAGTAAAAGGCAACTTTTCTAACTTTTCAGAATTCAGCATTACATTTGTTGTTCCTTTCTTAGCCATTATTTGTTGTTGTCGCGTTTATATTAAATGGAAAAAATCTTCCTTGCGCTCACCTGTTGCCAGGGAACGTAACCTGCTTTCAGTGTTTGTGGTGTCCAGCCCAACTTCATAATGGATCTTAGCTGACTTTGTCCATGTTGCAAAAATGATACATCACTCTGCTGTACTATATCTATTGCAAAGGATACCATATTATTCAAGGTGTATTCAGCTTGTTTGTTGTACTGTCATTTAAAAATATCATTTGAACAGGAATCATACATGCTCTAAATAAAGCTTCTGTTTTTCTTATTTGTCAATTTTTTGTTCCCCACACACTTTTTAAGTCAATCGACTTCAACCAGTAATCATAGCCTTCTATAGACATTCGGGAAACAAAGGAGTCAGAATAAATCAATTTCGTATCTGTCAATAAAACATGTTGACTTTCCATTTCTGGCAATTTAAAATAATGACTCAACATTTTTAACATTATTCCCAGAAAAATATGCAAATTTCTCACTATACGTTTTAGAACTGCCTATTGGTGGAGTCGGGCAGTGTTCCCATTGTGTATATTTAAAAATAGTCTTTCGGGTACTTACTCTGTGAATGAAATAATGTCCATAATAATTTTAACAGAACAGATCTCCATAATTTCCTTTAAACTGGTACACATCTTCGTTTTCAAATACTGTATAATACTTTAGATCAGACATCATAGCATCAACAGTTTTCACATCCCAATCATCAGAAACCACTCTGGGTGTGATTACATCTGTCATAGAGAGTTTGAATATGTATGGTAATTTGAATGACCTCAGTAGGCCCATATATGTCGAATAATACTTTGCCCCAAACACTCCCGCCAGGAATTAGTATGGCTGTAATGTTCACTAGGGACAAGTGTCTGCGAATTTTGTGTGATGAAAAATGTGGTTTTAGGACCTCATCCACCAGTTCAACTGTAGAGCGTTCAGGAAGAAAATGAAAAAAGAAAATGATAAGGAGAAAGAAAACAATTATAAACCCAATCCTAAGGAGGAAGGCAAGTACAGTCAATAAGAGCCATAGACAAATGAAATAGTTAATTTTAAGCCAATGGATCGGCTTACGTGCTCTTGACAGTTCTGTTGCAGTTGAGGCAGATGAGTCACTAAAGGTGTGGTTTACACCGACAAAATAACCAGAATCTGTTTGTGCAAAAACTGGAGCTGTGTTCTGAAGAGGAGAACTTGAAGAAGACTTCCTTGGTGGCTCATAGTAAATTACGACATCCGTTTGTGTAGAATTTGTAAGAAATTCTTTACTGTCCAAAATCTGCTAGTAAAATCAGGACGTATTAAGTCGTACAATAGTTTAACAGATTGTGCATAGTCTGGAATATATGTTCTGCCAAAGTTTTTTAAAAGCCCACAACTGATTGAAGCTTTTTAATTTTATTTGGAGGTTGTAGTTGCACATATTTTTTTTTTTTTAAATTGATGCGCCAGGCTCCTGCCTTTATCTGACAATTCTTATCCCAGAAACAGGACACTGAAGAATAAAGTTGAATTTATAGCCGATTTTGGCAATTCCTACAACAGTGCGGGCTCCCTGTTTTTAAATGTTGCATGAGGTCGTCGTCTGTGATAAATGCCATCCACATATGTATCAATGTCATATAAAATAGATGTTACACAAGCTGAGAACAGTCCTGGGCTGTTCTTGTCATCTTATGGGAGGCTGCAGAACTCTTTCTGAGAGCCAAGGATGCTAAAACTTGTTAGGCCCCTACTTTCAGGCACTATGTTTTGGGAGAAAAACACATTGTATATATCCAGAGTTGGATTATATGTTTTGCACACTATATTGTTAATCTGTGCTGTGTGCATTTTGTATGGCAAATGTTTTTGTGTGACTGTTTAAATGTCTTTAGTCCAAGATTGTTCTATATGAATGGGTCGGGTTTATTTAGAAATAATGAATTACTCATGGATGAGTCCGGAAGTTCAGAGACACCCTGTGGTACTCCAGTTGGTTGAGGATTTCCCTCACAGGTGCTTTTGCATCTTATTTTATTGGGTATTGAGGTTGCAGTTGGGGTTGGGATTTTATTGGTATTACTTGGTAGGGGGAATCTTTGTCCCATCCTGCAGGATTGCAATACAAAGTAGGTGCCTGCGCCACTGCCCAGACAATGGCGTGCATTTTGATGGGCTTTCTGGGAACAAGGGGCGAGAAGGATTTTTCGATCACATCCTCTCCATAAAGGAGATTGTGGACGAGTTCTGGCAGCCAATTTTTTTCAGCCAGTAAAATTTCATAAATAGAAACAACGCAGTCCCAAAAGATGGCGTCTATCCTACATTCAGTGTCTCTAACTGAATACTTACTCTGTACACCGTATCTGGTGTGGAGACACTCATGTCCTCAGTCTCAACCTCCAGATGCTCTTGAAGATCCTGGTGAACTATTGTGACCTCTGCTGCGCTGTCGAGTAGTGCCAGTGCCCCCTTCCTGTTCTTCAGTAAAGCCCTCTTCTTGAGTGGCAAGTCGGATTGTGACTGCTGCCACTTTTTTCTTTTTAATTTGGGTTTTTTGTTGGAGAAGCTTCTCTTCTTTTTTTTTTTTTCTTTTTTTTTTTTTTTTTTAACTGAAACTTGGGACGAGCGTTGAGTCATTTCTCGGTTTCACATACTCAGTTCTCTGGTTTGACCTCTCACTGCGTTGGCGTGTATCAGTATATTGATGTCTGTCAGGTGTTTTTATATTATCCCTATTTCTAAAGTTAAACCTATTTTGTGGTGCTTTCGCATGTTGAGATTCTCCCTTTTCTTTTTTAGGTGTTTGTTTTTTATCCCAGCATTTTTTGGAGCCTTCAGGCGCTTGCTTGATAGTATCTTTAATAGATCTGCCTTGAAATTGGGGTTTAATCAGTCTAGCCCCCAGACTATCTCGAACAAAACTAGAATAGGTCCCAGCGTCAATTTTTGGCAGCTCGCGATCTTGATCCTGTGGAGGAACATCACGGAGGCGCATGCACACTGCTAGCGCAAATGCTTCCTCTTTAAGCTTACCTAATATGATTGAAGATGCTGTGGCAAAATTGCCCATTAATTGCGTCCCCAAATCCAGGGCCGGGGCAGCCCACTATTTATCTTAAATTTGTTTTAACACCTCCGGAAGATTGGCAAGTGTTGGTGTACCGTGAGCAGTAGTATAGAGCGTGGCAAATACCATGCCCCATGTATTGCAGTTCTCAACTGTGGGAACCATCCAGAATGGCAGGCACATAGTGAGAATTCTGTGCTTATCCTGAGGTCCTGTATGTGGAAAAACTGCTCCCAGCGCATTTATTTTTTGAGCTAACTAAAACAGAATTTCCTCCCGCTTGGTGGGTACCTTACCCATGATCAAATGTACAGTCGCCGGGTTAATGCCTGGCGTTACTGCATGTTGTTGCACTGGGGCAGCATATGCTCGGTTAGTATTTTATGTTTGCATAAAAAACTGTACTAATAGTCTGTATATTGTTGTGAGCTCTATATATAAGCGGCGAACCCCTGCTACCGCTAAGGTTGCTGCATCAGGGTGTGGTGTATGTGGTCAATAAAGGCCAGGTCGGCCCATCGTTACTCAGGCCTAACCTAATATGTAATATTGTATGTGATTGGGCACCATCAAGCCAGTTGTAAGATCTTAAGATAAAGGTATTTTTATACATACATACGCTCTGTATTGTGCAGGTGTGTTTGCAGGTGTATAATGGTGAAATGTATTTGTGTTCCCATCTACTGCTGGAAAAGTGACCCAAGAGTAAAATATTTCTGTTCTAACTGGCCACCAGGCCATTAGCCAATAAGTGTGACGTAACGTAACGGGTGGTCGCTTTTTTCCTGAAATTGCTGCCCGTTGTGGGTTCGCCATTTTAATGGTGAATGTATGTTCAGAGATGAGGACACCAAGTGGGGATTGGTCCTTTTAAGGTTCAAGCTTGAACAACCTACAGCTCAAGGAAGGTACTGCCTATTTAGCTGAGGAGCAAATCCTCAATACCACGGATGTCTCCATATATAGTATTAAGGTGTTTTTAGCCTTAAATCAGACAGAGATACTCAGGAGGATCTATTATTAGTTCCTGACCAAACGCTGGCACTGCCATGTCGCGTATGTTCTCATTATACTAATGAGGATACTGGATTTAGGAAACCGGATCACATGGATTGTGGCTACTAAGTATAATTCCACACCACATGAAGACTGTCTGCCTAATCCGGGTTCTCCAGTAAAATTTAAGCACCTCATCTCTGGCCGAGATGATTGTGGCAACCAGGCGCATGACAAGAGACTCCTCAGGGGATCTCATCCCTTTCTCTCAGTTAACAAAAAATCTCATACAGGCAAAAACAGAGGCAAAATATAGTTCAATAAGGATTTATTGAAGTAACTGCATCTTGGATGCATGTATTGCAATAACTAGGATGATAAAAACCCAATAAAAGAAAACAAGTGACTAACATAGTAAAACATAAGAATAATCCTACCCTACTGTCATTAGGAGTGATATATATATTTCTCTTACTATACTATATTTGAGCACATCGTAATAAGCCTAATCTGCCCTTCAGGTTTCCCTCCTGGGGGTACGTCATCCCTCATACCTGGAGGAAGAAGCCTGTGGTGTAGACACCATCCCCATGTGGATCTGGGGTCCGGCCGTCTAAGCAAGTAGCTGCAGCGAAACAGTCAGCTATCAGCATGCAGTTGTGGTCATCTGGCTGGAATCTCCCTCTAACGTGTCTAGGACAAAGGAGTGTTTTTATAATATAACAGCTGACATTCTAAGAAATAGTCCCCACGTATGAGTGTGTTTTCTGTGAATGTTGGAGACGCAGCTTACCACGTTTGTCAGCAACCCTATCTGACTGTAGCCTTGGAGAAAGCACAAAGTGAAATAAATGTCCTACTAAGAACGTGATGCTTTCCTAGGCGAAAGTGCAGTGAGATAAAGAAAATAAAACAGCACCGCAAATGTGACTATTGCTAAAAGAAAAATTAAATAAAGCAGTACTGAATAAAATGTAACCGGTTTAAAGTGCCCAGCGGCAGGCCTAGTTAGCTTAAACCAACGTGTCTAGAACATGGCTAAAATAGCTATACAACATTTCTATGAATTTAAACAATTTTCAGACTCCTAAAAATGCTTTTGTATATTAAAAAAAAAAAAAAGCACTTATGTTGTCTCAAACATTATGATTAGTAGAATCTCAGTGATTGCAGCTGCTAAAGGACTTTCTAAATTAGGGCCTTTGCCTTTGGCCTTGTGGTAGCTAGCTGTAGTCCCGGGGGTAGAGCAGTGGCATTACAGCCATTGTGCAGGACCTTCAACCATGCACAGCAGTCTTTGAAAGCAGGGTGTAGCCTTCAGCCAAGTTGTGTTCTAAAGTCCCAGAGCCCAGCTCACCCATTTTTATACAGTCCACTGCACCTACCTCTTGTTGGCTTAATGCATCAGTCTGTTGGTGATAACAATAGTTACAGGCCCCTTTAATTGAAACTGGTATTTCTTTGTAAACACCATGCACCACCCCTTTTTAATTCTCATTGTTAAACACATCACAAACACTTTTTTTTTTGGCTCTTGCAATAATTTCCGTCACCACTAGTTTGTAACCTGTTTTGAATTGATTTGATGGTTTTAATCTAGCTGGTAAGAAATTCAGGCCTTGACAAATATAGTTTCCAGAGGCTCTGACGTTGTTGAATGCTTGAGAACTACATGCACGATTGCAGAATCAACTGCCTTGGTTAATAGGATCTGTTTTCTAGTTCAACATCTCTTTTCAAATGCAGCTGCCAAAATATATCTAAGGCTAAGGTTTGATTTAAGGTTTGGTGGACAGTACTCCTTCTGTCTGGATGGCAGAGGACAGTACTTCCGCTACCTTAGGTTGATCACAGCTGTCCCTTTTAACTGCTGATCACTAAACTTTTTCAAAGTTTTTACTTTTCAGAAACAAACTCCCAAAATAGGAGTTTGTTTCTGAAAAAGAAAACTGCTCATGGCTGCACATTCTGGAAGATTGTTGTTGGGGTGGATAAGAGGGTGGGGTCTTTATTGTTGTTTTCTGTTGCTCACTGTTAGGTGTTTCTTTTCTTGGGGCGATGGACTGAAACAGAAAATATTGCACAGGCCACCCTAAGTAAGAGTTATGTCTTTCTTCCGATGGCCCCTTCTTTGTCGGTCCATCAGAGTATTCTTTGTCAGCTTAGTCAATGGGGATTTTGTCAGCAGAAAGCGTAAGGTCCATCCATCCTTATGTGAGGTGGGTGAACTGAGGGTTTGGTGAACAGGGTACTGTATATCGTTTCTGACAGAGTTTCCAGACTTCCAAAAACTAAATCAGGCTCTACCCTTTAGAAATGTTTTCATAAAAAATGTTAACAAAAACTACAAACCACAAAATGCCAACTTCTGAGAAAAGTTTGAGATACAGTGCTAGGAAACTCTGGAGTAGGTGTGCGCTCTATAAGTTTTTTCATTTATTCATTCAGACAGGCCAGGTTTGGTGTATTTCTTTCAAGGAGTATTTTGCTTTTGGGGAGATCAATATTCCCTATGTTGTTTGAAATACAACCCCCGTCTTTTTAGATCATCCAAATAACATTATCTTCTCTTGATAAATCTGAGCTGATGAATCCCAAAATTTGAACAAGCCATTTCCTATTGATGTTTCGTTTTATTTTAATTATGCAGTCACGTATAATAACTTTGAATCCATAGTAACCAGAGTTGATGTTCATAAACAGCTCTGCCTGTCGGTGAGGTCCCAAAACACATTTTATGTATAAAATGCCAATTGTTTTTCAATTGGCTGGTGTAAAAAAAAAATGAAAAAGCCTTCTAAATTTATCTTGCAAAAATAATAATGAAGCTGGAAGTATTCCACTTTATATGGAGATAAATGTACCCATGCACCTTTTCTGTAAGATGCACTATCCCATCCCAGCATACGCTGAATTTCTGTTCCGTGAAGCACTGAAACAATGTTGCCTTTTAAGGTTAAACATTTGATATCACTTGGTGTCTTGGGTCGTAATCCACTGAATTCTAACACTTGCACCCTCAGGTACAGGTTTTTATTTCACTTTTATGTTTCTGTTTGGAATGAGCCTCACCTCACCTGCCTTTCAGTACCGTGTCAACACTCCTTGACATTTGCCCTTCCTGTACTGGAAGAAAAATCCTGGACAAAACTCTACACTGTGTAGTTTCTCTTCCAGACTTGTATTCCATTCAAGGTTATAGTATGTGCGAAAATGCTATATAGAAACGAGACTAAATGACAGGAAGGGTGCTAAGGTGATGATCAACCTAAACCTTCTTGGGAAAGTCCCACAAACATTTTTTTCTTTTTTTTTTACCTCATCTGAAGCACCAAACAAAATGTTTACTTTACTTGTGAAATATTGGGAGACAACCGTCCTCCCTCCCTCACTTAGAGAACGATGTGCCTATCTGTCATCTCCTTTAATGATGGGCACATCATTGCCACTGGACTGTGTGCTTTTAGCTTTTAGGCATATATATGTGTATGTATGTGTATATGTTGTTTCTGTGCCTGGCATGTTTGTGGATCATTGCATGACTCCTGGTTTTTTTGGGTTGTTATACTAGATATCTATGAATTTCTGCTCTCTTTTTATCACACTTATCTACTCATCACTCTTATGTCATGTCTCTATCAAACTATCCTCCATTCTCACTCGGACTCATCCCAAATCCCTTCGACCACTTTCATCTCCTAAATATCTCTGCCTAAGCTCTTCCCTCCACCTCCACATCTAACTCACCAAAGCTCACTCTACCTCTGTGACCTCCCACACAACCCTACTAAATTCTCCTGCATTCATCTAACCCTGCTACTATGCTCTCCCTAACCCTTCCACATCCTCTTTCCCCTCCGCTCCCCTTTTATTCATCTCAAGCCTTTGGATTGAGTAAATGAAGGATAAACTCCCAATTAACACTTCTGGATTTCTTTCCTCCTCCACCCCTCCATTACTCCAGTCAATCTAACTAACAAACTCTCATATCCGCAACTCAAATAAACTCATAATAATACTAAAACTGTACTCCTTATTAAATTATACTAATCCATCACTAATTCTTGTTGGGTACCGGAGTAGCGTACTACTCATCGAAAAGCGCTTCGACGCCTCGTCAGGGGTAGTAAGCGCTATATAAATACGATTACAATTACAATATGGCTTTGAGGAGGACCTTGGTGTCAAGACTTTAATAGCAGCACAAAGGTTCTCAATGTCCAGCAGAATGGCAAGGTGTCTGTTGTTTTTACGACTTTGGCTCTGATACCACTGGTCACCAGTAAAGACTTTTTTCTTCACCATATTGTTGTAGAGAAAAAGAATAGTTTTAGTTGTAGCAAAATATGTTGATTAGACATATTATTAGTTAAATCCAATATATTAAAATTCATAAAGGCATCTACATTCAATTATTTAAATAAACTTTGATAACGCTTCAAAGGGGCATCAGAAATGTCATAATTCACTGCAAAAGACTAAATTATTTGAATTTTACATAATAGCACTGTAAAAGGGGGCTATCCCTATTGCAAAATGTATGAAACTCATTGGCTAAAAGTTCAATTCCTGTGCATCTTTTAAAAGTTGAATACTTCAAAATAAACCAGGTTTTACACATTTTTTTCCAATATCTATGAGTAAATGGCAATCAATAATGGCAGATGGTGCGTTTGGTACTTATTGGGATCAAACATTCTTTCTCCTTCCTGGACCTTCTGACATAATTCAGGAATCCAATAGATAGATTTACATCCAAAACTAATCTCTAAAACCTCTAAATGGAATTTTGGTTTAGGTAAAATACAAATACAGAGAAAAACATCTGCATTACCTAACTTTTTTTTTTTAATAAACAAAATTGAGGATTTTCTTATAGGATATTATTTATCCTGCTTAAGTGACATATATAATGCAGACATTCCCAAAGGGTTCTTTGCTGTAAAGGATTCCCACAATGTAATACTTCCCAGTGGAATATGACTATTTGTGTGGTTACTAATTAGATTCTGGATCTTTAGTGCACACTTTTGTTTGCTGTTTTGTATTTCTCTCCAGCATAATTGCAATATCTTATTCTGATTTCCACTTAGCAATAGCTTTTTCAGAATTTGTTTCAAATGCTTTATTGTAGGGTTCAGTAATTTACATAGGATTTCTGACTGTTCCTTGTCTTTTGTCCTCAGCAAACATCATAGGCATAAACATGAACTCTGCACCATGCACCTCAATGCAACACGAAAGATAATGTTCCATTAAAACATTGCACTAAAAGTGCACAATATTGGGAAATAACCTCTGACCAGGGAACCTTAGAACTTGTGAAATCGAGCCCTAAACCACTCTCCTGCTGTGTCAGCAACCAATCAACTAGAGGTAAAGCATGTAATAGCAAATATCCTTGCAAGGTCCAATTTTAATGCCAACTGGAATCTAAATTCAGTTGTTATAGACCTTTTTTTAAGACCTAAATCTTTTGGAAGCAGACTTAAAGCACAGAAGGACATATGCAAAATAAGAAAGACCGGCAGCTAAGGCCGGAAAAAAAAAACTATTAGGGCCGCTCTTTTCACGTAGTTCTCTGATAAAATTATCTTTGGTTTTACATCCCTTCCTTGAATCGCCAGAGTATTTTAAAAGCTAAAGACCACCAATGCCAGAGTACTACTAATCTCAAGTCGGTTGCTGTACCTCAACTTTTTTTCACTTCTTGGAGATTCTTCAGTTTGATTTTGTCGGCCATTGCCTACTCTGTACGTTAAGGGGTAGCATCTTCTCTCACATTTAGACATCTTCGAGCTAGGCTTCTGGGCCTGCCAGTAAGAACCGTTGAACATGCCCCCAGCGTGGTCGTCTGTCTTGAAGGATGCTTGAAGACTCTGAATAAAAGCACTACTTGAAATGAGAATTTATGTACTTGGTGCTCACTGAAAGATGCTTATTCATTTACCTTCCTGCAGGAAGTTGTTTTAATTCCACATATCCAAATCGGACATGCAGTAGTTTACTTTGAAATTTCACTTTTACTAATGATGAGACAAAAAGATCTCAAACAAGCTTCTCTTTTTCATTACTCAGGTAAAGGGAGTTTCTACCGTCTGCATAAGGTTTTCCACCAGTGAGGTTAGCATTGAAAGTTCTTTCAGCATGTTGATTGGACCACTGTTTTAGACCATTTATGTAATTAGATTTATTGTGACCCTTCCCAGTGGTTATGGCATCATCAAGGATAGGTTGTGAAATTAAAGCTTCTTGCATAAGTGAATCTCTTTGTATTTTTCTTTTACTGAGTGATGGTGGGTTAACTCGGTTAGGTGTCCTTTTTTTTTTTGCCAAAGATTATCAGATATTTTTGTTAGTTAGACCGTTCATTTACATACCAGTTTTTGTTTTTTGTTTTTACCAATTCACTATCTCTATAAAATGTCAATCAATAATTGCCATACTACAGTTGTCTATTTGAACCTCTGACCTACTCAATCACTCTTTTGTTAGAGACATTCTTGCTATTATATTAGAATCTAGGTTGAAAGGTAAAAATGTTAAGTTACAGAACCTTGATTTTGGACATTAATGGTTTGGAAAATTTAGTTGAACATTATGTTGTCTGTGTAATTATCAAATAGTTAGAAAGCAATATATTCACTTGTTTAAATGTTTAATGTGTTTGTTGTAGGGAAATTTTAACATTTCCTCCATATAGAATGTCCCAAAAAGGTACCCTAATTGTACCCCAACAACAAATTAACTCCATTAACAACCCATGCTATTATGTTCTTAGATCCTTTTACTTTACCATTAAGCACATCACTCATCAAATCATTATTCCAAACCCAGTACCTCACCCCAACAGTTACCCTATCATTAACTAAAGCAAGCTTTAATAAAAATGTTTTAATACAGATTTCGAAACTTTTTTCAAAATCCACTTTATTTTCAAATACTTTACTTTCTATTAACTGGTGTTTCAAACCTTTTGATTTCCAACCTTTGGCCCTTCTAACTTTTTCTATCAAACGTTTAACCTACTAGCATCTTACTTAACTTCATAAAAAGATAACTGCTGTTATACAGGATATTATGTGAACTGAATGTTTCACATTCTAATACAGCAGGGTCATTTTGTGATTTTGTTTTGTATTATGTTTTTTTTTATGTTTCTGTTTAACCATCAGAGCAAGTTTAAAGGCTAGGTGTAGGATGAACATGTCCAAAGGTTGATGGTACAAGATGAAAATGAAGAACTTGTATTATGAGGTTTTTCACACTGAGTCTGAAAATCATAACACCTAGATCTCAGTGCTGGTAGCCATTTACCAAGAAATCAGCTCCAGTTTGTCTTTGAAGCAGCTGCGTGAAAGGGAAGTAGTATGGTATTGAAAAAAACTCCTGTATTATCTCTTCACATTTGTTGTTCGATTTGTCCTTCACGCAAGAGTAGATTCTTAACTCATCCACACCACCTTGCAGATTTGTTGTTGTTTTCCTATAACACTAATGTTGCTACTGAAAATGATTATCACCAATCCCACAGCTTAGTTAGATGCCTAAATCCGATGTATCAATTAAGTATTTCTTAACATAAAGACCAATAAACAAAGTGTAGAGAAGACTAGGCAGTCTGTCCTCCTAGGCCAATCCTGTTTACTATTGACCACACTAAAATTCATCAGCATGCCTCTAAGTTATTTTCCTGAGATTCCTTGATGCATTCTGAAAAGACCTCAGTTTTCCTCATACCTACCCGCATTGTTGAGGTTTGCTCATGTAATCATCTAAACATCTGCGGGCCTACCCCCCTATTCAAGATTGGCTTGAGATTGTGTTATTGCCTACCCTTGTTATAACTGTTTGACCACTGTTAGTAGATTTGTATTTGCCTTCATTTAGTTACTGACTGACATTATTTTCATTTCTTTTCTAGTTGCTACAGAAGTGTAACTTGGTTCAGAGAATCATGTTGGCATGGGATCAGAATGACAAATCTCAGTACGTATGACCATCTTGGTTTGATCACTGAACTCTGGCCATGACAACAAGAATACTGTGATAAATAAAACTGCCATGTGCCATAGGGATCAGTGTGTATGTGAGTGCAAAGTGGCCTGCAGCAGTTTGTGATGACCAATATATAATTGTCAGCTGAATGAGATTTAGGGGAATATGAAACAACTTTTTTTTAGTGTATCTGTTTTTTCTCTGGAATTTGATAGCCATTATCACTGATTAGTCCCGTCTTTGTGTGGATCCCGGAACACTTTTTTTGTTTTTGGTATCCTGTTTTGGTATCCCCTCTCGATCATATTGGTCAGATTTGGTTTAGTTTTTAATTTAATGAAGCTAATTTTAAAGATAAAAAGCTACTGCTGTAAATGTAATTGACCAAGACTGTCCTTTATAAACCTTTCTTAAAATTTCAAATGAAGGATAACAGTAAAAATTGTAGTAAGGTGGCAGCGTGCATAAAATCAAAACTGCCATTGCTCATTTGTGTGCTCCTACCACCAGTATCCCATCATGCCCGTTGGGTGTTAGTTACCCAATTTGTTTACTGGCTACTCAGATCAGTATCCTTCATCACCGAGCCTGCGTTTTGCCATTTTTTCATAATGCAAAATCTTCCCTAACCTCTTTGAAAGTTCTTTCTGAAATTTTTCCTCTAAATGTCCTCGTGTTGCACAAAAAGGCAGAGATGGCCTCACTTGACCCATGCGTCACATGCCTTCCTAATTCTCATTCCATGTGGCGTGTTCCTTGTACACAAAAAATGTCCAGGAGAACCATGAGATACAGTCAGAAGAAAGAACAGTAAAATTGACAGGAAGCAGCATCCAGAAAATCCAAAGAGTTTTGAGGAGGAGCTGCCTCTGATACAGCTGTTTCTGCTTCTTTGTGGATTGCTCCAGGAGAAGATCAATGAAAGGTTATCCACTCTGTCTGCATGATTGATGGTGGTACTATCTACTATAATATTGTTGCCCAACCTCTGAAAAAGCACCAGCAAGTAAACAGTGTGCGGCCACCACACTGCTTGCTGTAAGAGGGTTCCTAATGTTCTTTGTGCCTTCCTACACAGCATACATAAGTTGAGCCTGATAAACCTGCCACATATTCTAGAAACAAAAGGCGAGCATAGTGTATCAGATACCACTCCTGAGATTGATGTTGTTTACATTCTGACCAAATCTGGGTTACATTTCAACCAGAACCCAAGATGAAAGAGATTGTAGAGGCGTGATCCCAATGGAAATATCCAGGTCACAGAAATAAAGTTTGCCAATTCTGTGAAGAACATTCATTATTAGAACCAGTCATTGAATCAAGTCCTGGCATATATCATATTTTTTTTATCTACAGGGAATGAAACAGGACTTAAATGCAAGGTTCTCCCATCTTAGCCACAGCCTCCACCAACTCTGAAGCCACCAGTCCTCCGCTGGGTGCCTCTGCAGTTGGAGGCTGACATGAAAGAAGATGAGGAGAACTTGGAAAAGAGTGGAAGACAAAATTCCTAGCTCATCAAAGGATTGACAAGACTAGATAGCGCCCTTCAGGATCAAAGACTCCTCCCCATCCCCTTTAAGTTCTTTTTTTATTTCCTGATTTGACTCTTAATGGATGGTCCTCCAAGTGAATTGACTTCCCCCATAGAGATAGAGGAAAGGGTCACTTCCTTTATGACTTATGGACATCTGTCAACATCATTCCCATTGTGGACCACATCTGGGATGAGTGTCTGCCTATGGTTCCAGCAGTTGTTATCCATCTAGAGAAGTACACGACTACAGAAGATTCCTCAATCCCCCAGACATGTAATCCTGCTGTTTCATCAATGCTTTTAAAGATACCTCTTTTGACCATGCATTACTGAGCTGCACCAGGGACACAAGATCCAGACATTTGGGGAAATATTAGGCTCTATGATTTCATCCTTAATTAAAGTGGGAAAAGCTTTGGTCATCTTAGAGTGCATAAGACAGACGTATTGGTGGACATTGCTCCATTTACAGACTTAA
Organism: Pleurodeles waltl; assembly: GCF_031143425.1. Taxonomy (NCBI): domain Eukaryota; kingdom Metazoa; phylum Chordata; class Amphibia; order Caudata; family Salamandridae; genus Pleurodeles; species Pleurodeles waltl. Next base: position 1,349,158,103 of record NC_090446.1, on the reverse strand, counting down.
TTCTGCATTGTAGTATTACCACTAATCGTCATAATCAGTAGAATTGGCTCACCCATGTGGAGGATGCTTTTTCCATTTGCTATGTGCAGCCCTACCAAGTTGCCCAGGTTGATGGTGATGTGCCTCTGTAGTAGAGGTTTTATTTTTGAATTTTGTGACTTTCAGTCTTGTTAATTGCATTATAAAAACAGGACTGCAATTCCCCGAATTCAAAGAAACAACCTGAACTGGAGCAGCACATCCTGCATGGACCTGGGAATTGTGGTAGCTATGAAAATGTTTGAAGGATGTGTTCCTGTAGATACACATGCTTTACATACACCTGCCGTCTAGTGTTTGGTGCAGACAATTGCAAGTTTTTTTCCCTCTTCATTTTCGCTTTCTAGCTCATGATTGCTGTTAGACTGCAATGCACCAGGACAAAACTCCTCCTTAGACTGCTTTGTTTTGCCATCAAGTTCAGATGTTTCAACTCGAGCTCTAAGACTGTTGACAACTTCTCTACTCCATTCAGTGCCAGTGGTTGAGGACCCTGACCTAGCAATGGAAGGACTATCTAAACATAGACAACTGTTATTCAGAATCAATCTAAAGTGGTAGAGTGGGAGAGGATGTTAAGGAGCAAACACCCAGTTGTGTTAAAACTGTAATATCAAATAACTATAGTCTGATAACCATTGGGTCAGTAACCTTTTCCTTCTCCCTACAAGGAGTCAACATGCTCAGCCTGCAAAATTTGTAAAAACAAAAAAACTACATGATATCACCTAGAATACTGTTGGGCCCATCATCCCATCATACAATACAGGGTTCAAACCCATCTGACATACCAGACCCGTTTTCCCACCAAGGATATTGAGGCACAGAGTGCGAGAGGGAAGCCCATCACTTATCACAACTGTGCAAGGGGAACAAAGCTGCTAGGTGCTGTGAGGAACTCCAGTCACAAAGCCCAGGACAAAAACATACACCCAGAGAGTCATCATTCACCAAACTCTCTTGAGGATTAACCCTCTTGACTTATTCGAAAGAAGTCTCACACTGAAGTCTAGCACCACTCTTGAGGAAGTTTGGCATCAAGTCGTGAGACTAGCCAGAAGAGGCACTGACCTAGCTCCTATTTCCAAGACATCGCAACCCTGAGACTTCCTCTTTTCTTCATGAAAGCCTTTTGAGAAGGTCTCAGGCTTGGCACTCAGACACCAGCTCCTGCTTACCATTGATCTCCCAGGTGTTAACATAAACTACTCATACACCCCTCCACAGGAGAGGTTCTTGTTCACCCAGCCCTCAGAGCACCAACACACCACTTCCAACACTAGGGAGGCAGAGGAAGCTCACTTTTGAAGTACAAATGTTAGAAGAACTAAAGTTCTCTCTGATGCCCAAGGGATCTAAGGATAAGGTCACTATTCCTCTGCACAATATATTTTTCTAATTCACAACTTCTGCCACAACCACCTCCATCACCTTAGCATTCTGTCCCATCAGACCGCAGATAAAGGTAGTCCTTCTGATTTATATAACACATATCTAAAGCCTCAACCACCTGGGAATAGGCATAATCCTTGGGAGGATTACCATGTTGACCCACAGATCAATACTGACCTAGAACCCGATCCTGTTGAGCTTTCCTTCCTCCAGATGATACCACTGCATATTACACTGGTATCCAGCAGGCAACAGACACCACAAAGGGAAGCTCCATGTAGTCGAGGAGGAAGCTGACTTTCTGATGGTGACTCTCTCTAAAGCCAAGAGATCTTCAGTCCTTAGAAACATGATCAAGTCCAGTAATGAAAATTGTGAGGATCCAGTCGAAGGTACAAGTCCTCACCCAGAGGGTCAAAATAAGGTATACCCATACACCAGATGTCCCCTCTTCATTGCAGGACTTGTCCCACCAGACTTTGATTGCGCACAAATTCTGGAAAAGAGCCTGCTCCCTGGCAACCAGTGATGCCCTTCCTTCAGACAAGGAAATTGAAGCAGCAGGGGAGCTTGTGGCTGTGGGGTCAACCGCTCAGTGGAGAATTGCCAACTCAATAGTAACGTTATCTTGTTAGGATAGATACCTCTGGGGGGAGGTGGTGGAGTTGGTTAGACGCCTATGAGAGGCGTATTGCAAAACTGAGTGTAATGCCATATACAAACATACAATGTGCCTTGGATTGCACTCATAGTGCCTCCAGGGAGTTAAACACCTCCATCCTGCTTCGCCACCATGCATGGCTCAGGAGGTCTGCGTTTGAGCATCAAGTACATCACCTCATTAACTAACTCATTCAGAGGGACCACTGATTCCTCATCTTAGGATATTTTCCATGTTTCAAACTGGATCTAGAAAATGTAGAGTAATACCTATGCTCACTGAGCGATCAGCTCCACGTCGTCCATGACTGAAGTGGTGTCACGCTACCCATATATGCGCCACCCCGGCTTGCTGACATCAGTTTTTTTTTTTTTTTTTTTTTTGTGACTATTTGTGTGCTGAAACATGGAGTCTCTATCACAAGCATAAGTAACACCATTTCTGGTAGAGACTTCTAACCACAGATTCCATGTTTTAAAATAGATACCCAAGCAATACCTCCCTAGAGGTGGGTCCGCGAACTGGCTCAAAACAGAAAATACTGGAGGCCTGAGCAGACAAAATGACCATCTCGCTGGAGTCTGGTTGTCTTAACAGTAGTGCTTCGTGAACATGTGACATAGCGACTTGGCAGATGTCCAAGTCCGGTACCGCGTATTCCAACGCAGTAGTAGTGGGCTTGGGTTTGGTGGAATGGGTTTGTAAACTCTCAGGCCGCTTCTTTTTAGTTAGGTCATAGCAGACATTAATGCAGATTAATCCATCAAGAAATGGTCTGTTCCTGCACAGCTTTGCCCTTCTTTGTTCCAGTGAACCTGATGAAGAGCTGATTGTCCACCTATTGGTTTTTGGTGCGAGCAGTGTAGAACAAAAGGGCTCTCATCTGGGCCACATGATGGAGTCACTCCTCCACCTTGGAAAGAGGAGGTAGAACCAACAATTTAGACAGAATGATACTGTGACCAACATGAAAGGTGGTGACAACCCTCTGCAAGATGGAGGCATGTGTCTGAAGGACCAGTTGGCAGGAAAAAGGCTAGCGTAGGGACAGTGAACCAACAGAGGTTAAGCTTGCTGACCCTCCTGGCCAATGCAGTGGCCTCTAAGGAGACTGTCTTGATGGTTAAAAACTGCACAGAACACCTATGTAGGGCTTGAAGGGTGTACACATGAAAAATATGAGGACCAAATTGAGGTCCCATTGGGCCATAAGGAAATGGGTAGGAGTTGAAGTGTTGCAAACCTTTCAAAAGTGAGTCAGCACAGGTGACTTGAACAGAGAGGGTTGATCTGGCAGCTGAGGTGGCTGACGGGTAACTATTCGTAACAGTGTCCAGAGCAAGGCCTTCTATCGTCCTGGGGAGACCTGCTAACAACTCTAAGGAAAGGACGCAATAGAAGCCTGCATGGGAAGAGGTGTTACCTCTCGCAGGCAGGAAATCACAAGGGTATATGCCCAAAAGGTGAGCTGCAAAGGGGAGACACTTTGGATAGGGACTATACTCTATTGTTTGATAGACAAGCTGGCGCCAGGGATAGTGAAAGAAAGCAAGTTCTCATACTGTTTTTTCAGGTGCCTTTTGGTTGCCACACCTCCGGGTTGGGCTAGTGAGTTCTGCACGCGGAGAGAAGGGTTCTACCACCTTGAGAGTGTGCAGAAAAGAGCACTCTGAGATAGCTAGATGCCACACTTCACAGGAAGTTTTCATCAGGCGGCATGGAACCTGGTAGCCCACTGGCTGTCTCCTCCCCTGAGAGCATTGTATGGATATAAAAAGGACACCCCTTGAACCCATAAGTTAGATCTTGTTAGACTGGAGAAGAGTACTGAAGGATTGCCCTGCTGCATCAAGGACCCACCGAGGAGAGGCTGCACTGGTTTGAACTGCATCTGCTGTATTGTATCTCGTGACTTGCAAAAGAAAAGGGACTGCCCCGCTGTGTCCCTCTCATAGAGAAGTAGACTCCTGACCTCAACGAAAGGGTCAGTTGGCTGACCTCCTGTTCGCAGCACAACAGCTAAATAAACCTGCTAGGGTGAATTGGTAGCCCTGATTCCTGGAGTCCTTATTCTCACCACGTTGCAGGCCAAGGGATCAAGACCTAACGCTCAAGTTGCTCCTGAGTCTTCTGGACCCAGGAGAGTCATCTGTGTGCAGCTAGGTTGCCCAGAAAGTAGGTTTGAGGGGAAATTCTATCATGTATATGAACAGGTCAGCCAACTTGGCATCTATTGCTCTGGCTGGCCTCATTTGACTTTACCACAAGCAGAACACAGCAGGTACAGTCGCCTTTCCTTTACTAGCCACCAGGTACAGCAGGTGCAGTCCGTGACACTGCAGCTTCTCTTCACTGGGCCCTTGCTGCAGCAGAGTGGTACTTCTCTTCTCCAGAAAACCACTGAAACTTCTGGTCCAGGCGAGTTGTAGCCCACAAGACCAGTGGTTCGGGGACCCCTGGTGGTCCGCAAAGCCTCCTCAGGGGGTCCGCGACTGCTTAAAAAATGTAATAATATTAGGTCCCAGCTATCAGTAATGACTCAGTGGGGGTCTCTGTGTTCCAATAATGATTCAGTGGGGGTCCCCAAGCTCCAGTATTGATAAAATGGGGGTCCACAGAAGTCAAAAGATTGGGAACCACTGCACTATACTTCTGCCACGCTCAAGAGGACTTTGAGGGATGTTGATTCCGGTGGCCTGAATCGCCCCCCCAGCCCATGGATGTAGGAAAGTACCATCTTGCCTGGCATGTTACCCCCATTTTTCACTGTATATATGTTGTTTTAGTTGTATGTGTCACTGGGACCCTGCCAGCCAGGGCCCCAGTGCTCATAAGTGTGCCTGAATGTGTTACCTGTGTAGTGACTAACTGTCTCACTGAGGCTCTGCTAATCAGAACCTCAGTGGTTATGCTCTGCTAATCAGAACCTCAGTGGTTATGCTCTCTCATTTCTTTAAAATTGTCACTAACAGGCTAGTGACCAATTTTACCAATTTACATTGGCTTACTGGAACACCCTTATAATTCCCTAGTATATGGTACTGAGGTACCCAGGGTATTGGGGTTCCAGGAGATCCCTATGGGCTGCAGCATTTCTTTTGCCACCCATAGGGAGCTCTGACAATTCTTACACAGGCCTGCCACTGCAGCCTGAGTGAAATAACGTCCACGTTACACGTCCACGTTATTTCACAGCCATTTTACACTGCACTTAAGTAACTTATAAGCCACCTATATGTCTAACCTTTACCTGGTAAAGGTTAGGTGCAAAGTTACTTAGTGTGAGGGCACCCTGGCACTAGCCAAGGTGCCCCCACATTGTTCAGGGCCAATTCCCCGGACTTTGTGAGTGCGGGGACACCATTACACGCGTGCACTACATATAGGTCACTACCTATATGTAGCTTCACAATGGTAACTCCGAATATGGCCATGTAACATGTCTATGATCATGGAATTGCCCCCTCTATACCATCCTGGCATAGTTGGCACAATCCCATGATCCCAGTGGTCTGTAGCACAGACCCTGGTACTGCCAAACTGCCTTTTCTGGGGTTTCACTGCAGCTGCTGCCAACCCCTCAGACAGGTTTCTGCCCTCCTGGGGTCAAGACAGGCTTGTCCCAGGATGGCAGAACAAAGGACTTCCTCTGAGAGAGGGTGTTACACCCTCTCCCTTTGGAAAATGGTGTGAAGGCAGGGGAGGAGTAGCCTCCCCCAGCCTCTGGAAATGCTTTCATGGGCACATTTGGTGCCCATTTCTGCATAAGCCAGTCTACACCGGTTCAGGGACCCCTTAGCCCTGGTCTGGCGCAAAACTGGACAAAGGAAAGGGGAGTGACCACTCCCCTGACCTGCACCTCCCCTGGGAGGTGTCCAGAGCTCCTCCAGTGTGCTCCAGACCTCTGCCATCTTGGAAACAGAGGTGCTGCTGGCACATTGGACTGCTCTGAGTGGCCAGTGCCACCAGGTGACGTCAGAGACTCCTTCTGATAGGCTCCTTCAGGTGTTGCTAGCCTATCCTCTCTCCTAGGTAGCCAAACCCTCTTTTCTGGCTATTTAGGGTCTCTGTCTCTGGGGAAACTTTAGATAACGAATGCAAGAGCTCATCCGAGTTCCTCTGCATCTCTCTCTTCACCTTCTGCCAAGGAATCGACTGCTGACCGCGCTGGAAGCCTGCAAAACTGCAACATAGTAGCAAAGACGACTACTGCAACTCTGTAATGCTGATCCTCCCGCCTTCTCGACTGTTTTCCTGGTGGTGCATGCTGTGGGGGTAGTCTGCCTCCTCTCTGCACTAGAAGCTCAGAAGAAATCTCCGGTGGGTCGACGGAATCTTCCCCCTGCTACCGCAGGCACCAAAGAACTGCATCACCGGTCCCCTGGGTCTCCTCTCAGCACGACGAGCGAGGTCCCTTGAATCCAGCAACTCTGTCCAAGTGACTCCCACAGTCCAGTGACTCTTCAGTCCAAGTTTGGTGGAGGTAAGTCCTTGCCTCCCCACGCCAGACTGCATTGCTGGGAACCGCGACTTTTGCAGCTACTCCGGCCTCCGTGCACTTCCGGCTGAAATCCTTTGTGCACAGTCCAGCCTGGGTCCACGGCACTCTAACCTGCATTGCACGACCTCCTAAGTTGTTCTCCGGCGACGTGGGACTCCTTTGTGCGACTTTGGGTGAGCACTGTTTCACGCATCCTCGCAGTGCCTGTTTCTGGCACTTCTCCGGGTGCTACTTGCTGCTGAGAGGGCTCCTTGTCTTGCTCGACGTCCCCTCTGTCTCCTGACGCAATTGGCGACATCCTGGTCCCTCCTGGGCCACAGCAGCGTCCAAAAACCCTTACCGCACGATTTGCAGCTAGCAAGGCTTGTTCGCGGTCTTTCGGCGGGAAAACACTTCTGCACGACTCTCCACGGCGTGAGGGATCCGTCCTCCAAAGGGGAAGTCTCTAGCCCTTGTCGTTCCTGCAGAAACCTAAGCTTCTACTGTCCAGTAGCAGCTTCTTTGCACCCACAGCTGGCATTTCCTGGGCATCTGCCCATCTCCGACTTGCTTGTGACTTTTGGACTTGGTCCCCTTGTTCCACAGGTACCCTCGACTGGAAATCCATTGTTGTTGCATTGCTGGTTTGTGTCTTTCCTGCAGAATTCCCCTATCACGACTTCTATGTCCTTGGGGGAACTTTAGTGCACTTTGCACTCACTTTTCAGGGTCTTGGGGTGGGCTATTTTTCTAACCCTCACTATTTTCTAATAGTCCCAGCGACCCTCTACAAGGTCACATAGGTTTGGGGTCCATTCGTGGTTCGCATTCCACTTTTGGAGTATATGGTTTGTGTTGCCCCTATCCCTATGTGTCCCCATTGCATCCTATCGTAACTATACATTGTTTGCACTGTTTTCTAAGACTATACTGCATATTTTTGGTATTGTGTATATATATATCTTGTGTATATTTCCTATCCTCTCACTGAGTGTACACTGAGATACTTTGGCATATTGTCATAAAAATAAAGTACCTTTATTTTTAGTATAACTGTGTATTGTGTTTTCTTATGATATTGTGCATATGACACTAAGTGGTACTGTAGGAGCTTCACTCGTCTCCTAGTTCAGCCTAAGCTGCTCTGCTAAGCTACCATTATCTATCAGCCTATGCTGCTAGACACCCTATACACTAATAAGGGATAACTGGGCCTGGTGCAAGGTGCAAGTACCCCTTGGTACTCACTACAAGCCAGTCCAGCCTCCTACAGTGGACCAAGGAGTAACTCCACGAAGCGCCTTGTCGACCCCACAGTATCTTCAGCATCCTGTTTCAGTACCACTCCATAGAAGTCCATATAACAAGGGGCCCACTGATGCTGAAACTGAATTGAAGAGTGTTTTTTTTGGAGGAGTAACTATTTCTGTGGACCTTGTTGGTCCCCCTTGACTAGCTTCCTGTGGTAGTTGGTAGCAAGTAACTCTAACTGTAACCGCATTGATACTTTCCAAAGTTTTTCTTTGAAACTATTTTAAATTGATGTCTTGTCTATTCCTTCATTTGATTTGCTGCCGTTTAAATGCTTTACGCTAGTTTCTTGTCGTAAGCCTGACTGCTCAGATACCCAGGGTTGCAGCTAAAGGTTTGACAGACAAAACCTGACTGGAACTAAGTGTATTACCTAGTGGGATCATACAGTCACGCCATATAATACCTCATTTCCTCGCAAGGACTTCCGTCCCTGCTTCTCCTGCCCAACGTTCTGAAAAATATCAGTAATGACTGAACCCAAGACAATCTAATGGCTCCAAATAGGGCCAAGAGAGTGTGATACCCTGAACTTCTTGTCCTGTCCTTCTGATGAGGCTACCACTTTGGCAGGGTCTTATGTCACAGCAACAGATCAGGGTCCTTCACCCTAACCTGCACACTATATACCTCCGTGCATAGAGATTGAGTGGAGCCCACTTCCTCTGGGCACTACGACAAATTTGTGACCTGATGCGGCGACTGCAAGTAGATCCTTTAAAAGCCAAACTGTTGTATATTTTATTGTTTTACCTTTGATCTAGCAAGAGCTTGCAGTGAAAGTTAATTGTCAGCCCTTTTGCCTTAATATTTTTGTTTAAGTTACCTGGTGTGATTATTGTAAGTTTGACGTATGTACCCCTTCAAACTATTTGTGATGCTAAAGTGGGAACTTAACTTGATCTTGAAAGTTCTGAGGTATATGGCTTTTAAGCTGATGCTTAGCTGCGTGTTGTCTTCTGACCTTAAGACTGTTTTCAATGTGACCACCCTACACCTTTTTTCTCAGCAAACTGGTGCTGAGGACTTAAATAGCTGTCTTGCCAAAGGTTGTTACTCCATTCCACTTCAGGCAATCCATTACTATCCTAACGTTCTTTGCCCCACTTCACCCCTTGAACGGAGAGACTGTAATGGTTGGACCCTAAAAGGGCTTTAGGTTTTTACATTGATTGCACTAAGGTTCATCAGGTTGGCGTTAAGCTTTTTATTGAGTTCTCCGGGGCAAAGAAAGGAAGGGCTGCACAGATCAGGACTGTCGGGTGGATACTCTGCTATGCACTGGCCATAAAGCAGCCTTCAAAGGGAATATGAGCCCATTCCACCAGCAATGAGGATGCTACCACAGCAGTGGCACACATAGTACCTATCCTTGATATCTGGCGGGCTGTGATGTGGGAGTTGGTGCACTCGTTCACAAAGCCCGACTTCCTTGACAACCTGAACTTATGGGAAGGGGATTTTTCTTATTCGTTCCTGCAAGACGTCTTGGTCTGAATTTACTCCAGACTCTCGAACTTTGGAAGGTACTGCTTTAGTATCCCCTCTGAGGTTAGACGTGTCCACCAGAAGAAAATTGATCGTAGTATATGTTGCTATAGATACACATGGTCTGCCTTCTCCTGCCGTCTAGTGTTGGGCTTGGCTGTTTGCAATATGTTTTTCTTCTAGTAAGTTTTTCGAGTCACAAGGTATAGTGACTCTTTCCTTAGTTTGCATTGCGCATGGGCACCAGCTCTGCTGTTGTTGTTTTTTTTTTAATCACCATCGAGTTCGGACACATACCTATCTGTCTGCTTGTTATGGGGAAAAATGGAGCCTACTTCTGCTGAACAATTTCTGGGTATGAAAGATTCCTAACTGCTCCTCGATCCAACTTCTGTTTCGATTAGTGAACTCTGAAAAACCTCACCTTTGGGCCTTCACTCTGGGGTCTTTTGCCCATCGTCTCCTTTACCCTGTCGACGAGAATGCCGGGCCTGTGATGGACAGAATGCCCTTCCTATACTACTCCAGTGCCACTCTAATTTCCTCTGAACTGACCACAGTCAAATCTGCAACTTTTTTTTTTCTTATACATTTCCTTCCTAAACCTTTTTTCAAGGATATGGAGGAGGAGGAATGGGGAAATGTAGCCATATAGGCTGCAGTACTGTAGATATAAAAACTGACACCGCACCTTTAAGGGCTCACAGTCCTTCAGTGTCCCATCATGCCCAGCGGGTGGCAGCTACCTCAGTTCTTTGTTTTCTGCCTCTTGGTGACACTATCTTGAAGCACTGAGCTTTGCCTTTTTTTCTGCATATTCTTCGCAGAAATCTACTTCAGATTTTTTGACAACAGCTTTACTCGACACCTTGGGGCATCTAGAGTATTTCTCTGTCATTTTCTGACAGGAGAATTTTTGTGTAAGGCAAATAAAATGCTATCTTTGTTTGCCAAATGTCCTGCCCTTGACAGAAAAAAAGGCAAAATCAATTCCTCATGATCTGTGTATTCTCTGATTTCCTCAGTCACATTCCTGACAAATGCCAACACAGAAATACGTTTTCCAGGCGTACCCTGAATTACAGGAAGGTTTATCTCCATGGAGTGAAAGAGAGGCGAAAAGGGCAAGAGTTGCTTTCTAAAGGTGGAACTTCACATGAGCAGGAGAAGGACAGTCCTCTGCCAGGGCTGTATCACTACTCTCAAGACTCCAGGAGAAGGGAGATCTGAAAAGAGGAAAGGTCCAGAAAATGGCAATGTTTCAGTTCAAAATCAAGACAAGGCACAGTGGTAACATGCTCACTGTCGACAGCTAGGTTGCCATCAAAAAGGAGCCAACAGTCGACGTTTAGACACAGAAGAAGGTTGATGTCCATGGATTTATTGACGTAGAGACATAGAGGACAATCAACGTTGTGAAGCCATTTGACATCGAGACGATCCAGATCTGGTCAGTGGGTCAGAAAAGCAAGAGCAAGAGCAAGAAGGTCTCAATCCACCTCTGCCTCATAATACTCAAGGCTCTACTCACCATCATTGTCAGTAATTATTCTAGGCTTGATACATCCTTCTCCATCGCGTCCACCAGTTCATTCAGTGCCTATACCGCTTACTTCAGCGTGGTCTCAAACTGAAGCACCTTTGGGAGTTCCTTTCACTGTGCGGTCTCCAGTTTGGGCCACAAAGATCAAAGTTCCTCAGCCAAGATGTAGATGTAGCAGTCACCATTCTAGGCACTCTTCAGTAAAGTGCTCACGCAGACACAGATACCATCCCAGATCCAGATCAATATCCAGAATTCATACATATTACTCAACAGGCTTCTGACACCAGAAGGGTATACAGCAGAATGTATTTCCCAACTTTGAGTGATACTCCTCAGGTGAGAATCTAATCAATTAAGGACATGAACACTTTCTAAGAAGTACTCCTACGAGGAGCTACCAAATTGGACATTCCATTGCCTCCCCTATCAGCATAGATGTCAGTGATTTATTGAAACCTCACCAGATCACTCCTGCCCCTGGTTCCAGGATTATTAGAACCAGCTATGGAGCTTTCATCACACCAGCTTCAGCCAAAGCAGCTCCATCTGGATAAAAAAAAAAAGATCCAGACCGCCAGAGCAGGATCCATTATTTCTCTGTCTGATTTGGTGGTACTTTTAGCTGCAAGGAAAGTCCCCTCAGCAAACCCTTTGTCCATTGTTCCACCATGCAAAGAAAGCATAAAACTGGATTTGGTTTAAGTGCAAAGTATGCGGGACAGCAGCAAACCCACATGAAGTCTGCGAGTACTTCTGCACTCCTGTACAGATATGACCGGTCTTTATGGGACTCCTCAACACTTTGTGGACGATCTCCTAAGGAACACCAGGGAAGCCTTCATAGAGGTTATAAATGAGGGCATGGTGGTCTCTAACCAGGTAATCAACTCTGCTGCAGATTTCTCCTTGCCTACAGCAACAGTGCATAGTTATTACCACAAATTAACTTTTAGGAGACATTTGTGGCTTTCCTTGACAGCTCTGAAGCAAGAATCTCAACAGAGAATTCTCAACCTCCATTTCTCTGGCACCACATCATTTGGGAGCCATACAGACTATGAAATGGTTTGCATGAAAACTGAAATGGAAACTCTGAAAGCAGTTATTCTGGAAAAATATAAGGAGCAGAGAAAACTTAATTGCAAGCCTTACGAGAGGCGCTATTTCCCTCAGAGTTCAACCCCCTCAGTGGCTTTCAAAAACACTACCAACAACAGAGACAAATGCCTTTACAGCAATATCAGGCACATCAACAAAAAGGAAGGGGTTGTCACCAAGAAGCTCAAGCAGGGTAACCTCCTGCAGGCTCCAAGCAATGAGCATGTGCTTCGCCTTCTTCCGTTGTTACCAAATACCTAAAAGAGTAGAGTTCAATAATAAGACGCTTGTGTGCTGAATATTGTACAATATGGTTACTGTTTCAGGTTTTCAAATCTTTCACCAAACATTCCACCCAAATCATCCAATCAACATCTAAAGATGCTGCAATCAGGAGTGAATGTTCTTCTGCAAAAGCATGCATTGGAACGTTAACCCTTCCACCATAGAGGAAAAATAATTTATTCTCATTACGTTTTGGTGGGGGAAAAAGTCCAAAGAACGAATCAAGACTCATATTAGATCTGAAAGTCTGAAACAAATGCATTCGGGAAAAACAAATTCTAGCATTTGTCAAGGGGACTGTCTCTGTTCCATTAATTTTCTACATTCATATCCTGATGACCAGAAAGCACCACAAATTCCTGAGGTTTGTAGTAGGACAGACATTTCCAACACAAAGTACTTTTTTTTCCCCCTCAATTCAGCCCCCAGAACTTTCTTGAAGTACATGGCAGTGATTGCTGCTCATCTCCGATACTCAGAATATTAGCCTATCTGTGTCCAGACCTCTGGCTTATAAAGGTGCCAACGCATCAACAAGCTTGACAGTGTTTTAAGTGACTGTCTCTATTCTCAGTCGATTAGGTCTACCTGAAGATCACTGCAACCCCATGTGCTGGGTGTCCAAAATAGACAAGCAGACATCCCAAGCAGGATTCTTTGAGAAAATCATGAGTGGGTAATAAAATACTTTGTCGTTCAAGATGTCCTCTGCACTTGAGGTTCTCCTCATGTAGATCTATTCACAACTGCAGAAAACAAAAAAATGCCCAGACTTCACCTCGAGGTTTTACCAACCAGAGACATTAGAGAATGCCTTATGGATCAACCGGTCTGGCAAATTTCTCTACGCTTTTCCACCGAAAAGGCAGCATGACCTTAATGTATTGTCTCCAAAAACAAGGCGGCACACACCGCAGCTTTCATTGCTAGTGCAAACCATTTGGCGTTGGGGACTTAACCACTGAATAATCTCTTGAGAGGGTACCTTCTAGGAATGGACAACTACTTTGCAGACCTGCTCAGCAGAATGTAACAACAAGTCCATGAGTGGTAACTCCACCAACAAGTTCTGCATCCGTACTTAATCCTGTATTGGAACTCTAATAGATTCAGATGCTTGAATCATTCCCCGTTGTTGAGATGGGAGTCCCCGGTACCATATAACGGCAATACAAAGTTAAATATCGAACATGAAAACCTTGGGCTCTTCAATTTTGAATTTTGCAACCTATCATAGTCTATTTAAAAAGAGACAAAACACCTGTCAGACAATCAGGCCGCCTTGCCCTCTAGAATACCCCTTAGAGAAGCTCCAGTCCCTTAGATTTTCGTTTTTTCTAAACTCATTTCTGCTAGAGAGTCGCCACGGAGCTCTGCTCAGTGATTTCCTTCTTGGATACTTTCAAGGAAGATTACTCTATATATTTGTGTAGGGAAGCATTTAACTTTGTCTCGCGTCTTTTCTAAAAAAAAAAAAAAAAATCTGACATCATCTTGTTTATCATGTCAGACTAGGGGTAAAAAACTTATCTTCAGGGCGTGCAGTACCTACGGTAAAGAGACTTCACTCAGAAGACCCTTACAGGGACTGCATTCATTGCCTCTACCCTGATCCTTCTTTCAAAGACTGTAAGGTATGTTGTATCTTTTCAACTCAAACTTTGTAGGACACAGAAGGAAGGCTGCTAATTTGGCTTCAAAAGCTCAAGACCAGGAAAAAGCCAGTTTCTGACTCTGATAGCAAAGGCTCCTGTGTCACCTCTAGAACGTCTTATTAAGAGGGAAAGATCACCCCATTCCATATCCTCCTCTGAGCAGCCAATCAAAGCCTCAAAAAAGACTGCTCATGGTTCTTACAAGGGCTGCAGTCCCTCAAAATCTCCTCAAATAGAGAAGTCTTTTTCAAAAAAGGAGAAAAAAGAAACTAATGCCCTTTAGAATAGGCTAAGAAAGAAGTCATCTTCTAAGTTGCCTACACCCCCTCCAAAGATTGGAGACATTCCTTAAAAAAATAATAAAAAAAAACTTCTGAAAATGTTGCCACAGAAAACAAATATGGAGTTATCAGCGACGACCACAACGTGTACAGTTGCAACGTTGTCCACCATCTCTTCCTTCTCGTCGAACACAACATCTTCTTCGATGGTGTCTGACTAGACAGTCAGTGCTGAAGATTTCCATGATTACATCGTCAATGACAGTCAATGGCTCCACTGTCACTGTTGATTACCTTACCAGTGACCACACAAATCCACTACTCCATCGATGGCAGTAAAGATGAAATTACTAGGGCCATCGATGACAGCACAAAGGCAAGATTTTGATGCCAGAACACCACTCTCCTAGCAAGGTGACACTCCTGATACCAGTTAATCTCTTGAAGGAAGAAGACTCCGACAAGAAGGGCCGCTTTGGGGTCACCCATAGTCCCTCCAAGCTGCCTGTGAAGTGCCAAGATGAAGATGAAGAGGAAGGCTAAAAGGAAGAATATGAACACCAGGATTATTGTTCGTCACATGAACAGGATCAAAACCATTCCAGGAAGAGATAGTTTGTCTACCTGGCTGTTTGATTTCTGATTTACAACTAATACTTTCAGATTATAGGAAGCAGTTTCCATCTATTACAGCTCCTCCAGAACAAACATCCACGGTTACCACATCTCATGCTGCTCAGCCATCCACTCCAGCACAAAGACCAATGTAATTTCCTACTTCAGTAAGGCATACACCACAAACAGCCCTTCCTCATGATTCAGATTCCTCTGATGAGAGAACCGGAGCTCCGTGATGCCCATTCGCAATGGGATGACTACCTCATCCCTATGCCATAATCTCAGTCACCCACACCAGTAGAGTCGCCACAAGAATATATTGTGGATTGTCACAACTTGTTGGAAAGGGCACCTAAAAGATTTGCACTCCCTATGCCCACTAAAGAAAAAGACTGTTTTTTAAAATATGACTTTAAAAAGCCATTTCAGAAAAGTGTAAGGTCCCAGCACATTGTCAGCTGAATCTGGGAAGAGGGCTTAAAAGTAATAAAAAAAGAAAAGTCCAGCTAATGTGACAGTGGTTCTTCCACGCCTTAAAAAATACAAAGCCCTGGAAAATGCCCCGGCTTGTTTAACTGGCTATCCAGAGCCGGATTCAATAATTGCGCAGGCAGCCCAAAGGCAATCTAAGAACCCGTCTTCACTGATCTCTGCACCTACGGACAAAGAGGGACGCTTGGATAATATAGGTAAGCGTTTTTCTTCAATGTCCGAGCTACTAGTTCGGACAACAAATTTCCTGGCTGTTTTGGGAAGATATGATCCGCAGCTATGGGCTGACATTGCACCATATGTAGATCAACAGCCAGAAGAAGCTAAGATGGAGGCAAAGATCTTTCAAGAAGCGCACATCAACACAGGTCAAAGACTGTGCCATTGATATGGCTACCACTGCATTTAGGCAACTTGCAAGTTCTGCTGTACTCAGAAGACAATGTCAGCTTAAGGCTACCTCTTTTAGACCTGAAGTACAAAATAAAATGTGGATCTTCCAGTAGATGGTGAAGTCCTTTTCAGCAAACATGTCAAAAAGGCCCTACAAACAATTAAAACGAACATAGACACAGCTAGATCGCTGGGAACTCTCCAGTTCAAAAAGTTGCCCTTTCATGGGGCTAGAGAAAGAGGGATGCCATCATACAGGGGAGGCTATTAGCAGCAGCGCTATCCCTCCTACACATCTACGTCCTAACAGTTTAATCTGCAATATGCCCATAGACAACCACTACAAGCAGCCTTCAACAGGCCTACACCCAGAGGAAGAGCAGCACACCAGGGAAAAGCTGATTCTCGCCAATGGCCTGTTTCAGGCTCTGGCTACTCCTTTATCCCCACCACTCAGGCTAGCAGGCAGAACATCCTGGTTCACCTAACTTTGAAAAGAGATAAAATCGGATCAATAGGTCCTAGACCTTGTTCAATTCGGCCATACCCTAGAATTCTTTCAGATCCTACCATCAAACCCGCCACACACCTCCATTCCCAGACATTTACGCTGCTCAGGTTGAAGGTCAAGACTATGCTCCTAAACGGTGCAATAGAGAGAGTCCCTCTTTCACAGCAATGAAAGGGTTTTTATTCCCATTTCTTTTTCATTCGCAAGAAGTGGAAAGAGTGGCAGCATATCGTCTACCTCGAGATCTCAACAAATATCTCAAAAAACAATCTTTCCGCATGGTCACATAGGAAAATATCTTGCAATGTCTAAACCACAGAGATTATATGTCAACTCTAGACTTGCGAGATGCATATTTTCACATCCCCATCCATCCTTCCCACAGAAAATTCCTTAGATTCACAGTAGCCCGCAGCCGCTGCTAGTTCAGAGTTCTTCCTTTTGGTCTGAAGTCGGCTCCCAGGATATTTACAAAGTGTCTAGCTACTGTAGCAGCATTCTTAAGGAAACAGAAACACCAAGTGTTCCTATAATTAGACGACTGGTTTGTCAAGGCACATTCCGATCAAGCAACACAGAAGTTATCAGATGCCTGCATAGCCCTTTTCAATGAGCTCGGTCCTACTCTGAATTGGAAAAAATCAAACCCACAACCATCAAAAATTATAGCCTTTTTGGGAGAACAATAAACAAGGCCCGCCCCACCTCAGAAAGGCAAATAAAGCTCATATCATTTCAAAGTCTGTTCAGAGAAAAGAGTCTCTTTCAGTATGCCTTTATAAGTCACTTTTGGAGATGATGTCACACAGTCCTCTGATTCCGTTATGCCGCCTAAGGATGCTACCCCTCCAGGAAGAATTGGACCTTCAATGGGTACAAGCTACAGGTTTGTTCGACAATACTATCACAGTTACGCCAGCTACGATCAAAGCCCTATCTTGGTGGACGTTACAGATACCTCTGACGGCCTTTCCTTTCTCACTCAAATCTCTCCATTGGTCATTATCACCGACTGTTCCCTAGAGGAATGGGGAGCATATCTTGAGGACCTTGAGGTCAGCAGCAATTGGCAGAGGACTCATCAGAGCTGTCACATCAATCTGCTCAAGCTCAAAGCGGTACACCTGGCCGTTGCAGGGTTTCCTTCCCAAGATAAAGCACTTTGCTGTTCTCACACAAATGGACGATACAACAACAATGCACTACATAAACAAACAAGAATATTAAATCATTTCTCCTCTCTGGAGAGTTGCAGGACCTCTAGAATTGGTCCATCGGAAATGCAGCACATCTAAGAGCAGATCATGCCCCAGGGAAACAAAACGAGATAGCGGATACTCTCAACAGACTAAGGTTCTCTTGTCATGAGTGGGAATTGACTCAGGACACAATCAACCAAATATTTTCACAGTGGGGCAAAGCCAATCTTTGGCCACTTTGTAAACCTCCAGGACATCAAATGTAGATTCTTTGCAAGCTGGCATCACCATCCAGGGTTGTGGGAGAATGATTTTTCGATGGAAATGTTCAGAATCTTTGCCTACGCATTACCGCTCATTCCCCTGATTCCAAATGTTCTTATGAAGATTGAATCTTGCAAAATAATACTAATATCCCCAGGGTGGCCTTGCCAATACTGGTATATAGAGCTTCTCCTACTGTCAGAGAAACCTCCCATCAGATTAAAAGTCTCCCCGTATCTCCTGACATTAAACGAGGCCCAAGTCCTGCACCCGGATCCCAAGTCTTTTCACTTATCGGCCGGGCTCCTGAACACAATGAGCTTAGCAATCCAAACATCTCTCCGAATGTGGAGAGAAACTTTCTAGGCCAGACCGGACAGTACGAACAAAACTCATTCTCACAAGTGGAAAAGATTTTGTTTATGGTGTCAAATGGAGCAGATGCATCCCCGTCCTCATCACTGTAACAGATATTACCATACCTATTACAATTGGCGCACTCAGGGTTAGCTCATGCATCCATCAGAGCTCCTCCCTTGGGCACATATCATTTCAGACGGTCACCTAGGTCTCCTTCATTGTGGTCCTCTAGGCTAATCAAGCAGTCCCTCAAAGGCTTAGTTAGGATGTTCTCTCCCGTCAAACTTCCCCCTCCATCTTGGCATCTGATCTCAGTGCTATCACAGCTCATGAAACTCTCATTTGAGCCTATTTACAGAGCAATATAAAGTACTTATCTTGGAAAGTTGCACTCCCTTTGGCCGTGACGTCTGCCAGACATGCCAGTGAGATTAAAGCTCTCACCATTCAGGAACCCTTCCTACAATTTAGAGAAGACAGGGTAATCCTTCTCACAAACCCAAAGTTTATCACCAAAGTCCCTTCGGACTTTCATCTCGAAGAACCTTTGATCTTAAAGATGTTCTTTCCAAACTCTTCAAAACCGGCTGACATCAAGAAATGCTTCAAATTCTACATAGACAAGACCAGTACTTTTCGTAAATCTAACCAGCTATTTGTGGCTTACAGCGCACCATGAACAGAGCAACCTCTTTCCAAACAGAGCATAGCTAAATGGATAGCTACTGCAATTTACTTCTGTCATCAGGCAGCAGAAAAACCATTACAGACTGCGGTGCATGCTCATTCCATAAGAACTGTTCAACAGCACTGTTTGTTGGTGTGCCGCTCCTGGTCATATGCAGAGCAATTATCTGGATGAATAGCTGCATGTTTATGCAACAGTACTGTCTGGACTCTACCCCTCAAGGGGATGCTGCCATAGGCCAAGCAGTTCTAAGGCATCTTTTCTGGTAAAGGTGAGCCACTTCTTTCTTCCCACCATCCTCTTTCTAGTTCTGCACATTGCATGAGATAAGTGTTTTTACTTTAGTAACATATTTAAATGTTTTTTTTCATATGTTTAACCACATCTTAGGAGTTGTGTACAGTTATGTCGTCATTGATACTATGTTTGGGTATATTTGTTTTCTAATGTGATAATATCTCAATAGAATTGTATTCTTAACTTCTCATAATGGAATGTGCCATCACTACTGGTTTCTACTGATTCAAGCATGTGAATCCATGAAAATTCCAATACTGGGGCCAGAAAATAAGTTACTTACCTGTAACTGTAGTTCTCCAGTATTGGAATCTTTCATAGATTGACATACAACCCTCCCTCCTCCCCTGAGTCACCTTTCTCTCCTATTTATAGCTCTCCTGCACTTGTGCTATGGAAAATTTGAGGGACAGGAGCTTTTCTCAGGAGTGTTCCAGAGGCCAAGGCAGCCTGATTGGCCTATTTTTTAAATAGACTATGATGGGTCTCCTTTTTTAAAGAGACTTTGCAGGTTGCAAATTGAACGGTCTAAGGCTTTCATGTTGTATATTGAACTTTGCATTGCTGCCATATGGTACCAGGGACTCCCATTTTGACAACGGGGAATGATTCAAGCATGTGAATCTATGAAATATTCCAATACTCGAGAACTACAGTTACACGTAAGTCTTTGTCTCCAGAATCCCACAGTCCAAGGACAGTACTCTATTGATGAATTGGTTGTGGATCTCTGCCTAAGTTTTTCCTCTTCTCCCATTCCTTCCGTATGTTGCCTGGAAGCACCGGCAAAACTCCCTCACTTTCATCCTGGTGGCTCCTGTGTGGGCCAGATTAATCCTGATTCTTGACCCTTCTAGACATGGGTTATTAGTCCCTCAGGAGAAGCTTTCCATCAGTCATGAACCTTAATGTTTTCCTTACCAAGACAAATGAGTCGTCCCTTTAAGCCTTTCCATTTGTGCGCTTAACAAGTCATCAACTGGGAAGTTGCCTTTCTAATCGCTATTGCATTCTTAAGGTGTGCTGACGAGTTACAGGCCCTTACCCTGGGGGAACAATTCTTTCCAGTTCATAATGACAGAATTGTTCTTAGAACTTATCCAAAATTTCTTCCTAAGATAGTATTCCTCTTCCATCTTAACCAGATCATTGAATTCCTGTTTTTCCCCCCTTAACCAGACTCGTTAGCTGAGAGAGCCCTTGACACCCTTGATGTCAAGCGTTCCCTCATGTATTGCATCCACAGGACAAAGCCCTTTCATAAAACCCAGCCACGTTTTGATGCTACTGTCAAATCTCCCAAGGGGCACACTCTATGAAAGGCAGGCATGACTATGTGGATTGTCTAATGTATCCTAACCTGCTACATTAAGGCAAAGAGAAATCTGTCTTCCCTACTTAGGCATCACTCCGTACAGAAAAGGTGCCACTATGGCTTTTCTTGAAAATATCCTCACAGCAGACATATGTAAGGCAGCTACATTGTCAACGTTGACGTTTAGCAAGCACTATCATGTTGACATCTTAGCACACCAACAAGCTAGAGTTGGGTCAAGCTGCTCTAATAACTATTTTTCAGTCTTCAGCAAAATCCAGTGGGTAACCACTGCTTGAGGATGTACTGCTACAGCCACATGTTATGAATGGAATCTTACTTAATCTGTAAGCATCTGTCCTGAGCATTCAATGCTGTAGATCCACGTGTCCAACTACACCTCAGAAGCCTTTAGTTGTTGCAGATGTAGATTCTTACACTTCAGCTCTTGATAAGCGTATCCTCTTGCATGTTCACCACTGTCCTTATTTTTCTATCTACACTCACCTGCTGTATGAAAAACAATCTACAATGGAGCCGGTGCCCATGTTCAGTGCCAACTAAGAGAGGAGTGCCCATACCTTCTGTCTCTAAAGGCTTCTTTGAAGAAAAGCATGTTGCATACGTCCAAACCAAACACTAGGTGGCAGGAGTATGCCGAGCATTTGCATCTTAAGCACTACATGTTACGAACAGATGCTTACAGGGTAAGTAACATATTCCTTACTTAGCTTCAATCACTCATTCTGGTGGATTCTCTGTCAAACCACAGATTTCTCACTGGCCTCCCACATCCCTGTTCTGTTGAGCGGCCCCTTTAAATCTAAAAAGGTCCTGTCTTGCAGATCTGTACACTGGTACTGACAATTTGTTAATGTTCCGTGTCTGAGGATGCCGAGGGAGTAGAGCAAGAAACTGACATCTGCTCTGAGAGGGGGTGCTTATATGCTGATTTTCTTATTCTTTTCTGGGGTGGTAGAGAACCATTGCAGGAGTCTCGCGGCATCACCTAGCACCATGCAGGATTGTGGCTGGAAAAGCTTCTGATTTCCAGTCTTTTGTCTGGTAAATATTGTAAAGGTGAGGATCCTGCATCAGATGTAGTATCCACCACAAAGACTATTCACAAAGGTAAGTAACTTGTCTACAGCATCACTTGCTGCTGAAAGAAAAAAAAAAAATACTTGCACTGCAACCATCTGTTTGCAGCTTTTAGTACTGTAGATCCACATACTCCCTCTTTCTTCCCCAGAAATAAGCAATAAATCACATGTTTTTCACATTAACTGTTGGTACTCACAATGCATAATACATATAGGGAGTTATTACAACTTTGGAGGAGGTGTTAATCTGTCCCAAAAGTGACGGTAAAGTGACGGATATACCACCAGCCGTATTACGAGTCCATTATATCCTATGGAACTCGTAATACGGCTGGTGGTATATCCGTCACTTTACCGTCACTTTTGGGACGGATTAACACCTCCTCCAAAGTTGTAATAACCCCCATAGTCTTTCTTCAAACACTGCTTTCTACTCCAATTACTCACCAGTCTACAGTTGGGTAAAGTAAATCTGAGGTGTTGTCTTTGTCATGGTGAATTGCTGGGTAAGGGAGCAGCCACAAGATATCTTTAAACTGAATACTTTGAGGAGAAACAACTTGCAAACGGCAGCACTGAACACTAGTTGGCAGGGGTATGAAAAGCATGTGATTCTACAGCACTACAAGCTTCCATCAGTTGGTTGCCTGGTAAGTAACATTTTCATTTTACTATTAAATCTGCAAAATGAGTTTTTTAAATGCAGCCTATCAAGGGTTATATTTGCAGAATTTCAACTTGTTTGCTATCCACAGTAACATCCAACTCTGCTTCTGCCAGTTAGGGAACCAGTTGTGTAAAGATGTTAAGTTTGGCTCATTAGCACACTGAAGGTGTGGAACAGAGTTCTTGAGATGGCATCTTTTTTTTGCCAAGCATGTCAAGGATGCACTGCTGCACTTAAAAGCCAGCACAAACAGTGACTACTTATTGGGAGCCTACAGTTTTGTAAGCTACTAAGCTATGACCTTTTTTGGCACCAGGGAACACAGTACTCGGACTTCCAGGGGTGGACATCAATTGGGATGGAAATGTCCCTTGCATGGTTTACAGGCATGCACGTTTGCCCTGATCGACCAAACAGCATGGGAAACTGATATCCTGACTTTTTAACAGGCCAGCTTGCACTTTAATTTGTAGTGTGTGCAAAGCAGTCCAGGAGTGTCCGTAGTAATGTCCGCACCAAACGTGCCATATTTGTTACTTTTGTCCATGACTTTTGACCATGTCCTTTCTAGTCTACTTAAAATGGAAGTGTACTTTTTTTTATTTTTTTTTATGCGCTTTTTATCAGACAAATGTTTGTGTCAGAGAAACAGAGGCTGTGCCTTTTTTGCTTTCTCGTAGCTGGAGACCAAAACATTGAAGTGAGGGAGGATAGGAGACTGGCTAAAGATTATGTGAGTACCTTTAGTCAATAAATTTCAGATAGCACTACTTGCTGATAGCAGTGGTATTTGCTGGATGGTAGAGAAGAGGAGGTCATTAGGCAGATTTTCCTGTTTAAGTTGAGGAGGACTTTAGGCATGACCAGACATTTTCTGACCCAGTTTGCCCATTCACGTATGTTGATGGCAGCTAAGTGCAGAGACTTCTTAATTTATTGTGCCCATGTTTTGGATACTTCCTTTTGGAGCTGGCATCATCACTACTTACTCTGAGGAAAGGAGTGCACTGCAATGACTTGGATAGCTGCTGTGAGACTATGCTGGTGTCAGCATGATAACCACTCTAACATAGGTAAGGTGGCAAAACCTGAAGTCTGAGCAAGGTGATGGAAAAGATGTGATGGGCTGCCTAGGGCTTAGAACCCTCCAAGTCTGGCCCTACAGGAAGAGAGACAGTCCAGGAGAAGTTCAGCTGTGTTTTCTACTTTTGAAGCACAGAGAAGTCACCAGCTGCCAATCTCACAGCACTGGGACTGATCTAAATTGTGAGGGCTCATTCAGTCTCCCAGAATGTAATTCAGGTGACCAAATGTGTATAGAAACTTTTATCCAATCAACGGCATGCCATCCAACACCTCTTTAGCATGCCCAAACAACTAGTGCTGCTGACATGTGGCACATTCCCTAGTCGAGTTGTCACCATCAGAGTAGAAGACCCCCTCTTCCCCCAACAAACCCCCCCTCCCCCCACAAGTGCAGATGATGAGCACCTGCCATTTTGAACCCCTTTGTGGCCCGGGTGAGAATCAAGACCGCCACTGCAGTGGAGCAATGCTAAAGCAGAGGTGAGCAATGTGAGACTGTAGAGCTCTCATCCTGTGTTAGCTGATTTGATTCCCTGCTGAGCAGGTAACACCAAACTGTGAGGAAATGGGATATATTATATGGTGTTGTTCTGTAACCTTAGTGTTATACTCTTACCAACCCCTTTAGGACCAGTTGATTTTGTTTGTTAAATCTTCCAGCTCAACCCTGAGTAGCTGTGGCTCTGAGCAGGAAGACTTAAACAAAGCAACAACTGTAAAGCATTTAAACAACACCCAAACAATTGAAGAATAAATACCTGAGACACTTAAGAAAATAGACACCAAAGACTGCATTTTTAAACAGCACAACTAAAACGGTCCACTGGAGTGCTCCAGAGAGAGAATTTACGAGGTGTAGTAAATATGCACTTTTTGACTTAACCCTGGGCAAATTCAACAAATTTTATTCTTTGAAACTTTTTTCAAGAAAGATTTCAGATAAGTATCAGTGCAGTTACTTAAAGATAATTTAGGTGACCAAATCTGGCACAGAGCCAGTCAGGGGCCACCAGCAAGGTCCACAGAAACAGTTACCTCAAAGGCAGGAGCAGTCTTCAGTGAGTCGAAGGCATTTAAGCCTTTGCTGTAGTTTCTGATGGAAGTGGTCCTGATGCAAAGGATACAGGAAGCTGAAGTTGCTCAAGTATGCTGTAGATGTGATACAGTTAAAGGGGATCTTCCAAAAGCTATTCCTCGGTCCACAGGCTTGGTAAGGTGGTCCTCGCCACAACAGTAGACATCTCTCGACGTCCTCTCAGTTCTGCCAGAATTCCAATCATCACAGGGCTACCAGGTGCCTGTATTGCGGTTACAGAGGAATCCCTCTTTGGACGATAACTCGCCTTCTGGATAACCAAGTCACACTCATAGGGCTCTTGTGGGTTCAGCGCACTTTGGTGAAACTTAGAGCATCAGGCCTGGCCTCTGGTGCTGCGCAGTGTTTTGAAATGGTGGCTTGAAGATGTGGGTACCAACTCACCCCAGCAACTTAGTCAGCTGTTTTGACCTGTACTGCAAACAGGAGATTAGCCAACCGACCCTTAGAGTCTCAGGCTTCGGCTGGACTCCACAGACGGCTTCTGCATCAGCAGCACTCTGCAGCCACATTTCTTTCCATGCCAGTTCAGCCTCTTTGCCAGTTCCATGGTGCAGCACGGCAGTTCTTCATCGGTCCTTCTCCTATTCCAAATGAGATCTAAATTCTGAATGCCCTCTTTATATTCAGAAAATTCCCTTACAATAGGCTTGCTCAGTAGCCAGTGGACTTATAGGTTCTCTCCCACCTCTTCCTGGAAAGTGTGGCATATGGCTATCTCAGGATGCACCATTCTGTCCACTCCTAACTCTCTCAGAGGTCCAGAGCTCCCTAGCCCAGCCCAGAGGTGTGGCTACCAAAGGGGCTAGATGCCCCCGGTAAATCGGTTTGGCAGCTGGTTTTCCCTTCCCTTTCTCTAGGGCCAGCCTGTCTACCAAGACAGTGGCACAGCCTGTAGGGAAACAGGCTTTTTTGTAGGTTTACCCCCACGTTTTGCCCCATTTTGACTGCTGGATACTAGTGTAATGGTTCTGAAATGCCCCGAGCCCTGCTATGCAGGACTCAGTGTATGTGGAGTGACCCTTAAAAGGGTGCATGTTTAATTGGCCTGTCCTTAATTGCCATAGCCTAAGTTACTTGTAAATCCAAAGTTTATGGTACCAGGCATACCCAGGGCCTTTAACTTAGTGTTTGTTAGATCTGGCATCCTTAGGGTGGTCTTACCCAGACATTTTGCACTTTACCTCCTGTTTTGTTGGTGTATGGTTTTGTTGGCCTTAGGACGCTGAGCACTTTACCACTGCTAACCAATGCTAAAGTGCCTGTGCTACTCCTCTAACATGATAACATTGGTGTATCCACAATTGGCATATTTAATTTACCTGTAAGTCCCCTGTAAAGTGGTATCACCTATACCCAGGACCTGTAAATTAAATGCTACTAGTGGGCCTGCAGCACTGGTTGTGCTACCCACTTCAGTAGCTCTATAAACATCTCAGGCTTGCCACTTCAGAGCCTGTGTGGGCAGTTTCACTCCCACTTCAACTTTGCATTTAAAACCCCTTAACTCCCCATGTCTTGCATATGTCACCCACAGATAGGCCCTAGGTAGCCCATTCGGCAGGGTGGCATGTAAGAAAAAGGCAGGACATGTACTTTTTAGTTTTACATGTCCTGGTAATGAAAAAATTCCAAAGTCGTTTTTCATTACTGTGAGGCCTGCTAGTTTTAAGACGTAATTCCTGATCAGAGAGGAGTAGCTGTATTATGTTTAGTATCATTGGAATGATAATGATTAATCCTCTGTACTGGTAAAGTCCGATTTATTACGATTTTAGAGGTGCCATTTTTACAAAGTGGGCATTTCTCTGCCCTGTGTGCCTGACAGCCTGTCGCTAATACATGTCTGCCCTGAGCTGGGTGATTGCTGCACTTGTGCATTCCCTTCAGGCATCTACAACTCTGGCTACTCAACTGCATCTTCATCCATCAGCATACTGATGGGACTTCCTGGGGAGAAGGTTGGGAAGGGCTCTCACATTTCAAAGGGTAATGGCCTGAGCCCATACAAAGGGATTGACTACTCCCATCCACCCTCGATAGTCCAGAGTCGGGTTGAATGGGGGACCTGTGCACTTCAGAGAAACCTTTTGAAGTTATCCTCCACATCAGAGGCACTTTTTGGTAGAAGTACTGGGTCTCTGACCCCCTGAAATCAGCACACTACTGGACCTGGAAGAATCCCTGGTGGAATAAAGGCTGCTGTGCTGAAGGATCGCCACTTTACTGTGCCTGACTGTTTTAAGGAACTGCTGCCGCTGCTCTGTGGCCACAGCAGTGCACTCGCTGGCTCAGCTTGAACCGGAGTGGTTTTCCAGATTTTACTGTGCTCCTCGCAGCTAGCGGACAAGTTCATTCTTTACATTGTCTGACTACCCACGCTGGAACCGAGCAATTCTGACATTTCCTCACTGCCTTCCTCGCAGTGTTCTTCAAAATATTGTAATGTCTCTAAAACCAGCCCCATAGAAAAGCACTGTTTTGGTGTATTTTAAAATGAATATATCTTGATGTACTTATTGGATTTTGTCTTATTTTATTAAGATAAACCTCATCTATTTTTCTAAGTTAGTGTGGAGTCTTTTAGGTGTGTTTCTATAGTGTATATTTATATATATATAGGGGTGGGTTTGTGTTGCACAAATACTTTACACATTGCCTCTTAAGTTAAGTCTGCCTGCTTTGTGCCAAGCTACCAGAGGGTGAGCACCGGTTAATTTAATCTGTGTATCTAACTTACCCTGGCTAGGATGGTCATTCCTGTTTGTACAGGGTTCAGACTCAGAAACTGTGTTTCTGGTTGTCAAACAGTGTTCTCCAGCGACTACAGCGCTTATTGTGCCACCTTGAGTGGGACCGGGTAAAACATGGCTCCCAGTCTGCCACTGCAGACTGATAGGGCAGTTTTAAATTACTAACTGGACCATTTAAGGTAATGGCAAAGCCCAAACTTCCCTTTTTAATATATGTCACCCCTACGGTAGGCCTAATGGGCCCTAAGACAGGGTGCTTTATGTTAAAAAGTGGAATGCCAACAGTAAAACCTCTCAGTTGTCATTTATTACTGTGAAAAGGCCAGTAACTCCATTGGCAAGTACAGAATTACAGGTTGACAACTCGGCCCTGCTAACTTCTGAAAAGGACTAATAAAGTTGGTGCTGTAAGGTGTCAAAGGAATCAGTATATTAAATCATATTTAATGGTTACATCGAATTTAATGTTTCTGGTGGGCAAAGTGCAACTTTAAAGTTGCCACTTTAGCTGCCTAAGGTTTCCAGTGTTAGTTTACTGTTGTGCTCAGGGGCCCTACTTCCTGCAGACAACATTTGTCCCTCCTGTGGAGATATGCTAATGACTCCCAGGAAAGTTCACAATAGCGTCCTGATACTGAAGTAGGTGTTTTCTCCCATAGGCAGGAACTCCGTTGGGTGTCAGCCCTAAAGGTGAGCTTCAAAGGCGAAGCCACCTATGAAGCTCAAATGAGTAGCACTTACGTGAGGGGCTGCCCCATTGTTCAGGCAGACAGGCTGGTGCTTGGGACAGGAAAGGGAAAACTCGTTGCCAAACCGGTTTTCCAGGGGCATGTAGCCACACCTTTGGGTTTAGCTAGGGAGTTCCGAGTGCCAAGAGAGGGGTTCTGCCATCTTGGGATTGGGTAGAATGATGCATCCTTGAGATATTGAGATGCCAGATTTAAAAGGAAGTGGCCATCAGGAGGGAGGGACAGTGGTAGCTCAAAGGCTACCGACCGCATCCTACACTGAGGGCATTTGTTTGTACATAAATAGGACAACCCTGGCACACAGAACCCAGACCTGGACTGGACTGGACTGGACTAGAAGGAAGACCGAAGGACTACCCTCCTGCACTGTGGAAGCAGCAAAGAGGCTGCACTGGCATTGACTGCACCTGCTGAACCTGGTGGCTAGTCAAAGAGGAGGGACTGTCTGACGTCTCCTGCTCAAGAAGTCATCTTCTCCAGACATGAGCCAAAGCCAAGAGACTCCAAGGGCCAGGTAACTGGCCTCCTGTTTGCAGCAGAGGGACACAGCAGCTGAAGAAGTCTGCTGGTGCAAGTTGTTAACCCAAAGTCTTCAACTTGCTGCCGTTCAGGACCAGATGCACAAAGTTGCACCCTTTTTCGGTCAGCCCAAGAGTGCCATCTGAGTGAGCTAGGACCTCCAGGGGATTAGCTGTTGACCCAGGAAGGACTAGTCAGTGACTGCGATACTGGGTGACTGGTAGTCCAGTGGTGACTGGACTATTGTCGACACAGAAAGGACTTTGAGGGATGTCAACTCTATGATCAGGACCGCCTCAACACCTTTGTGAACCAAGGAGTAGTCGCAGCAAGAACCTCCTGATGGCCGCATCGTATTCACAGCTTCCTTTGTGTATCTACAGTATCCTTCATTCCTTGCATCAGGACCACCTCCATTTAAAAGCCTTGCAAAGGGTAAAAGGGCATGGAGCTGAGTGGAGAGGTAACTGTTTCTGAAGACCCTTATGGTCCCCCTGGCTGGGTCCCCACAGGAGTTGGTCCCTTAAAGTGGCTTCAGGTGACCACATTATACCTAGCCCAAACTTCTTAGTGTAAACGTTTCTAATTGAGAAATTCGTAGAATTTGCCAATGCTTCTTCACAGTTAAGTAAAAGATATATTGGTTTACTATACCTTGTAAATTGTACATCTCTGGAGTCCTCCTTAGGATATTTTTTCGTCGTGGTGTCTAGAAATATAGCAAATATAGTTTATTTTTATAAATTGATGTCAGATTTCTTTGCCATCTTGTCGATTTCTTCTTTTATAGCTTTAGTGCTGTTTAAATACTTTACACTTGTTCCTTTGCGCTTTGCTGCTCCAAGCCACAACTACCCAGGGTTGAGCTGAAGATTTGACATACAAAATCTAATGGTTCTAAGTGTATTACATGACGAAGTTGCACAACCACACCATATAATGCACCCCATTTCCTCACACAGCCACTCTCCCAAGTGTAACCCGTTTATCCTTCAAAGGCAGCTTGCCCTTTGAAGCTCGCCTTATGTGCCAATACCCATGTGACTTACTGCCTGAGGTAGTTAACAGGTCTTTCCAGTACAGGCTTCTATAGTTTCCTTTCCTGGGAGACTTTAGTATGTCTCCTCAGAAGGCAGAACGCTGTTTCTGGGCCAGGCTCATTGTGCAGCGTTCGGGGCACAGGAGATTATAGGCAACAAAGTAGCATTTTTGTAAAAAGCTTCACACCACAACCTGTTACATTAATTTCGACTAGAAAATCTACTCGGGCTCAATAGAACGAGTTGTTTGATACCTTGGAGTATCAAGTTGGTCGCACTGTTCAGGAGCACAGCTTAAGGGTTGTCCCTATGTAACCCTGTAATCGCCATTGGGGCGGCCAAATTCTTCCACAGTAAAAACAACTATTTTGTGTTCTTACTGTCAGAACATGTCAGATGCACGTTCCGCCTAGGAAATATGCTGCACCCTTCCTTGGGGCTAGATAGGTCTGCCCTAGCGGTGTCTAACGCATATTGCAGCCGGAAGCTTGTCTTTGCCATTGCTTTGAAAGGAGAAGTCGGGTTAATATTTTAAAACCGCTCTTTCAGTATTCAGACTAGGAGAATAGGTTTAACTGAGTCACACCCAGGGTGGCACAACCAGTGCCGCAGTCCCTGGGGGTGACCTAACTTTCATGCTTTGGGTACCATATACTAGGGGCTTAAAAGTAAGCCTCAGTGCACTCCGAGTTGAATAATAAGCCACATGAGTCCAAAATCTTTTGGTGGCAGGGGATTTACCCCACAAAAAGAGGCATTTCCTTACACAGACAAACCTCAAAAGACTAAGACTATTGCAAACGCACACGGATAATCCTACCACAGGAGTTTACTTAGTCCAGTTATCTTGTTGGCCTTAAGAACTATTCAGACTGACCGACAGTTTTTCGATATGACTGCATTAAGTTAAGTTGCAGGTATTTACATGCTGTGTGTTGCAAAATAGATATCTGCAGCGTTTCTTTTCATACTTCCTGTACCCCAGCAAGATTGTTACATAATTCACTTAAACTACTCTCCCTTAGAAGATAAAGAAAGAAAAGTAAACACCAATCCCTGTGTTAAAAGAATAAGCAGTTAGAAGACATAACCTGGCATTAGACATCTGTCTTTGAAGCAAATGAGAAGAAATAAACACAGTTTAAAGGCATCTTTATATATTGCCCCATCTTTTCCCGACCCACCAAAAATTGTCTCGCAAGCTACAGTTTAGGAAATGCTGCTCGAGGATGCATACTTGTTCCTGTTCGCTCCCAAGCATTTTACAGCATCACATGTTAATCTGATTTTCTGTAGCCCTATCAGCATCACCTATTCAGAATACTTCCCTTGGAACTCCAATCAGTCTCCAGGATCTTCACAGAATATCTGGCACCGCTGGTCGCCCATTTCAGTAAATAAGTACATCGGCTGCCTGCTTCTGTAGGTGTATGAACGGCTCGATAAGGAGGCCTCCAGACAACCTGTGCAGTCAGTCGACACCTACTTACCACTATTTAACACTCTGTATCTTCCGTTTAATGGAGAAAAAGTATTTGGTCTCCAACCATAGGGAACATTCACCATTGCTGTTAAAACATTCCAGTTCCAGGAGAGGTTTTTGAAATTCCTTGTGACTGCCAGGAAATTAAAAATGATTGGCACTTAAAAGTCTTCGCTCCGCACATTTTTTTCATTGCCTGAAATATATGTGCAGTGTTTATTTAGTAGCACATTTACCTTACTAAACACTGTTCTTTGGCTGTGGGAATGTCATTAATATTTGCCATGATGTTTAAATCTCCTGGGACTTCCGTTTCTAGCTGGGAATGATCCAGGCACACAAACCTCTGAATGATACACTAGAAAACTGCATTTACAGATCAGAAACGTTTTTCTTTCACACATGAATAATGTATTGGCAGGTGACAATTTGTGGCATTCCAAAGGTATGTGAATGTTTGGAATATATAGTGCAGACTCTTGAGCTATTCCTTATAGGTTGATTGTGAATTATGTACTTGAGTTGAGTGGCCAAGGCCGGATGCACACATTAACCTTACAGCACTGAGAGCTCTCTATGCACATTTTAACCATTTTTAGCATATCCACAGCTTCCTTTATTTTTCTGAACCAGACTATGACACACTTGAGAACCAAGACTGAACTACTATGAATGCAAATTTATTTAAATAGCTTCAGGATCAGGTGGTCGGAGATTGAGTAAAGGTGTAGGACGTGGGAAATGCAATCAATATCTGTATTAATGGAAGTAATCAATAATAAAGAGCTGTTGTAAAAGGTCAGCAACTTTATCTCTAAGAAAATATACTTTTAATTGTATTTATTAATATCTGTTACTTAAGTTGACTAGCCTCAAATATATATTGTCTTAAGTGTTTTGGAATTCTCCCAGTCCAAAATAGTTGAAATGGACATTTTCCAGTGAGTGCTCCAGGTATCCTTAATGTGTTGAAAGTATTCCATTGATATTGGCCAGTGATGTAGCTCCTACATGGCCTGGGTGTTATGCATGCATTTGTACACATTTAACGTATCTATTTATGATATGGCATGTTATAAGGGAGTTGAAGTCGTTTCTGCAAGTCGCTATGGTTCATATGTGTTGGCAATGATTGTCATCATTTTATTCTGTATGCTGTCACTCTGCAACTACAAAACTTTTGATATGGACCATTTCGTCTTGTAATTTTTTTTACAGTGCATTTGTCATCAGTCTTTTCATGTGATTGGGGCTAACCTACTTTTCAATTACAGAACAGCTGGTGGCCGGAGGAAAGGCTACATGGGGCACCTCACTCGAATGGCTAATGCATTAGTGCAGAGTGCAGAGAAGGGGCCCAACGTCTTGCTTTTGGGGCACATGCTGAAAGGTAAGCTAGAATGAGGGGAAGTATAAAATGGGGCGGGTTAGATGTCCTCACATATTTTTCTTTAAAAATAAAAAATAAAAATCATGCTATTTAACTTTGGAAGAGGGCTTTTTTGTTTTTATTTTGTTTTTAAAACGCCTGACTTTGTGTCTTTTTTTTTATTTTTTATTATTTATTATTAATGATCAGTTCCTACTGGTTATTTCATTGTGCAACGGAAAAGCAAAGATTACATAAATTTGACAAGTCACTTCATAGGTTACCAAATAAACTAGGGACAAGACTAGCTGCCCCAGCAAGGTTAATTCTGCCAGTACCTGATTGAAACACTGCTAATCAACTTGTATGATTTACAATAATTTTATTCATATTTCTCTCATTTCTTGTATCCATGCAGTGAAGGTCAGGTGCTGATACCACCACTATGTATGATTATGCTTCCAACAGTTGTGCTTCAACAAATCAAGCTGTTATCTTTATTTATATCTAATATTACTATGTCAACCGAGGGTTCCGGTTGTCTCCTCAAACATCTGGAAAGACAGTCAAAACCTTTTTGCCAAATAAGGCCACTTGAGGACACGTCTCAAGCATTTGTATCCAGTCTGCCATAATATAGTATTGATATTGTGGGCACACAATCTTATGGCTACTTCTAACTGCAGAATATCCCCAGGTGCCAGACTGGATGTGGAGAATTTCCAGCAATGCTCCTGTGTGCCAGGAAACAGCAGTTGCTCATTGGTGTCTTCATACCACCATGGAAGTGACTGAACGGAGCCACATTAAGGGCTAGCCCTATGCACCAACTTATTTTCCTTTCTTACTATACCCTTCAATGCAGATCCGGCGCTCTGCCCTGAAAGTCTTTGTTCTTGTGATAACTAGAAAAACTTTGCTCCGTAAACCAGGGAACAATGTGCTCTTTGGAAACCGTATTGAAGCTATGTTGAGGCTGCAGGAAGGCAATGTCACTGACCCTCGTAGGTATGTCTGTGGCGCATGAGCTCCGGCCATGACCCTCCCTTCCTGCTGAAAGTTTTATGGCAAGTCAGTCTAGGAAGAAGTGTAAGAAGTCCTTATAGGGCACATGACCAGCAGATGGGGGTGGAATGCCGACATCTTCTTGTCATGGGCCCTGTAAGGATTTATTGCTGCACCACTGCTTGGGATAGCTACCTCCAGCTACAGGCCTGTCCTCTATAGTAACTTACTGGTCGGGAAATTGTTTTGTAGATTTCAACATGTCATTCCCTACTGTAGATCTATTACATCAGACAAAATATTCTTCTGTATAGTTCAGTGGGCTTCCCTACATTTACTCTATCCTTCATTTACTCTCCTCCCCACCCCTCATATTTACCACCCACACCAGAATGCACTTGCAAATCCTGCTGTAGGATGTACTTCTCCAAAGTTGCTATCAAGTTTGTACTGGACTCTGGGAAAGGTGAGCAATGGTATACCTGCTATTTTTTCATCCCAAAAAAAGAAAAGGGGCCTCATGCCAATTCTGGACCTTGACCCGCTAAATACCTTCTTATGGAAGTATAAATTCAAGATTCTCATATTGGCTCAGGATCTGTCTGCTCTGGATCAGAGAGACTGGATGGTGTCCTTGGACTTGCAGTGTATGTATTTTCGTATACCCATCCTGCAGTCCCATAGGTCAGGGTGGGCCAAGAGCTCTTTCAGTTCACTGTGTGCCCCTTCAGCCTTGCGTCGGCCCTCGGTTATTTACTAAAGCAATGGCTGTGGTGACTGTCCATCTTTGAAGGTCTGGAACGCATGTACCCCCTGTACCTCTATGACTGACTTGTAGTGGACTACATTGAGATGACTGCCAGCCACTTGAAATGTGACTTTTCTGTCAAAATGCCAAAGTCACACCTTACCCCTTTGCAGAGGATCTTATTCTTTGGGCCTGTACTTGGCACAGTGACATTCACAGAGAGTCCTGGATATTTTGGATATGATCATGATGTTCTTGGGGTCAGTTGTGTGTCTCAGTGAGGATGGCTGTTGTCTAGGTCTCATCCTCTTTAACCCGTATGCCAGATGGTGCATATGGGCCCTTCCTTTGCTTCTCAGGGCCCAGGTCATGGTTGGCTCCCCAGCACTATACTGATTTCTCAGTAGACTGCTTATACACCCCTAACTAGAGCTCAAAATAGAGGCACAGACATTTTTGCTGGTTTGGGGCATCACCTAGGGGATGCAGGGATCAGAGGCCCCTGGTCTTGTGTAGAAAGTGGGCTCCAAAACCAGGAGTTGCAAGCAATTTGTTCACTCCTGAAGTCCTTCCTGCCCTCCATCAAAGGGAGGTTGATAATGGTCCTAGTGGACCACACTGCCGCCATGTGGTATTGCAACAAAAAGGATGGAGTGGGGTCCTGGGTCTTATGCTAGGAGGCTCTACTTCTCCAGAAGTGGCTGGACCAACAGAACACCTTTCTGGTCAGCAGCCACCTAGCAGAGTCCTTGATTTCCAGAACAGATGAGCAGAACAGGAGTCATCTGGCAGATCTCAAGTGGTGTCTCCGCCCTGAAGTGGTGCAGGGCGTTTTTAGGCGATAGCCATGAGTGGATCTATTCACCACCCTGAGAATGCAATGCCAGTGATTTTGCGCACTGGAATTATCTCCAAGGCTTTTGTTGGGAACAACTTTAACTAGAATGGACTCTAGGAGTTATGTATGTTTACCCGCAACTCTCTCTCGTGCCTCGGGTAGAAGAAAACCTCGGCCCAAGACTTCTTGATGTTCCTGCACTTGGCCAGGTGAGTGTGGTTCCTGGAGCTTCTGAGCTTGCGCTTTTCCCCTCCGATCAGGCTTCCATCTCTAGAGGACCTCAAGTCTCAGCAACAGGGCAGGGTCCTGCATCCGAGTTTCCACAACTTACACCTCTGTGTGGAGATTGAGTGATGTTATTCAAATGTTAGACCTTCCCACCTAAGTGATGGGTGTCATCCTTGTTGCCAGACGTCCTTCGAGTAAGTCCTTCTCGGATGCTTGAAAAGGTATTTTGACTGGTGTGGTGCCTAGAATACCAACCCCTTGCAGATTAGACTTTATTAAGTTCTTTTGTTTTCCACTTTTGTTTGCCCAGAAGGGCGTTTCAGTTTTTAGTACAAGAGTTAATTGTCAGCCTTGTTGGCTTTTCGGCATCTGCCAGGCCATCTGTCTTTGTTCAAATCACCAGTTGTAATGCATTTTATAAGAGTTTTGACACATGTTTCCCCCAAGCCATTGATGATGCCCCAGTAGAACCTCAATCTGGTCTTGTCTTTCTTGATGTGTGTGCTCTTCGTGCCTTTGCACGGTTACTGCTTGAAGATCCTGACACTCAAAACTGTGCTCATCATTGATATTGACATTACATCAGCATGCCATGTCAATTAGTTACATTTGCTGTCAGCAGTACTACTTATATCACCTTATTCCAGATAACTTAGTGCCGAGATCCAAGGTGGACTTCCTTCTGAAAGGGGTGACATCCTTCCGTGTTTGCCAGCTGATCACATTGCCAGCTTTTTGTGTCACCTTATCCCTCAAAAGAGGGGGGAGAGGCTTTATCGTCTAGACCCAGAGAGCATTGTGTTTTAAATTTGATCACATGAATAACTGTTGGTTGGCAGAACAGCTCCTTCTGTGTGTATTTAGGGGCAAAGTGGGGCATGGCGGTGCAGAAGAGGACCTATTCTGATAAATACTTCTAACCAAAGATTCCTCATCTTTTGAATATTCCTTGAATGCAAGACTCGAACTAGACATTTTTCAGCAGAACCTCTGCGCACCGCTAGGTAGCATTCTGCCGTTCCGCACTGATTTTGTCCCGCTCTAGAAGTGATGCACAGAACTGCATATAGGCACCACGTAAGCACACTGATGTCAGCTCCTCTTTGTTTGCCACCAAACATGAATCAAGAGCCACTTCTTCACAAGACTCTTTTCTCCTACAGATTGTTTGAAGATTGTGTGTGGAATGCTACTGTCCACTCCAAAGACTACAGTGTTTTAATGTTGTAGGACTGTCTCAAGACAGATCCCCATCAGGTTTACCTGTGGTGCTTTGCATTGGAACATAACTCCATGGCCTGCAGTGGCTACACCTTGATGAATCCCAAGGCAATCCGGGACAGTGAGTCGGAGCTTTACATCTCCAAACACTGAAAAACGGTTGAAAGCAAGGTCCCATTCCTGCACCCAAAATCGTTCCTGTGGCTTGTCATCGTCGCAGTCAAAATCTTTGACTAAGTTGAAGAAAAAACATGAAAAGTCCAAGCTGCATTCTGTCCCTTCGCACCACTCTTGAACTCCAAAAAAGTTGCAAAGGTGTTAATGTGCCTCTCTGCTTGCTCCAGAAGCAATTACCCTTTGTAACCTAATCCAACCCTTTTATCGAAGCAACTTGAGTTTTGAGAGCTATCTGCAAATGAAACAATTCCATGAAGCCATGCTGTGGCTGTTTGGCACTCCCTCTGGTGCACCTCAGAACCTCAAGTGAGGGACTCCACTTGAAGCTATTGACTTAAGTCCAGCAAATCTGCATAATCAGGTGGTGTTCAAGAATAACCTAGGAAACAAACCTCCGCCCCTTGGGAACCGGAAAACGATTCTTCTGCTGAAATTGGATCTGATCCGTTTACGGGTTGTTACTGGCATTTGGGATAAAGTTCCAAAAAAGGATAGAATATATAAGCTGTGCCAGTTGTATATCTAGGACCTCAATCAAGTGTTATTTGTGTGTCCTTGGTTGTCGGAGGCTCGTCGTCAATTTTTAAGGCCTATGTTTAGTAAATATAATGTGCTTTCTGCTTCAGAGGCTCGCAAATTTGTTTTATCTACTCTGATTGAAATGACATGTAATAAGCTTTCTTTTTGAGTATTTTTTAGGACTCATGTTATGATTATTTTCTTTTGGGGGCTTTGGTGTAGTAGATGTGGTGCTTATAGCTTATGAAATGTCCTTCTGGAATAATTCAATTTGGTGAAGAATTTGTGTAATATTATGTAATTAATATTATGTAATTATCAGTGTTTTAACCTTGGTTAAGTATGCTGCTTTGTTAGTTTGCACGTGGAGATTTCCCTTATAAGTATGTATCAGGCACTATTTGTACTTTATATATTGCACTATGCTTGTTGCACTTCATAGAGGCTTATAAAAAGAAGTTATTTTTAGCCTCTTAACAGGATATAGCTTCTTCCCTTCCTTTGTGTGGTCGTGAATAAGTGTGTGTTTACTGCTTTTATTATTGTGTGATTTTGTAAATTGTATTTTTTGTTTTGCGTGTTGATATTTTGGTGATTGCATGTACATAGCTGCTGTTGTCCATTTTATTTTTATCTTGTGACTTTTATGTTACTTTATAGGATTATTATTGTTGCTTGTTGGATTTTAATGTGTAGTGTGTGTTTTGTCTTTTATTATTTTTTGTTACGTGGACCTCCGTAGGAGTTCCGTATCATAATAAAATTTACTTGACTTGGCCTCTTCTTGGTAGTCCCCCAGCAGGTCCGCCCTCTGCACCAGCTGGACACTATAGAACCACTAGGGA
Source organism: Pleurodeles waltl (assembly GCF_031143425.1). Lineage (NCBI taxonomy): Eukaryota > Metazoa > Chordata > Amphibia > Caudata > Salamandridae > Pleurodeles > Pleurodeles waltl. The sequence goes on along the minus strand of NC_090446.1, from coordinate 1,349,120,284 downwards.
CCCTGCTCCGGCTTTGTTGCTGACTCTGACTCTGGTGCTGGTGCCAAGACTCATACCAGATCATGAAGCACCGGCCCTAACAACGGAGTGCGCCCTATTTTTGCTTTCTGACACTGGAGCCGCTTTGACCTTGAATGAGGACTTGGACTGCAGCCTTAGGGCTGTCTTGTTGGCTCTCATTGTACCAATGATGCCGCTGGATTTAGCAGCAGCATCACCTGAATTTTGGGGAACTGAGTCCAAACCCACACCACATGACAGCTGCTGGCCTAATCTGTTTCCGCCCGGTCAGCAGTGCCTCATCTCTGCACAAGCAGTGGTGATCTGTGGCAACCGGGCGCATGACATTATGACTTCAGGGAAATCGTGGTGGATTAGATCTCATCTTTTTCTCTCAGTTACATTCATCTCACACATGCAAAGACAAACAGAAGTAGGGAATGGTTTAGTAAGATTTATTGAATCAGCTGTGTCTTTAATAAAATAACCTGAAATGCAGTGATTAGGATGATGAAACATATTAGAAGCAATATGATGACAAGAACTGTGATACACAAGAAAAGTCCCACCATATGTCACTATACAAGATGTACGATTCCTACCTATGCTACTAATGTTCTATGTTAGAGCACGGCAGGATAAGTCCTAATCCACCTTTCAGGATCCCACGGGAAGACATCCCTCATACCAGACTATGACAGTAGCGGGGGTTTTCTATAGAGACACCATCCCCATATAGGCCGGGGAACTGTTAGTCTCAGCAAGCAGCTGTAACGAAGTCAGACAGCATAAAGTCATTGTCATCTGGCTGGAACCTCCCTCCACCGTGCATGGGACAGAGAAATGTTTTTATAACAAAACAGCTAGTGTTCTGAGAAAGTGTCCCCATGTAAAAATATGTATGTTTGCATGAAACGTTAGAGACGCCGTGTACCACTTGTGCCAACAATCCTATCTCATTGCAGCCTTGAAGAAAGCATAGAGTGAAAGAATGTCATGCTAAGAAATGTAAATGCTTTCCTAGGCGAAAGAACAGCAAGGTAAAGGAAAATTAAACATCACCACACGTGGTCATTTCTAAAAGAAAATGAAATTAAAATGAAAAATAACTAGGCTAACGGGCACAGGCAGCAGGCCTAGTTGCTAAAATAACGTGCCCACAGACATTACTAAGATGGCTCTACAACAGAGCAACCCCATCAGACTGTGACACTCTACCCTTGCCTCAAGACAGGGCTGAAACCCTAAATACTTTATTTGGAACTGATTCTTACGATACTGTGAATGAATTTGCCCAGACATGTACAGTTGTCAATTATTATGAGGACTTTCACGATGATAGTGAACTGGACACTTTGCAAGACTCTGGGCTACCTTCCCCTCCAGGCCTTTCCATGGAAGAAAGAGTCTCCTTCAGAATGGTCATGTGAATGGTGGTCGAAGTTCTCAACCTCCAGTTACCAAAGGTGAAGGCTAATGTCCTTACAGTAGTGCTTCAACCTGGTATACAAATACTAAGCTTGTGCTTCCATTTAATGAAGCCCTCACAGACACTCTTCTCAGGCCCTGGCAACACCTTGTTTTGGACCAACGAACAGACAGATCGCATGAAATCAACGCAGAGCTTCAGATGATCTAGACTTTGACTGCATTCCAATGCCTGAGAGCTTAGTCATGCAGTCCTCAGTGAGCAAGCTCAACTCTAATGCTTTTCCACCACTCCTCCGGGTAGGTAATCAACGCACATTGAAACCTTTTGGAAGTACATTACTTCTTCGTCAAGTTTGACTCTATGCTCTATTAATAGAAGCTGCCTTTTAGGGTGTTATACTTGCTACCTTTGGGACTGCATTTCACAGGTCTTACCCTGTATCCCTGATGGCTTGTGGCCAGTCCTTATGCAAACTATCCAACAAAGCTGTAGTGCAACTAAATTTACCGTCTGCTGTGAATTGGACTTCACAGATTGCCTAGGCAGGGGAATGGGCTACAGTGTAGCTATCCGGAGGCATGCCTGGAGGAGATCTATTGGCGTCTCCAGCAATGTTCAGTCTACTTTAATTGATATCACTTTCAATGGCACTTTCCTTTTTGGAGAGGAGGCAGATTTGGCCCTTGAGCACTTTAAGGATAGTAGGGCCATGCCAGCTGCAATAATAGTTTTCTCTCCTCGTGGCTATGGTTGGGGCTTCCACTATCTCCAAGTTCAGCATGTCCACAATCACAACAGCCTGTTCATAGCTGTGACTGAGGTACACAAAGACCATATGGACTACAGGGGCAGCATGCAGCACATTTTCCACCAGACTTGCAGCTGAAGCTTCAAAACCTCTTTAGTGCATCCTTCGAGACACATGGCCCCCTGTTGGAGGCAGATTGTTTCTGCAAGGTAAGCAGGTGTTCTCTTTGGACAAGGGATTCCTACAGATTGTATGACAGGGTTGCGACCTTCAATTTTTTTGTCTCCCTGCCATATCTTCTACCATCCACAGAACAGCTGACGGAGGACCACCTGTCCCTCTTGTAGCAGAAAGTGCAGGTTTTTCTGGACAAAGGAGCCATGGACAGGGTAGCAGCATGAGAACTAGACCTTGGTTGTTGCTCCTGCTACTTTCTGGTGCCAAAGGACAGAGGCCTTTGTCCTATTGTGGACCTTCACCCTCTTACTGCCTCCCTGAGGAGCTACACATTCTCTGGCCTCAACCCTGGAAACTTGATGGTAGTACTGGATTTGCAGGGTACTTATTTTCACACCCCCATCCTATGGTCTTTCAAGCACTATTTGCTGTTCACGCTGGGGCAGGTGCATTTTGAGCTTCCCAATGCCCCTTGGGTGTTCATAAGTGTTGCCAGTGGTTGCAGCACATCTTCGGAGGTCAGGAGTTCCTTGACGACTGGCTGTTGAAGGCAGGCTCATCCCAGGCAGTTGTCACCCACCTCCAGGCTACTGCAAACCTCCCAATTTGTTGGAGGGTTCAATATAAACATGCTGAAGCCACAGCGCACTGCTTCAGATGCCACCCCTTCATTGGAGCCATTCTGGATATGATGCAGTTTTGTGTTTGTTCCTTCCTGATTGCTCAGAGGGAGCACAGCATCAAGGGAACCATTACGATTAAGTCTAGATTTTCCAGGAGACTGCAGTAGACTTCTGTCGTTGTTGCTGGACTGCAATTGGGTCAGAGGCAACTCATCTACCTGAGATCTAATCCACCACGACAGTGGTGACCAACTCCTCGCTTCTGCGTTGGCCATTTGGGATAGGTGGAGATCAGAGGCATCTGGTCTTCTAGGGAGTCCTGGATCCACGTCAGCCTTCTGGAGCTGTGGGCTATCTGCTTAGCATTGAAGGCATTTCTACTATTCATCAAACAGAAGCTGGTGCAGGTGATTATGAATAACATCTCCATCAAGTGTATCTGCAACAAATGGGGTGGGGTGGAGGGTGCTCATGGACGTGATACCTGGAGGTGCTATACTCCTGGAAATGGCTGTAATACTCTGGATTTTCCTGGTAGTGCACCATCTACTGAAATCTCTAAACTCCAAAGTGGGCGATCTCAGCCCGCAACGCTTCGTGGATTATGAATGACAGTTGATTCTGAAAATGCTGCAAGGTCTCTTCCATGAATGAGGAAAGCCTTGGCTCAGTGTTTTTGCCACTGCAAAGAACGCACAACGTTAGCACTTTTGCTTACTGAAGTTCCTAAGAAAGCTCTTTCTCTACCAAGAATGGAGTGCAGGACTCCTGTATGCCTTTCCCCCTCTACTTCGACTGTAGGAGCGTAGCACTTCGACTTTAGAAAAGTTTTAGCATGGTTACCCCCACTTTTTGCCTGTTATCAGTATGTTTTGGTTGTGTTCACTGGGATCCTGCTAACCAGAACCCCAGTGTCTGTGCTATCTCCCTTTAAGCTTGGTTGCTTGGACCACAGACACCCCACATTTGGCATACTGGTGCCCCCTTATAAGTCCCTAGTATATAGTACCCAGGGCATTGGGAACCAGGAATTCCCCATGGGCTGCAGCATGTATTATGCCACCCATGGAGCCCATGTAAAATGTCTGCAGGCCTGCCATTGCAGCCTGTGTGAAAAGGTGCATGCACCATTTCACTTTGTCACTGCACCAGGGGACTGTAAGTCACCTCTATGGTAAGCCCTCCTAGCCCAGAGCCCAGAGGGCAGGGTGCAGGTACCTGTATTTGTGGGCAAACTAACTCCAGCTCCATTTTCCTGGACTTTGTGAGTGCGGGAATGCCATTTTACACGTGTAATGGACATAGGTCACTACCTTGGGACCTTTGCATTCCATTTTTTTTTAGTATATGGTTTGGTCTTACCCTAGGCCTTCACTATTGCCTATTGCTTTTTACTGTTTTCTATTGCTTTTTATGCCAATTTCTGATTGCTGCTGTACATACAATAGTGTGTTTACGTACCTCCTATTGGAGAGTTGCCTATCTAGTATTTTAGTAATTGTGTCACTAAAATAAAGTACCTTTTATTTTTGTAACGCTGTGTGGTTCTTTCATGTGTGTGAGTGCTGTGTGACTACAGTAGTATTGCATAAGCTTTGCATGTCTCCTAGATAAGCCTTTACTTCTCATTCACAGCTACCTCTAGAGAGCCTGGCTTCTAGACTACCTACACTTCACTAATAAGGGGATACCTGGACCTCGTATAAGGTGATAATACCATAGGTATTCACCACTCACCAGGCCAGCTTCCTACATCTACTCTCTAGAGTTCTGAAAATGATCAAGGGCGACCTGGCCCAAGCATGAGAATCTTTCTTATGATCAGGCTGCTTCTCAGGACAATCTTCTGTCGCAGCAGCAAGTTAGGATCTTGCACTGGGGCATGTGCAATCTACACCTCCATGCATGGAGATGGAGCAGCAACAGTTTAGTGTTTGATCTCCCTACTGAAGTCGTGGATATTATCCTAGTGTCTAGGCTTCACATCTACGAAATCTGATTACACATGGTGTAGTTTCCACGATGTCTCTCTGAAATGCTTTGTGCCGAGAGTGGAACTCGCAACTCCTTAGTCTTTCCACCGATCTCTCCTATCAGAGTTCTAAAAAAAGATCTGAAACAAGAGGGCCCAGCCCATTTTAGTAACAGCGATTGTGCATTGAAAGTAGATATTCAGAAGTCCTACGTATCTGCCCTCTGATCAGGTTGCTGCTTCAAAAGGATCTTCTGTTGCAGGGCAGGCAGTGCTTAATTTGTAAATAAAAAGGTGCCGGTGCTAAAAACTCTCCTCTGAAACACGCGGTTGCTGCAATTAAATGTGCGTGCACGGAATACCGAGGCAGAGTAACCCTGAAGGCATCACGGGCCTCTTTAATCTATTTACAGACACCCCCTGCACCGCCGGCTCACTCTCGCAGCTTTCTGCTTTCTAACTTTGTGAAGTTTTTTCACTTTTCTCTTTCTCCATCTTTCCCATATGTGTCTTTTGCTACAAGAGCTTGCAGCAAATGCTTGAGGCAGAAGAATAAGCCCCGGCCCGCAAAAATAAGTGCTGGTGCTCAGCACCGGAAACAACAAGCACAAATTAAGCACTGAGGGCAGGGTCATGCACCATCTTCACCTCCATGCTTGGAGATTGAGTAGCGACTGCTGACTGCATTAGACCTCCCTCCTGAGGTTGTATATGTAATTATGGCTGCCAGATGTCCCTCAACAAAATCAATATCTGTCTGTTGTTGGGACAAGTGTTTGACTTGGTGTGGTATTCGACACATTGGCCCACTTCAAGCCAGGTTATACAAAGTATTTTTTTTTTTTATGTTGTCCCTAGCTGAGCAAGGACTTGCTTTTGGCCTCAGTTAAAAAGTACCCGTCAGCTCCATCTGCTCTTTGCGGATGCCGGATCGGCCCTCCTTGTATAAATCACCCGTTGTGATGCATTTTTGGAAGGGTTAGCAACCTTTTTTTTCACCCTCTCCCTTTATCATGCCTCAGTGGAACCTTAACAGTGTCTTTACCTTCCTGATGGGTACTCCGTTTGTACCGCTGCCCACTATGGCTTCTCATCCTCATGTCCTGTTCCATAACCTTGGTGCAGGACATGAGTGAGCTGCACACCTTCATCAACCTGCCATACACCGCCTTCTTCCTGGCCAAGCTGGTCCTAAGAATCCAAGCTTCCTATTTTCCAAAAGTAGAGACTGCTTTCCAGTTCCCAAAAAATGTTACTTTACCAACATTCTTTGCTCCACCTCACCAATCTAAGAGGAGGAGAGACTCCATCGGCTGGATCTTGAAGTGAAGAAGGGCCAAGGTAGTGAAGAAGGGGACCATCTATTGGTGATTGAGTGCTCTGCATTAAGATCTGCTACATGTTGGACAATAATTAGCCCCTAAAACGTTTGCAGGCTTATTCTGCCAGAGCCAAAGCTAATACTGTTTTATATTTTTGCCAGGCTGTTACATGCACGTCAGTCCATATGTTTGCGAAGGACTACTGTCTGAACAGCCTAATCTGTTAAAATGGGCATTTTGCCTGCTCAATTCTGCAGGATTTTTTGTTTTGAGCCAGTTCAGACCCACCACAGGGGGAGGTGGTACATTTCATATTAATTGAAAATGTGAGGTATCTGTGGTTAAAGGTTTCTGTCAGAAAAACAAGTTACTTACCTTTTGGTAACTATCTTTCTGGTAGGAATCTAACTGCAGATTCCACATCAACTGCTTATCGTCTCTTTTCTGAACTACCTTACCTGGACTCCTTTCCACCTTAAACGATCCCAAGTTTAGAGATCTGGACAATGTTTAAAGCCAATTTGCTGTTGGCCCCTCCATCTGCGAGCACAGACAGCCTTGAAAGCAACTGACATTGGCTCTGGGTTGGCATCTAAGTTGCACATTCCTTCCATAGCTCAGTGATGTCAGCATGGAGCCACAAACTGGCGCACAGAGGTAATGCAAAACATTTTTGGGTCCAGTCTGATGCCTGAGTACTATTCAAAAGGTGATTGTAAGGAAATGTCTATTTACATTATCACCCACTAGTCTTTGGACTGATGCTGTTGATTTTTGTTTTACTCCGAGTACACTGTGGCCTGATAACCAGACATCAGTACCAGTGCCTAGAGTCTAAATCGTGTTTGTTTAATTGGCTTATACCCAGTCGCCATAAGCTAACTTACCTAGAAGTCCCCAGTATGTGGTACCAAGGCTACCCAGGGCATGTAATTTAGGTCACTCTCCAGGACTGCAGACTAGATGAGCAGTTTCAAACTGGTAGCCCAGCTTTGCCATTTAAAGCAATTGGAAAGCCAAACCTCCCCCTGCAGTATGTGTAAGTCACACCTGTGGCGAGCCCACTGAACCGTAAGGCAGGGTGCAGCATATTTCATTGGCCGAACATGTATTTTACATGTCCTGATACTAAAAACACGAAACTGTTGTTTTCACTGGGGAAAGACTTGGTCGCCCCATTAGCGGGCACAGTGTTACACGCTGACCCCTCAACTGTACTAACTCCTGAAGGTGCAACCAAACTTAGTCCAAGGTATCAAGCAACATGTTACGTTAAGCCTGACTTGATTCTCAAGCCAAGTTGCCACTTTGTTGCCTTTAGTCTCCTCTGCCCTTAACAGTTGCACTTGGGGGTTTGTGTCTGAGGCAGCTTTTTCCCATTTCTGTGGGGAGACGCTAACGACTCCCAGGAAAGGTTACAATAGAAACCTGGAATGAAGAGGTATTAGAAACACTTGGGAGAAAGGCTACTCTATTCGCTAGGTGGACAGGCTGGCACTAGGGAACAGGGATGGGGAAACCAGTTGCCAGACTAGTTTTCCAGGGAGGTATACAACCCCCTTGGAAGGCACACCTCTGGGGAGCTCTGGGTACCAAAATAAGTGTTCTGCCATATTGGAAGTGGGTAGGATGGTGCATCTTGGGATAGCCAGGTGCCACACTGTGCATGAATTGCTCAGAAGGTGGGAGGAAACCAAGTAGCCCATTGACTATCAACTGCATCCTACCCTGAGCGTTTTTTCTGTGCATAAAAGGGCACCCCTGGCAGTTCTCAACTGGACTGGAAGGACTGACCTGTTGGACTGAGGAACTGGCAAACAGAGGCTGCACCGGTGTGGATTGCACCTTCTGACCCTGGTGACTACCAAAGGAGAAAGGACTGTGCCAGCTGTGTCCTTCTTATTGAGAAAGTCTTGAGTCCAGCCAAAGCAAGAGACTCCCAAGGGTCAATTTGCGTACTGTGCAACAGCTGAAGAAGTCTGCTTGAGCGAATCGCCCAAATCTTCAAGCTGACGTTTCTTGTCACTGTGCAGCACCAGAGACCAGGACCTGATTTTTAGGTTTCACTAGAGCCTGCTGGACCCAGGAGAGTCATTGGAGTGCAGCTTTGGTGCCCAGAAGGTAAGTTATCGTCCAAGGAATGATTCTGCTGTGACAGTGATACATAAATCAGGTAATCCAGTGGCAACTTGACTTCTGCCAGGACTGGGAAAACTTTGAGGGACATCGACCATGTGGCCAGGACCGCCACATGTGCTTAGTGGACAGAGTAGTTGCAGAGAGACCCTCGTCGACTGCATCGCATCCACAGCATCCGTGAACATATTCAGCATCCCGTATCCCTTGCATCAGGACCACTTCAATGGGAACCTACAGTCAAGGCATAAAAGTGCCTGGAACTTGCTGAAGGCTGTTCCTGCCTTCGAGGTAAGAATTTCTGTGAATCTTGCTAGTTCCCCTCATTAGCTCCCTGCTAGATTTAGTCTCTTAAAATAACACAAAGTAACTGCATTGATACTTATCCAGAGATTTTCTTGAAAAAGTGTCTAAATATCAAATTTGTGGAATTTGCTAATGCTTGTTCATGGCTAAGTAAAAAGTGCTTGTTTGCCATGCCCTGTACACTCTATCTCTGGAACTCTCCAGTGGATTTTTTTTCTTTTTGGTGAAAACAAATGCCTAAAAATAAAATCTATTTTTGGGTTGAGCACAGCAGCGCACAAGCGCTGCTTTTTCAACGTGTTGATATCTTTGTGGGCTTTTAACTACACCCACCTCACTCCCATCACTTTAACTTGTTCGTGGGCTTGCCTTCCAAAAATCCTTTGACATTGGTAACTGCTTTACGTTTGTCCCACTTTGGGGACTGACCCTGTTAAATGGATAATTGCACGTTTTCCGATACGTTTGACTGCCGGTGAACCTTTTTCCTTTTGTCTCTCCTTTGCGCTCATGGTCGTCAAGGCGCTTTGAATTGACTTGGTTATGTCAACTGTTTTACTTTTTATTTTCAATTTATGTGGCAAGGAAAGTCCAGTTAGGAATTTGCAACGCTAATAGCTCTAACTCGAGCAAACACGAGACGCATTGCATTGCAAATGCTTGTTATAAATTGTTGTTGATTTCTTCAATCATTCAATGGTTTTATTGCGCACACAGCTCCTCAACGAGTATCACAGTGCTAAAAAATAAAGCTAATTGACCACCTGTACCAAAGGTAAGTTATTGATATCCCAGATCAAACCACCAGAAAGAGAGGGGGGAGCATTCCATGCACTCGTAGCAAGAAATGAGAGGAAAGTGCCACCTCATTTTTTTCTCAAAACTACCGCCAACATAGCCTCCGAGGAACACAAGGAATAGGGAGTGATTCTTTTGGCCACAAACGTGGACCAGCCAGGTGGACAGCTCTGTGGGCCAGCATAAGCCCCTTAAATCATAAATTCTCTTTGATCAGTAGCTAGTGCAGCTCTTTAAGAATCAAACAACGTATCAATTTCTTGAGTGCCTCTTGTATTCCTTCATTTGTTTTGGTGCTGTTTAACCCCTTCGCTGCCAGGCCTTTTTCCCCTCCTGTGCCAGGCCTTTTTTTGGCTATTTGGGGCAGTTCGCGCTTAGACCCTCATAAGTTTTTGTCCACATAAGCTTGCCAAGCCAAATTTGCGTCCTTTTTTTTCCAACATCCTAGGGATTCTAGAGGTACCCAGACTTTGTGGGTTCCCCTGAAGGAGGCCAAGAAATTAGCCAAAATACAGTGAAAATTCCGTTTTTTTCCTCAAAAAAATGGGAAAAAGTGGCTGCAGAAGAAGGCTTGTGGTTTTTCCCTGAAAAGGGCATCAACAAAGGGTTTGCGGTGCTAAAATCACCAGCTTCCCAGCTTTCAGGAACAGGCAGACTTGAATCAGAAAACCCAATTTTTCAACACAAATTTGGCATTTTACTGGGACATACCCCATTTTTACAATTTGTTGTGCTTTCGGCCTCCTTCCAGTCAGTGACAAAAATGGGCGTGACACCAATGCTGGATCCCAGAAACCTAAACATTTCTGAAAAGTAGACCAAATTCTGAATTCAGCAAGGGGTCATTTGTGTAGATCCTACAAGGGTTTCCTACAAAAAATAACAACTGAAAAAGAAAAATATTGAAATTGAGGTGAAAAAAACATCAATTTTTCTCTACGTTTTACTCTGTAACTTTTTCCTGCAATGTCAGATTTTCTAAAGCAATATACCGTTACGTCTGCTGGACTCCTCTGGTTGCGGGGATATATATAAGGCTTGTAGGTTCACCAAGAACCCTAGGTACCCAGCGCCAATAAATGAGCTGCACCCTGCAGTGCGTTTTCATTCTATACCAGGTATACAGCAATTCATTTGCTGAAATATAAAGAGTGAAAAATAGCTATCAAGAAAACCTTTGGATTTCCAAAATGGGCACAAGATAAGGTGGTGAGGAGCAGTGGTTATTTGCACATCTCTGAATTCCGGGGTGACCATACTAGCATGTGAATTACACGGCATTTCTCAAATAGATGTCTTTTTTACACACTCTCTTATATTTGGAAGGAAAAAATGTAGAGAAAGACAAGAGGCAATAACACTTGTTTTGCTAATCTATGTTCCCCCAAGTCTCCCGATAAAAATGATACCTCACTTGTGTGGGTAGGCCTAGCGCCCGCGACAGGAAATGCCCCAAAACGCAACGTGGACACATCACATTTTTTTTTAAAGAAAACGGGTGTTTTTTGCAAAGTGCCTACCTGTAGATTTTGGCTTCTAGCTCAGCCGGCACCTAGGGAAACCTACCAAACCTGTGCATTTCTGAAAACTAGAGACCTAGGGGAATTCAAGATGGGGTGACTTGTGGGGCTCTATTACCCAGAATCCTTTGCAAACCTCAAAATTTGGCTAAAAAACACATTTTCCTCACATTTTGGTGACAGAAATGGGCTAAAATAAATTTGCCCCAAAGCCCCCCCCAAACCCTCCCTCCCCCGGGAGCGACCCTTACCTACAGGATCGCTCCCCGCGTGACATTGGCGCCAAAGAAAAAATCCCCGGTGCCTAGTGGTTTCTGCCCCCCTTGGGCTAAATACAATTTTCCCCTCCAGGGGAGCGACCCTTGTCCATGGAGTCGCTCCCCATCTGTAAAAAAAAAAAAAAAAATCCCCGGTGTCTAGTGGTTTCTGCCCCCCTTGGGGTCAGATCGGCCTAATCAAAATAGGCTGATCTACCCCCCAGGGGGGCAGAAATGGCCTAAAATAATTCTTCCCCCCCCCGCCCCCCAAGGGAGCGACCCTTGCCTAAGGGGTTGCTCCCCTTGCGTGAAATTCACGAAAACAGAAAAAAACTCCCTGGTGTCTAGTGGTTTCTGCCCCCCTTGGGGGCAGATTGGCCTCATCAAAATAGGCCAATCTGCCCCCAAGTAGGGCAGAAATGGCCTAAATATAATTTGCCCCCTAAGGGAGCGACCCTTGCCTAAGGGGGGTCGCTCCCCACCTAACAAAAACCCAAAACAAAACAAAAAGAAACAACAAAAAAATGATCCCTGGTGCCCGGGGGATGGGGGGGGGCAGAAAAGGCCTTCCTAAAAAATGCCCCCCATTGGGAGCGACCCTTGCCCAAGGGGTCGCTCCCTTATGCCAGTTTAAAAAAAAAAAAACATCCCTGGTGTCTAGTGGGCGTTTCAAAAGCCGGATTGCAAGCAATCCAGGTTTTGAAACGCTTGGAGAGACTTCAAAGGGAAGGAAATACATTTCCTTCCCTTTGAAGCCTCTCCGGGCCTCCCCCACGTGATCGAAAGAGAAATGCAGAGCATTTCTCTTTCGATCGTGCTGGAAGCTGAGCTTCCAGCGCGATGGGGTAGGCCCTGTGACAAATCAGCACGTCCTGGTGCGCTGACATCACAAGGGGGGGGGGGCAGGGGAAGGGCTTCCCCTTCCATCCCTGCCTTGGGGTGGGGGGGTGGGTGGGGAGCACAGGGGGGGAGCGCTAGCGCTCCCCCAGTTGCCGTGCCTCAGACGAGGTGACCTCGTCCAAGGCACCCGAAAGGTTAAATGTTTTACACTTGTTCCTTTGGGTAAGCCCAACTACTCAGAGCCACAGCTACACATGGTTGAGCTAAGGGTCTGACAAATTAAACCTCCTGGTCCTAAAGGGATTGTTAGTATATTACATGGTGAGGTCACAGAACCACACCATATAATAAACCATATTTCCTCACAGTGAGCAGTCGGTGATTAGAATGTCTGCCACATAGAGTATTACCAATGGTGAGTAACGTGTTCATCAAGAATGATGGGCCTCTGTGTAAGAAACTTGACCCTTGTTTCAGTACTCCCCCCTACCACCACCACGCAACTTACTTTTTGCCTAATATTTGATGCCAACTTAACTGAGTGTGCTGGGATCCTGCTAACCATCACCTGTGTTCTTTCCCTAAAACTGTACCGTTGTCTCCTCAATTATCATACCTCTGGCACACAGATAAGCCCCTTTATTAAAAAAAATAAAAAAAAATAAAGTACCAGTGGTACCAAGGGCCCTTTGACCACAGACTGTCCCTTAGGGCTGCAGCAGATATTGTGACACCATAAGGGACCCCTCACCAAACACATGCATACTGCCTTTGCAGATTGTGTGTGTTGGTGGGGAGAAAAAGGTAGACATGGCATCCCTCACTGGGAGCCATGCCCACAAACCACTGCCTGTGGCATAGGTAGGTCACCCCTCTAGAAGGTCCTACAGGCCTCAGGCAGGGTGCACTATACCACAGGTGAGGGCGAAGCTGCTTGAGCAATATGCCCCTACAGTTTCTAAGTCTATTCTTAGACCCTGCAAAGTGCAGTGTAGCCATATAGAGTACATGGGCTGGGAATTTGTCATTACAAGCTCCACAGCTCCATGATGGCGTCCTTGAAGACTGGGAAGTTTGGTATCAAACTTCTCAGCTCAATAAACCCACACTGATGCCAGTGTTGGATTTGTTGAACAATGCACTCAGAGGGCATCTTAGAGATGCCCCATGAAATTCACCCTACTCTCTAGTGTGTGGCTGACCAGTCTGTGCCAAAGTGCCACTACCAGACAAGTTTCTGACCCCATGGCATTGAGGGCCTTTGTGCTCTCAGGGGTCGGGATCAAAGCCTGCTCCGGGCAGAAATGATTCACACCTCCCTCCCGGCAGGAACAGCAACACTTGGCAGTGAGCCTCAAAGGCTCCTGCCTTTTGTTCTACTGCCTTAGGCACTCCTGCTAGTGGAGATGCCTGCTCTTCTGGACCAAGCCAGGTCTGGCAAGAAAATTAGTAAACACCAGGAGGAGTGTCCACCCCAGCTTGGACCAACCCTAGGGTGGCTAGAACTGAGGTGAGCCCCTCCTGGCAGAATCCTCCATCTTGTTTTGGAGGAAGATAACCAACAGGATTAGGAATGTGCCAACCTCCCCAAAGGGAGTGGGCACAGAAGGGGTGTAGCCACCCTCAGGGTCTACTGCTGTCTGACTCCTGTAATGCCCCTGAATCTAGTATTTAGAGGAACCCCTGAACCTTGCTCTTAAGATTCCTGGTGACCTTAATGAAGGGCTGAAGAGCCGCTCCAGCAGTGAAGACTCCAGACGACAACTGACTTGGCCCCAGCCCTACCGGCCTGTCAGCAGTGTCAAGACTCCTGCTACACGAAGGCGATGAATCTTGCAGAACCAGTGACCTCTACAAACCCCAAGAGGACTGCCTGCCTACCCAAGGACCAATATCTCCCAAGAACAGCCACCCTGTCCAGAAAGAAAACTCCAAAAAGGACTGCAGAACCTCCCGAATCTGTGGGTCGTGTCCACTCTGCACCCAACGCCCACTGCCAAAGTCCAGGTGGCCCACTGGTCCAGAGAAGATCCCCAGGCAATTCTGATCTCGAGTCTACCCTGGGTTGACACCTCCTGACCAACACGACGACGGCTGCAGTCTAAATCCTGGCTGACCCGCCTTACCAGGACTGGCTCTGGTGAAGATTCCCGATGCTTAAAGGTACCCCTTCACCTGCAGCCCTGGCCTTGGGGAAACCATCCGACAGTCCAGCAACATCCAGTGGGCTCTCTCCTTCCCTGTCCAGCCTTTGGTGTTGTTCGCTGACTCACTGGACCAAGCCTGCAGCCTCTTTGTGACCCCCGGGTTCCTCCATTGAAAAGCATTGGGTGCCCAACGCTGTTTTTGCAGGCTGCTCGCGGCGGCCTCTGTGCTGCTGAGTCTGTGTGTTTGGGGATGACCTGTGACCCCTATTCCTCAACCCTCACAGTGCTGATCTAAACCCCCTAGGTCTGTGCCCTAAAGTCACGGGTACTTACCTGCAAGTTGTTTCTTTCTGAGTGCCTGGGATTCCATTGAGCGCCTGACACCAACTTTGACTGCTGCACCTTGCCGGCCCTGTGTTGCTGGTGGTGCACTCTTGGTGTCTTCCTAAACTTTGCCCTGTGGATGCCCTAACCCCCGAAGACTGGGATCGTAAGTAGGGTACTTACCTGCAAAACTGTGTTGATACATTTCTTCCCCTAGGACTGCATTGCTTTCTATGAACATTGCATCAATTGTATACTTTTGATATTGAAAAGTATTACTTTCCTGAAAACTGTTTTACTTTCCTGAAAACTGTTTTACCTGTGAATGATAAACCTAGTGCATTTGATACTTGAAAGTGATACATTCTTGAAACTTTACTTGCCTACAACAAAGATTTTTGGTTCTAGAAACAAAGTATATTTTTTGATAAGTGTGTGCTTCATTTCTTGACTGTGTATGTGCAACAGATGCTTAGCACTACCCTATGATAAGCGTAACTGCTCGACCACACTACCACAAAAGAGAGCATTAATATTTTGTACTTGAGCCTCTGTAAAGACTCTTGGGGATCCCCTTGACTCTGTGCACACTATACCGTACTTTGGTATAGCACATATGGAGCCAGCCTCCTACACTGTATCTGCGGCTGGTACACAGATTCTTCACTACCCTTCCGGTTCCCTGTTCTGAGGAATGGACTCTTTTCCCATCTAAAATTGTCCCAAATTTGAGCTCTGCACACTGGCATAAACAATTTGTTTTTAGTCTTTGGTCTATTTGGTGTCCATAAGGAACATGACACCTGCACACTTGGGTTGCACTTACACACGGTTCCAGTAACCACTTCTGGGGCGAAGCGTGGTCAGTGTGTAGTCGCACAGCATCACCTACTAGCCCAAAGGGACTATGCAGGAAAGTCTCCCAGATCAGATTTTGAACCTGAGGCTGTTCTAAAGATGAGGAATCTGTGGTTAGAGTATCCACCAGATAGTGTTACCAAAGGTAAGTAACATATTCTTTTTGTTGTTCTGTTATCCACAGTAGGTGGCCATTATAAAAGACAAATGTGTGTTGGATTTATTTTGGTATGGCCATCCACTGGAAATAGATTTTATATCTCTACAATGTCCACCATGCAAAATGGTACATTAGCACTCCCAAATGCTACTGATAGAAATCCTTCCTTTTTATGTTTAAGAAAAAGGCCCAGTAGCCCACCCCAAAATGCTAAAAAAAGAAGAAAAAAAATGGTTTTACTCAAAATTCTTTCCAGTAAGGAAAAGAGCTGGAGAGTGGCTACTTATTCTGGATCTCCAGCAGCTGAGCCAGTACCTCTTGATTATTATGCTGCAGAAATTCTACAGCTGGTCCTGGATGAGGAGTTAATGGTGGTGTCTGATCTACAAGACAAATACTTGTATATGGTGAATCTTCAGTTCAGAATCCTCCTCCTTTGCCTCAAGTCTGCTCTGAGTTTGTTGACGAAATGCATAGCCCTAGTTTTTGCCTTGCTGCAGTCAAGAGGAACATTAGGTATTTTTTGCCTGTAGGACTGGCTGATCAATACACAGACCCTTATGGTGGCCACAAACGCCTTGATACTTTTTCGCATTTAGGATTGACACCTAATGTTGTCAAATCTTCTCTCATACCATCCATCTGGATTAAATTTTCCAGTTCAGTTTCTAGAAACCAGATCAGTGTAAGCCTTCCCTTCAGAGGAAAGAGGTTGAATACTTTAAACCTTAAAAAAGCAGGCTCAGAGGGGCTGGAGAATATCTCTATTCATGCCTTCAAACCTCAACTAGATGTGAGGACTTCATGCAGTCCTCTCATCCCACATTGCTATCTGTGCATATGTTCTCACCAGGAGTTGAATACTTGGTGGTTCCAACTCTCCAGATCGTTTAACAAATGTCAGAGTTGCATTCTGGATTGAAACTGAATTTACCTGGTGGCTACTGTAGGCCAAAATTTACTTCAGAAATTAGATACGAAATACTGACAGGTGTTCCTACAGCGTGTGAGGAGCTGGAAGCAAGAGCATACATGTCACAAAAAATGATCATCTTGTACTGGTATGCTGGAGCTCAGGGCAATCAGGTGAGACCTCTACTAGTCTTTTCCATATTATCAAACTCAGTGTTAAGAAAACACAAAAGCATGGAAGTCGAGGCCCAGTGCTATTGCAAAAGGACCATGTGCTTTATAGATCTTCCTGGCAGTACTCCTGCTTGTGGGTAATCCATGTATACACAGATACCATCATCCATCCTACAGCAGTCAGCCACGAATTGGAATGCAGCTGGACAAAGCTGTTCATGCTGGAGCTGACCAAGCCTGGTTGCAAGTGCATCATCAAGAAATGCGGATTATCTTGCCAAAAGCATTGGTAGCAGGATTCGATGAAGGATGCCTTTTTTCATGGCATGATCCAAGACCTTTGCCTATTCTTTTTACCTGCTTTCAATCATTCCACATGGAATTGGTCTTGCTCTGATAACTTCTTTCTTGCTTTGTCAATACTGGTTCTCTGACCACGTTCATTTCTTTGAAGCCCTCCACAGTTGTTTGGATGCACTGCTAGACCTGACCATGGGCTGAAAACTGATTCTCTCTCTATACATCAAATCTAAAGTTTATATTCATGAACACCGGGAGTTCTCTAATTCATATGAATATATGTTCTCCTGATTGTTGTGAGATCCTTGCACGAGCAAGAGCTTCTTCAACAGAGCTTAGCCGTCCAACTGCAGATTCCTGGATTGCAGAAGCTGACACATTTTTTCACTAAAGTCTGGTTGTCCCACAGGAGTACAGTGGCAACCTGTTCGATGAAAATGGTTACTGTGACAGCAGCACTCGTTTCTGCGGTGCTCCTAGTGGACCGCTTTAGAGTGGTTACATGCAAGTGTCATTCTGCTTCCACGCGATATTGTTCCCTGGTTACAGAACCATCCAGAGAGTCATCAGTTGGACAAGTGGTTCTGTTGTGTTCCAACAAAGTGAATCGTTTTGCCACAAAGTAGTTATCTGTTTAATTATGGGACAGCCACTCTTTCCATTGAACATGCATTTAAAAAAATATATATATTTTTTTCCTATAGCTCCTGTCCCTATGGACTAATCTGCTCAAACTTTCACACTCACTAAGCATATACAGCTTAGCTCTGCAAGCTGATTTTCACATAGTTCTGTTCAGGGATAAAAGATCAAGATTAGAGGGTAAGGCTGAAAACAACAACAAAAAATATGTTTTCTTCCATGTTATCTCCCACAGGAAACATTTCTTGCCACTGCATAAAAAAAACCGCTAAAAAGATTCACGCCAACCAGGACGTGAATATAGAGCCATACTTCTAAGTTTGAACATTTTCACTATGAAAAGGAGCTGGGGTGGGCTCGAAAAAGGGTGAAGCTATTTTTATCTGATTGAGACTTCTAGCTGCAGATTCCTTACTTATTTTTCTGTGATGTCAGGCTGGATCCCCAAACTTTCGCTGAGTAATACCCCTTGCGCACCCCTTTGGGTGGTTCCATTTTTTTTCTTCTTTTCAGCACCAATTATTATTGCCTGTTTTTGAGAGGTCTTTTAAAAAAAACTTTTTGTTGTTTTTTGTAAAGTGTGTCGATGTCTTTGAAGGAGGACGGATTTAAACCATGTGGCACCTGTCACCACACCATGCTGATCACTGACCCCCTCCCCCCCCCCCCAAAAAAATAAATCTTGTTTGCATCTGGTGCCTCAAGCACAGCCACAACTCCATGTCATGTTGTGCTTGGACTGTCGGGCCATGGCGCCGAAGGCTTCGAGGGAGCGTCCCCCAAAGCTCCCGGCAGTCAGCAACACTGGCATGCGCGACTCAAGAAGTATGTCACGGGACCAGTATCGGAGCCCCAAGTCCTCTTCCTCCCATAAGAGGTTCTATGGACATTCAGGAAAGAAGCATAAGAAGTCCAAGTGGACTACCTCTTCATCTCCCCCGTCGGCTGACAAGCGGGGAACTTTGGCGTTCCCGGCATGGTTCTGCCAAGCCGCCGGCCAGTTCGATACTGCGCCTCCCACCCTTTCCGGGAGCTGGAATGACACCAGCTCAGATTAGGGAGTTGTACGCGGCCATACACCTCATTTTTGAGCTGGCTACCCCTCTGGCGTGCCTTTGGGCCCCACGGGGGAGACTTCGACCATATCCAAGTCCTGCAGCCTCGGTCTCAGTAGAGACTCAGGGATCCGAGCCTAGATCCTCACCGGTAGTACACTTGCGACCTTCTCTGCTCTGGTTCTGATGCCGCCAGCCCCAACCCCATTCTAATCTCGGATGATCCAGAGCTGGAATGGTGTCACTTACAGGGGTGACTGGACCCTTTAGAAAGCCAGTTGGGAGCACCTTTGGACTTGTATGAAAGCTAGGTGAGGTCAGTGGTCTGGATAAATCACAAGATACTGCCTTGCTCATTCCTCCCCCGTACCTCCACTTTTGCTAGGAGGGCGCATCATTTGCAGTGATGGTGCATAGGGCAGCGGAGGTCCTCGACCTTGAACTTCCCTCAGTGGCTGTCAAGACAAACATCTTGATGAAAGTTCCTCAACCTGGGGCCTCCTCATCTGAACCCGTCTTGGCCTTCAATGAAGCACTTATAGACGTCATGCAAGGCATGTGGTCCTAGCCTGGCACAGTTGCTTCTGTGAATGGGACGATTGCCCGCTGCCATTGCCCAGCTCCAGGTGACCGTAGCTTTCTCACCAAACACCCCACCCCTGACAGCTTAGTGGTCCAAGCCTCCCTTCCCAAGGAGCATTCCCTTCTGCTCCCCCGGATACGGAATCCAAGAGGCTGGACCATCTTGGGAAGACGTTGTTTTCTTGTGCCAGCCTGGTACTGAGTTCGGTGAACACATTGTGCTTATTGGGCCGTTTCTTGAACACCATTTTGGATACGGTTGCAAGTGCAAGTGCTGCCTCGGGTTCTGGAGGAGGCACAGGCCATACTCACCCATGCAATGAAAGCCTGGAGAGACGCAGCGAAGTTCACCATTCAGTGTGGTTTAGATACGACTGTCTCGCTGGGCAGAGCTGTTGCGTCAGCAGTGGCCTTAAGGAGACACGCCTGGCTGAGGACATCTGGTTTCTCTGGGATGTCCAAGCTAATTTCATGGACATGCCCTTCAACACCACTCACTTGTTTGGCAAGAAGGCAGACTCGGCGCTGGAGCACTTGAAGGATTCTCGGGCTACGGCCAAGTCCTTGGGCCTCTCGGCGTCTCCTTGTGCACTGTCTGCCTTTTGCCCCTTTAGTGGTACAAGAGGGACGTGGCACAGAGCCAGCCCGATTCAAGCCACGGTCCTGCGCAGGCAAGCTAGGGTTTGCGAGGGCATGGGGGCAGTGTCTTCAGACATAGAGAGTCTACAGGCCAGAAGTCGTGGGCTGCACAGCCCCTGGCAGCTGCATCCTTCAAGCCTTTCTAGTTTGGTTCTGCAGGACCATGCTTGCCCAGCTGAAGGGAGAATACACCATCATCTCTTCCACTGGAAGTCTATAACATCTGACGCATGGGTACTGCAGATCATCAGGATAGGCTATGCCCTACCTTTTCAGTCCTTTCCTCCTCCTATCCCAAACATACGAACAGCTGACGGAGGATTGTTTCTCTGCTCCGAGAGGAAGTTACGGCTCTCTTGGCCAAAAGAGCCATAGAAAAGGCCCCAATGGTTAGAAGTAGGCAGTGGTTGTAAATCTCTTCCTCAAAAAGAAGTTCAAGATGCTCATGTTGGCTCATGTCATCTGCCCTAGACCTACAAGCCTGGTTGGTAGCACTGGACTTGCAGGATGCATATTCACATATCCCCATTCTGCCGGCCTGCAGGCATTACCTGCGGTTCAAGGTTGTCCACGAACACTTTGAGTTCACTGTACTGCTATTTGGCCTTAATAGCCCCCCTCAAATTTTCAACAAAGTGATGGTGGTGGTTGCAGCTCATCACAGGTTAGGGGTGTCAGTCTTTCCCTACCTCGCCGACTAGCTGTTGAAGCCAGATTCGCCCCAGGCTGTCGTCTCCCACCTGCAGACTACAGCGAACCTCCTGCTTTTGCTGGGGTTCACTATAAACGTGCCGAAGTCACATCCGACTTCCTCTAAGATGCTCTCTTTTAAAGGAGCTCTTCTGGACACTGCAGTTTTGAGCTAATCTTCCCGAGCAGCGAGTCCAGGATATTTAGGCTATGATACCTATGTTTTGGCCTCTCTCCTGGGTTTGGGTGAGAATGACTTTGAGGCTGCTGTGCCTCATGGCCTCCTGCGTCCTGCTGGTAAAACATGCCAGATGGCATATGCGGGCTCTGCAGTTGGACCTGAAATTTCAGTGGGTGCAGAATCAGGAAATCTCTCAGACATGGTCCAGGTCTCGGAGGGAACTGCACGGTACCTGCACTGGCTCCCTTCCCCAACCAGACCTCACAATAGTGACGGATGCATCACTCCTGGAATGGGGTGGCCATCTGGGAGAGGTGGAGATCATAGGACTCCAGTCAACATGTTGGAGCTCAGGGCGATCCGGCTAGTGTGGAAGGCATTTCTTACCGCTCTCAAAGGGAAGGTAGTGCAGGTGTTCGCGGACACCACCGCCCTGTAGTACTGCAACAAGCAGGGCGGGGTAGGATCGTGGACCACTTACCAAGAGGCCCTGTGTCTCGTCTCTGCACATGGCTGAAACAGCAGGGCATAACTCTGGTGGTTCAACACCTGGTAGGTTCTTTGAATGATAGGGCGGACAGAGTCGGCCATCGATGCCTAGCAGATCACAAGTGGCATCTCCATCCAGAGTTGGCACAGGTTCTGTTTCAGTGGTGGGGAGAGCCTTGATTAGATCTGTTGGCCTCTGAAGAGAACGTGCAATGTCAGCAGTATTGTGCATTTGCGTTTCAAAGACGGCAATCGATGGGCGATAGTTTTCGTCGCGAGTGGAGCTCAGGCCTCCTTTATGCCTTTGCACCCATACCACTTCTTCCCAGAGTTCTCAAGAAGATAAAGACCGACCTGGCCCAATTCATCCATGCGGCTCCAGACTAGGCATGGAGAGTTTGGTGTCCTGAGCTTCTGAAAATGAGCATTAATCCTCCAATCAGGCTGCCACTTTGGGAGAATCTTCTGTCGCAGCAGCAGGTGAGGTTTTTCACCCGCACCTGTCAACTATGCGCCTTAATGCATGGAGATTGAGTGGCAGCAGTTGACAGCTTTCGACCTTCCTCCTGAAATTTGTAATGTTATCTTGGCAGCCAGGTGTTCCTCCACAAAAGTGGTATATGCCTGCAGTTAGCAAGATATTGTACAGAGAAGTCTATAGATTCTCTTTCTGCTTCTCTATCTGATATTCTCCTCTTTATTCTTTCTCTTGCGCAACAGGGTTCCTCTCTGGGGGTACTGAAGGGCTATCTCTTTGCTCTATCAGCCTCTCTGCTGCTGCCCGATCAACCTGCTCTTTTCAAATCTCCTATTGTAAACATATTTCTTAAAAGCTTGTAAATGTTTCCTCCTATGCCCTTTGTCATGCGTTAGTGGGACCTCAATCTGGTCCTTGCATATCTCATGTGCCCTCCTTTCAAGCCTTTACACAATTGTACTTTCCGGTTGCTCACCATCAAGACAACCTTCGTAGTGGCAATTACGTCTGCCCAGAGGGTGCGTGAGATGCAGGCATTATCATCTAAACTGCCATATTTCAGTGTTCCCGGAAAAGGTTGTTCTACACACCCATGCCTCTTTCCTTCCTAAGGTGGTTCTCTCATTCCATCTGGGCCAAACTATCACCTTGCCCTCCTTCTTTGCTCTTCCACATTCCTCTAAGGAAGAGGAGCAACTCCAGTGGCTGGACCCAAAAAGAGCACTGTCGTTCTACCTTCACGGCACGAGTTCCAGATGGATGACCAACTCTTTGTGGGGTATGTGAGAGCAAAGAAGGGACGAGGAGTACAGAAGTAGACGATTTCGCTTCAGGTCTTTCTCTGTATTAAGATCTGCTACACTCGTGCTAAGAAGCAGTCTCGTGAGGGCTTGTGGGCCCATTACACCAGGGGAAAAGCTGTAACCACAGCGTTAGCACGTGAAGTCCCAGTCCTAGACATGTGGCAGGCAGCAACTTGGCCATCACTGCACACATTTGCCAAACACTACTGCCTGGACATTCAGGTCCTCAAGGATGGGCATTTTGCCTGTTTGGTCCTGCAGGGTTTCCTAGCCTAAAAGCATTGTTCTCATGATATGGCTTGGGTATCTAAGGAATCTGCAACTAAAAGTCTCTATCAGTTGAACAAGTTACTTACCTTCAGTAATGCATAGCGGCAGAGTACTTACACCCACCCATGCCTTCCTGTTCTGCGGACTTGTTACTAGGGTTAGGGTGACCTTTTTTTCTGGGCCATAGTTTTTGCACTCATTATGCCAGTTCTTGTCATGGCTCTGCACTTCTGGTGTGTAAAGTTATGATAAAAGTAACTGACATGACGTGCCTGGGTGGCACCTATACAGGTGACCACAACATCACAGCCGGCGCCAACAAGCCACGCAGAGTCAAATGGAGCTACCCGACGGGGCATGCAAGGGGTATTGCGCAGTAAATGTTTCCTGTCTGACGGCTGGGAAAATCAAAGGTAAGGAATCTGTAGCTAGATATCAGATAATGCATTACCGAAGACAAGTAACTTGTTCATTTTGGCCATTAAACTGTCATGAACCCGTGTTTGAAGACAATATGGGGACCCAAGTATAAAATAACAGAAATGACTGGATGAAAGAGCTTTTCATCTGGGATCCGTTTAGAGTCTGTGGACCCAACCCTTTGTCCGTGAATCCCAAGGCTGAGATTGGTTAGCTACACAATATCATTTTTTCTTGTAGCCACCATGACAGGACCAGGCCATAGGGTTCTGTATGCACTTCAAAAATGTTTTATAATAAAAGGGTAAACATTTTCCAACCCAAAGCCATGTAGGGAATCCTCATAGGCATTGTAGTGTTCGGTACAGGTTATGTGCCCAGCCTTTGCTGTGTATGGTTTTGGACCATGCACAGCTGGGTTTGGATGCCTGCTTTAGTTTTTGAGAAAAGCCTGGCTGAATCCCATCAGAGAAAAATAAACTTTCAGTTTCAAGAGCATTTTCGGTTTTGAGATGTTTGTCGACTGATATAGGCCCTTTTAGAGTGCCATTGATCTGCTTCTCATACAACAGCAGTTCTGTCCTGGAGAAGCACCAGCATTAGCTAACTTGCTCCCATGTTCTCAATAGATTACAAAGCAGTTCATATGGGCATAAAGACTTGAACATGTGAAAAGGTGCTTTTTTAACCAAATTAGATGTGTTCATTCGAATCAATGGGTATATTACAACATGCATTAATATATATCACCCTCAGTAAATCAGGACAGAAACTCCCGGTCCTGAATAATTGCCACTGACCCATTTTGGTAATAAACTGTGAGAAGCATGTTGACTGCCAGACAGAACTAACGGTTCACATGATAATCCAGCCTTAGGAAAGGCAACATCTGAAAACAAATTTGGCGTCCATCGTCCGTTTTATTCGTAAGCACAATCCCAGTGTTCTACACCCCCTCTAGAGTTCAGAGAAGTGACCTATCCTATTCCCCGGCCAACACCAGACATGGAGACTAAAAGATCTTGGGCAAAGAGCACCCCAGAGGGACCCTCTCCGTATTGCAGTGCCCACCCAGAGCACAATCCATGATGAAGCACGCCACGTCGATACGGTCAATGCATCCTGTAAAAGAAGCCCCCATTGACTGATTGGAATTCTCTAACCTCAGTGTAGAGTTGGTGGACCAAGTGGTATAGCACACTATTTTGTTCATAGTCACTATGATAATATTAAAACAATAGTTGTAATAAAAATTAAACCAGCACTTGGCAGTTGGAATGGCAAACTGTGTTGAAATGGGGTGTATTATATGTTGTGGTTGTGCAACCTCTCAGTGTAACACACTTACCAACCCCTTTGGGACCCTTGGGCTTTGTCTGTCAAACCCACAGCTCAATCTTTAGTAGGTGCGGCACTCAGCAGCAAGGCTTACACAGTGGAACAAGTGTAAAGCATTTAAACCGCACCAAAACAATTGAAGCAGATACTCAAGAACTTTGACACCACTTTATAAAATAAACTGCATTTTAATAAGAATTTAGAAAGTAGAGCGAAGAAGATCCGCTAGAGACTTCGGATACATAGATTTTACAAGCAATAATAAATCAAAGCAACCAAGATCAAACCTTGGCAAAGTCAATTAATTGGACACTTACCTAAGTTTTCTTTGAAAAAGTTTGTGTCAATGCGGTTGGTTACAAGTACTTGGGGCATTTAACTTTGGCATGGTGCTACTACAGGGTCAAAACATTCCCTCGACCACTTGCATTGGCGAGTCTTATTGAAGCAAGTCGAGCTATTTTTAATAATTACTGGTCCCGTCTGGAGAGTTGACACTGAACAGGTTCTTTTCAGTTGAAAAGTGGAGGGGCAATGAAAGATGCCTTTCAATCTTGTTCATATGTCACATTTGCTCTGCGTTCACAGACAGAGGGCAAAAGTAATTTATTCTTACAATTAATTTTCCTTCTGACTGCAGAGTTCCAGGTCTTTGTAAGGTGAACTGTGTGGCCTGCTGCTTAGAATGTAAAATAAAAGGACATAGAGTGCCAGTTTTGTCCTAACACACAACATTTAAATGTTAAGTTAACTGTGCAAACATTTCAAAATATATTTCAGTAGTTGTGAAAGCACTTTTTTATATTTTTGTGTGCTGAAAAAATATTTTAATAGGATAAAAACTAATCAGAATACTTCACATGGTGATGTGTAAAGGATATGTTTTCTGAAACCCAATTTTCACAAACTAATCTACTATATAGTTTTATCAGTAAAGCTGCAGGTTAGTGGAGAGGTTTTTTGACAGTTCTTGGAAAGTTACTGTGTGTAGATGACAATATGTTAACACATCATGGTTTAGTAATATATTTATTAAAATTGAGTGTTTAAACAAACTGAGAAACACTTCTGCCCTGATGGCAATGTTGTTACTAAGCTGAAAAGTCCAAGGTTATGTTGGCTAGACCTCATGGGTATGTGGGCTACATTCTTGTCATGCATGCAGCAAACATTAGTCTACTTTACGGACTCCAATTATCAAGAACTGTACAAATTAGTACAGATAGTGGCATGGATGTATTCAGAGTCCAGAGACCATGGTAAGTCTGCGACACGTCTATGCTTTCTGTGCTGTATGTGTGTGGCGTCGCCCAAGAGTCCGTTCAAACATAATCTTAAAGTTTTATATCTAAAAAGCCTTGAAAAAGTCAATGATGACGAAACACGTGTCGGCTGTTTTTTCACAAACATGAAAATTGTACAGTGCTTCCAAACCACTTATCTAGTGCGTTTCATGAGATCAGAGGATTTTTGTCCTGATTTATCACCAAGGAATAAATTGTTTTCACCTTGAGCCTGTGATGTGCTGTGGTTTTCTTCTTCTCAGATATGTAATACAAATGGGCCTCGACACGACTGACTGCTTGGATGAAGCAGTTGGACTAGGGTGGTGCTTTGGTCACATGGATGACATTCACTGGTTTCTCTGGTGACGTACAGACGTGACTCATGAATATGCCTTTTGACTAAGCTCGCCTCTTTGTCGATAAAGCTGACTCTGCCCTGCAGGGCTTCAAAGAAAGTAAAGCCACTAAATGGACCCTTAGTCGCTCCAAACTAGCAAGTCAATATCACCATCAATCTCACCCCTTTCGAGGCATCGCTAGGCGTTTCGCATACAGGCATCAGCATGGACCCCCTCCCCCACTCCAGTATCAGGCACCCCAATAATTCTTTAGTAGGCATGTGGAATAAACTCCTAGGACTGCAGGGACATTGACCTTCCCAGTCCTGTGGCAATAGCCCCCAAGCCGCTTTAGTTGGCCCTTAGTGGCCCACAGCCACCCTGAAGGAGGAAGAATCAGTCACTTTCTCCAAGGGTGGGAAGCCATAACATTGAGCATGTGAGTCCTGAAGGTAGTCTAAGGTGGGCTATGCTCTGGCATTCCTTTTTGTCCCACTGCCTCTTCCACCTGTTCCCAAGAAGACTCTCTTGAAGAAGCTTTCCTCCCAGAGTGAAATACAGGACTCCTGTATGTCTTTCCGCCACTACTAGTCCTGGTCAGAGTTGTGAACATCAGGAACGACCTGGTCAATTCATCCTAATGACACTGCATTAGGCCTGGAGAGTGTGGTGCCTGGAACTTCTGTGTATGCGCATCTGTCCTCCAATCAAGCTTTCACTTTGGAAGGCTCTTCTCACTGGGCCTGCGCAATCTGCACTTCAGTGGCAGTGGAGTACATTCAATTTCCTCCTAAAGTAGCTGATGTCATGCTGACTTTTAGGCCTCCTTCTTCAAAGTCTGTGCACGCTAGACGCTGGGACAGGTTTGTTGCGTGGTGTGGCACCCTTAATACGAAACCACTGCAGGCTAAACGGTTAAATGTATTTCATTTTGTCTTTGGCCCAGGAAGATCTTGCATTAGGCACCGCCAAATGTTGTCTGCCATACCTTTTGACCTTTTCTGCTTTTACTGAACCAACTGTCCATGCTGTGATGCAATTTCTCAAAGAGCTGATCCACCTTTTTCTTCCGAAGCACTTTGTGATGCCATAGTAGGACTTCAGTGTAGTTGCTACTTTTCTTGTGTGAACTCCTTTAGCATTCTGTCCTTTACATCTCCTGACCTTGAGACATTTTTAGTCTCACAATCACTTCAGCTTGACACATAAATGAGCTTTGTGCCTTATTAGTTCATCTGCCCTACACCATCTTCTTTCCAGACATAGCGGTGCTAAGGACTAAAGGGGTCTTTCTGTGAGTGGTTGTGTCCCTTTTCACGTTGTACAGACCATCACTCTTCTTAAGTTCATTCCCCTACCTCACCCCTCAAAAGAGGAGGAGAAACTTTATCATTTGGACCCCAAAACAGCGCTGCACTTTTATAGCGATCATACCAAAAATGTCAAGTGGATGATCAGTTATTTGTGGGTTTCTCTTGGGAAAAGAAGTGCAAGGCAGTGCAGAAACAGTCTTTCTCCGTGTAAATGGTCATTGGCATTAAGGTCTGCTCCACGTTGGCCAAGAAACAGTCTCCAAAAGGTTTCGGGGCACATTCCACCAGGGCTATGGCTGTTATTATTACTTTGGCACACAGGATGCCTTTCCTAAATATTGGTCGAGCTGCGGGGTGGGCATCAGTGCACACGTTATTGAAGCACTAGTGCCTTAACAACCAGGTCTGACAGGAAGAGCGTTTTGGCAGGTTGATTCTGCAGGAGGGTTTCAATCAAAAAGCATTTGTAAAGCACAATGCTGCTTCGACTGAAGCATCATGGTGATCAAAGCAAGAAGACTGATAACACTCACAGCCACATTAAGTATTAATCCACTGGGGCCAAAGAAAAGGACTTCAGTTTTGTCAGAATTTTACTTGAATTTAGACTCCATCCAGACAACTACTCCTTTAAGACACTCCTTGAATTTATAGAGTGTCGCCTCTGAATGTTTCTGAAAGGAAAACAGCAGCATGGTGTCATCCACTTAGGAGAGCACCTTCACACTCCAGGATTCAATCAAGCCCGCTAACGGAGCGAGGGACTGGTTGAACAGCAATGGGCTCCAGGCTGATTCCCTGGGCACCCCAAGAAAGTTGTTCAGAGAAGGATGAAAAAGGGGGGAGATGTACTCGTTGAGGACTGCCTTACAAGAATGATTTAAGTCAGGAGTGACCTTGCCAAGAAAGCTATACTGACTTAGGGGGTCATTCTGACCCTGGCGGCCGGTGGCCGCCAGGGCCACCGACCACGGGAGCACCGCCAACAGCCTGGCGGTGCCCCTTAGGGCATTCTGACCGCGGCGCTTTGGCCGCGGTCAGTGCAGGAAAACCGGCGGTCTCCCACCGGTTTTCCGTTGCCCGTCAGAATCCTCCAAGGCGGCGCAGCATGCTGCGCCGCCTTGGGGATTCTGACACCCCCTACCGCCATCCTGTTCCTGGCGGTTTGCCCGCCAGGAACAGGATGGCGGTAGGGGGTGTCGCGGGGCCCCTGGGGGCACCTGCAGTGCCCATGCCAATGGCATGGGTACTGCAGGGGCCCCCGTAAGAGGGCCCCGCTTGTATTTCACTGTCTGCATAGCAGACAGTGAAATACGCGACGGGTGCAGTAGCACCCGTCGCACCTTCCCACTCCGCCGGCTCGATTACGAGCCGGCTTCATGGTGGGAAGGTCGTTACCGCGGTACGGTATTTTGGCGGCTCCCGCCGGGCGCGCAGTGACCGCGCCCGGCGGGAGTCAGAATGACCCCCTTAATCTGTTCAGAAGAGTGGTGTGAGATACAGTGTTGAATGTCACCGACAAATCCTACAGTACCACGAAGGCTGAGTTGCCTCTGTCTAGATTTCTCTTGACAAACCTCCAAAAGTGTAGTTTCAGTTCTATATCCTGCACCAAAGCCCGATTGAGAGTCATGGAGGAGACTGTTTGCTTCCACAAAGGAGTATAGATGACAATTCACTAATATTTTCAGAATTTTGACAGCATGGAAATAGACCTAAAATGAAAAATGTCCTATTAAACATGAAGGGAAGTTTCAATTCTATTAAGGACAAGGAGGCGAGGATTATGCCTTACTTTATTTATTCTCATACAGCAGCTTCAACCTTAACCACAATAAACTACAGTTCCCCAAACTTAGGGCAACAAACTACAAGTCCCATGGTCCCTGCATCAGGGCTTGCTCAATGACATCTAGGGCGTTCCCCCTAGTGACGTTGTCTGTTTTTGACTGCGAGAAGACCAGCTGATCTCCTCTTTCTTCATTCCTGTTTGGATCCTTCCGACACTGTTGAACAAAGAGAGAGCCTGGTAATCTGTTGCTAACGATTATCTACCACAATATAACATTATGATAATTCAAAGAAACCCAACTTGTAATCATATGCAGAAAAAATAACTA
This sequence comes from Pleurodeles waltl, assembly GCF_031143425.1. Lineage (NCBI taxonomy): Eukaryota > Metazoa > Chordata > Amphibia > Caudata > Salamandridae > Pleurodeles > Pleurodeles waltl. The sequence continues at coordinate 1,349,090,634 of NC_090446.1, read as the reverse complement.
CACCCAGCGCAAAGACATTTCCTAACCTTATGTAACTTTGAACTCCTTTAGAGCAGTCAGTTTTGAGGAAAAAACTTTTGAACATTACTTAGACCTTATGTTGCAACTGCTAGCAAAATCCTCATGAGTATAATCTAAGGGTTGGGTAATGGTCTTGACAAGCCAAGGGTGGGAATAATTCTCGCCTCTGTGTCCTTAATAGTATTGAAACTCCTTCATGTTTACTAGGAAATTTTTCATTCTATGTCGGGACCGGAGCCGAGGATTATGCCCGTTCAGAGCTTATTCACCACCAACGAGGTCATGTCCAATACCGGTTTGAAGTAAAACCGCTTGAACATGGAATCGGAAGACCGATCCGCTGCATTGATTCGGTCTTACAACCAGGCTCCCAGATGGAAAGCTTTGGAGGCCATTGCTCCTCGTACTGAGAGAGCCCCAAATATCGCAATGTTAACTCCCGCTTCTTGCATTGTCCACTGGACCCATCTTGCAATAGTGGGAGAGGAGACTGCCGTATGAGGTTTCCTGAATGAGATAAGTAATTGTCTCTCCCCTGGAGGTCTGAACTCCTCCATCATTACCTTGTATGCCTTGAGACTACACACAGTTTGGGGTAACCATGAAAAGCCGGGTAAGAGACCACCTTCAAATTGGTTTTGGTCTGCCTGGAAATATGGAATGTCGGACCGTCCGGAGTGAAAAATCAGCCTGGAATGTCCAGAGCCCTCACGTTCGATACCCTATGACATGAGAACAAGCACAAAAGCATGGCTAATTTGGGCGATGACCACTTGCGAGATAAATACTTGTTCCATTGCCAAGACAGGAAGAGCTTGAGAGCGAGATTCACATCCCAAATAGCCGAGTAGCGTGGCTCGGGTGGCAAAGTCAGACGTATGCCCCTCATTAGTTTGCACTCTTACCAGAGAGCCTTCCAGAGTGAGATGGCCCGCTGAAATAGCTGACCTGTAAGAATTCACTGTTCTGTATGCCAAACCCTGGCAGGTCGCCAGGGAGGCCAAGAAATTCAGGATGGGGACTACTTGGCACCCCAGGGGATTTTGGTCATTTTGAGCACTCCAACGTACCCATCTAAACCATGCTGACATAACGCTTGTTTGTTCCAGCGGCCCATGCCGCTGCCAGCATGTTCTCAGCTTCCTTCGCTAATCCTGGGACTCTCCAGCATTGCCTGAAATATGCCAGGCCATAAGCAGCATTCGGCCTCGTATCACCAATGGATGATAGGTGCCCAGGGGATCCCTGAGGAGATGCGGAACGTGGGGTAGAAGGATTGGAGAATCCCAGGAAAATTCCAGAAGAACCAGACACCAGACTTGTGACCTCCAGTAAGGCGTGATTAGGACCACCTTGGCGTTCTGCCTGCGAACATGTGCTGTCAATCTTGTGATCATCACGAATGGGGGAAACGCATACCCCTGTTCCGTTGACCAGTCCTGCAGAAAGGCATCTGCAGCTATTGCAAGAGGATCTGTCCTCCAGCTGAAGAAACAAGGCACTTGATGATCCAGTCTGATGCAAACAGGTCTATCGAGAAAGGACCCCAAAGGGCATCTAAGCGGTGGAAAATCAATGTGTCTAGATGCCACAGACTCAAGTCCTACCATTGTCTGGAGTACCAATCCACTATGGAATTGGAGGCACCCGGCAGGTACTCTGCTGTTACCGAAATATTCTTGTAGAGACAAAACTCCCAGAGATCTTTGGCTAAATCTGCCAACATCTTGGACTTGGATTCCCCCAATTTATTGATCAACCTGACCGCTGATTGGTTGTCCATCTTCGAGGACAGTGCAACGGATCCGCTCCTTCATCCAACATTTTATCGCCAAGGAACCCGCCATGAGCTCTAGGCAATTGATAAGCAATTTCCGCTCCTTGTCTGACCATTTTCCGCCTGTACAAGAGTCCCCGCAATGCGCTCCCCAGTCAGATTTGCTGGCGTCCGATTCGATCACCAGATCTGGATCGGAACCGAAAATGGCACAGCCGTTCCAGGCCTCCATGTGCATCAGCCACCACTTCACTTCGTCCACTACCTCTTCTGTGAGGGAAACCATCTGTGTATTGAAGGGCCTTGTGCAAGTGAGAGGCCTTCAGGCGCTGAAGTGCCCTGTGGTGGAGAGGCCCCAGAAAAATTGCCTGGAATGAAGAGGATAATAAGCCACTACCCTGGCGATCAGTCGGAGAGAAGTGGAGCTTTTCACAATAGTCTTCCTGAGCTTCTGGCGTATTTTGGCGATCTTTCGCGCAGGGAGGCTTAGCGATTTCTCAACCGAATCTATCAGAAAACCTAAGAAGATGGTATGACACGCAGGAACTAATAAGGACTTGCGTCTGTTGAGGATGAAAGCCAGGTCCTCTAAAAGATTGACTGCCATCTGGAGTTGGTCTGACAGATGGCATGGACATTGATCCATTATGAGTATATCATCCAGGTACACTATAAGGCGGAAGCCTTGGGCTCTCAATTTCTCCATCACCGACCTGAGGACAGGCCGAAAGGCAGGGTCTTGAACTTGTAAAATTGGTATTTCCACCGGAATTGCAGAAACCTGCGGTGAGGAGGAAAATTCGGAACCGTCAGATAGGCGTCCTGAAGATCCAACAAACCATCCAGTCATTGGGTCTCAGGAGGTCCCATAGAAAATGGATACTCTCCATCTTGAAATGGTGGTACACTAACCAGCCATTTAATTCCCTGAGGTTGATTACTGGACACTGTCCCCGCTTCTCCACCAGAAAGAGATTGTTCAGAAAACTCTTGGGGTCTCGTCGTGTCCTAGTTATGGCATTCTTTTGCAGAAGATCTGCTACCTCCTTGCCGATTAAGGCGGCTTGATCCTCAGCAAACTGCAGTGGGTGTGGGGAAACCGGCTGCACCGAGGTACCATAGAACCCTATTCGGAAGCCCTGAATGGTTTGTAAAACCCATGCGTCTGATGTGAGCTTTTCCCAGTTGTGTTTGAACCATGCCAGCCTGCCTCCTAGATCTAAGTGGGAAGAAGTGCTGAACCTTACCTGACTGGGCTTGAAGTTGCAGCCTGGAGGAGCCTCTCAAACCCCGACCTCTGTAGGGTCCCCGGGAGCTGAAGAATTCCCCTTGACGGGGCAGATCTTGCGGGGTTTGGAAGCCTTTAGGGGGGCTCTGGATATAGAAGTGGCCGGTCGAGCGCCCTCTGCCACGGCCGGCCCGATACATTTTGGGGTTTAAAATCTTCTTAATGGACGTTTGTGCCGTACCCAATGAGGTAAACGTCGCCACAAACTTGTCCAATTCCTTAATAAAAGGCTTTCCGAAGAGTCCCCCTTGTGCCGCGAGGCCAGCTTCCGTCGATGCCAGGTCACCCAGTTTCAGGTCCACTTTGAGGAGGAAGGAACGCCTTCCCTCAGTGGAGAACGCACAGTTGGCGTTACCCAAAATATGACCACCCCTTGAGTTCATCTCGATAGGATTCTGGCGAAATGGCAGAATTTGTGGCCTTAGCCTCCTCTGCTTAGTCAAGGATCTTTGTTAGAGGGCCACTGATGTCCAGTAATTTATCTTGGCATGAACGCCATGATCTATCAGTCCCTTTCTTAGGGTCCTTGAAGTATTTCTGGAGGAAGTTGGCCATACGAGTGTCCAGCTCGGGAGTTAGCGCCACCTTCCCGGGGAGGGGCGGGCGAGGACGTTCTGCTTTGAGACAGGCGCTGATCTCCTTATCCAAGGACTTGCAGAGGCGGCTGACTACGTATTTGCCCGCTTTGTCCGAGGGAAACCACTCCGAAGAGCGTGGATGGATAAGATCCTCAGGTTCCAGCATGTCTGTCACAGGCTCCTGAACTTTGGAGTCCTTTAGGGGCGAAGGACGCCAAGGACATGACGGCCCGCTTCGTCTGGTGTATCAGCATCATCTGAATGCAGAGGGAGTTCTGAGGACTGTCTTGTGCAGAAGGCTCTGGCCTAATAAAGGCCTTCTTGAGGGATTTGAAAACGTTTCGATCCGCAGATTTATCTGCCTTGCGCTTCTGAGGCGGGCGCTTCAAAAGGGAAACCCCGAGGTGAAGATTGTCAGAGTACCTTCCCCAGTGCTTAATTTTTAAATAAAAAGGTGCTGGTGCTCAAAGCTCTCCTCTTAAACACACGGCTGCTGCAATTAAAAGTGCGAGCACATAATACTGAGGCAGCGTAATCCTGAAGCCACCTCGGGCCTCTTATAGCCCCTCCCTGCCCCTCCAGCTCACTCTGTCAGCTTCCTGCTCGTCCCCTTTCTGACGCTTTTTCATTTTTTTCTTCCTCCACTTTCCCACATGTCTTTTGCTCACAGTAAATGCTTGAGACAGAAAACTAAGCGCCGGTCCTCAGAAATAAGTGCTGGTGCTCCGCTCTGGAAACAACAAGCACAAATTAAGCACTGGCACCCCCTAAAAGTACGGGGCAAGCGCAGGCTAGTTCCAGCAAACAGCGTTCGAAAGGTTTCATCGCCGCTGCTACTGCCTGGTGTATTGAGGCGTCCACTGCCTGACAAAATTCATAGTCTATTGGGAGCACCTGAAGGGATTCCTCTTCCATATATTCCTCTGCCATCCTGTGACTGTGGGCCAGAGGTACAGGAAAACCTCGGTGGCTGCCTGAGGCAATTTAGAGCTACCACGTAGCGAGTTTGTTTGCGCTAAGTGCTATCCAGGCCATCCTCTTCCCCCCCCCCCCCCCCCCCGGAGCCCCCACGCATGGTATGTATATAGGGCAGAATGGAAATTGTTTATTAACACCTCTTAGGCAGTAATTGGCGTAAAAAACGCCGACAACCGAAAGTGCTCGGCGGGTGCCAGGGGAAAGAACTGCCTCTGAGTTTTTCAGCAAAACAGGCACTCAGTGCCTTCAATACAGACCCACAGGCTGCGGGCCTAAGGCTTCCAGGTGGCTCAGGGGTTCAGAAGGTTGTGAGGCTAAACCGACGTGGCTGTCAGTTTCAGGTTTGGAAACTGACAAACACATCCGATAGGCAGCCCGCACTATGCCCCCAGCAGCAAGAATGCCACACTGTGCTCTTGCGGCCCGAGGCTTGAATTTGGCGCGACAGGAACTCTGAAATGTGTCCCCGCTGCACTATTTAGGGCTGCGAAGGAGCCTGCTGGAAAGCAAAAACAATCAATCAAAAGATTTATAAAGCGCGCTATGTACCCGTTAGTGTTTCGAGGCGTGGGGGGTGGGGGGGCTGGTGCTGCTAACGTTCGAAGAGCCATGTCTTGAGGAGTCTCCTGAAGGTGAGGAGGTCCTGGATCTGGCGAAGAGAGGTGGGGAGAGAGTTCCAGGTCTTGGCGGCGAGGTAGGAGAAGGATCTGCCGCCAGAGGTCTTGCGCTGGATTCGGAGGGCGAGGTTGGCAGAGCGTAATTGACGTGAGGGAACGTAGAAGTTGAGTCTGGAGTTCAGGTAGGTGGGTCCGGTGTTGTGGAGTGCCTTGTGTGCGTGGGTGAGGAGTTTAAAGGTGATCCTCTTTTCCACGGGGAGCCAGTGGAGGTTCTTCAGGTGGGGGGAAATGTGACATTGGCGGGGTACGTCGAAGATCAGGCGGGCGGCTGCGTTCTGGATGCGTTGGAGTCGTTTGATGTCTTTCGTTGGGATGCCTGTGTAGAGTGCGTTGCCGTAGTCGAGTCTGCTACTGACGAGGGCTTGGGTCACCGTCTTTCTGGTTCCTGTTGGAATCCACTTGAAAATCCTGCGGAGCATGCGGAGGGTGTTGAAACAGGAAGAGGAGACAGCGTTGACCTGTTTGGACATGGTGAGAGCGGAGTCGAGGATGAAGCCCAGGTTTCGTGTGTGGCTCGCAGGGGTGGGTGGCGGGCCGAGGGCGGTGGGCCACCAGGAGTCGTTCCAGGCCGAGGGGGTGTGTCCGAGGATGAGGACTTCCGTCTTGTCGGAGTTGAGTTTCAGGCGGCTGTTGCTCATCCACTCGGCGATGGATTTCAGTCCCTCGTGGAGGTTGGTTTTGGCGGTGAGAGGATCTTTGGTCAGGGAGAGAACGAGTTGGGTGTTGTCGGCGTAGGAGATGATGCTGAGGTTGTGTTGGCGGGCCACTTGTGCGAGGGGGGCCATGTAGACGTTGAACAACGTTGGGCTGAGTGAGGAGCCTTGGGGGACGCCGCAGATGAGGTTGGTGGCTTTGGAGCGGAAGGGTGAGAGTCGGACTCTCTGAGTTCTGTCGGAGAGAAAGGATGAGATCCAGTTGAGGGCTTTGTCTTGGACGCCGGCCTCGTGGAGACGGTTTAGTAGGGTGCGGTGGCAGACTGTATCGAAAGCGGCTGATAGGTCTAAGAGGGTCAGGGCTGAGGTTTCGCCGTTGTCCATTTGTTGTCTGATGTCATCTGTGGCGGCGAGGAGTGCGGTCTCAGTGCTGTGGTTTCGTCTGAAACCAGATTGAGAGGGGTCTAGGATAGCGTTGTCTTCTAGGAAGTGGGCGAGTTGAGCGTTGACTATCTTCTCGATGACTTTCGCTGGGAAAGGGAGGAGGGAGATCGGACGGAAGTTTTTGAGATCGTTGAGGTCAGCCTTGGCTTTCTTGAGGAGGGGTTGGATTTCTGCGTGCTTCCAGCTCTCCGGGAAAGTAGCGGTGTCGAAGGAGAGGTTGATGATCTTGCGGAGTTTGGGGGCGATGGTGGCGTCGGCTTTGTTGAACGCGTGATGTGGGCAGGGGTCAGCGGGGGATCCTGAGTGAATGGAGTTCATGGTTTTTCGTGTTTCGGCGTCATCTACTTGAGTCCAGGTGGTGATGCGGTAGGCGTGGGAGGAGTTGCTGGGGGTGGGGTCCGGCGGAGGTGAGGTGTTGAAGCTGTCGTGGATGGTTGCGATTTTCTGGTAGAAGAAGGTGGAGAGCTCCTCGCAGAGTTCCTGGGAAGGAGGGACGTCGTTGGGGTTGGTTGGAAACACCGTAATCACCACCGTTATCAGAGGATGAGAGAAAAACATATACCTAGCTGCTGCGAGCAGGAAAGAAAGAGGACGTCACTAGGGGAATGAACCAGATGTCATTGAGCAGGCCCTGATGCAGGGACCATGGGACTTGTAGTTTGTTTCCCTACATTTCTTGGGAATTGTAGATTATTGTGGTTAAAGTTGAAGCTGCTGTATGAGAATAAAGAAAGAAAGTAAGGCATAATCCTTGCCTCCAGTACTGACATAGAATGACTTAATCAGTGAGTCAGTGTTCGGTTTCTTGAGAAGTGGTAAAAGGAATGCATGCTTCCAAGTTGAGGGAAATACATTAGATTCCAGGGGAAAGTTCCAAATTTTGTTGAGGAACAGATTAACATACCAAGCCCATCATCTTGATTAATCTAGTTGGGCAAGGGTCCACTGGGGAGCCACATAGCCATCACTCCACATGTTCACAAAGCACTATTCCTCGCTGTCAAGTCCGTTGAGATGGGCATTCTGCCTGTTCGGTCCTCAAGGAGTTTCTGGCTTGAGGTAGTTCAAAGACCCACCTCTGGAGAGGGATTGCTTGGGTATCTATTCTAGAGTGAGAAGTCTGCAGTTAGACGGACAGGTTACTTAACTTCTGTAACTCCTTTTCTGTTAGAGACTCTTAACCACAGATTTCTCACTTCCTTCCAATCCTCCCCACTCTGTGAACTGAGCTCTTTACCCCAAAGATCCCATTAGACACTGCACACTGGTCAAACATTTTTTTTTTTTTTATATGCCTCTGCATTTTTGGTATGGAAATAGTCACAAAAGAAACTGATGTCAGGGCGCTGGAGGAGTGCTTATATGGGCACCGCAACATCACTTCCTACACAGCTGAAGTGTAGTTGATCATTGCCACCTACCGGCATACAGACGTATTGCTCAAGATTTTCCTCCCCCCTGGGGCATATTTTAAGTTGAGGAATCTGTGATTAGATAGTCTCTACCAGAAAAGGTGTTACTGAAGGTAAGTATCTTTTTTGTAATCTAGCCCAGCCGGTAGGAACAAGATTGAGAACTATTGCTGGTGGCTCTAAAGGTATGTAAATGACGTAGTTGGGAATCATCCAACCACTGCTTTTTATTCTTCTTTGGAAGACATTGTAAAACCTGATGCCTTTTGTAGGTTGTTCCAAGCAAATAATGTATCCAACCTTCGTCCCCAGATTATACCAACTATTAATGAAGGGAAATATCTTTGAATCAACTGGTCAGGAAAAAAAAAAGTTTTTCGTGTGACTTCATTGAGTCCATTCTAATCAAACTGTCAAACCCCAAAGCCATAACAATTCTAATAGTTCCAGAATGGTCATAGTTTTTTAATTATTTTTCCAGTGAAATTCAACTGAAATAAACCTTAACTCGCCCTTGCCACTTCACCTTCCCCAAGTTAACAACTGTTAGCACCAAAACTGAAGATCCAACACACAGGCTCACTTTGGGTTTAAGTTCCTTAACTATAAGTTGTACTATCCTCAAAGCCTATGGACATGAGATGTCCCTGCATTCTTTTGTAAAATAGTGCAGAAGGGGCCACCACAGAGGGGAAAAACAATCTCTCTGTCCCTTGGATATTGTGAGTAATATTTCAATATAAAGACTACCAAATTAATAGTGCCTATCTTGTATGTTGAATGTAAGACCTACCCCGCCCCCCCCATCCAGCCAAGAAGAGAATAAGCTAACCAGTGAAGAGAATGTTTGTCTACTCTCATACTATCTCTGTCATCTAACCCATCATGATGCTACAAGAATTCCACATATATTTTGTCCCATTGTAGTTTTGGTTGTCTAAAGCAGTTTCCTCCAGTGTTCCCATATATGGGCATATTCTTCTAGAATAAGAGTTTGCATACTCATCCGGCAACTTATTTGACAACAATCTGATTTGTTCGTATTCATTGCGTGCAGGTGACTAGTGTTATCTAAGCAGATTTTTACATGCTGCCTCTTCACAAGTTGAACAAGTGTATTTCAGTATTATATCCCGCTAAGCTTCTAAAAATGTCTGCCCAGCTACTGGCATATATACTGGAATATGTATACCATAACATTTTTTAGTAGAGCACATTTGTCAGGAAATGCGGTGTATTATATGGTGTGGTTGTGAGGCCTCACAGTGCGATACACTACCAACCCCTTCAGAACCATTCAGGTTTTGTTTGTCTTACACTGACTCAACTCCAGGTTGCCGTGGCTTGCAGCAGTCATGCTTACACAAAGGAACAAGTGTACATTATTTAAACAGCACTAAAATTAGTGCAGAAGAAACAACACTCAAATATGAGACCAATTTATAACAAGCATTTGCAAAGCCACTAGGTCTCACTTATACAAGAGCTATTGCCTGTGGCAGTGTGGTTTGCTATGTTGTACACTAGTGTGGCTGCTGTTCAGCATGGCTGCAAGTTAATGGCCAGGAGTGTCTGAATGGAGTGGGGGAAGAAGAGTATCGTAGAGTGGATTTGTTGGAATATTGTGGAGTAGGAGGAGTGAAGTGAGTAGAGTTGAGTAGAGGGACATAGAGTTCAGTGGCAGTGTGTGTTGTAGGTTGGGGTAGATTGAGGTAGTGTGGTGGATTCGATTGGATTTGGTTGGGGTTGATTGGAGTGGGGATGGATTGAAATGGGGTGAGGTGGATGGGATTGGGTGGATTGGCGTGGGGTGGATTAATTGGACTGAGGTGGGTGGTTTGGATTGGAGTCTAGGGGTGGGGTGGAGTGGATTGGATTGGAGTGGGGTGGTTTGGATTTGATTGGAGTGGGGTAGGGTGGAGTGGATTGGGGGAGTGGGGTGGATAGGATAGGATGGGATGGGATGGGATTGTATTGTACTGGGGTAGGTGGGATGGATAGGATTGGAGTTGAGGATAGGATGGGATTATATTGTATTGGGGTAGGTGGGATGGATAGGATTGGAGTTGCCACCCAAATACCCCTACCCACCCTAAAACTCTTTAAAAAAAAAAAAAAAAAAAAAAAATATATATATCCTTGCCACCCAAATACTTACCCACCCTAAACCTAAAATGTGTGTATATGTTCGATGGCATGCGTAGCTGCAGATACACATGCTATGCATTATTCTGCCATCTAGAGTTTGGCTCGGAGTGTTACAAGTTGTTTTTCTTTGAAGAGATCGAGTGATTCCTCCTCCTGGTTATACTGCGTATGGTCATCGACTCCATTGTTATATTGTTTTCTTTCCGTTGTCTGGTTCGGATGAGTTTTCCTCTCGCTCCGAGATTTCTAATCGGAAACTTTAGAAAATTCCCTTAATCGTCGGAATTGTTGTTCACCTAGCCTTGAACCAATAGTACCGTTGGAAACTAAATTTCGCCCTTCTGGGTGCGTGCACCCAGCTCTGGCATGTTTGGGCCTATTGCGTCGAAGCCTGATGGATCAGACTCCATTTTGATTTTGTTCTCGGCCACGCAAAATTTCCTTACACAGATCAATACCTTGTTTGTAATCTGTGTCTTTCTCCCGATCACAAAGAAGATTGTGAGGCCTGTTGATTGTTTCAATCCAAGAAGACCCTGCGTGATCGGAGAGCCAGAAGATTGGAAATGGCGTTGAAGCATATGGAACATCTCGACATCATGGAGGAAGAACAGGTGCAGAAAGCGGTCTCCATCAGACACCAAATCCGAACAAGAATATGAAGAAGATAGGCCTATTACTGCTGGACGCCCACGTATAAAAAATTATTGAAGGCCTTGTGTATACCCCTGCCAGAGAGCCATGGTTTGACCCGAAAAAAGACTCTTGTCAACCTGCCTTCGGGTTCGACGTAGAAAAAGGCCACTCCTCCGTCGGTATCTGAGTCGAGTAAATCCATTAAGAGTTCTACTTAGGACTCGAGCAAGCGTCCTCACTTCTCGGAGTCGAAGCTTCAACGCCCTGCTTCGCAGCCAAAACAACTGGCTGCATTTTCGGGACCGAAAAAGCTACCATCTTCGGAGCTGAAAAAATCTTCTTATTCAGAAGAGCAAGGACTTTCGTGCTGTCTTAAACAGAGCTCAAAATCACTGCATGAACAGTCTTATAGACTTTCTGATGAGGACACTGAGATTCAGCCTATCCTTGAAGTTATGGATGAAAGACAATCAAGGATCCACATCCATAGAGAGACTGGCAGAATAGTTACTGCACCTCCTCTACAAACCAAAAGGAAGCTGGCCTTTCAAGAACAATTAGACACTGCTCAACCACCAGCAAAAATTCATAAACAGAACGAGAAGCCAGTACCTGCCCGTACTTCTCCCCCTCATTCACCACAACTTTCTTTTTCGCCTCCACCCACTAGCCCATCACCTTTACCTACACCAACTCATTTGCAATATTCACATGGTGATACAGTTTATCCTCGGGACCTATACGAACCAGATCCTATTCCTGACAATGATCCTGATTTATACCCTTCTGAGCATTCTCCACCAGAGGACACTACTGCATACATGGAAGTTGTTTCCAGGGCAGCAGCATGCCATGGGGTGCTTATGCACACCGAGCCCCTAGAAGAGAATTTTCTGTTTAACACTCTATCCTCCACCCACTCAAGATATCAATGCCTTCCTATGCTACCTGGCATGGTTAAACATGCAGATTAAATATTTAGTGAACCAGTCAAAGCTAGAGTAATAACTCCACACATTGATAAAGTATAAATCTGCTGCTACATATCCTGATTATATTACACACCAAGTTCCTCCAGACTCAGTGGTAGTAAGTGCGGTTAGAAAAAGGGCTAACAGCCAGTCATCAGGGGATGATCCTCCCCCTGATACGGGGAGTAGGAAATTCAATGCTACTAGCAAGAGGGTAGCCACTCAGGCTGCCAACCAATGGCGAATTGCCAATTCGCAAGCTTTACTAGCAAGATACGATAGAGCCCACTGGGACTAGATGCAGGAACTCCTACAGCACCTCCCAAAGGAACACCAAAAAAGGGCACAGCAAATTGTGGAAGAGGGTCACACCATAAGCAATAATCAAATGCAGATATAGCAGCTAGAAGTGTCAATACTGCCATTACTATACGTAGGCATGCATGGCTATGTTCTTCTGGCTTTAAACCAGAAATCCAGCAGGCAGTGCTCAACATGCCTTTTAATAAAAAACAATTGTTTGGCCCTGAAGTTGATACGGCCATAGAAAAACTGAGGAAAGTCTCAGTCACTGCCAAAGCAATGGGAGCATTATATACAACACCCTATAAAAGGCTCCTTTCGCAGACAGCAATTCAGAGGAGGATTACAGCAACAATCCACTGAGGCTTCTACCTCCCAGGCAAAGCAAGGGCATCAGCAACAGCAGTACCACAGAGGCAAGTTCCAAACTTCAAAACAAACCACTACCTCTAAACAGTGACTTATTTGCCATCCCTCAACCTCACACATTTCCTGCGGGGGGAAGACTGCAGCAACTCCACTCCCATTGGCAAAACATCCCCACAGATCATTGGATATTGTCAATTATCTGCAATGGCTATTGCCTAGAATTGGTTTCTACCTCTCCAAACATTCCTCCACGTTATCAAAAACTGTCCCCAGAACACAATGTTCTATTACAGCAAGAAGCACAATTGCTACTACTAAAACAAGCAATAGAATTGGTCCCACATTCTCAACAAGGAACAGGAGTATACTCACTATACTTCGTGATTCCCAAAAAGGATGGCACTCTCAGGCCCATCCTAGACCTCGGATCCCTAAATCTATATATCATGTCGGAACACTTTCACATGGTAACACTGTAGGACGTCATCCCACTACTACAAAAACAAGATTACATGTCTGCATTAGACCTCAAAGATGCGTATTTCCATATACCCATCCATCCAGTTTACAGAAAATACCTAAGGTTCGTGATAGCAGGAAAACATTATTATTTAAAAGTTCTACCGTTCGGCAGAACAGCTCCAAGGGTATTCACAAAATGTGTAGCAGTAGTGGCAGCCTACCTAAGAAGGCAACACATCTGTCTTTCCATATCTAGACGATTGGCTAGTAAAATCAAGCAATTTTATACTATGCCAACAACACACTCAATACGTAATACACACACCAGGGTTCACTCAACTACCAAAAATCCCATCTTCAGCCAGCACAGGTGCAACCTTACCTAGGTGTTGTTTTAAATATGCAAAGAGCCTTGGCTGTTAAGCCCCTTCGTCCCGAGATTTACCCCGTAATTCTGTTTGATGTACTCCTTGATTAATCCACTTTGATAATGAGACCCCATTTGTACTCTTATTAAGAATAATTGAACAGCCTTGAGAAAGCCCCAGGTTTACATAGCACTAGGGGGCGAAACACTTGTTGGTGTTTGTACATCACTAATGTACATTACAATGTACATTACATTGACTTCCGATCATCTATGAATTTCACAATAAATTATTCTTGGATATACTGACCTGTTTGGATGTGCTGACTATAATCTGAAATGTGAAAGTGAAGATACGAAATTAAGCAATTGAAATATGGGTTTATCCAAATTTGATTCCCAAAACCATAGACACTCAGTAGTTATGTTTAGCTCAAGTAACCATGCCAACCGTGGCACTTTCCTACATATATTGATTTGGAGAATGCCTATGGTTTGGATGTCTCCCCTGACAAAGGGTTGAGTACACGCCTCTTCCCCCCCCCCCCCCCCCCCCAAGCACCCAAGCAGTTGCCTCCTTTTGCTTGCTGTGGCCAGCTGGTGGGCATCTGAAGTTTTGGACCTGCAACTATCACCCATTTAGTTTAAGACAAATGTAGTCACAGAAAGTCTACAAGCTGGACAGGGTTCCTTGGAGTCACTTCCTCCCTTTCATTAAGCTGTCACTGACACATTAATGGGCCCCTGGGCCAAATCTTGCTGTTGTCTGCCAGTAAATAGGTGAGTTGCTAGACACCTCAAACCTGCTGCAGAGACTCTCCCTTTCTTGCACTGTATTCTATACCTGAGAGCCTGGGTGTCCAGAGTAGGATATTTTCCCTTTCAGCTGGGTCACACCAGATTCTTTTGTCTTTGTCTGGATCCTAAATTCTCGCTGGCTATAACATTCTGATAACCAATGCGTTTTTCAACATGGTGAAATTGGCATACCCCTAATTTGCATGTTTAACATACCTGCAAGTCCCTAGTATATGGTTCAAAGTGTACCCAGGGCCTACAAGTTAAATGTCACTATTGGACTGCACTAGCTGTTGTGCAGTCCACTAGAGTGACAGTGTAAAGATTACACTAGGCCTACAATTTGGAGCATTGTAAGCTGCAAATTCACCTTGCCAAAAGTAACCCCTTTTGACAGGTCAAGATCTTCCCTTTCAATATTTAGAAGTTATTTCTAAGGGGGTCTTCTTGCCCATAAGACAGGATGCATGGTATTTAGAAGTGATTCATGTAGGAATTTAATGTTAAATATGTCCTTACAGTGGAAAATACTCACATACTATTTGTACTGTAGCATGGCTGGGAAACAGCTAGAAAATTAATCAACAGCTATTTTTAATAGCTGTTATATAGCCATTACAATGGTGAATTCTGATTTGGTGTGATATTGCGAGAATGGTGCTTTTAGAAAGTTGTCTTTTCATGGCCTAAAGAGGCCCATGTGGATTTGTTCTCCCACTTCTGCTAGTCAGTAATTAGCATTCCTTCCACCGCACTCCGCCCGTCCTGTCCCTCTCACCTACCCCCCCCCCCCCCCCCCCCCCCCCATCTCCATACTCAGCCTGAGAGGCTGCTTTCACAATGGGCGTCTTTTTGACATTAGTGTCAATTTGTGCTGGAGTATCAAATCCTACTGGGCAGGTCTGCTGGGGTTTTATATACAACACTTGGGATGCACTTCAGCCCTGTATTGTTTTACCAGACTTCTGTCTCTGGGTTTATTGGGGCTCTGATGACTGCTTCAAACTCAGTTTTAGAGCTTGATTTGGGAGGACACTAGGATAACCATAGTACATTCCCCACACACAAACCCACCTCCAGAGCCTAAGTTTAGTGTTGCCAAAGGCTCCTGCCATTTTAAAAATGCCCAAAGTGGGTAGGATTGTCCCCGGGAACTTTTATCCCATTTGGTTAGGGCACGCATATGGGTCATTCCCACACACTGGCTTGTGCCAGGCATAATTGTGGCATCTCCAGGCACCCACTTCAGAACACTCCTGGACCTGAGGAAGGTCAGAGGAGGCCTGAACCTGCTGTCTGGACTTGAGAAGAACCCTGAAATGACGGGACCTGCTTTCTGCTGTACTCAGGACATAGAAGAGGAATCCAAGGCTCACAAGGCTCCTTCTGTTAAAGCTACAGGGACACATCAAGTTAGAAGATGCCTTTTCCTACAGTTGCCCAGCTGGTAACTGGACCTGGACTGGACCCTGCTGTTTAGCCTCTGCTTGACGATCTCTGAGCCTTCAACTGCCTTCCCAGAGGTCCTGTGGCGGCTTTAAAAGTGTACTCCTCTGGTGGATTGTGAGTTAAAGGGTTTAAGTCACAAGATAGAATGTTTGACCAGGCACCAACTCCAATCCAGCCCCATTAGAGTCCGCATGACATTGTGCCTAGGTCCCAATCTACGACCATTGACTATTTTTGACAATTTTTATAGCTTCTTGGTGGTATTTTTTATTTAAAACTTAAATAATTCTCTGGTTGCCCTTATTGGATAGTTCTCATTTTGTGTAATTTTGCTTTTTAAATTGTACCCTATTTTCTAATCCGTGTTGGAATTTTTATTGTATTGCATTTCAACTTTGTCACATTTTTGCCACTGCACAAATACTTTACACCTCGCTTTAAATTAAGACTGTCTGCTCTATGCCACATCTCCGAAAGGGTTGACTTCAGGTTAATTTTGTGACTTTAAGGGATCACCATAACCAGGGTTGTGTGTGATTATTCCAGTTAATAACTCCATTTCTTGCATCCTGGCTTCTTTGAGCATGGTCAGCCCAAAATAATTTCTTAAGACTGTCCCTGAAAGAGAATCCAAGCATGGAAATATTTGGAAAATGAGTTTTCTTCTGACAGTATCGTTCTTTGCTCTGTCAATGTAGCTGCCTCTTAGAGAGGTACCTGCATGCATTGTGAGACATTGTTGGCAAAATTTTGGCTGCAGTCCCTGAAGAATTTCATGTAAATTTAACCCAGAACATCCAGAATGGCTAGGATGCAACAAAGTACGTTATCCTTTCTGGACTAGATATTACTGATTGCTTAGGCAGAAAAGTTGACACCAGCGTATTGCTTTGGCATGATGCTTGGATGCGATCCAAAGGTTTTTCAAGTTATTTCTAAGTATCATTAATGGATAGGTCTTTTGATGGCACCTGCCTCTTTGGAGATGAGACAGACTGTACTGCAGTGCTTCACAGAAAGCAGGGCCAGAGCGCTCTCTCTGTAGGCAGTATCAGCAATGTCACCCCTTTTATGACTTGGGAAGGTGTTTGGCGCAAAGACAAAGCCCAGGCACTTCTCTGGAACAGATTCCCTATCCCACCCCCAGGTCCTTTAGAACTCAGTGTGTAGTATCTAGCCAACAATTTCCATGCTAGCGGGCAGCTTCCTCCTCAGTCCCTGCCTCGCACCACTTCAGCTTCCAAGCCCTCAGCGACACATGGCCACCTTGTAGGAGGCAGGAATATGTTATTACCTCCAAGTGTAACAGTGCATCACATTCGACAATTGGATGCTTCAAATTATTAAAAAGGAACAGTGCTTACCTTTCCTGTCAGACCCGCTGCATATCCCACCCACATCAGTTCAGCTTTTGGAAAAGCATTTGTTCGTTCTGCGGCACTAAGTTAAGGCTTCTGGACAATAGAGACATGGGGAGGGTGCCACACACCAGAAGTAGGGAGTGGATATTACTCATTTTATTTTCTTGTGTCCAAGAAGGACAGTGACCTGTGTTCTGTGTTAGATCTTCACCCTCAGTTTTTTCCAGAAAGGACAAACTCTGTAGGGTCATGTTGGCCCAGGTTCTATCTGCCCTGGATCCAAGAGATTGGATGATAGTGCTGAACCTGCAGGATGCCTATTTTCACATCCCCATCCTGTAGTATCACATGCGTTTCCTGAAGTTCAAGGTGGGTCAAGAGTATTTTCGGTTTTAGGTGCGCCCCTTTGACCTCATTAGTTCCCAACGGGTGTTCATGAAAGGGATGGCGGTGTTTGCAGCACACCTTCGGAGTTTGGGTATGCCAGGCTTCCCCTACCCCGACAACTGGCTGTTGAAGGTGGGCTTGCAGCAGTCATCCATGAACCACCTCCACGCGACATTGGATCTCCTCATTGTTGGGTTCACTATCAGTGTTCCAAGATCACACCAGACTCCTTCGCAGAAGGTCACATTCATCTGAATCATTTGAGATTTGGTGCACTTTTGAGCCTTCTGTCCTGTTCAACAAGTCCCAGGACATTTGGCCAAAGATCCTGATTCTTCAGTCTCATGCTTGGTCTCTGTGAAAGTAGTTTTGAGACTTATTGGCCTCCTGCATCCTGTTTGTGGACTTTACCAGATGGAAAGTATGAGCTCTACTATGTTTGTGGGCTGAGCACCTAGGGAACCTGTCCGATTCCTTTCAAGATTTGGAGGAAACTGCAAACTGCAGTGCTCAACCACAGTTGGACCCGTGACAGAATCCACTCCTTAACCCACCCTGAGCTGACAGTAGTGACAAATGCATCACTGTTGTGTTAAATGACACTTGGGAGAGGTAGAGATCAGAAGAGGTCTATGGGGGAGGCCCATCATCACGTCAGTCTGCTGGAGTTGCAGGCTGTTTTCTTGACATTGGTAGATTTACTCCCACCCATCACGGTATGACTGCGTCAGGTCCTCAGCTACAACATCACTGCCATGTGCTACTGCAGTAGGCAGGATAGGATTGGGCCCTGTGCCTAGAGGCTTTGTGCCTTGAACTGGCTGATCTGTCATGATGTTCCACTGGTCGGGAACCTCCTGTCGGGATCTTTAAGTGCTTGGGTGGATAAACTCTGGTCCTAGTTTTCCACAGCAGTGGTCAGTGTTCTTCGTGGCTCTGTGCTCCTGGTGTGGAAAGTCATGATAAGAAACTGACGTCAGTGTGCTGAGGTATATAGCCGCCATGCATGTCACTTCCATTACTAATGACGCCACCTACTGGCATGCAGTGATACTGCTTATGGAAAAAATGTCCAGATCCAGTCCGACGCCAGGGAATAACTTTGCGGTAAGGAATCTGCAGCCAGATAGTCTCTACTTGATAAGGCGTTACTGAAGGTAAATCTCGTTAGTGGATGAAGGAGGTAGTGTTTGTGTTAAGACAATGCTGCTTTGGTGCATTTTTTGGGCAGGAATTTTTAAATGGGTTTCCCTTATGCATAGGACCCATCCTTGTTTAGATACGAGAGTGATTACATTATGCTTCACCTGATCAGAAAAGAGATTTTCATTAAAAGTCTCAACAAAGTGAAGGTTGTTTTTCACATCTGGCAGCTGTCTAGAGTGGTTCTGTTGCAGACCTTAGTCTTGTGGTTTAGATCACAAAGTATACTCTACTCTGACTAGCATAATCAACAATTTCACATTTTCTTCATTGTAGTTCCGCCAATGAAAGAGAATGGGATGACAGTGTTTGTGAACCACTCACGCTCCCATGCTTTTTGCCTCATTCCTCTAGCTACACTGGTTTCTACCAAACTCTGAATGAAAGTGATCATAATATCAATGGACTATGCTAGTAGAAATACTTTTTGGGCCTATTTGAGCTTGCCCATCCCAGACAGCATCTTCCTGTCTTTGTTTGGTTGTTTTTAAGGGGTTGTCCTGGTATTGTGTTACCCCTCTTTATACGCCTTTCCACTTGGACTGTTTGGTATTGAAAGAACACTCCAACTTGGATGATATGTTTCCATACCCATGTTCATGCACTTGTTAAAGGGACTGGCCAATGCCCACTAAAGCTTTGTGTGTTGCTTCTGTGGGACTTGAGTGTGGGTCTCAATTTTGTTATGGCTGTACTGTTTGGTCATATGCATTCATTTTCTCTCAAGATGCCATGGAAAGAAGCCCTTATTTATGTGAAACTTGTGTCTGTGAGCGGTGTAATCTAGTCACGGATTTTGGGTACTGTTCCACCTTTGATATTTTTCAATATAAAGTATCCTTTCCTTCTGAAGAGGTCTTAGAATTTCACTTAGCTTTGTGGAGTACCTTACCTTCAGGGATGGAAGAGGATTCATTGTATGGGATATCAAAAAGCTCTCTTCTATTGTGTGTGTCATTTGAAAGGATTCCAATTGGACCTATAGCTCTTTGTGAGTTTGCTGGACCCAAAAATGAGCTCACCACTTATCCAACAAACCGTCCCAAGTGGATAAATATGTACAATTTGCTTGCTGTGAATTAGCTGGGTATTTACTATGAGAAATTAGAGTCATCTATGATACTCCATGACTTCTGTCAGGCTGCTAATTAGACCTGTGTACATATATATTCACTAAAAAAGTACTGTCAGAATATTTTGACTGGAGAACAACCTCACTTTAAATGAGCTCTTCCATTCCTGTTTTCCTTAGACCCTACTCAACACTTCACTGCTGTAAGAATCTTTCAGAGCATGATTAATCTGCAGGATGAAGGTAGCAGTTAGGAGAATTAATAACTTTGCTAACCATTTTAGTGGATACTTTTATTCTGCAGATTCATCAGTCTTTTATTTCCTCTCTTTCTAGGTAGGTTGTTCATAGGGATCATTGCAAGGATTTTTACAGTTTGGTATTAAGTTAATTGTTCTCTGGTATGTTGTCGACTGAGATGAGGTTGGGTCTGAGGTACAAGTAATGAATGGCTCCTTTGTAGAAGGGCAATTGCATGTCTGGTGCTGAGGAAGATGTCATGATGTATGGTAGTCAGAAGCCACTCACATGCATCCCAACAGCTGTTTATCGGCTTGAGCCTTGTTTACGCCTAGATCCTTGCTTCTTAGAGAGATAATCTGAGAGAAGAAGGGGCTAACATAAAAAACAAACGTAAGGTCACTCAGAAATCTTACTGCCATGTTACTTGTAAGCAGTTTTTGCTCAATCTAAAATCCTACTCAGGTGCTTGCTTTCCATGTTTGCTGTATGTTATTCAATCTTCCTTTGTTGGAAGACTCAGTAGTAATCAAGGGGTAGTCTTAAATATGCAATCTACTTGTCTTTGTCTGCATCTCAAAAGTAAGGCCCTTAATTGAGGGTGAGTGCATATACAAAAGTCAGACAAATCTGCCTGATAATTTACTCCATTTATAGGTTTGAGAGTGAAGGATATTGATCCACTGCAGCATCATAAAAGCAAATTAAAAATGTAATCTCCTCTTTTCAGACTTGCCAGAGAATGAGCAGGTTCAGTGGGAGAAATTTACATCTGGATCTCTTGTGGAAGCCAATAAGAAGAACACAGTTGACTTGGTAAGCATTCTTCTCTCATAGGGAATTTCCATGTATAGTTTTAAGTGTTGAATAGTTCAACCTGCCTGCGCGGACCCCGAAGCACTTTTTCCAATATGTCTTTTGACATGTTGCTGTTGGCCTTTCTTCATGAAGGCCTGCTTAGTCATTTAAGAATGTCAATATGCAGCCTAAAGGACTACAGTGGCCAAAGTTCTTCATCTTGTTGATACAAGAGGGAAATAGACCAAGGAGACATGCACTCAAATGCATGAATATTTTGTAAAATAACAGAAAAACTCTTTCACAAACCCTTTTGTAATCTAAGATAAGTATAGGCCTAGTTTAAATTTGATGTAGCCTTTTGTTAATTTTCTTTCTTGACATCAGGCTATGCACATCAGACACTTTAGCTGCAATTCTGTTCAGTTCCCCTTGTGTGGACTACTCTCCTCCACTCAGCGCACACAACATGCACATCAGTCCAGAGTATTTTCATCTTGGAGTTTAAACCATTTATTTTTATGTATCCTATTGACTGTAAATTGTCATAAATTGGCTGCTTAGCAAGCCCAAATATCAGCCTCTTTGTTTATGAAAGTCCCCTGATTGATTAAATCAAAGCTGGCGTGCTATTACTCTACATCCAGATCAGTTCCAAAAAGTTAGAGCCTGCCAAGATACCTTAAAATGAGGTTTCAGGATGGACTGCAATTTTCATAAAGTTTTCTAGTTCCAGGAGTTACTGTGCTTTTCAGCATAGCTCTCACAAAAATCTTTGCCATATACTGGGCCACTTAATAGTTATAATACGAAAAACACAATTGAATTACCCCAAACCCTTTATCAGACCCTACCTACAAGTATCACTGGTCAAACTGTTTTAGCCATTGTACTATATAATTGTGCCCTTAGCAGTAAACTACAATCCTCCCACTGTTTGTGAACCCTTCTTATCACCTTGTTGAAACCCAACAGTGTAACTTATAGCTCATCTAGGGTCACATGTATACCAAGAGAAACAATCACTCTTGCATAATTAAATGTCTAGGACCCATGTAAAAACATACCCAGACTACATAATTGTGTTGTACATAATTATTGCTTTCTATTTCACCCCATTCAGATAGCCATCATTGCGCTAATAGATCTTTTCCTTATCGTTTGCCCAAGCCTTTTTTAAAAAAAAAATTTTTTTAAGGTCAACCTCATGTATACTTTTAGTATACTTATGGCTTAAAGCGATTTCACTTGTTGGTTGGAGTGTCCTATAATAATTTGTTCTCACTAGTGGTCAGTTATGCCTTTTTCTGTTTCAGAGCAGTGACCAACTACTGTATTATTCCAAATTGGTTTCTTTATCTGTTGCTGTGACAGACTATTTTTGTTACGTTTTTTGGTGCTCCTCTTTCACTGTGGGTGATTTAGGCTGGTAGCTGACTGTTTTTTATTGCAGCATTACGCTCTCCCATCTCTTCCCATGTTGCTGACATTTGTTTTGGCTTTATTCTGGTGCTGTTCTTGTTTACCTTTGGCCCCTAAAATAAGCTTATTTTACAAAGGAAACTCTGTCATTTAGCCCACTGCTCACTAAAGCCACAACATGCCCTTTTGTTGTAGAATGTAGTTAAACCTAGAAGCAATGATTTGAAACCTGCTTAGCCTTGCATCGCATCTCTAGTCTCTCTCTTTCCAGGGCATCTTCCTGCCAGCACTCACATCGACATTGCATTGCTTATCTCTTTTACTGGGGCCTTAAATCCTCAGGCTGCTCTGCTCGTTGAAATGCAGGGAAAGAATGCCTGCAAGACTTTTAATTCTGTTAAAATAAAACGAAAATGCTTTTGTAGCCTTATTTTCCAATTTCTGTTGATGTTTACACAACGCGAGGTAGTGCAGTCATCTTCTCGTCTTTCCTCAAGGGCTTGTGATTGCTTATGTCAATAGCTGCCAGTGACCACCAAAACATGTCTGGAAAAGAAATTATGCGACGGGGATGACCAATTTATTTGGCAAGAAAAGTCCAGTTCTGAATTTACAATGCCAACAGCTCTAACTCGAGAAAATGCGAGGCCTGTTGCATTGCAAATGCTTGTCAAAATTATCTGTTGTGCAAAGGAAAATGACAACGCCCTAAATTGACAGGGACTGGTGCAAACTGATGTCTGTGATGGACCCTCTTGAAGCCTGGTTCCTGGTGTCAGACTATGACTCCAAGGCCTGCAACAACTCTACCCAGATCAACCCGAAAGCCATACAGTATTGTGAGTTAAAAGTTTACATTGCCAAATACAAGACTCCATGCCACAACTGGTCCAAGTTAAAAGGAAGAACCCTTTTCCGCTCCCAGAGTTGTTCCTGCAGCAGATCATCGTCTTGGTCAAAGTCTTCAGGTAAGTCCAAGAAAAGGCACAATAATCCAAAGGGGGAATCTGGCCCTTCTTCAGTGCCATCTGTGGCTCTTGGAACCTCATCCGGTTTAGTTCTGGCTCCGGTACAAACTTAGGTTCCAGTACCATCACCTATTCCAGTACCTTTCTCATTAATGCTAGTGCTTGAAAAGGATATGCAGGCCTATAGTGATAGCAGACTCATAGTTGAATTCACCTCGAATGAGATTGCACCCTGCTTCGATTAGTATGCAGGCTTTCAACAGCTCTTCCGATGGTAATACTTTATCCTTGCAACATGCTAGGGCCCAGACTTTAAATATTCTTTTTAGCACTGAATCGCACAATGATAACTACAATGACGAGAATGACTGTCCTCCACAGTTTTAGCAGCACAAAAGGATGATGGACGGAGTGCTGAACAATGCCAACACTCACCCTCAGTCACAGATCTGGGTTTAATCCATTGTTCTTTTGCTCACTGTGCCACCCCAGTTTGGGGTTCCTTTAGTACCCTATGCCCTAGTTGCCAGAGGTACCATTTACTAGGGACTTATAATGGCAACTAAAGGTTTGCCAATTGGGAAAAATTACTGTGCAGTTTTTGGTGAAAGAGATCTGACAATGGAGACTTGTTTGGCAGGGACCCAGTGCACTTTCAGTCGAAATTGCACCAGAAACCAGCCAACAATGTGTGTGTGTGTGTGTAGTGGGGATGGGGAGGGCATTTTCCTACACAGGTTTACTAAACACTACTGCCTGGAGAGTCCGGTCCAAAGGGATGGGTACCTTGCCCATTCGGTTGTGCAGGATTTTAGTATGATCTTCGTTTGCAGCCCACCTCTGGGTCTGGTATGGTTGGGCATCCGTTCTGAGGTAAAGAATATGGAGCTAGAAGTCTCTCTCAGATGAACAAGTTACTTAACTTTGTTAACAAATTATCTGGTAAAAACATATTGTAGTTGCAGATTCCTTACCGACCCACCTATCCTCCCCACTCTGCGAACTGATTTCTAGGGACAGGGACTTCAGTTTCAGGGCTCTAGTTCTGGCGCACCAGGGTCCGTGTTCTTCATTGCTCTGCGCTTCTGTCGTGGAAAGTCATGAAAAGAAACTGATGACAGCATTCCGGGGTGGCTCCTATACACAACCCACAATGTCTCATCCGTGACCACAATACCTACGACGAACAAGGAGTTTACCAACGCCACCTGATGGTGCCCAGGAGTACTGCTCGTGAAAAATCTCCTGCGGGTGATAGTTCTAAGGTAGGGAATCTGCAACTAGAATATGTCTCTACCAGATAATTTGTTACCAAAGTTAAGTAACTTGTTCTACAGGTTTCATTGACCCCTTCATGAGTATATGCCAGGTCCTCATGGGCTTTCCTGATTAAATGTATGTGAGAAGAAATTGTTGAGTATTATCATATCTCCTACTCTAGGAAGAGTAACTACAGGAACATTGTCTGAATTAAGAGTGTAGGATATTTTTAGGTGCAAAGCCTGTCGGGTAGCTATCCACCTTGTATATTTATAGTTACTGTTAAGATATCTGGATCGATCATTGTCTGAGATCTGGTTAGCACTGCTACTTGAACAGTCTGAATTGCACTTAAGTCAGACACACACAGTTCCTTTTGGTTTGAACACCATCACACTGATATGCCAAAGCATGCCTCAAATAGACCAGTTGCAGCTTATCTTGCAAGATAGCTACCTTTTCACACGGCTGTTTATTCTTAATAGTTTTCCCTTTGAATCCTTGAGGCCATTCAAACGCCAGTGCTGTAAATCAACATTGTAATCTTGCACACAGAAGGACAAATTGGACACTAATAGGGTGTGGACTGATGGGTCAGTCTTTTGTAATGCAAGTATCTGGGCATTAAGTTCAGCGATTTCTACAGTGCTATCACTTATTATTTT
Organism: Pleurodeles waltl; assembly: GCF_031143425.1. Lineage (NCBI taxonomy): Eukaryota > Metazoa > Chordata > Amphibia > Caudata > Salamandridae > Pleurodeles > Pleurodeles waltl. The sequence continues at coordinate 1,349,065,927 of NC_090446.1, read as the reverse complement.
AGTATGAGTACGTTGCTGATGAAACTCCCCATCTTTCACAACATCGCTTGTATTTTCTTCCTAATGTAGGTTTAGCAGAGCTATCTGTGTAGAATACACTCTGGGAAGACTCCGATAAAATAGATTGAGCAGGATCAACATGTTGTTCATACTAGAGGAATGGTTGTGTACAAAGAGTAAGATCGTACTAAAACTTTATGTTCGATGGCATGCGTAGCTGCAGATACACATGCTGTGCATAAGTCTGCCATCCAGTGTTGGGCTCGGAGTGTTACAAGTAGTTTTTCTTGGAAGAAATGTTTTCGAGTCACGGGATCGAATGACTCCTCCTCTTTGTCTCCATTGCGCATGGGCATTGACTCCATGTTCAATTGTTTTCTTTACGCCATCGGGTTCGGATGTGTTTCCCTTCGATCCGATAGTTCGTAAAAGCTTCAAAACTCTTTATTTCTCATCTGTATTGTTTTGATCGCGTTCTACCTTCTATCAACACTTAGGTACCGTCGGATCAAACATCTTTACTCGCCCTTCGGGGTGCCCGTGCCCAACTCTGGCCTCGTCGGGCCGACCGTGTGGAAGCTTCATGGACCGGACTCCATTCCGATTCTGTCCTCGGTGCTACGCTAAATTCCCTTACACGGACCAACATCTCGTCTGTAATTTCTGCCTTTCCCCAGACCATCGGGAAGAAAATTACGAGGCCTGCAGATCCTTCCGATCCAATAAAACGCTCCGAGACAGAAGAGCACGGAGACTCAAGATGGCATCCAAAAGCACCAAACGTCTCTACGTCGAAGAGAAGAAGATCATGCAGACTGCTGTCTCCGTTCGAGGATCCGACTCAGACCAGGAATCCAAGGAGGACAGACCGGTCACGGCAGGACAGCACGTGAGTATGCCTGCCCCTGTCCCAGCCAGGCCAAAATGTAAGGCCTTGGGGGCCGCCACTGCCCGAAGGCCATGACTCGACCCGAAAAAAGAACTTTGGTGACCAGCCCAAAACTTCGCCACCGAAAAAGGCCACTCCTCCGAAGCCATCGGACTCGAGCCGAAGCTCTGTCTCCAAGCAAACATCACTCTTTTGAGTCAAAATCTCGAAAATCGTTTTAGGAGCTGAGGCCATCCTCAAACTCGACTTTTTCGATACCGAAAAAAACAGCTTTGGAGCCAAAAAAGCCTATTTATACTAAGGAGCATGGACTTTCACAAGTACTTAAAGAAAGCCACAAAACTACTGAGGGGGACTCACAAATAGAGACAATGGATGAAAGGCAAGCCAGGAAATTGGACCATAAAGAGACTGGCAGAATTTTAACCGCACCTCCTACAAAACCAAAGAGGAAATTAGCCTTTCAAGAGGAATTGGACACTACCCAACCTCCAGCTAAAGTGCCAAGAACAAAGGAGAAGCCTCCACCTCCTCAATTTCCTCTTCCTCGATTTCCTCCTCCTCAGTCTCTTCCTCACTCTCCACATTTACATATCTATCCGCCTACCAGTCCTACACCTATGCAGTCACCATCACACTCATTTAATTTGCAGCAGGACAATGTGGATTCATGGGACCTTTATGATCCAGACCCCATCCCAGACAATAACCCAGATTGCTATCCCTCTAAGCCTTCACTACCAGAGGATAGTACAGGCTACACAAGTCATAGCTAGGGCGCCATCGTATCACAATGTTGACATGCAAACTGAGCCATTAGAGGATGATTTCTTATTTAATACACTCTCCTCTACGCATGCAACATATCATTCACCTCCTATGCTCCCCGTCATGCTAAAACATGCTAACCAGATATTCAATGAGCCAGTAAAAGCAAGGATAATCACTCTTTGGGTGGAGAAAAAATATAAGCCACCTCCTTCCGATCCTGTCTATATTACCCAACAGTTACCTCCAGACTCGGTAGTTGTAAGCGCTGCCAGGAAAAGAGCAAGTTCGCAGTCGTCAGGTGATGCACCCCCACAAGACAAGGAGAGTAGGAAGTTTGACGCTGCAGGGAAAAGGGTGGCATCTCAAGCAGCCAACCAGTGGAGAATAGCCAACTCTTAAGCATTGTTGGCTAGATATGACAGGGCCCACTGGGATGAAATGAAAGACATAATCTAACATCTCCCCAAGGAATAGCAAAAAAGGGCGCAACAGATAGTAGAGGAAGGGCAAGCCATCACTAATAATCAAACCAGGTCAGCTCTAGATTCTGCAGATACAGCAGCCAGAACCATCAACACTGCTATAACCTTAAGGAGACATGCATGGCTTATGTCTTCAGGGTTCAAGCCTGAAATCCAACAGGCAGTGCTCAATATGCCGTTCAACCCAAAACAACTTTTCTGCCCAGAGGTTGACACTGCAATTGAAAAGATGAAAAAGGATTCAGACACCGCAAAAGCCATGGGTGCACTGTATACCACACAATACAGGGGATCCTTTCGTAAACCCCAATATAGAGGTGGGTTTAGAGCCCAAACTGCCGAGCCATCCACCTCACAGCCAAAGTAGGCCTACCAACCTCAATACCAACGAGGTGGTTTCAAAAGCACTTAGAGGCCAGTACCCCAGAGGCAGGGGAAAATATCAAACCTCAAAACAAGCCTCACAACAAACTAAGCAATGACTTGTGCCATTCCTTCCCAATTGACACCTCACCTGTGGGGGGAAGACTGCAAAAGTTCTACAACAATTGGCTAGACATTACCACAGCCAGCTGGGTATTATCAATTATCCGCAATGGCTATTGCACAGAATTGACACAAACTCCACCAAATATTCCACCAAAACCACACAAGCTGTCCACAGACCGTATCACTCTGTTGCATCAGGAAGACAAATCTCTATTACTCAAACAAGCAATAGAAGCTGTGCCACAAAATCAAATAGGGACAGGAGTTTACTCACTGTATTTCCTTATTCCCAAAAAGGTCGGGACCTTAAGGCCAATATTAGATCTCAGAATCCTCAATCTTTACATCCTGTCAGAACACTTTCACATGGTGACAGGATGTTATCCCATTACTTCAACAACACGATTTCATGGCAACATTAGACCTCAGAGATGCGTATTTTCACATACCCATCCATCCAGCACACAGAAAATATCTCAGGTTTGTCATTCAAGGAAAGCATTATCAGTTCAAAGTGTTACCCTTCGGAATAACAACAGCTCCCAGGGTATTCACAAAATGCCTGGCGGTAGTCGCAGCCTACCTAAGAAGACAACACATTCATGTCTTTCCATATCTAGACGATTGGCTAATAAAATCAAACAGTCATACACAGTGTCAAAACCATGCGCATTATGTAATACAAACCCTGCACACCCTAGGGTACTCCATAAACTACCAAAAGTCACAACTACAACCTGCGCAAATTCAACAGTATTTAGAGGCGATACTAAATACTCAAAAAGCGCTTGCAAGCCCAAATCCGCAAAGAATACAAGCATTTCACAATATATTGGCACAAATAAAGACATGCCAACCATACACTGTCAAATTTGTGATGATAGTATTGGGTATGATGGCATTCTGTATTACCATAGTTCCACATCCAAGACTAAACATGCGGCCCTTGCAACAGTGCCTTGCATAATAATGGTCACAGGCACAGGGTCAACTTCAAGATCTAGTGCTGATAGACCGCCAAACATACCTGCACCTTCAGTGGTGGAATTCCACAAATCTAAACAAGGGTGGCCATTTCAAGACCCTGTGCCTCAGACCATACTTAAAACAGATGCATCAATGATTGGCTGGGGAGCTCACCTCAACAATCACAACATTCAAGGACAATGGGATGCCGAACACAAACAGCTACACGTAAATCACTTAGAGTTGTTAGCTGTCTTCCTAGCACTCCAAGCTTTTCAGCCTCTTCTCACTCAGAAGAATATCCTTATCAAAACAGACAACATGACAACCATGTATTACTTAAACAAGGAGGGACACATTCGTCCCAACTCTCCCGCCTAGCCCAAAACATTTGGAAATGGGCAATCCACAACCAAATTCACATGGTAGCACAATACATTCCAGGGATAAACAACCAATTGGCAGATGTTCTCAGCATAAATCATCAACAAACACACAAGTGGGAGGCTGACCCTCAAGTACTTAAAAAATACTTTCAACAGTGGGGAACACCGGACATAGATCTGTTAGCCACCAGCGAAAACACAAAATGCCAAAACTTCACATCCAGATACCCACATCCCCTATCCAAGGGCACTGCTCTATGGATCAATTGGTCAGGGATATTTGCTTATGCTTTTCCCCCTCTCCCACTCATTCCATTTCTAGTCAACAAACTGCGTAAAAACAAGCTCAATCTGATACTCGTAGCGCCAACGTGGGCACGTCAACCGTGGTACACAACACTATTAGACCTGTCAGTAGTACCACACTCCAAACAGACCAGATCTGTTGAGACAAAACAAAGGGCAGAGAAGGCATCCAAATCCCAACACACTCAATCTAGCGATTTGGCTCCTGAGGTCATAGAAATTGGGTATCTACAACTACCAACTGAATGTATGGAAGTAATTAAGCAAGCAAGAAAACCACTACCAGACAGTGCTATGCCAACAAATGGAAAAGATTTGTATACTACTGTCAATCTAAACAAATTGCCCCTCTTTCCGCATCAATACAAGATATTGTATGCTATTTGCTTCATTTGCAAAAATTAAATTTAGCTTTTTCTTCCATAAAAATACATCTCACTGCAATTTCCCCATATTTGCAAAATATACAGCACAGTTCGAGTTCGAGATATCAAAGCCTTCATGGAAGGGTTAAAACGCATCATCCCACCTAGAACACCTCCAGTGCCTTCGTGGAATCTAAACATAGTGCTTACGCAACTTATGGGCCCACCATTTGAACCTATGCACTCATGTCAAATACAATTCTTAACATGGAAAGTCGCCTTCCTAGTCGCAATTGCATCATTGCGAAGAGTGAGTGAAATTCAAGCTTTCACAATTGAAGAACCGTTCATACAAGTACATAAACATAAAGTCGTACTACAAACTAACTCTAAACTTCTTCCTAAGGTAGTATCACCTTTTCATATCAAACAAACAGTGGAACTACCAGTCTTCTTCCCACAGCCAGATTCTGTGGCAGAGAGAGCCCTGCATACATTAGATATTACAAGAGCTCTAATGTATTACATAGATAGAACAAAATCATTCAGGAAAACTAAACAGTTATTTGTGGCCTTTCAAAAACCTCATACTGGTAACCCCATTTCAAAACCAGGTTTAGCAAGATGGATAGTAAAATGCATCCAAACATGTTACCTTAAAGCTAAAAGACAACTTAGTTGCACCTAAAGCACATTTCACAAGGAAAAAAGAGGCTACAATGGCCTTCTTAGGAAATATACCAGTGGCTGAAATATGTAAAGCAGCTACTTGGTCAACACCACATACATTTACTAAACATTATTGTGTAGATGTTTTAGCAACGCAGCAAGCCACAGTAGGTCAAGCTGTACTAAGAACATTATTTCAAACAACTTCAACTCTTACAGGCTAACCACCACGTTTATGGGAGGAACAACTGCTTTTTAGTCTATGCACAGCATGTGTATCTGCAGCTACACATGCCATCGAACAGAAAATGTCACTTACCCAGTGTACATCTGTTCGTAGCATGTTCCGCTGTAGATTCACATGCACCCTCCCACCTCCCCGGAAGCCTGTAGCCGTTTAAGTTGCACAAACACTTGTACATATGTATATGTGTGTATATATATGTTCAATAGCATGTGTAGCTGCAGATACACATGCTGTGCACTGTTCCTGCCATCTAGTGTTGGGCTCAGAGTTTTTAAAAGTTGTTTTTCTTCGAAGAAGTCTTTTTGAGTCACGGGACCGAGTGACTCCTCCCTTTCGGCTCCATTGCGCATGGGCGTCGACTCCATCTTAGTTTTCTTTGTGCCATTGGGTTCGGACGTATTCCTCATCACTCTGTATTTCGAATCGGGAAAGTTAGCGAAAGTATTGAAAATTCAACGGTATTGTTCTTGTTCGGTACCGGTTTATTGTTAGTGTATCGGCACGACATCAAGACCGCTTCGGCGGCCCTTTGGGGCTTCCACTCTTCATCGAGGCCTGGTCGGCCCGACCACACCCGTCGTCCCAGACTAATGGACCGGACCCCCTTCCATTTCTGTCCTAAGTGTCACGCAAAGTATCCTTATACAGACCAGCACCGGGTCTGTAACCTGTGTTTGTCGCCTGAACACAGAGAGGATACTTGTGAAGCTTGCCGAGCGTTTCGATCGAAGAAAACCTTAAGAGATCGACGCGCAAGAAGACTGCAAATGGCGTCGAAACCGAAAGAACAGCTTGACGTCGAGGAGGAAGAAGGAATCTCCATCCAAGAAACAGACTCGGATGAATCCGACAGTGAACGACCCTCGACAGTGCAAAAAACTGAGAGTAAACCTGCCCCATCCCAGACTCAGGGTCACAGCAAGAAACTCAAGGCCATGGGGATGCAACCGACAGCAGGCCATGGCTCAACCCACAGAAAGGAAGGTGACCAGATAACATCGGCACCAAAAAAGGCCAGAGTTGGCAAAGACTTCCGACTCCGGTCGAGATTCCGGCACTGAAACATTTAGACACCGAGTGATCGAATCGACCAAACCCCGTAAAAGCTCCTCTGATCCGAAAAAGACTATTATGTTAGAAACTTTGGTACCGAAAAAAGCGGCCTCAGAGCCAAAACGAACCTCATACACTGAGGAGCAAGGGCTTTCCATGCAACTCAAGGAAAGACATAGATTTGAGCAAGAGTTGGATATAGAGGAACCTGATAAAAGACAACAAAGGTTACATATCCAAAAGGATACTGGCAAGATTCAGACTTTACCTCCACTCAAATCTAAAAGAAAACTTGCATTTCAAGAAACCGAGATGCAACCAATGGCCAAAGTGGTTAGAGACAAGTCACCACCACCACAGGTCTCACCACAACCATCCCCACTGCACTCACCACATATGTCACCAGTGGGAACACCGTTAATGCAGTCACCCACACATACTGGGATGACCCAAGATGACGCTGATGCATGGGATTTATATGATCCACCGATATCGGAAAACAGCCCAGAGTGTTATCCAACCAAGCCGTCACCACCACAGGACAGTACAGCACATACGCAAGTACTAGCCAAGGCAGCTACGTTCCACAATGTAACGATGCACTCTGAACCAGTAGAAGATTACTTCCTTTTTCAACACTCTGGCATCCACCCATGCATCCTTATCAAAGCCTGCCAATGCTACCGGGCATGCTCAAGCATGCACAACAGGTCTTCCAACAGCCTGTAAAGGGAAGAGCTATAACGCCTAGGGTCGAAAAGAAATATAAGCCACCCCCAACAGACCCAGTGTTTATGACGCAACAGCTCACACCGGACTAAGTGGTTGTAGGGGCGGCAAGAAAAAGGGCGAACTCACAATCGTCAGGGGATGCTCCACCACCTGACAAAGAGAGTAGAAAATTCGACGCAGCGGGCAAGAGAGTGACATCACGAGCAGTCCATCAATGGTGAATTGCTAATTCGCAAGCCCTACTTGCACGCTACGACAGGGCACACTGGGACGAGATGCAAGACATCATCCAGCACTTGCCCAAGGAACACCAAAAACGTGACCAGCAAGTAGTTGAAGAGGGACAGGCCATATCTAACAATCAGATAATGTCCACATTGGACTCTGCAGATACAGCACCACGGACTGTCAACACGGCCGTAACGATTCGCAGACATGCTTGGCTGCGGAGTTCTGGATTCAAACCAGAAATTCAACAAGCAGTATTAAATATGCTGTTTAACCAACATCAGTTGTTTGGGCCGGAAGTCGATACTGCCATAGAAAAAATGAAAAAAGACACGGCCAAAGCCATGGGCGCGCTCTACTCCCCACAATTCAGAGGCACTTTTAGGAAACCACAATTTAGAGGGGGGTTTCGGCAACAAACATCTGAACCTTCCACCTCCCAAACAAAACCCACCTATCAATCACAATACCAAAGGGGGGTGTTTGGTGGTTCCTATAGAGGACAGTTCCCAAGAGGAAGAGGGAAATTCCAGCCCGCCAAACCAAGCCCTAGCAAGCAGTGACTTCAATGTCATAACACCCCAACACTTGTCACCAGTGGGGGGGAGGCTAACCAAATACTACCACAATTGGACACACATTACCACAGACACATGGGTCCTATCAATTATCCAACATGGTTATTGCATAGAATTCACAACATTCCCTCCAGATGTGCCACCAAAACCGCACAGACTGTCTCAACAACACTTAGACCTATTGCACATAGAGGTCCAAACACTGTTACAAAAAACAAGCAATAGAGCTAGTACCCAATCACCTAAAAGGAACAGGCGTTTACTCACTATATTTCCTAATTCCAAAAAAGGACAAAACGTTAAGGCATATTTTAGATCTCAGAACACTGAATCTCTTCATCAAATCAGATCATTTCCACATGGTAACACTACAAGACGTAGTTCCCTTACTAAAAAAGGGGGAATACATGACAACACTGGATCTCAAGGATGCGTATTTCCACATACCCATCCATCCTTCTCACAGGAAATACCTAAGGTTTGTAATTCAAGGCAAACATTATCAATTCAAAGTGTTAACCGTTCGGGATAACAGCCCCCAGAGTATTTATAAAATGCCTAGCTGTAGTAGCAGCTCACATAAGGACACAGCACATGCACGTATTCCCATATTTGGACGACTGGCTAATAAAAGCCAACACTCAACAACAATGTCAATTTCACACGCAATACGTCATAGAAACTCTACACAAACTACGGTTTTCTATAAATTACAAAAAATCACATCTGCAACCATCCCAAATACAACTATACTTGGGAGCAACAATCAACGCACAAAGAGCCATTGCCACTCCAAGTCCACAAAGAGTACAATTGTTCCAAAATGTAAGATCAAGCATACAACCAAACCAACACTACAAGGTAAGGTTTGTAATGAAACTACTAGGCATGATGTCCTCATGCATAGTGTAAGGAAATGCCTCCTTGGCACGGTTACCCCCTGACTTTTTGCCTTTGCTGATGTCAAGTTATGATTTGAAAGTGTGCTGAGGTCTGCTAACCAGGCCCCAGCACCAGTGTTCTTTCCCTAACCTGTACCTTTGTTTCCACAGTTGGCACACCCTGGCATCCAGGTAAGTCCCTTGTAACTGGTACCTCTGGTACCAAGGGCCCTGATGCCAGGGAAGGTCTCTAAGGGCTGCAGCATATCTTATGCCACCCTGGGGACCCCTCACTCAGCACAGACACACTGCTTGCCAGCTTGTGTGTGTTGGTGGGGACAAAACGAGTAAGTCGACATGGCACTCCCCTCAGGGTGCCATGCCAACCTCACACTGCCTATGCAGTATAGATAAGTCACCCCTCTAGCAGGCCTTACAGCCCTAAGGCAGGGTGCACTGTACCATAGGTGAGGGCATAGGTGCATGAGCACTATGCCCCTACAGTGTCTAAGCAAAACCTTAGACATTGTAAGTGCAGGGTAGCCATAAGAGTATATGGTCTGGGAGTCTGTCATGCACGAACTCCACAGCACCATAATGGCTACACTGAAAACTGTGAAGTCTGGTATCAAACTTCTCAGCACAATAAATGCACACTGATGCCAGTGTACATTTTATTGTAACTACACCCCAGAGGGCACCTTAGAGGTGCCCCCTGAAACCTTAACCGACTATCCGTGTAGGCTGACTAGTTTTGGCAGCCTGCCACACACCAGACATGTTGCTGGCCACATGGGGAGAGTGCCTTTGTCACCCTGTGGCTAGTAACAAAGCCTGTACTGGGTGGAGGGGCTTCTCACCTCCCCCTGCAGGAACTGTAACACCTGGCGGTGAGCCTCAAAGGCTCACCCCCTTTGTTACAGCACCCCAGGGCACTCCAGCTAGTGGAGTTGCCCGCCCCCTCCGGCCACGGCCCCACTTTTGGCGGCAAGGCCGGAGGAGATAATGAGAAAAACAAGGAGTCACTGGCCAGTCAGGACAGCCCCTAAGGTGTCCTGAGCTGAGGTGACTGACTTTTAGAAATTAGAACTCCTCCATCTTGCAGATGGAGGATTCCCCCAATAGGGCTAGAGATGTGCCCCCCTCCCCTCAGGGAGGAGGCGCAAAGAGGGTGTAGCCACCCTCAGGGCTAGTAGCCATTGGCTACTAACCCCCCAGACCTAAACACACACCCTAAATCGAGTATTTAGGGGCTCCCAGAACGCAGCAAGATAAATTCCTGAACCTAAGAAGAAGAGGACTGCTGAACTGAAAAACCTGCAGAGAAGACGGAGACACCAACTGCTTTGGCCCCAGCTCTACCGGCCTGTCTCCCCACTTCTAAAGACACTGCTCCAGCGACGCGTTCCCAGGGTCCAGCAACCTCTGAAGCCTCAGAGGACTACCCTGCATCTAGAAGGACCAAGAACTCCAGAGGACAGCGGCTCTGTTCACCAAAGACTGCAACTTTGCAACAAAGAAGCAACTTTGAAACAACACACTTTTCCTGCCGGAAGCGTGAGACTTTGCACTCTGCACCCGATGCTCCCGGCTCGACTTGTGGAGAACAAACACCACAGGGAGGACTCCCCGGCGACTACGAGACCGTGAGTAGCCAGAGTTGATCCCCCCCCCTGAGCCCTCACAGCAATGCCTGCAGAGGGAATCCCGAGGCTCCCCCTGACCGCGACTGCCTGCTCCAAAGACCCGACGCCTGGTAAAGTCACTGCACCCGCAGCCCCCAGGACCTGAAGGATCCGACCTCCAGTGCAGGAGCGACCCCCAGGTGTCCCTCTCCCTTGCCCAGGTGGTGGCTACCCCAAGGACCCCCCCCCCCACTTGCCTGCCTGCATCGCTGAAGAGACCCCTTGGTCTCCCTTTGAATCCTATTGCGAACCCGACGCCTGTTTGCACACTGCACCCGGCCGCCCCCGCGCTGCTGAGGGTGTACTTTTTGTGTGGACTTGTGTCCCCCCCGGTGCCCTACAAAACCCCCCTGGTCTGCCCTCCGAAGACGCGGGTACTTACCTGCTGGCAGACTGGAACCGGGACACCCCCTTCTCCATTGAAGCCTATGTGTTTTGGGTACCACTTTGACCTCTGCACCTGACCGGCCCTGAGCTGCTGGTGTGGTAACTTTGGGGTTGCTCTGAACCCCCAACGGTGGGCTACCTTGGACCCAAACTTTAACCCCGTAGGTGGTTTACTTACCTGCAAAACTAAGAAACACTTACCTCCCCCAGGAACTGTTGAAAATTGCACTGTCTAGTTTTAAAATAGCTATATGTCATTTATGTGAAAACTGTATATGCTATTTTGCTAATTCAAAGTTCCTAAGTGAAATACCTTTCATTTTAAGTATTACTTGTAAATCTTGAACCTGTGGTTCTTAAAATAAACTAAGAAAATATATTTTTCTGTACAAAAATCTATTGGCCTGGAATTGTCTCTGAGTGTGTGTGCCTCATTTATTGCCTGTATGTGTACAACAAATGCTTAACACTACTCCTCTGATAAGCCTACTGCTCGACCACACTACCACAAAATAGAGCATTCTAATTATCTCTTTTTGCCACTATCTTACCTCTAAGGGGAACCCTTGGACTCTGTGCATGCTATTTCTTACTTTGAAATAGTACATACAGAGCCAACTTCCTACACATAGCAATTGTCCCAAACACAAGACTACACATGCAGCCCTTACAACAGTGCCTAGCAAAACAATGGATGCAAGCACAGGGTTAACTACAAGATCTAGTGTTGATAGACCGCCAAACACACTCTTCGCTTCAATGTTGGAACCCTATAAATTTAAACAAAAGGCGGCCATTTCAAGACCCAGTGCCTCACGCCATTATCACAACAGATGCTTCCATGCTTGGGTGGGGAGCGCACCTCAACAATCACAGCATGCAAGGTCAATGAGACAATCAAAAAAAACTACTTCACATATCACTTGGAACTGCTAGCGGTATTTCTAGCATTAAAAGCGTTTCAACCACTGATAGCCCACAAACACATTCTTGTAAAGACCGACAATATGACAACAATGTATTATCTCAACAAACGGGGGGACACACTCATCACAGCTGTGTCTCTTAGCACAAACAATTTGGCATTGGGCAATTCACAACAACATTCGCCTAATAGCACAATATATACCAGGCATTCAGAATCAGTTAGCCGACAATCTCAGTCGAGATCTACAGCAAACTCACGAATGGGAAATACATCCCCAGATCCTACAGGATCACTTCCACCGCTGGGGAACACCAAACATAGATCTGTTTGCAACAAAAGAAAACGCAAAATTCCAAAACTTTGCGTCAAGGTACCCACACCCTCAGTCCAATGGCAATGCTCTATGGATCAGCTGGTCAGGGATATTTGCTTACGCTTTTCCCCCTCTCCCACTCATTCCTTATCTGGTCAACAAACAAAGTCAAAACAAACTCAAACTTATACTCAAAGCACCAACCTGGGCTCGCCAACAGTGGTACACAACACTGTTGGACTTATCAGTAGTACCCCACATCAAACTACCAAACAGACCAGATCTGTTAACACAACACAAACAACAGATCAGACACCCGAATCCAGCATCACTCAATCTAGCAATCTGGCTCCTAAAGTCTTAGAATTCAGACATTTAAACCTTTCACAAGAGTGTATGGAGGTCAATAGACAAGCGAGAAAACCTACAACAAGACATTGTTATGCAAACAAATGGAAAATATTTGTTTGCTACTGTCAGACTAATCAAATTATGCCACTAGATGCCTCTACACAAGACATTGTAAGTTATTTACTACACTTACAAAAGTCTAATCTAGCTTTCTCTTCCATTAAAATCCATCTCACTGCAATATCTGCCTATCTGCAGATTAAACATACAACATCGCTTTTTAGAATCCCAGTTATTAAAGCATTTATGGAAAGACTAAAAAGAATCATACCCCCAAAGACACCACCAGTACCTTCGTGGAACCTTAATATTGTATTAACACGACTCATGGGCCCACCATTCGAACCCATACATTCGTGTCAAATCCAATTTCTAACTTGGAAAGTAGCCTTTCTAATAGCCATCACATCACTTAGAAGAGTGAGTGAAATCCAAGCATTTACTATTCAAAAACCCTTTATACAAATACATAAACATAAAGTGGTTCTCCGTACACATCCAAACTTCTTACCAAAGATCATATCACCATTCCATCTAATCCAAACTGTGGAACTCCCAGTCTTCTTTCCACAACCAGACTCAGTAGCGGAAAGGGCCTTGCATACATTAGACATAAAAAGAGCACTAATGTATTAATTGACAGAACGAAACAATTTCGTAAAACAAAACAATTGTTCGTAGCTTTCCAAAAACCTCATGCAGGTAACCCTATATCCAAAGAGGCATTGGCAGATGGATAGTTAAATGCATTCAGACCTGTTACCTTAAAGCTAAAAGAGAATTACCCATTACACCAAGGGCACATTCCACTAGAAAGAAAGGCGCCACAATGACTTTTCTTGGAAATATACCAATGACAGAAATTTGTAAGGCAGCCACCTGGTCTACGCCTCATACATTTACTAAGCATTACTGTGTAGACGTGTTAGCAACACAACAAGCTACAGTAGGACAGGGTGTATAAAGAACATTTATTTCAGACAACTTCAACTCCTACAGGCTAACCACCGCTTTTGGGGAGATTACTGCTTTGTAGTCTATGCACAGCATGGGTATCTGCAGCTACACATGCCATCGAATGGAAAATGTCACTTACCCAGTGTACATCTGTTCGTGGCATGGGACGCTGCAGATTCACATGCTCCCTCCCACCTCCCCGGGAGCCTGTAGCCATTTTTAGTTGCATGAAAATTGTAAATATATAAATAATTATTTTTTTAATACACACTATGTACATACATTGCTACTCCATTCCATGGGCACCTCTAGTATATTCACAACTCCTACCTCACCCTTTGCGGGGAAAACAATCTAAGATGGAGTCGACACCCATGCTTAATAGAGCCGAAAGGGAGGAGTCACTCGGTCCCGTGACTAGAAAAGACTTCTTTGAAGAAAAACAACTTGTAACACTCCAATCCCAACACTAGATGGCAGGAACAGTGCACAGCATGTGAATCTGCAGCGTCCCATGCCACGAACAGATGTACACTGGGTAAGTGACATTTTCCATATATATGTATACGTGTGTGTGTGTGTGTATGTATATATATATATATATATATATATGTTCGATGGCATGTGTAGCTGCAGATACACATGCTGTGCATTATCCTGCCATCTAGTGTTGGGCTCGGAGTGTTACAAGTTGTTTTTCTTCAAAGAAGTCTTTTCGAGTCACGAGATCGAGGGACTCCTCCCATTTTGGCTCCATTGCGCATGGGCGTCGACTCCATCTTAGATTGTTTTCTTTCCGCCATCGGGTTCGGACGTGTTCTACTTCGCTCCGTGTTTCGGTTCGGAAAGTTAGTTAAATCTCGGAAAAGTTGACGGTATTGTTTGGGTTCGGTATCGGGTTAGTAATAGCATATCGACACCGAAGAAAAGAAGAGCTCCAGTAGCCCTTTGGGGCTTCCATTCCCCGGCGGGGCCTGGTCGGCCCGACCGCGTGAGTCTTCAAGGCTCATGGAACGGACCCCATTCCGCTTCTGCCCCGAATGCCACAATAAGTATCCTTATACAGACCAGCATTCGGTCTGTAATTTGTGTTTGTCCCCCGAACACAAAGAGGATACCTGCGAGGTCTGTCGGGCATTTCGGTCGAAGAAGACGCTACGGGACCGGAGAGCTCGAAGGCTTCAAATGGCGTCGACGCCGGCAGGACACCACGACGTCGAAGAAGAGGAGACTTTCTCCATTCCTGATTCGGACTCGGACGAGGCCGAAAGTGAGCAGCCGGCGAGGCAACAAACAGTGAGTAAAACTGCCCCGGCCAAAACTCGCACAAAAATAATGAAAGCCCAGGGGACGCCACTGCCTGCAGGCCATGGCTTAACCCGTAAGCAAGGTGACCAACCATTGGCACCGAAAAAGGGCACACACGTTTTGAAGACATCCGACTCCGGTCGAGATACCGGCACAGAGTATACTCGGCACCGAGATACTCGCTCTGACCAAACTCTGCAGCGAGATGTCGGCACCCCGAAACCAAAAAAGGTGGCTTCGTAACCGAAAAAGACTGCTGAAAAGGTTTTGGTGCCGAAACATCCAGCCTCTGAGCCGAAACAGAGCTCCTATACCGAAGAACAAGGCCTTTCAGCACAAATACAAGGCCATAAATTCGGATAAGAACTAGAGATGGGAGAGCCAGACTATACACAAAGAAGGCTCCATATACAGAAGGACACAGGGAAAATAAGAACCGTTCCCCCAATTCAAATGAAACGAAAATTCGCTTTCAAGGAAACAGAAAAACAGCCAAAGGCTAAAGTGGCTAAAGAAAAAACTCCACCACGTTTTTCTCCACAGCCATCGCCACAGCACTCACCGCAACTGTCCCCAATTGCAACACCACCAATGATGCAATCACCAACGCACACAGGGATGAGCCAAGATGATCCAGTTGCATGGGATCTATAGGATGCACCAGTATCTGACAATAGTCCGGATTGCTACCCGGCAAGACCATCACCCCAGAAGACAGTACTGCTTACATGCAAGTGGTGTCCAGAGCAGCTACTTTTCACAATGTAGCACTGCATGCAGAACCTATAGAAGATGACTTTTTATTCAATACCCTGTCATCAACACATAGCCAATACCAGAGTCTGCCTATGTTACCTGGCATGTTAAAACACGCGAGACAGGTGTTTCAAGACCCAGTCAAAGGCAGAGCCATCACACCTAGGGTGGAGAAGGAATACAAACCTCCCCCTCCCGACCCTGTGTACATCACGCAACAACTAACACCTGACTCAGTGGTAGTAGGGGCAGCCCACAAAAGGGCAAACTCAGACTTCTGGGGATGCACCACCACGTGACAAAAAGTCGAAAGTGTGATGCAGCAGGGAAAAGGGTTGCTGCACAGGCAGCCAATCAATGGCGCATTGCCAATTCACAAGCTTTATTGGCAAGATATGACCAGGCTCATTGGGACGAAATGCAGCATCTCATTGAACATCTTCCCAAAGAGTTTCAAAAGCGCGCACAACAAGTGGTGGAAGAGGGCCAAAGTATCTCCAACAATCAGATACGATCGGCAGTGGACGCAGCGGACACAGCCGCCAGAACAGTAAACACGGTGGTCACTATTCAGAGACACGCATGGCTATGCACCTCCGGATTTAAGCCAGAGATCCAGCAGGCTGTGCTTAATATGCCTTTTAATGGACAACAGTTGTTTGGGCCGGAGGTGGATACAGCTATAGAAAAGCTAAAGAAAGACACAGACACGGCCAAAGCCATGGGCGCGCTCTACTCCCCACAGAGCAGAGGCACCTTTAGGAAGCCACACTTTAGAGGGGGGTTTTGAGGCCAAAGCACAGAACCTTCAACCTCACAGGCCAGAACCACATACCAGGGCCAATACCAAAGAGGAGACTTTCAGGGACAATATAGGGGTGGACAGTTCCCCAAAACAAGAGGGAAATTCCAAAGCCCAAAAACCCCACAAACTAAACAGTGACTCCAATGTCACAAATCCCCAACACATAACACCAGTGGGGGGGGGGGGAGACTCACAGATTATTACAAGATTTGGGAAGACATAACTACGGACTCGTGGGTCCTAGCCATTATCCAACATGGTTATTGAATAGAATTCCTACAATTACCACCAAATGTGCCTCCAAAAGCACACAACATGTCCAAACAGCACTTGGATCTATTAGAACTAGAAGACCAAGCGTTGTTACAAAAAGAGGCAATAGAACTAGTACCCAACCATCAGAAAGGAACAGGTGTTTATTCCCTGTATTTTCTAATACCAAAAAATGACAAAACACTGAGACCCATCTTAGATCTCAGAAACTAAATCTTTACATCAAATCAGATCACTTTCACATGGTGACACTTCAAGACGTGATTCCCTTGCTCAAACAACAAGACTACATGTCAGCATTAGACCTCAAGGATGCTTACTTCCATATACCCATACATCCTTCCCACAGGAAATACTTAAGGTTTGTAATCCAAGGAGTACATTACCAATTCAAAGTGTTACCATTTGGGATAACAACAGCACCAAGGTTATTTACAAAATGCCTTGCAGTAGTAGCTGCACATATCAGAAGACAGCACATACACGTATTCCCGTACCTAGACGATTGGTTAATAAAAACCAGCACTCAGAAACAGTGTCTTCAACACACAAAATACTTCATAGAAACCCTTCACAAGCTAGGGTTCTCAATTAACTACCTAAAATCACACTTACAACCGTGTCAAATACAACAATACTTAGGAGCAACAATCAACACACAAAAAGGGATTGCCACTCCAAGTCCACAAAGGGTACAAGCATTCCAAAGCGTAATACAAAGCATGCACCCAAACCAACAGTATCAAGTAAAATTAGTGATGAAACTCCTAGGCATGATGTCTTCATGCATAGCCATTGTCCCAAACGCAAGATTACACATGCGTCCCTTACAACAGTGCCTAGCGAGACAATGGACATAAGCACAGGGTCAACTCCAAGATCTAGTGTTGCTAGACCGCCAAACACACTCCTCGCTTCAATGGTGGAATCCTATAAATTTAAACCAAAAGAGGCCTTTCCAGGACCCAGTGCCTCAATACGTGATCACAACAGATGCTTCCATGGTAGGGTGGGGAGCACACCTCAACCAACACAGCATCCAGGGACAATAGGACACTCAACAGAGACAACAACATATAAATCAACTAGAACTACTAGCAGTGTTTCTAACATTGAAAGCATTTCAACCGTTAATAGCCCACAACACACATTCTTGTCAAAACAGACAACATGACAACAATGTATTATCTAAACAAACAGGGAGTGACACACTCATCACAGCTGTGTCTCTTAGCACAGAAGATTTGGCGTTGGGCGATTCACAATCACGTTCGCCTAATAGCACAATACATCCCAGGAATTCAAAACCAGTTGGCCGACAATCTCAGTCGAGATCCCCAACAGACCCACGAATGGGAAATTCATCCCCAGATATTGCAAACTTACTTTAAAAACTGGGGAACACCGCAAATAGACCTATTCGCAACAAAAGCAAACTCAAAATGCCAAAACGTCTCATCCAGGTACCCACACCCTCAATCCAAGGGCAATGCGTTATGGATGAGTTGGTCAGGGATATTTGCTTACTCTTTTCCCCCTCTCCCACTCCTTCCGTATCTAGTAAACAAACTGAGTCAAAACAAACTCAAACTAATACTAGTAGCACCAACTTGGGCTCGCCAACCATGGTACACAACACTACTAGACCTGTCAGTCGTACCTTGTAGGAAGTTGGCTCTGTATGCACTATTTCAAAGTAAGGAATAGTATGCACAGAGTCCAAGGGTTCCACTTAGAGGTAAGATAGTGGCAAAAAGAGATAA
The DNA here is from genome assembly GCF_031143425.1 of Pleurodeles waltl. Taxonomy (NCBI): domain Eukaryota; kingdom Metazoa; phylum Chordata; class Amphibia; order Caudata; family Salamandridae; genus Pleurodeles; species Pleurodeles waltl. The sequence goes on along the minus strand of NC_090446.1, from coordinate 1,349,047,299 downwards.
TACTAATGCTCTATTTTGTGGTAGTGTGGTCGAGCAGTAGGCTTATCCAAGGAGTAGTGTTAAGCATTTGTTGTAAATACACACAGGCAATAAATGAGGAACACACACTCGGAGACAAATCCAGCCAATAGGTTTTTGTTATAGAAAAATATATTTTCTTAGTTTATTTTAAGAACCACAGGTTCAAATTCTACATGTAATATCTCATTTGAAAGATATTGCAGGTAAGTACTTTAGGAACTTTGAATAATTACAGTAGCATATATACTTTTCACATAAAACACAAATAGCTGTTTTAAAAGTGGACACTTAGTGCAATTTTCACAGTTCCTGGGGGAGGTAAAGTATTGTTAGTTTTCACAGGTAAGTAAGTCACTTACAGGTTTCAGTTTTGAGTCCAAGGTAGCCCACCGTTGGGGGTTCAGAGCAACCCCAAAGTCACCACACCAGCAGCTCAGGGCCGGTCAGGTGCAGAGGTCAAAGAGGTGCCCAAAACACATAGGCTTCAATGGAGAGAAGGGGGTGCCCCGGTTCCGGTCTGCCAGCAGGTAAATACCCGCGTCTTCGGAGGGCAGACCAGGGGGGTTTTGTAGGGCACCGGAGGGGACACAAGTCAGTACAAAAAGTACACCCTCAGCAGCGCGGGGGCGGCCGGGTGCAGTGTGCAAACATGTGTCGGGTTTTCAATGATGTTCAAAGAGAGACCAAGGGATCTCTTCAGCGGTGCAGGCAGGCAAGGGGGGGGGGCTCCTCGGGGTAGCCACCACCTGGGCACGGGAGAGGGCCTCCTGGGGGTCACTCCTGCACAGAAGTTCCGTTCCTTCAGGTGCTGGGGGCTGCGGGTGCAGGGTCTTTTCCAGCCGTCGGGACTTTAGGTTCAGGCAGTCGCAGTCAGGGAGAGCCTCGGGATTCCCTCTGCAGGCGTCGCTGTGGAGGCTCAGGGGGGACAACTTTGGTTACTCACGGGCGCAGAGTCGCCGGAGGGTCCTCCCTGAGGTGTTGGTTCTCCACCAGTCGAGTCTGGGTCGCCGGGTGCAGTGTTGCAAGTCTCACGCTTCTTGCGGGGAGTTGCAGGGGTCTTTAAATCTGCTCCTCTGTAACAAAGTTGCAGTTCTTTTGGAGCAGTGCCGCTGTCCTCAGGAGTTTCTCGTCTTTCTTGAAGCAGGGCAGTCCTCTGAGGATTCAGAGGTCGCTGGAGCAGGTTTCTTTGGAAGGCAGGAGACAGGCCGGTAAGTCTGGGGCCAAAGCAGTTGGTGTCTTCTGTTCTTCCTCTGCAGGGGTTTTTCAGCTCAGCAGTCTTCTTCTTCTTGTAGTTTCAGGAATCTAAAGTTTTAGGTTCAGGGAAGCCCTTAAATACTAAATTTAAGGGCGTGTTTAGGTCTGGGGGGTTAGTAGCCAATGGCTACTAGCCCTGAGGGTGGGTACACCCTCTTTGTGCCTCCTCCCAAGGGGAGGGGGTCACATCCCTAATCCTATTGGGGAATCCTCCATCTGCAAGATGGAGGATTTCTAAAAGTTAGTCACTTCAGCTCAGGACACCTTAGGGGCTGTCCTGACTGGCCAGTGACTCCTCCTTGTTATTCTCATTATCTCCTCCGGCCTTGCCGCCAAAAGTGGGGCCGTGGCCGGAGGGGGCGGGCAACTCCACTAGCTGGAGTACCCTGTTGTGCTGGAACAAAGGGGGTGAGCCTTTGAGGCTCACCGCCAGGTGTTACAGCTCCTGCCTGGGGGAGGTGTTAGCATCTCCACCCAGTGCAGGCTTTGTTACTGGCCTCAGAGTGACAAAGGCACTCTCCCCATGGGGCCAGCAACATGTCTCGGTTGTGGCAGGCTGCTGGAACCAGTCAGCCTACACAGATAGTCGGTTAAGGTTTCAGGGGGCACCTCTAAGGTGCCCTCTGGGGTGTATTTTACAATAAAATGTACACTGGCATCAGTGTGCATTTATTGTGCTGAGAAGTTTGATACCAAACTTCCCAGTTTTCAGTGTAGCCATTATGGTGCTGTGGAGTTCGTGTAAAACAGACTCCCAGACCATATACTCTTATGGCTACCCTGCACTTACAATGTCTAAGGTATTGCTTAGACACTGTAGTAGGGGCACAGTGCTCATGCACTGGTGCCCTCACCTATGGTATAGTGCACCCTGCCTTAGGGCTGTAAGGCCTGCTAGAGGGGTGACTTATCTATACTGCATAGGCAGTGTGAGGTTGGCATGGCACCCTGAGGGGAGTGCCATGTCGACTTACTTGTTTTGTTCTCACCAGCACACACAAGCTAGCAAGCAGTGTGTCTGTGCTGAGTGAGGGGTCTCCAGGGTGGCATAAGACATGCTGCAGCCCTTAGAGACCTTCCTTGGCATCAGGGCCCTTGGTACCAGGGGTACCATTTACAAGGGACTTATCTGGATGCCAGGGTGTGCCAATTGTGGATACAAAAGTACAGGTTAGGGAAAGAACACTGGTGCTGGGGCCTGGTTAGCAGGCCTCAGCACACTTTCAATTCAAAACATAGCATCAGCAAAGGCAAAATGTCAGGGGGTAACCATGCCAAGGAGGCATTTCCTTACATACCTCATGTCAAACTACCAAACAGACCAGATCTGTTAACTCAACACAAACAACAGATCAGACACCCGAATCCAGCCTCGCTCAATCTAGCAATCTTGCTCCTGAAGTCTTAGAATTTGGACATCTAGACCTTACACAAGAATGTATGGAGGTCATTAAACAAGCTAGGAAACCTACTACAAGACATTGCTACGCAAATAAATGGAAAAGATTTGTTTATTACTGTCATAATAATCAAATTCAACCACTACATGCATCAACAAAGAACATTGTAAGCTACTTATTACACTTAAAAAAATCTAAGCCAGCTTTTTCATCCATTAAAATACATCTCACAGCGATTTCAGCCTATCTGCAAATTACACATTCAACATCACTCTTTAGAATCCCAGTCATTAAAGCATTTATGGAGGGTCTAAAAAGAATCATTCCCCCAAGGACACCACCAGTGCCTTCATGGAATCTCAATATTGTACTAACACGACTCATGGGTCCACCATTTGAACCCATGCACTCTTGTGGGATGCAATACTTAATATGGAAAGTAGCCTTCCTAATAGCTATCACATCTCTTAGAAGAGTAAGTGAAATACAAGCATTTACCATACAGGAACCCTTTATACAAATACACAAACATAAGGTGGTTCTACGCACTAATCCCAAATTTTTACCAAAAGTTATATCACCGTTCCACTTAAATCAAACTGTAGAACTCCCAGTATTTTTTCCACAACCAGACTCTGTAGCTGAAAGAGCATTACATACATTAGACATCAAAAGGGCACTAATGTATTACATTGATAGAACCAAACAATTTAGCAAAACAAAACAATTGTTTGTAGCTTTTCAAAAACCTCATGCAGGAAATCCAATATCCAAACAAGGCATTGCCAGATGGATAGTTAAGTGTATTCAAACCTGCTATGTAAAAGCAAAGAGAGACCTGCCTATTACACCAAAGGCACACTCCACTAGATAGAAAGGCGCCACAATGGCCTTTCTAGGGAATATACCCATGACAGAAATCTGTAAGGAAGCCACATGGTCTACGCCTCATACATTCACAAAACATTACTGTGTGGATGTGTTAACGACACAACAAGCCACAGTAGGACAGGCAGTATTACGGACATTATTTCAAACAACTTCAACCCCTACAGGCTAAACCACCGCTTTTGGGGAGATAACTGCTTACTAGTCTATACACAGCATGTGTATCTGCAGCTACACATGCGATCGAACGGAAAATGTCACTTACCCAGTGTACATCTGTTCGTGGCATGAGACGCTGAAGATTCACATGCGCCCTCCCACCTCCCCAGGAGCCTGTAGCCGTTATAAGTTGATTAAAAAAAACAAAAACTTGTACATTTGTAAATAGATATCACTTTTAAACACATTATGTACATACATACTTACTCCATTGCATGGGCAATATTACTATATACACAACTCCTACCTCGCCCTCTGCGGGGAAAACAATCTAAGATGGAGTCGACGCCCATGCGCAATGGAGCCGAAATGGGAGGAGTCCCTCGATCTCGTGACTCGAAAAGACTTCTTCGAAGAAAAACAACTTGTAACACTCCGAGCCCAACACTAGATGGCAGGATAATGCACAGCATGTGAATCTGCAGCGTCTCATGCCACGAACAGATGTACACTGGGTAAGTGACATTTTCCATATATAATATATATATATATCCAGAAGAATGGTGTATTTAAATCGCACACCAAGGGCTGCACATCATTCAATAACAGCTGGTAAAATACTCAGAAAACCACTTATTCTCGATAGGTTCATCGGCTGCTGTTTATTGAAAAAAGATTAGATTGCAGGTAAATCACACCAGCAAAAGTTGGTACAAAAAGCACAAAAAAACGGTCGACAATGTGCTCACCATTCAAAAGACACACATGCTGTCCCAACCAAATGTCTACGCGTTTCGGCCGAAGCCTTCAACAGGACATTGGCAGACATTTTACACTCAACTATTTAAACCATATAGTCCTTCTTTGATGTTCATTGCATAGCTCAAGAGAGGTGCAAATGGAGCGGCCATTTTATAACGTCACAATTTTAACTTAAAAATAAGAAACTCCTAATCCTGTGCATGATTTGAAATAAACTATGAACTAAAAATGTGACATTATATATTTCTCTCATATTATAATACATTATCACAAATATAGTCTGGTCACCTGTGAACACTAAAAAATTAATTAATTGTAATCACAGTCTACAATTCTTAAATACAAAACAAATCCCATGTATGCTGTTTTTTTCTCTCTCTTCTCTTTCTCAATTTTCATTTTTCCTTTTTCCTTTTACTCTTGATGTCCACATATTACCCACTTATACCTAATAATTTTAATTTTGATTTTGATTTCAGTTTTAATTTTAAAAGCCTGATATATAAATGCAATTAATTAATAATATAAATATATAAATATATATAAATATATGTACTGCCAATTGATTGCAATACATCCACTTCATATAAAGGCTATAAATAGATGACAAATGATGACAAAAAGATAGAGTAAATTCAGTCAATTCTGAAAATGCAAAATAAGATACAGGTAAAAGCGATTTCAATTTGGAATAAATAAATAAATGGATATTCATCATCATAATTAATTAAATAAGTCATAGTCCTATAAATTAATATATTCTAAAAGGAATCTGAAGAGATTGATTAATAGATCCATATCATAGGTCAAAATTGTTATTGATTAGGAAATTGTAAATAGACCCCACAAATTCAGCAACAGGAGAATGTATATGTGCGCCGCTATCCTCCCCAAGGACCTATGCAACAGTATAGGAATAAAATAGATGAGTATAACACCCTAAAAGTGAATAAATTATTAATAAAAAAAATATTACCAAAATACACTAAGTATCAATCCGGCAAATGCTAATACTAATAGTAATAACAATAATGATAAAATCAATCAGTAAGGATCCTAACAAAACACAATATTCTAAAAAAGTCATCAATTTCATTTCATGTTTTCTATTGGACAAAATCTATATATATATATCAAAACAAATCCCTTTCAGGGTTAGAGTGCCGCATAAATTATGCAAAAAAAGAGAATAGAGAACTCTGGGTAGTTCCCAAGTTTAGGTGGAGAGCAGCTCTAGTAAGGAGCACCCTGCAACACCAGCGACACTCTAGATTTGCTCACCTCAAATGTCTGTTTATCTAGCAAAGTTTTTAAGCATTGGATCAGCACAGTGCTATCCACGCCGAGCTAGATAGTGACAAAGTCTTTTGCCATTTGTACAGCAAAGTCTTTAAGCATGGGTTTGACACAGTGTCAACCTTGCCGAGCTGTAAAATGACAAAAGCCATTTACCACACCAGGCACAGTATTACAGCTTTGGACTGGTAAAATACCATCCAAGCCAACCTGGAATGAGTAAAAGCAACCCCTGACACGTGTTTCGCTCTCATTAGAGCTCATCAGAGAGGTTTAGCTTTGTCCAGACACAAGGGAGCACCCAGTATAAGTCACAACAAATCCCTTTCAGGGTTAGAGTGCCGCATAAATTATGCAAAAAAAGAGAGAATAGAAAACTCTGGGTAGTTCCCAAGTTTAGGTGGAGAGCAGCTCTAGTAAGGAGCACCCTGCAACACCAGCGACACTCTAGATTTGCTCACCTCAAATGTCTGTTTATCTAGCAAAGTTTTTAAGCATTGGATCAGCACAGTGCTATCCACGCCGAGCTAGATAGTGACAAAGTCTTTTGCCATTTGTACAGCAAAGTCTTTAAGCATGGGTTTGACACAGTGTCAACCTTGCCGAGCTGTAAAATGACAAAAGCCATTTACCACACCAGGCACAGTATTAGCTTTGGACTGGTAAAATACCATCCAAGCCAACCTGGAATGAGTAAAAGCAACCCCTGACACGTGTTTCGCTCTCATTAGAGCTCATCAGAGAGGTTTAGCTTTGTCCAGACACAAGGGAGCACCCAGTATAAGTCAAAACAAATCCCTTTCAGGGTTAGAGTGCCGCATAAATTATGCAAAATTTGCCATTTGTACAGCAAAGTCTTTAAGCATGGGTTTGACACAGTGTCAACCTTGCCGAGCTGTAAAATGACAAAAGCCATTTACCACACCAGGCACAGTATTACAGCTTTGGACTGGTAAAATACCATCCAAGCCAACTTGGAATGAGTAAAAGCAACCCCTGACACGTGTTTCGCTCTCATTAGAGCTCATCAGAGAGGTTTAGCTTTGTCCAGACACAAGGGAGCACCCAGTATAAGTCAAAACAAATCCCTTTCAGGGTTAGAGTGCCGCATAAATTATGCAAAATTTGATGGGTTACAGCAATAAAGATGTACCACACTCATTTCTGTAAATCCACAGCTTCAGGTCACACACATTCTTCATCATACTGTTGCAACTAGCAGGGCTGATAAGGTCTTGTGACTCATTAGATCACCACATATCCCCAATGATCCATCTGCAGTCTTTAGTGAGCAGCTTTTCCAATAAGCTAAAGCTTCCTTTATATGTTCCCTCGAAAGTGACTATTGTGTTTTGTAAAAAACAAAAGCATACAAATATTTTCTGGTTACTTGAATTTTCACTTATTTTTGTATAATGCTAAGAATGCCATTATTTATTTGCTTTTTCAAAATTTCATGGCCTGCAAATAAGACGCAGCTGCCTTCACTTTGTCGGATAACATTTTCCTATTGCTAATAGAAGTCTCTATGATGAGCATCTCGTAGTCATTGCTCCCGATTTAAAGCACTCCTGCCCCTGCTTTCAGATCATGATTCGTAAGCAATAGTGACAGCTCTATAGGTTCTATTTTCTAATTGCTTTCTATTTATTCACCAAAAAGGTAGGGCCACTGACTTAGTGGCTAGATGGCCTACCTTGGGGAGGAGATATTTATAGTCTGGTCCTTCTGACCTTGATCATATAATTGCATAAGTTTCCCCTGGACCACAAATTCTGTGGTCCTAACTGAAATCTGCTCTTTATGCTTGTGCCTCAGATTGTAAATGTGTAATGTAAGTATGTGTAATGAAAAAAAAAAAAAACTTTAGTAATACCCCGCATTACAAGTTGCCACTTTCTTTCCATAACATTTTGGCCTCATTAATCTGATTTAAGCTGGACCCCATGCACAATATTACTGTCAATATAACACCTCCTATTTGAGATCTTTCCCATCTCATGTTTGAGGTGTTACGTTGCTGGTACATTGCTTAGGTTTGGTTTGCTGAACTGCAAGAAGCATGTTTTTCAATTTTTTGAAAGAGAAGGTAGCATTTCTAATCTGTAACTCTGCTGTGGTGTCCATCTTTTCTAGGTCACCACCCACAACCTGCATTCCTCCAGCGATGATGAGGAGAGTGACCTGAAGGAGTTCAGCTTCCCACAGGAGGCCTCCCTACAACAGGTGTGCACAGCACTAGTCTTTTCAAAGGTTCTTCTTTTGAGTGTGCTGCATTTGCTAAACAGCATTTCCTAACCTTCTCTACAGGCTTTTATGGATTACCAGATGCAACAGATGACCTCAACCTTCATTGACCATTTTGGCTTCAATGATGAAGAGTTCGGTGAGCAAGAGGAGAGTGTCAAGTTAGTATATTTTTCCACCTTAACTTCGCAACCACCAGTATTCTGTTTGTGTTTTTCCTTGTTTGTGCAAGGCAATAACTGTGCCTATTCTGTACCAGTGCAAAATGTGAAGCTTGTGAGTGGATCATAAGGGGTTATGATGAGCCTATTTATGACAGTGATGTGTGAGCAAGGGTGTGCTTGTATGAGTTCGTCTTGAATAATGATGCTGAAACATTTCATTTAATTTAAACTCAGTTGCTGATACTTCCTGCTTATTTTGTATTGGCATTTTATAATACGGTTAAACAAAAATGAACTGATAGTCGACCTCAGGGAACTATTCATGATTCAGTAACTGCAGATATTTTCAAATGAAGAGGTTTTGCACTTTGTATACCAGCAGAGAGTAATTGCAGCACAAGGGGAGTCATGACATGTACAAATCTTAGATAAAAAAAATCAGTTATAGAACAGAAGCCATAAAAAATAAACAACTGCAACTTTTCTCTAAATATAAAGCAAAACTAGGGATATCCGGGCCCCAATTTCCTGCTCCACCACTTAACAGACTTAGGCCCTCATTACGAGTTTGGCGGGTGGCGGAAGCCGCCCGCCAATCTAGTACTGTCATCTGACCGCCAGAACACTGCTGGCCCTATTACAAGTTTCCCGCTGGGATGGCGGGCGGAAACAGTGTTTCCGCCTGCCAGCCAGTGGGAAACAGGGCCTTAACATTGATGCAGCTCATAATCGAGCTGGTGGCAATGTGGCGGTGCGGTGGGTGCAGCAGCATCCACCGCGCTTTCCACTGCCCATAATCCAGGCTGTGGAAAGTGCGACAGGGCTGTCCATGGGGGCCCCCATTCCGCCAGCCTTTCCATAGCAGTCCAACTGTCATGAAAAGGCTGGCGGATTGGGGAGTCGTAATCCCCAGGGCGGCCTGCATACCTGGGATATAACCACCTAAACTTTATTGAACGGACAGTGATTTCAAGTATAATAGAATTTCACAATAGCAGAAATAAAATAGGGAAGTTTTTTGTTGAACTTAAAGACATCCTATGTCTTTTTGATTCTTGAAGTTGATTTTATTCCAATTCTCTGCCTCCGTTCTTGAGGTTTAAAAGCTATCACGTGTTTCACCCCTTGCTCTAATTGACAATCCGTAGGCATAAACCATTGTGGAGTTATTGCTAAAAGGAATACAAAATTCCTTAAACATTGGTCATCCGTTCCTCTCAATTCTCACACTTGAGGGTGTCTGCTCATGTGCAAGATTGGATGAGATTTTCGTTGTGAGACAACTTGATTGGTGAAATAGCCTACAAAGTATGTGATTTCTTCATATAAATAGTGAAAATGTTATATTACAAATATTGTGGGCTCATACAAAAATAGTTGCCAAATAAATTTCCAGAATAGTGAGATGGGAGGGAGCTATTTTCTTCCGGCTTTGCTGTTTGTGTTTGGCCATTAATTCTTAAGTAATATAATCAGATGCTAATTCTGCGGATGGGCTGTGTGTCCTGAGGGTCTGGATTATGAGGTCTGTAGTTGGGAATTGACCGAACTATGGTTTATTACTAATGCACATTAAACATCATGCAGTGGGGTAATTTAGATAAGGGACTTTGTGGCAAAAATACCTTATGTGCAAAGTGCTTTGTGAGTAGTATTGTAGTCTCTATATCGGTATTAAGAATCTTGCAAAAAGTGCCTTTCTAGAGATGGGAAAGCAGCTCTATGTAATGATGTGATCAGATAGAGACTTCTAGCTTCTGATTCCTTATGGTAGAATATTCCCCAGGCATCATAATGGATCCATAAAATCTTGAGCAGTACCTCTACTCACTTATGGGTGTCATGGTAGATGGTGCCGATCTACTCTGCGGTTGTGCTGAGCGTGACATGTGCGGTGCCTATATAGGCGCCACCCCTGCCATCACCTTTGCATTTTTCAGCACCATCAGCGTGGATACCTCTTTTGATGTTTTGGCAACGCTTTTTTGAGCTTTGCTTTTGTGATGTTGTAGGAAATTATCCTCTTTTTGGCATGGTTACCCCCCACTTATTGCCTGCTATTAGTGTGTTTTGACTGTGTTTACTGGGATCCTGCTAACCAGGACCCTAGTGACTGTGCTCTCTCCCTCTAAATTTGGTTGCTGAAGTCTTAGCAGTCCCCACAATTGGCATACTGGTGCTCCCATATAAGTCTCTGGTATATAGTACTTGGGTACCCAGGGCATTGGGGCACCAGGGGTTCCCCATGGGCTGCAGCATGTATTGTTCCACAAATTGGAGCCCATGCAAAATGTGTCAGCAGGCCTGCCATTGCAGCCTGCATGAAAATGTGCATACACCCTTCCTCTACAGGTCATTGCACCAGTTCACTGTAAGTCACCCCTATGGCAGGCCATCCCAGCCTAGAGGGCATAATGCAGTTACCTGTGTGTGAGGGCACACGTGCATGAGCAGAGATGCCCCTACAAACTCCAGCTCCATTACTCTGGACTTCGTATGTGCTTGGAAGCCATTTTACCCTTGTACTGGACACAGCTACATAATGGTAACTCCGAGCCTGGGAATGGTTGTATGATTCCATGCACTTTGGGGGCTTCTTAGAGGACCCCCAGCATTGCTCCTACTAGTCTTTGTGGGTTTTCCGGGCAGCCTGCACTGCTGCCACCCCTCAGATGGGATTCTGGCCTCCTGCTGCTTGATAAGCTCAGACAGGAGAAACAAGAGCAAAGGATTTCCTGTGGGAATTTTTTTAAATGAATGTTTTGTGCGTGCATGTATGTTTGAATGTTGATGAGTGTTGTGAATGGATGTGCGTGTGTGAATGAATGAATGTGCTATCCCCCCCCCTCCATCCTAAAATTATTGGTCGCCACTAGTCCCCTTGGGCCTCTCTACCAGCTGTCCAACTTGGGAGATGGTATGCCCTTGCCTTTCCTTTCAGGACACTACCCCTATGCACTGCAACTCTGGTAGCTACCAAGGCTTGTTTGTTCCTTCTCCAAGGTGTCTTCAGGCTCCATGTAGCCCCAACACTATTCCCTGCAAAACAGTCTCCTTCCTGATGCTCCAGAGACATGGGACTCCTCTTCAGGTGTGCTGAGTGGGCCTCACTGTGACTCCTGTGCCTGATGCCCATGGGTCTCCTGTGGGGGATGCCTCCTCTTCTTGTGACTCTCCCAGCTGCTGAGGGTCACCTCAGACTCCACTCCTTGGGTTGAGTCCCTGGACCTTGCTGGTCCTCTTCAGCCTTGCAAAACCTTCTTTTCTGACGCTTGCATTTTCCAAGGTTTGTTTGTGGTTTTCCAGCACTACTGACCGACTGCATCACGATTGCTGACATAGGACATCACTTGCATCACTTCTGGAACTCCTCTTCTGCTCCTGTGCTGCACTTCTGACTTTCTTCATCCACTGTAGACCTGGTCCTGCATCCACAGAAGGGTGGATACTGGCCCCTGTTGCAACCAGATACTTCAACTCGAACTGGACTTGGTCCTCTTCTGTCAGGATCCACCTTTGGTTTCTTCCAGTCTTGTCTGGGTCTTGCACAGTCCTTTTCCAAAGTTGTCCTGTGGGCTTGGGGAAAGACCAGGTACTTACCTCTTCTCTCCTGGTCGCTGGGGAGGGGGGGGTCATCCTGGAACTTACCTCTTGGAATTCCTAGTTCATCCAGCTCCCTTCTACCGATTCCACTCCTTGGGTGGAGGACTGCCTTTCACATTCCACTTACTTAGTATATGGTTTGGTCTCCCCCTAGGGCCCTTGCTATTTAATATTGATTTTACTATTTGCTATTGCTTTCTTTTTTTATGCTAATCACTGACTGCTAATGTGTACATAATTGTGTGATTACTTACCTCCTATTGGAGTATTTCCTAATCAGTACTTTAGTAGTTGAGTTGCTATTATATAGTACCTTTATTTTTGTAGCACTGTATGTTTTTCATGTGTGACTGTAGTGGTATTGCATGAGCTTTGCATGTCTCCTAGATATCGGAGCTGCTCATCCACAGCTACATCTAGAGAGCCCTGGTATCCTAGACACTGCCTACCCTGCACTAATAGGGCATACAAGGACCTTGTATAAGTTGATAAACCCTTAGGTGCTCACCACACACCAGGCCAGCTTCCTACAGATATCCCATAAACAAACATGTGGGATTCAAGCCTTGTGGTGTCTGTCACAGGGAAATATGGATGGCAGAAACACCTTGGTTTGTTTGTTGTGCCTGGAGCTGGACCACGACAAGGCTTGTTTGGAATGTGGGACAATGAACCCAAAAGCTATTAGGGAGCGTGTCATTAAAAGCTTGTCCGCTTGATGTCAGACATCTTTGCACCAAGTCCCAGTTGTGTGAAAGGTTCTGGGCCACCTCTCTCAGTTGCTCCCGTCGGCCGCCGTTAAGGACCTGGACCTTGTTGGTTAAGTCCCACAAAAAGAAATCCAAGAAGTCGAAGCACTCTGTGACTACGCTGCACTGGTCCAAATCATTGGACGTGGCCCGACAACGATGTCAAAAGTCAAGGCACTGCTTCGTCTACCTTGCGTAGCCTGAGTCTACTTTGCATCTTCCCGAGTTTGCCGGATCGACCCCCGACCAACTAAAATAATTTTATGAGGCCATGCACCTCTTCTTTCTGCGATGGTCCTCTCTGGAGCAGCCTTGTTCCCCACAAGTCTGTGAGGTGTCCTGTCTGGATTTCTGCTGGCAGGTCCTCTGGATCTGGACCAGGTTGTAAATCAATGACTTTTACTGGGGTTCAGTCCTGTGGACGCATTCCATGAGTCACCTGCCCCATCATAATTACTCATTCTGACATGGAGACGGATCGGTGTCGTCTGATGTCGACTCTGGTGCCAACCGGATCCAGACCTTTTGGACTTCTTTGAACACTCCCCCCACCCAGTATCCCCCCCGTCCCCCACCCCCCCCAAAAAAAAAAAAACTTTCCTGCATGACCCTGTGAGGATTTTGGATGTAGGCCGACTGAGGAACCCTATGGTTATCCTGACCACCTTGAGGAATCCTTGGCTGAGGATACCTGGTATGAAGTAATGGCTGATGCCAGTTGCCTGGACATGTTATCATCCTCCTCTTGCCTCCCAGTGTGGCTATCAATAAAGGGGCTTCCCTTCCCGTGGTAGTGCAATGGATGGCTGAGGTCCTGTACCTTACACTGCCCTCAGTGGAAGTCAAGACTAATGTTTTGACAGAGGTGTTTAAGCCTGGGGTATCCCTAACAGAAGCCCCTACTACTCTTTCATCAAGCCCTTACCAATATTCTTCTTGGGGCCTTGGTTAAGCACTGTTTAAGCTATCCTGTGCACAGGACTATCACCTTCCACCACAGCCCTGCTTCTGGAGATCCAGCTTTGCTCACCCAGCGCCCCACCCTGAAGAGCCTGGTCGTCTTGTCCTCAATGTCCAAGGTTAACCCTGCTGTGTTCCCTACCACACCACCGGATAGGGAATCCAAGAGGCTGGACACCTTTGGGAAGAGGATTTTTTTTTTCTCCAGCCTTGCACTATGATCAGTGAACACGGTCTCTTGGGCCCCATATCCTCACACTTGGTTGTGCATGTGCTGGCCATGGTCTCTGAGGAGGCTCGAGCTATTCTGATCCATGATATTGCTGATGGCAGGTATGCAGCCAAGTTCACAGACTGCTACAGACTGGACATGACTGCCTTGCTAGCTAGAGCCATTGCTTTCTCAGTGGCGCTCCAGCGCCATGCGTTTCTGAGGTCCTCTTGCTTCTCTGGGGATGTACAGGCATCCCTTATAGACACTCCTTTTGACTCTGCTTGCTTATTTGGTGATCAGGTGGATTTGGGGCTTGGGTGCTTTAAGGACATCAGGGCCTCTGACAGATTGCTGGAACTCTTCATGGTCTCATGACAATAGCCTCCGCCTTTTGATCTTTCTGTTGCTGTGGTAGGGGTTACCAGCCATTTCTTCTTCCACCCGGTCTCCACGGCCAGCAGACTAACTAGTCCTTTTGTGGCCATGAATGCGGCTCCCACAAGCCGTATGTGGGGCTCAATTGCAGAGTTCTGCCCAGTCTGCCATCCACCTGGCATCCATAGCCTACAAACCCCATGAAATATGCCCTCACACCATCACAGGGCAACCGGTTGGTGGCAGGATCAGGCACCACCTGCCACGCTAGCAAGTCATCCCTAGGGGCAAGTGGGTGCTCCAAATTTTCAAGCAAGTATACACCCGTCCATTCATATAAGGCCAGCCACCTATGCCTCCATCCTCAGGTCGTCTATCGAAGGACTTGCCTCTCACTGCTACATCAGGAAAGGCAGGCTCTTTTAGGCAAATTACACATCAGAAGTAGGTGTTGGCTGCTGCTCCTGCTACTTTCTGATGTCAGAGAAGGACAGATGTCTCCACTCCCTTCTAAAAGAAATGGAAGTTCAGAATGCTCACTCTTGCTCATTTCCTGTGTGCGTTAGACTTTGGAGATCGGATGGTAAAATTTGACCTGCAGGACGCCCGTTTTCATAGTCCTTTTCTGCGTTACGTGTGGATCATGGTAGGCCATGACCACTTTCAATTTGCTGTTTTTGCCTTTGTTCTTACTATCGCCCTGCAAGTGTTTACGAAATTGATGGTGGTGGTTGCGACCCATCTGCGGAGGTCAGGGGGTTCTAGGCTTCTTTCCCTATCTTGACAGGCTATTTAAGGTGGGCTCACCTCCAGACTACTGTGGATCACCTGCATTTGTTGAGGTTTACTATGAATATGCCAAAGTCAGTCGACTCCCTTTCAGTGCTCTCTTTTATCTGAGCCATTTTGGTCACAGTGCAGTTGTCGGCCTATCCTCCTCACCGGTGAGATTTGGATGTTCAGGCTACGATTCTGATGTTTCAACCTCTGAACCTCTATCCTGGATTTTGGTGGGACTGGCCCTGAGGCTGCTGGGCTTTATGGCCTCCTGCACCAGCTGGCATATGCAGGCTCTGCAGCGGGACCTCAAGTCCCAGGGGGCACAGCATCAGTGGAATTTCTCTGACCTGGTCCAGAGTCTCAGCTCCATATCAAACTGTTGGAGTTGAGAACGATTCGCTTGACATCGAAAGCCTCTCTTACTTCCATCAAGGGGATATTGATTCGGGTATTCTTGGACAACACTACTGCCATGTGGTACTGCCACAAGCAGTACTGGGTGGGATCTTGGACCCTGTGCCATGAGGCACTACTCCTCGAAGCATGTCACATTGCGTCTGGCATGAATAAACCTGCCGACTGGAAACTGATTGGCATCACCTATTGATATGCAGAGGTACTGCTCAAGATTTTCTAGATCCAGCCTGATGCCTGAGGAATATTCTAAGGTAAGGAATCTGTGGCTAGATAGTTTGTACCAGGTAAGGCGTTAAAAAAAGGTAGTAACTTGTTCTTTATGGCCAGATAAACATGACTCCATTTCAAAGGCTAAGAAAAGAAGGTAGATGATACCTTTTAAACTAAAGGGTATCCTCACGTTCCTGGGCGGTGCTAGTTGTTTCTAAAGATACGCATAAAAGATGCATATCCAGGTAAATCCTTGGGCTCCCCTCTCGCCCCTCCCCTCACCCTCAATAAAGTTATATGAGTAATGTCCCCAAAGACTGGTCTTGCTTACAATATTATGCCTGTGGTGGTGGGTACTATCTTGGATGAATGCTTGCTGGTAGGTGGTTCGAAAGGACAAGCATTGTGCCAGGTGCTGCAAGAGTGTGTGGCAGCATTTGATCAGGCTGGCCTCATTCAGAAGGAGCATCTGACTGCATATTTTTAATGCCATCTGGTTTACAGAGGTCTGTGTTGGACATCATCTCTGAAGATGGAAGAGGCATGTTTTTGGAAAGTAGGTAGAAATGATCTGCTGGCATAGGTGCAGCATCATGGGAAGGTACCAAAACCACAAAGACTGAAGTGTGGCAGGGGATTTTGCTGCATGGAAATTCCTTGAAGTACATTTCATCAAATACACTTATTGAATTATAGGATTTTTAATAGACACAGGACATATTAGGTAAATTATGACAGATGTGTATCCATGAGCGTGTGACACCGTAATCTTCAGAGGTTGAAGACACATTATTGAGGAGGATTGGTGGAAGTGTCCTGCTTGAAACAGTGGCGGCCATATAGGGGATTAGATGGTCAGGATAAATGAAACTGCTGGCATGCCTGGGAGGAACGCTGGTGGAAATTGTCTGGACTAAATTAGCAGTGTAGTGTACTTGGATTGAGCTTGCAAGGTATAGGAGACAACTATCCTATTCTGGGAGGTGTAAAGCGATTAAAGTATTATCGACATATGGGCATGATTGTAAATAACATTTTCCTTCCACCTGTAACTAAGCAGTAGTTTATGTTTATGGATAATTAATTAGAGCCTTAAAAAAAGAGCTCCTTGTCTGCGTGACGAATAAAGGGTAAAACATGTGTTGACTGTTAGATCTCAAGAAAAAAGTCAGAGAATACAAATAAAAGCAACTTCAACTTTAAAGAATTGGATGTTGTCATGCTGGACAATAAAATGTATTTGTTTTCGATATTGTGATATTTTACCATAATTGAAATCACTGTGTTTTCATTAATGTTTTGGTGTTTTCATACCATTAGCGAATGTCTGTTAGAAGTGTTTTTATCTTTAGTGCTTCATTCAGGCATCAGGCTTGTGTGCATTAGTTAGTGTTTGTAATATTTATTTTCCTGCAATCTTGTGTGCTATTTAAGACTACCTTGATTTGAAAGCTGGGACCTTCTCCAACTTTTGACCAGCTGTCTACCTTTTTGCCTTTTTTGGGTTTGTTGTTTTGAGACAGCTGTTGGGAAAGTACTGCATATAAGATAGCCTTAGAGTCTGCATGCATGGCGACCTTGTATCAGCTGGCTGCTTTCTTCAGTTTTGTGTGTCATGGTGATTGTGTGCCTCCAGAACTACAGAGAAAATATTTCAAACAAAGGACAATTTGGAAGCGAGGAACCAAACCTATAATGAACTGCCCATGCATATCCTGATCTCTGAAGAGTTGTGGGGGTATAGTGTGGCAACGGGATGGGAAACAATTGAGAAATGAGATTGGAGGAACAATCCATTGTTATTTTGTCAGTAAAGACAACTTAATAAAACAAATTAAATGAAATTATCTTGATGTTAGCTACCTAGTCTGCTGCAAGTGCTGGAGAGAAATACTGAACTTGGATCTGCTTCCATCTCGGTGGCCTGTAGACTGCAAGTCTACTCCAGAGTTGAGAATTCAGTTCTGAGTAGGTTCCATCACAGGTTAGCCTACAAACCTGGACATGATATGTAGCTGGAACTGTATAAAGAATATGGAACCCAAAATATTAATTAAAGGTTGATGACTATATAGAAAAGACCAGTTTAACTTAGACCGCCATTCTGAGGATACTGTTTTTAGATAAGTAATTATCCTTGGTAATAAGAAAATAATTTTCCAGCACCAGTCTTTGAAAATATTTAAACGACCACCTAACGTTTTAAAGTTGGTCTGACTATAAAGACATAGGAAATGAAAATAGATAATAGAGAAAGCTAGATTTTTCCTTCAAACCTCCATAAATGCATGTATACTGAATGTGTCACTTTTGAGAAGTCTTTTTCTATTTACATTGTATAATGTGCGTTCAGTTTATGTACCTTCAGAATAGTGACAATGTTGAACTGAACATAAGTGATATGGGTTAATATCCAAACAGGCTGGTGCTTCTGAAAAGGAAGAGACTGCAGAGAGGAGAGTCATTATTAGCTCAAAAATGATTGCGGTTACTCACAATATTGCCGCAGTTTTGCCAACCCTTGAGCCAACAGAAATTGTCCTATTTGAACATGGTTCAGTCAATCTCAATGTAGTGTATGGTCAAGACATTGCTGCATTGCTTTATCTTATGGTAAACCTTTTTCACTGTTTAGGTAGAGTTGAAGTGTGCTTATATGTGTTGGGCCTGTTTGTTTCATGTGCACGGCTTGCAAAACAATGTCACGTGTGGTAATCCTTTAGTCTACCCAATTTTGTTGAGAGGATTTGCCGTCCCCTTCATCACTGTTTGCCTGTAAACTGTTGAAATTGGCATTGTTATTTTCCATGTCAACATCAGTGTTCTTTTGCTAACCTGCCAGCACATTTGCTCTGTAGGGGCAGCTAGAGCAGTATTTTTTGTATGTCTAATGCTTTCCTTTCCTACATCTTCTTTCCCCATCCCATGTTTGATTTGTGTGCTTTCTCTGTTTCTTTTATGTCCTGCAGTGCTCATTTTCGACAGCTGAAAAGGTAAAACCAACTAATCTGTTTGAGATGCTGGTGTAGGGAGCCACACTTGACTCTTCCTTTTCCATATTAAGTTTTGCACTGGAAAGAGAATCCCGATAGCAATTATGGCTTTGATTCAATGCTGTCTGAAGCCAGAAATTATTGCTACAGTCATTTCTAAAATAAAACATTTTAAAGATGTTATGATTAGCACTATTTAAGTGGAAGGACATCACAGAAAGAACCAAAATTCAAGGGTTCCATATTTTATTATTGACACTTTTGAGGAGACAAGGAGTGGTGTGTAAAAAGGTTTTCAATGTATTAATCCTCCTGTCTCCATCCTTTCGTGGAGGGGTCTAGTACTTCGGGCAGGCCCTTTCCTTCCTGCAACTCATCACAGCATGTCCCCAGAACTAACTACCCTTCTCACATGCAAAAAAAAAGGCTTGACGGATTTTCCAACACCACCCGCTTTACTTTTAATAAATATTCTGTTTTCCTATAGTTTAGAAGGGCATTGCAGAAAGTTATTTTCTTGAAAACTTTCTGAATTCTTAACTCCTCATCTTTCTTTGAACTGGGCCTTTTTTTTTTTTTTAAATGGTGTCTCTTTATATTGGGTTTTAGCCTTCAGATAGGACTGTTGGTATGTGTGTGTAATGAGTCTTCTCGGAATCCAGTCCTCCAGTTTAACAAAGGCATTCGTATTATAAAGTATTGCACTCTTGGTTGATGGTTCCCACATTGTTGAAGGTTCCAATGCCTAAACACCATTGGCCAGTATTAAGCCCATTTGAGAGAAAGCTGTTGCTTCTAGTGCATTTACATTTGAGTTCAAATGAGTGTTTAGGTGTAAAGCATCTTTATTGGAAGTAGTTTAAACATGTTATTGTGGCTTTTCTTGTTATTAATGGCTTGTCTTTGACTATTTTGAGCCATCTTCAGACCCCAGTCACAGCTTGATTACTCTTTGACAGTTTTTTTTTCGCTGACCAAATAAATGTAAATATCCTTTTTATGTTAAGTTTAGCCACACACTAATAGTTTGATTGATGGGGAAACAGTGATATTATTTATGTTTGCACAGCTTCTCAAATCCTTGAATCCTAAGGAGCAACAGTTTCTTTCTCTAGTCTTTTTTCATGTTAAAATCACCTCATGATGAAACTACTTCTAATGAGAAATGATAGAGTTTTAAGGGAGGCGAGTTTCAAGTTACCAAAGATTAGTATCTGGTCTCCTGAATATGACCGAATTTTATAGTCTTATATCAAGATACTTATCCACACCATCCGCTTCCCACATTGAAGAGGACCTTTTCTCATGAGGGAGCTTCTGATTTTGCATCCTCAAGTATTTCTAGTTTTATTATGTTCAATTTTAATCTAGATATTCTTGATGCAGGTGTTTCTGTTAACATTTACCTATGTACAGTTTTGAGCACCAGACTTTTAAAATTTAGACCACTAGTTAATGCTCAGGCCTTGGTGTGTTCCTCCTTACGAAAATGGAAGCTTTCAGGGCTTATTATTGTAAAATTATGCAAGTTGAAAGAGCTCCAAGAGAATGCAGAGCAGGCTACTGTTTCATTGTTATATGCAGTCTTAAATTCGACCAGTCGTAGACAGCAGTTGTGTGTGTGTGTGTGTGTGTGTGTATATATATATATATATATATATATATATATGTTCAGTGGCATGTGTAGCTACAGATACACATGCTGTGCATTATTCCTGCCATCTAGTGTTGGGCTCGGAGTGTTACAAGTTGTTTTTCTTCAAAGAAGTGTTTTCGAGTCACGAGATCGAGTGACTCCTCCTCTTCGTTTCCATTGCGCATGGGCATTGACTACATTGTGAGATTGTTTTCTTTCTGCTGTTGGGTTCGGACATGTTTCCTTTCGATCCGAGATTTCGATTCGGAAAACTTTGAAAAACTCTTTTCGTCTGTATTGTATCGTTCAGGTTTATATCTTACATCCACACAGCGGTACCGTTGGGGGAAAAAACAACTTTACTCTCCCCTCGGGGCGTGAGCGCCCAACTCGGGCATATTTGGGCCAACCGTGTGGAAGCCTCATGGATCGGACTCCATTCCGGTTCTGTTCTCGGTGCCACAAGAAATACCTGTATACTGACCAGCATCTGGTTTGTAATCTTTGCCTTTCCCCGGATCATCAGGAAGAAAATTGTGAGGCTTGTCGATCGATCCGATAGAAAAAGACTCTTTGAGACAGGAAGGCATGACAACTCAAAATGGCATCGAGAAGCAGCGAACATCTCGTCGTGGAGGAGGAAGAAATGATGCAAACAGCGGTCTCGGTTTGAGATTCCGAATCCGAACAGGAAGCAGAACAAGACAGACCGGTCACAGCAGGACCTGTGAGTACGCCTGCCCCTGTGCCCTCACAAAAGCAAAAACATAAGGCCTCGGGTACGCCACTGCCGGAAGGCCATGGCTCGGCCCGAAAAAAGACTACTGGTGACCAACTTACCAGTTCGGGACCGAAAAAGGCCACTCCTCTTAAAACATCGGAGGCAACAAAGAGCTCCGTGTCTGACTCCAGCAAACATCATTTTTCGGAGTCAAAATTTAGAAAATCACTTTCAGAGCCGAAAACATAGACAGCATCATCTTTTTTTGATCCATAAAAAGCCTGCTTCGGAGCCGAAATGCCAGCATACACAGAGGAGCATGGACTTTCAAAAAGACTTAAAGAAAGCCACAAAACCTCTAAGAGGAGTATCAGGTACAACCAATACTTGAAGTTATGGATGAAAGGCAGTCCAGGATCCACATCCATAAAGAAACAGGCAGAATTCAGACAGCACCTCCTCTGAAACCAAAAAGGAAGCTAGGCTTTCAGGAGGAATTGGACACTATGCAGCCTCCAGCAAAAGTGCCAAAGCAGAAGGCGAAACCACCACTCCCTCAATCTTCTCCTTCTACCTCTCCACACCTGCCTACCTCTCCTCCTACTAGTCCTACACCAGTGCAGTCACCCACTCACTCTTTTGACTCACAAGACAATGTGGATCCATGGGACCTTTATGATCCAGATCAAATGCCTAGTAATGACCCAGACAGCTATCCCTCTAAACTCTCACCACCTGAGGATAGCACGGTCTGCAATCAAGCTATCGCTAGGGCTGCAGCATACCATGGGGTCACCATGCATACAGAACCCCTAGAAAAAGATTTCATGTTTAACACCCTGTCCTCAACACACTCTAAATATCAATGCCTTCCCATGCTCCCGGGCATATTAAAACACGCATATCAGATATTTAGTGAACCTGTTAAGGCACGTATAATAACAGCCAGGATAGAGAAAAAATATAAACCTCTACCCTCTGATCCTGATTACATTACCCATCAGGTACCTCCAGATTCTGTGGTCGTTAGCCCTGCCAGAAAAAGAGCAGTCAGTCAGTCATTAGTAGATGCCTGATAAGGAGAGCAGGAAACGAGTGGCATCCCTACCAGCAAATCAGTGGAAGATAGCCAACTCACAAGCACTGTTAGCTCGCTATGACAGTGCCCATTGGGATGAAATGCAAGACCTAATCCAGCAACTCCCCAAAGAAGAACCCAAAGAGGGCACAACAAGTAGTGGACGAAGGGCAAGCCATTACTAATAATCAAATACGATCTGCCCTAGATGCAGCAGACACTGCTGCTAGAAGTGTCAATACTCCAGTCACAATACGCAGGCATGCATGGCTCAGATCCTCTGGTTTTAAACCAAAAATACAGCAGGCTGCGTTAAACATGCCATTCAACAAAAACATCTTTTTGGGCCAGAAGTTGACACAGCCATAGAAAAGTTAAGAAATGATTCAGACACGGCAAAAGCAATGGGCACACCATACAGGGGATCCTTTCGGAAACCCCAGTTTCGAGGTGGGTTCATTCCACAGACAACTGAGGCATCCACATCACAGGCAAAACCAACCTACCATCCACAATACCAATGAGGTGGTTTTAGGGGCAAGTATAGAGGACAGTACCCCAGAAATAGAGGGACATTTCAAACATCTAAACGACCTCCACAGCATCCTAAATAGTGACTTCCCTCAATCCCTTCCACTCCACACCTCTCCTGTGGGGGGAAGACTAAAACAGTGCCACACAAATTGGCACAACATTACCACAGACAATTGGTACTATCAATTATCTGTAATGGCTATTGCCTAGAATTGATACACACTCCTCCAAATATACCACCAATGTCACACAAATTATCCACAGAACACATCAGTCTGTTACAAGAAGAAGTCCAATCTCTACTACTCAAACAAGCAATAGAATTGGTACCACAATCTCAAATAGGGAAAGGAATTTACTCACTATATTTCCTAATTCCCAAAAAGGATGGCACCCTCAGGCCAATATTTGATCTCAGGAACTTCAATCTTTACATCCTGTCAGACCATTTTCACAAGGTAACTCTACACAATATTATCCCACTACTCCAAAAACCCGATTTCATGATGGCACTAGACCTCAAAGATGCATATTTCCATATACCCATCGATCCTGCACACAGAAAATATCTCAGGTTTGTCATTCAAGGAAAGCACTATCAGTTCAAAGTGTTGCCCTTTGGAATAACAGCCCCAAGGCTATTCACAAAATGCCTAGCGGTAGTCGCAGCCTACCTAAGAAGACAACATGCATGTCTTTCCATATCTAGACGATTGGCTAATAAAATCAAACAGTCATACGCAATGCCAAAATCATACGCATTACGTAATACAAACCTTACACACACTAGGGTTCTCAATAAACTACCAAAAATAACATCTACAACCAACACAAATACAACAGTATTTGGGTGTAATACTAAATACTCCGCAAACGCTAGCATGTCCAAATACACAAAGGATACAAGCATTCCAAAATTTAATCATACAAACAAATCAACGATACACTGTCAGATTTGTCATGAAGATTTTAGGAATGATGGCATCATGTATTGCAATTATTCCACACGCAAGACTAAACATGCAGCCCCTACAACAGTGCCTTGCACAACAATGGTCACAGGCACACGGTCAACTTCAAGATCTAGTGTTGATAGACCGCCGAACATGCATGTCCCTTCAGTGGTGGAATTCCACAAATCTATGCAAAGGGTGGCCATTTCAAGACCCTGTGCCTCAGACCATAATTACAACGGATGCATCAATGATTGGTTGGGGAGCCCACCTAAACAATCACAACATTCAAGGGCAATGGGATACCAAACACAGGCAGCTACATGTAAATCACTTGGAGTTGTTAGCTGTCTTCCTAGCACTCAAAGCCTTTCAACCTCTTCTCACACAGAAGAATGTCCTTATCAAAACAGACAACATGACAACCATGTACTACCTAAACAAACAGGGATGGACACATTCATCCCAACTCTCCCTTCTAGCCCAGAAAATTTGGAAATGGGCAATCCGCAACGAAATTCACCTGTTAGCACAATACATTCCAGGGATAGAAAATCAATTAGCGGATATCCTCAGCAGAAATCACCAGCAAACACAAGAATGGGAGATTCATCCTCAAGTACTTCAAAAATACTTTCAACAATGGGGAACGCCAAACATAGATCTGTCGCCACAAGCGAAAACACAAAATGCCAAAACTTCGCACCCAGACAACCATATCCCCTATCCAAGGGCAATGCTCTATGGATCAATTGGTCAGGGAGATTTGCTTACGCTTTTCCCCCTCTTGCACTCCTGTTTCTAGTCAACAAGTTGTGACAAACTTCACTCAACATGATACTCATAGCACCAACATGGGCACGCCAACCGGGGTACGCAACATTATTAGACTTGTCAGTAGTACCACACTCCAAACTCCCAAACAGACCAGATCTGTTGACACAAAACAAAGGCCAAATCGGGCACCCAAATCACTAAATATAGCAATTTGGCTCCTGAAGTCATTGATTTTGGATATTTACAACTCCCATCAGAATGCACGGAAGTTATTAATCATGCAAGAAAACCCACTACCATATAGTGCTATGCAAACACATGGAAAAGATTTGTATATTACTGTCAATCTAAACATATTGACCCTCTTACAGCATCAATACAAGACATTATATGCTATTTACTTCATTTGCAAAAATCGCATTTAGCGTTCTCTTCAATAAAAATGCATCTTGCTGCAATTTCAGCATATTTACAAAATATACAGCATAGCTCTTTATTTAGAGTTCCTGTCATTAAAGCTTTCATGGAAGGTTTGAAACGTATCATTCCAACCAGAACACCACCAGTCCGTTCTTGGAATTTAAATATAGTGCTTACGCAGCTTATGGGACCACCATTTGAGCCCATGCACTCTAGCCAAATGCAATTCTTAACATGGAAAGTTGCCTTCCTAGTGCAATTACTTCTTTAAGAAGAGTAAGTGAAATCCAAGCCTTTACTATTGAAGAACCGTTCTTCCAATTACACAAGCATAAAGTGGTACTAAGAACAAACCCAAAATTTTCTTCCTAAGGTTATATCACCATTTCATATAAATCAAACAGTAGAAATGCCAGTCTTCTTCCCACAGCGAGATTCTGTGGCAGAAAGATCTTTACATACACTAGACATCAAAAGAGCTTTAATGTACTATATAGACAGAACTAAGCCATTTAGAAAGACTAAACAAATCTTTGTAGCCTTCCAAAAACCCCATACAGGCAATCCCATATCAAAACAAGGTTTAGCAAGATGGATTGTAAGATGCATCAAAACATGCTACATTAAAGCCAAAAGACAACTCTTAGTTACTCCTAAAGCACATTCTACAAGGAAAAAGGGTGCTACAATGGCTTTCTTAGGAAATATACCAATGGCTGAAATATGTAAAGCAGCTACTTGGTCAACACCACATACATTCACTAAACACTTCCGCGTAGATGTTTTATCTCAACAACAAGCCACAGTAGGCCAAGCAGTTCTCAGAACATTATTTCAAACAACTTTAACTCCTACAGGCTAACCACCTCTATTTTTATGGGAGGACAAACTGCTTTGTAGTCTATGCACAGCATGTGTATCTACAGCTACACATGCCATTGAACGGAATATTTTACTTACCCAGTGTACATCTGTTTGTGGCATGTTCTGCTGCAGATTCACATGCACCCTCCCACCTCCCTGGGAGCCTGTAGCCATTTAAGTTACAAACATTTGTGTGTGTGTGTGTGTGTGTGTGTGTGTGTGTGTGTGTGTGTGTGTGTATATATATATATATATATAATCAGCATGGACATCACATCTTTTACCTATATACTCTATCACTCCTTCCTTACCCGCTGCGGGAAAACAATCTAACAATTGAGTCGATGCCCATGCGCAATGGAACCAAAGAAGAGGAGTCACTCTATCTTGTGATTCAAACACTTCTGCGAAGAAAAACAACTTGTAACACTCCGAGCCCAACACTAGATGGCAGGAATAATGCACAGCATGTAAATCTGCAACGGAACATGCCACGAACAGATGTACACTGGGTAAGTGACATTTTCCATATATAATATAGTTGTTGTCCATATTGTGAAAAGTCTACACTGACAATCAGAAGGGATAACGGACTGAAGTGCTGACGCTGATGTGCTGTTCATTTTATTTATGAACAAACCTTGGTATTGTTTGAATATCCGTTAAGGTTTTTAGTCTTCTATGGCTTATTAAGAACTGTTGACACTATGACAAGTACTGTGTTGTGCTTGTGCCTTAGTAAACTAGATATTCTCTTTACTCGCTAATGGATATCTATAGTGCCCACATCCGAGTGTAAGAATGATTCCATTGGTTTCCTCTCAGAGAAGGAGAAGAGGTAACTTTAGTGCTTGGATTGATGGATGCTAACTTTTAGCATTCCCTGTATTCTGTTATGGGTGTGTGTTCTAATCACCTGGAAAGCTGTTTGGTATCCAGGCTATGAATTTTCTGATTTGAAGCCCATACTTTTTAATTAGTTAATTGGTTCCATCAGTAACTAGTGTTGTGTTCTGAGCAGCTGTATTGGTTTTTGGCTGTGCAGCTCAAAATATTGACTACTTGAGTCCAACCACATAAAGCAAACAGGTTGCTTTGGCAATTTCAGGAAAGTACTGTGTGGATGTATCTTTTTTAGATCTGCTCTTATAATACTTTTCTATGCTTTCTGCTTGAGTTTTTTCGCAGTATAGTAGACTTTTTTGTTCCTTTCGTGGAGTGATGGATTTCTGCTCTCTAGACTATGATCTCCAATTATATAT
Source organism: Pleurodeles waltl (assembly GCF_031143425.1). Classification (NCBI taxonomy): domain Eukaryota; kingdom Metazoa; phylum Chordata; class Amphibia; order Caudata; family Salamandridae; genus Pleurodeles; species Pleurodeles waltl. The sequence goes on along the minus strand of NC_090446.1, from coordinate 1,349,020,562 downwards.
TTGTTGTTTTCTTGAAACATGAGTTATCTACCCAGTTATTTTTTCATTTTCTCTTGCTTGAATCCCATACAAGTGGCAAAGGTGTAGTGTTTGAAATCCTGAAAAGCCTCACACAATGGGCATTGCCTATCCTTTGCATGGGATAAATATATGCATGGTATTTCACTCGTTGAATAAGACTGTAGAAGGTCCCAGCTACAGCTGTGATGCAGCACCTAATCACTGGGTGTGTGTGAACTGCTTTTGTGAGTAGGAAAAGAACCAGTTGTATAGAAACCTTTCTCCTTGGAGTGCTTTTCTATTGGAGGTGCCCGAATACGGGGTCAAAAACGGAGCCATAGTCACCCTGCTCAGGACTAAACATGAAAATGGTACATTTTTGCTGTTGCCTGTCCCTGACAATTGTTACTTGTAGTGCCATTGGACAAAGGTACAGGCTCCATGGGATTTACATATATAGGCAGGGCCACATATTTTAATATTCTAAAGTTGTGGATTCCATTCAATTGCAAACCTCTTTACTAGCTGCCTATTGCTTTTATTATATTGTAACTTCCCCGCATTGTGATGTTAATTCATAGCAGTGGACTCTAGCACCATGTTTCCAATAGGTTTGGAATGGTATTTGCAGTCACTTAGTCCAACATATCTTGTGATTGCACTGCCTGTTTAGTTTTGGGTCTTCCAGTTGGATTCTATTAAGGTGAGGGACACGCTCCTCAGTTGTAACACCAAAGACATCGTCCTGATACTTTCAAAGGAACAATCTCACTTCTGACTTAATGCATCTTTTCAGTTTTCTTAAATTGAACTCCTACAACCCCTATGTCTTTCTTTAGTCTTTTTCCATTTTGTAATCACCTCATGGTGAAACTACTTCTAATGAGAAATTGTCTCCTTTCTAGGGGAGGCGAGTTTCAAGTTACCAAAGATTAATATCTGCCAGGATATCGTCATCCGAATGCCTCAGAGATAATTTGGATATGGTTTTTAACTCAAGACCATAGACATTCGCATTCATTCGCATTGTCTAAATTGTAACCCTTCTAATTGGTTGTTTGTTGGTAAACCATGTAATGTTAAAAGGTGTAAGTGACATTCCAGAAATTTGTCATGCAAAGCTGTGGCTACATGGATGATGTTCACATTATCCTACTATTTAAACGTTACCACTGCCACTGCTTTTTGTAGTATGAGAAAATAAATAATGGAGTAGTTTTGAAAGAAATACTGGGCAAATTTAAAAGCTCCTCCGATGTGCCACTGAGCCACAGTGGCCATGCAACCGTTTTCCCACAGTTAGCAAGAGAGATTACTCAAGTGATTTCTGATTACTGATTTCCCACTTTTGGTGACCAGCCACTGATTTCCATGTTCGCACCTTTTTCTTACTTTGTCATTTAATACTTTTTTTTTGTTTTTCTTAACAGTGCACCCTTCGATAAAACAGCCAACATTACATTTTCACTCCATGCTGACGATGACAGTGTAAGTATTAGCATGAGCTTTTCTGGTTCTCTTGAAATATTTTCAAACAGTGTGGTTTTCCTTCTGATATTTCCTTGTCCTTTCTTTCCTCCTGCAGCCAAATGCCAACCTCTTTGATATTTGCTGCAAAGAGCGGATACAGCAGTTTGATGATGAAGATGATGATGGTTCTGATGGGGAAGACATCTGGCAAGAGAAGGAAATACGTTTCTCCTCTGGTACAGTGAAGACTTCTGGTCCCAGGTCTGATAATCAATTTTGAATGATCATCCTATTATAGGAGTGGGAGCTGCATATCTGAAAACTATTGTATTCCTTCTGAAGTATTTTGCTGTGTTTGTTTGATAGTCCAGAAATGTACTCCTTCACAACAATATTTCTAATCTCACCTCCTCACGCTCATCCTTCAAAGATTTTCTTCTTTAAGTAAGATCTTTTGCATCTGGAATAACCCCAAAACACAATCCGACCTAGTCTATAAAAAAGAGTTACTGTCTAGAATTGTTGCAATAAGTCTTAATTTAACATAGACAAAACATTTTACTTACCCCAGCATCTAACCATTCACGTCAAAATATTATGGGTTTTATGGTTTACAAGATGATGTGCCACTTTATAAAGAAATATTGACAAACATACCTGCTTCTCAAAATAAATCTACTCTGTTCGACAAGGACACGGGTCACGAGGGTAGGTTAAGAAGCCGACTACTAAGGAATGAGAAAATATTAGTTCCTTTTCCTGACCGTGATCCTTTTAGCACTGTCCTGAAATTGGGGATGGGCGACCTTTTATACAAGTAGAACTAAGTAAGTGACTACTTTTTCCTAGATATTGTTGAACATTAGTTCTGACATTTTGGAGTAGATTTTCTATTGGTCCTGAGGAAGCGTCATAGGATCCGGCTGGACCATCTCAACGCGAAACATGTAGACCTGTCATCGAGTGATACCATATAGTGTTTATCCTCGTTTGTTTTGATAGAGGGTGACCATTATTTATCACCCGGACTCTCCACTCTGTTTTTAATCTTGGTCTTCATCATATAAAACTGATTAAAGCATGAGTGATATTTATTGATGAAGAACCAATTTTAATTCATTCTATTCACTCCATTTATTTTTGGGTTCTTCAAATTGGACACCTCTTTTTTCAAACTATTTTGAAGGTGCGACTATTCAAGCACCCCGGGTAAGAGCTCCCCCTTGGGGGGAGACCGTTAGGCATTGCAGTACCAGCCTAACGAGGAGCTGTCCCAATGATGAAGCCAGTCATCCATTGTGATGCATGAGGGTTCTTGCTCCTGTGTATATATATATATATATATATATATATATATATATATATATATATATATATATATACATACATATATATATATAATTGTCCACCCTGATAATTTCTCTAGATAGGAACAGTGTACTCTGATTTTCACAAAATTGAATCAAGAGTATACATACTCTCAAAGATTTGCCGCCCTTTTCAGAGCTTTGTTTAGTTTCTTGAAAGTTATACGTCAGTCAGTATAAAAATTACATATGTTGTCCTGTCCCGTTTAAAATGCAATTTACCCAGTGTCTTGTTGTTACGTGTATGTAGTGCCATTTAACATGTGTAGTAGAATTCCTTCCTTATCATGCCTACACCTAGGGCAGTCTGACTATGCAATGTGTTTGATGTGTTAAGTAACCTTGTATGTAACTTAAATGAAATCTTTAAATACTCTCAGTAGTTGATCTCTCTCTAGCCTGCTGTTAGGTCTTATGCCAGTTACTCAAAATATTTGCACAAGTCTCCCTGCATTTGCCATTAGGAATGAGTGTGAGAGAGAGTGTGCACCTAACCCATGATCTCAAAAAACTTGCCACCGTAGCTGATTTATCCCTCCTGCAATTCAAAAAGAAATTGAAGACCCATGTCTTTAAAGAGCATTGCCACCCTGAACCATAAGAAATTAAAATGTTCTACCTAGAACACACCTACCACCCTTCTCGTAACTATATATTGAAATATATTGTAGTTAAATATATATATGTTCGATGGCATGTGTAGCTGCAGATACACATGCTGTGCATTATCCTGCCATCTAGTGTTGGTCTCGGAGTGTTACGAGTTGTTTTTCTTCGAAGAAGTCTTTTCGAGTCACTGGACCAAGTGGCTCCTCCCTTTCGGCTCCATTGCGCATGGGCGTCGACTCCATCTTAGATTGTTTTCTTTCCGCCATCGGGTTCGGATGTGTTCCTCTTCGCTCCGTAATTCGAATCGGGGAAACTTAGAAAATCATCGAAATTCGTCGTTATTGTTTGCGTTCGGGACCGGTTTTTTATCATCACATCGGCACCGACTACAAGACCTCTTCGGCGGCCCTTTGGGGCTTCCGCACTTAATCGAGACCTGGTCGGCCCAACCACACCCGTCGACAAAGAACTAATGGACAGGACCCGTTTCTGTCCGAAGTGCCACGCCAAGTATCCTTACACAGACCAGCATCAGGTCTGTAACCTGTGTTTATCGCCCAAACACAGAGAGGATACTTGCGAGGCCTGCAGAGCGTTTTGATCCAAGAAGACCTTAAGAGATCGACGCGCAAGACAGTTACAGATGGCGTCGAAACAGTTGCAGCATCCCGACGCCGAGGAAGAAGAGATGCGGATATCCATCCAAGGTTCTGACTCGTATGAATCTGACGGAGATCGACTACCGACGGCGGCACAAAAAGTGAGTACACCTGCCCCGTCCCACACCCAAGGTCAGGTCAAGAAACAAAAGGCCTCGGGGACGCCACTGCCGGAAGGCCATGGCTCAGCCCACAGAAAGGACGGTGACCAAGTAACATCGGCACCGGAAAAGGCCAAATCAGTGCCGAAGACTTCCGACTCCGGTCGAGAAACCGGCACCGAAAAGAGTCTGCATCGAATCGAGTAAACCTCGAAAAAGCCACTTTGAGCCGAAACCAACAATCTCTATCGGGGTTTTGATACTGAAAACACCGGCTTCGGAGCCGAAAAAGGCGTCCTACACGGAAGAGCAGGGGCTCTCTCTACAGCTCAAAGAAAAGCACAGATTTGAGCAGGAACTGGATCTAGAAGAGTATGATCAAACTCAGCAAAGGCTAGAAATCCAGAAACTTACGGGGAAGATACAAACTATCCCTCCCTCAAGTCCAAAAGAAAACTGACTTTTCACGAGACAAAGATGCGGCCAAAGTGGTTAGACAAAGATCACCACTACCACAGTTCTCACCACAAACGTCCCCACTTCAATCTCCACAGTTGTCACCAGTGGGTACACCAATGGCACAGTCACCCACACATACTGGGATGACTCAAGATGATGCGGACCCCTGGGATCTATACGACCCACCAGTTTCGGACAATAGTACAGAGTGTTATCCGACAAAACCTTCGCCAACAGAGGACAGTACGTCCTACACACAGGTACTGACTAGAGCAGCAACATTTCACAATGTAACAATGCACTCAGAACCAGTGGAAGACGACTTCCTGTTTAACACTCTGGCATCCACGCATGCATTGTATCAAAGCCTGCCAATGTTACCGGGCATGCTTAAACATTCACAACAGGTTTTCCAAGAACCAGTGAAAGGGAGAGCAATCACGCCAAGGGTTGAGGAAAAAATATAAACCGCCCCCGTCGGACCCTGTGTTTATTACACAACAGCTCCCTCCGGACTCAGTGGTTGTGGGGGCTGCAAGAAAACGGGCTAACTCGGTCATCAGGGGATGCGCCACCCCCTGATAAGGAAAGTCATAAATTTGACACGGCTGGGAAAAGAGTGGCATCGCAGGCAGCCAATCATGGCGAATCGCCAACTCACAAGCCCTCCTTGCCCGATACGACCGAGCACATTGGGACGAGATGCAAGACATCATCCAGCACCTCCCTCAAGAGCATCAAAACGTGCCCAACAAGTGGTTGAAGAGGGACAGGCCATATCAAATAACCAGATCCGCTCTGCAATAGACTCTACTGATACAGCGGCACGAACTGTAAATACAGCAGTAACAATTGGGAGGCATGCATGGCTGCGAAGTTCTGGGTTTAAACCAGAGATACAGCAAGCGGTACTGAATATGCCTTTTAACCGCTTCTATGCCTTGGACGAGATGATCTCGTCCAAGGCTACAGTTCCCCTGTGCCTTGGACGAGATCATCTCGTCCAAGGCACAGGTTAATTGGGGGAGTGCTAGCGCGCCCCCCCCGTGCACCCCCCTCCCCCCCATGGCGGGGATGGAAGGGGAACACATTCCCCTTCCACCCAAACCCCCCCCCACCTGTGACGTCCGCGAGCGTGCGCTGATTTGTCACAGGGGCCTCCCCAATCGCGCTAGGCAAGGGTCGCTCCCCTTGGGGGAAAATTATATTTAGGCCATTTCTGCCCCCCTTGGGGGCAGATTGGCCTATTTTGATGAGGCCAATCTGCCCCCAAGGGGGGCAGAAACCACTAGACACCAGGGAGTTTTTTCTTTGCGTGAATTTGACGCAAGGGGAGCGACCCCTTAGGCAAGGGTCGCTCCCTGGGGGGGCAAATTTATTTTAGGCCATTTCTGCCCCCCCCGGGGGCAGATCGGCCTATTATTAGGCCGATCTGCCCCCAGGTGGGGCAGAAACCTCTAGGCGCCAGGGCAATTTATTTTATTTTTTTTGTTTTTTGTTTGTTTGTTTTTTTTAGAGATGGGGAGCGACCCATCAGGCTAGGGTCGCTCCCCAGGGGGGCAAATTGTATTTAGACCATTTCTGCCCCCCTGGGGGCAGATTGGCCGATTTAGGTCAGATTGGCCGATTTTAAGTCAATCTGCCCCCAAGGGGGCAGAAACGACTAGGCACCTGGGATTTGTTTTTTGGCGCCAATGTCACGCAGGGGGAGCGACCCCGTTGTGTTGTGTCCACGTTGTGTTTTGGGCCATTTCCTTTCGTGGGCGCTAGGCCTACCCACAGAAGTGAGGTACCATTTTTATCGAGAGACTTAGGGGAACGCTGGGTGGAAGGAAATTTGTGGCTCCTCTCAGATTCCAGAACTTTCTGTCACCGAAATGAGAGGAAAAAGTGTTTTTTTGGCCAAATTTTGATGTTTGCAAAGGATTCTGGGTAACATAACCTGGTCAGAGCCCCGCAAGTCACCCCATCTTGGATTCCCCTGGGTTTCTAGTTTTCAAAAATGCACTGGTTTGCTAGGTTTCCCCAGGTGCCGGCTGAGCTACAGGCCAAAATCTACAGGTAGGCACTGCTTTTTATAAAAAAAATATGTTGTGTCCACGTTGTGTTTTGGGCCATTTCCTTTCGTGGGCGCTAGGCCTACCCACAGAAGTGAGGTATCATTTTTATCGGGAGACTTGGGGGAACGCTGGGTGGAAGGAAATTTGTGGCTCCTCTCAGATTCCAGAACTTTCTGCCACAGAAATGTGAGGAACATGTGTTTTTTTTTGCCAAATTTTGAGGTTTGCAAAGGATTCTGGGTAACAGAACCTGGTACGAGCCCCGCAAGTCACCCCTCCTTGGATTCCCCTAGGTCTCTAGTTTTCAGAAATGCACAGGTTTGGTAGGTTTCCCTAGGTGCCGGCTGAGCTAGAGGCCAAAATCTACAGGTAGGCACTTTGCAAAAAACACCTCTGTTTTCTTCCAAAAATTTGGATGTGTCCACGTTGCGCTTTGGGGCGTTTCCTGTCGCGGGCGCTAGGCCTACCCACACAAGTGAGGTATCATTTTTATCGGGAGACTTGGGGGAACGCTGGGTGGAAGGAAATTAGTGGCTCATCTCAGATTCCAGAACTTTCTGCCACAGAAATGTGAGGAACATGTGTTTTTTTAGCCACATTTTGAGGTTTGCAAAGGATTCTGGGTAACAGAACCTGGTCCGAGCCCCGCAAGTCACCCCATCTTGGATTCCCCTAGGTCTCTAGTTTTAAGAAATGCACAGGTTTGGCAGGTTTCCCTAGGTGCCAGCTGAGCTAGAGGCCAAAATCTACAGGTAGGCACTTCGCAAAAAACACCTCTGTTTTCTTTCAAAAAATTGGATGTGTCCACGTTGCGCTTTGGGGCGTTTCCTGTCGCGGGCGCTAGGCCTAGCCACACAAGTGAGGTATCTTTTTTTTATCGGGAGACTTGGGGGAACATAGATTAGCAAAACAAGTGTTATTGCCCCTTGTCTTTCTCTACATTTTTTCCTTCCAAATATAGGAGAGTGTGTAAAAAAGACATCTATTTGAGAAATGCCCTGTAATTCACATGCTAGTATGGTCACCCCGGAATTCAGAGATGTGCAAATAACCACTGCTCCTCAACACCTTATCTTGTGCCCTTTTTGGAAATACAAAGGCTTTCTTGATAGCAATTTTTTACTCTTTATATTTCAGCAAATGAATTGCTGTATACCCGGTATAGAATGAAAACGCACTGCAGGGTGCAGCTCATTTATTGGCTCTGGGTTCCTTGGGTTCTTGATGAACCTACAAGCCCTATATATCCCCGCAACCAAAGGAGTCCAGCAGACGTAACGGTATATTGCTTTCGATAATCTGACATTGCAGGGAAAAGTTACAGAGTAAAACGTAGAGAAACATTTATGTTTTTTTCACCTCAATTTCAATATGTTTCTTTTTCAGTTGTTATTTTCTGTAGGAAACCCTTGTAGGATCTCCACAAATGACCCCTTGCTGAATTCAGAATTTTGTCTACTTTTCAGAAATGTTTAGGTTTCTGGGATCCAGCATTGGTTTCATGCCCATTGTTGTCACTGACTGGAAGGAGGCTGAAAGCACAAAAATTAGCAAAAATGGGGTATGTCCCAGTAAAATGCCACAATTGTGTTGAAAAATTGGGTTTTCTGATTCAAGTCTGCCTGTTCCTGAAAGCTGGGAAGCTGCTGAGTTTAGCACCGCAAACCCTTTGTTGATGCCATTTTCAGGGGAAAAACCACAAGCCTTCTTCTGCAGCCACTTTTTCCAATTTTTTTTGAAAAAAACGAAATTTTCCCTGTATTTTGGCCAATTTTTTGGCCTCCTTCAGGGGGACCCACAAAGTCTGGGTACCTCTAGAATCCCAAGGATGTTGGAAAAAAAGGACGCAAATTTGGCTTGGTTAGCTTATGTGGACAAAAAGTTATGAGGGCCTAAGCGCGAACTGCCCCAAATAGGCAAAAAAAGGCCTGGCACAGGAGGGGGAAAAGGCCTGGCAGCGAAGGGGTTAATCAACAGCAACTATTCGGCCCACAAGTGGGAACCGCAATTGAAAAAATGAAGGAGGACACGGCCAAAGCCATGGACGTGCTCTACTCCTCTCAATACAGGGGAACATTGAGGAAACCACAATTTAGGGGAGGGTTTAGACAGCAACCATCAAAACCATCTACCTCCCAAACAAAACCCACTTACCAATTTCAGTACCAGAGAGGGGGGTTTCGTGGTTCCTACAGAGGACAGTTCCCAAGAGGAAAAGGGAAATTCCAGCCTACCAAGCAGACCCCTGGTAGCAAGCAGTGACTTCAATGTCACACTTCCCCAACACACATAACCAGTGGGGGGGAGATTAACGAAATAACACCACAATTGGACACAAATTACCACAGACACCTGGGTTCTATCAATTATCCAACATGGTTACTGCATAGAGTTCACAAGATTCCCTCCAGATGTTCCCCCAAGAACGCACAGAATGTCAATACAACACTTAAACCTATTACACATATAAGTCCAAGCACTACTAGCAAAATAAGCCATAGAACTGGTACCTTATCACCAGAGAGGAACAGGGGTTTACTCCCTGTATTTCCTCATCCCAAAGAAACACAAAACGTTAAGTCCTATTTTAGATCTCAGAACACTGAATCTCTTCATCAAATCAGATCATTTCCACATGGTAACACTACAGGATGTAGTCCCTTTACTAAAACAAGGGGAATACATGATAACTCTGGATCTAAAGGATGCGTATTTTCACATACCCACCCATCCATCCATCTCACAGGAAATACCTCAGGTTTGTAATACAAGGCAAACATTACCAATTCAAAGTGTTGCCATTTGGAAAAACAACGGCCCCCAGAGTATTTACAAAATGCCTAGCCGTAGTAGCAGCTCATATAAGGAGAAATCACATGCACGTATTCCCGTATCTAGACTATTGGCTAATAAAAGCCAACAACCATGTCAAAATCACACGCAATATGTAATAGATACTCTGCACAAACTAGGGTTTTCTATAAATTACCAAAAATCCCATTTTAAACCATCCCAAATGCAACAATACTTGGGAGCAACACTCAACACGCAAAGAGCAATTGCCACTCCAAGTCCACAGAGTCCAGTCGTTTCAAAATATAAAATCAAGCATGCAATCAAACCAACAATATACAGTCAGGTTTGTGATGAAACTACTAGGCATGATGTCCTCATGCATAGCTATTGTCCCAAATGCAAGACTACACATGCAGGCCTTACAACAGTGCCTAGCAAAACAATGGACGCAGGCACAGGGTCAACTCCAAGATCTAGTGTTGATAGACCGCCAAACACACACTTCGCTTTAATGGTGGAACCATGTAAATTTAAACAAAGGGCGGCCTTTTCAAGACCCAGTACCTCACGCCATTATCACAACGGACACCTCCATGATTGGGTGGGGAGCACACCTCAACAGTCACAGCATGCAAGGTCAATGGGACAATCAGCAAAAACAACTTCACATAAATCATTTAGTACTGCTAGCAGTCTTTCTAGCACTAAAAGCCTTTCAGCCCCGTATAGCCCACAAACATATCCTTGTCAAGACAGACAATATGACAACAATGTATTTTTTAAACAAACAAGGGGGGACACACTCGTCACAACTGTGTATCCTAGCGCAATTCACAACAACATTCACCTGATAGCACAATATATACCAGGCATTCACAATCGGCTAGCCGACAATCTCAGTTGAGATCACCAACAGTCTCACGAAATACATCCCCAAATTCTAAAAGATCACTTCTACCACTGGGGGACACCAATCATAGATCTGTTTGCAACAAAAGAAAACGTAAAATGCCAAAGCTTTGCGTCCAGATACCCACACCCTCAGTCCAAGGGCATTGCTCTATGTATCAGCTGGTCAGGGATATTTGCTTACGCTTTTCCCACTCTCCCGCTCATTCCTTTTCTGGTCAACAAAATGAGTCAAAACAAACTAATACTCATAGCACCAACGTGGGCTCGCCAACCGTGGTACACCACACTGTTGGACTTCTCAGTAGTACCACACATCAAACTACCAAACAGACCAGATCTGTTAACGCAACACAAACAACAGATCAGACACCTGAATCCAGCATCGCTCAACCTAGCAATCTGGCTCCTGAAATCTTAGAATTTGGATACCTAATACTTTCCAAAGAGTGTATGGAGGTCATTAAACAAGCAAGAAAACCCACAACAAGGCATTATGCTAATAAATGGAAAAGGTTTGTTTTCTACTGCCAGGCTAATCAAATTACGCCGCTAAACGCCTCCATACAAAACATTGTAAGTTATTTACTACACTTACAAAAAGCAAATCTTGCTTTTTCTTCCATTAAAATCCATCTCGCTGCAATATCTGCTTATTTGCAGATTACACATACAAAATTGCTTTGTAGAATCCCAGTTATCAAAGCCTTTATGGAGGGACTAAAAAGAATCATATCCCCAAGAACACCACCAGTACCTTCGTGGAATCTTAATATTGTACTAACACCACTCATGGGTCCACCTTTTGAACCCATGCATTCTTGTCAAATCCAATTCTTGACTTGGAAAGTAGCCTTTCTAATAGCCATCACTTCTCTACAAAGAGTTAGCGAAATACAGGCATTTACTATCCAAGAACCCTTTATTCAGATACATAAACATAAAGTGGTTCTCCGTACAAATCCAACATTTTTCCCAAAAGTCATATCACCGTTTCATCTAAACCAAACTGTGGAACTTCCAGTCTTCTTTCCACAACCAGAATCCATAGCAGAAAGGGCACTGACATTGACAGAACAAAACAATTTCGGAAAACAAAACAATTATTCGTAGCTTTCCAAAAACCTCACGCATGTAACCCTATATCCAAACAGGGCATTGCCAGATGGATAGTCAAATGTATTCAGACCTGTTACCTTAAAGCTAAGAGAGAATTACCCATTACTCCAAGGGCACATTCCACTAGGAAAAAAGGCGCCACAATGGCTTTTCTTGGAAATATACCAATGACAGAAATTTGTAAGGCAGCCATCTGGTCTACGCCCCATACATTCACTAAGCATTACTGTGTAGATGTGTTGGCAACACAACAAGCCACAGTAGGACAGGCTGTACTGAGAACATTATTTCAGACAACTTTAACTCCTACAGGCTGACCACCGCTTTTGGGGAGATTACTGCTTTGTAGTCTATGCACAGCATGTGTATCTGCAGCTACACATGCCATCGACCAGAAAATGTCACTTACACAGTGTACATCTGTTCGTGGCATGTTGCGCTGCAGATTCACATGCGCCCTCCCACCTCCCTGGGAGCCTGTAGCCGTTTTAGTTGCATGTAAATTGTAAATATGTAAATAAACATTCCTTTGATACACAATATGTACATACATTCCTACTCCATTGCATGGGCACCTCTAGTATTCTTACTTTACCAACTCCTACCTTACCCTCTGCGGGGAAAACAATCTAAGATGGAGTTGACGCCCATGCGCAATGGAGCCGAAAGAGAGGAGCCACTCGGTCCCGTGACTCGAAAATAATTCTTCGAAAAAAAACAACTTGTAACACTCCGAGCCCAACACTAGATGGAAGGATAATGCACAGCATGTGAACCTGGTAAGTGACATTTTCCATATATTGTAATTTTTAAAGTAGTTCTTATATTATACTTTAACCATAACCACTCCTAAACTCTAAAAACCCCTTACCTAAACTCCACCAACCATCATCCACCAATATTTGCATTATAAATGTAATATGATGTAATTTACCCCAATGTAAGTTACCATCTTGTTGAGGTAAGTGAGTTGTAGTGCTTGTGATGTAATGGTCACTTCTACTTGGGTGCATTGTACAAACAAGCATTTGTAATGGAATAGGTCTCACATTTGCTTGAATTGGAGCTATTGGCATTTCAAATTCATAACTGGATTTTTTTTGGACACATGAATAGGTCAACACTTCTTCATAATTATGTATTTTCCTGCCATATAATTCCAATGGCCCTGCATATAACTAAAGCACTTCCAGAAGAGGAAAGGAAGGTTGAGAAGAGGAGGGAAGTAAGGTTGAGAAGAGGAGGGAAGTAAGGTTGAGAAGAGGAGGGAAGTAAGGTTGAGAAGAGGAGGGAAGTAAGGTTGAGAAGAGGAGGGAAGTAAGGTTGAGAAGAGGAGGGAAGTAAGGTTGAGAAGAGGAGGGAAGTAAGGTTGAGAAGAGGAGGGAGGGAAGGAAGGTTGAGAAGGGGAGGGAAGGAAGGTTGAGAAGAGGAGGGAAGGAAGGTTGAGAAGAGGAGGGAAGGAAGGTTGAGAAGAGGAGGGAAGGAAGGTTGAGAAGAGGAGGGAAGGAAGGTTGAGAAGAGGAGGGAAGGAAGGTTGAGAAGAGGAGGGAAGGAAGGTTGAGAAGAGGAGGGAAGGAAGGTTGAGAAGAGGAGGGAAGGAAGGTTGAGAAGAGGAGGGAAGGAAGGTTGAGAAGAGGAGGGAAGGAAGGTTGAGAAGAGGAGGGAAGGAAGGTTGAGAAGAGGAGGGAAGGAAGGTTGAGAAGAGGAGGGAAGGAAGGTTGAGAAGAGGAGGGAAGGAAGGTTGAGAAGAGGAGGGAAGGAAGGTTGAGAAGAGGAGGGAAGGAAGGTTGAGAAGAGGAGGGAAGGAAGGTTGAGAAGAGGAGGGAAGGAAGGTTGAGAAGAGGAGGGAAGGAAGGTTGAGAAGAGGAGGGAAGGAAGGTTGAGAAGAGGAGGGAAGGAAGGTTGAGAAGAGGAGGGAGGGAGGGAAGGTTGGGAAGAGGGAGGGAGGGAGGGAAGGTTGGGAAGAGGGAGGGAGGGAGGGAAGGTTGGGAAGAGGGAGGGAGGGAGGGAAGGAAGGTTGGGAAGAGGGAGGGAGGGAGGGAAGGAAGGTAGGTTGAGAAGAGGAGGGAGGGAGGGAAGGAAGGTAGGTTGAGAAGAGGAGGGAGGGAGGGAAGGAAGGTAGGTTGAGGAGGGAGGGAGGGAAGGAAGGTAGGTTGAGAAGAGGAGGGAGGGAGGGAAGGAGGGAAGGAAGGTTGAGAAGAGGAGGGAGGGAGGGAAGGAGGGAAGGAAGGTTGAGAAGAGGAGGGAGGGAGGGAAGGAAGGTTGAGAAGAGGAGGGAGGGAGGGAGGGAGGGAGGGAAGGAAGGAAGGAAGGTTGAGAAGAGGAGGGAGGGAGGGAAGGAAGGAAGGAAGGAAGGAAGGAAGGTTGAGAAGAGGAGGGAGGGAGGGAAGGAAGGTTGAGAAGAGGAGGGAGGGAGGGAAGGAAGGTTGAGAAGAGGAGGGAGGGAGGGAGGGAGGGAAGGAAGGAAGGAAGGTTGAGAAGAGGAGGGAGGGAGGGAGGGAAGGAAGGTTGAGAAGAAGAGGAGGGAGGAAGGAAGGTTGAGAAGAGGAGGGAGGGAGGGAAGGAAGGTTGAGAAGAGGAGGGAGGGAGGGAAGGAAGGTTGAGAAGAGGAGGGAGGGAGGGAAGGAAGGTTGAGAAGAGGGAGGGAGGGAGGGAAGGAAGGAAGGTTGAGAAGAGGGAGGGAGGGAAGGAAGGTTGAGAAGAAAGGTTGAGAAGAGGGAGGGAGGGGGAGGGAGGGAAGGAAGGTTGAGAAGAGGGAGGGAGGGAGGGAAGGAAGGTTGAGAAGAGGGAGGGAGGGAGGGAAGGAAGGTTGAGAAGAGGAGGGAGGGAGGGAGGGAAGGAAGGTTGAGAAGAGGAGGGAGGGAGGGAGGAAGGTTAAGAAGAGGAGGTAGGGAGGGAAGGAAGGTTGAGAAGAAGAAGAAGAAGAAGAAGAAGAGGAAGGAGGGAGGGAGGGAGGGAAGGAAGGTTGAGAAGAGGAGGGAGGGAAGGAAGGTTGAGAAGAGGAGGGAGGGAGGGAGGGAGGGAAGGAAGGTTGAGAAGAGGAGGGAGGGAGGGAAGGAAGGTTGAGAAGAGGAGGGAGGGAAGGAAGGTTGAGAAGAGGAGGGAGGGAGGGAGGGAAGGAAAAGAGGAGGGAAGGAAGGAAGGAAGAGAAGAAGAGGGAGGGAGGGAAGGAAGGAAGAGAAGAAGAGGAGGGAGGGAAGGAAGGAAGAGAAGAGAAGAGAAGAGAAGAGAAGAGGAGGGAGGGAGGGAAGGAAGGTTGAGAAGAAGAGGAGGGAGGGAAGGAAGGTTGAGAAGAAGAGGAGGGAGGGAAGGAAGGTTGAGAAGAAGAGGAGGGAGGGAAGGAAGGAAGGTTGAGAAGAGGAGGGAGGGAGGGAAGGAAGGTTGAGAAGAATAGGAGGGAGGGAGGGAAGGAAGGTTGAGAAGAAGAAGAAGAAGAAGAGGAGGGAGGGAGGGAGGGAAGGTTGAGAAGAAGAGGAGGGAAGCAAGGTTGAGAAGAGGAGGGAAGGAAGGTTGAGAAGAAGAGGAGGGAAGGAAGGTTGAGAAGAAGAGGAGGGAAGGAAGGTTGAGAAGAAGAGGAGGGAAGGAAGGTTGAGAAGAAGAAGAGGAGGGAGGGAAGGTTGAGAAGAAGAAGAGGAGGGAGGGAAGGTTGAGAAGAAGAGGAGGGAGGGAAGGTTGAGAAGAAGAGGAGGGAGGGAAGGTTGAGAAGAAGAAGAAGAGGAGGGAGGGAAGGAAGGTTGAGAAGAAGAAGAAGAAGAAGAAGAAGAAGAAGAGGGAGGGAAGGAAGGAAGGTTGAGAAGAAGAAGAAGAAGAGGAGGGAAGGAAGGTTGAGAAGAAGAAGAAGAGGAGGGAGGGAAGGAAGGTTGAGCAGAAGAAGAGGAGGGAAGGAAGGAAGGTTGAGCAGAAGAAGAGGAGGGAAGGAAGGAAGGTTGAGCAGAAGAAGAGGAGGGAGGGAAGGAAGGTTGAGAAGAAGAAGAGGAGGGAGGGAAGGTTGAGAAGAAGAAGAGGAGGGAGGGAAGGTTGAGAAGAAGAGGAGGGAAGGAAGGTTGAGAAGAAGAGGAGGGAAGGAAGGTTGAGAAGAAGAAGAAGAAGAAGAAGAAGAGGAGGGAGGGAAGGAAGGAAGGTTGAGAAGAAGAGGAGGGAAGGAAGGTTAAGAAGAAGAAGAAGAAGAAGAGGAGGGAGGGAAGGAAGGAAGGTTGAGAAGAGGAGGGAAGGAAGGAAGGTTGAGAAGAAGAAGAGGAGGGAAGGAAGGAAGGTTGAGAAGAAGAAGAGGAGGGAGGGAGGAGGAAGGAGAGAGAGGAGGGAAGGAAGGATGAGAGAAGAGGAGGGAGGGAAGGAAGGCTGAGAAGAGAGGAGGGAGGAAGGATGGAAGGAAGAGAGGGAGGGAAGGAAGGGAGAGAGGAGGGAGGAAGGAAGGCTGAGAAGAGGAGGAGGGAGGGAAGGAAGGTTGAGAAGAGGAGGGAGGGAGGGAAGGAAGGTTGAGAAGAGGGAGGGAGGGAAGGAAGGAAGGTTGAGAAGAGGGAGGGAGGGAAGGAAGGAAGGTTGAGAAGAGGAGGGAGGGAAGGAAGGAAGGAAGGTTGAGAAGAGGAGGGGAGGGAAGGAAGGAAGGAGGGTGAGAAGAGGAGGGAGGGAGGAAGGAAGGAAGGTTGAGAAGAGGAGGGAGGGAAGGAAGTTGAGAAGAGGAGGGAGGGGGAGGGAGGAAGGTTGAGAAGAAGAAGAAGAAGAAGAGGAGGGGAGGAAGGAGGTGAGAAGAAGAAGAAGAAGAAGAGGAGGGAGGGAGGGAAGGAAGGTTGAGAAGAGGGAGGGAGGAGGTTGAGAAGAGAAGAAGAAGAAGAAGAAGAAGAAGAAGAGGGAGGAAGGAGAAGGTTGAGAGAGAAGAGGAGGGAAGGTTGAGAAGAGGAGGGAGGGAAGGTTGAGAAGAGAGGAGGAAGGTTGAAGAGAGGAGGGAGGGAAGGTTGAGAAGAAGAAGAAGAGGAGGAGGAGGGAGGGAAGGTTGAGAAGAAGAAGAAGAGGAGGGAGGGAAGGTTGAGAAGAAGAAGAGAGGAGGAGGGAAGGTTGAGAAGAAGAAGAAGAGGGAGGGAAGGAAGGAAGGTTGAGAAGAAGAAGAGGAGGGGGAGGGAAGGAAGGATGAGAAGGAGGGAGGGAGGGAAGGAAAGGAGAAGGAAAGGAAGGCTGAGAAGAAGAGGAGGGAGGGAAGGAAGGTTGAGAAGAGGAGGGAGGGAAGGAAGGAAGGTTGAGAAGAGGAGGGAGGGAGGGAAGGAAGGAAGGTTGAGGAGGGAAGGAAGGTTGAGAAGAGGAGGGAGGGAGGAGGGAGGAAGGGAAGGTTGAGAAGAGGAGGGAGGGAAGAAGGAAGGTTGAGAAGAGGAGGGAGGGAAAGAAGGAAGGTTGAGAAGAGGAGGGAGGGAAGGAAGGTTGAGAAGAGGAGGAGGGAGGGAGGGAGGAAGGTTGAGAAGAGAAGAAGAAGAGGAGGGAAGGAAGGTTGAGAAGAGGAGGGAGGGAGGAAGGTTGAGAAGAGGGGGAGGGAGGGAGGGAGGAAGGTGAGAGGAGGGAGGGAAGGAAGGTGAGAAGAGGAGGGAGGGAGGGAAGGATTGAGTTGAGAAGGGAGGGAGGAGGTGAGAAGGAGAGGAGGGAGGAAGGTTGGAAGGGAGGTTGAGAAGATGAGAAGAGGAGGGGAGGGAGGAAGGTTGAGAAGAGGAGGGAGGGAGGGAAGGAAGGTTGAGAAGAAGAAGAGGAGGGAGGGTAGGAAGTTGAGAAGAAGAGAGGGAGGGAGAGGAAGGTTGAGAAGAAGAAGAGGAGGAAGGGAAGGAAGAGGAAGAAGTTGAGGAGGAGGAGGGAGAGGTTGGAGAGGTTGTGAGAGAGGGAGGGAGGAGTTGAGAAGAGGGAGGGAAGGAAGGTGAGAAGGGAGGAGGAAGGTGAGAGAGGGAGGGAAGGAAGGTGAGAGAGGAGGAAGGAAGGTTGTGAGAGAGGAGGAGGGAAGGAAGGTTGAGAAGAGGAGGGAGGGAAGGAAGGTTGAGGATGAGGAGGGAGGGAAGGAAGGTTGAGAAGAGGAGGGAGGGAGGGAAGGAAGGTTGGAGAAGAGGAGGGAGGGAGGAAGGTTGAGAAGAGGAGGGAGGGAGGAAGGTTGAGAAGAGAGGGAAGGTTGAGGGAGGTGAGGGAAGGAAGGTTGAGAAGAGGAGGGAGGGAGGGAAGGAAGGTTGAGAAGGAGGAGGGAGGAAGGAAGGTTGAGAGGAGGAGGAGGGAGGGAAGGAAGGTTGAGAAGAGGAGGGAGGAAGGTTGAGAAGGAGGGAGGGAAGGAAGGTTGAGAAGAGGAGGGAAGGAAGGTTGAGAAGAGGAGGAGGGTTGAGGAGAGGAGGAGGGAGGGAGGAAGGAAGGTTGAAGAGGAGGAGGAAGTTGGAAGAGGAGGGAAGGAAGGTTGAGAAGAGGAGGGAAGGAAGGTTGAGAAGAGGAGGGAAGGAAGGTTGAGAAGAGGAGGGAAGGAAGGTTGAGAAGAGGGAGAGGGAGGGAGGAGGAGGAAGGTTGAGAAGAGGAGGGAAGGAAGGTTGAGAAGAGGAGGGAAGGAAGGTTGAGAAGAGGAGGGAAGGAAGGTTGAGAAGAGGAGGGAGGGAGGAAGGTTGAGAAGAGGAGGGAGGAAGGTTGAGAAGAGGGAGGGAGGGAGGGAAGGTGGAGAGGAGGAGGAAGGAAGGTTGAGAAGAGGAGGGAGGAGGAGGGAAGGAGGGAAGGAAGGTTGAGAAGAGGAGGGAGGGAGGGAAGGAAGGTTGAGAAGAGGAGGGAGGGAGAGGGAGGGAAGGAAGGTTGAGAAGAGGAGGGAGGGAGGGAAGGAAGGTTGAGAAGAGGAGGGAGGGAGGGAGAGGAAGGAAGGTTGAGAAGAGAGGAGGGAGGGAGGGGAGGGAGGGAAGGAAGGAAGGTTGAGAAGAGGAGGGAGGGAGAGGGAAGGAAGGTTGAGAAGATGAGGGAGGGAGG